>NC_143398.1:169110071-170393821 GCF_052110815.1 Crocodylus siamensis | reverse complement strand
GAGCCCTGGGGTCTTGTCCTGCCTGGCAGATGTGGGTGCAATATGCTGCTGCACCATCTGGCCTGTGTGCTCTGCAGTTCCTGGGATCTGAGGGGGTGTTGCTGTAACAGCAGCAGCTGCCAAGTAGCTGGCTCACAAGGCTTTCTTTGCACTTTCTTGCAGCATTGCTGTTGCCATAATGGCCCAAAGGGCCTTACCGAATCCCTTTGCAGACTACGACAAGTCTCTGGCTACGGGATACTTTGACTCTTCAGGGCGGGTGAGTTGGGGGCCATAAGAGTTTTAATTTGAGATTGCTGTAGTGTTTCTTTCTAAAGAAGCAGCTAGAATCTGTTGGAGCTTAATTTTTCTTTCCTTCTGTTGACATGGGGAGGCACTGATTCCCAGCATGCTGTCTTTCCACACAGCTTTGCACACTGCTGACATAATTCAAAGTGTCCATGCCCATGCTGTCCATTGTATGATAGCTGTCCAAGGTCATAGCTCCACTTCCTTGGGACTCTCCTGGGTTTGAGCAGGCAAAGAGGGGTTGCTGCCTTGTCTGTGCACTTCTGTCTTGTCTGTTTTTCTACAGGACAGTTTTGGGGTTTGTTTGTTTTTTTTCCCTTTTATGATCCCTTATAGCAGCTAAAAATGACAATGGCTTCCGGTTTAGATTCACAAAGGCATAAGACAGGGTAAATGCTGATGTTTTACAGGGACAGAAGGTAAAGGGGACATCCCAACATTAATCAGAGGTTTGAATGAAGAAGAAAAATCCCGTCCATGTAGCATGTACTGTGCCAGCAGAGGTGCGTGGTAAATAGCACATGTTGCAGACAGACTCTTGGGGGATTTTTCTTTAAAAGGATGTATAAACAGTTTGAAGAAGTTAATGCATATGAACAGAGAACCAATTTGCAAAGCAGCTATAGATGATATTGCAAACAGGATTATGACTTCATTTGAGTCTGAGACTGAATAAATAAGAAACAAAGCTTCTGTTTTTCCACTGCTGCTTGCTGAAGGAGTATTAACAGGAGAGGCAGCTGCTCCAGACGTGTACAAATTGGAATAATGCTGACCTTCTCTCCAAAACTAACTTTATGTATGTTCAAGAGGTCTTGATTAAAAAAAACCCCAAAAAACCACATAGCTTCTGTGCCTATATCTTCCAGAAGATGCTTGTGTATAGGTTGGAGCTAAGGTGCATTTTATTATAATCTCTGGAAAGGGGAAATGAAAGGATCCACAGTCCTTTGGCGAGAGGGGTAGTCTGAGAAGATGCTTGGGAGCTCCAAACTCGATCAGCAACTCTGTAGCCTTGGGCACATCACTTAACCTCTCAACTTTGGTGTGTCTGTCATTAAAAGAAAGCTGCATTATGCAGGGCTTCTGCAAAACATAAGAATATTTGTAAAGCTCTTTGAAAGCCAGGCGTCCTGGGAAAGTGCAAAGTATTTTGCTGATACGATGCATCCAAAGACCAGAGTAGTACTATTCATTTTGGCACCTTCATGCCCACCTGTTCAGACTAGCATTTCTGAGGAGTGCATCTCAGAGCCAGGGAAACATGCCCTAGCATGTAGTAGGTACAAATTAGAGATGATCTGAGCCCCGGTAGTTTCTGCTTTGCTTTGAAAAATAAGAAGAGATTTGCAGATTCTCAGCTTAAGAAGGCAAGACCTGGACCACCATAGGAATTGTCCCAGAAGGTGCAACACATCCACTGTCTTGTCAGATGTAGGGAGCACCTTAAAAGCTCTGACCTTTTTTTTTTTTTTGAGGACAGTCATTGGATGGTGGTGTTTTACCTCATTTTGATTCAGTTATCACCTGAGGTTGTTATCTTGCACTCTTTCATTGAGATCTGCTTTTAGAGTCTCATCCCACTGAGTCAGTTCTGAGTCACTGCATTCTTTTCTCTGCTTTTTCTTTTAGAAGCAAATAAAAGAGTCTTTGGCCACACATTAAACAGAACAGATCTTGGGTGTCTTAACCACATTCCCTGGAGCAAAAATAATCACAATTTATTGCACAAAATACTTTTCATGACAGGCTCTGGAAAATGGAATCAAACAAGCAGAACTAGTTCAGAATCTTTAAGCTCAGGGAACAGGACCCAAGAGATGTTGTTTAGGTTAATACATTAAAGAGGGCACAACTAAATGTATTGCAGCCTCTAAGTTACTGCCATGGCAGATTATACAAAATATACATATGTAAAAGAGCTCATGGTGTGTGTGTGTATGTATATATATTAAATAATATATGCTAGTGGGATCTACTAAACTGCAGATTTCTTTTTCCAGCCTCTTCAATTTAGTAGTGTGTGACTGCTTATGGCATGCCATTGAATAATGCACTCTTCCAGGTCACACAGTCAACTCTATTAACTACATACATCCCCCAAAAAAAACCCCAAAAGTCATTTGCTTTCTGAAACCTTGCTGCCCTCATTGTACTCTCCCAATGCTAGACATACACCTTGCTGGGGTTGTTTGACCCCAGTACTCTTTCCTGCCATGGCAGGGGGTCGGACTTGATGATCTACTCAGGTCCCTTCCAACCCTAGAAACTATGAAACTATAACAAGGCATATGGAAGGGATCTGTACATATACCCACAGCCAGACCTCACATGAGTCATTCTGTTGCATGTGAACTCCTAACTACATTTTCCACCTTGAATGTGGAAACAAAACCCTATGCTAGGGACTGGCAACCTTCGTAAGCCGCAAGCTGGAACAACCTGGCTCCAGTGCCATGCAGGCCAGATGGCATCGGCAATACGTCATTAGTAAAAGGGGTTTGCCCACACTCATGCTGGAGCCAGAAAGCTGGGAGCTGTGGTGGCACCACCGCCCCTTTTGCCAGCTCCCCAGTTTGGACATGAATGCAGCTTCCAGCTAGAGAGAAGCTGCACAGAAGCTGGACAGCTGGGATATGTACCCATGCCATCACTGCTTCTCCCCATCCCCTGCTTCCAGGCTGCAGTCCAGACATAGTTTTCATCTGGTGCAGAATTGCACCAAGGCTGAGCAGCTGGTGTGTCAACACTGCTGCCACTTCTCCCTGTGCCCCCTCTTAACCTCTTCTGGTGGCAGAGTGGACACAGCTAGAAGCTGGCTAGCCCCAGCTCAGGTTCCCGCTGGCTGGAAGCTGCACCTGTACTGCCACCAAGATGGGAGAGTGAGAAGCAACAGCAGCATAAGTACAGCTGGAAACTGCCCAGCCCCAGCTCAGTTTCCCACCAGCTGGGAGAAGCGGTGACAGTGTGGGCACAGCTTTGGGCAGCCCCTGGCTGTGCAGGACCAGCACGGGTACAGGCAAAAGGAAAGCCTGGCTCCATAGGCTAGATCCAGTGTCTCTGGCCTGCATGTTGTATGTTGCTGCCCCTTTCCTTATGCCTTTGCTTAAGATCCTTTACTCATTAATAGATTCTGTTCAAATTAAACAGAGGGCATGCATCTGTACGGTATGGTAGATATTTTAGTGTTATGATATGAAGCCATTTCCTTGCCCTGAGAAATCTTATATTACAGGCACGTTCAGTCAACTATGATAGTTCAAGAGACAGTGAACCTGCTGTTGCTCTGAATCGACTGTAGTCATAGTTGTGAGTATGTAACCAGGATCTACAAATTAATTTATTTTTTTCCAGCCTGCTGCTTGGTTTCATTAACTTTTTTATCCCTAGGACAAAGCAATTAAAATTTGCCTGTAGGGGAATAAATAAAATGTTACAGTTCATGTAAGAAAATACAGCTGCTTGGAAAATCATGTCCCTTGATGAATATTAGGTTTTAAAAAAATCATTACCTAGAGGGGGGTTTTTTAACATTACTTAGCATGTTTTTTAACGATATTACAATGCAAGGAGGCTGGGTATGAAAGGTTGAAAAGGGGAGGATCCCTGCTACATAAGATGGTGGCAAGAAGCATTTCATTAATGGGTACTGGGTTTTGGGTGTTGCAGAGGCTTCTTCGATCACAAGGATTTGACCAGAATTACCTAATAAGCTTGGCCTCCTCTCTTTGACCAGAACTTTTATTCAGTTCAGCAAGAACCAGGTCCCTAACTCCCATACATAGTAATGCTTTGCTCTTATATAGCATTTTTCAGTCATGAATCCCAAAGTGTTTTACAACAGTCAGCAATTGCATTATCCTCATTATACAGATTAGAGAAACTAAGGCACAAGAGGCAGCATTTGCTCAAGACCATTGCCAGAGATGGGGGTTTGGGGACTGTCCTAGCCCAGTACTTAGGCCTTTTGAAAAATCTGGCTCAGAGAACAGTTTATATCCTCCTTTGTATCACAGATTTAGTAGCATAAACACACTTTATATGAAAAATCTGGCAAAATGATTCAAATAAATCAATAAGCAGAAAGAGGGGGAAACAAGAATGTGTTCAGCAGCATTATACAAGTGTGCCCAAAGCCTCTTCATAACCATGTTGCTTTTTTCTTAAATTTGGTAGGGCCTGAATCCTTAGGATCGTATCTTACACTAGTGGATATTGGAAGTAACTCCACTGATGCCAGTGGAACTGCACTGTCTGAATGCGAGGAGGATCGAGCCTATCGCACTTGACTGCCACTTACAATGCCAGCCATTAAGATCTTCATGCACTTGGCTTTTGATCACGGGTATAGCACCTCACAAACAGAGGCAGTAAATTAAAACGCCTCACTCTCCCTTGCAGCTTCATCCCTTTAAGAGACATTAAATCTAACTAGTCAACCAGAACTGTGGAGTCATGCAAGCAGGCTGGAGCTCGGTGGTAGTCCTTTCTAGAGTGTTGGCCTCTGAACTTAGCCACTGGGCAAGATGGTTACAGGCACTAAATCCAAGTGGCACACTGGGGTGTGGCAGGAAGGCCTTCCTGAAATAAGAAGTTTATATTCCAGTTAGCCCTTCCAAGATACAGCTGCAGCTAGCTGAGCGTGGAAAACAGCATTTCTGGCTGTGCTTGATCTCGGAGAAGCCCAGGCCCCCCAATGTAAACCCTGTATTCCTGCAGGCATATTCAATGATAGAATGAGTCCTCACCCAATCTGTTGCTGATATTTACTTATTTCTGTTATTTCTTTGCTATCCACAGCTGACTCCTGAGTTCACTCAGCGTCTGAACAACAAGATCAGGGAGCTGCTCCAGCAGATGGAGAGAGGCCTGAAATCTGCCGACCCCAGGGACTGCACTACGTATACTGGCTGGGCAGGTAGGGCAATGCAGCAACAAGGACATTTGAACTAGCCATCTGTTCAAAACAGAGCAAGGCTGTTTGTAAGCTGCCTTCTAGGTTAGGCTGAATCAGATGCTGAATTCTCTCTAAAAAAAAAGGAAGCTTTTAATGACAAAGAAATGTTGTTTCTAACTGATACAAGCCATGACACCTTACAGCAGAAGACATCATCTGATTCCATGGGCAACTGGTGCCTCCTGGCTCTGGGGGGGGCACCAGCTGCTGATTGCCAATGCGGGGGTTCCCCCAGCAACCAGAAGTGGCAGCAATCCACAAGTGCTGCCAGTGCTTGTGGCCAGTCACTGACTGGGGAAGGGGGAGCGGGGGGCAGCAAACCAGAAGTGCCACTGGTGCTTCTCGGGGGAGCACCAGCCAGTACTCCCAGGCCAGCAAGGGCCAATTTTAGGGGGGGCACATGCCCCCCCAGAGCCTCCCCTAAACATTGCCTATGTCTAATTCCTCTCACCATTCCTCCTAGTTTCTGGCAGCCGAATTCAGGTTGCAGACACAAGGCATGTGTGGCATCGAGCTACAATGCTGGGTATGCTCTTGATCCATTTTGCTGAATTACAGGATCACTGTAGGTGATTCCTCCAGTTTAAACTGTACCACATATGGACCAGCATACAAAAGCTTTAATTTCTACAGTCCACAGCTGTGTCCCCTATACATACGCTATATTCTGTCTATAGCAGGAAAAGTTAGGTAGGTAAAGCAGGCAAGAATTAGCTTACATTGGTGAAATTGCAACTGCCTTTGGGAGGAAGCCAAGAGTAGCCATAATAAGCTTTGTATAAGCTTTGACTACAGCAGTGAAGTGATGAGTAAAGCAATGGGTAAAATTTCCACCCAATTTTATTTGGAAAGGAATTGCTTCAAAGGGTTTCTTCCATCCCTGTTACCATCCCCTGTCCCCACAACCCATGGCCTTTCCTTTTAGCTACAGAACCTCCTTGCCTGGCCTAACAGGATTAGAATTTAAAATAAGCCTATGAATGTTTTCTTGCAGGTCACAGCCAGAGAAACAGAATATGTAGATATTACTCTGTATACATTTCCCCCTTCTAATCCTAGCTGTATTAATTTATTCAATGTAGTTTCCAGAGAGAAAATTAATTGAGCCAAGGCAGCAGCTTTTCCTCTTAACTGCTTATGTAGAAAAGGCTTGTTGAGTATCTTCTCATGTAAATCATCACCCAGCAGTCTGAAATCAATCGGCACTCTAGTGGCTGCTAAGAGATATTTGAAATGAATAGCTATGGTGCTCTCGGTGAAAATTCTCTCTTTAAAATGTTGTACACTTGAGCATACTTCATTACGCCTAGTAATACATGGCATATGCTGGCATTTGATTTGAGGTGTGCTCTCTGTCCATAGTACTTTCCATAGATTCTTTCAGGAATCTGATCACTTACCTCCAGGGAAGTCCCATGCCAAGACATGGGAGTAAGAGGAGTAGGTTCTTCAATATTTTTACTGTTTCTAAGAGAATTTTAAAATTCACTGATATTCAATGTCAAGTCCATCCAGATGAATGAACAGGAGGACCCTTGGAATACATTCTTAAGTTGTATCCCAATATTTTCCACCATCCCTAGAGTTCAGGGCACTGCACAAAAACACAATATTGGTTTATAGATGAAGATCAGCTAAGTATGATTTTATGTATAAAGCACAAGCTTTTGTGCACCCAAAGTCACTGTATTGTGAACTTGGGTTCAAAAAACTTTGTGCATTATATACGTATCTTAGTTATCCTATAAAGATGCGTATCCACCCTGCTTTTTGATTGACTTCAGACTAAGATGGCTCACCACCTCTCTGTAGATGTGGATGGCACAGTTTCAGTTAGAAGTTTCTTAACCAGATTAGCTAAGATGGTGCAATGCACTGTGTAGGCAGTTAAATTTAAAGCCTGACTTATATCTACTTAGTTTGCATTGGTATGTTGCTACTAGCCTAAGGTAAACTGCTGTGAGCCAGCCAATAAATTGATTCAGATCCCTGCGTGGACCCTGAATTGTACTACTTTCAAAACAGATTTTAATTAACCCATTGCACTGCCCACTGGACTAGGCTGTCTCTCCCTGCCTATGGGCTTAAGCTGTAAATTGAAATGGAACAGGGAAAACTGGCCTTAAGAGATTTGCAGCTTGTGTCCTATATAGAAATGGTCAGCTCCTCTGCGTGCGCCAAGAAAAGCTCATAAAAGGGACATCAGGTCCTTGCAGAACGGGGAGATGATAGTGCAAAAATTCATGAGCCTTGCAAATGCATGTTTCAAGATGTTAGGCAATGTTTTAGAAAACGAGGTTAAGTTACTGCAGCCCCAGGACAGTAGTAATTTACATACTGACCTTTCCAAGCCATTATTATGGTTTTCAAGGAGTTATTTACTCTCCAGCTCAGAAAATATACATGCTGGTTTGTCCTGCCAATTTATCATATGCTTCTTAGATGCCTGAGGGACTCTGAGCTCTTCTGAAACAAACAACACATAGAGAGCCATGTGTCCCCTTGATGAAGTATTTAGTTAGTAGGATAAGCTGGTGAGTCTGGTATGGAAAGAAGCTGTATTGTGTGCTATCAGGCAGTGAGTCTTCCCATAAATAGTGGCTTGGGATTTTGTATCAGACACAGAAGTGCTTCTGTAGTTACTAGTAGGTTTGGAGTATTGTTGTAGGCATGATGGTCTAGAAAATAAGTGAGAAGCAAGAGACCTGAAGAATAGCACTTTTTGCCTGAAAGCTTATTTAACATCTGCCAACTATACAGTTGGTCTGATAAAAGATATAAAAAAGACCCTTGCTTCTCTGTAGTAAGTAACATTTGAAACTTTCTGGCAGCAAGGGAGTAGAGTACATGATTTGGAGTATCTGAGGGGGGCCACATGACTCGGAGAAAGGCCGACCACCAAGATGATCCTTGTAGGCTCTGAAATAGTGCATGGATAATGATGTGGGCTTTCATAAGGTAGAAAGTGATTGGATTAGAGTGTCAAAGACTATTTCTGTTGACTAACCAGGTAACGGAGGGAAGAGTCAAGTATTTCTGTATAACTGGCTTTGACTGGAGATAGAAAGCTAGACTCAAAGGGTATTGGGTGCCAAAGTCCAAAAATTAGATTGTTAGAACTGCTTGTAGGCTGTGGCCTAAGCCTGGAGACACCTAACATTTTCACCAGCAAAGTTCCCCAGGTAGTCGAGTCCTGAGGCCACTGAATTCCTGGGTGCTTGAAGCCTGGCAGGATTCACAAACCAGGAGCCTATGTTGCCCTCATCAGTTTTTCTGTTAACTGGTCCAGAATGGAAAGGAGGATAAAAGGGCATGGCTGGGAATGCTCTCAGTCTTAACAAAATGCAGGATGCTCAGATTACAGTAATGTAGGTGATGTGACACCCCAGTGAGTTAGCACGATATTGCTTGCTCCACTCTACAGTTGAGGAACTGAGGCACAGCAAAATTTAGAGTGGGTGATGATGGCACAGGTAGGCTTCCCTGCTCTAGTTTTAATGTAACTTAAACTTGGGCAGAGGCTAGCAATCAGGGCACGTAACCAGCCTCCCCAGCAGGCCAGTGCACAAAAGTCTGCATTACCACATTACAACTGCTGTTGCTACCAAAGCTGGCTAAATTAAAACTAGTGCCCACCCACCTGTTTGGGCTACAGTCACGCTTCCCGTCTGCAGTGCAGATGTGCTCTCAGGGCTGCATACAAGAAAGGACAATTTTTCTATTTTCTATTTGAGATCTGGTGGATTAAATACAGACACAGGCCAAGGAGCAGAACCTTTCATTCCCTGTTCCCAGCTGAGTCCTCTGACCGCCACCTTACAGTCAGGCTCCTCTTTGAGCCCTCTGTGTCCATGAGTCCTGAATTCTCTGCACATGTGCATATTTTCAACCAAAGGGGTAGGGAGTGCTCTCCACATAGTTTAGCCTCTGTCCTGGTGTCTCAGGTACTCTCTTGTGAGGTATGAGTTTAACTTAGAATGAGAATGGCACTGAACCCAGGCTTCCCATTTCCGGGGCAGTAAAGTAACCCACGGGCTGCTATATAAAGATGGGTGCCATCACTTTCTTTTTAAAAGAAAAGGGCCACCTGGCAGATCAGGCCCCCCAGAATCTGACCCTATATGTTCCTCCACTATTTCAGCTGTGAGGCACGGAAGTGGGCCGAGGTGCTTAAGTTTGTTTCTATTCCATTTTGCTTGAATGTCTAAAAAGCAGCTGGTACAAAAATGGGAGGCAGGGAGGTTGGGGGATCCTTCTCCTCACTGCTTTTCTGTGACTCTAGTGTAAGGGTCGGGTGATGGTGCAGTAGAAATAAACAGATTTTATAGGATTGGTCAAGGATCATGCTTAAGACACCTAAGTCCGTGTAGACGATTAACAGATAGAAGAGAACCTAACCCCTAGTTTCTAGATCTTGGTAGGCTTTGTTAGACACCTCAGGTCAACTTTGGATATTCCCAGAATTGTGCCAGTCTAAACAGCTCAGCCGCTGTGGAAGTCTGAAGTGAAATAAGGAGGAATTAATGAGTGTAAACACCCCCTGAGCCTTGGCTTTTGGGGCAATTTTACACGTGGTGTGGGACATGGTGCCAGGCGCTTTAATTAGTGAGCTGCACTAATTAAAAGCGCCCACGCATCAAGTGTATCAGTGTGAAACAATGGCAGCAGGGTGCTTTGAACCAAAGCTCATCAAACGTGTTTTATTTCAAAGCACCCCGCCACCATTTTTTTGGCGCTGATATACATGACACAAAAGGCTGCTGGAGCATGTCAGTTTTTGTGCTCCAACAGACTCAACTAATTGAGTCTGCCCCAACGCTCTTTCCAGCACATCAGAGCAGGCTCCACATACATGTATAGGAGCCTTTTAGTTTCAACTTGTGTGCAAAACTGTTTCAGCCTAAATGGCCTGCCCATGGTCACACAAGGTCTCAGTGGTACAGCAGGGAAGTGAACCTGGGTTTCCTAAACCTAGAACACCCTGACCCCCAGGTTGTCCTTCACTACTACCGCAGCATATTTCTTATGACTCAGTTAACATGTGCCATTGTACTGGTTCGGTGAAACTACCCCATTGAGATAACAGATGCATAGATTTGTTGGAAATTGATCACTCCTGCAAATCCAGGAAAGGGGAGAGGACATATAAACGTATGGGCTACAGATGAAGGAAAAAGAGGATCTTATTGTACATATTTTCTCTTTGTAAAAATAGTAATTCTGTACTTGGGTCTCTCAACTGACAAACCCAGCTATGAGAGATCCAGATGCTGTTCTTTCTTGCCTATCAACAACTCACTTGTTAAATTCCAGTCAATTATATCCCTGTGACCCTGGAAATTACTGGGAACCCATTTTGGTCTACAGAACGCTTGTTCCTGACAGCATAACTCTTGAAACACAGGTTGCCTTGCAAAGCTGGCTGTAAGAAAATGTGCATGATCACACTTCATATTAAGGATACATTCATACAGTGTGAATCAATGGTTAGTAGCTGTTATAAGCACATTGCAAACATAAGTAATGTGTCATAGATGGTTATAAATACATTGCTGTAGCCAATTATATACTATAGTTGTAGACAACTAAATGCCCTGTTCCACTCTTTATCAGTCTGTGATGATGAGCCATTTCTTAAAACATCTAATCATATATTACCCCATATAAACTATCACTGGAATACTATGGGGTGTGATTTCAAAAGGTTTCACAAATGGAGACCAATCAGAAACAAAAGGATGGATCTTTTTCTATGTCCTATTAGAATCATTTTTGGAGTAGGCCCATGCTGTAAAGGTATTATCTCTTCCTACTCAGGGTGGAGTTTTTTCCATTACCACCAGTATGCTTTAGATCACTTCATATGAGCAATGCTGAACTTACAAGAAAATTCTGTCAAAGTTTAGTTACCTGTAACTTCATTTTTACTGCCTTTATATGAATGTCTACTTCTATATCCTGATCAAAATGGTGCTCAACTGACTTCCACCTTCATGGTGAAGCTGAAAGAGCAGTCTTCCCCTTCACTCCAGCATGAATGGTAACATTCTCATGTTATGCTATACATCCTGCAAACACTTTGAAAATATTAACTAACCCTACAGTGACCTTTCCCCAAGGCCTCTGCCACAGGATACCTGTTACCTAGCAGGTTAAGTTTTCTTTCCATTTAAATTTCATGAATTTTTTTCAGCCCTGGGTATTTGCCAGCCATGGCAAGAGCAAAGTTGGAACGGAATAGGCAGCAGGCAGTCCAGTCTCCCCATCAAGGGATGAGTCCAATTGTCTTTGGAGTGTTGCTCTCAAAAAACCAAACAACCCTCTAGTAAAAATTCTGGTTAAGAGAGCTCTTTCATAAGCTTTTTTTGCAAACCAGTCAGTTTTAGTAATAATAGACTGCACTTTTCAGCTAGCACATAGCAAATATCTTTATCTTCATTTTCATAGATTTCATAGACATCAGAGCTGGAAGGGACCTCAGGAGATCATCGAGTCCAGCCCCCTGCCCAACGGGCAGGAAGTCAGCTGGGGTCATAGGATCCCAGCAAGATAAGCATCCAATTTACTCTTGAAGGGGTTCAATGTAGGTGCTTGAACCACCTCCGCTGGCAGACTGTTCCAGACCTTGGGGGCTCGGACAGTAAAGAAATTCTTCCTTATGTCCAGCCTGAAACGGTCTTGCAGAAGTTTGTGACCGTTCGACCTAGTCATCCCTTGGGGCGCTCTGGTGAACAAACGTTCCCCCAGATCCTGGTGGTCACCCCGATAAACTTATAGGTGGCCATCAGATCACCCCTGAGCCTACGCTTTTCCAGGCTAAAGAGTCCCATGGCTCTCAGCCTGTCATCGTAAGATCTGTTTTCCTGACTTCTGATCATGTGCGTGGCTCTCCTCTGGACTCTCTCAAGCTTCTCCACATCCTTTTTGAATTGTGGAGCCCAAAACCGGATGTAGTACTCCAGCTGCGGCCTCACCAAGGCCGAGTACAGGGGGAGAATGACGTCCTGGGATTTGCTCGAGAAGCATCTATGGATGCAAGCCAGCGTTTTGGTCGCTTTACTAGCCGCAGCATCGCATTGCAGGCTCATGTTCATCTTGTGGTCAATGATGACCCCCAAGTCTCTTTCTTCTGTAGTGCTATCCAACGTAGCACTGCCGAGCCTATAAGGATGCTGCAGGTTTTTCCTCCCAAGGTGGAGACCCTTGCATTTTTCAGTGTTAAACACCATCAGGTTCTCGTCCGCCCATTTGCTGAGCTTGTCCAGGTCAGCCTGGATCTCCCGCCTATCTTCTGGCGTGGATGCTTTGCCCCAAAGTTTGGTGTCATCGGCGAACTTGGCCAGTCCACTCCTGACTCCAGTGTCCACATCATTAATGAAGATGTTGAACAGTATAGGTCCATTTTACAAATGGAGAAACTGAGTCACTGAGTTTAGTAACTTATTCAGTATCACCTAAAAGGCCAGTAGCAGAGCTGGGTTGCAGTTCGTATTCAGTAAACCTCCGTATATACATTCAGAGTCATTCCCTTAGAATGACCTCGATATATAAATTCAGAGTCAGTCCCAGTCCCTTAAAGAGAAATTGACCTGTTTCTGCATCCAGCACGTCCTTTACTTTCTGGGCCGGACCAGGCTGCGGCAGTCCAGTGCCTCCCCCTGCCATCACCCATGGCCTGCAGCAGCCCACCCCAAGTGCCCGGCACCGCCACAAGCAGGCCGTGTGACAGGTGTTTCACCTCTGTCCCTCACCACGGTTCACTTCACCGCTGCTGGTAGAGGGAGCGGGGCAGGGAGCTGCACTGCACCTGCACCCTGCCTGCAAACCGCAGCCCCCGTGTGAGGCTGCAGGCAGAAGGTGGTGGGTGCTGCTCCCTGCTCCATGTGGCCGCTCCAGGCCAGGCTGTGCTGCCTCAGCAGGAGGCAGCAGTAAGTCAGGCTCTGTGACTAGCTCCCCCTCCCCACAGCCAGGTCACATCCCCTTGCCCTGCCCCATCTCTGTGGCCAACTGGCCACTCCTTGGAGGGACTGCTCCCACGGCACTGTGTCAGTGCCTGTGCGGCTGCTTCCTGCAATGGGGGAGATTAACCCCCCCCTTCCCCTCAGGCTACTGGTGTCTGGCTGCTGCAGCCTCAGTGCATGAGTGGAGCCTGTTGGTGCCTGCACCACCCCTCCCTGCACTGGGGGGATTAAACCACCACTTCCCTTCAGGCTACTGGGGTGTGGCCCCACCCCCACTCCTGCCACCAGCCAGTGAGTGAGCAGGGGTTGGGGACCTGGGAACCCCTAACAGGGGCTGCTTCCTCCCTCCCCCTCCAGGCAGACCCCAGATGTGGTCCCTGTAGGTCATGGTGCAAGTTTAAACCCCTCCCCAATCATACTCAGGCCTGCCTGGGCCTGGCCAGGCCCCTTCCCTCAGCTTAGTTTGCCTCCAGCTGAGGGCTTGCTCCCGCACCCTCCCACCCCCCCCAGCTTCTGGCCTGAGCCACTGCAGACCTGTGCCTGCATTTCCTGGGTCAAAAGTGAATGTCTGGTCACTTGCAAATTGGTGCAATCTATGCAGGTTAGACTAACCCGCAAAGATTGAATCAATTCAGGCTCCGGCTTTTTGAATGTCTGTCCCTAGTCATAGTAATCAGAAAAATTCACTTCTCGTGGTATGTTTGTGATCTTTATGAAACAAGTTCACTGCAGTTCAGTTCCTAGAATCCTGCAATACCATAGTCTCACTGGAGCCCTTATTGGCAGTCTCAGCAGAGACCAAGACTGAACTGATACTAAAACCATGAACTTCTTGCCCTAACTTCCTTTTACGTAGGTTTATTATTGCTGCTCTTGGTGGTGTCCCTCACAACACAAGAGATCATCTGTGTTGTGAGCTGCCTTCCCCCTCATTCACAAGTTTTGAGTTCAGTGGGTAGATAGTGTTTTTGCCTTCCTAATGATTTAACTTTTCCTTCTCCGCTCACTAACATGCATGGATGAAATTGTATTCTTTCAGCCTTTCAAGATAATCTATACATGTTATGGCAAGATGCTAAATAAATTAAAACCTCAGACAGCTCTGGCAGTATATTTTTAAGAGATTCATCATGGTTGCTACAGCAAGGGTCATAAGCGCTGGTTGTCTTGGGCAGCCATACGATGTGTACCTCCCTTTCAACTATGTGCATTTAGAAAACATCTCCCCCACCAGAAAAAGCCCTATCAGAATAAAACATTCTCTACAAACATTTGTCCCCCCGGAAAAAGGAGAGAAGAAATGCTCTATGTGATATACTAGTCACATTGCTCAATGTATTCTCGAAGGTGCTAGACAAAACTACGAAGATGAGGTACTAAGAGAATCTATGTAAAAGAACTAAACAGGAGAATCCTGTGCTATGGCAGGTCATATATGGCCATCTGTGCAGGAGCTCTCTCTGTGTGCAAGTACATGGTTGTATGATATAGCTACCTGTGTTCAGAGCAATTCAACTGTATATGGGGCAGGAAGGGTGCAAGGATAGAAGGTTGTGATTCATTCCAATATCCACCCCTCTGGTTGTTACATACCATGTATATAGTGCTTGAGGCACACTGCAGATATTAAACCAACCTCTTAATCATTATGCCAGTTCCAGAGATTAAGCGTTATTCTCCTAGAGAACTGAGGCATTCTCCTAGAGAACTGTGAAGCGACTTGCCTGAACCCACACTGCTTGCATGGCAGTACTGGGATTGTGAGGCAGCACTACCCAACTCCCAGCCCCATGTTTTCCATCTACATCATGCTGCGTCTAAAATAACATATTTACCTGAATCCAAGATGATCCTGAAGGTAAGACGACTCCCAGTAATTAGATTCTACACGTGGAAAATTTGTTATAATTTTCCGTGTAGAGAATCTAATCACTGGAGGGACATCTTAAATTCATTTCCACCAATGCTGCAGCAGGGAAATTGAGAGCAGGCAGTGAAGGGCAGGCAGTGGTTGGGAGTCAAGCAGCTTAATCCATTCCACCTGTTCTCCCCACCACTTCTGCCCCTTACATAACCATGGGCCCCCTACCCCTGCTTCCCCCCCTGCCCCCACCACCCCTGGCTTACACTTGTTCCACTCAGACAGGTTCTAGCCCGCTCCAGTCACGGGCATAGAGCATGGCCCCAGCCTGGCCTGGTAGCATTGGCAGCAGCATGACAGCTCTGACCTTAGCTCCAGCACCTGACCAGAACTGCCACTGCTGCCAAATCAGAGCACGGGTAAATGGCAGGGGAAGGCAGAGAGGAGGGGACAGCAACAGATGTGGCTCTAGCCCCTCGGGGCCAAAGCCGCAGTAGCTGCATGTCCCACCCACTGCCTCATATGCAAATCCAAGATAAGGGACTTTTTTTTTCCTCCCATGTTAAATGGGAAAGAAAGTCTTGTCATGGATTAGAGTAAATACAGTATTGAGCAGATACTGAACATTGGCCGACTTACATGTATAATGGCTTCACTTTTTAAAGACCATTTCTTGTCTATTACTGGCAAATGCATCTGTCCTAGCATATATGTCTTCCCATGCAAATTATCATAGTGACAGTTCTAGGATATAGATTTTAGATCCAATTCTAGTGACTTTTGGTTTTAGAAAAACTGTTGCATGATTTGGGGAGGCATGATTTGGCCAAGCTGCTTGGCCACCAGAAATGCTGCTGCTGCCACCATGCTGCCAAAGCACATGCGTGTTCATGCACTTCTCGAGATGTGGTGGAAATTTTTTTAGTGTAGATGGAGCCTAACTGTGGCTTGAAGCCTTTGGATACATTGCAAAAAACAGTTTACATTAAAGAACCGATTTGGTGTTTTGGGAGGGAATGCAACTTGCCAAAAGAAAAGGAAAATGGTAGGGGAGGAAGAAGAGGGAGAAAGCAATGGAATGAAAATAAAATGACAAGACTTCATCCCTTTTTATTTTTCTACATTTCAGTTTATAGGATGTGACTTCCATAAATAAATAGAGTAGTGAGAACACAGTGGGATTAGAAGCTCCTTAGAAGGTAAAAAATTAAACATTAAAATAACTCTAGATTCTGAGTTTTTGAAATTTGTATCAAATCTGTTAAAAACCTAGATGCTGTGGTAGGTGCTAAATAAATCATGGAGAGTCACTTGACATTTGCTAGGCAGAATACAAGGGCTTCCCTTCAAAAAGAGCTTCATGTCCCGTCCTTACAAACTTGAGCAATGGTTCTATACATCTGAGCTTCCCTCTGTGGAAATACTAGCTCTGAACAGCTCAGAGAGAGGACAAGGTTATTAACTTTGGCAGGAAATGGAAATTTGTCCTTAATATACATGTGAAATTGAATTGTCTGTAGCACGAAGCTTTGGAGATTACCCATGCAAAATGAGAAAATGATCTAAATTTAAAATTGTCCCCAGTACAGTGGAAAGTAATTTTGAAGGCTGCCTTTTTTTTTTTTTTTTTTTTTTTTTTTACTGCATCGAAATCTGAAGAGATTGGCTCTATTAATTTAGGCTTAAACACAGGACCTGTGTCTTCTTAGAAATGGTTAATGAGATGGAAAGTGTACTGTACGGGGCAAAATGAGATTTTCTGGAAATGATACAGGCCACTAGCTTCTCTGATGCATATTCTTTGAGGATGCCCTGAGACCATGGATCCATTTGAAGACGCCTTCCAACTAGCCAGTTTTTAGAAGGGAGGCTCTATCTAGTGTGACAGACCTTTTGAATAAGGACATGCTGATGACTCCTCCTTATGTATAACAGGCTTCAAGAGCAGGATGAGAGAGGAGCAGAGCGAGGCTCAAAGCAAAAATCACTGACACAGCTTTTTAGCAGCAGCATTGTTTATGTGGCTGGGTGCCTCCTTTGAAAGATCTAGGGGAGGAAGAATTCATTTGCCTAGGTTTTGAATAGCTTTTTTATGCCTCAGAGAAGGGCTGCACTAAGGAATAGCATGGGAGAAGCAAAAGGAGGCGGGGAGGGAGAAACTCTTTGTTTACAGTACTTGCTCTTGAAACAGCTGATTCTCTGCCCGGAGAGAAATAAATGTCCATTCTCAAAGAATCCTTCCCTTTCCTCTGAGGGTCCAAACTACTGCAGAGCATGTTAGCTTAGTGATCACCAGGACATGCAAGGGGATCATAATCACCTTGTCATTCCCATATTGTTTGATGAGACAGGGCAAAACAAGGTGTCCTGGTAAAGATAAACAGATGACAATATGGTAAAGGCTAGAGATCTGCTTTAACTGCAAATATCATCTTGTCCATCAAAGACACTTTTAGGAAGGGTAGATTTATACCTTATAGACTAAATTAAAGAGATATATTTGTTGATACCATTTGGGAAGTGGTCTGTTTAGCTATAAATGAAGGAATATTAATGCCTCAGATGAGATGAGGGGTAAATCTGGGTGTTCACTATTTTGTCCTCCATCATACACAGTTTGGAAATTTTATATTTTAAATAGAGCTGCAGAGGTATGCAGCACATAGGGAGGAGGACAGAATATGCAGCCCTGGGCTGAAGCCATTTACTCCTTTGCAGGTATCGCCTTACTTTACCTACACCTGTATGATGTGTACGGAGACCCATCCTACCTCCAGGTGGCACAGGAGTATGTGAAGAAGAGCCTAAGCTGTCTCACAAAGCGGTCCATCACCTTCTTGTGCGGGGATGCAGGGCCTCTGGCAATTGGTGCTGTAGTATATCACAAGCTGCAACATGAGAAGCAAGCAGAAGACTGCATCACACGGTAACGTTTGATGGTTTGTCTTTGTCCAAGTGATCTGAATGTTTTTGCTCTAGGATTCAACACTAGCTCAGACATATGTCAGCCTTCTACCAGGTTATACAGACTTCTACCAGCCCCTTTTAGCCTTGTTAGAGTCTGCTGTGATGCTTTACTTGAAGGAGAAAATTCAGCAGTTGGACAAGAAATATAAAAGAGAATTTTCATGTCATAGAGAAATGGCGATCATTAAAGACATAAATGGAGCCTGGCTGACTGCCCATTTGTTACAGCCTATGTACTGGGATGGTGGGCAGAATAGCTATCATTGAGCCAGTATTGCCACTGCAGTCAAACAGGGGGGAACGGATAAGACAATCACACTTGCTTTTTCAGTTTTTATCATTTAAAAATAAGGACTAATTTCTGGAGGAAACAAAACCCAGTTCTGTAGTTGATTTAAAAATGGAAAAAAATATTGGAAACATATAGTCATCATTTGTCCCTTATTTTGAAATTCAGAAACACTTTACTAGGGACATGATGCGACTAAAGGGTTGTTGACTTGAAGTTTCTTTGTTTATCTTTCTTAATGGTGTCTTTAGTTGTATTATTCATGATTGCATGTGCTCACAAGCAGTGAGGTAAGCATCCAGTGGAAAAATACCATTTAGTAAAGGTAGGCAGTCACATTTTGTGGTAAGTTTCAAGGGTAGATCCTCTAGAAGGAGTTTTAAAATGCTGAAAAAAAATATCGCAGCAGTTTCTGTTGAAAGGCAAGCAGCAAAAAAGCACAACAACTCTTACCAGCTTCAGAAGTATGAGCAGAACAGCCTGAGCAAACTAGCTAAAAGGTCTATACAGCTCCATCAATTAAAAATCAAGGGATTCAGATCAACCAAAAAAGTTTATCAGAGTTCCCATTAATTTATATTTGTAATTAATATTTACTGCTTTTATGTATTAATTTATTGCTGCTAAAATATGCAGGTTTGACCAGTCTGGTTAGAAGTCCCCTTATTTATGCCTGACATACATGTGTGGTTTTAACAATTTTGAATTGGTTAACATGGTATCAGATTGACTCTTGCTATTGTGAATACTACTCTTTTTGAACTATGGTGTATAGTGTTGGAGGGAATTGAACCCCAAATTGAAGAAGCCTCCCTTTCTCCTCTCCCCCCCCTTCCTTCCTGCTTACAGACATGGGGAAAAAATGGCACTTTAAACTTGGCGCACCCCCTCATCAAGCACAGCAAATGTTCAAAAGAAGCATCATGTTAGTTGGACCTGGCTCACCCAACTTTTGTAGAGATCAGGAATTTCATCAGGGTTTTTTGGCACTTACCTAATAGCTGAATAGCTGATTGAATAGCCCAAAAGCTCTGCTGAAGTGCCTAATCTATACAGAGGCTGCAGAGCTGGGTCAAACTAACACACTGCTTCTTTCGGTAAAAGACTGTTTTTGCTTTGTTTTTTTCATGTCTGTCAGTGCCTTATTCCTTAACTGTCCCTTTACCTGTTCCTTTTTCTAGACTAGCTCAGTTTTATGGTAGAGTGGAAATTCAGTTTAATTCTGCAGTGCCATCTAATGGCTTATAGAGAACAATGCCTGTAATTGTGTTACTCTGAAGTAGAAGCAGAAAAGAGAAAATGGGGCATTCATGAAGCAGTGGTTAGGTTGCTCTGTCTCTACTGCTTGCTACTAATTATTTAGCTCTGACCAACCTGCCATTTAAGTTAGGAAAATGACTTCCTGCCAGAAATATTTCCAGTTAACAAAATGCAGAATGGGTTTTGGATTTCTTTTTTGAGCTCCAAAAGCATTTGCCAAGTTCTGGAGTACAAAGCAGGGAAAGCTCTTTGCTTCTAATTTGGAGAACAATGGCAATTGCTGTGACTGGTCCTGTTTTTCTCCTTGTACATTTGAGTACAGTATTCCTGCAAAGTCTGAAGAGATGTGTATCAGAAGAGCACTCCCTGCCTTCCCTCTCCCTCTGTCTTTTTAGGGGGCTGCTAGCTTTTCTAAATGAACTCATAACCAATAAATGTGTGTTACCTTCCTGAGAGGCTTGAATGTTTCAAGGCAGCCCATTTTCCAGGAGCTTATGAAAACCTGGTCTATGCTCTTAGGGACTGCAATTCAGATTTTTTCCTGTTATCTTCTAGTAATTCAGGAGGTCAAGTATTTATTTTTAGTGCCGTTGACATACAAAATCTTGTCTCCTGATGCATCAGCACGCTTTCATTTCATCCAGACCCTATTGATTTTTCAGCAGTTGTAATAGTGGATTAATTTAAGAGCAGTGCTTCTAATTCTCAAGCATCTTCACTACCTGCCTTGTGCTAGGGAAGAGTATTCAGGGTATAGTTAGTGCTGCCAGGTGTCAGGCATCTCACATCACACATGCACATATGGTAGCCTTGCTGTGCTTGACTGTATTGCTACGGGCTTCTCTCATTTACTCTGCAGTTCAGCTTCCCAGATGCTGACAGAATTTGTTCTGCAGGCTCTCTTCCTTCTCCCCTCACTGCGCCAGCTGGTGGAAGCAGCTACTGCAACAGTAGCACATAGGGAGAAAACACTAGCTTACTTGTTCAACAGCAAAATTACCCTGCACCCCCAATCCCTCTGCCCATGGCCTACCACTTATCCATCTTTTATTCACACTCATCTGTCTGAAGCACCCAATCTCTGTCCCTTAGACCCAGGCATCTTCATCACCAAACCCAGTGTTGGGCTCTTCCTGGAATCCATCCTGGCTCTTCCCAGGCACTCCTTTCTTCCCATACCAGGCTCCAGCTACTTCACCTACCTCTCTAGAAATAGCATCATGTTGGAGTCTGAGGAGGGCTCTTGACCCTGGGGGATTGGTGGAAGGTAGGGGCCTGCCAACCATATTTGTTCTGTATGCTCTGGAGATGTTAGAAATCATGGTCTTGCTCTCATCGGGAGGAGAGTCCCACAAGAAGCAGCACAGCACTTAGCAGAGCAAATGTACTCTGAGAAGATGGAGACAGTGCTCCTCTAGACTCTTTGCCTTTAAAATATCTCCCATTATCTTGAGTCCAGCACCAAGGGAAAGCTCCCTTACACTCAATTTCAGACCCCAGCCCCCACCATCTAATACCAAGGGGCTGCTTCTTCCTTCTAAAACAAATTGTTCTGCCTAAGAGCAAGTACTGACAATGTACCTTTTGCTCACATTGCTTGTGACCCAGAAACCCAGAACATGCAGGTCCTCAGAAGTGTTAGCTCCTTTGTCTTGTACCTGCCAGAGTGGCAGCAGGAGGGACGGGAAGAAGCAGCCTTGAAGAAACCCTGTGTTCATGCTTTTATGAAAGTAAGGGTGTTTGGAAGGCCAGTCTCTCAGGGAGGAGGGAAAAACCTACTCTCCTTTCTGCATCCTGCTTACTGCTCTGACAGGGAAGGACAGCTCACCTTGTTGGAAGAGGCAAAACAGAGACTAATTTGCATCATGAGCGATTGGGCTGCAAAGCACCGTTAAGAGCCGTCAGTCATTGTTAGCACTGCAGAAGTATCACTGACTTGCAACCTGCTAATAGTCTGAAAAATTACACCAGAACTTTTCAGACTCTATCAGGCTCCTGGCTCTGTGTCCCTGAGCAAAAGTCTCATACAGTCTCATACAGTCCACATGGTAGCTCACTGCTGTCCTAGACTGATCCAGTGATCAGAACTGGTTAACCCAGATGGCTGATTGGTAGCAGACCACTTCTTCTGTTCCCCATAGAGGTTATCAGAAGTAGGCAACCTCTGGCACGGGTGTCAGAGTGTGGCACTCAAAGGCATTTTGCTTGCTATGTATGCCTCAGGGCGAACATCAGGCAAGGTGCTGGAGCTGCACTGCCACAACAAGGATTAGACCTCTCGTGGCTTCTCCCCATCCACCCCAGCACTCCAACCTCTTACAAGTCAAGGTTGCGGCACTGCTGACCTATGAAACAGTTATTCCGCAACCACCGCTTTCCCACTGGTCTGTTTCTCTTTTATTTCTTCCATTTTTTTCCTTGCCAAGGGTGAGGCTAAAGCCATTTTGGAACAGCAAGGGAAAGCTAGTTTATGTTTACGGTTAGGACTTTTGAATGTAAGGGTGGGATATGCAAAAGCTCTTGGACTTGGCTTAGCTCTATCCCTCTTTAAGTTGATGGTAATGCTCCCACTGACTGTCACAGTAAAAGGGTTAGGTTGATGGGTTTTGCCTTTGAAGATGCTGCTTGTAGAATGGAAGCCAAATTTCTGAAGGCGTTACTACACTCTTTCAGGGGTTTTCTCATGTGAGTTTTTCTTTCCAGTTTGCTGCATTTACACAAACTTGATGCACGAGTGCCTGATGAACTGCTTTATGGGCGCATAGGATACCTCTATGCACTGGTCTTTGTGAACAAGCATTTTGGAGAGGAAAAGATCCCTCAGAGCCACATTCAACAGGTACCGTGTGACCACTCCAATGAAGATTTAGTTAGCTTCCTGAACCCTTATTTGTCTTCTGTCTATCCCCTTCCAGCACATCCTTGGGTAAAAAGATGCTACTCTAAATAATCCTGGTGTGTCTGAAAGCTACAACATGGTGATCCAGCTGCTCCTGGAAGTGCCTTTCTTATAGAGAAATACTGTACCAAATGCCCTTCTTAATCATTTATGCCTGTACAGAGTTAAAGAACTCTCTGTTCCACTCCCCCTTCCATAGCCTGGACTACGTGCAGAATAACAAAATAATTTTGCTTTCTGAGCCTCCACGTACTGGCTCTGAGCTATCTCAAGGCAGTACTTACTGGCATCTGATTTTGCCCTCAGGTCTCCGAAGCAGTTGTGGCATCTGGTGAGAACCTGGCCAAAAGGAGGAACTTCACAGCAAAGAGCCCACTGATGTATGAGTGGTACCAGGAATATTACATAGGGGCAGCCCATGGCCTGGCAGGAATTTATTATTATCTCATGCAGGTGAGAGATTCCTGGAGGGAAAAATCCTTGCCAGCTGTTTCACGTCTGCTAATGCTCTTCAATTAGAACTTGGGACACCTAGCAGATTTCTGATTGGCTCTTGGTGATGTCATAGTCATGTCAGTCCTGCTGTTCTGTCTGGCGGGTTTGCTCATTTGTTTGATTATGAATCCCATTTCAAAATACTCCTAAAATGGTCTGGACTGGGTGCTTCTAGGGCAGGGGATGGCAACCTATAGTGCATGGGCTAGATCCAGTTTGCCAAATGATTTCATCCACCCACAAAGCCCAGAAATTGGTGGCATCTGGGCAGCAAGGAGAGTCTGCTGCTTTCAGTGGCAGCCAGGTCACGTGCAACAGCAATAATTTGGCACCAGGGAGAAGCAGCGGCATCTGGGTCAGAAAGACCTGCTTCTCCTCAGACCAAACTGCATTATTTCAGCTCATAGCTGTGAAATGGTAGCCAACCCCCATTCTAGGGGATTATTACACTCTGAAGTGTTTAGTCATCTACTGTACATATCCAGACCTGACTACATTGCCCCAGAAATGCACTGTGTCTTGTACCAGACCTAGTTCTGCAAGGTACAGAGCATCTTCAGGTCCCACTGAAGTTTATAGCTTTATCATTTACATGAAGTAGACTTCTCTCACCCTAGTATGTGCCTTGCATCTTTGGCCAGTGTTTCCGTGGAACTGGAGGGTTTGCTGATCCTTTTAAAGTGAAACCCCCTGCAGCAAACACCTGGTGAAAGAGATTAAATTGCAGTGAAAGTGCAGAGAAAATGCCTACGGTTCCAAATCAGAGCTTGGATCCGAACATTAAAAGTGGGATTTTCCAAAGCAATTACCTTGGGCCTACTTCCACTCCCACCAGAGCCTTTGATAACCCCCTATTGGTGTCAACAGGAGCAGAGTGAGGTGAATGCAAGTTGCTTTTGAAAATACAACTGTACATAGTAGATATATTCCTAGTGATAAATTATTACCACCATCACCATCCCACTTCATGGGTATGTTTATAGTGTGAGGGAGTCTTCTCAGAGCTTGACTAATGCCAACAATTTGGAGGTCATATGATAACATCTCCCCTTTGAACAATGCTTTTTTTTTACCCCTGACATTTAGCTGTCAGTTTTCAGCAGCTTGTCGTGTAGATCTGGCACTTAAAGAAAGGCAGGCAAGTGGAGTGGGAATGAGGCACAGAAATAGGAGCACCTATATGTTCTCTGACCTCTGACTCTTTCTGTATGACTGAACCATTTTCCCTTCTCTGAAAAGAGAATAATGATCTTCTCCCACAAATAATTGTGAGAATTAGATTAACATTTAAGTTCTTTAAAAGTCTAAGAAAGAGCAATATTACCCTCATATTTTCCAAATGATAATAATTAAAGCTAAACAGTGCAAATAATTAAAACAGCCACCTAAACAACCTTCAGTGCCCACTCTAGTCTGGCTTCAGTGAGGTGCTCTACTATGCAGGACAGGGATTTGGGGCTTTCATGCAAAAGAGGTGGTCACTTCCTTTCTAAAGTTTCAAGCAGCAGCTGGTCTACAAGTAATGAAGGAAGAGTCAGCCAAGCATAATGCACCAAAAGTCTGAAGGGAAGTGTATCAAGGACGGTACAAAGAAGGACGTCTGACTCTAAAGTTCTTTATCTCTAGTAGTTTTATGGTACAGGTATTGATTTTTAATTTTCAGGTTATGAATTTGGGAATGTTTCAGTTCTTAGCTTCAGATGCTCATTCCAAGGGTTTCAGAGCTGCCAAGTGAACATAGAAACTATATTTAATACCTTGGCCAGTACAATGTAATTAGGAGAGGACATTGAGGACCCACTCCTGCTTCCATTGAGGTGTGGGGTGAAATAGCTCCCTTATTTTTACCTTTGAAGCTGTTTGTACAATCATAAGAACTGTAATCCTACAGTTGGGCTGGTATAGCAGCTCAAGATAAGGCTGTGGTGTCCTACCTGGGTGACTCTTAATCTGGTAGATCTCAGTGTCTGAAAAGCATTCATGTTGTTCACCCTAAATTTTCTTTGCCTGGATTTCATTCCTGTACTCCTAGTCAGACCCCTCACAGACTTCCTTCAGTAATTCCTAATCTTCAGATTTTCCGTATACGTTTTCTTCTTGCCTCTGATAGGCCCAAAGACACCCTGATTTTGTTCCTCTTGCTGGAGGGTTAGAAGTGCCAGGCAGTGTTGCTGCAGAGAGAGATGGATTGGAGTCTGACAAGAAGTGAGTCCTTACCTGAGGCACTAATCAGGTACTGTTCTCCAGACCAAGCTTTGTGGAGGCATCAAAACCAAGATACAAGCTAAAATGTTACAGCTAAAGCTGCAGGAAAAAATCTACTTCACCAGACTCTGGATTTGATGCACAAAATGCTTCTGCCACTAGAGCTGACTGCAGTTTGGATAAGGGAATAGCATAGCTGTTTCTACTTTTACAGTCTCTCTCTTTCTTTCTTTCTCTCTCTCTCTCTTAGTCTGGTCTTGGTGTGAGCCAAGTGAAGTTACACAATACTGTCAAGCCCAGCATGGATTATGTTTGCCAGCTGAAGTTCCCTTCAGGCAATTACCCACCTTGTATCGATGACACCAGAGACCTGCTTGTCCACTGGTGCCACGGAGCACCTGGTGTGATCTACATGCTTGCACAGGCCTATAAGGTACAGAACAACCCAAGAGGCATCCAACATGGAACTTGATCTCTAAAATACTTCTACTTGGCAATGCCCTGCTCTAACAGGGGATGTAATATGAGAATGAAATTGCTATTGACACATGCCCACACCAACTAAAATGGAAATTAGACTTTAAAAAATGACTTCTGAAAACGTCCCAGTCACGTACTCTGAGTACAGGGCACTCCTGTTGCTCAAGGAGTCAGCCATGTGTTTTATTCGGTGGCAGATGACTAATGGTGACAGCTAGTTGTGAGTTAAATAATGGACATGCTGCTCCATTCATCACATTAAAAATCTTTGAAAGTAGACGGCAAAGTCACAGCACCATTGCTTAAGTAGGAGAGGAGATAATTAGCCAGGGAGCATGGGCCTTGCCCCCTTCCCCACCCCCCCCAGCATGGATAATGGCAGGGCTGAGGGGCTAATTGCAGCAAAATGGAACCTCTCTTGTCTTCACAGGTGTTTGGTGACCAGCAATACCTGAATGATGCCCTTCAGTGTGCAGAAGTGATCTGGCAGTTTGGATTGCTGAAGAAAGGGTATGGGCTCTGCCATGGGACAGCTGGCAATGCCTATGCCTTCCTGACACTATACAACCTCACTCAGAACATGAAATACCTGTACAGGGCCTGCAAGGTAAATATCTGGATCAGCAATACAGAGAGATATTGGGTCATAGAAAAACTAAATACCATACTTGTTGAACAGTGACATTGTAGGTGTGATCATCCATGGATATAAAAGAACTGGGATCATATAGTACCTTTCCTTGGGCCGCCATAGTAGTTGGGAGAGATCAGGGAACCTTTCTGGCTTCACGCAGCCTTTCATCCAGTCTGAGGAGGAAACAGTGGTAGTCCGAGCTAAGCAGGAATTTTACAACTTTTAACTTTGTACCGCTCAGTTTTCTGAAGTTATCCTATAAAAAATCATGGGAATATCTCCCGCTAAAGAGAAGAACCTGTCAGCATGGTGTCGGTTATAACTAGCATTCTGAAGAAGGTTCCCATGAGGAGATGATTTTCCTTTGCACTCTATGTGATTCTGCTCTTAACATTGTAATCTTCTTTTTAGACTGGCAGAGAGGCAGCTAGCACTATTACGAACTCATCTCACTTAAACCAGCATGGTCTTTAAACAGAGTTCAGTCACTGTCCTTTATCAGCAGCGCAGGGAGTAGCAATGTGATAGAGATACTTGTTGACCCTTCTTTAACGGCAGCATATATCATGGAGATCAGAGCATAGTGGGGGGTGTATTTTTAAGCTTACTATCACATCTGGTAGAGAGTCTGGAATCAGTATTTGTCCTTCCATAGTTTGCAGAGTGGTGTTTGAGCTATGGGCAGCATGGATGCCGGACTCCAGACACACCCTTCTCTCTCTTTGAAGGTAATCTCTATCTTGGCTCTGTTCGGTATATTATTCTTAATATTCTCTGAATCTTGAATCTGATTTATGTTGAAGTAAATTGAGAATAACTCCCTTAAAGGCCTTTTAAAATCAGTGTTAGCAGAAAATTCCACCCCCTGCACCCCTCCATCCCCACCTTGTCTTCCCCCTCCCCTCTCCAAAGTGCGATATTAGTAGCAGGGAATAATGGGCACAGCAGGAGTTCCCTAGTCTGTTGCAATCCTGGCTAGGAGGCCTGGAGGTTCACAAACCAGTGCGTGCTCAGATCTTGTACAGTACACAATTCTCACAGGTAATTCGTTACTAGCCTACAGTAATTGCACACTGGCTCCCCAGATGGCTTTTCTGCTCTGCATTAAGCAGTAAGCATCCAGATCTTTTCCCTTTCACTCCAAAGAACAATAAAGAAATGAACAAAAGAAGCCATTGATCTGGCCTTTGATTGGGCAACTGATGGCTCCCCTTAATGCAAACACCTCTGCTGCTCTGTAGGTGCTGGAGACACACATACTGAGCCAGTTCCTTGGCTGACACAAGTCATCCTGGCTCCATTAGAACAAGGACAGTTTACATTCACTGAGGATTTAGGACAACATTTTTCAAAGACACTAAAGGCCAGATATTTCAAACATTCAGGTGCTGAAACCCAAGGTACCTAGGAGAGTTTTCAAAAGTACTAAGGCACTTCTGTGCGTTTTTCAGGGCCTGCATATCATTGAAAATCTGACTCTGTCATTTTGAAAAACTGGATATAGGCTTCTAAATCATTTAAGTACTTTTGAAAATGTTCTGTAGCCCTCAGTCTTCATGCCTCATTCACACTAGTTCTGATTTACTCTAAGTAAATATTGATGCACATGGGGAATTCTAATGTAATAAAGGGCTTAGTCTGTCTATCTGTAATGCTTTTGGCCAACTGCTGAGAGGGTGAGCAATGATTGGCTACGCGGGCCAAAGTTTGAACCATGGCCAGGGAAGTTTGTGGCAGCAGCGAGCATACCCTGGCCGCTCGAGCAGTGGAGCTTCCCCACGCCTCCCTGCCTGAGGGTGAATGGGAGTGGGGAATGGTGGCGGCGCCTCCCTGATGCCTGTCCCTGACACTCCCCAAAACAGGTGGCAGGGAGAGGAAGGCAGTGGGCAGGGAGAGAGGGAAGTGGGGTGGGGGGCAGCGAAATGGTGGGGGGTTGTCACAATGGTGGTTGTTGTCAGAGCCGGGCAGCAGGGAAGGAAGGAAGGGAGGGGATTGGGGGGGTCACGGTGGTGGCACCTGCCCTTCTACCTGGCCATGACAACAGCCAACAGGAAGGGGGAGGCAGCAGAGAAGGAGGGAGGGGAAGGGAGAGGAGAGGCAAGGAAAGTCCCGCTGCCAGGTGGACAAGGGAGGGAACCGGAGGCTGGAGGAGGCGGCAGCAGACGGAGTGTTTGCATGGCCAGCCCTGGGGGGAGGTGGGTGTAAACACTCCCTGAAATCAGTCATGCTTGATAGGACTAGCTAATTGCCCACTATAATACACTTGGAGCAGTAACTTTTTGTCTGTTTCTTCAGGAATGGCTGGAACCATTTATTTTCTTGCTGATATCCTGGTGCCAACAAAAGCCAAGTTCCCAGCATTTGAACTATAAAGTCCTTCCATGCATTTCCCTGCATGAATCTTACCATACTCCATGGCACTGGGACAAGTGGAGCAAACTTGCTCGTTCCTCTTTCTAAACTCATCTCTTGCCTAACAGAGTAAACCAATCCTGTTGCTGACATTGTTTTTATTCTTTTCCATGCTGTGGTTTTTGCTTTGTTTAGTTAAAAAAAATTCTTAGCTCTTGTTGACCTCTAAGCAAGGTGGGGGGAAGGAAATGTACAGTATTTTGTTGGATATACGTACTCAGAGTTTTGCTATCTTATGTATCCAGTTTCCAAGGAGGAGAAAACATGTATTGGAGGTAACTTTCTCCAATCAAGTTTGTCGTGACTATTAGTGATGGAAGCTTAGATAAAATTGTCTTAGAGGGACAAAAGATAATGTGTTAAGACTATTACCCTCTCATTTGCCCCTAAATATGTCCAGTCCAGTTATCCAGGGGGTCAGCAGTTCATAGCTGAGGTGCTCCTTGGGTAGGTAATTGTGATGGACCACAGAAATGGGAAGAGTGTTTATTTCTGCTTCCCTAGCAGACTGCAAGTGTCACAGCTATAACTGACATGCCAAAGTCCTGTCTTAGACTCGCACCTTTTTGCTTTATAAGCAAAGACGATGTTTAGCTCTTTGTACTTATTGTCAGTGACGAATGGACAGATGAGTAATCCACAAGCTATTGTGCTTATCCACCATGTTACTCTAACCTATGCAGAAGTAGATCCATGAGTCACAGCAAGTTTCTGCTTAAAAGAAAATTAATCTACTACCAAGGGTGATTGCTTCCTTAATGCATTAATTTTGGGAAGCTTTTGTGGTTTGTTTAAATTTCAGTGTAATGTTATAGGTCTTAGGTGGAATCAGGCCTGTCAACAGATATGGCAGACAGGGAATTGATTTCACTGTGTTTTGTCAGCGTCAAACCTATTATTAATGTGGGTGCTGTTTACAACTTTACAGGATTGTTATCCATCTTAGTTCTTTATCTGCTTGCCTGATAAGTTGGTACCTTAGTAACTTGGCTCACTTATTGAACACTGTAGCCGATATGTAAGTAAGAATCCACCCAACCAAAAGTTGGAAAATCTGCCTCAAATTAGCGTTGTCCAGTCACTGAACAAGGTCCTTTGGTAGGTATTAATCAGCATCACTCCTTTCATGGAGGTACAGTGATCAACAGCTGTCCCAGTAAACTCCTGATATGTGAGCATTCTCCATGAGTGGTGGGAATTCTGGAGCCTGCTTCTGTGTATTTCCACTAGCTGCTGGAGGTGACCTTATGGTCATCACCTTACAAAGCCACAGTCCTGAAGAAGGAGGAAAGTGGTTTTGTTCTCTCAGGCTGCTGGCAGTGAGTAGCTAGATTTGCTACTAGTACCTAACTCTGCAGTTGTCATATACCACGTCTGCACAGAAATCAGAAAGGTGAGTGCAGCCCATGGAAGCACACCTTTGCTGCACTTAATGTACAGTAGCAAAACCATGGCAGCACAGGCTTCCAGAGGAGCATCTCTTTCCCACACTGAGACCCATGCTATCACAGCTTTGCTACTCAGGGTGCCCAAGCTAGCTAGATGCCAGCCAGCTCACCTGCATTGAAACATGCCACAGTCAGCAGAAAGATCCATAAACACCAAATTGCTTGAGCTAATAGTAAGCCATGTTCCACATAGATTCCTTCAGCACCACAGGCAAGCCTCACAGTGTCATTGACTTTCTTACAAAGGGCTTCAGCACTAATTGTGCAGACAATTAATTAGAAAAAATTAAAACACAATGAAGTTAATCTGCCTTTGGCTAGGTGTCCCTGCTGAAAGCATCGTGCTCCTTTGGACTAGCTAAGTCTCTTGCTGCTGTGTTTCTGAGCATTACACGCTAGACTGAGTGACCATAAAGAAAGCATGACCTCTAGGGAAGAGGATTTGACTAATCACATAGTTGTAGGAAGCACTGTAAATTTAGCCTAGCTGTAAATTAACTTGCATCTTGTCTGAAGTGGCAACTGAATTGCCACTCTTGTTGAGACATCTGGATTTCTGCTGAACACAGTTTCTATTAATGAAAAAAATTGTACAACCGATTGCATGGAGTGCTCCAGCTGCATGTATTATACTGCGCTTGTACGTGTATTAGTTGAGCACAGCTAGGGGCACTTTGTACAATTGTTAGGTGGAAAGCTGTTTAATAAAACACAAAATAAACACAGTTTGGGTCCTTTCTTCATAAATTTATTCATTGCTTATACCTAACATCTGTGCCTTGAGAGGGCAGAGTGAACTGACAGCAGCTGCGCCTCTGCTTAGGGGAGCACCTTAAAAGAATCAATTGGAACTTATTTGTATGCTGCTAAATATGTGGATGGGAGACCTGCAAAACTGAAGGCCAACTCTGTTTTCATGGAAAAGTGTGAATGTCTTAACAGTGCTGGGTAACTCCTATCTCCCATGCCCTCTAGCTGCATCTGTTGAAAATGGCTTTATGGTAAGCCTACAGCTACCATGTTCTTAGCTCTCACAATTTTCTCACAGGTTTTACTCTCTTCCCCATAAAACTACAGCTCCTGGAACTGAGAAATCTCTGTTTTCATCTAGAAAAGATTTCTAGGACTCATGCAGAGAAACCGATAACCTAAAGCTCAGAAGACAAAAAAAACCCAAAAAGGGTTTTCACATCTTAGGATTTCAAAGCAAGTCTTATGATTTTGGGAGAGGTGCTTCAGCTCTGTATTTACTGAAACATTTCTGCATTGCCCACAGCATGAATAAAATAGGATACACAGACTGCTTCTTATCCACAGTATCTCCATAAACCTCCGCACATGTCTCTTGTCGCTACTACTGATGGCCCAACTGCAACTTGCAATAACCATTTGTATCACTCTGGCTATAAACAGACATCATCCTTGGAGCGGATCAGCCTCCCAAGGGCAACTGGAGAACTCAGGAAGCTCTGGGCTACCCATGCTCTCCCCCAGTAAAGCAAACACATCTGCTGAAAAAAGCATCACTTTTTTTTACTGCCTACCATCACAGCCACAATTTTGGGCATTTGTGGTTTGACAAGGGACAGGGATTTCTGTTTGTTTGGGCTTTGTGCCACCATAAACATTTTCACAATTCTTACTTGCTCTAAGATAGTCCTGGCTTGTTCTTTTATGATTATTTTTTGGCTATTGCTTTTTCCCATTTAAAATTGGGGGAGGAGACAGCTGAGTAGCTTTAGTTATCTCACTGAAGAACAAAGAACAAAGAATGTTTTGGGGTCTTGGCTTGTCACCGCACAGCATTTTCTGCACTTCCATTTGTGAAAAGGGCACAAAAATTTAAGGCATTTTGCCCTATTTTGTCCTTTGCAAGACAATTTCATTTCAATATTCTATATTCCCAACCCCTGTGACTTTCACTTAGGCTAGGTCCACACTGTCTCCAAGCTATGTCTGGGATTGCCACCAAACATACCCCATCCACTTGCTCTGACTCCACGCCTGACAAAACCCAAAAATGAGGCATTGAAACTGGGTAAGAGTTTCCTGACCACAAACCCCACTACTGCTCTCTGGCTTCCAGTTTTGGGCACCCTTGACATGCACTTGACTGCTCTACGGTGACTACACTGCTTGATTTCCAGGCAGGACAGAGTGTGACAGGCAGGTTTCTTGGCACTGCTCCCAGCCTCAGGTTGGAGGCAATAGATATAAATTTTGGAATCTGGTCCTGAAATAGTTTATTCCATTAAAACTCCCCTAAATGTAATATTAATCTTTAGAGAAAGTCAGAACATGCCTAGATACTCGTAAAAGAACACTATTCTCTTGAACATCCTATTGCCAGTCTCTTAGGGTACCTATACACAACCGTGGAGGCTGCTCCAATGTGCTGTAATTACCATGGTGTGGTAGTGTGGTAGTTACCATGCTCCAGCAGCCTCCCATGTGTCAAGTGTCAGCATCCCTGTGCTCATTTAATGAGCTTTAGTTCAAGTCCCCCCACTGCCATTTTGAAGCACGGGGACACTGATACTCGAGATGTTGTGGTGCTTTAATTAAAGTGGTGCCCCCCTCACCCGCCCTCCGGAGCATGTGTAAAAGTGCCCTTAATGTTCAATGTTTAGACCAAGTATAACAAAAGAATGGAGAAGAATTAAAATAATATTCGATATCTTGCTTGGCTGACTACTTCATGTTCATCATTTGCACTTCCTGGTCCATGTAATATCGTGACTGGCGGCACACTGTTGGTGCCTGCCACTTCAGGGGCCGAGTCAAGCAGCCAGCAGGTGCTTGATTGTGGTGGGCATTTGAGAACCATGGCCGCCTATATAAACAGCAGTTTGTCACTGGCAGGCAGGAAACTGCTTGGCTCAGCTGCTGTATGAGAACATCTACAGGTAGGAGCAGGAGGCTTTTGGTCCTAGGCATGACCTAAAACTGCACCCTGCCGGGTGCGGGTGTCCTGGTAGGGCTCCCAGTGGCATGGGAGCCTCCAGGAAAATGCCAGACTAGTTACCACCCCGGTGGAAGGTGGATTGGGGTGCCTCAGTAACCCCTAGCCCCCACATCACTATGGGTAGCAGTTGGGCCAGGCAGGGCTATGGCCACCTGAGCCCCCACTGGGCAGGGAAGCCCTGTAGCCCCAGTGAGGGGGTAGAAGATGTGGAGCCCCAGTGAGGGGGCGGATGTAGAGCCCCAGTGAGGGGGGAAACCAGAGGGCTGGGAGCCCGGTGTGTGTGTGAGAGTGGGTATAGAGTGCCAGGGAGGAGCCAGGGCAAGGCTGGCCCTGGTTGGGTAATTGGCTGGCCCCTATCCTGGTGAGGGTTGCAAGAGAGGCTCAAAAGACAGTACGTCTGCCACCCAAGGTGTGCGCTAGATAAAACCTATGGCCAAAAGGGCCCACTCCAAGAGAGAGCAAGGCAGCATAAGTTGTCAATGCGTGAAAGACCCTGTGAGAGGAGGTGGAGCGTGAGAGGCATGTGTGTCTGAGGCCTGACAATGAAGGCTAAGCTGGGTCTGGCTGTAGGCTGGGAGCATTGTGTCACCTGGATGCCATCCGCAAGGCTTGGGCTGCCGTGTAGGGGAGGAACGGAGCTGAAGATAGTGCCCCCTGGCATTGGGGCAAAAATGGGCAGCCTCCTGCCTAATTAGAACCAATTAAGAAACAACAAGGCATGGCAGACAAGTGAGGCAGGCGGTTGGCCCAGAAACAGGTGGGTGGGCCAATGGCAGACCGGCCCTGAGAAAGCCCCCTGTTACAGTGACATTGCTCATATACTGTGCAACGCATACCCATGCAACCTGTCCCATGGTCTGCAAGAAAGTGCTTGTTAGTCACAACAGCAGCAAAGCTGAAACTAAAGAGACAGCAAGCAGCACATGCACAGAATGGAAGGGGATGAGAAGCAGACCTGGGCACCTTTGTTGTGGTTCCAGGTCTTTCAAAAATGCTGATCCAGTTTATTCAGCAAGAGAACAAAAGACATATATTGGAAGGAATCATTTGAAAACAATGAACTTTTAAAGATGGGTTAAAAACCAACTAGAATATCCCCTTAAGAAAATAATAAAAATAATCTGTTATTACTTTCCCTTCACCCTAATTTCATGTTTGACTGATGTGACTGACCCTCAGCTCTGTCAGTATGATGAAAGATACACCCAATATTATTACCCAAACAGTAGCTCCAGGTGTCCAAACCTACTGAGGAACCATCTGTAACTTTAGCTCTCATGAGTTGACAACAAGCACAATTAAGAGAGAGATGAAATAAAGATAGGGGCATTGAAAAGAGACAGATCTGTTATTGCTGCTCATGGCCAACTAGTTTAATTTCCCATTTCTGCATGATATTAACTTTTCATATGCCCACAAATTACAATCTGCACTGACACTAAATCTACAGTTAATGTTCTACTTCTACACAAATAAGCATTAGAAATTGTTGCAAGGCACTACGTTATTATTCAGTCAGATGCACAGCTCCTTTGATAGATCAGTTTATAAACTAGCATCACGATCATTTAATATATTTTGGGTGATGGAGCTTCACTCTCTGAAAACGCTTAAAACTAAAATGATCCACAGCAAACTTTGTGCCTTCAATTTTGTATAATTGTGTTAGTACATTTATCATTATGAATTATGTATTGCACCCAAGAAGGCAATGTTAAAAGAATACTACAAAGGCTGCCAAGTCAAGCACTTGAGAATTAGGAAATGCCAGAATTAGGTCTTCCTGTGCAATCTAAATTCAGCCCCCTTGAGCGTACACAGCATGATATTTTAATTACATGATCACGTACTGTTTTCCATAAGATTCCTGCCTCATTCATTACCCAAATACACTCAGAAATGAACCACTATTGTATGTAATCTTTGCTGTTCAGTAAGTGCCCCCTTCCCCTGTAACTGCACACCATTCAATCCCCTGCTATGAATATAGAATGATTAGTTTCTTGGTGCTTATGACTACAGCATCTCATTGCTTCACGTTGTTCCTCCTGAACAACACTCCAAAAGTGTGTATTACCTCTCCTCTATGGATAAGGAGTTTAGATACAGAGAGATTAAGGTCCATGGTTCACTAATTTGCAGTGTCCAATCTGAGACGGCGTAGGACCTGATTTTCAGAGTATTGCACACTTTATATGTTCAAAGCTATTCTTGATCAAAAATTCCAGCTGTGAGTACTCAGCACTACTGCAAATGAGACCTCATAGTCACAAAATGGGCACTCATACAATGAGAAACACACAGCTGGCCCATAGTTTTGTCTCCTTGCCCAGCCAGTCCCAGTCTTCCCCAGCCTGGCCTTTGTTCAGTTTCAGTCCCCATAGCCCAGCTCATATTTCCAATCTCTGCCATAACTTTGCCCTGCTGCTAGCTCCCAGGCCCAATCATCATTCACCTCCAGATCTTTGTCCCAATATACTCCCCCTTAGACAGTGCATGGAGCTCATGCCCTGCTCTCCCACGCCTCACTGTGCTACTGTCCAGCTCTAGGTTTTGTCTCTTCTGCATGTCTGTGAGGCAACTTTCTCTGCCCAGCCTGGGAGTCATAGGCAGTGACCTGCTCCCAGTCCTGGTACTTGGCGCTACAGCTCCCGGCATAGAAATTGTACAGAAAGTTTTGCTTCTGCAGCCCTGGGCTGGAATATGCTCAGTGCAGATGGAGTTTTTGGAGACTGGCTGCCAAGTGATCACATCTCTACCAATCATTTGTAAAATGAGATTTTTCAAAGGCTTATAACAAGGCCAAATAGGGTGGTTTTCATGGGGATAGCAAAAAGAATGTCCCTGGCAACAGTGCAATGGCCCTGCCAAGTTAAGTCCCTTCTCCAAAGCATGGGGATGCTGGAGCTTTACAGCAAAACAGTTGCAAGAATTCTTTTACAATGGAGAAAACAACATATTTTCCCTTGTTCTCATTTGCTGAAATGATTCACCCCCTTTAGCTGATGCCTTCCAGAACAATTGAATTGGAGCCAGACTCCCAGCCCAGGGAAACTTCAGCCCAAACAATTACATCTGGCAAGGGTAAAAAGCACCTGAAGACAAGCACTGGTAATAGACAGCATCACATAGCCTTAATAATAGGCAGTGGCAGCTGGAGAGAATTTCTGACTGTTGAAATCACCAGGAGCTTTGCCAAAAGACTTCAGTGTAGCCAGGAGTTTATCCTGGGTGTTGAATTCACACGCTTAAGCTACTGAAATTGGGCATTGTTAAGGAAGCATCATTTTAAAATACTGGTCTATATATTTGTTTCTTGGGTTCCAATTCCTGCTGTGCTGCACATCTGTCTACAACAATAGCTTAAAATCTAGAAGTGTTTTCTTTTCTTAAAAAAGATCCAATTCTTGGCTGCGTTTCATATACTTAGCACATAAAGATGAGGCTGGAACTGGATGCAAGGTAATATTCTGGAAGAGAGCTAAGCTTAGGAAAGCATTTTAACCTTTAGTCTTTTTCCCAAGTTGTTTCATGCTGGATGTACAGCTATTAGAGTATATTTGATAAATGAATATTAAGTCCTTGAGTCTTCATGCTCTGTAAAATGAAGTTAATAAGAATGTTGTTTTTTTTTCTGTCTCTGAGCACTTGCAGCCTTCATGCTCATGAGAACACTTCACCCATCACCAGGTAGGTTTCTATAGCAAGTCCTGGTTAAAAATATGGTGGGGTGACTAAAGAGGAAGAGAGTTTCCTTCCAGCAGATGGCAGTACAATTTAAGAGTAATGGCATTCACAAGGCTTGATCATTAAAGAGTTTACCAAGTTTGTTTGGCCTTTTGCTGCATAAAATAGGTGGTGACTCACTCTGTAAATCATGTTGTTCATGCATTTTAAAAGTATTACTGTCACTGGTACACACTGGGGCAAATTTAGCAGGTATGACACAAAGCATATCCATTGCATTGACTTCACTGGAGTTTCACCTCCATCCTGCTGGAAGCCCAGTCACTGAATTTAGCCTAATTACTAAAATAATGGTCATCCAACATCTAATTCTATATTGTTGGGGTCAGACAGCCCTATGCAGTATGGTCAGTACAGAATAGAGACATATGGAAATAAAAATAATTACCAAGGGCTTGACTGTCTTTTCAAGTAATGTCTATTACATGGCTTGGAAATAATAGCATTGCATTTCTGGGGTCCTTTCCATCCAAGGCTATCTATCTGCACCATCAACAAACATTTAATCACATTAGAGACCAAGACCTACAATCAATAGCACCATCTGAAGAAACAGATGAGAGTTCTCACAGCCATCCTTTTAACCAAAATTCCTGATGCAAAGCTTTATTTAGTCTTACATTTATGTTCCAAATGTTGTTTGATGTCATTCAAGTCTAATGTCACTTCTTCATTTTATCCTATTCTGCAAAAGGATCCACTAGAGTAGTTGCAGTGACTTCAGTAGGGCTCTGAACTGTCCAAATTACAGGATATTTATGGGTAACTACAAGCAAAGGACAGCTGACAGCATCAGGGGCCATGAGCATCGTTAGTGAGAGAAAAAAACATGGTAACTGGAAACACAAGAGTTGGAGGAGCAAAGTTAACTATGTCTGATTCTGGTCTCCTTTACAGTGTAAATACATTAACAGATTTAGGCTCTCACTCAGCAGAGTACTACTCTTCACTAATATAAACAAAAATGTTATATGAATAAAATATATCTCACCCCTAACTTATACTTGATATTCTGCCTGGAGTCACAATCATGTGACTCCAGTAGGTGGCCTCTACACACATGCCCAAAGGTCTTTAATCCAGTTCTAACTTCATGTGCCATTTTTCTGTTGAACCATTCTGTAGATTTAACCTTAAGAGAAGGAGCAACATCTGCTGGTCTAAGACCCCTAATGAAACCCACCCAAAACTTCAAATGACTTGCCTGGAGACCTGGGGTGTGCATGGGGTCTACTTCCCCATTGTTTTGTCCCTCATGCAGTTATTTATGTACAGACTGTGTCAGATTCCCTGGAACCCATTGGAACAATACTGATTTACACGAGCTGATGACATGGCCTGTGGAAAGTAACTGCAAAATAATCAGCCCAACATGTTCCAATATCATGTGACTGGCATAAAAATCATGAAATGATAAAACAACATATTTTTGGATTCTTTATTTGCCTTACAGTGTATGAACCTTTCAGGTGCAGAAATACACTTTAAAACAAAATAAAACCTGAGAATTTCAAAATTACATGACTCTAAGGAGCTGGCAAGCATCGTAGCTCGGCTACTGGGATGGGTCTTCAAGAACTCATGTCACTCAGGCAAAGTGCCTGAGGATTGGAAGAAGGCCAATGTGGTTCCTATCTTCAGGAAAGGGGGGAAAGTAGAACTGGGGAACTAAAGGTCCATCAGCCTGACCTCCATCCCCAGGAAGATCTTGGAGAAAGTCATGAGAGAGACCATTCTTGACAAGCTGGCTGAAGGCAACTTCTTGAGGGATAGCCAGCGCAGGCTTGTTGCAGGTAGGTCTTGCCTGACCAATCTCATCTCCTTCTACGACCAGGTGACATCACCTGGACAAGGGAGAAGAGATTGATGTCATATATCTCGACTTTAAAAAAGCTTTTGATCTGGTATCCCATGATCATCTTATAGAAAAACTGGCCAACTGCGGCCTCGGCTACATCACAGTCCACTGGCTGGGGAGTTGGCTTCAAGGTCAGACTCAGAGAGTGGTAATTGACAGAAGTCGATTATTGTGGTGCACCATGACCAGTGGGGTCGCCGAAGGCTCCGTCCTTGGACCTATCCTTTTCAGCATCTTCATTAATGATGTGGACATTGGTATCAGGAGCGGACAGGCCAAGTTCGCTGATGACACCAAACTTTGGGGTAAAGAGTCCACACCCAAGGACAGGATGGTGATCTAGGCCAACACTGACAGGCTCGTAATATGGGTGGATGAAAACCTGATAGTCTTCAACTCTGAAAAATGCAAGGTACTCCACCTTCAGAAGAAAAACCCACAGCATGCTTATAGGCTCGGCAGTGCTATGCTTGCTAGCACCATGGCCAAAAGGGACTTGGGGGTCATGATTGAGCACAAGATGAATATGAGCCACCAATATGATATTGCAGCTGGCAAAGTGAGCAAAACTCTGACTTGCATCCATAGATGCTTCTCTAGCAAATCCCAGGATGTCATCCTCCCACTGTACTCGGCCTTGGTGACACTACAGCTGGAGTACTGTATCCAATTCTGAGCTCCACAATTTAAAAAGTATTTGGAGAAGCTTGAGTCCAGAGGAGAGCCACACGCATGATCAGAAGGCAGGAAAACAGGCCTTATGATCAGAGGCTGAGATCTACGGGACTCTTCAATCTGGAAAAGCGCAGGCTTGGGGGGACCTGGTGGCTGCCTATAAGTATATAAGGGGTGTACATCAGGATCTAGGGGAATGCCTGTTCACCAGAGCACCCCATGGGATGACAAGGTCAAATGGTCACAAATTTCTCTAAGATTGTTTCAGGCTGGACATAAGGAAGAACTTCTTTACAGTCTGAGCCCCCAAGACCTGGAACAGACTGCCACCAGAGGTGGTACAAGCACCTACTCCGGATTCCTTTAAGAGTCAATTGGACCGTTATCTTGCTAGGATCTTGTGACCCCAGCTGACTTCCTGCCCCTGGGGCAGGGGGGCTGGACTCGATGATCTTCCAAGGTTCCTTCCAGCCCTAATGTCTATGAAATCTATGAAATCTAGGAAATGGGTTTTTAAGGAAATAGAATACCAAAGATCATAATACTCTATGGTCTCACCAGGAAAGCTGGCACCCAAAAAACCAAGTACAATTATTCTGCACTGACAAGTCAAGTCAGGGACAAATGGCAAATGATTGAGAAAGGGAAAAATCAAGGAAAAAAATCAGTCCCAAAGGATTCAACAGTGAAGCAAGCATGATATACTAGTTGTTATTATAATATAAATGAGTCTACAACATGATTTTCCTGCATTCACTCTTTTGTATTACCTTAACCAGTAACAGTGCAATCAGTAACTGCACCCTGACTCATATTGTAAAAATCCAGCCCTGGCATTGGTTCTGAGCAGTTTGATGTTCCCTAAATCATCAAAAAACATTAAAATATTATTTAAGGACTGCTTTAAAGACACAAGAAAATGAGTTCACAGTGTTGGTCCATTTCCTAATGGACAAGTGTTTGCATTGCGTACACCACCACTACCTCTGGCACTCATGTCAATAATCTCAGAAGAGAAACCAAAATTCAGATGTATAAGCAGAATAGCACTCCTGAGTTGGAGGTCCAGCAACAAGATGTGAAGATGGCTGGAGTAGTTGGGAAGGGAACAGTTATTCCCTGTGCTGTGGCTGATCAGTAAATCAAGATTCAATCTGTCAAAATAACACTTCTCATAAGCAAGCCATTCACATAAAACTATTGCTAAGCTGCTGACTGAGAGCTCTGGAAATAAGAGCAGCAAGTACTCTAGCAGTTATAAACAGCCTGTAAAACCTCTGCAAGGGGATCTGAGACCTCTCTGCAAACCTGCTGCACATTTTGATTGTAGGATTAACTACACAATATATCCATGTTACACCACAAAGTAATCACTAAGATATGCAGAGCACCAGCTCCAGAGGAGAGGAATTTACCACCGTCCCTGGTGTCTTGACAGGTAGGAATCTCACCTTGGTTCACCTGATAGTTACAGTCTATAGGCCACAAGGTTCCCTGAATCTTAACTGCAGTAAGATACAGGATGCAATAAACTGAGTTCAGTCATCAAACGGGCAATTTCACATACAGGTCTAATCTGCCAAAATGTCTGACTATGAGTTGACAAGTGCTATAGCCAGTGGCAACGGTGGGATTAACTCCTACTTACAACTTCTAAAGGAGGGAAAATGCAGAATATCCTCAGGGCTACATCCAGCTGAGATGAGCCTAGCTTGCCTTGGCCAAGGGAGGTTTCCTTTTGGGTTAAGCAACATAGATTGTGTTGTAAAACACACAAGGATCCCAGTCAAAGCCTCATATAAGGCAAAGGTCTTAGAGTTTATCTACATTACAGCTTTCTGCCTGCAGATAGTTACCACTGCAAGTAACCTGCCAAAACAGGTCCCCATCTGTGTGGCTTCTACCAGCACGGTGCAGTTTCATTACAGTGACTGTTAGGGCAGGGTGCACAGCACACCCTGGGGAGGCCACTACAGCCAGCAGAAAGTATGGGTGGGTCTACATGCACTTTCTGGCAGCTTCTGGATGACTTCTAGTAAGTGTAGAAGCTTGATAGCTTTGCTCTGATGGCAGAAAGAAGAGAATCTGCTGCCATTTGGGGAGCTTGGAGTATGGACTTGCCCACAGGGTTGCAGGCAAAATCCAAGTTCTGCTGGTAAAACTGTAAGGTAGACCAGGCCACTGAGACTCAACCTCCAGCACCAAAGCTCTTTCTAACTGTTGTCAGCATCTGGCCACTAGCTGGCAGATGCAAACTGTGATTCAAGAGAAACCACAGGTAAATTATCAGGATGATTTGCCAAGACACCAGGGCATTTCAGGAAACTTGAAGAGGAAGCATGGTCTGTGGTTAGAGCAGCAGAATGAGCATTACAAGAACTAGGATTCAATTCCCAGGTCATCCAAAGATTTTTGTATGACCTTGGGAAAGTCACTTTGTTTGAGACCTTCAAAGATACTTAGTCACCTAACCCCCATCAACCTCAGTGGTCTCTGCCTGCCTTAATTTTCTGTTTACTAAATGGGGATGATAATCTTCTTTAATCCACCTGGTCTTCATAGTTTCATAGTTGGTAGGGTCAGAAGGGACCTGAGCAGATCATCAAGTCCGACCCCCTGCCATGGACAGGAAAGGATGCTGGGGTCAAACGACTCCGGCAAGGTGTCTATCTACCCTCCTTTTGAAGACCCCCAGGGTAGGAGCGAGCACCACTTCCCTTGGAAGTTGGTTCCAGGTCCTAGCCACCCTGACTGGTGCCTTTTATAAACACTTAGCAACACAGTCAGCATCAAAGTGCCATCATTCTGACCTCATAGCACACTACACTCCCTCTACACCAGTGTAAATGAGGCCTAATGATATCAGGTCTAAACAATTACCCTTGTACTTCCATGGGAGTAGACCTGCTTTCCTAATCTATTTTACTACTACTTTAACCCATCATCACTCATCTTTTCCCCTTAACCCTAAGCAAGCCTTCAAAGGGGCAGGAAATTCCAAGGGGCTGACACACAATATATTCATTTCATATATTACACCAGGATAAGGAATGGACCTACCACTAGCTTATCCCAGGGAAGTAGATCATACCTTCCTGGGATCATGCCTCTGCTACTACAGTATCAGGCCACTAGGGACTTATCTATATTTCAACAACACAGATCAAGGGCTTGAAAGTGGTCACACAGGGATGTCCCCAGGCATTTGCATCTGTGAGTCTAGAGCACGCCTATGAACAGCGCATTATAGGACCTGTCCTGCACAGGACATACCACCATGACAGTGTAGACAAACCTGCATGGAAGTAAAACACGTGACTAACCCGGGATAAAACTATGGTCAAATAACACCTATACTGGTGCTTAGTTACCACCATTTTTTCACAAGGCAAGTTTCTATCAGACTAGAATGATTTACACGGGTATTGTACTTTGTGTTGTAGGTCTGCTTCACTTTTACACTGGTGCTGTCTGTCTTTACAGCAGTCTAAATGTGCAATGTGTCTACCCATTCTTATTTCCATGCACAAAAACAAAATACGGTGAAATTCCTCTTCAAGGAAATTCTCCATATTTTTCCATATTCATGTTGGGCGCATCTACATGAGATGCTTTACTCAAAATTAGAGCAAATTACTTTGAAGTAAGTGTCACTGTCTACATGAAGATGCTTACCGCGCAGTAATTTGACTGTCCTGGTAAGGGGCAGGCCACAGCCCCACTCCCCAACTGGGCGATCGAGATGTGGGGCTTGGAAACAGCTGCAGGGGAGGGGTAGATCCCAGTCCCCTGCTCTGATCTGCCAGTGGGACAGTTAGCAGCAAGCCCCTGGCTAGGCAAGGAATCCCCACCCAGCTAGGGGCTCACTGCTAGCTGCCCCACCAGCAGATGGGCTGGGACCTGTCCCTCCCCTGTAGCTCTTTCCAAACCCCCTGCCTCTGATCAGGGAGCCAGGGCCAGGAGCTTCCTGCTGCCATGCCAGGGGGACATTTTCCCTGCTGGGGCCCCAGTGGCAGAACCAGTCCTGGCAGCAAGCAGCTCCAGGAGGCAAGGAGTAATCTCCCAGCCCCCAGCAAGAGACAGCTGTCTCCTGGTCCTGTGCACCCTGCCAGCCCCTGGGCTAGTACCCAGGGGAGTCCTTGAGCTCTCCCTGGCTGCTGCAGAGCTCTGGTGCATAGCCTGAGAGGATGGGAGAGTAAGCCCACCCCACACCATTTGCACGTGTAGACATGCCCTTTCTCTAGCAAAAATCTTAATGCTAATTGAAACAAAGTGAGTGTATCTGTAAAGCACTCTTCATTTCCACAAGCCACAAGAAAATTTGCAGCCCACCTGTTTGTATTATATTTCTTTGCTGAGGATTTTCCCCTTGGAAAGGAGCCCATCCCACTAGTCTTCTGGAGCCAGGATGTGGGGGTGTGTGCAAATAGCAGGAGCTTGTGGAAGACCAAGATAGGTCTATGTGGGTGGGCAGGAAAGGTTTTTCCTAATAAGGTTTAAAGTTGAGAAAGAACGGAGCAAAGGTAGGGTTGAAGCTGCCTCTGCAAAGTACTAGCAGCATTTACAGCCTGTCATTTTAGGAAACAAGCTAGAGTCTGAATGCATAAGCATACTTGGGTCCAATTCACTGTAATGCTGGCCCTTGCAAGGTCCTTCTTCCTTGTGCTGAATGAATGTAACAACACTTCAATTCAGGTAGCACTTTATACCCATTTTATCCAGGTGTAAAGGCTAGGCAAGGTGTAAGGGATCTGTACGAAGTGCAGACAGGTGTGCAGGTCACACTGATGCATATCTAACTAAAATCTAAGCATTGTGTCATGCCAGGATCAGCCACAGAGATAAATGTCCAGCGCTCAAGCCAATCTTGAAAACAATAGGGATGTGCCCAAACAATATATGGCAGTGAATGTATTTTGGTAAAATATTTAAATGCTGTACTATGGACAGGTCAAGTTGTATTTTAATTCACATTAGCTGTGTAAGGTAGATCTAAAGGGACCCGAGGGTTCACCTTGATCAGCAGGGATCCTGGTTTTCTCTGTTTAAAAATCACAAATTCTCTGATGATAAAACCCCACAAATTCTCTGACTAAAAAACCCAAAATCCATGATTAAAATGAAATGCCACTAGATATATAGATAGACAGATAGATAGCAATCCAACACAATGTTTTATTGATACATTTACAATTTTAAAGCAATTTGGAAACTTACCAGCACCTCAGTCACTATAATAAAATAAAACCTGAATTCCTATACATTTTGATAGTTGATTTGGGTTATTTTATCATGAAAATCAGAGCTCCCCCTTCTCCCTTCATTCACCAGGACACAGGTCCAGGCACCTCACTCCCCAACCACAGCCCGCACCCCTGGTGGTCTCCACCCCCTCCCCCACTCAGCCCTGCCAGAGAGGGAACCCAGCTGCCAGGGCCATGGGGCCAGGGACCTGGGTCTTCAGCCTCTGGCCCCCTGCAGCAGCACTGAGCCCCACCTGCAGCCCGCAGGAGGCAGCAGCTGCTGCAGCAGAACAGAGCACAGAGCCCAGCTCCCCCTCCGCCATGGGCAACACAGCTGGAATGGAGCCTGTTGGCAGTGGGGGGGAACCTTTCTGCTGGGGGCTCGAGCTCCCCACCCTGCTGCCCTTCCCGCAGGGGCTCCATGACCAAGCAGGCAGGACCCAGCATGGCAGGGCAGAGTGGGGCCGGGTAGGGAAGCTCATTGCCATCACTGGGAGCTTTGCACCATCTGGGTGAGGTGCCTCCTGCCCACCTGGCAGCCGTAGGGGGTACAACTCCGTGCCACCACTGTCACTGCTGCTGGACAGGCAGGGGACACAGTAGCAAGGAGGTTCCCCGCCTGACCCCGCTCTGTCCTGCCATGCTGTATCCCATCCTCTGGGCCATGGAGGCCCCGGAGGGAGGGAAGCAGGGCAGGGAGCCTGAACCCACAGTGAGCAACCTACACCCACCCCCACCCTATGCACAGATCTGGGGGGCACGTACTCCCCTTGGGAGTATCTGCAGCAGTGGGGAGCCAGCCCCACCCTCTCACCCCTCCGGCAAGCTGCCTGCAGCCCCATCCTACTCCCTGCCTGGGGCCCTGTGGCCATGCATTCCAGCCCTGGGCCCCAAGCCCCATGTACCGCCCCAGCTGGGCAGCAGCAGTGGCAGCAGCCCCAGCCCCAGTCCTGCTCAACTCATTCCCTCCTTCCCTGTGAGGGCCTCAATCCCCCTTTCCCTCTTCCCCCCACCAGACTTACCTGCAAGAGCTGCTCTCCAAGCTGCCTGGTGGCCATCTGCAGGCACATGCACATGGAGTCCCTTGCCTAACCACCCACCTGCTGCTCCCCCCAACCCCTTGCCAGCTGGAACTCTGCCAGCCTGCAGAGAGCTCTGCGAAAGTGGAAAATCCATACTTTTCTGTTACAATGAAAAATCCACATTTTTCTTGGTTATAAGGGAAAATTCATATTCTTTCTATTTTTCTGTGGGAAACAGGAAATCTGGATCCCTGTTGATCAGCCAATATGCATTAGATACAAGCCATGTCTACATTTGGGGTTTGAAATGTGTTACCTAGCATTCTTATATAACAAAGGGCTTCGTCCATCTGTCTGTCTGGCTGTAATGCTCTTGGAGCACTCTGATTGGTTAGTGAAACAACCAATTAGAGTGCGGAGCCCCACCATGATAGCGGGGACAGAGGGGACAGAGTTGGGGGTGAAGCCAGTAGCGCTGGCCTCGCCCCCCACTCTATCCCCGTCATCACGGTGGTGCTCCACCGCCTCCGAGGAGCAAGGTTGGGGGCAGGGGGAGTCAAGGCCAATGGTGCGGTGGTGCAGCATGCTGGCAGAGTGGGGCAGAGGGAACAGTGGGGCAAACTCCCTTCCCTCCCAGTCCTGGGAGGCGGCAGCAGCGCTGGGTGGTGCATGGCAGCACTTTGTCCCCACCCGTACCGCCCCCCCATTATTCTTAATGAGCAATTGGCTGCCCATTTCATAAAACACGTCCTAGATCCCACGAGGTGATAGACAGGGATCCTTCTTTACACCTTGCATGATTATTTATAACTACGTAAAGAAGATACAAAAACACTTTCATCCCAATATGCTCTCCTCTCCTATAATGACTGCCTAATGCCTGAGGTAATGCATATTGAGGCACATAAGGAGTTATGGCCAAACTACTTTGCTGTAGTGGATGGAACTCTTATTTAGCCCACTGTTAATTTTGTCTAACTTTTCAACTGCAGCTCATTAAACTCTGCAACATGAAAGCATAAATCTGAGAACAGAGGCCCAAGGCTTTTGCATTTAGAGCCTCGTAAATAAGAGCCATTTCTTTTTCTCTTTTGCCTCTGAATCAATCTATAAGGCCACCCTGGCCTGTTCCTTGCACAAGCTTTTTTGGTTTGTTTTTCTGGTAGGGGAGGAATGATCTGGAAATATCATCTGCAAAGGCCAGTTTAGGAGCCAGATTATCTGTAAAGCCAATGGAGCTACGCTGATTTAGAGCAGTTTAGAATCTGGCTACTTTGCAACAGCTAAAAGTAGGAGTCAGTGGGAGTTTAATCAACTGTGAGTGGATGATCAAATTCCAGACCCATTTAATAAACCTGTTTGCACTTGACCTTAACCATGGGCCTTGGTATATTAATTAAAGGCTCCCAATAACTAGGACACCACAGGATTTTCATTTTGAAAGGATGGGCAAACTCTTTTTCAAACAGTAATATATATCTCCATTTAACACCTCTTGTTTGAGGGCTGTTTTCTGGTCCCCTTGACAACAGGATGGAAAGATGGAAGATGTGCACCCCTCTCTTAAATATACGGATGTATATTTTGTCTGAGACTCCTCTCCCTTCCCAAATTATCAATGTAAGAGAATCCAGGCCTGGCCATAGTGTGACTTTCGATCAAATTCAAACATTAAATGATGTGACAGACCCAAAGTATCTCAATTCATTATCCTGGACACTATTCCATCACATAGCACTACCTTCCACTAAGAATGGGACTACAGTACCGAAAAAATTTATGTTATCCCATTTTACCTGGGCTGATACTTTGCAAAGCCATGCAGGAAATCACAGTTAGATTCACTGTCTCAGTGAAGTGGCTAGGAGTATTGTAAGAGCAGCATATGCAACCACTGGCACAGAGGAAGGAGTATTTTTGCACTGCTCTGCAGCAATTGATTGAGAAATGGACTGCCAGGCTCACTAGGGAGACATCCAGAATGAGCGTGACAGCATCACAGAGATCATGGATCATGTGTGGTTTGTCTCGGGTGTGAGTTGGGAAATTGCCTCATCAATGACCCCACATTAAGATTCATGAAAGACCTTTCAAAATGGGTGTGTGAATCTAGTACCATATTCCTCTGCCTTGTGGAGAGTGAGACTCAAGACTATAGCACATATTGACACTCATAGGCCTCATCCACACACATCAGTGTGGACGTTTGTTTCCCCAGGGGCAAGAACCAGTGGCACACCTTGTGCTACTGCTACTAGTTGCCAGGGAAAACCCCTGCCATTTACCCTCTGCTTGGGGTCCTAGGGAGCTGCGCTCCTGCAGCTGGGAGCCTGGCCAGCAGCCAGATCATGGCTCCAGCAGACCAGGCTCTGGTTTTGGGCAGCACATGCTGCTACCACGAGCGCTGCCCCATTTTTTTAAAGCAGTTTTTTTAGACCCCATGATCCCCCAGGATCAAAAAATCCACCTGCACTACAAGGTAGCAGCACAGGGAGTGCTTGCATATGCAGTGTGTAGCAGACAGGTCTGCAGTGCCACATGCCGCATTTCCACACTCATCTGGGCACAGCCATAGTGTCAAAGACCATACCTGTACTACAAGACAACTTCTTTTTAAAGATCTTCCTTCATTCAAAAATTAAAGGCTCTTTCCCAGATACCGCTGAGAGAAATTCAGGACAAATTTTTCATCAGCATTCCTAACAGCTCAAAATGCAGTTTGCTTTAGCCTTGCTCATAGCTCTTGGTATTCACAAACATCAGGGAAAATGAATCTTGACTCCTGCTAATATTCATTCAGTAGTGCGTGCTTTAGCAATGAAATTCTACAAACAGAGCGTTCCCTAAAGAACACCTTTCCAATCAGACCTGCAGAAGAGAGTCGCTCCCCTTTATATCCTCTGTTTCTAAAAAGTAAGGGTCCTTTTGTCAATGCCACTACCACCGCATATACTGCAAGAGATGTCTCCTTAACAATCGTGTACATTGACCCCAGGATCATGTAAATTGCTCCCTTCAAGCTTATCTCAAAAATGGGAGGTTGCAACTGTGAACCGGGTTCCAGTGTGAATGGGCCATTGCTAGAGCTTGTGGAGAGGATGCAGTTTTCCTTCTTTTATTGTACCAAAGTGAATGAAGTAGTAGAGAAGCAGAGAGTGCAAGAAGAATCCTGCTGCTCTAGGTCAGGTGTTTTCAACCTTTTTTAATTAGTGTACCCCCAGTGGCCCCCTTTTTAATAAGTGTATCCCCAGGGGAGGGGGTGGCAAGCAGCCGGACATAGAGCAGGAGGTGGCAAGCAGCCAGATGCAGAGCAGGGACATGGCAAGTGGCAAAGCAGTGGTAATGCAGCACCTATGCAGCCCTGCTCTCATCCCCCTTGGCCCTGCTCCTTTGAGGCAGCAATGCGGGATTGCAGCACTCTGTCCCTGCAAACCCTCATGTAGCCCCTGGGACCTTTCAAAGGACCCCCAGGGGTATGCGTACCCCCCGTTGACAACCCTTGCTCTACATGACAGGCAACCATTCAAATCTTTTAAAGAGGGAAAAATAAGTACATGGATATGGTTGAAGAGGGCAGCTTTCTAACGTCTCAGAACATGCTTGAGAATCTTTGGCTGGTGGAGCAAGTTCTGATTGGATGGCCCTTGCGCTAAGGTTGATCTGCAGCGATTGCAATTTGCCGCAGTGTTTTGCAGTGCTGTAACTGAATCTACTGTTACTTCATCATCATCCATAAATCCAGCTGGAGCTGGGCCCATAAATAGTTACACTGCAGTATGCAACGGCATACAGAACTAGAACAAATGTTTCGCATAGCGGCTGTTGGCTCTAATCGGGTTAATTGAAGACGCTATCATATTTCCAGCATTTGGCTTAGTTTTATTATAGCCACCAAGCACCCTTGCTTGAGGCATGCTTTCCATCATTAAGAGGGGAGACTGCAGCATCACTGAATAGCTTTCTTGAAGCACAGAGGAATGTGGCCTTTTCTAATCATCCAGGACCTCTTCTGATCACCATGAGTTTTCAAAGATGATGACCAATAGCTCTGCAATCATATCAGCCCACTCTCTTAACACCTTTCATAGATTCATAGATTATAGAGTTGGAAGGGACCACAAAGGACCATCGTGTCTGACCCCCTGCCCCTGGCAGGAAAGAGTACCGAGGTCAGGTGACCCCAGCCAGGTGACCCAGCCTCCTCTTGAAGACCTCCAAGTTAGGTGATAATACTACATCTCTTGGAAGCCCATTCCAGATTCTGGCCACCCTTACTATAAACAATTTCTTCCTAATAGCTAACCTAAATCTACTTTCTACTAGACTGCACCTTCGGGTGCATCCTATTCAGCCCCATGGACTTGTACATATCCAGCTTTTCTAGGTAGCCCCTAACCTGTTCTTTCACCACTGTTGCCTGCTCACTTCCTCCTGACCTTGCCTGTGATGCATCTTATTTCTCCTGTGTTCAACGGCTCCCAAAGACAGAAAAGTACAGGGGTCACATGTCAAGTTTTAGGAGTGACAGAAAAGTAAACAAATATGTAAACGGAAAACAGGTAGAACCAGCCCAAGTGAGGGCCAGATCAGACTAGACTGTTCAGTCAGTGCCACAGAGCTCTGGATCCATATCTGGGTATAAACTTATACAGAGTCTGGAGATTTCCCACTCTACCGTTTTTGGCTGAGCCCATTTCAGGGATACTGGAAAAGCCAGGCCTGATGGTCAGATCCAGGCCTGGAGACCACTATTCCCAAGTTTTGGGAGTGTATGGATCTAACAGTTGAATTTGGGTCCCCTTTAAAATAAGTGTGCGTCTTCCAGCTTCCTTTATAGTTGTAATAATGACATCTTCCTTTGTTTTTCATCAGCAATAATCTGATTTGTTCTAATAAACTACTTAGCCTTCAACTGCTTAGTCTATGCACTTAAATATTGAATTATTGTCTTGTAAAACAGAGGGGCAATGACACTAGCACTCACTTGCAATATCCTTGATTTGTGAGAAGAGACATCAGCAAAAGAATAAAAGTCTTTCCTAATAGCAAGAGGAAAAGTAGCTAACTGTGCATTTTCTTTTCTCCCTATATTCTCCCTAAGATGCTACAAAGGCAGCTTCACTCCTGTGACTTCGTTAGCTGTAGTTCGCTGCAAGTTTGATTTGTCAGCTGATGAACTGCTGTAGAAGTAGAAGTGGGGCCAAAGGTTCACCTACATCCACGTCTACCAACCCCAACCTGTACAATGGTTGTTCTCTCATATGAGTTCTAGCAAACCATGTAGGCAACTGTGGAAATTAGCTCTCAGCCTTTAATCAGCACAGAACTGAATTTTCCTGACTGCAAAAACAGTAAAATCCATCCTGCAACAAACTAAAATACATCAAGTGAAGCACAAAAAAACTGCACACAAGCTAAACTTTAATAACAGTTATGTAGCTACAATGACTACTTATAGTGCACACGCTGCCTGAAGAGCACAGTCTGTTGGCTATTAGCCCTTACAAAGGAGACAGGCTTCCAAAACTTTCCAGCAGGTTATTTATCCACTAAAAAGGTCAGTAGACTGCATGAAAACCAAGTAATAATGAAACACACCGCATTTATTGGCCAGACTGCAGCAGAAGAATTAAAAGCAGCAGGATTTTCTTAGCCATCAAACCCAACCCCAGGCTAAGCACCATAAGAGATATTCTAGTTGTGCTAAAACCATGGCAGTAGCCTTTAGATATGGCTGGAAGAGGACTATCATGTATAAGCAGAAACTCAAGAATCCTAAACAGGAGCTGAGATGATGGAAAGAGGAAAATTGGACTGGCAGTTGTAGGACCCATAGTAAGGAAAAAAGCTACAAAATAGCATGAACAAATAGAAAGTGAAGACCAGGAGAAATAAGCAATGCACCATCTCCTCGGACCTCCATAAAGGAAGCTGAAGGGCACACAGTGAACCAGCAACTACCATTGTCTAAGGAAACAAAAACCCAGAAAGGATGTCAGGATCCTCCTCTTATATTCTAACCCTGGCTGTGCCATTGACTTAGCATGTAGCCTGGAGCAAGCATTCTACTTTGGAGTGGAGTGATAAGTATTGTCCTGTCTATCACATAGGACCGTTTACTTACAAATATTTCTATGTAATGGCAGCATTCAAAGGTCCACTTTGGGATGAAGGCCCCATTCTGCTGGTGCTATACACATACAAAAAACACAACAGCTGCTCTGCAGAGCTTAGTATCTAAAGATGATGCAAGGACACATTGGCCATGTCTACCCGAGACACTGACTGCATACCCAAGTGCTAAATGACTGCGCAGTAACTACCATTATTGTGCAGCAGCATCCTTGCACAGCTTTGTAGTGATGCTGACTATGCAGTAGCTTGTTACTACTGTGCAGTAATGTTGCATCACAGTTCATGTGGACACAGCCATTAACTAGCTAATTTAAGTGCCACTTTTCAGTGCTCAGTACCATTATCACATCCATACATTTCCTCCACATAATTCCCTATACTTCCTTCCTTGTCCTGTCTGCCACACCTATACCTACTGTCTCTGCATTTATCCTCTTCAGATTGTTGTCTTCTGTTGTTTTCCTGTGTTCTTCTGCCCTGACACTGCAACTACTTACACCCACAAGTAATTTTATACATGACAGCTGTCCCATAAGACTTCAGATAGAGCGAAGTGAGGCCGGAGACAGATGCTTCTGACAACCCAATCCACAATAGCAGAGATTTTCAAGAGAGGTGTTATCGGAGAATGTTCAACTTAAAGGGATCCCATTTTCAGTGTGCGTGTTCAGCAGTTCCTAAAAAGACAGGCTCAAGCTGTGTGTTCCATATCACTTGTGACTTCTGAAATCCTTGGCCATTAAACAATAATTCCCCCCTTCATTGCAGATGCAAAAAATGAGTGAGAACCTAGGCAGTTGCTACACTCCAAATTACAGTGTACATAGGGGAAAAGCAACCCTAAGTCACTGAGCCTGCCAGCAACACATTCCTTCTGATAGATACCTTATCCTGAGATATCCCATCACCACCATTTTGTTTGCGCGTTCACTTTCTCTGTCTAATTCAGAGATGCTGCTGAAACAAGAATATGGCATGCTTTATCTCAGGGAACAGAGAAGAAACAGACTGAGAAAAGAGTAGTTCAAAACCATTCTCCTACTTTGTGCTTTAAAATCCAGACAAGTAGCTTTTGTCCTTTCCTTTGAAGATACAGTACAGTAGAACAAGACACACTGTTAGAGCTAATTACAGAAATGTCAGTTTTGAGCGCTGCTGTGGAATAAAATGGATATTCCGTCAAATTAGATTATACTGGGTTTTTTTGTTCCAGAGGCGCTTTTTAGTATTCATCACCCGCAGGTTTCAGAGCAAATATGCATGTCAGGATAAGCTTCATACTGTGTATAAAATGTTAATGCGCAAAGCAAGACTAGGAGACTGGACCATATTTCATCAGGTAAATATGATATTATTAATAACAATAATATGGAAAAGGCATTGTGGATATTATTATTTAAACCTTTTCATAATTGAAAATAAACATTCTATCTTGATAAAAATAATCAAAGTGATGAGAACAGATAGAATTCTAGGAACTAAATATAAGTCAGTGTAATTTTTATTAACCTAGAAAAAATACACAGCAGCGAGACGTATAGCTTTGTTATCAGATAACATCCTGATTCAGCAAAGCAACCAAGTACCTGGGTGTTTTTTACATGATTTAGGAGCCTAAATCCTCATAAATTGTTATGAGACTTAGGCTCTCAAGTGACTTAGGATTCTAAAGGAGAGATATTTCAAATGCCCAAATGGGAGTTAGGGAGCACACTCCTATTCACTTTCGCTGGGCATTGGGTGCCTGGCTGCCTTTTATGCCTTGGAAAATCTATTCCAAGATGCTTAGGGTACATCTACACTAGGGGTCAGCCCTCTATAAACTGGCCCATGATATAAGATGCAAATCTCTCCTACCCAGAGCACCCAGCTTCTTACACTTACCCTCGCTACTGATCCCCAACCCCTCTGCAGTGAGGGTAAGCACAAATATGATGGAGAAGCAGGTGTTACAGTGGCAGGAAGCACTGCACAGAGAATGGATGGAACAGCACAGCTCTGTGTTACTGACCCACTGTGCCAGATTGGATTTTTGTTGGTCAGACTGAATCTCTTCATGGACTGGATCCAGCCCTCAGGCCAGGAGTGGGCAAAATGCGGCCCAGGGGCCAGATGCAACCCGCCAAGCCATGCTATCCGGCCCATGGGGCCCCTAAAAAATTTAGAAAATTAATATTAATCTGCCCTGGACTGCCTGTCATGCAGCCCTCGATGGCTTGCCAAAACTCAGTAAGCGGCCCTCTGCCTAAAATAATTGCCCAGCCCTGCACCAGGCCATAGGTTGCCAAACCCTGAACACTGTTTTTCTTGTGCTTCCAGGGGTACCACTCAAGAGTGGCCCCACCTACCTGCTTCCACTCCACACATACCCCAACCCTGGAAATAAACCAGCTGAGGATGCACTCCAGCTGTCACTCTCAAGATCTAATAGCAGTAATTGAAGGTCACCCTCAGTGTATCTTCCCTGCCTCATTACGAGGGCTGGTGCATGTAGAGCAATAATTTGCAGGTACGTGGCCAGATCTAGAATTTTAAAAAGGAAGGTGAAGATGGCTTGGTACATCATCACATATAATATGAAGCATTCTTCTCCAATTAAAAGAAATAAGAAAGAAACTTTACTAATATGCTAGGGCCTAGGGCTATATTATTTAGCTTAAGATTGAAACAAAAACAAATATAATGTTATTGGAATGTGCATTGATTTCCTATATTAAGCATAAAAAAACACAGCAAACAAGGCAAAAATAATCAAAAGTTGCTGTTTCATTAGTCTTACAATTATTAGAATTAAATGTACCTCTTTTATATAGATTCCTAAAACAAAATACAGCCTTCTTAGGTGTTTTGACAATGTATGCAACCTTTTACTGAGTGTTATTTCCATGCATGAGTTAATGTTTCCACACCTGAGTTAATGTTTTAGCTAGAGCTAAAAATAGTCCGCAAGGCTGTGAAATACAAGATGCTAACAGACAGCAAAATTGCAGAAGAAAGGGTAGTTTGATCAGTAGAACATCAAGACTATTAAAAAGGAGAGAGGGCATTTAACAACTGTGGAGTGAAGAGAGATTAGCAGGAATCAGGCTTATTATAATGAGCCATTAAGTCAACTGACTCCCTCAGTGCTGCCTGAACAGAAATGCCATGGCTACTGCGGGGCAGTTGGTTTTAAACTTTGGGTGGAGCAGTAATCAAAGGGGGTACAACCACAAAACTATAGGTAAAATAAAACTTGAGCTTGCCAGATTTTTTAGGATTTAATGTTAGTTGTTAGTTCTGAGTACTCTAGCCACAACCCAGCATTGGTTTGTTTGAAATTATTTACCAGGTCTGCAAGTGTTTAAGTTAGGCATTAAGGAAGAGAAAACAGTTTCAGGTGACAAACCAAATATCAGGTGACCAAGCATACAATACAAATAATGACTAGTCAAAGCAAACAACCTCTAAACTCAAAATGATTGGACCAAATGGCTCTGAAAATTCTTGCAAACAACAGCTATGTGGCGGGGGGGTATTGCAAGCACTAAGTAATGTTATTAATTCCAACTCTTGCACTCGCAACGCCTGCTGACTAATGGCCATATTTTAACCTTTGCCACTTAACTTACATGAAACTATAAACTGCTTATTTACTCAAATATAAGATGACCCCCTGATTATTTAATTGTATATAGGACATTTTATAAATTTGTTCTAATTTTCCAGGTATAATATCTTATTGGAAGGCTATCTTGAATCCCATCCCCTCTCCCCACTGAGATGGCAGAGAAAGCAGTGGCTGAGTAGGCGGTGTTCAGGTGGTCTTCTTCCCCCTGCAGCCTTCCTGCCCCCCAGCACCTCCCCACCTCCATTTCCCCACAGTCTCTGCCCCTCCCTCACTCCCCCAGTCCCTACCTCTTCTCCCCCTGCTCCCCAGTCTCTGCTCTTCCTGTCTCCAGCCTAACTATCAGATGCTGCTCAGGCTGCTCTCTCTCAGAGCACAGTATGTGAAAGCTCAGCCCTTGTCTGGCCATGAAGCAGTATTGGAGCTGTTGACTTGATGGGCACGGGAAAGATTTCCATGTGCTCCATGCCCAGGAGAGACTCCAACCCAAGCAAGAGCTGGGCTGTGCCTGACAATGAGGGAGAAGGAAGTTGCAGGGTGGGAGACACAGAAGGCTGCTGGGGGTGCCACTCTGGCTCCAATATGGGCTGAGGGCCAGATTCAGAGCCGCAGCAACCACTTAATCCCCCCTCTGTTTCATATGTGAATATCAGATGAGCAGTATTTTCCCCCATGCGGATTGTGGGGGAAAAACCTCATTTTGTAGTTGAGTAAATATGTTAATATAACACCAAAGAGATTACAAAGACTGAGGAAGCTTCTCTGTAATGGTTCCCCAGTACAAGGGTGACCATCTGAACGTATTGCATGTGACTTGCAAAATATTACCCTAATTTTGCTACCTTGGGATGATGTGAGAACCCGTTATAAAACTGAAAGAGCAAGCAAACAAAGATAATTAATGTTTCATTTCATGAAGCCACTACAGATATTTCTGAGCTTCCCTTTGGTGGTAACCCTAACCACTTCCATAAACTGTCATAAGTCTCTGGGTGTATCAGCTTTGGCGCCATCAGATATTGGACAGCATTTTGCACCTTGCCTTGACAGAGGTTTAATAAGCAGAAGAAAAATTCTGCGTTGAATACTTAAGCAAAAATGTTACATTTTAACGCTTCCCAAATGAGATTTTTGACTGTAATCAACACAGTCCATGCTCCCAGGCAGCCCCTCACTATGCCAGGTCTTGTACATAATATGGAAAATAGCAACTTTTATTTTAATTACTAAAATATTAAATGTGAACAAAGATGTAGCTTGTAATTAACTCTAAGTGAAGGATACAAGTCACTTCTACCCTGGCTAGAGATTCTTTCAACACCTATGCTTTGACATATTGCCTGACTGAGATTTTTGGAGCTTTCTCATACAGCTGCTGTACATCTTTTGCTAACAGCCTCTGATCTCATCATAGGTCATATGAGAAGCAAAATAGCATACTTAAGTTACATCATGTCATTTGACTCCCTATTGCTAAATAAGGGTCTTAGGGCATTGCAGCCAGCCATTTAAAGAAAGCTAAGAGATCTCCTTGAAGGAGACAAGAGGGAGTTAAGAGAAACAAGGAAAGAAAATGTTAAAAATATAATTTATTTTTATTCCCCCAAAAATGAAATTTTGCACTTGATATGTGTAAAGTCTTCCATCTGAAGATTTCAAGGTTAGCAGTAAATGTTAATTCTCATAACATACATGTCAAGTGAGATTGTTATTATAAGCATCACTTACTTGGGCAAACTGTCATAAAAAATGTAAGTAGCTTGGCCAACATCACATAGTGAGTCAGTGGCAGGGCAGAAACTAGAGCCCCTCAGTTCTACCACTTTGTTTCCTACCCTGGGCACTGGGCAACACTTGTAGAGCTGCAACCTTTGGTGCCCCAACCCAACAAATGCCCTGCCTTGACTGAGACTACAAAGCTTCCCCTCTCCATGTCAGTATAAAAGCAACTGCTCTTCCTTGCATGACATGTCACCCTTCCACTCTTGGTGCCCTGGTTGACTAGAGAAGAGCAAGGAAATCCCACCCCTGCCTTTTTTCTGACAACCTGCTTCTTCTTGGAGGAGAGGCATGTCATTTCAGATTAGGAGCGCCACCTTGCCCAAACCGGGATAAGCAATTAGTTGCAAAACAGCTGGTATGCTCTGGATAGAGACCACGCTTTGATAAAAAGGCATGGCTTGGTCACACAGCACGTGCTGCTGCTGTTGTTGAAGGAAGCAACCTCAAAGAGAGCTGAATCGGGTAGCAGGCTCCTGGCACAGCCACAGAGAGTAAGGATAAGCAGCTTAGTGCCAGTGATGGAGCAATGACCAGGAGTTGGCATACAATCACGGAACATCTCTCCAAACATACAGAATGAGCCCGGATCTCCTGACCTTCAGAATAAATAATCTCTCTATACATTAACTTCTGTCTTTCCCAGAACTACCCTATAGATAATGAACAAATAAATAAAGAAGACAGAAAATATTAACCAAGTATACACTCACAGTGTTGTTACCTGAGGAAGAGACAGACAATAGTATTTAAATATGTTCTTTGCTTTATGCATATGTGTGTGTGCTCACATGATATTGGGTGTCTCTGAAATACCTCAGCACAACTTTCCAAGGCTTTGGCATGGTGGGTGCTAACTTCAAGCCCTGTGTATTCTACTTAGATGCTTAGAGGAGTTTATGAGCTGCGCAGACAGGCATTTATTAACAAGTACATGGAACTGGTGATTATAAAGCGGAAAGGACCACACAGGCATTTTTTTTCAGAGAATAACATCCCTAAGAATCTGATCTTAAGTGTACCAAAATAAATTGGAACCTCAGTCATAAGGAAAGGTTTGCTATAATCAAAACGTCAATACACATCTTGCAAAAGCTGAAGCATTTCATTTGTTCTTGAAGCATCCTTGCCTTGAAAGTAGGTTTTAATGTATGTGTACAGCTGTACCTACATGCATACTCAAAATGTTCTAACGTAGCAAAATGTCAGGCATAATACTGCAATACTTTGTATTCAAGCTGTAATTCACTACGGTGTAGCTAGGAACATCTGTCTGTCTTGAAAGTTCCTGATGTGCAGTGATAAGCAAATGTATGGCATACCTGTGGCAGACCTAGTATTTTCAATGAACGAGAGAGGCAGAAAAGTACATTCGCAAAGTCTGACGTGACTCTCCTAGCTTTGGGTTCTAAAGGTTGTCAGTACCACTGTCACTGCAAAGATGACTGGCAGACTGCAGGAGAGGAAGCAGGGTTAGATGGTAATGATTACAGGTCTACTCAAGTCACAATTTTGCAGAAACCATGAAATTCAGGATTGTCCATGAAATCAACTTTAAAAATATTAATAAAAATAAAATGCTAGCTCCCCAGTGGCAGCCAGTGGTCCTTGTTGCCATGGCCTGGCCTCACAGCTGGACGGGGGGAAGAAGACACCAGCTGGCAGGACAGCACCAAGGGCAGCAGAAAAGATGTCAGGTGCCCCTTTGTCCCTCCACCCTGACTGAGGGCTCTCTGCCAATCAGTGCTGAGGGGTGGGGCCAGCAGAGCACATCAGGGAAATATCCGCAAAATTTGCTCTTTATGCCACGACCAACCCATGAAAATTGTTTAGTCTCACAGCAATTTAAACAGGTCCCTAGTAATGACCCTGACTTTCCCTGGAGCTCCCTAGACGGCATCACAAACAAAGAATATGTTCCCTGAATTTTTAGAGACCTTGGGCCAGACCTTCAACTGGTTCAAATTACCACTGACTTTAACACAGCTCTGACAATTTACACCAACCAAAGATCAGTTTCTTAGATTCTCATTTGATTCACATTTGTGGGGGGGGCTCTGTTTTTTGAAAAAAAGAGAATAAGAGATTGAAATGCACCATAAGTCATGCTGAAACTTTCCAGGCTGTGTAGGTATTTGGGGACTCTGTGCTATTTACTTAGCTATCCTTTAATGCCCTTTCCAATTCTGAAGTCATTTCATCTTTCAAAAGATTATTGAAATGGGACCTGAGAAAGACACAGTTCATTTAAATGAACAGTAATATAATTCTTTCGTTATACATTCCAGGAAGGAGACAGGAGGGGGAGGCAGCGAATCTCTACAGCTGGTGCACAGGTTGTGGGGCACTGAAGCTACAAGAATTCTAATCGCCCAAAGTAGCACCAGGGGGATTTTAATATATACAGTGTGAGCAAGTGTGCTGGGATTAGCATCTTGTGCAGTGCTTAATCTTTACATTTAAAACCATGTAGTGAGGACCATCCCACAGGACCTGTCAGCTAATATGTTCCTCTGTAAAGAAATCCTGCCTGATGAGAATCAATGCATGTGTTGTGTCTTGACTACAGACCTTGCTAAAGGAACTACTCTGAACAGGTGCAGGGGGAAGTTGCTCTCGCAAATCCTTCCAGTTACATTTGACCAGTCACTTGCATTCCGTCGTCTCAGCGGTGTTATCAACTATAAACTAATGTTTGTGTGATCAAAAATCGCCTTTGCTGGAGATTCAAACGGTATTGAATGCCATACACAGGATGGTGCAAAATGACCGGAAAAGCATGTGAACAATTTGATTTTTTTTTCCCACAGCTATAGGGGGCTGTGAAGTTTCTGTGAGGGCTGAATATCAGGTGAAGTAGGCACTTGATTGTTCTATGAGTACAAAGAGTCAAATATATCTTTAGGAAGCTATTTGTCTTCATGATTTGAAAGAGGAAGGGAGACTAAGGTGCTAGAGAAGTCTCTGAGGAATGTCTCAGATGTCTCACTGGGTGGTTGCTTGGAGACATGGATATCACTCTGGAACAAAATTAGAAAACCTTGAACTGGAGGGCAAGAAGGCACATGTGCAAAGTCAGCCATGGGCTATATGTAGAGCAACAGTTGGTGCTCTCCCCCCTCTCCATGGACACAACAGACTCTTTTTTTAACTCTTCTCAAACCTCACATTTGGAATTAAGGACAATTCTCTCTCAGTTTTACTTTTAGTAGTCAAATTTTCACACCATTGGGCCTTTCTCTCTCTCTCTCTCCTTGCTCAAGATGTCTGTCTGTGATGTCAACTTTGATGATCTGTCAGGTTTTTCTGTAACCATTTCCACACCTTCTATCAATTTCCACCCTACATACAAAAATGCTTTCCTGCAGACATCTGCAAACTAGCCCATTATCTTCACTTTCTAAGGCTCATATCTCTTGTGCTGCTTATAAGAAATCCAGCTAATTTACAATGACTCAAGTACACAGATGCATGTGTATAAAACCTCTTTTAGCTAAGATTAACCAAATGTGAGCTTAACTACTATAATTTCACTTAATTCTGTGTCTCTTCTTCACAAATTATAACTGTTTGTAATGCAAGAATGCAAATGGTAAGGATACAAGGATTTCTTAGGGTGATATCTTTTATGGGACCAACTCTGTACCTCAGATAGAGTTAGACAAACCTTCAAATGCAAGACATTTTTTATCAGGTCTGAGCAGTGACAGCCAACTCAGCATGGTGAAAAAAAAAGTTGTAAGGGAGGAGAGAAATTTCCAGGGGTAGCAAACAAACCACAGAAGAAAAGAAGCTAAAGATTATGAAGTCATTTGAGTAGGTCCTGTACCCCCTTTTCCCTACAGAAGGTTTCAGCAATATCTACAATCATTAAGTGCTATGCTAAGGCGTGCTGCAGAATACTGGATAGAATTGAACTCTTGAGAAAATGTACTGGCTTTGGCTTTATATTCTATGTTCCCAAAATTGGTTTGAAACATATAAGAGCATGGGAATCCCCAGACCGGATCGGAACAGCAATCCGACAAGTCCAGTGTACTTTCAGAGAAAAAGATGCTTCGAAGGATGGCACAAGAAACCCTGCTGTAGGCAGAGATAGGATGGGTACAACCTGTTTTTTAGTAGATGGAGATTGGCTTCAAAGATACAGCACATTATTAAATAATCTTTTGAAAATGTTATTAATTATGATAGCAACATATTCTTTTTGTCTATGTAAATATCCATTCCCTTTTTTAGTCTTGTTAAGTTCTTGGCCTCAACTGCTTCCTATAGCAGTGAGTTCCAATGTCTAACTACTTGTATTGTGAACACCTATTTCCTTTTCTTGATTTTGAAGTTCCTACAGTTCAATTTATTTAAGTCAAAGGGAAAAGTAGAACTGGAAGGAAACTTTAGAGATTATTTAATCCATTTCCTTGATAAAAGGGAGGATTATCTCTACCTAAAGTATCCCAAGACAAATATTTGACTAACCTATATTTAAAAAAATATCAGTGATGGAGATTCCACTACCTCTCTAGCAATATATTCCAGTACTTAACCATTCTCAAAGTTAAATTTCCCCTTGTTCTTGTGTTATGAGATCAGGAAGACAAGTTTCTGATCTAACTCTATTTAATTTGTTTTTATATATTATTACTATGTACCCATTTATGTATCAAATAATGTTGATTTTTTTGCAATGTGAACTGTTCCAAATAGATCTTACTGGTCTTTAAAACTCTCCAAACTGTACAAATATTGCATATATAAATAGTGCTGGAGTTATATTGTAGCTGTGATGGTGTAGGAAATATGTGAAGGCAAGAATTTTTGTGAGTGATACCTTTTATTGGACCAACTATATTGCATTCAAATGCTTGTTTGAGTCTATCACAACTATGCAGTTGGTCTAACAAAAGACATTACTCACAAAAATACAGGTATAGATATATTTTTCTCCACTGCTGAATTACAACCCCCTGATCTTCTGGAAAAGGACATGGAATATGGCACAGGACAACAGTTTAGGACAAGAGAGAAAGAAGTCAGTTGAAATTATATGGAGGACACATAATTATTGAATTTTGGTTTGGAGTAGGAGGGCTGTTCTTGTAATATAAGTACCGTGAGAATTTTTTATAACTTTAATATATTCAACAGATCAGTATTTTTCATCTCATCTGAAAGACAGCATCTGTAGCCACGTTATGACCCCTACCACACTCTTGGTATACTAGATAGGTAGGTAAATAAATGTTCTTTTTTGCTCACCAGTGTTACTTCCAGCAGTACCAAAGTCATTCTCCTAAGATAGCATCTCCCTGAGAAGCATCATGGGGCACATCTACATGAGACATGTTACTGTGCACTAGCATAGTTTACTGTGCAGTAAGTGTGCACATCTATATATGCGTGCACTTTCTAAGCAGTAAAAGCTTTATAATCCCACTTAAATTTGCTACCTGCAAATGCAAGTAGCAAATTTAATCAGGATTAGTTACTGCACAGTAACATATGTAAAGACATGACCTGGGAGCAAGTTTGCCCAGTCATAAGGGGGTTGGCCATAGGCCAGCCCCAGAGGTCTGGGCTAGGAGCCTCTCCTGTCCCATGGCTGGGCTGCTTCTATGATAGCGTCTACATGTAGGTTTTAAAAGCCTGCAGACATTTTGAGCACTGGGGCAAGCTCAACATGGATCCTAAGGGTACCCCAGGCCCTGTGTGTCCCCCTGGGCAGGCTACAAGTTACCTGTGCCTGCCTATCTGCACCCAGCACTGTTGCTTGGCACCATACTGCCGTGTGGCTGCCAGGGCAGTGCCATTGAGGCGTGAAGTGTGCTGTAGGGTGTGGTAGTCTCCAGCCAGGCCTGTCCACGCACAGGGCCAGCTGCAGGTAGCTTTTGGCCAGCAGAGCAAGTGCCACCTATTTGCAGCCTGCCCTGCACCTGCAGGTGCTGCAGAGCACTGCCTCTGCTGTGCAGCTGACTGTCCTGTGCCATGGCCCCGCACTAAGCACTGCTGGCAGCTGTCCAAGGCCAGCAGCTCAGGGACAACCACAAGGGGGTCCAGAGAGCTGGTGCAGGACCCACCATGGCCTCCATCATGTCCACAGATGTGCCCATGTCCATGCCTATGCCCTCCACCTAAGGCCCCAACTGGACCAAGGAGGAGACTGGCAACCTTGTGGCACTGTGGGGTGAGACAGAGGTGCAGCGCCAGTTTGAGCAGGGTGGCTCCAACGTCCATATTTATGAGGGACTGTCAGGCCAAATGCAGGAACAAAGGCACAACCAGTAGGCTCAGCAGTGCCACATAAAGGTCAAGGCCTTGCAGGCACAGTGGGTTGGCATGACCAACCACAATCATTGGTCTGGCTGTGCCCACAAATCCATGCCCTTTATGCAGTAACTGACAGCCATTCTTGTGCCCCAGGACCCAAGGTCCCAGCTTGGGTGGCCTGCCCAAGCCCCTGCCCCAGCCTAGCACTGCTGGTAACACTTCACCAGGGGAGGCCCCCTTGGGCATCCAGTGGCCTGTTTCATCCAGCTCCCTGGCATCAGTTTCCACCAGTAGCTCAGGGAGCCCTGGCCAGTGCCTACCTCGCAAGCTCCACAACCCCAAAGCCAACCACAAGGTGAGGCTGGCCATGATGCCGCCAGCTACCAGCAGTGCCAGCTTCTTTCCGGGGGGGCCCTCAGCTGGGCACCTGCACATCATGCCCTGTGGTCTGAAGACACTGGCCACAGCCACATGCTGTTGCCAGCAGGGAGGACCATGCCGAGCCACCTGCCATGCCAGACCCAGCCACATGGTAAGCCCTGTACTGGGGGCAGGGCCCTCCCTGCCCTGGCTCTGGCCCCAGTTCCAGCCCCTGCCCCTGTCCCTCCCTGCCTGGGCTGACCACAATCCCCTGGCCTCGGGTTCCCCACCACAGCACATAGAGAGGCAGGAGACTTTGCTAAACCTTATTGTGCTCAATAAGGGGGGAGCCCATGCCCCAGCAGTCAGGCAGCCACAGGCCTCTCACATGCCGAGGAATGTGTTGATGCTGGCGGCAATGTCCTCCTCAGTAGCAGGGGGCAGGGACATGTACTGCAGCCCCAAGTAGTCCTCCAGGCAGTGGCAGAGGTTGTGGGGCAGCCCAGGTTTGCCCCCTGCATTGTTGTAGCTCACAGTCCTGTACCAGGAGCACAAATTCCTGGGGTACCATGAGGCTCAGCAGCGGCAGAGTGTAGTGGGTCAGGCACCACTCGGTCCATGCAAACATCTCATTGTGTACTGCCCAGGACACACATAGCAGGGGCACACTCAGAGCACAGTGGTGGCATGGCAGGGGGCTGGCCCTGGGGCACCTCTCCAGAGAGGACCCCAGGAGTGGGGGGAGAAGCTTGGGCCACTCCTCATCCCAGTTGTGTGGAAACCCTGCATCTCCTGAGCCCAGACACCATGAGCTAGGTAGCAGTGCAGCAGAGCAATTGGCCTGCAAGAGGAGAGGGGGCAATGGCATCTGGATCCATGGCAGCGGGTGCTTCCAAGAGCCTGGCCTGTCCCACCCTGGGTATAGGGCACAGGAGGCAGGCTACATGTGACCAAGCACCCAGTGGCCCGCCAGCCCCAGGAGAGCACATGGATATAGGGGGCCCCGCCAATGGCTGCCTGGGTCTGGGTCTGCCAGGCCAACTTACCTTGGTCCCTGGGCACCTGTGCATGCCTGGCCACCGATCTGAGGCCCCAGTACAGAGCATCCTATCTCTGAAATGTCGCAAACTTTCACAAAAAGCTTCTGTCTCATGGCTCTGCAGGTTCTGCCACTGGATGCAGGGCAGAGGCCACATTTGGCAGTGGGGATATGGGCTCAGGGTTACTGGAGCCCACAGCTGGGGCACTGTCGATGGACCAGCTCTGCCAGAGGTGCACAATGGACTGCACCATCCTCCTCCAGTGGCTGGTGGGAGTCTCAGAGGAGCATGTGGAGGACTTCACCTGTGAATATGTGTGAGACTGGCATGAGGAGGTGTGGGACTGGGCAGACCGGGAGTTTTGAGCCAAGTTCCTGGCTCTGTAACATGAATGTCTCAGGTGCTGTGGGAGCAGAATACCATCCTGGGCTGGGGAGTGCAGGCCACGGATGATGACCATCAGCTGCTGGACACCATTCTGGCCCTGGCTGTCACCTTTGTGCCACCTGCTGCCCAGCCGTCACCCCCTAGCCCATCACATCCCTAGCAGCCACCAGCTGCCCAGCAGCACACCCCCACCTGGGCCTGGGGGTGTGCTGCTGGGCACCTGTGGTACCTCCAGCTGCCATCAGCCTCTAGCCCAGTCCCTGTCCTGGGTCTGCTGCCACCTCAGCCCTACCGCCTGGGCCCAGGCTACCACTTACCCCAGCTTAATGCAGGCATAGAGCTGGAGCTGCCACCAGTGAAGCCATGACCACACACCAGCCCTGCTGGCCATGGACAGCACCGGCAGAGGGGGAGCCACCTGAACCATGGGACCAGCAGCTGCCATCACCCCTAGGCAAGCCCTCACCCTCCAAACTCACTGCAGCATCTGCAACCGTGGGGGAAGACCCAGAGGCTGAGGTGCTGGGCACTTGTCCCCAGGCTCTGCCCCTTAGGCACACCCACACCCCACAGCTCCCCACTTTAGGACTTCACAAGCAATATTATGAGCATAGTTTACACAGGGAAGAGGGGTTTTTATTGTTCCTGGGAAGAGAAGGTGGTGGAGTGGCTTTGTTTGTTAGGGAGGAAGTGGGGAGTGGGGGCTGTGTGATATGAGGGAAATAAAGACTTGTTCTTCTGACATGTGTCTGCAATGAGCATGGTGCTGGGGGTGGGCAGATGGGGTGGGCAGAGGGGGACCCATGAGTGGAGGGGCAGGTGGACTGGAGCGGGCAGTGCAGGAGGAGGTGATCAGCTAGCGCCTCCCATACCTGAGGCCCTGGCCCCTACTGGCGAATGCATGGCTTTCCTGGTGCCTCAGAGGAGAGGTCCCACCATTGTCATTGCCAGCACAGGTGATGCTTCCACCACTAGGTGTCCTCTGCCCACCGTGCCTCCTCCACCGAGACCTTGTGGAAGAGCTCCCCCAAGGCATCACAGATGTTATGCAGCACACAGGCTGCGATGATGACCAAGGGGAGCTTATTCTCAGTGACCTTGAGGCAGGTGGTGAGGGAGCACCAGCAGCCTTTGAGGTGGCTGAAGGCACACTCCACCAGGGCACGGGTCTGGCCCATTCACCAGTTAAAAGTGGTCCTGGTACAGGTCCAGCTGGGTGGTGTAGGGCCACATCAGCTAAGGCAGGAGCAGATAGGCAAGGGTCCCTGATGAGCACGAGTGGCACCACAACAGCACCCAACTACAGTTCCAGCAGCCCCAGTGCAAAGCCCCCATTCTTTATGAGTCCCATCAAGCTGAAGTTGTGAAAGCACATGAGCATTGTGGGTACTGCTCACCCCGCCAGTGCTCACATGGGTGAATGTACTGTGGTGCTCCATGATTGCCTGCAGAACCACAGAACAAAATCCCCTGAGCCTGTAAAAGGAGGGGTCTCTATGGGGTGGGCAGGTGAGGGACATGTGGGTGCCATCCATGGCCCCAATACATTGGGGGAATCCCAGTGCATGGAACCATGCCACCACTGCCAGGGGGTCATGGACATGGAGCACTGTGTCCCCTAGCACGTCCTGGAAGGTGCTGCACACCTCCAGGATGGCATCCCAGGCAGTGGCCTTGCCCACACCAAACAGGTAGCTGATGTACTTGTGACTTGCAGGCATGGCCAGCTTGAGCAGAGTGAGGGTTATCCAGGTGTCTGCGGGGAAGGCTAGGCCCATGCCAGTGTCCTGCCACTTCAGGTGCAGCCAGAGCTGCTGGAGGAGGTCCCAGAAGGTGGCCTGGATCATGCAGAAGCCATCCAGCCATTGCTTGTCATCCCACATGTGCTGGATGATGTGCAGCCAGCAGCCCTGGCTGGCAAGGTGTGACCAGAAGCAGTGGGTCTGGAAGACCAGGAGAGTTACAGCAGCTCTGGCGGTGGCCTCCAAAAACCTCTCACTGGTGTCCTTTCCAGCAGCAGGTGTGCAGCAGTGGTGGTGGTCCTGGGACAGCATGCTGTGACCAGGCAGGCGGTCACTGCATGGGGGGGAGCCAGGTGGGGTGAGATGGCCATGGGCTAGGTGGCAGTCAGCATGGTGGGCCAGCAGGGCCACCACAGCAGCCATCAGGAGTTCAGGGTGTTGGTCATCACTGCCAGGGACAGGGGCTGGCACAGCCATAGCAGAGTAGCCAAACAAAAAGCTGCTGAATGCTGTCCTTGTGCTTGGCATACTGCTCCTGGGCAAGGAAGAGGCTGTTTTTTAAAGATGGCTGCTGGGTTCTGGCAAAGTCTGTAGCTCCCTGCAGGTGGCAGGGGCCCATTTCAGGGCTGCAGGAAATGGTGCAAGGAGCAGAAAATCTTCTCCCTAATTCCCACATGTGTAGGTGCCTGCCAGAAAGCAGGTACACCTGAGTAGCTTACAGCAGATTAATTTAGGCTGGATCAAATGCATGTGTAGATGCGCCCACCCAGTACAATGCAGCTCACAACAGATTCTGACCACTGACAAGATTACAATTTGAGTTTTTACAGTAGACCTAATACTGGTACAGAAATCCATTTGCCTGCAGTCCTAAAAGCTGTTTCAAATAACCATGGATCACTGGGGTACAGCCATTCCCTGGTGTGGCAGAGCACCTTTGGGTACCTGCCACTTTAAGGGCCAGAGCAGGCAGCAGAGCAGCCAGCAGGTGTGGGCCCATCCCTGATGAGATGGTCACATGACCACAGGAGGGCAACATGATAGGAGGAGGGGGTTAGCTCAGGCCCTCAGGGAAGCAAAGAGTTTGCTGGCTATAGCCATGGAGAGAACAACACCCTTGGAGCTATAGGGATGGTAGGAGGCTTCTGGTCCAGGTATGACTGAAAACTGCACCCTGCTGGGGATGGATGGCTTGGTGGGACTGCCTGTGGTGGTGTAGTTTCCCAGAAATGCCAGGCCAGTTGCTTCTCCAGTGAAAGGCAGGTAGGGATGGCTTATAACCCCAGCCCCCACAACCTGGTGGGTAACCCAGAATAGGGAAAGGCAAAGGATCCAGGCATTGTTATCAGAGGCCTGGAACCAAAGGAGCATAAGGCCTGTGTTTGGAGGGGCCCAAGAAGGAGGACTGTTTTGAGAGGGAGTGGGTTAGCTGCTCAGAGACCAGGCCAGAGGGCCCATCAACTGCTGGGGCCAGGACCAGAAGAGTCAAAAGGGCTAGAGTGCCCACCACGAAGGCTGCCCAGAGTCAGGCCTAGAGGTGGGGCCAGGGCCTGTGTGGCCAAAGGTCCCAGAGAGGGGGCCACCGCTGAGAGAGAGAAGGGTTCAAGGAGCTTGACAGCCCAGAATGAGAGCAGAGTAGACTTCCTGAGAGGAGGAATCCAGGTCAGAGTCTGAATACCAGACTTTGGGGCCCAGTGTGGGGCCAAAGCCACATAGTGGATACCATCTGTGAGGCATGGGACACAGTATAGGAATGGTACGGAGCCATGTGCAATGCCCTAGATATTGGGGCATTTATGGGAGTCTCCTGCACTCAACATCTATTGTATTAGACCAAGTCATGACAGACAACACAGGGCAGACTGTCTTAGACAGCTTAGCAGGCCGACATTAAGCTCTGGTCTTGGAATAGCCCCTTGTCACACCTTGCTACATCTCCTGTTTTCTAGTTATGCACCTTAGACTGAAGGCATGCTGGTCAGGCATGATAGTTTCAGGCTGTGGCCTTGAACTTGGAGCCTCAGTTTGCTTGGCAGATACAGGTAGCCAGAACCCTCCAGCTGGGCCTATCCACATGCCTACTCCCTGTCACTGGATTGGCCAGCCAGGGTCAGGTGACCCTTTACCCCTTACAATATACATACCTGACCCAGAAAAGGAAATGTCTGGGGAACAAGGCTCAATCTTGTACATAGGCTGCTGTACCTTTGGGTTGTGCTGCTCCTTACTCTCTGATGGATCCTCTGGGTCCTCTGGATAACTGACCTGGCTTGCCCACAGAACCTGAGTTTGGCCTAACCCTTTGGCTCCCAGACCTGACTCTGCTTTGATCTCCTGGGGCATTTATATATGTGCTCCAAGAGTGGGGCAGAGGGTGGGGTGTTTTAATTAGAATGGCTCTGAGAGCTATTTTAATTAAAGTGCCCGGAGCATCACATGTATTGGTGTCCTCAAACAAGCTTTAGTTAAAGCACCCCCACCACCATTTTTCAGTGCAGGGACACTGATACAAATTACAGCATGCTGGAGCAGCCTCCCTGCATGTGTATATATGGCCCTGGATACCTTACCTTGCTAGCTTCCAAACCCCATGCTAGGCCCAACCCTCTGGATCTCCGACTTGGCTCCCCAGACAGATCTTATGGCTCCTGGTTTCGTATATAGGGGCTCTGCACACTCCCCTTGGATCTTGGCTGCTTCTCATGTCCCTGGGTAACCCCCATACCTGGTTGCCCACAGTTTGGCATGACTGATAGAAACTCAAGTGGCAGAGTTGCCCAAAAAAGACCTTCTAGCTGCTTTGAGCAATACAAAGTACCTAGAACAGAACTGAAGGTCTGGCCTCAAGAAATCTGCTATGTCTTTCCTATTCAGGTATAACATACCATAACTGGTTTGGGACTCAGTAGGACCATCATACAGATAATGCTTGAGAACTATCTGCTCATCTCCAATCAATACTTTAGACAAGACCAGGTATCTCCTACATGGGTTGAAAAAAAAAAAAAATCTCCTACATGGGTGGTATAGCTGACTGTCAAAGGTAGCACTAATTCAGTGAAAAACCATTGGGGAGTTAGACAACACTTTACATTACATGGAAAAAGGGTCTGATTCTTGCCTAATTTACATTTGGAAAAGTGAGACCTATGTAAGTCCGTCAGGACCCTGAACTGTACACGGCTCCAATGGAGTTCAGGGTCTATTCGATGTTTCTTTTGGACTTGACTGGCATTATTCGCACTAAAGTAGTGCCAAGGGGTCAGTCACCAACCAGAACAGAGGTTTCCAAGTTGCATACATATACATCTGGCAAGAGTATGCTCTGGAAGCATTCTGGATGAGAAAAATATATATTTTAAAGTAAGCAAATAGCTTGAATTAAGCTACTCCAAGCCATGCAAATGAGGGATGAAATTCACTAAAAAACTCCATGGGGCATTTTTTAATACAAGTAAATGGCTAAAATCACATTCATGAAAGAGAAAAGGATCTGATAGCCAAGTGGTTAAGATGTTCGTTTAGGAAGTGGGAGACTGGAGTTCACTTCCCTCTTCAAATTTATTAAAGGCAAATATTTGAACAATCTGGTAGGAAATTGGCCTAGCTACCAAGCTACAGGGTATTCAGAGGTAGTTAAAATACAGTCACTCCTGTTGAAACTGGTTTACTTTGCTTGAAATAAAATATTCCTTGTGCCACCAGGACAGGGAAAATAAGACTAACTCTACAGAAGTTGATTCTACTAACTGTCTTCTCCTCTGATTTCATGAATGGCACTCATATCCTCTTATAAACTTAGCTTGAAGAATTAAAACACTTCATTTTGGAAATGTCAAAACAAATCTGTTTTTGTTTGTTTGTATTTCTTTGGGGGGGGTTGTATTTGGCCCAAACTTTTCATCAAATCTGACCCATCTTCACAGAATTTTGGCTTGACTGAAACTGCATATTTCAGCAAAAAAAAATCCAAGCCTAGATATAGACTCAAGGGAACAGAAGCTAGAGTTTTAAACACCCTTCCAAATACATCAAGATTTTTATCTTTAGTTTTGATTTTCAGGTGACATTGTAAGACATTTTTGGTCAGAGCATTGCCCACAACATCCAAGACAAATGTGATGGCCTCCTCAAAAGTAGCAGACTGTTATACCTAAAGCAGGAATCACCTTCTACATTCAAAATGACATCCAGACCTGACATCATGTTCAGATTAAGGATTTCATCCAAAATAGGACAGAAATACATGTTCTCCCTTTAACCTGAGCAGTTGTCAAAGGAAGTCTAGCTAAAACTCTTAATTCCTATTCTTGAGAACATGCTGCCATTTCATAAAGGTTTTCTTTCTGTTTCAGAATGAAAACTAACTAAACTAGTATGCAACTGGGTTTCTCAGGAAAACTTGCCACCAGTTCCAGTTTCAATGTTTTTTTAGCTTTGGATACTATTTTAGTTCAGCTTTTCCAAAGTGAAGATGGCTTCTCTCAGTCTTCTCCTGATTCCCAGAGACTCCCTGAGCTTCTGCTCTTTCCATCAGAGCCCAGCTCCCCTGCTCTTTAGTGAAAGTCATCAAAGCAGAGGGGTTTCCATGAAATATTTTGGTTTCAGTAAACTGGCATTTTCAGATACAGTGGAGTTTCTTTGGACACTTGCCCGCATGTCCAGTGTCAACATCTTTTTAGTTTTGGATACCAGAAAGAAAAATGCTTCACAAAAGCCAATGGACGTGCCACAGGGAGAGGACAAAGGGATCTGCCCATAAAGATTTAGCAACTGCATTCCCACCATTTTGTTCTTGTTAGGCAAGAAGGAGGTCATTATTTATATTTATATTATATTCACAGTCCCAGGCAAACAGACCTACTGTTTTTGCTCTATGCTAGTGAGGAGCTTGGTATGAACTCCTGGAGCCTGGTCTTACACTAAGATCAATAGCAAAATTCCCCACTGGCTGCAGTAAGAGCAGAAGCAGGTTCCTCGTCTCCTCTTTCCCAGATGTTCAATTGCTCAGAAACAAGAAACACCTCGTATTTCTCAACAGTGACCATTCGGGCTGGGAATGGGCTTGGAAGGGAACCTCAGCTGGTCTTCTGCAACTAAACAGAACAGGCTCAGAAGTGGGGAGCTCTTCATGGGAGAGAATGGTCATACCTCCTCTGGGATAGAGAGGACTCTCCAGAGGAAAAGGGAAATCTGTTAGAGGGCACCCTAACTCCCCAGTTAGGAGGATGTAGCTTAATATCCAGCAGATCTTTGTATTAGTTGTAAACAGCCTGTTTCAGGGGGGCAAACAGAACTTCAGGTAGATGCATATTAGTAAGTATTCAGAACTGCAGTAAGCATGTCCCATACCAGACACAGGTGTGGGAAGCAGGGAAGCATGAGGAACACAAACACTGTCTAGGACTTGGCCACATGGAGTATCAGCTGCCACTAATAACTTGAATCCTTAGCTGTTGCCATTGCTTTCCCTTATAAGTGAATCTTGTCAAGTCACAGTGACAGGGAGCAGGGTGGGGAGGGAAATCATTCTGACACCAGTGATCAGATCAAATTATTCTCTGTCAAGAGCAGAAGGGAAGCCTTCCTGCTGTAACATCTGGTGACGGATCTGCATCTGCCACTATTGACTTAAATGCAGTGTGAAACAATAATGTCAGAAAATACAACATTGCAACTCCTAGCCAAACATGGAAAAAAAACTCAGCTCTGGTATGTCATTCAACTGCTTTGTGGCATCATACCTGAGAGCATCCATACTTGCTGCTATAGCAATGCAAACCATGCAATTGCATGGGACCCCAGTCTGGTCAGCAGCCCCTTTTGCATTAGCCTTCAGTTGACTAACAGCTATCAATTTCATGGTAGCTATTAGTATGGTTGCCTAGCAAAGAGTAGGGGCCAATGCTGAATCTTGGTGCAGGGCCCCCAAAAGGTAGATCATAATCCTGAGAACATGTATGGTAATTATTTGGCACCCATTTCCTAACCATAGTGATAGAACACCTCACGCTTTTCACTGAATTTATCCCCCTAGCAGTCCTCTGATGCAGCATGGATTTGCCTGCATCATTTCCCCAGAACAGCATAGTCATCCATTGCAGCTTAACACCTCTGATATAGGTGGCCCTATAACTATCCTATATTTGTTGGTTAACAATCTAAATACTGTGCCATCCTCTTCTTCCTCATTTATAGCTGTTTAGATAGATAGATAGATAGATAGATAGAATCAATCTATCTATCTAGCTTAGCTCCATATATATATCCAAAGGGAGACAAAGGGAATGTAAAGCATGTCTACATCACTCTTTTCCCCCTCAAAATATTAACAATTTAACATTAATTTTGGCTCAAAATATTAACACTTAACATTTCAAAGACTAGCTATTCTTTTAAAAATTTTCTGCAGTTTAGGGCTAAGTACAAATGTTCAAAAAGCCCCTTGTGGAAGTGCTCCAACTACTGCACTTTTCTTAAAGTGGTATAAGTTAGAGTGGGACCAAACAGAATACATGTGTGCTGTTGGGGGGGTGGGGGGCTCAGAGTCCGCCTGCGTTGGCCAAGGCCAGCAGCTTGGGGTTGCTTTTGCATGACTCCCAGAGTGCCCCACAGACTCCCCAGGCTGCTGGAGACTCCAGAGCATGGCCAAACAGGCTGGCCATCACTGACTGGCTTCCTTGCACAGGAGAGCAGCCTCCACCCCTGTCCCCTTGCCTGCTTTGTCAGAAACAGTGTGCTGCCACATGCCACAGTGCCAGGGCTGCTTCAGGGGCCCACACCACTTCCCCCCCAGTCCCCAGCTGGGTTGCAGTATGCCATGTTCTGGGGCGGCTGCAGGGAGAGAGACCCTGGACTCCTTCCCTTACAGCCCCCTCCCCACCCCCACCCCCAGCTGGGCTGCAGCAAGTCTCAGGGTTGGGTGGCACAGACCCTTTCTCAATCCCCTGGCTAGGCTGTGGTGTGCCATGGGGTCAGGGCAGCTGTGTGCACAGAAACCTTCCTTCTGGCTTACAACTGGCTAGAAGGAGGAGGCAGGGCTGGGATCAAAGGCCTTCACTGACTCAGTCACTGACAGCTGAGAAGGCAGGGCCAGGATGGTGCTCAGGAAGAGCAAAGGAGCTATGCCAAAAGCTAGAGCACAGCCCTGAGCTCAGCCCCCTGGGATGGAGGCAGAATGTGACATAACAAGAAGCGTGACAGGATGTAGCACAGACATTCAGAAAAGCACTCTAACGTAGAGCGCTTTTGTCTAATACCACATCCATCGAGAGTTAACTTAAGAGTACAATCTGCCATTCTGTAAGTGCTCTGTCAATTGTAAATGTGTGTTCAGTTATGGCTTTAGAGTGCTTTCTACTCACTTAACATGCAATAGATGTAACATATGTACCTAGCAGAAAATGCCTGTTTTCATCTTATTTGATTATAAAGTTGACATACTTGTAGAAATAACTGGGATTCTATTAATGCTTCATTTACTAATCCTGCAAGTTCTAAGAGCCCCTGTGTATGTGTGTGCATGTGTGTGTATATTTTAAATTGTTCCCACATAAACAGAGATGGATCCAGAGTTGGAAGCAGTGGCGCAGTTGCTCCCCCTGCCCCCTCTTCCCCCCCCATATTGGACAATGCTGCAGAAGCAGCATGCAGGGATCTTTAAGGGAGGAGGACAGGTTTCTTACCTGATTCAGGGACAGTTCAGTGACTGGCTGCTGTTCCCATGGCATGATCCATCTACCCAAGCTACAGGGAGAGATGCAACCACCCCTGCAACACCAATTGCTGAGCCTGTACTCCCCCTTTAAAACCCTGGCTTCACCTATGCACATAAGTTATGTGAACTTGATTCAGTTCTGCTGGTAGCTTTCGATATAGTTGTGCTTCTCCATTAACAGTGGAGAGTTCTTTGGTCTATTTAATATTAAACAGCAGTGTAGGGATGCAATGAGGCACCCAGGATGAGTAGATGGATGGATGGATGTATGGATGGATGGCAGGCACACATGTATATATATGCTGATGTTAGTTGTGATCTTAGAAGTATTACAATAGCACCTAGAGCAGGGGTAGGCAATTATGCCAGCTGAAAGGCCACTTAATATGTTTTAGTGAACTGTGGAGGGCCACAAGGGTAGCTCCACCCCTTGACAAGTGAACCGCCCCCTAGTCACCAAGGAGCAGAAGTGCTGCCCTTAACCCCTGACCTTTACCACTGGAACTCCTTCCCCTTGCCTCCAGAAGTACCTCTTTTGGGAGGGACGGTGTTACCATCTTGGAACCAGAAAAAAACCACAAATCATATACTAAAAATCAATCATCTGATACAACATACTTTAATTTTATTTAAAAAAATATTTTTGTCCTGATTTATTTGTGTTTGCATAATGTATATAGAGGTGATTGCATAACAGTTCAAAAATAAAGCCTACTCATGTGTATCATGTGTGGGGAAGTGGGTGGAGTGTGGTTGGGGGTGTGGGTATATGTGTGGGATTTGTGGGAGGATGCAGCTGTGTGTGGGCTGGGTGTAGGATATGTAATGGAGTGTGTGTCTATGTGAGGAGCTTTTGGGGGCAGGGTGTGGGTTTGTGGGGTTTGAGGAGAGCTGGGGGGGCATGGAAACCCCCACACACTCCCCACTATGGCTCACAACACCACTTCTGGCAACAGCAGCAGCAGAAGCAGGCAGTGGGCCCTTGGGATGCTCGTGGCCCAAGCAGGCACAGCTACCCAGTGGTACATGGCTCCAGCCAGTTCCAGGAACTACACATGGCAATGGAGCAGAGCCAGGCCAGCCCACATATATTGCGCAGGGCAGATAATGGCACTTGCATGCCACTGTGGGGAAAGCCTCATGTAATGAAGCCAGAGGCCTTCCCTGCTCCTCCCACCATGTGCATCTGCCAGGACTCTGCCAGAAAGGGGGCAGGGCTCCCCTCCATTTCTGGTGGAATCCCAGAATCTGTATGTTGCAGCAAGGAGCAGGGAAGGCCACTGGCTCCACTGCTCAGGGCTTCACCCCAGTGGTGCGTGAGTGCCGGGAACTGCACTTGAGCCCCACGCAATACAGGTAGGCCAGCCTGGCTCTGCTTCGTGCGGCTCCTGGAACTGGCTGGAGGGAACTGTGTGCCACCAGGCAACTGTGCCTGTGTGAGCTAAAAGCAACCTGACAGCCCACTGCCTGTTGCTGATGCCAGCGCCTACTGCCACTGCTGCTGCCACTGTATGCCATGGGGGGGGAGGGTGTGAAGGGAGCTCTGCACTCCCACTGGCCCCAGCCCTACCCTCCGCACTCCTGCCTGCTGCTGCTTCCCCACCTGCTGCCCAGAGCGAGCACTGCAGCAGGGACAGGAGGAGGAACCACTGGAGACCAGGGCAATTTGTAGATGACATGGGAATTTACTTCGCCATAAATTGAAGCGGTGTTTTTTAAAAAATAAACCCCTGTGTTATGTATACCTGTGTCGGAGCCTGATTCTTACCTGCTTCTCCAGCGGCAGGGAAGGGAGAGCAAGCTGCTGGCAGGCAGAGTGGTCCCTGAGCTGCGGGGGGGGGGAGGGGGAAGGGAGGCAATGTGCTGAAAAGCAGAATAGGTCCCCCGGTAGCTGTAGCAGTGGCTGCCATGGCCGTGCCCAGAAGCTGTGTGCACTGGCCACACAAGGATAGGGAGCAAGGTGCAGGAGCACAAAGGTGGGAGCAAAGTGTGGGGGCTAGGTGGACTACATTTAATTGGTGGCCACCAACAGGCTGGATGAAATTGGTGGGCCCACCACTGACCTAGAGGCTTCAGCTGAAATCAGGACTTCATTGTGGTGGAGCTCCTACTCATATGGAGCCAGAAGTTACAAACGGTGAGACTGCAAACGGAAAAGGTAAAGGCAGGAGAAAAGAAGCATTATTCCCACTTGACAGAACCAGGGCTCAGGGAGGCTGAGATACAGGCATTCATGCAGTGAAAATCAGTATAGCTCCAGTGACTCCTAGAGGCAGAGGATATGGTTAAAAAAAAACTTGCTAAAAGTCATGCTGCTGTTAAACCCAGGCCCGCTGTACCCAGTTTACCTGTGTCCCAGTTCAGTACCTTAAACACAAAGACATACTTTATTCCCAATCAATTGCTGCTCCTGTTGTGTGTATGTTCACCATTCTTAAAAATCCAACACATAAAAATGTAGGTGCTTGGCAGCCCTGTAGGACTAAGGAGTAGAAAGACCTTGTCAGAGCCTTGGGTAACTGCTAATTATAAAACTGTCAAACTTGGAATCCACAAGGACATAAATGATGGCCCTGTTGATAGCCTGGTGCTTATTAGCATTGAACAAGAGTCAGAAGTCTAAATCAGGAGTAGTTTTTTAGACAACAAGAAGAAAAACACAATCCCAGGTCACTGCAGAAAGTCTATATCCTTAGGACTGGGGGTGAAGTCATTGAATCACACAGAAAGGGAAATCTTTTTTGCTCTGCTGAATCAAATACAAGGGATCCAGTAAAAATAGATGAGTTGCCTCTTCCTGGGAAATGGAAATGTCTCTATGGAGACTGAAGGGTAGAAAGATAAATATGAAACTTCAGATGGGCAATTAAAATTAGACCAAAAATGCATGAATGCTTCCTTTGATTGATAGCTAGTTTGTGATTATAAACAAATGTGGTGGGGGACTCATGCCTAGGAAAACACATCATGTAGTCAGCCCCCATTTTATCTGAGGCTCTGTTTATCAACAAAAAATGAGACTGGATTAAAGGAAGTGATTCTGAATTTTAGCCACATAGCTTTTCATTATGATAAACAGGAAGAGCTAGAGCAGCTAGAAAATGCTTGGGATCTGTTCTGCCTGGGAAAGACTCTGTGGCTAAATGCAGGAAGAGTTTCCATATATGTCTGTTTTATTTTTAAACACTCCCCCCTGTCCCTAATCCTCCCCCCCCCTTTGCTCAATCAACACTTTCCTAGCAAAGAAGGAAGCCAAGGAGGAGTGAAGGGTGCTGAGGGGGCAAGGCAAAGGAGGATGGAAACTGGTGAGCTTCCCAAACCTCAAAGTCAAAATTCCAGCTTGAAACTGAATCCTCTTATAGTGCACATAGGCATGGGAAAAAAAGATTTATGACTTCAGCAGAACTGAAATTCTACCAAGAAAAAGTACCAGTCAATCTGCATTTCAATGTCAACAGGAGATCTGAAACAGGCTTTGTCATATTTATTTCTCCTTTTCACATATTAAAAAAATTCAGGGAGGCTTAAAAAAAGGCCACTGAAGTTCCCTGATCTGACAAGGCCCTGACCCCTTAATTCCATTTATAGCCTGAGTCAGAATGACATCCCCCTTGACTAGCAAACTGTCCAATCCAGCTGCATGTGTCAAGATTGTATTAGGCACTAAGTGAAATATATATATGCCCTTATAGTTTAACACGTTGGGTCCACCTCCACGGCACTGGGCTGTAGATCATCCTGACTGCTGCTCCTCTCTCAGGAATCACTTTCAAAGGTTTTTGGGGGTCCTTTATTCTTTAAAACAAAATGGCACCAAAGAAGGATGTTAAGAAAGCTGCACCAGCTGCAGCTCCAGCTCCAGCTCCAGCACCAGCACCTGCACCAGAGCCTGCACCAGCTAAACCCAAAGAACCAGCCATTGATCTCAAGAGCATCAAGGTAAAAGGATGAACTTATGCAGTCACTGAAAGATATCAAACCCCAAAGCACTCACAAACTGGAAAATTTAGAGTCCCTGCTGAAACCTGCAGTAAATACTTTTATTAGTTTCTGGTTAAGGGACAGCAGTGAAATGAATGAATAACTGGACTGGATTTCTCAATCTAGCCAAGCTTTACCATTATTTAAGTAACTGGAAATATCCATTCATAGCACACAATTTAATGCAAAAGCAAAGCCTGGCAGTCTCAAAAGTTTTAACCTAGAGGCCAGGCTACCTCTTATCTTATGCATACCAACCTCTATTTTGTGAAGTTTCATGTAAGCAATTTTTAAAGGGAAAGTAATAAAGAACAACGAAGAGAATGTGATGCGTGAAACTAAATTGGTGAACATAGAAATCAAACTTATTACTTCGGTGCTGTTTCAAAGTGATTCATCACTTTGCATCTTTCACCCTGAACAACTTACCCTGTGTTTGCCAACAGCAGATGATCCTTAAGTCTTTGGAATATTTATTTGACTGCTGTTTTGTTTATCCATTATAAAATATGTTTTTGGCAATTTCATCAGTTCCCTTTGAGTATTGCTACTACAAGAAACTCTGATACTATAGCAAATGAGAGCATGAAGTGGAAAACTGTTTACAGAAGTGTTCAGTGACTGTCTCTTTCACCTTATGTATTTGTTCATCACTTGCAATTTGCTGAGAAGTGAAACTAACAGATAGGACAAGCCTGTCAGAGGTTTTTCTTAGTTTATTCATTTGAAATCATGCCTTCTTTGGATTTTGCATGCTAATATTAAGATAAGGAGAATGTAATTGATTCTTGGCTTGACACTTTGAAACAACTTCTGTCTGCAAGGAAGAATTCTGTATTTGGGAAAGAATGGGAGGAGGGAAAGACAGGGATGCAGGTTGAGCTGAGTGATATTATAAATAGTCATTCCCCCCCTACCTGGCAAGTTGATTGGTCATAGTACCAATTTGGGAAACTCTACATAAGAAATCTTACCTAATATGGAGAAAGGAGGGCCACAAAGAATTCCAATAGCTCTTTCTCATTTTAACCACCAGACACCCCCAGTGAATTCAGTTTAGGTTATCTGAACACATACTACTTGGAGGCACTGTGTGCCATTTCAGTGTTCTGATTCATTAATGTTTATTGAAATCTTTTAATGGTTTATTTAATTTTTACAGTCTGACCCTACATATTAAGTCAACATTTAGTTTAATTTACACAAAAGGTCCATAGTGGATAAAACAATATAAATCTGCAGCAGTTCCTTGCAATATTGATTCTGGGCCGACCAATGAATCAATGAATCACAGAAACAAACAGTGAAAGACATTTTGAAATATTTAGAATGGTGACAATAAAGGCTAAGCAAATGGCCCACAGTCTTTGGCAATATTCTCTAAAACTAGATTAGACCTCATATTTTATGAATAGCCAGCTATGAGGAAGAATGCAGCTAGATTTTCTACTAAATTATTTAACTTGATTTGATGGCTCTCTGTGTCCATTTTATTAAAAGAAAATAGAATTTTCAGCTTCAGTGATCCTAGCTAATCTAGCTTTACATAAATAGACTTAATAGTGACTTAATAGTATATTACCAGCTAAAAAATGGAAAGCTGTAAACTCAAACACCATAACAGTTCTAAGCAACCCAACTCCTTTACACAGACAGCTCCATGTTAACATTGGAGATGCATGCTGAGCTCCAAGTGATCTGATAATGACTTCTGTGTGTAGCATTATTCTTTAAAAGAAAAAAATTCTCTCCCCCCCAAAAAATAAAAATCAGTCTCCTCTACTAAAAAGAAGCCGTCCTCTAAAAACAAATTAATGAAGATAATAATAAGAAGTATCTTCTATGAGGTAGGTTTGTACAATTATTCACATTTTATAAATGAAGAAACTTGAGTCAGATGGTATTAAATGACATGTACAGGACCAAAGAACAAGCAAGTATCCGAATCAAGAATGGAACCTCCAGTGCTGAGCTCCAGCCGCTGGACTGTATTTCTTTTCTTTTCCCTGGGTAGGAACTTAGAAGTCTCACCACCAGCATGTCTCATGATTGTTGGTGTATTTAACCTCTCAACCACCCCAGTAAGCCATGGAAACAATATTTTCTTATAATGAAGGGATTTGCTCAGTGTGACTTAAGTTCATGACAGACCCAGTAACTGAAGACATCTTTGGCGCGTCTACACATGCCGTTAATGCACAGCAATAGTTTCTTGCTCCTTGGAAGCTCCTGAGCATGCAGTTTACACATGTGCCCAGACTGTAGCACACTGAGCTGGGTCAAAGGAGCCTCAGCTAGCAGGGGGCACAGGGGTTAGCCTGTCAGCCTGGAACTACTCTGATCAATCTCAATGGGCTGCAGAAGGGTTCGCTAAAGCATGAGGGTGCTTCAGTGTGGGGCTAGCCAGCAGGCAGCCCCCGCACTGAAGTACCCTCGTGGCCCAGTCAGCTGGGGCAGTGTCTACACATGCACTGCTGTGCATGAAAAAACTCCACAGCAGGATAGTAGAGTTTATTAGCTTCATGCACCCTAATAGGGGTGCACGTGTAGACACTGAGACATTTACTAGACAGTTGATAAGTGAACTGCAACATAAATATTGCATGTAGATTTGCCCTTTGGGTCCTAAACTAGTGCCTTAACCACAAGAACTTCCTGCCTCTTATGATTCATTTGGTGAAATGACAGTAAATGCATGTGGCATCACTATCATTTAAACCTTTATGATAAAGAATAGTACTAGAATTAAAAATGTCTACCTGGACAATTGCAATAATAAGCCTCGCCTAGATGTCTTTCTATTGATTTCAGTGGGAATTGGTTTGAAGTCTCTAGAGGTTGACACAATAGTGTCAAGTAATTTCCCATCCATTCCCTTCCCTAGAGAAGTTAGCTGCACTACTGCAGCTTGATAATACATTAAAAGTTACATTATACAGCTGAGTATATGTCTCCTTCAACAATCAGCTTATTATTTATTAATACTTGGTAAGGCAGAAATCTGCAGAAATGTACAAATAAATATTTTTATTTTGCAAATAATGCAAAAATATTTTGATGCAAATAAACAGTGGTGATAATTTTAGCTGCTGTTTGTTTTATTGTAAAACTAAGAGCTGAGCCAAGCAATATAGCCAAGAAGCTGGAACTAGCAGGTTTTTATTGTTTTAAGATATAGTAAATATTATTTTTAAATGACCAGGGGCTAGATTTTCAGAAGTAGTGTTTCTTGGATGACTTCATTTCTAAGTGCCTGACTTGAGACATCTTAAAGAACTTTTAGGCACTGTGCACACAATATTTTTTCAAAATCAGGTTTCTTTATAATAACCATGTCTTTCAAGAGAGCACCTAAAAAAATTAACACTAAAAATCACTGGTTACTTTTGAAAACACATACATTTTACCTCACTCCTTAATATTAGTTTATCCTTTCATCTTAACTTAAACCAACCTAAGTAATATGTAGTAGTTTGCACTTTAAGAGGCTAATGCCCCACTTGCCACTTTCTAGCACCACCTACTGATGACAGAATTGATTAACATGAATGCAGTAATAAGACGAGTTTGTGCCTTCTGCCTGCTCCTTAATTCCACCCCTTTTTGATTGACACCAGGTTATATGTTGACCAAAGGGCACATAAGTAGGACACAAATAAAGAAAGCAAATGGTAGGGTTAGAATGATGATGGGGAATTATTTCAGTGAAAAAGCTTGAGGCTCTTTTGATACCCACACAACGAATAATATACATATTTAGGAGCCTGGTTTGTACTTCTAGGGTGGATTTTTATTGCTATCATAGTTACGATTTTAAAGGCAAGTCAAAACAACAAGCATAATATAAATTATACTTAAAAGCAAAAACAGTGGGTAGTCCATGCACATAAGAATTACAATCCTGGGTGCAGAGAGAACCAGCAACAATTAAAAAGGGCAGTCGGGCATCTTATCAGTTCTGTAAAGGACAATGGTAGCTTTGCAGGCAGTGGTGTGGCTAAACATATTCACTAAAAGGAGTCTTCTGCTGCATCAAATGCCTTTTTCCACCCTTGGTATTCAAATGAAAATAAAGGTTTGAATTATAACTTAAGCCATCCAGCATAAACCTGGGTCTCACTTAGGTGTGCATGCATAAAAATAGTACCATGATTTTATTCTAGTACTAGTGCTTCATACAGTTCTTATAAGGCACTTTTAGCTATTTTAGGATTAAGATGTGCAGTATTAAAAAAAAAACAAATCACCCAAACAAAATAGAAAACCCTATCTCTTGTAACTAGACATCAACAAGATACATAACCAGTAACTAGCTGTTTGATATATCACTGGCACCAAATTCTGCCTTAAAACACTGCATTCCTCCTGCCCTGAATACATTTTGGCCTTCTTTGCAGGTAGAGGTGTTCTAATCATATACCTCCCCTTCATCTACAGCAGTACATTGCCTTCATTGGAATTGCAAATGTCCTTTTCAGAATTACATTAGCCAAGAATCTGGACCATTGACTGCTGAGCCATTCAGAGCTGCACTGACTTCAACATTTTTGCATCCAGGTGCTGGAGACATTGGATTCAAATTTTTACTGTATTTGCATCCTGTGTAATCATTTATGCCTGGGTAAAGTGGTGTAAAATATACCATTCTGATCTAGTAATATTATATATGTACTTTTCAAAAGGTTCAAAGTAGGCTGTTATCCCTATCCTGGTATCTTCAATGTCTGGACAATTAGATTCTCTTCCACTATCAGACTATAAATTATAATGTTCCTTGGAAACTGCTCCTATACATAGTTACCTTGGTGTGGTAAACCTACTTCAGCTAAAGTACCTGCACATCTCCAAAGTTTAAAACATCCTAGAAACTGGTTACTGCATGATGCATGGTCAAACCTATTATGGCTGTGGAATAGTATGATTGCATGGCTGTGGAATAGTGTGATTATGTTAATGTTTGGCTGTAAAATGTTTCTCAGATTTTCTTTACTTCTTGTTCCATTTACAATTGAAGCAGGTCGCCTCTGAATGGACACGGCAGTGGGTCTGACAAGAGAGGTAAACCATTAAATGCATTGACAGAAAGCTTCTAAGATGTAGGGCAAGAAACCCACCTATAATTAACAGGACTGAAAATGTGAGTTGAAAAAATGAGAGAATATGCTGCAGTCACACTGCCTCTGATGCTGTACATTAAGGAACTGGAATGTTACTAAGAGCCACTTTCATATCACAAAAGTTTTTATGTGAAATAGTACACCGTGGCTAGAATTTTTGGCCTAGTTACTGAAACTGCACTTGATCCAACTTTTGTTAGAATCTGTTAAAAGACTCCCATTCACTTAAGCAGGTTCAATCCGGCCACAAGTCCGAAGGAGAAGGGGGGCTGCAAAGATGGCTAAGAGATATGGACGGGTAATGTATTTCTAATGAGAGAGCTGTCACTCTCATGCAAGAACTGAGAATGTACAGACTTTAGTACAGTTTTTCCACAGAAAGCAAGCTGCTTCCAAGAGAAAGATTTCCTCCTTGCAATGAGGAAGAGCTCTCCTGTAGGAGACTAACACCTGTACACTTTTCTCCTATGGACTGGGAGGAGTCCAATGCTGGGAAATGCTTCTTGTGCCGCCCCCAGACCAGAGTGACTCCAGTTTGAGGAAAGTGCAGGGAATAGGTGTGCAGGACTCCTTCAGTTCCTGGAAGGAGTGAAACAGTGAAAAAAGATTCCCCATACCTTCCCCTAGTGAAGTGACCTTGATCTGGGGAAAACACAAGGAGCAGAAACAACACAACTTCTCTCAGGACCAGGAGGAGTTCAGTAGCTGGGAGATGCTCTCCACACATCCCAGTCTGGCTGAACCCAGTCTGGGAGAGACAGAGAAGCAGCAGCTTCTCCACTTTTCCCAGGACCAGGAGTTGAGCAGTGGAGAAAAGCTCTCCACATCTTCCCCAGATAGGGGTCCCCTGGTTTCTGCAGAACAGAGGCTGCTCCATTCCTTGCAGGGACCAAGAGGATTAGAGCAATAGCTGTTCCCCCTATTTCCCAGTTTAAGAATGTGTGGGGAGCAGGGGAGGAGGAAGAGGTACAGGCTGAAATGCCTGTAAACTCCCTTTCTCACTAGTATTTCTAGTACTCCAAATTTCCCAGAAATTTGAAGCTAGAAATGAACATCTGTCCATGGCCTAAGACACCTTTGTACACCCTCATCCTATGCTGGCAGCAGCTCAGGCCAGTCTTCTGACAAATGCTTGACCAAGTGAATAGTACAATGACCACAATCACTGGGAAGGAAAGACCTGGCCATGCCCATTCCCCATTTCTCCCTATCCCCAGACTCCACAGTGCATGACTGTACCCATCCCAAGAATTCTCCCTGCCAGCTTAAAAATTGCTTTCTACCCATGGCACACAGCAAAGCAGCCTTCAAAATCAAATAGATCCTGGAATACTGTCTTGTGGGAGGGGAAAGAAATCTTCCCTGGTGACGTTCTTGGAAACTATTTCTTTTTCTCACAAACTTACTGGTATCTTTTCAGAACAATCTTTGGAGTAAGTTCACCTCAAATCTTTCATGTCAAGCAAAGGGCTCCTCATATGTGAAACCTACTTTTACTTTGAGGAAATGTCCCATTCCCTTGCTTGTTACTCTGAAAGCTATTTTATAGTAATTGTTTGTCATGTTGTCGTGCTTACTAATTGCAAACGTTGTGGTTTGCAAAGAGACTAATAAAATGAGCTTCTAGAAAAAAAAGTCACCGCAGACTTTGCTATGGATAAAAGGTAAATTATTACAAATTATACAAAGAGCTATATTTTCTTATCATCTAACACCAATTATGCTGTTAATAAGAATAACAGAGAGAAAAAGTATTTCAAAAGAATTCTACTTTCTAAAACATTATTGCAATGCCCTTATATCAGAGGTAGCTAAAAATATGAGTTTAGCTTACATAAGCTAATTCAAGGAAAAGATAACTTATGCAGCTAGTGACTAGTCAAGAAAGAAGCAAGCTGTAAGGAGATACGAAACAGCCACCACTAAAAATTCTCTTCTAACTTCTCCGATGTATTATTTGCATCCTATGCTAGTTACCAGATGGCAAATTCCAGTAGGCTGGCGTACTGCCTCATTAGTTACACAGTGTTTAAAGGTCAAGCAGCCATCACTCAGGTAAAGTTAATATACTAACATGACCACTGGGAGGCATATTAACACAAGTAATCCCTTTGAGACTCTCAGTGGAAGTCCAGTGCATTGCATTTCTTCCTCACATCCTCTAGAATATACACATTTATGCAAAGCCAAATGCAATTAGAAAAGGGACACTTTTACAAATCAACACAAATGAATGCTGCTTCTCCCTGGAGCTAATGCAATCTATGCAAAATGATATGATCAGAGCTGCAGCTGCATCACATTTAGTTTCCAAGCATTTTTGGCCTGCAAATGAATTAATTCAGATAGCTTCATCCTAACGTTACTTCATAATTGCAAAAGTATTTCTGACTTTTCATCAAAATCTTTAAAAAATAATGACACCAAATCCATCTCTCCTTATATCCATTAGATCTAATGATGTATTTAGCCTTCTCTTTCCAGTGCCAATCCTGGTGGCATACCATATGCATTTATTTTTATATTTTATGTATTACATTTTATTTATTTCTCTGATTGTATTTCCAGGGAGCTTTCCCATAAAACCAGAGCCTTGTTCCTTTAAGGTTCACCTGCTCTTGATATTTATTTCCCAATAACATAAATTGAGTCAAATACATTACGTCCAAGTCTCCTCTCACTAAATGGATGTCAGTCAGAAGTAGCCCCATTTAAGTCAATAGTCACACTGGTTTCAAGTAGGTTTAATGGACAGCAAGAATGAATGCCTGCTTTGCAATAAAGCTACAGAGATGTACAATTTATTTTGTTAGGTGCTATGTAGATACTAACATCTGTGGCTGTACTAGTTAGTATCAACACTCTAATGGCCATCAGCTACCACGTTGCATGATGCCCACCCACCAGTGGTGGAGCTATGGTAAAAATTTCCTTCAGTAAATTGTGTTGAATAGTTTATATATTATGGAGACTACATACCTTTATCTGAGTTCCAGTATACCCCTGCCTGAGAGACAATATTTTGAGCTGTTTGCTAAACCAGATTATTGGTCTGCTTCCCTGCTCCCTATTTGTACTTTGAATTCAAAGAGTTAACACCACCATCTCCTAATGGAGAATCAGGTCTTACATTTGACTTTTATTTTTGTCACTTGTATTAGGCTCCTTTGCACTATGCATGCCTATAACAAAAAAGGTGGTCCCTGTTTCCAATAAACTTGTAATAAATTCAGTTGGAAGTTATTAGGAACAGTAGTTGAGCATTTAAGATACAAAGATTCTGCCCTTTTTTCCAGTATAGTATGCTGGGATTTATACTTCTGCAAAGATGAATGGAAAGCAAGTACTACTAGCTCAGAATAGCAGCATTTCAACCCTAGCTTGTTAAAATGTACTTGGATGGGCATGGTGTCAAGCACTGGAGACTCAGGACAGGTGCACCCAGACTAGTCACTTTGCAGTAAAAGGGCACAGGGATTTACAACATACCAGCTGCTGCATGGAACCTGTCCATGTGCATCTTCTTATCTTATGGTGGCTGAAAGTCCTGTTTAAGCTTTTAGCTATCCTGGGACAAGAGCGTGCACCCAAGCTGTTATTCAAAACACCTGACATGGTAAATCCCTACCTCCTTTCACCTCACAGTAGCTACTTCCTGTTCCCTGCCCTTTGGCTCCCTCCCAACATGCCAATATCACTTCCTAGGAATAAGATATGAAGTTAGGATAAAGAAAACACCAAAAAGCCATTGTTTGGCAGCCGTTCTGCCAGCATAAAAGATCAGAGAAGTTAGGGATGAGAATAGCCTATCATACAGCATGGGTTATCTGTCCATCCCTCCCCAACCAGTGATTCCTTCAATAAGCTGTCCAGGTATATATCACTGTCAGGTAACAGGGCTCTTTGGGGAAGTTATTTCCATTTAACATGTCTCACTTTTAGGTCATTTTTGTGCTATTAACACAAATGTTTCCTTTGCACTTTTTCATATCATGGTAATTCCACACCATTTTTGGTTTGCATCTTTTGGAATCCCTCATGCCCTATCCCTACCTTGGATCTAGTCAGGACCTCTTCATATTTTACTAACTGGGGAAAGGCAGTGTAGCCATAAACCCCAACCTGGGAACCTCTGAATTAAAAAATGTCCTTCCATTTGGGGGACTAAAATTCTGAAGTTGATTTGAGAATCCATTAGTCAACGAGTGTGATTCAGATCGCTTGATATCTCCACACTCCTCTGCAGAATCAGCCCCTTAATCAAAAATGTTGTTCAGACTTTAATCAAGAATCAGCAGTAATATGAGGATCATTTCTGTTTTGCCAAAATCCCCCCTTCAAATCTCTGAGCCCAAACCAGGCAAAGTTCATAGAAGTCTTTCCATTTGCTTCATTGTGCTTTGGATCAAACCTCATTTCACATATACCCAGAGATTATTAACACACACTGTTCAGCAACATCTTTCATAGCCCATGAAAGCCACTCCAAGGTGCTCTGGAGCCAATCCAGTAAACAATTGCTTTTGATGAGTAGTATGTATCCAACTGCAGGAGCCTTGGGGACAGAATTTAATTGGAGAGTGGTGGAGGGGGAGAGGAAAGTGAACCTTGACATTCCAAAATGTCTCAAGTTTGCCTCAAAAAATATTTGGATGTTTTGGGTTTTTTAAGCCAACCCCAGATCTGGGCAGGACTTGAAATATTTTTTTCAAATATTTCCCACGGAAAATATCTTTTTTAGTCTGATGTCTTACGACCATATGACAAGGGTGTAAGGGGATGTGAATGGAACCACCCTTTATATTGCATGAGAGGCAGTACCTTGCACTACCTGAGGCAAACCACTTATGTTTCCATAAACAGAACCAACAGGAAGCTGCTCTATGTTCTAAAAAGTGAGCTACCATATTTACTCAAATAGAAGATGATGCCAATTATAAGATGACCCCCCCCTCAAATTATATTCTATATACGATATTAGTCCAAAGCCAAAGGCTCATTATTTACCATATAGTTCATTGGGCTGGACCCCACCAGAGTCAAGAGAATTTCAAGCCATGGTGACATCACAGCTCATCACTGTCCAGTATGTGTGTACACTCCTGGTTTGAGGAAGAAAAGGGAGAATTGCCTTTTTTTGCACTGACTAACATTCATAGTTACTGTATTTGCTCAAATACATGAGTATGGGGGGAAAAGCCCCATTCTGAATTCCGTTATCACCAGCAAAACCTTTTCCCCAAGCCCCATACATAAAACAGATAGATTTTTCTTTTCTTGGCTGCCTACCACTGTTGTGTGTGATAGAAGGCAAAATTGTGGGGTGCATCTGTGCCCTGAAGTCACCTCTATCAGGCTTTGATATGGAGATATCTATAAATAGAATATTAGGATTTAGGATCATGCAGCGCCTTCACACTTGACTGACATACCAGAGCAAATGGACCATCCAACCTGTCTAACCCCTTCCCACTAGTGAATCAGATATATGTATATATCTACATAGCTATACCTATATAGCCATTTTAGAGTGTATATGACTATGCTTACCCTTCCCTATCCTGTATTGTGTGTGTGTGAGAGAGAGAGAGATCTATATATAGACATAGAAATAGATATATAGATATCTATATATAGAGAGACGCTATATATATATCTCTACATCTATACAAATCTCTATATATCTGTATCTCTCTATATAGATATAGAGATAGATAAAGAGATCTCTCTCTGTATAGATATATATAATTATAAATATAGAGATAGATATATCTCTATATATAATCTATATATAGATAGATACAGATATAGATATATCTATAGTTTATATATAGAGATATATCTATATATCTATTTATAGATTGCATATAGAGCTATATAGAGAGATATCTCTATATCTATAGCTATCTCTTTCTTTCTCTCTCTCTCTCTCTCACACACACACAAACACACACACACATACACACACACACTGCAGGATAGGGAAGGGTAAGCACAGCCATATACAGTCTAAAATGGCTTCACCTGGCTATCCATAAGGAAGAAAACCTGAGGAATATAGACTCTTACAGAAGCAAAGCCCAGGAAGTTTGTGTTACATTAAAAATGCATGCCAATAAGTACTTAAGGTATATTAACCTCATTTAAGAGCTCTGATCCAAACATTTTGATAATTTGTAATTACAAATGTTGGTCCGAAATCTGTCATCTCATTTTGTAAGTGAAGCCAGTTTGCTGTGAGAATACAGCAGCAACATTTAGGTTGATAAAAATCCTGCAGACCAGACTTCTCTAACATCCAGTTGCAGGATTCCATTAGCCAAACTAAGGCCTGATCCAAAACTCACTAAAATTACAGGAGTTCTACTATGGATTTCAAGAACTCTGGAATAAGCCCTACATCTGCTGGCTAGAAAATCCCAGCCAACCCAAGTAGCCCAGCAACAAACATCAGTAAATGAAAATGTATAACAAGCCAACTGAACAAACACATGGGGCTCCTGAATCTTCACTTTCCATATTCACCTTCTTTATAGCCCGCTGAAGAAATCAGAACCCTCCTGATAGAGAAGCTCGGGTAGGTCTAGATAAGGTATATACCCTCTTTCTGTTATGACCCAGAATGTGCTGACAAGATTCAATCTCACTGAAGCTTGCCACTCCCTGCCCCTTTCTGGCTTCCTAAAAATAGCCTTAGGAAAATGTCCATCAAGAAACAGATCCTTTTATCTCTTTGCCCTAAGAAAGTTAAAGAACTCTCTGAGGGGAGTGGCTACTTCCTTCTGAAACCTGATTCATGCTGTGATATCACAGCCTCTGAATAAATAAGAAGAAAGGCCAGAAAGGAAGGACCACTCTCAGGGATTCACAGAACCTTCATCTTATTCCTCCAGCCTGCCAGCTGCTCTTCCTTTCCAACTGTCTCAATCATGGTGGGTCCACAGTAAAACTAATTCTTAACAGTAAGCCAGTGATTTTAAATGGGGTATCTGGCTTCTCGTTTGGGTTAGTCCTACAAGGAAAGAGAGCCAGAGAAACAGTTTAGTTTGCATAGGAAGGGGAACCTCTATATATTTGATTTGGCCTTTGGTGTAATAGTAAAGTTTACTGGATTGTGTTGGATTGTCCAGTTAATCTCGTCTCCTATATCAGTAAGTGGTGGCAGCATAGTTTCTATCACTTAAGTTGAATAGTTATTTGCTAGTATTCTGTGCTAATCTGCTTTTGTCTCTGATACAATCTGCTGTGGTTGCAAAGGAATCATATACTGTGATAAAATATTATCTTAGAAACAAAGTGCTGACAAACAACTAATTTAAAACAAATAGACTTTTAATGTATTGGTTTATTTTCCATCCTAACATTAAAAGCTGATGGTTAAGCAATGATATTTGCAATGATGTTATGTGTCAGTAGTAAAATGGTAAATGGCCTGAAAGTGCATTAGCAACTTCTTCGTTAGTTAAGATACATTTGATTTATTATATACTGCACTCATAGTTATGCCCTTGATGTACATTTCAACCAAATCTTTAAGTAGTCTTTGCAGTGCATTTTTTACCAGGCAGATACTCACTAATATAGTTGCTAGTTGCATGGCCTAGTTACATTTTGCAGGGCAGAGATGTCAGAACACTCAGCTACTATGTGCTATTTTCTTTTTTCTGTCAATGCATTTTCAATGGTACTAGTTCTCTTTTTCTCTTTTTCTCCCAACTGCAGTCCTTCAGTGCTGACCAAATTAATGGTAAGTGGAACAGAAATTTAACTCCAATGGTGCTCAGGTGGAGCAATGCTTATCAAATGTGGATGCTCACTAGTCTAAACAGGACTTAACTCTTTTGATCGCCCTGTTGGTATCCAAACTACTTCTGAGAAACAAGCCCATTTTATGTCTCTTTGGAAGATAACTCACAGAGTGAGCAGGATGCTTTAAAATCCACAGGTTCTCCCCTTCTCTTAAGCCATTTTTGATTGATTTCCTTCCAACAGATCGAATTCTCCAGGGAGCAGCAGGATGGTAAGTTACAAGACAGCCAACAATATATATGTACATGCGTTCTGATAAAAGGACATAATTAAAAAAATAATCTTTAGGAAGACAGGATGACAGTACTTTGGCTAGTGAAAATCAGTATAGGTCCACAGATGTCATTGGCTTATGCTGATTTACACCAGCTAAGGAACTGACCCTAGGTTTCCAAATAACTTATCCAAACGCTAATTACATGCTGCCTAAACCACCATTACCATACATCCAAGAATATTTATTGGCTTCAGTGTTTTTGCCACATGCTCTTAAAAGTACCAACATACTAGTGTTCTATTAAATGAATGCTGAGAAGGAGTTTTATGAAAAGAAAGCCAAGGCTAGAAAATCAACTTAGCTGTGGTAATGGTGTACTGTTATGTGTATAAATGGAAGATTAAAAAATTCTATCAAAAGCCAGCTTGTCATTCTTGGTTGAGATGCATTAAGGGAAAGGTGGAGGGAGAAGGGAAGATATATTGCTTTAAATAAATGTATGAAGCATAGACATGCTTAGCAAATAAACTTACTCAAGTAAATTGATGTATATAATGTAACAAGCTGAACACAGTGCAGTCCTACTGCACAGTGGTCTTTCCTGCCTCTGTGAATAGGTCAGGGCTACAGGTTATGCTCTAACTTTAAAAAAAAGTCCTTTTTGAAATATATAAATATAAGTGCTTTAAACACCTGAATAGACACGTTTAAACTGTGTTAAATGATGTTGGTTAAAAACTAACAACAGTAAAACATAGAAGTTCATAAGGTAGACCCCTGCTGTGACCATCTCCTGTTTTATGAGGAAAGATACAACAAATTGATTAGAAATCAAAAGAGAAACAGTGGAAACGGGCTTACATCATGGAGTCCCTATCTGAAAGACTGTAGGATAAATTCTGTTCTTGGTAGGTCCAAAGCAAGAGAGTAATTGTCAAAGTTATACTAATATGAAAGATCTAAACCCTCTTCCTCAGATCCAAACACTTCTGATCAGGAAGGAGGTTGAATTGTATTCATCCCTTATTATAACTACTAAACTTTTAGAAAAGGGTTGCAAATCATTAGAAAAAAATCCCATCCATTTATTGAGCATATAAAGCAACAGATTTCCCAGCATCTATCCCAGCATTTGAAAGTATTGATTTGTTGTCATAGTGTGGTGAATGAGAGACAGAATAACTTTTTTACTACATCAACTCCCCACCCGTTGTCTCTTCCCATCTGCTCCAGTCCTATCCTGCACACACTTTTACTACTTAAGCATGTTACAAAATTCCTAGCTGAGCATAATGCTGCTTGAGCCAGATTTAGACTTGCTTAGACAAGCCTGAAGTAGGACAAACTGCAGAGCAATCAGTGGAGGCACACAAGGGTAAGACAGGTAAGTGAGATGAAAAAAGAACAAGCCCTCTTCATTGAACTGAGGAGATGCCACAATGAATGTGAAAGTTTTTGGATTTAAAAAATAGAGAGGGAGAACACATTTTTTGCAGCATGCGTTACTTTTTTGCAAATGGCAATACAGTCATGTATATTTATAACTATATGTGTTATTGTATATTATATATTTATGTGATATCTGGAAACTTATATTTGGATAAGTATCTTTAATATACTAGATGAAGACTCAAATAACCTGCCATAAAATCAGCAAAATTCTATGGACTTTAGTCAGTACAAAGCTGATAGGTTGAAAGAGATTTATTGAAATCCTGAAGTCCGAGATTTTAAAACCCACAGTAAAAGTTGTAAGGGAAGAAGGCTACCAATCAAGGGTATCGGTTCCAACACATCAGACAGTAAGAGGATTAATTTGAGATATATTAGATTACAGTCTAGCAGACCTACATCCTGCCTCAGCAGTTTTGCTGGGTGCCAGTGAATCCACCAGCAAGACTGTATATGGAGGGCTAAACCAGGCCCCAAAATACCTCAGTTTCACATATCCCTAAGAAAGATGAACATAGTTTGATATATGACTTAATGATTGTAAGCTTGTTCCAAGGCAGGAAGAGCATCTATTTATCCACAGCACAAAGCAATATCTTTCTCGTGCAATACATTTGCAAAATGAATACATTAGTGGACAGAACACCTTTATAACTGGCTTATACTGCAGTTGACCACAAGTTGGCTAATCCTTAGGTTGTAAAATTACAATAGATCTATATAGCACAGATCGTGGAGTTCTTCATAAAACAAAATCAGCTAAAATTAACCTTTAGGTAAACTCTTGTTTTTTCTAATTTTTTGCTGCGAATGCTATAAAAGTAAAAAAATGAAATATTCCATAAGCAGCAGTGGAGTTGAAGATAAAGTCTGAGAATTCAGTGAACAACATTTTTCCCATGAATTTTTATAGAAGAAATGTCAAAATCTCAAGGTACTGATTGATATCTATATGAATCAGCTTTGGATGTGGGAAGCAAGGATGTTGAAACTTTGACATAAAGATAATTTATTGGTTTGACAAATCAGATAAGTGTTGCCAAACAAGAACGATATAGATCTGTCCAGTACCTGCCAGGTCTGGGTATGACCTACCCAGTCTAGGTGAGATAGAACATGACATGACAGAGATTTGGGTATCAATTTAATTGTCATACAACTTTATGGGGAAAGGTTGCCTTCAAATGCTTCAAATTTCACATTAACAGCTGAACAGATGAGATACTGGGATCACAGTCTGGGTCCTTCAAAGCTGGCAGACCTTTAGCACTGCAAGGTGCTTTTACAAAAGATTTTCATCCCCTTGGTGAAAGAAAATCAAATGGATTATTCAAGAACTTTTTTACCTTCCACTGTTAAGCTTTGTTAAGAAACTTGTTCTTAAATGGCAACATTTATAGCAAGCTTATCTTCCTTGGCACTTAAAATAACCACAGGGGGCAATTACAAAGCTACTGTTGGCTACTTGAGCCAAGAAAGAGATGAAAGGCAGGTAGAAAAGGTTAAAAATAGTGAAACTGAAGTAGTACAGGTTGTGATGTTTTTGCTTGAGGCCAGGAGCCAAGATCTATGATGGCACAACTCCACTAAGTCAGTGGAATTATGTCAGAAGAGAATCTAGCCCCATTTCTTCAATATGCAGTGCTTCATACTGAGGTGCTCCACTCAACTAACCCTCATTTTCTCCTTGCAGACTTCAAGGAGGCGTTCCTCCTCTTTGACAGAACTGGTGATGGCAAGATCACCCTAGACCAAGTTGGTGATATCATCCGTGCTCTGGGACAGAACCCAACAAATGCTGAAGTCAATAAGATCATGGGAAACCCCAGCAAAGAAGGTAACTAAACTATAAGCTTCAAGTGTGGATTTTTTCTCAGTATGTGGAGATATCATCCTTTCTTGGTTAGAAAATGATGGTGGCAACAGACACTGGGAGTGGCTAGTTCAGCAAGAAAAATCTCTCAGCTAGAACCTTTGAATTCTTGCTAGATCTGTTCAAGGAGGCAGGTAAAGAAGGGAAATACATTCTGAGAAGGGGAATAGATTGCATCTGATTTAGGCTTTAAAGGAATCCAGGTTTGACCATTTGATTGTCAGGTTAATGCAGGCATAACTTGCTGATAAGTGTGTGTTAAAGACTTCCTTTCTCCCCAGTACACAGAACATAAGAGGCTGCTACAGAACCAAAATTACAGTACCATACATTTGACACCCCTGAGCTAGACAGTTCTATTAGCTCTGCTAACTTCACAAAGATAACATAAGAAATATGAAGGGCATCTTCTTTTACGAATATGCTAGCTCTCAGTATCACTTTAGTCACATAGGATCTCAAAATAATTTTAAATGAAGATAGTAATTAACTACCAAGGACTTCAAGTTAAATTGTGAAACAGTTTCCATTACAATGCTCTTTCCCTATGCTCAGAAATCTAATATTTAGCAATCTACTATGTTTCATCTCTGGCCAGACACTGATCTTTTTGTAAGAGGTCACATATCACAGCTTTGCTCTGATTAAAAGTACTTGGGTTTAGCATCAACAAAGACTTGATTAGCAAACAATTGAGTTTAGTTCACTAAAGTTAGGAGTATTTTAAAAATTAGTTGCAGAGCTCATGTAGTGATAAACTTGAGTAGATGTGCTGAGTGGGAATTAACAAGCTCTGCTAGCAAAATCAGCCAAGCTTGTAAGATAAACAGTTTTTTAAAAAGAAAAGAAACCTTGGGATTGAGCTCACTGGGCATAACTACATGAGAAGTTTACTGTGGAGTTGCCTAATTAGCTCTGCAGTAAATGCCTCACATTTACACATTCAGTGCTATTAGGATGGAGAAAACTAACTAACTCCACAGCAGGTTAGTACTGGTGAACCAAGTATTGTCCTGCTGCAGAATTTTTTACTCCACAGCAGCACATGTGTAGATGCTGGAGGGGCTGGCTTGGGCATGAGGGTGCTTCAGTGCAGGGACTGCCTGCCTGCCAGTCCCACACTGGCACACCCTCAGGCCCCAGCCAGCCCCTCCACAGCATGTTTAGTCTGGTTGGAGCAGCCCTGGGATGGCAAGCTGACCCCCTGGACCCCCCTACCAACCTGCGTTGCTCCAATCCAGATCAACCTGCTACAGTCCTGGACATACATGTAAATGGTGTGCCTGGGAGCAATACATTCCAGTGCAATGGACACCAGAGTTTATTGCTTTGCATTAATTGCACAAATAGATGCGCCCACAGAGACTTAAATATGAAAGTAACTGGAATGCCATGGGACTACTGATGAGTGTGAAATCAGGCACATGCTTTAGATTTTGCAAAATTGGCTTCAAGATATTAAATATAAGATAACGAACATTAATGCAATACTGTTGTTAACTTTATTCCATTTACACGAATTTGGATTCACTGCATATAACTAACATAATCTATGTTCTCTTATTAGATGATTCATAGAGAGCAAGACTTGGTGCTATGCTTCCAGGAGGTGCAGCACAGAACCTTAGCCCAACCAGTGGCTGTCACAGGAGCACGTGGGTGCCCTGTTCCTATGAAGGAATAAGGGCTGCTGAAGCTCCCTTAGACAGCACAGGTGTTGGTTGCCAAAGCAGCCAGGCTGGTCACATGACCAGAAGGGGGCAGGGCCGGGCCTTTATAAACATCCCAGGCCAAAGCCTAGCGGCAGTTCCCTTTGGGCAGCCTGAGGTGTAGGAGCAGCCTAGCCTAGCCTAGCCTAGCCTAGCCTAGCCTAGCCTAGCCTAGCCTAGCCTGAACACCCAAGGGGCTGCACCATGGTAAGGGTGGAGAGAACCCTGACTGGGAGGTCTTTGCAAGAGAGCCAGGTGGGCCTAGATCCTATGTTATAGCCAGGAGGCTTATTGTTGTGTTACAGCCAGTTGGCTTACGGTTCTGTTTAGTTATTGTTATACTGGAGGACCGGGAGAGGCTGTAGGGGATGGAGGAGGCCTCAGTAGGAGCTCCCCAGTGGAGTGGGGGGTTCCTGGGTGCCCTGGGAGGGCACAGCGATTGGTGCCGGAGCTGGCACTGCAGGTGAGTGCCAGAGAGAGGCACGAGGTTGTGGGGTGTTGTGACCCCGGCCCTGTGGGAGGGCGGTATTCTGCCAGCGCAGCGTAGGCCCCAGAGAGGGCGAGGGGTGCGCGAAGCGCAGCGTAGGCCCCAGAGAGGGCTGAGCACGCGGGCAGGAGCCCGGACAGGGCCGCGCGTACATTTGACAGGCCCTGAGAGGGCGCATATACAGTAAGGGCGTGAAGGGTGTGTATACTGGAGAGGCCCCAGGAGAGGGGCACTTATATTGGAAAGACCCCGGAGAGGGCGTTTACAGGAGAGAAGCCCAGAAAAGGGTGAGAGTGTGTACAGAAGCCCAGGAGGGGCGAGTATATTGGGCATGCATATTGAGAGACCCCAGGAAGGGGCGAGCATACAGACAAAGTCCAGCACATCTGCGAGGCTTGGGGCATGCTAAAGGGGAGGTTGGAGGCACGCATAGCCCATAAGGCTGGGGTGCGCCAGGTCAGTACCTCCAGGATAGGGGACAGGATATACTTAGCACCGTGTCAAAGCAGACAATAAAGGCAGCCTCCATTATAAAACTATATAACACCAAGACGTGGCGGGCAAGATAGAGGGTGCTGAATCGCCTATTTGACACGGTAGGGGGCACTAGAGAGATCATGGCCGCTCCTAGGTCCCCACACCGTGACAGTGGCCGAGGTGGCTTTTAAGTATCTTTCTGCCTTTGGATCTCAAGCAACTTGTGAGACTAGAGAGGCCTCTGGCATAACTTAAAAATCCCCAGGGACTCATACAAGTATAAACATCCTTCTCTGGTCACTGCTTCCATGGTTGCCCAAAATATCCACAGTATTTAGTCCTGGAGTCCCACTCCAAGAACACCCTGGAAATGTCCACCATCAGCAGGGAACCATTTGTGGAAAGTTCCACTGCCAAAAGGAAAATATATAATAAGAAAAAGATGATGGGGGGAAAAGTGGGACTGAACTATGGTAAAAATAGACACCAGAATGTTATCAGTACCATGTCTCCAGTCACAGTAAAAACCTGAGTCTTAGTCCGTAGCTAAAGGCTTTAAGGCTTATAGGGAAATAAAGTGAATAAATGTGAAAGAGAGAGAGGGACATGACTGAGGTGGGAGGCTGTCCCATATTCCAGCCTGATGATTCAGAAGGTTACTGGTGATTGGAGTGTACATATCTCCAATAATATTTGTAACTAACACTTTCTTTCCAGAAATGGGTGCCAAGAGAATTGGGTTTGAGGAGTTCCTGCCCATGTTGCAGGCAGCAGCCAACAACAAGGAGCAAGGTACCTTTGAAGACTTTGTTGAAGGTCTGCGTGTCTTTGACAAAGAGGCCAATGGCACAGTCATGGGTGCTGAACTTCGTCATGTACTGGCTACTCTAGGTAAGGAATTTTTCATTTCAGGGAGAGATTAAAAAGCTAGCATTGCTCAAGGGCATGAGAAAGAGAGAGCACAATTAAACAAGGGGGCACTCCAATCAGTGGGGAGAAAGGATTACGGCAACAAAGCTAGACTTGTGAGAAATTTAAAGTGGCAGCATAAAAGGACAGGGGACTAGCAACCCAAATTAGAATCCAAAACAAAAAATCTTTTCTATTTCTAAAATCAGTTTTGGGGAGTCAAAAAAATTCCTGACTGAGGAACAGTGAGAAAATCCATGCTTTCATGAAAATAAGGTTATGTTGCCAGTGGCAAAGGATGAGGCCCATGGCTTCCATATGCACTTGGAGCAGTGACAGTAGTATGTGTGTGTATCTATGGGAAACTTATACAGAAAACTGAACTGTAATTGAATGAATTCATGACGGAAGGAACTTACGATAACTTATGAAAAAGACAGTAGAGCCTCTGGAATCAATATAGGTTTAATATAATTTGACGGTCTAGGGGGTGTAGATATTAACCCAGTTCTATTCATGCTTCAGGGGAGAAGATGTCGGAAGAGCAAGTAGACGAACTGTTGAAAGGCCAGGAAGACTCCAATGGCTGCATCAACTATGAGGGTAAGTGCTGACCTTCAAGAACCTCAGCTCTTTTCTGTTCTACATTTGGTGCCTTTTTAAAAGGTTTCATTCAGCATATATATTTTGTTTAATGGTGACATCTTTTATGTCTATTATCAGTGAGCTTCCTTCAGATAAATCTTCTGGAGAAAGCTATCATTGAAAGGGTTACTCTAAAAGACAGATCAGTGGCAGGGACTGCTAAAATGACTGCACACAACACAGCCAGCCAGAAATCAGGAGGCTAAAATAAAGACTCTGTTCAGCTAGATGTGGCCTACATTGGTTCTAATTAGGCAAGAACTGAATTTGAAAAAGTTGTGACTAAGTAAAGTGAACCCAGAACTGATGCTTGTAGGGAACATGTTATTTGGCACTTACCTTGCTTTGTCACATAATAGCAAGGAGCAGAACAGTAAGAATTTAGAATTTCATTATAATTTATCAGAAGCTCAGTCTGATTAGTACAGCATATTTCCCTTTAGAGAATTAATATCTTGAGTTTTCCAACTGTTTAGGCTGTGATATACCGTTATAAATGAAATTACTTCTACCCCTACTAACTCTCTATCAAATCTATTACTCCACAGCATTTGTGAAACACATCATGTCTGTTTAAATGAATTCCTCAAGACACAAGCTGGTATGTCCCTATATGTGCATGCTTTACCTTTCTGTGGTACTTTGATTAGTGGATTCTGTCTGGATGCAGTACTGGGAACTGATTTGGGAATCAATAAGATCATTACTCATGCCCTACCATACAAATAACAAAGGGACAGAGTGCTGTCCAGTGGCAGGGGCATGGGAATCAGACTGTTTGGATCCATTCACAGATCTACAACTGCCTATATTACCTGGGCAGGTCCCCTGACTGCTGCCTCAGTTTCCAAGACTCTGAAATGATTATGTGCTTAGCATGAGTTAACATGAAAATGTTGTTGCTTAAATACTCTTTCAGTGCAGTTTTATATCTTCACAGTAGTATACAAATAAGACTTTAACATACAAATATCAACTACTAGAGATTCTTATGGTATCCTATGAATATTGAAAACCTTACATGAACTTGAAAACCTTGCGCAAACTACAAAGATTCGCTTGTGATACTAAATAGAAGTTCTTTGAAACAACTGTTCCAATGGTTATACCACCACTGAAGAAAAACTATTCTAGCTGGCACATGCTTCTTTTATACTGTTTCAAACAAAACACCTTCAGTCCAGCCATTAAGAAATCATATCCTGGGCTATTATTAGTCATTTCGGTTCTTTCTTGAAAAATATGATAAATTCTTACTCTGTCATCTTCTTCTCTTCCCAGAGCAATTTAGTCCCTGAAGACCTGGAGGCACCTGAAATTTGCCTCAGTAAGACTCTTGCTCTATCCAGTACCATCAATCTGGAAACCATACAGGACTGTATTATATGCCCCCTTACCCAAGATGCCAATTTTTTTTTATCAAAAGTATCTTCCTCTGGATCATCACTTACGTTTCACAAATTGAACAGTTGCTGAGGCAAGCTAGATGGAATAAATTACTGAAGTTGTCAAGCCTGATTATCTGTTTTCCATATTGTTTGCCATGAAGCAACGTATGCCCTTGAAAAATGCAACAATAAATCCCTGTGGTCAGTCTGTGGCTGTACAGTCTTTCTTTCTCCCATTCAAAACTTCATTTACATCTTAGTTTATTTTCTCTGTATATTTAATTTCACAAAATAAAGTGTAATGGAATAATACAGACTTTTTAGGGGCTAGTTCGATTAATCTGGATCAAAGGGATTTTTTTCACTTGGCACCAGAAGAAGGAATAATTAGAGCCACACCCTATATTAGCATTAAGTTGTTCTTTGGAGACAGACAAGTTGCGTCTATTGTAAAAAAAAAATACTTTGAAAGATGGAGCCCATCCAGGTCTTTGAACAGTTTGCCAGCCTAGAACAGGCAGATGCTGGGTATTCTACCAGGCCTTACTTCCTCCCTCCCCTTACACACAAAGCACACCCTGCAATGGCCTTACTCCCAGACCTGTCAAATACTGGTAAAACCCAAGCCAGGGGCAAAAAGATAACAGAATGGTAAATTCACAAGCAGAAGAGTTTCTCCTGTCAAAGCTGATAGCAAAACCATCTAATTCAAACGTAGCTGAAGTGGGCCCAAAAATATTATGTAGGAAAGAAGGTAAATGATGCTCTGTACAAGGGTGCATTTATAGATTTACTTATGAACAAACAATATAGGTGAATAGAACAAGTCTCCAAGAATATCTGAAGCCACTATTAATGGCAAGATGCAAGCCACACTATGGCATTTATACTTTTCTGGTTTATGCTAGTAAGGCTTGGTTTACCCTTTCTATAATAACTGCTGAAGTAACCAAATCCCAAAGCTGCACTGTTACTGGCATGTTCTCTCCTTAAATGTAGCTCCTTTTTCTCTTCCTTACACACTCATAAAACTGCCTTAATTCCCTGAGCGTCAGCTTGTTCTATTACAGTCTAACTTAACCTTATTAAGTTACTATGTACAAAATGCCCATAATTCAATTGATAACAGGTGCAAGGAAGGGGCTGGGGGGGGGAATCAAAGTGACAATCATCCTTAGCATGCCAACCAACTGGAGAAATGACAGCTGCCTGATTTCTAAGTCTTCAAAAAGAAGTGCCATTTAAACTCCTGACATGCCAGCAAATGTGGCCAAATTAATTGCTGAATTATTTTCTATATGGAGACCTCAGTCAGCAGGAAATTTATAGGGTTTCCAGCATACTCAATAGAAGTAAAGCACACTTGGTGGTAAAAAAGAAAAAATATATATTTGTTTAACCTTGCCCTAAAAAGTCCAGAAGGAAAAAAAAAAGGATTAGATACATGTTAGGCAGTTATTTATAGTGACAGGGGGGTGTCAGTCGAGGGGACTACTACACCAGAGGACTTCTTTACACATAAAGTTAATCTATTTAAACACAGTTCCTTTCCTAATAAAGCCCTAAAATTTAAACAATAACAAAAAGTATTTTTCAGCATTTATGCTCTTGGCTTATTGTTTCCACTTCACCCTTGCACTATCATATTTCCTTGTCCAATTTTTTACATAATCTGTACTATACAATACATCTATACTTGAGTTGTCCACATGGCCAGAACATGTCTAATTTATTCTCTTAGTTAGGAATTGTAGATTTTATTTTTAAACTTGAACATTCTTCATACACATGTGAGTAGTGGCACTGAGCGCAATGTAACTCATACATGAAGTTAAGTATATGCCTACACATTTCAGAAAGGCTTGACTTTCTGTATTTATTGAAAACCAATTTTTATTTTAAAAAAAAATCAACAAACCCACCCAAAACTAGTCTTTTTTGGCACAACCAAACTAATAATTTCTTTGAACACCAGTGCCAAGGAAGAAGCCATTGTCATTAAAGTTCTTACCCTTCATAGCCTTGGACAGAAAGAATTTTACCAAACAAAGCAAAGATTAAAATGGAAATAATGTTTCATTTATTTAAAGAGATTGTTGTATTTTGTCGTGTTGAGCTGGAAACAGTATTTCTCATCCAATGAGATATTTTAAGTTTTTAAACTTTTCTCCCATACTAAGAAGGGGCAGCAATCAGGATCTCAAAACTACTCACAAAGCAATAATGCATTAAATAAAAATGTTTGGATCAGGTCAATTTAAACATTTCATTTCTATTTTGTGCTCTCTTCCTAGTTTAAAACCTTTTCCTAATATACATGAATTACACTTCCAAGCTAAAAGTATAATTTTGAATCAGAGAAATTAAGCTCAATTTTGAAGTACGGTTTTACAATTTCAAAACTTTTAATTGGGAGATTCTGGGAAAACAGCTCTCTCATGAACAGCTTTGGTTTTATCAAATAAACATTTGACAATAAAACCTCACCCTCTCCTCTGCCCTAGAAAATCCCTAACCAGTTGTAGTATTTAATAGGCTGGATAAAGAAAAAAACCAACCCACCTTTGCTTCCCTTAGGAATCATTTAAGGTTGGACAGCCTGTTTAATAATATTTATAATGCCTTCCTGCCAGCGACTCATCAAGGACTTTATTTTGTTTGGGACATTGTCCAGTTTAAGCCCCCCTCTCCCTTGTTCCTGCTCCCTGCTGACAACATAATACACAACACAACAACTACCACTGTAATTGATACCTTCAGAGAAGCCATGGACACTTAACCTCTCTGTCAGTCTCTCTCAACCTCAAAACTATTTCCTACAGATCAAGAGTAAGGCAAATGTGGAAGCTTGTCCTGGGTCTGTTAGTGCTACATGCAGAAAAGAAGCCCCTTGTCCTGATCATCTGAAATCTCTTGTATTCGTGTCCATCATGTTGTTAATTAACATGTTTTTTATTAATAAAGATGACTGCCCAACTAATTCCTTGATAGCAGGGGCATTTTCCATCATGACATTTCAGTTGCAACATACCAGTTACTGGTGGAAAGAAATAAGTTCCCTGATCAGCTGTGATAGCTTTTGTTTGAGAACCTAGTCAGACGGTGAGGAACAGTGGCCAAAGACTTTTAGCGAGTAGATGTATGCAGTTTCTTTCTTGACAAAGGGTTGTACAGAACCCCTTTCCTAGCTCTCAGGAAGGACACAAACACTACATCCATGAACAAAAAAAATCCAGTTGCTTCTGCTTAATGCAGGGATAGTAGCTAAGGATACAGTCAAAAGGACAGTATGTATGGGCTGAGCTGATTCAATTTCAAATTCAAAGGAATTTGAAAAGGAGCTGATGCTGTATCTGCTAATATGTCTTAAACACTACATCCTCTTCTTGGAAAAGGGAAAAATCCAGGCAAAAAGAAGTCCTTTTGTGCTATTTGTACCAACACTGGTTATACAAGACCTTTCTGGCATCATTGTTCTATTTAAAAGGCATGCTTCATTGTCTCCTAGAACTTAATTTATTCAAACTTCAGAATGTAAGTTGCTGGTACCCTGGTATATTAGTGACATGTATCACCTGTCACAGACTCTCATGCTCATCTGTAGCCTGCTCATGTTACCAAACTGTTTTATATTTAAACAGAGCTAGAAACTCTCTCATACTTATATTTTAAAGGGAACTCCTGCTTGTCTGAGTACTAAATAATTTTATTTTACATAACAAAAATTAAGATTTTTTTTTAAATCCCCCCCAAGCCACATTTTAGGAGCAGCACTGCATGTGTTATGAAAGCACCGACTGAAATATGAGTTCAGGAAAACAGAAAGAGTCTACTACTTGTGAGGCAGAAAACACAATTTTCAAAAATCCTTCAAGTCTTTAATGCCATCAATTGTTAATTGTATTATAGCAATGGTTGTCACCTAGGGGTATGCGTACCCCTAGGGGTACTTGAAAAGGTTGTAGGGGGTGCACAGAATGAATGAGAAAAAATTACTTTTTCATAGAGGTGCACTAATACATTAGTCCCATATCAGATTGGCACTGATATAAGGAAAAGTGACTGTATCGGCAATCATCTTTTTTTGGCTGATGTGGCCATGTGGCCAATAAATGTCCCGTAAATGCACGCAGCTGCAGCACAGCATGCAGGTGGCCAGGAGTGCAGCCCAGCAGTGTGGAAAGCAGCGGGTCCAGCTGGTAAGTCTGTTGTGTGGGAAGAAGCGTGGGAGGGGCAGATTGAGGCCCCAGCGGTGAGGGAGGAAGTGGGGCTGGGGCTGGGGCAGGCACTGCACAGCCGGGGTGGGGGGCAGAATGGAGTTGTGGCTCATCTGGGGGGTTTGGGGGGGAAGCTCCTACTGCTGCACACACTCCAGGAGGGCATGGGGGGGGGCATATGCCCCTGGATCTGCACATGGGGTGAGGGTGAGCTGTCCCTGTGGGCTGGGGCCAGAGGCGCCAGCCTCTTCCCAGCTGGGGACTGGGTTGGGGCTGCACTTGGGATGGGTGGCGGTGGTGCTGGCAGAGGGGTTTATGGGGGCGCTACAGTGTATTTTGAGATGATAACAGCCCCCCACCCTGTAACCCCTTCCCAGCATGGCCACTGCCCACCCCAAGGGCAGAGCAGCCCAGCCCCCACCAGGAAGAGTTGAACACCACCCTGGCCCCAACCCACAGCAGCAGCCTGCCCTGCTCCACATGCTGATCTGGGGGGGCATACACCCCCATGCTCTCCCAGGCATGATTTTTATATATATATATATAAAACTATTATATATAGTTATATATATACATAACATACATTGTTACCAGATTTCCCCATCACTTTAGGGTGTGCTTATGTATCAGGGATACGTTTCTAGGGTCTTGGTAATTCTATCAATGTGCTGCTTGTGTACTTGTGTTTCTATACGGAGCTGTATATCTCCCTTCTGCAAGTCCTCACCCCCAATGGAACTATCTTGCAGGACTCAGTTTCAATGGGGCTGGGTTCCTCCAATAACCAAATCAGTCATACACACAAACACACACAGATTAACGTGACACGCCTGACCCAGCCAGGTTGATCAGCATGGACAGGCTGACACCCTCATATGCCAAGAATCAGTTCATCAGGGCAACAATAAACTGCAGTCAGACACAAGCACACAAGTAAACAGAATACCTTTGAATCTGGCAGGGTGTCCAGCTGGCACCCTCATAGGCCAGCATTTATTTCATTAGGGCATGTCTGAGCCAAACTGGGTCAATCAGCCTGTACAAGCTGATCCCCTTATGTGTTTCAAACTCAGCACGTCCCAATCTTTAGCCTCTTGATGAGCAGATCCCACAGTATTTGGGGGCTTCACAGGGATCTTTAGCTTAGGTAAAAGAAGTGTTGCTGCAGAGCAAGTGGGGAAGGAGAAGTAGAAAAGGAAAAACATACCCAGTTACTACCAGTTTGACTATAAAAGTTATTCATTGCTAAGTATATGAAATATATATAATGATACTAATAGTAATAGACATGCAAAGGAAAAACAAACACAAACAATTACAATACTACCCTGGTTTCCCTAAGTATTTGGGGAACCTTAGCTCAAGCTTAACTAATACAGTTCAGGTTCAGAAATCTATGCCTAGAGAGAAAAGAGAAAGAGAAAGAGAGAGAGAGAGCAAGCGCTGGGATCTCACCAGTCCAAGGCACTCGGGTTTCAATGCTGACAGGTAAAGTTCTTAGCACAGTCCTTGAAGGGAGACGATCTGTTTCTTCCAGCTTCTCGAGAACAACATTGGATGGTGTCAGAGAGACTTCTTCTCTTGAAGCATACACTTTGCTGCTTTTTAAAAGATTTTTATACCCTCAGTTCAGCTTCTTCAAAACATTCTTAATAGTGTAAATAATTGTCTTTTCTATTGACAAGGGGTTATCTGGTTTGGAACATTTCAAGAAACTGATTGATAATCAGGAAAAACATAAGGTTAAGGAGTAACCAGACACTGAGGAGCCAGCTTGAAAATCCTATGGATAGCAAATATAATGACTGGGATACCTCATTTTTTCTTCAGAAACAATAGATAGCTTGCAGCATCAGGGTTTTTGGATTTTTACCTATTGTGAACAAGCTTCAGCTTAGCATGACTTTTCCAGATCTTACTATTGTCTTTTAACAGGCTTAAGGCAATTATTGGAGTGTTCATAACCTTTTGTGGGGAGGACTTCCATCAGTCATCCAGGGAAAAGTATGACAACACTTGTAGTCAGGGCTCCAATGGGCTGGATGCTGTGATGAACCCTTTACCATTGTTCAAATGTTGCCCTTACCCCATCTGACTTGGTCTTTTTGCCTCAGCATTCCCTAACCCGGCAACCGAGTTTTACTCAATCAAATTTAAATAGGCCTCCCATAGTGGGACCGGGGATGTACGGCCTGAGATGCCTATTACACTTTACTTCTGCTTAGTGGTGTGTGTGTGTGTAAATCCTTTGTAAATCCAGATTAGAATTAATCTGATAAATGCTGAGCTGGGTGTGTGTAAATGTGGGTTGATTAGCATTTGGAGCACAGATTCCCCATCATGCAGTGCTCCCCTGCTTCTCTGATCCCAGAATTCACTACCGTCTTTCCTTCAGGCTTTCTGTTCTCCATCTCCCATGTAAATGAATGGTCATCTGGTTCTATCTCGGATGCAAATGAGACCTAGGGCAGTTGCTCCCTTATCTGGAGGGCTTTAGGTATGTCTCCCACTGCAACTTAATCAGTTTTGTTTAGATAGAAGGAGGGGGGGATTCTTTGTGAGACAGACAGGCTGCGTCCTGTGCCAGGGTTCCCAAGAACACGGAGCTGAGAGTTAACAAATATATATATATATATATCAAATGCATACATTAATAATGCATAGCCTGCCTTATATCACATAATGGGTAGCATTAAAAACAAGAAAAAAATATAAATGAGTAAATGAGCTGAAACTTGGAGACAGAAGGAGTACACTTGTTAAAAAAGGTTGAAACTCTCTGTATTATAGCATGGACTGATCATGTAGTTCCCACCCACAGAAGCCATTCATGTTAAAAGTCCCCAAGCACATTTCCTGCATGCATATATTCCCAAAAGGCATGTGATAGCTCACTCAGAGGGGGCTGAACTTAATTTAGGAATTGTTCAAGTGAAATTCAGTATCCTTTGTTAATCCTGGAGCTTAGAACAGATCGTAATTCTTTCTGCTTACCTAAATATCAAAAACGTGATGCAACATCACTTGTATTGCTCTTCACATTAAAACAACAAGAGTTTCTAATGGCTACATTTAAACCAGTGGTTCTCAACTGGGATGTGGTGAGACCCTTTCAAGTGTGCTGTAGTGATGGCACTGCTGCCACTACTGCTGCAGTTAGGTGAAACTGTCCCATGGACATTTGTTTCCATGATGCATATGTGGAGCTGAGAAAGGAAGGAGTGCCAGTAGAAGCAGGCACTCCAACCTGCATTATGTTTATCAGATGAACCTTATGCAGGCAGGAGCACCAACCCCAGCCACAGCTGCTTCCCTGTCCTGCCCTGCATATGTCTCCTGAACCAGCATGCAAGACAGTTACATTGGGTGGTGGCATCAGCATGGCAACCTAGAGAAAGAGCCAGTTAAAAATAATTTTTCTATGGATTTACCTTCAAGCTGCTGCATCCCCATGGGGTAGAATGGTCCTGTGTACTTCTCTTTCCAGGAAATGAACTTGGGGATGGACCATGAAGTGGTTGTGGCCAGAAGGGGTGCTCCTGCCTGCATTACATTGATAAGATAAAGTAGGTAACCACAACAGTGGTTCTCAACTAGGGTGCCATTACATTCAGAAAAGTTATGGAGAGGCACCTCAATATTTAAATTGGTATTTCTCAACCTTTTTAGATTGCTTTGCTCTGTCTCACTGTAGGAGCCTACCATCCATGCAGTACCCTTTTGCCCGCAGCTGCAGTCAGGAGCCTCCTCCACCAACCCCTGAAGCAGCCCTCCCTATCTTTACACAGCAATGCTATGTGCCAGTCTTCAAGCATCAGCTCACTACCATCCGTATCAATTCTCCACATTTAAGACTGGGGCCTTCATTAGGATGTGCTAGTATAGACCACAGTCCTCACATGGCATCCCAGCAGTCAGAAACTATAGATCAGATAAGAAGGCCCTTTCTCTGGTTGGCAAACTTGACTGGTCACTCTGTCACAGTGGCATATTAGCTGGAGACTAACTCAGGGTGCTTAAAGGCAGCACAGTTTATCCAGGAGTCAATTCCACTACTTTGCCTTAACAGAGCAGTGGTCTCCACAGCCCTTTCCCAAAGGGTTAGCTTCTGAAGGTAAGCCCATTACAGTTCCCTAAAAGCAAATTACCTCCAGCCTTTGCTCCCTGCTGTCCTCCTATTGCCAAGATATTCCTTGCACACTCTCATTTATCTGCCTTCCATGACCTTTGACTTATTGATTCATAAAAACTGAAAATTGAATTTGCTATGCAGGCACTTTTATTCATGCCAAAATTAGCCTTGGCTCCCAAGAGCCCCATAGTCAAACTTTTAAGTTTTCAACTGAAATACAAGGCAGAGGTATGGGTGCCAGAAGACCAAGGAGCAGAGCAGATGCAGAAAAGGATTTTGAGGAGATGGCAAAAGGCTTAGATGGAGTCTTGTGTACAGGAGACAGCATCACTGGCTCCCCCTTGGGTCACAGATCCACGTGGTTTACAAAAACTTGGGGAATGGAGGATGAAAAACCTCGCTTTTTAGGCAAGGGCAAAATCTAGTCCATGAGCCAGATCTGGCCTGTGGTGGATTCCATTTCCCAGCAGCCCCTGTGCTGGCAGCACCTTCTGACTGCCACAGCTGGACCCAGCCCCACTGCCCGGGTATCCCGGCCCATCCACTCTGCACCCACCACCAGGGGTGGCACACGTGGGGAAGCTGTGAGACCCAGCGGCTGGGATGGGGCTGTAGTGGGAAGCAAGACAGCCCGGTGGGGCCGGGGAGACCCTAAGGTCTTGGGGTGGTGACAGCGCAGGGCTAGGGCTGGGGCAGAGCCATGATCCACTGTGACAAGCACAGGTCCTGAGCCAAGGGCACACAGGGAGCTACTAAATGTTTCTTCACCTAAAATCATGCATCATTCAGTTTATTGCATCTGTTCCAAAGAAGAGTAACTATCAAGGGCCTTAGCATAGTAGTATTTAGTTTTTATAAATCAAATGATAAGAACTTAACTCTTAACCTCAAAGTTAGTGAGTCTATCAGGAGACAAGCACTAGTCAAAAACAACTACATAACACATGATTTCAGTGAACCCCTGAAGAATTATGACAAAATTGGACCTCAGAAGAAATCTTCCTGCATTCTGTAGGTAAGAACTATTCAGAGCCAGTTCCTAAAAGCAAACAAAAGTTCAGTCCTCCAGACTGGTTTGCAGTGTCAACCCTCAGGACTCACAGAAGGACTTTCTTCCCTCTATAAGCATATACATCTTTCCCATTCTGCAGTCCCCACCAACTGAACTCTTGTAAAAGACTAGGGGAGGCAGTCTCTCCACTGTCCCCTGAGTGCCTCTGCAGAAACAAGAGACATCTGGAACACTTTTCAAGTAGAAGGCATTAACTGTTTCCTGCCATGCCAAAGATGGGATATGTACATCTTTATATACACCAAAATAAATTTCATTTATAAAGACTATGATTTCTGAAAATCAAGGAATAACACTCTGTATATTAATATATCCCTTGTACCTAGTCCCCTAGAGGAAATCAAAGCCAGGTCCCCTGTCCTGAGCCATACAATTAATTACACAACATCGCTCTATCAAATAAAAAAAAGAAGAGAACAGGAAAAAACCAACAACAGGGTTCCTTTAATAACTCATTGACCTTTTCCATGTTTCTAAAATTTGGCTCTTCAGATTGATTGATCATGAAAGAATTTTCTTGTCAGTTTTTGCTCTCTGGTGGGGAGAAAAAGATGCAAGCAATGCCATTCTTTATCTCATGCTACACCAAATGCCAGTCAAAGACTTCTCAAAATGTTCTCCACCATAAATAATGACAATGGTTATTAACTGACTCACCAGAAAACAAAAACAGAAAGCTTCATATTAAAGTTGCCAAGGTGTAATACTCATGCACACGTGAATTGCTAAGTTCAGTTTTAGAGAATAAAATCTGATTTTTGTGTTTACTTACCAGTGCTTTTAAGAGATTTTCTTTTATTTGCTCCATAGCTTCTTTAAGTTTACATTCCATCTCTTGACTTTGGGGTTGGTTCAGTTTGTACTATCTGTTTCTGTTTCAATTTGTACTATCTTTTGCATTACCTAGATGTAATTAAAAAAAATTATAACCTTAAGTCTTGTTGGCCACATTGTGTGGCTGGAATACAGCTACACAGAAAAGTAATCTCTCCCATAAGCCTCTGTGATCTGCTTGGATCTTGAGCTCGGGCATGAAAACAATACAGATACCACAGCAAGGTAAATTCTATATGCAAGCCTGTATCAACCAATGCAAACTCTGAAAAGAAAGTAAGTGCTCACTAATGGGAGCCTTCACTTTTAAATACATATATGCTGCACTAAATTCACTTGTCCAGTTCAGTTCTGCCCTGTGTCTGACAACATATACAAAATGACTATGGCTTAGTGAGGCAGAGAACTCAAACCATTTGGGTTTTATGCCTAGTTTTATCCTGGCTGGACAGGTGACCTATAGCACCTCAGTTTCCCATTCTGTAAAACAGAAATAATACCTCCTTTGCAAAGAGTTTTGAGATCTACAACTGACAAGAATTATTAGTCCTAGCATTTTTATCTTCGCATGCTGAATTTAAAGCTGGTGAAAGCAGCCTGCTTGTTTGGGTAGAGGAAGTCTTGTTCATATGGAAAACAGTGTCAGGACAAGCTTCCCACACCCAATGCCAGTGTGCCTTAGTCATGGTCTGGGTGGGATGGGCACAGCCTCTGGATAACTAGAGTAGCTTAATCTCTATAGCAGATGCAGCATGTTAAAAAGTTTTGAATCATACTCTTTGCTAAGTCTGTCCAGTACCACAAAGTGCAAGAGTAAAGTATGTGAGGAATGAAACCAAGCCCTATCAAACTCATCTCACAGGAGACACTGAACATGTATTTAGTGAAAGCTTCTTTTATTCCCAACTGAAATAGACTGAATTTAAATTGTTGGCCTAAATCTTAAATGCTGAATACATCATTAGAGCCTAAGGTATGTACTCTCCCAGTAAACGTTAATTTAGGAGAAAGTTTGACTAGATAAACATGTATCATACATACAAAAACCTTTTTAATCCTTTTGTATTAAACCTCTTTTAATACAAAAACTTTAAAAGAACAGCAAGGTTACAGAATTCAGAATTAGAAAAAGATGGTATTAAGACTGTGTGCCCTATATGAAGAAAGAATAAAATATGAAACATCATTTTAATGTTAATATTATAGTTTTAGCTCTACAGAACTACCCAACTGAGACTGAAGACAAAATGAACATAATAAGTATGAAACGATCAGTTTCCAAGCTGAGTCTTAAAGATGCTGTTGTGGGTTCCTATATTGATTTTTCTGTCACTTGTAGGTCAATTGTGCCCAATTTAAAACTAAAATAATATTATTTTCCCCCCAGCTTCTAGTCCTGAAAACTCAATCTGAGATCCAAAAAGTATGCTGTGTTCTTTCTGGTTCATGCTTCACAAATACAATAAGGATTTTGCAGCCAGAACTTTGTGCATGAACAATAGAACTGTTTATTAACACAAATGCAAAATGTCACTTTTATTGATTTATTTCTTTGTGCAGCATTGCATTAACTCTGCAGTAGTACCAGTAATTAAAGCTTTTTGTTTCCAAAGTAAGTAGGTTTGGATCTGAGGAGCAACATTTTTTGGGGGAGGAGATGCCATATTTTCACTGTCCTTTTTCACAACACAACCACATTTTAAATGTCCTGCAATGCAAAACTCAAATATTAATGACTGCATTGTTAAATGAATGCATCTGTATGCCTTATATTATCTAAACAGTGTTCTGCCTTATTACCTGTCATTCTTTTATGAACCATACTTATAACAAGATTAATTATGTGTCCAATTCAGTAAGCACATTAGGAATGGTGATATCTGATCAAGAGACAGAACTGATTGAAAATATTGCTTTAGTCATGTTTGAGAGTACCCATTCTTTATCTGCAACACTATATGGAAAATTCAAGGCTAAAAAAATTCAAGTGTAGAAAAAATGTGCTTCTTCGAGTACTATGTATAACAAATGCTCTCTCACAACAAAACCAAAATGCCTGCATTTGGTATCTCAGAGCTTCTTTACCAACAACAGTAGTTTCTTCTTGAGCTTTGGTGAAATGACTTTAAAATCATCTCCTAGATAACTGGTGAATTCTTGTGCCGAGCACATACCATCACATGCTGGAAACAGCGATAACTATTGGGGTGCCCTATGACAAAAAGTACACCCTCATACATATACCCATATTTACTCATAGATTCATACATGCTATGGGCTGGAAGGGACCTTACAAGATCATTGGATCAAGCCCACCTGCACGTGGGCAGGAAAGACTGCCCAAATCTGAGATGATCCTAAATTTAAGTGACACCCCAATAATTAGATTCTATATATGGAAAATGTATACATTTGTTACAATTGTCCAGGTATAGAATCTAATGCAATTCTGAATAAATAAATAAATAAATAATGAGAGAGTTGTCTTAAAGTCATCCCTCTCCAAGGCTATGCGTCTATGGTGGGGATGTCAGGCCTTTTGAAATGCCATTCCAGATTATGGGGCAAAACCCACCAAGTAGGGCTATAAGCCCTATCTGATGAAGGGGGGCACTAAGGGCATATCATTGACCCTTGGGACAACTAAAAAACAAAGCAGATAGGAGTGGAAGTCAAAGGTTCAAAATGAGTACACCAAGAGGGGAAACTGAACCCAGCACACTAGACAGAGAGCCCACTGGCTCTCAAACAAGTCTAAGGAGCCAGTGGATACTGCCCGGTGAAACTGTCAGCAGACATGAATGGACAAGGAACTGGAAAGTGTCCCCACAGTCCTCAGGGGTCCTCCTGGCCAGAGCCTCCTTCTTGGTCAGGTAGACTGCTAACTTGGCTAGGGCCAGGAGGAGGTTGACCAAGAGTTCCCAAGACTTGGTGGGGTCATATATGGGGAGTATGTAAATGAAAAAGTGTGTTGAGTCTTGCAGCCAGAACCTCAGCAGGAGGTTCTGGAAGAGGTGGTGAAGGGGCTTCAGCCTGGTGCACTCCAGGTAGGCATGAGCCAGGGTCTCCCCCGCTCACAGAAGGGGCAGGCATCAGGGGCATCTGTAAACCTCTAGATACATGCCTGTGGTGATGGCTCCATGGAGGAGTGACCAGCTTAGGTCCCTGGTGTCTCACAGGATCAGGTTGGAATGTATGCTCGTTAGGGGTGTGCGAAATGGGCCATATTCAATTTGGATTCAGCGGGAATCCGGGAAAGTGATTTGATTCATTGATTTGTATCACTGTCCCTGATTTGATTCAGCCAAATCCAAATCGGAAGATTCGATGCTGATTTGGAGAATCAGCGAGTCGGCCACAGATACAACTTTACGTGTTTTTCTACATATCTCAATATTCTAGGTGTGGCCTATGAATGTTGCAGTGCTGGGGTGGATAAAGCATCCAACAGGAGCACAGGGAGGCCCCTGGAAGTTGATTGGCCATGGGGGGACCCCAGGTGCCCCCCCAGGAGGCACCAGTCACCAAGCCAGGGGGTGTGGGGAGGCCCCCAGGGCATTCCCCGGCGGACCCGGAAGTGGACTGGAAGTGCTTCTGGTCCACTTCCAGGGCTGCTACCAAGTGCACTGGGTAGCCCCCCGTGCTCCGGTGGGACACTCTGTCTGCCCCACCATTTCAGTATTCACAAGCCATCTGGTACCTCAAGGTACGTAGAAAAACATTTAAAGCTGTGTCTATATCCGCATCATCAAATCTTTCTGAATCTCTCCAAATTGATTTGGAGGGTCCCAATTCAATTTGAAGAGATTAAAGGGTCTCCTGATTTGATTCAGATTCAGAGAGCCAGCCACCTTAACGGGCCAAACTCCACTGAATCAAATCAGGGACTGAATCTTCACACAGCCCTAATGCTCATCTACTGGGCACCCTCATCCTTGCTGAGCATGTCCTGTGACTTGGTGTCTTGGTGGGATGTGAGGACAGGATGAGCGTGTAGAGCTCATGAGCGTGTAGAGCTGGCAGCAATGGGTGGTCTGGAAGCAGACCAGCTTGGTATCCTACAGCCTGCTGAGATGGTGTGATGGGAAGCCCAGTGAAGCCTGCAGAGGCAGGGGCCCCACAACAAGCTCTGGCTGGAGGATAATTCAGGAGGGGAGATGAGAACTGCCCTCACACAGAACCTACTTGATGTAGGCAAGGTCAGTGTCCATCAGGGCAGCCTTAACCTCCTGGAGTGAGCTGAAGGGCAGCTGGGGGGGTCAGAAGGCTGGGCGGAGCAGGCTGTGCCTTTGCTGTCTTGTCCCCGCCCCGCAACTTCTTCCTGCAGCCTTTCAGCCCCCCTGCCACCTGCATCCCTCAGCTCCCCACAATCTCTGCCCCTCTTCTCCCCTGACTGTCAGATACTGCTCAGGCTCTGTTCCCATGGAGCACAGCACGTGGAAGCACAGTTCTTGCCATGCCATGGAGCAGTTGAGGTGCTGTTGACTGGCCAGGCAGCAGATGGTGTTTCCCTGTGCTCAGTGCCTGGGAGGGAATCCAGCCCAAGCTAGAGCTGAGCTGTACCTGATAGTAAGGGAGGGAGAAGATGGGGGCAGAAGCTGCAGAGGACAACCAGAGTGGTGGGTTCAGGAGGCTGCTGTGGGTCTGACTGGCTCCAACACAGGCTCAGGCTCAGTGTCAAAGTCAGAGCTGCAGAAGCCGCCTCCCCTCCTTCCCCACCCCCAACACTTTGAATGCAAATCGAAGACAACGTCCCATCACCATGCTGATGTGGAGAAGGAAAATGCTTAGAGTCGAGTAACTACAGTATTTTTTCTTCTCTAAGCTGCTTCAGAACTCCACCCTGGACTAGTAACATCTTTATGGCACAGCAACTTTGAACTGTCTCACCTTCCCCACCCTCAAAGAAAAAAACCTCAACAAATATTCTCATCTCCTGGTGAGGGACCACCTTTCTCCAACATCTAACATAATCAGCCTTACATCATGATGCCAACAGCAAAGTTTTGAATTGTGGACCTTGGATATTCAGATTTGTTTAGCTTTTTTTTTTCCTTGAAAGAAAGCAACTTGTGAACTTCAGGTAATTTTTACTCATAGTTCAAACCACTGTGTCAATCGTTCCATCAGAGATGAATAACTGGATCTTTCTTTTCCAGTGAGAGATAATTTTTAAAAGAGAAAATGAAGAGGCAACATCATGTAAGCACAGGGCAGAAATTATTGCACTCTTTACTACCATTTTTAGCATTTATGCCATTTTGAAATCCTATTCCACAATGCAGGGGTGCAAGCATCCACAAAGCTACTGAAAATGTACAGTAGACTGTTGCACACTGGCTGGGCACATAGATGGCTCCATATATGCATACCTGCCTGGGCATATATCCCACCTTTACTGATGCAAAGTCAGAGTGAAATTCAACATAGCATTAGATATTGCAATGAATAAAGAATCAGCAATATTCTCCTTGGTTAAACATGAGTGTGGAAATCTATTGCAAACTGATTTAACATAAAATAAGCAAACTGTGCTAGTTTTCATTTTCCCAGTTCCTTTTTCATTCATGGCTTTTACCACCAAAGAGACCAAAGAACAAAGAACCTGTACTTTCTCCTAAATAAGACAACAGTTGTAATATAGCTGATGTATTCCTATTCAAGATGCCTTAATCTGAATATATACAGAAGCTTGTGCAATTTTTGTGTCTGGAAAACATCATCTTTAGAGACTTCCCAAATGGTCTGTTTTAGTAATAGGTATATTATGTTCAGCCAAAAAGAAAGTGAATTTTATTTCAAAGTGTCTTGTAAGCAGCTCTTCACTTGAATGCTCCATTGTCAAGTAACCTAGAACACCCTATTTTTATTTAACTTTGTCTCTTGGAGGGCCACATGCATTTTGCCAGCAAGATGATGCTCTAAATCAAATTCACACTGATGAGCACATGAAATATCATTTCTACAAAGCAGGCACTAAATGAATATGGATTGCTTTCAACTAGAGTAAATCCCTATAAAAAACTGGAAATGACAAAAAGAATATGAACAGGTGAACAAAACTAGAAAATAATTGTAGCCAAACAAATCTTGAATCCCACAGACAGTGTTCTCAGGTCAGGACAGTATGTTGTACTGGGAACTGTTGGATTAGCTTCTTTTTATGTCATACGGACAACATTCCTATTATGAGAGAGGTGGTGATATTTGTGCTGAGTTCGATTTGCCCATCGGTCTTTACCCATAAACAAAGAAAGCATCTATGAGTAAGCAAAACTTGAGCAGTGATACTCCCTTAATATATATGATCAAAACGATAATGGATGGGCCAGTGGCTTCCTACTGGAATGGAAACAGAACATGTAAAGAAGAAAGAGAATCATGGAGAGGAGGGAAATCAGTCATTGACTACTTATGGCAGAGAGTCTAGACTGCTTCCTAAGTGTTGCAGGATCGAGATGTTGTCCTGAAAGCGGCGAGGGTGAAGGAGTCAAAGAAGAAAAAGGGGCAGGTCACAACTGGGATAGACTGAACACTAGTTTTGTGCACGAATAGCTTTTCCTTCCTATTCAGAAGGATGGTACCACATGGCAATTGCTCATACTTGAAGGTGAATGCACAGAGACTTAACTACTAGTGAATTCTAATATAAGTCAGAGACCTCCCTCTAGCCCTGCATGTAAGACATTAGGGTAGCAGGCAGGCTGTGTTGCCCTCAGTTGGCCCTTGGTTACCTAAGCAGACCTGGCTGCCAGAGCCTAACTACTCCCAGCTAGCCCCAGTTGCCTGAACTTGCTGTAGCTGCCTGCTTATAGGCAGTAGCTGTTTCTGTGCCAAGCAGGCTATTAGTTGAGTTGCTGTCTAGCTATGGATGCTTGATTCCTTATTTTTAGTTTCCTGGGTCCTGCTTGTTCCCTCCGAAATTTAGAACCTTCTATAGTGTTCTCATTCATGAAGTTCAAAACAGAACCATGTGCTTAAAAGAAAACTGTTATAGATGGTTTTAATATTAACATTGATTTAAAAATATCATAAGTGTTTCACGAGACACTAGAAATCTTGAAAATTTTATGTTTTCAGAAAAAAAATAAAACACGCAACAAAGGTTATTGTTGGGGGACCAGACTCACTCCAGGGGTGTTACAATCACCTACTCTGCATATCTTAAAAAAATGCCTGGACATGCCTTGCTGGGGTCATCTGACACTAGCAGTCTTTCCTGCCCAAGTGCAGGGAGGCGGGACCTGATTATCTTGAGAGGTCCCTTTCAGCCCCTAATCTCTATGAATCTATGAATGATTTTTTTTCACTGGAAACATTTAGTGTGAGAAACAGGACCATTTAACTGGTGTCTGTTCTTTGTGTTTTGATTGGATAGATTTCAGCTTTTAGGAGCAGACTTTAGGAGAGAACCAATACTTTCCCTTTCAGTTTGATCTTTGTGTATTCCTGTAAAATACTTTTCAGAGGAGCTTGTTATACTTGCTGTCCCTCAAGAAGCAAGAAATCTACTCCTCCAGGAGCTATTGTCATTTTACCTCCTTTCTATCTCTTAATATAAAAAACAAATTCTTTCTCTTATCTTAAAGATATAGTATCCATTTTCTTAGGGCAATGTGTTCCAATCAAAGTTCTTTTGACGATATGGAAAGTATGTTTCTTGAATGATCAATATGTCATACTAGTAGAAGAAAAGTAATATATCTATGGAAATTCAAGCTTCTTAGTATCTAATAGTAATAAATGTCTTTTCCTGTACTGCCATCTTGTGTTTAGCTGTATAAAAAGAGGATGATTAACAAAACAGTTCACAGAAAGTTTGTCTCGGCTTGTGCTAAAAACATTGCACTAAAGTTTAGCACATGGCATGCTACACAATAATAGTTCAGCTTTTGTTAACATTTTTTTTTGTGCCTTTAGGGTCATATCTTAAGCCCTGTTTCCAATCAAGGAAGGGCTAGAAACCTATTTTTTGTTTTAAAATGAAAGCTCATGTCCTGATATAAACTCATGATTCCTAGAGGTAGGGGGCTGAAGAAAATGATTATCTATTGTGAGGCTCATTATAAAATCATGGGTGTTAAACACACTATAACTTAATAATAGAAGTAATAGTAATAGCAGCAATCTTTCAACTCTAGTGCTTGTGCTATATTGGTGTATAGACAAAATCTAGATGCTTACCTTTTTAATTAAAGACACAGTTCGTTTACATTTCCAAAATTTTCTACTACCCGGCCTCTCCTGTTGACTCTGACAGGTGCCCTCCATATCTCAGCAGATGCACAGCCTCCTTGTACTCTGTATTTGCAAAGAGAGAGAGGACCATAACCTAAAATAGAAATACAAGGCAGGGGGGCAAGTGGGGCACCAGAGGGAAGGAGGGGATGTGGGGGCTGGGGCTGGCTGTTGCAGCTATTGTGGGAAAAGCATGTCTTGCAGCAGCCTGAGCTGATCCCACTGCCACGAGAGTACAGTAAACTTAAGGGGTGGCGCATAAGACTACCTCACCCACCTTTCCTGCTCAGGTTGCCTACACTGCCTAGAACTCTGACCAACGTTATGTAATATCAGGTATTTATTTTTTTCCCTGTATGTGCTGCTTTCTCTCGTGGAGCATTTCCTGAAGGAAATGATCCCTCGGTTCCAAAAATGGCCCTATACACAATCAGCACAGAATACCCCCTATTGCGAAGCTGTTTATCATAACACTATGATTTGAGGGGCTGGAGAAAATGCCTTAGAGGGCAGATTTAAAGAGATCAATCTTGTTTAGTTTATAAAAGAAGACTGTGAGCTGACTTGATTATGATGCGTAAATACCTTCACAGGGAGAATATGCTGGGTACTAATGAATTCTTTAATTGAGCAGAGAAAGTTATAGCAAGAACAAATTGCTGCAAGTGAAAGACTAATTTAAACTAGAAATAAGGCACATAATTTTTAGAGTGAGAGCTTTACCATTAAACCCAAATACCAAGGGAAGTGATGGATTCTTTAGGTCTTTAGATTGGATGTTTATCTGGAAAGTATGCTCTAGTAAAAAAAATAAAAAATCACTTGGGGTCAAAATGGGGCAACTGAGTGAAATTCAATGGCTTGAATTTTAAAGGATGTCAGATCTCAAAGGTCCCTTTTGGTGATAAATCTTTAATGCTTTTTAAAGATGCCTGCTTTCAGCTGCCCCAGTGACAGCAATGAACATGGTAATCTGTTCTGAGGATGGAAAGGCAGGTAAACTTTAAAAAATGGTGGGTGAGATGAGGGTAGTTATGGGGATCTGAACAAATCCCCACAAGAACAAGATCTTTTGCATTTGTAATCTTTTAAATCCAGGAATCTTGCAGCATTCTATAACCAAATTAAGCTGCTGTGTAAAACTCTTCTGGATAAAAAAATACAGAGTATGCACAGGAAAGCATAATTTTAGGAAGTGTATCCAACCAGCTTTACATGTCTAGCTGTGTTTGTCAGCTGCCCAAATGCTTTAAAATTAGCTTTGGTCTAGGGCTGTCAAACAATTAAAAAATCTGATCACAATTAGTTGCACGATTAAAAAAATTAGTTACAATTAATTGCAATTTTAATTGCACAGCTAAAAACTCAAAATTATGCAAAATTATGCAGGTACTTTATATGGTTGGGGTGGGGGTAGGGTATGTATGTGTGGGCATTTGTGAAGGTGTGGGGGAGTTGAAGCCTGTGGAGGGGGGTTCCCACATGGCCTGGCTGGATGTGGGGCACTGTGGGTCAGGAGTGAGGGGCAGTCGTAGATCTGGGCGGGCTGTGGCTTGGGAGTGAGGGGCAGACCAGTGGCAATGCGTAGGGGGTACACAGGGGTGCATGTGCACCCCCTGAGAGTGCTGGTGGACCCCCTCACAGCCAGCTCGGGAGTGGGGGTGCCAGAAGAAGCAATCCACCCCACGGCCGATCACATTCACTCGGAAGCGCCAGTGGTGCACCTGGAAGTGCCAGTGGCGCACCACTGCCACTTGCGGGTCTGTGTGATTGGCCGGGGGGGGCAGTTAGCAGGATTGTCACTGACTGGCTGCTGGGGGACAAGTGGCCCTCCTGACTCAGGAGGCACCAGTCACCCATTAGGGGCACAGACACCCACAAAGACCAAAAGGTAAGTCTATGGAGAAGGAGGGGCAGGGGGAAAGGGAAGTGGTATGGGGGGTGCAGACTGAGGCTGCCACAGTGATGGAGGGAGTAGGGCAGGGTCTGGGGTAGGGCTGGGGTGAATGGGGCCCCTGAGCTGGGGCTGGGGCTAGGGTAGGTTGTAGGACAGAGCTGTGGGAGGGTTGTCCATGGGTTTGGGAGGAGCACAGCTCCCCACTGCTGTGCGCACCCCAGGGGGAGGCATGGGGTCCACATGCCCCACAATTTATGTGTGGAGCAGCGGTGGCTGCCCACTGCAGGCTGGGGCTCTGCACCCTGCTGCGTTTGCCCCAGGAACCATAGTATGCCATGTTGTGTCTCCTACGGAGCTTGTGGGGGGATGAACAGGGGACACATGGCATGGCCAGCATGTGGCTCCAAGGGCAAAGGCAGTAGGGCTCAGAGCCCCAGTCTGCAGTGGGCAGCCTGGGGGCAACAGAGTGGAGCCCGGGCATGGGCTCCAAAACCACATGCGCAGTTAACAGTGATTAAAAACATTAATGCAAGAACCAATTAATGCGTTAATCACGCAAATTAACTGAGAATAATTGATAGCCCTACTTTGGTCCTAAACCTGATTTTTGCTTTACATTTTGGAAATGCTCATGAAATAGCTGCCTTAATACTGAAGCGTAAATTATTTCTGGGGTGACTTCTCATGGCAATAGATAAAACTAGAGATGAGGAGGAAGCCAGTGTAGTCTCACCCTGTAATAGTATATTTTATGCATCAGGAATAGTGAGTAAAAATATCACATTTCCCATACTCTGGGTGTAGAAAATCAAAATAATTTTGTGTGTTTGATAAACAGTATGCAACTAAGAAACAACATCGGGTTAAAAACATGGGGGTACAAAAGAAGCAAAAGAGAGTAGAGATATGTCACCACTCATTTTTACTAGAGCCTGTGGCCTGGGAACTGCAGAGATTTAGCTGAAAGAATTTAGCACCTCTCCCTAAAATACCGAATTGTACTCCTTGGAGGAAAGACTCCAGAAACCCAAGATGCTACTTCAAATTAGTTTTGGCCATATCAAAACAATAAACAGACTAAGCCAGCCTGCAGTACCCTCAAAGGCCCTGCCTGCACTATACTGCTCCATGTCTGCTGCTTCTTAATTCCAAAGTATTGTAGTAATGGCAACACAGTCTTGTGGCATACTAATTAGCTATAATGTTGGGCTAATTAGTACTGTTACTCAGCAGTGATAATTAACATGCCTGAAGCACCTCACAGGTGCTGCTACACTACCTTCAGTTTAGGAGGCAATTCAGGCAGCAGTTTGTCGATACTGCTATCTGGCGCAGTAAATTTGTTATGCAGACATGTTCTTCATGTTGAGAACTTCGCAGAGAAAGCCTTTTGCATAGCATAAAAAAGATTTTTTTTTGCAACCATTTAGTTGGTTTAATAAAAGATATCATCTCTATCAAGAGTTCTGCATATTTTTTGCATAGCATAAGTTGTTTTGGTTCTATAAATATCAGGACGTTTCTGAGTGCTATAGCTATGGGGTTTCTTGTGGAGTAGGGGCTCATTTCTAACCAATCTACCTATGACGGCAATTTTTTAATGTATGTCAGGACTCTGCCTTTCTGATTTAAAATGAAAGTGGAGTCTTTTGATGTAATGGTGTGAACTTCAGGACCCTGGGCTTTAAGAAAATTTCCAAATATGAGATTTATGAAGCTTGCGATTGAGTAGTGGGAATCATTCTTAATTCTAATGAATAATTTTCATGAAAATGTATCGGCAAACTTTCAGCTCCCATAATTGATGTGTATCGGTTTATATTTCAAAGATGGCTTTACAAGAAAAAGAACCGGTTTACTTAAAAAAAAAAATGATAGAAGTGTTCTTTTCTACATTTTTAAATTTCCTCAGATTTTACTCAAATGGCTGATTCTGGCAGGTATCCTTGCCTTGAGGAGTAAATGTTGTGTTAGGCTTTGGGAATACTTTGTACTTCAATTAGTGAAAATAATCTATTTTCATTATAATTTAAAATATTAAAAGGGTAAAGAACCTTCGTGATTGGCTTCTACTTTTTTTCCTTCCTTCTTTTCTGCTTAGTGCATTTCATCCCTTATGTTTCTGTTCCTTCTCATTCCTCCTCAGCTTAACAATGTGAATTTTAAAAATGTTTACATTACAAAAACCTACAGATGTTTTGTTATAAGCCTATTATAGGCTTAGATGCATTAGAAAGGATTTGTAGTTTCAATACTGCTGGAGTGCACTTGATTACATGGATCCCTATTGTGCTAGAGACTTTGGTAAAAGGAAATCTTTTATTACGTGTGAGTAACTGTTAGAAGACGCGCCTCTAGATATTTTGTTTGTCTGATTTTGCTGCCAGACTCTGAGACACATGACAAGGAAAGAAGCAAAGCTTATTTAATAGAAATGCTTTTAGTAAATGAATTAAAAAAACATTACAGGTCCATTTTTTTGGAATTGTAATGTGGGCCAAAGAGACATATTATAATTAAATACATTTATAAACCACCTGTCAAGGAGCATCTACATGCTGTACGATAAAGCAAGCATAATATGTGTGGGGCCAGGTTTTCAAAAAGAGCTCTGTGCTCAACAGCTCCCAGATAGGCACTTAAATGAAAAGGCCAGATTTTCAAAAGTGTTCAGCCCCAAAATCAGAAACAATAATTTGATTGGCTAGGTGTAAAGGGGCTGGCACCAAAGCAAATAGGTCTTTCAACAGATGAAAGATAAATTCCTAGTTAGCACAAAGGTAACGAGGAAGATCTAGCAGGCAAATATGGGTAGAGTGTATTTGTGTGTGCATGGTACACATATGAAGAGAGTTGTGTGTGTTGCTAGAATGGTATCTGTATTTTGGCTCTAACAATTGTGTATTTGTCTAGGAAGGGATAGTGGCTCAGCAGTTGGGTTTATATACATGTGTGTAGCTCTGCACAGGTGTAGTTTTGTGTATTGTACACTCCAAAGAGTGCTTATGTTGTCGCTTAGTTTATATTTGTGTATTCATGTCGTGGATGCAAGTGTGGCCATGTCTCCAGTACAATCTTGGGAAGGATTTGTGAGTTTGGGTTCACTTTGTGTTATACATACATGTACAACACACTGGCAGGCAGATATGTGTTGTAGCTCACTGTGAGAAGTACATTTAGGTAATGAGGCATGTCTTATATATACTACTCGGCCAAGTGGTGTGTGTGGTAACTGTGAGGGCTGTATATTCATATGTGTGTGTTTAAGTGTGTCCGTTAAGCACACAAAGATGGGAATGTTTGCAGCGCGCTTAGGAAGGTAAATGTGTTGCATAGTGTAAGGTACACGGGGCTGTGTGGTAATCTTAGGGCTGTGCAAAACCACACCATTTTGTTTTGACTTTCGTCTCACTGTTTGGAAGGGACAGTTTTTCATTTCTTCATTTCATTTTGTTTAGTGGATACTGTTTTGCTGTTTTGATGGGTTTCGACGTTTCGCCCATAGGCTATAATAGGGAATCATGAAAATGCCTAAAATTTTGTCATTTCTTGCCTGATTCCAGTGAAAATTGCAGGGATGGTAGCCCCTTCTGAGGGCAGGAAGCCTGCCAAGTTTCAATGAGATAGGTGCACCTCAAGCAGTTGAAAGGAAAACTCCTTTCACTTGTCTGCAGAGGCAGCCTCTTGTCATCCTGTGCACAGATCTGGGGCCCGCACTCCTGAAAGGGCTGCGGGGCTGTGCCAAACTCTTCCCAGGGTTGCGGAGCCCTGGATCTCCATGAGAGATGACAGGAGGCTGCCTCTGCTGGCTGGGAATGTTTTGAGTACTCTCGTTTTGTTTCAAAGCCTTTTGTTTCATTTCGATTTCACTGTTTCAAGCTCAAAACGCCTCAAAACGAAACACCCAGTGAAATTTGGCACGGCTCTAGTAACCATACATCCTGCTGGTGTGCATTCTGCCAAGTTTTGTGTCTGTTTGCTTCTCTCTGAATGAGCATGTTGCACTTGGGCAGTGTGCACACATCGAGGTGTTTGCTATATTCTGGCAGTGTGAATGTAATGTGTGCAACAGCAAGTGGAACCAGGGGGCAGTCTCCAGAGCTGTAATGACTATTAATATGGACTAGAACTGCCAGAAGCAGGGATAAAAGAAAGAGAAAGCTTGAGGATGGAGTAAGGAGAAGAGAGCAGGATGCACGTGGAACCTGGTCAGGCCTACACAAGAGGCATGCGCAGTGGAGCTGTTGTCAGCTAGGGCTGTGGATTGGTGGAGCTGGACTCAAGACTTAGGGAAGCTGCAGGCTGCTGTATGAGCACTTTGAGTGTTTATACATGTGCTAGGGTGTGGGGGCGCTTTAGAGTGGCTCCCAGAGCCTTTCTGATTAAAGCACATGGAGCATCTCATGTATCAGCTTGTGCTTAAAAGTGCTTAAAAATGGTGGTATAAAAATTAAAAACGATGCCAAATACCAGTCCAAGGGGTAATCCACAGGGCAAAATCTGAAAACAGAGCCAAACCAGAGTCAGGAGCTAGGAGAATCAGAGTGAAGAAACCAGGAGGCTTGCTGCAGCAAAACTGTTGACTGGTTTGTGAAAACCAGGGCCTCAGCTAGTGTTAAATGAATGGGTGGCTCTAGGAGCAGCTAATCCAGAGGCTGGCTGGCTGCTCCTGACCTGGGACACAGCTCACTAGCTGAGGCTTGCTGCCGGTGTGGCTGCTGAGGTAGTGGCTTGACTCACGCTGGCCTGACTGCTCACTGTCCCTGACAGTATTTGATCCAGGCTGGTCTCCCTGATCAGACTCCCTGGCATTTTGGCCAGTGCTTCCCAACCTTTTCCTCAGCATGACTCCATTTATGACCCCATTTCCTCAGCATGGCCCCTCATTCCCAACCCACAGCCCCCTACTCCCCTCCATGTGCCCCTCACTCCCCACTCACAGCCCCCTACCCCACAGCTGTGCTAGTGCCCTCACTTGCACCTTGCAGCCCTCTCCCTCCCCCAGCCCTGCTGGAGGGGCCCCCCAATGCCAGGGCTACAGGACCAGGGCCAGGAGCCCCCTGCCCCTTCCCCCCACCCCAGCAGTGCCCAAGGTAGCGGCTGCTGTGGCTGGAGTTGAGCATGGAGCCCAGCTCCACCCTCCCAACCCCCTTCAGCAGCACAGCTGGAGCCTGAACAGGAAGTGGGGAAGGGGGGCAATCCTGGAGAGTTGGTAACACCAGTATTTGCTGAACTCTGGCAAAAAAATTAACTGTGTTGCTTGCTGACAGGGCATGTACAGAGCTATGTGTATTGCGTATCAGCAGTGTGCATGCTTGTACTCTGGCGCACACGTTTCTCAATGTGGATAACCTAGTATACTCTTTCCAGAAAGCCTTCAAGCAGTGTCCAGGCTGTTAGATCCAGTGCAGGGTGTCCGCTGCCTATCGAAGTGAGGACTGGTTTGTACTCTGGCTTGTGCGTGGGTGTGGAGCTCTGCCTATTGCATTATGGCTGTGTGTCGCAACTGGGACTGGGTTCAAATTACAATTTGACTGGGGGGGGAGGGACTGCCCATCACCATGGCCTAGTAACATCGGAGACTCCCCCAGGTTGATTTTCAAATCTTACAGGGGAGTCTCGTCTCTCAGCCCAGCCCCCCCAGCTTCAAACCCTGATTTGGGGGGGGCCATGTGTCAGCAGCCAGTGTACTCTGGGAGGTTATGTGGGGGGAGGTGCCATATGTTGCCCTCTGACAGGCTTTTAGTAAAAGCACACCAAAAGCATTTGTGTGTGACTTGCACTATGGCTGTATTGCATACTGCAGGGTGTGCATCAGGAGGGCAGTGTGTGTGTGTGTGTGTGTGTGTGTTGCTTTCTGACAGGCTTTATAGCTGTGCTGCACTATGGCAGTGTGTGCTGCATACCACAGGGTGTCATCAGGAGGGGTGTGTGTGTGTGTGTGTGTGTGTGTGTGTGTGTAGGGGGTGCTGTGTGTTGCCTTCTAACATGTTTTGTGTGTGACTTTGCAGGGTGGCAGTGTGCGCTGTATCCTGGCAGGGCGTGTGTGGGTTTCACACTAGCTGTGTGTATGTAAGCATGTCTGTGTTGGGCGGTGTCACACTGGCTGTGGGGGGGGTGTCACACTATCTGTGTGTGTGTGCGCGTTGTGGGTGTTACATTGGCTCTGTGTGTGTGTGCACGCCTTGGGGGCTGTCACACTGGATGTGTGTGTGTGTATGTGCGCGTGCGCGCCTGGTATGCGAGCGAGGCCGTGCCCGACCTAGGCCCCGCCGGCGTTGCGGGGGGGCGGGTGCGCGCCGGGCTCCTCCCCGCTGCGTGGGCTCTGAGGTGCCTGCTGCCCCACACCGCCCCGCCCCGCCCTGCTCCCCAGGAGGGCGCAGGTGCTGGCGGCAGGATGGCTGCGCGGCTGCTCCGGCTGGGCAGAGCCTTGGGGCCGCTGCCCCCACGCGCGCCTCGCGCCTCGGCCAGGTGAGGGCGGGCGGCGTGCGGCGAGCCCCGGGCTGGGCAGGGAGCAGCCAGGCCCCCTCCTGTCCTCGGGCCGGGCCCCGGGTGGAGCCGCGGAGCTGCCCGCAGGAGGTCGCCGTCTCTCAGGCCTGCAGTAGTGGGGCGGGGGGAAGCCGTAGTTTCGGCTCTCTCTGTCGCTCCCGCGCGGCCCCTGCCTGGCCCAGGCCCCTGGGCGGCCTGACCCACTACAACGCTCCGGTTCTTGAGTGGGGAAAACAGGGGCTCCCTCGCACCTGCCTCCATCTGTGTCTCTCGGGTGACCGCAGCCAGATGTTCCCAGCCTCTACTTCGGGTATTTTTCACATGGAGGACAGCAGTTGTGGGGATCTGCCTCTGCTTCCTTGTGTTTTAGGGTTGTGTCATTACTATTATGTCTGTGAAACCAAGCAATGGTCTCAGTAGGTGAGTTCAAAGTTACGAATCCACTGTTTAGTTTGTCGAGGAGATGCTTCTTCCTGTTGTGGGGCCTTGTTTGTATCTCCACAAGCGCGGAGTGAGTTAGTGCTGAGGCCCCCGTGGCTGTGCAGGGGCCTTGGCCTGCCCTCAACCTGTTTAGCAAGGACCGCTCTTGCTGTGATCGTTCAAAGCCAGCAGGTTGATGAGTGGGGTTGGTCACAGGGAACTTGTTTGTGACTTCCCATGGTTCCCATTCCTTGATCCAGTCGTGTCATTTAGGATGATAGATGGAAACGGAGGATCGTTTTTCCACCTTTTGGCTGAGATCAAGCAAGATGGTGTATGAATCCCAAGGCCAGCTCCAGACCTGGGGCTTGCATGTAGGACACCTGTCCGGATTTGGGGAGTATCTGAAGCCTGAGACGGATAGGCTTTCACACCCTAATACTAAATATGTTGGATAGTTAGTTTTGAAAACTAAGTCTTTTAGTGGCTGTGAGATTTTTGGGTGGGCACTGGGTAAGTAGGTGGAGGTCCGTATACTTTGTTTGTCGTGGGGAAACTAGAAAATGTAGACTAAATAGATGGCAAAAACTATGTATGCAGAGGTGGGTACAATAATGTGCATATTAATTCCTGCTTGTCAAACACTTGAACCAATGACCAGAAGAATTACTGCAGTTTTTGTTTTAGCCAATAAGGTCCCAAGCCTGTACACACCATTAAATGTTACACTAGAAACCTCATGCTGCTTCATTTGGCTGCCTGATTTGGTTCTAGTAGCATTTTGCACAGTCTAAAGTGCATGTGTGGCAATAACTATTTGAATGATTGAACCCACGAAGGGCAAAACAGGTTAAAGAGGTATCAGAAAGCTTATATTGACAATTGGTTATTTTTATCATTATTTATACAGTTTCTGCAGAATTATGACAAGCAAACCCCCTTCTTAAAATACAAAGTTTCAACCCTCTGAGAGGTGAATTTGTTGTGAAACAAGACCATTGTGTATAAATGTATGAACGAAAGCATCACTAGGAACTGAGTGAAATCAGGATTCTGTGTTTGGCATAAATCTCTGACTGTGATTGTTTTTATTCACAGCACTTGTATGATGAGATTGAAATATTTTTGTTTTGTTGCAGTGGTGGTTAATGGGTTCACAGAGACTGTAGTAGGAGGAAGAGAAGCAGCAGAGTTTAATTAATGGCTTAATAAAAATTACCTTATAATTGTGGTGGTATTAAAATGTGGTGGTATTGATTTGAGGGAGCCTGCCTATACCACACATTTCTTGTGTTATGTAGTGGCATCTTTAAACACATACCAAAAGGAGCATAGCTGTGCCCTCACTGTATTCATGCCTGCAATGCTGTGCATATGGGGCTATACTGCTTCTGGATCAGGAAGCAGCCTAAATGGGGAGATACGGCATGTTTGAGTTCACCCTTATCTGATGGGGTAAGTTTGAAGAGCAGAAATGCTCTTGTTCTGAACGTGAAGAACTTGCTATGTTTGACCACAACCTTGTGCCAGTGTACTTCTTGGCAGGCTTTGTTCAAACCTTCCAGTGCACCTTAGACAAATGCATGGTAGAGCTGACCAGAAAGAGCCTTTACTACATCTATCCTGGGTTGCTCCTGATTGACAATCATGTTGAGTGCTTCAGTAGTTTTGTAATGTGGGCAGTTGTGCGGTATGGACTATGATTAGGAACCTACCAAATCTGTGATTGTACCTTTTTTGCATAAAACATGAAATCGGGTGGGCTCCACAAAAAATGGCAGGCTCTGTGATTTTTGTGGGCTCCATTGCAACCCACTCCCCCCTCCCCCCCACCAAAAAAAACTAAGCTGTGAGCAGAGAAAAGGGTAGGAAGCCCTGCAGTCCTGAAATATGGGGGTGGGAGATTTGGGGGGAGGGCAAGGGAGGAGAACAGGGAGTAAATCAGAGGCTGAGCCTGTGACCTAGGCTCAGTCCAGGAGCCAGTCAGGAACTAGTCAGAGAAGTGAGAGGGTTTTGGCGGCAGCTTTTTAAAGGGGCCACAGACATGCTGATAAGGCATGGTATAGCTTGAGAAGGATTCTTCAGCATGACCACTGAGAAGGAATCCTCCAAGACAGCCAAATGCATTTTAGCACTGAGCTGTAAGTCAGTGTCCTGCAGGGACCTTGCACTCAGATGGAGGCAGACTGTTCTGTATTTCATGCAGTGGGACTGGATGTGTCGAGGAAAACCAGTATAGATTGACACTTAAGAGTCGAAGTGCATGTGAAGTGAAAAGCTGTTATGGAGGCTGAAGGTCGCAGTCGCTTGTTTCTTCCTCTGTCCTTGCTCTTTAAAAGGACCACAAATAGCAGTTTGGCAAGGCATGAAGTGGCATTTTCTCTCATAAAGGTTTTCACGGCAGTGAACATCCCACTGGAGAAACTTTATCACCCAAAATTAAGGTGAACCAAACCATACCAAATGCTGGCATTTTTTGTGTGCCAGCAAGCTTTGCCAAGACTATCTCTTTGCAGTGATCGCTTTGCATATACAGTCCACAGAGTGCTTATCGGCAGAGTATGAATCCTTCTCCATTGTGGCCAATGAAGCCACTGACAGGATAGCTACATGCTGCACATTTTATTTGTACCAGGGAACTAGACAGACAGGGACCTGCCTGTGTTTCAAAGAGATCCAGTCCACCTTGCATCTCTCAATTTTTCTACCGTGTCTCAAGCCATAATGAAGGTAATTGTCAGCTGTAGCTTAGAATTTAACAATATCTCAGCATTCCTGTCAGTGCAGTGTACGTATGTGCTCTGAGGAATGCTGCCCAATGCAGGTCATGTCACCTACAGTGCACACATTCTGCCTTTAGTAAGTGACATCTGGCACACGTAGTTCCGTGATGTGAAAAGCCTAGTGTCCTCTTTCAAGAAAGCCTTCAAGCACTGTCCAGGCTATAAGGTCTGGTACAGGGTGGCTGTTGCTCATCAAAGTGGGGACTCGCATACCATTGTGTCGTGCCACTGTCACCAGAGTCTGTGCTCACAAGGTGGAAATTGTGGTTTAGCGTAGTCCATTACCACACCAAGCATATGCAGTACTACCAGCAGCTTTTGAGCAAGGAGCTGGAAATCACACCCAGCACACAGTGCATGCTTGAGCTTCGTGATCTCCTAAGGTGATCTTGCAACATTCAAGATCAAGTGATGTGTGTGGCTGAAAATGCCACCCAGTTCATGGAGCTTCTAATATGGTTTGAAGGCTAGCAGGCTGTGACCCACCATGCAAGTTGCTGGATTTGATATACTGAGTTGAAGACATGGCATCACAAGAACTGTCAAGCTGTCCTTGTGAAAATCACCAGGGACAGGACCTGTTCCAGGCATTAGCTGTGAAGCTGAACCAGTACTACAGGTACCGCAGTTCAGACAGACAGCTGCCACCTTCCTTAGTGCTGTTTGCATGTTGGACCCCAACCAGATGCCTGTTCTGAGTTGTGACCCTCAGCTACTGAAATCAATCTCTGGATAGCAAAAAGAGCATGACAATGAATGTACTGCTTACGTGAACTTTGTCAGAGTGCTGGGTGCCTGTGTCTGTTTTGAAACTGTCTGTGCCTGGTTTCCATGTCTCTATGTCCTGGCAAAATGCTGCCTCACCATTCCAATTAACTCATTGCCATCTCAGTGTACAGAGAAGTGTTCATTCCACAGAGACAAAGAACGTCTCCAGCAACAGCCACTGGATGCAGCATTTAGTATCTAGCATGTCCCAAGGTCAGCATTCAGTAACCTTTTTACAGTGTCCTTTAAAATGTATGTAGTTGGTATGAGTTACAATTCATTTTGTGTGTAGCTTTAATTTAATAAGATACTTCAGTTTAAATTTTAATTAAATGCTTAGATTGCTTAATAATGCATCAATTAATGCCTTCCACGGGCATAATCTCTTGATTAAACCTACAAAAGCAATTAAGGGAAGCACTGTTAAGCAATTAAGCTGTGGTTTCAGGCCATCTGGCAATCTCCCGAAATGGGTGGGACTGCTGGAACCCCTTAGCCAATCAGAGGTGTGGAGGGGTCCTGCCACACTCAGCCCATGAAAATGGTGGCTGGCTCGGGGATCTGCCTGCAAAATCGCCCAGCTGTGTCCTTGAGTTTAGTAAACCCCTGACTAAGTTGTATAATCTAAATTGACATTTCAGTGGTGAAAAGTCAGCGCTGCCCAGGCTTGACTAGGACAAGTGGGTTTTTTTTCCCCTTTGTAAAAGCATATACAGGTTTCCTTACTGCTTCTCTGACTCTAACTTGTAGGCATCTACAGACTGAAAATCATGATGTGCAACGTCCAGAAACATTTTCTGCCAAAAGTTTAATGGATATAGGAACTCGGAGGATCTTCACTTCAGATCATGATATCTTCAGGGAAAGCGTGAGGAAATTTTTCAGGGAAGAAGTGGCTCCTAATCATGCAGAGTAAGAAATTGCTTAAATATTTTGTGTTGCCACAAAATATTCAGGGTTGTTTCTTAGAATTCTTTGGTAATGATGTTCTGTATATAACTAGTAATTTGTTACATTTGCTTCTAAGCTTTCTTTTTGACTTGTAAAAAAAAAAAAAAAAAAAAAAGGAACCTCTTTGTCATGTGCCATATCATACATTTAAAGAAAAAAATATTTTTTTTCTCTCTGTATTGGTCATGAAAGAACGCCAGGTAGATGAGAACATATTCAGCCCATACAGAGATGGTGGAGATGTTCTGATAGATTTGTGTTAATACAGACTCTGAGAACTTGCCTTCAGAGATGACAGATAAGAGGTTTTAATTCCTGTGCCAATTTGTTATTTAGCTGACAGTCTTAGCAAAGGTACTTGAGTAATAATAATAGCATATGGGAGCTACAGTCATGAGTCAGGAAACCACCCTGCTAAGTCGTTTATGCCCCCAGAACAAGAAGTTGGTCTCTGCCAAAAGAACTAAAAATCTAAAAGTACAGGTAATACAGAAGCCAATTAGGGAGGAGTTGCCTTCTCCATTTACTGCTTGCAAACAGGTTAAGAACGTGAAGGTGGAAAGGAATTTAAATTAGGCAATGAAAGTGATGAGTTCAAAACCTGATGAAGAATGTTTTGCACCTGAAAGCTTGTCTAATTCTATCCCATGCCACATGTGGATGACAGGAGGACAGATCTGAGGTGTGATCCAGCCTCAGATGTTATCAAGCCTTATTGCTGGTACAGGGGAAGCCAGAGATCATCTTCCCCAGCTCCTCTTGCACCTGCAGATAGCAAGCTCCTGCATTTGTGAGTTCTGTAGCTTACTGGATTTGCAGCCATGGCAGTACCCCATGGCTGACAGGATGGAGAGTCCCACAGCTTGTGGGACTTGTGACCCCAGCAGTGCCCCATGGCTACAGGGGCTGAAAGTCATCTCAGCTGTGGGAATTCCAGCTCCAGCTGCACATGCTGCACCCCTGTGGCTGGGATCCCTGTCAGCTACACATGCAAATTAAAGCTGGATAGAAATCAGCTGTAAAGTTGTTGCCTATCTTGTTCCACTTTATAGCTGGGTGAACTTTTTAATGCCATAAAAGTTACTTTGCACATGTAGCTGGTCTAAATTAATTGCAGAGAGCCAGTTAATTGCAGAACATATGAGCCCCAGAGAGCTGGTTGTACCTTGAGGCCATGTTAGTATGCTGTGCACTCCTATCTCAGTGCAAAGAACAAATAGGAAGTATAACACAGATGGAAAAACATGTACTTGTTTACACATTTGAGGTTGGTTTATGAAACTGAAAGTCTTGTCCTTAAGCAGTGAAACCAACCTGTGTGCAGATATTAAGGGGAGGACAGAGCAATTTTGCCAAATCTCAAATGATATGAGGGGAATTCTACTGATTTGTTCCAATCCTATATCATTTCAGATGGGAGAAAGCTGGACAAGTGAGCAGAGAGGTCTGGGAAAAAGCTGGAAAACAGGGACTGTTGGGTATCAGTATATCAGAAAAACATGGTGGCCTTGGAGGCAACATACTATCTTCAGCTGTGGTCTGGGAAGAGCAGTAAGTATGAGGCACTTTAACAGGAAACTTGGTAATAATATCTAGAGATTTTATTTTTTCCATACGGTTCTTTTAGTCCTGTTGTAGAAAGTGTGTCCCCAAGGTGATAGTAGTTTCCTCTGTTAGAAGGGGATGCATTGGACATAAGTAAATTATTCCTAGTTTAAATATTTCAAGCAGGGTAGATTTGTTTTAAATCAAATTAATTTAAATCAGGATTTAAATTACTGGTCAAGGTGCCTCAATTTAATCACTGTTTTATACAAAAAGTTCATTCTTGTTGTTTGATGTCCTCTAGTCATTTAACTTTTTGAAACTTTGCACTTTTAGCAAGAGATAAGGGCTTGACTCTGTGTACACAAACTTGTAGAGAGACAAGAGAGCTGATGGGTAGGTAATCAGGTCTGCTCTCTCTCATCTTCATATACTGCTGTTTCATAGTAGTTAGGTGTCAGAAGGGACCTAAATAGATCATCTAGTCTAACCCCCCACCACTGGCCAGAGCACACGCAGGGATCACATGACTCCATACAGGTTTTCATCCAACCTCTTTATGAACTTACCCAAGGTAGGAGTGAGGGCCACTTTCCTAGGAAGTTGGTTCCAGATCCTAACCACACTAAGAGTGAAACAGTGCCTCCTAATCTCTGACCTGAACCTAGTCTCCAGCAGCTTCTGGCCATTGTTCCTCATCACCCCAGGTGTTGCTGGGGGGAATAGGACCCTTCCTATTTGCTGCTGATCTACCCTAATGAGTTTGCAGGCAGCCACCAAATCCCTCCTTAGCCTCTGTTTGCTGAGACTGAACAAGTTCAGGTCCCTCAGCCTCTCTTCATAGGGCCTGCCCTGTTGCCACCCACTTCTGTAGTCTGTCCAAATCTAATTTCAGCCTCTCTCTCCCTTCCAGCGTGCCTACTTCTCCCCACATTTTGGTGTCATCGGCAAACTTGGACAATGTGTTTTCTACCCCCTTGTTCAAGTCGCTGATGAAGATGTTGAACAGTGTAGGCCCCAGAACTGAGCCAGTTAACTGAGCCAGGGATATTATCTCTTGAGACATAAATCCGTAGTTTGAGAACTGAAAGCATCACAGAGATGCTTAATGGGATCATCTCAACTGAGCACTGAGTCCCATTGGGTAGAGCATTTTTCTTTAATCTTTATTAATCTATAGAGGAGCCTCTGGGACCCAATACAACTGGGCCCCTAATATAGTCCATGGCCTGTTGTGACCTATTTATAAAACTTCTCTAAAAAGGTTACATGAATATATTGTCTCAAATAGTAGAAGTTATAATCCCTATTCCATAACGACATCCTTGAGCTTTAACGTATCTTAAATTAAAACTATATATAGGTTTATTTTTTTAAAGCATCTTAACAAAAAAATCAGATTTAAATAAAAAAAAATCAGATTTTTTTAATTTAAAAAAATTGTTGATTTTTATTCACCCTGATTTCAAGTAATTTTTTAAATAAGAAACATCATTGTATGCTATGTTTAGGACTTTGTATAGGAAAAATGCTTTCCTCTGCTAAGAGATGCAATGTTTTGGCAGGAAAAGTACTTTCTGAAGTTAAAATTGTATTGTTCTGATGCTTTTCTTGTCCTTCCCCTGCCTTTCCAGTGATGGTTCTGTGTTTTAGTAATATAACATTTCAGCATCTTTCATTGCAAAGAGTTTATTTAAATTCCAAATGTTCTTTCCCAGGATGTATGTTAATTGTACAGGCCCAGGATTTGGCCTTCATTCTGACATAGCCATGCCCTATATTGCAAACTATGGTTCCGAAGAACAGATTAAACGGTTTATCCCTGAAATGACTGCAGGCAAATGCATCAGTGCTATAGCCATGACAGAACCTGGGGCTGGCAGGTAAGACAAAAATGAAGACTAATTGTCCTTCTGATCATGCTGTGTACTTAATTTCATTATGTAAATATTTCTGAGTTTTTTTGATTGTACGGTTATTTAATTGATTGGACAATACCCCCAACTAGGTAGGACTACAATAATAACCTTCAAGCTGTTTTACAGCTTTATCAGATCAGGATGCTTGTTCTGAACACATCACCTTGTCCTCTGCCTTTGTATTAGCTTTAGATTATACATTTATAGTTACTAAGTTGTCTGTGAACAGACAATTTAAAATATGCAAAATGTAATCAGTAGAGGTGCACCAATATATTGGTGCATATTGGATCGGCAGCAATAAAAGGAAAATTAAAATTAGTGACCACTGGTGTTTTTTTGACCGGTGTAGCTGATAATATCATCAGTAAATGCTGCATGCATGTGTTCAGCTGCAGCATGCAGGTGGCCAAGAGTGCAGCCTAACAGCTTGGAGCAGTGTCCTGCCAGTAAGTCTGTGCGGGGTAGGAAGGGTAGATCGAGGTCCCCATGTTAAGGGAGGGAGTGGGGCAGGGGCAGGTGGTGAATGCAGCCCCAGGGCTGGGAGAGGGACAGAGCTGTGGGCAGCTCGTCTGGGGGCATGGGGAGGGGATGGAGATGGGGGGCAAGGGAGGGAGCAGCTCCCTGTTGCTGCATGCAGTCCCAGGGGAGGCATGCGGGGGCATGTGTGCCTCTGGATTTGTGCGTGGGGTGAGGGCAGGCTGCCTGCTGTGGGCTTAGGGCTAGGAGCTGTGCCTGCCTCTTCCTGGTGCAAGGCTGGGCTGGGGCTGTACTTGGGACAGGCAGGGTGGGGCAGGCTCAGCTTCTTGGGGTGATTGGTGGTGGTGGCGCTGGAAGGGGTGGCTATGGCGGGGTGGTTACAGGGAATTTTGGGGTGACTGTAGCCCCCTAAGTTTCCCCCAGCATCGTCCCTGCTTGGGGCACTCCACTCTGCTACTTTTTCTCTTGGGAGCCCTACCCCAAGCAGGGGCAATGCTAGTGGGGTGATTGAGGGGCTATAGCCACCCCAAAATTCCCCATACCCCACCCCTCCCAGCACTGCCATTACCTACCCCAGCCCTGCCACTGGGCAAAGGCTGGTGAAGCCCCTGGCTCTGAGCCCACAGCAGGTAGCTTGCCCTCACCCAGTACCAGGGGGCACATGGGCCCTCCATGCCTCCCCCAGGAGTGTGTGCATCGGTGGGGAGCCAGCTCCGGTCTCCACCCTCCCCCCCCCCCCATACCTCCTGGATAAGTCGCCTGCAGCCCTGTTCAATTCTCAGCCCTGGGATAGCATTCACTGTCCTGGCTAAGCAGCCCCTGCCCCTGCCCAATCTCTTCCTCACCATGGGGGTGTCAATCTGCCCTCCACCACAGACTTAATGGCAGGATGCTGCTCTATAAGCTGCCTGGATGCATTCTTGTAAATTGGCTATCAGATTGGTATCGGCCAATATGGTTGGTTAATCATTGGCTATCAGCCAGTTGGCCAAGAAAATCTTTATTGGTGCACCCCTAGTAATCAGGAGAGAAATAACATGCCTGTATAGAAGAGGCTTAACTTTTTCATAATAGATTTATTTCTGAATCTATTAACACTTCTTGTTTCTCTTCTCATTAATCTTTAGAGAGAGAAGTTATCCCTGTTCCATCACTTAAGTGCAAACAATACTGAGATTGCTGAACCAGGGTCCCATGCTTTAGTTCAGGAAGCCAAGTGGAGGTAGCATGGTGGGGAGCTCCGTCTTCATTACAGAGCTTTCATTGGTCCCGCAAATAGTAAATGCTTCTACAGGAGAACTGCCTGCGTAGAGCAGCATTAGTGTGGAGTGTGTAGTCCTGAAAGATGATGTTTCTGGGGTATGTCTACATAAACTAGCATTTAACCAGTATGTGTTTCTGCATATTTTGCTCCCCTTGCTGTAAACAGGTGTGTTAAAATAAAATGGGATTGTGTGCTGTGGTTAAGATCCACAGATTCACATAACATGCTCTTAGTTCCTGTATTTATTCTCTAGGACCTTTTAATACATTCCAGCATTTTACTTTTTCTTTTGCCTATTATTGTGCAAGATGGTTGATTAGCTGTGCAAATTCTAGACTTCATTCTGTGTTTTATACTATTATTTTCTTTTATGTGACTGCTGTGTGGATTTGATACGTGACTTGCTTTTTTAAATCAATTATAGTGACTTGCAGGGTGTACGGACATATGCAAAAAAGGATGGAAGTGACTGGATTCTCAATGGAAGTAAGGTATGTATGTGAATGGAGTTGGTCAGTGCAGGTCAAGGAGCTAGGAAATTGAGTTTGAGTCAGTGAGGGATTTGGTGCAGTTGTACTATTGGTACCCAGTTGTAAGTATTCTCATCCCTTTGTTTTTAATTTTCAGTCAGTTACATTTTAAAGAAGATTTTTTTTCCCATTATGCTGCTTAGTCATCTGAGCGAGCTCTAAAGAGAAAAGCTTTCATTGGTGAACAAAAAAAGTGGCTTGTATTTAAAGATTTGGCTCCTTTCTTGCATTGGCGTAATTAGTTTGCATGCTATCACTAAAGCTCGAACTGTTCTTTCAGTTCCATGAAGTTGGTAGCAGTGTCCTCCATACTATGAAATTCCTTGTAGCTTTAGGGAAATAAAAACTTCTTGATGCTTCAACATAAATATGGAGGCTTTTTCCATTGGGTTTACTGTTCCAGGTATGAAGTAAATACCTTATCAAATGCTACCCATAGGTTGTCAAAACAATCATAAGGCTGGCAGTATGAACCCATTTCTTCTGCTCACTAAGCCCCTGAAATAATACTTGGGGGACCCTGTGAAACTTCTTGTAGAACATTTGACAGCTATTTAGGAAAATTTTGTTTCTTTACACAGGTATGAAGCATGGTTTCATCCTTAAAAGATCAGGAAACTTGAGTTCTGTTCCTGTCTCCTCCACTAACTTTTTGATTTTGGACAGATTATGCTACCATTCTAGGCTCGTGTTTCCCAGTCAGTAAAAAGTTGGTGATAATTCTTTGTACCCGTGGTTGGTAAAGTGAACAAAATGAAAGCACAAAGTCGTCGTAGTAGTATTTTTGCTTGGGTTTATTTGGAAGATTCTTCCTGTTGTGATATCTATGCTACTTAACTTTTTAGCCACATTTATGGCTAGATCTAATTGTGTTTTCAGAGCTTAGTAAAGTGAGGCCTTGATTCTGATGGAGGCCTTTGAGCAGTGCCACAGTCATGTAATAAAAACATAATCGTATGTAGATTAACATGCTATTTAGACACATGCTTGTTATGCTGCATATCTGATTGTAGATAAGACAAAGCAATTTAAATTGGCCTGGGTAGGATTCTTACTCTTTATTCTGGTCTCTTTTCATCTATTTTTATCTATCATGTGGGATCAGAGCTCTGACTTGGAACATGTAGCACAGAGAAAGCAACTGTAAGTTTCCCACTACCCTCTTACGTGCATGTGCAGTTTTAAATACAGACAGACCAAGTATTATACAGAATTAAGTATTGTGAAAGTGGGGAACTTCCCCACTTTTTTCCATTTTATGCTTCGCCAGCTTGTCTTTTGGAAGAGGTGATTTTGCATAATATTTCAATACTCTTGTTCATAGAGGGAATCTTTGTAGTAGAGATTAATCCAAGTTAAAGACTTGCATCTGAATGCCTCTGAACTTCAGATATGTTCAGAATATATAATAAGTTAAAACCAAGTTTTGAATTTGTTCCCTGTGTGAAATGACTTACATGAAAACCCCTGTTCCAAGTATTCTTTAACTTTTGAGCTATTTGGACTCCAGACAGATCCAAGTTGTACTACTTGAAGCCAACTCTGTTTTATAGATTCTCTTCTGAAATACTTTATTTTTCTGGTTTCTGAGGTCTTAAGACTGTTTTGACACTTATAGCTTGCTTCCTAATGGCCTTCAGTTGTAGAAGTGTGTATGCCAGGTCTGCTGCTGCTTATAATATTCTCTTATGACTGACTGCCTGCCTGCCAGCTGGCCGCTTTATTTCATCTTGGTTTTCTTACAGGTTTTCATCACTAATGGCTGGTTGAGTGATTTAGTGATTGTGGTTGCAGTTACAAACCGTGAGGCCCGCTCTGCTGCTCATGGGATCAGCCTTTTTCTTGTCGAAGATGGAATGAAAGGATTCATCAAAGGAAGCAAACTGGAAAAAATAGGCCTGAAAGCACAGGTGTGTTATGTGAGCCTTATCAAGTGATGGACGTAGAGGCAGTTTAAAAGCTCTTGATTACCTGTGATACTTTCAAATAGATCAAATGGAACTCTACTAATACTTCAGTTCCTAGTTCTAACTGTGACAACAGGATATGTTCAATTAGACTGCATTGCTGGGGTTATACAGTGTAGTTTACTAAAGCAGCCTCCAGTGAATATAAGTAAATACCAGTCTGGCTATAGTAGATAAGAATTAGGTAATAATGAGTAAGTATGAGGAAGAGGAGATGCGAAGAGGAGGCGAACCTGATTATTAAGCTGTTTTGTTTTATTCAATGTAATCTTTAGGACACAGCAGAACTGTTTTTTGAAGATGTACGTTTGCCAGCTAGTGCCTTGCTTGGAGAAGAGAACAAGGGCTTCTACTATCTGATGGCAGAACTCCCTCAGGTAAGAGTGGTTGTCAAAAACTTGTCCATAGGGGTACTCTCAGATCCCCAAGTTTCTCCCCGTTGTCCCAATGCTTGTTCCAAGGAACAGACCAAGGTTTTCCCTGGAAAAACTTATCCCCTCCTAGCTTCAGCAGTACTGCCAGCAATTGATCCCGTCCAGCCTGCCAGCCACCACTGAGACCCTGAGGAAGGGCTGCTCCACTCCAGCCCGCTGCAGCTGGGGTTAGACCACACAGCACACAGACTCCTCTGCACTTCTTCCCTCCCATCAAATCCATCCCTGCCCAGCTTCCTGTTGGCACTGCGCAATCCTGGCACCATGGCCACCAGAAGCCAGGCCCATGTGGGACAGGGTACAATGCACCACACCAAGTAGCCATCCTGCTCACTGATGAGCGTGGCACCACTAGGAGGTGACTCCATGCCGGCCACAGGGGAGACTCAAACGAGGCAGCCACCCCCAACTTTTTCCTGGTATGGCGCAGTGGCTTATTGTACTGGGCAGGAGGGATGGCTACTTGGCAAGCTGCATCGCACCCTGTCCCTTGCAGGTCTGGATGCCAGTGGCAGCACTGCCAGGACTGCATAGTATCAGTAGCAGGGGTGGGCAATTATTTTGGGTGGAGGGCTGCTTACTGAATTTTGGCAAGCTGTTGGGGGTAGCCCTGCCCCTTGACAGGTGCCTCATCCCTTGACAGAGGGCTCTCCCCTGGTTGCCATCTTGTGACCGGAGGTCCACTCCCCTGCCATCCCCCTGACCTTTGCCACCAGAAGTCCCTCCCTTTGCCCCCGGAAGTACTTCTTTCAGCAAGGAGTTTTGCCATCTCAGAACCAAAAAACATACCAAATTATATTCTAAAAATTGAATATCTACAACATTCATTAATTTGATTTCAGAAACATTTTTGTCCTGGTTTACACGCGTTTGTGTAATGTACACAGAGATCACTGCACAGTAGCTTAAAATGAAGTCTTACTCTTGTATATTTTGGGGGGTGGGTATAGATTTGTGGGGGGCTGTGGGTGTGTGGGTATGTAGGGTGAGGGAGCACGTGGGTGTATATATGGATATGTGGCGTGTGCGTGGGTCTGGGGGGGAAGGAGGCTGGGGTTTATTTATGGCAGTGTGAGGGGAGGTGTGGGTGCATGTGTATAGTGGGGTGTGCATGTGGGACTTACCCTATGAACACACACACACATGCACATACATGTGCACATGCACACTCTGCCCCTGTGCCTGCAGATGCTCATGCACACACATACACACTCACCACCTCACCCCGCACAGTCCTGTGCTCTCAGTCTGAGGCAGTCAGGAGCCACAGCCACCTGGTGCTGAAGCAGGGCTGGGGCAGGAAACAGGGAACTGGTTGGGGGTGGGCAGGGCTGGACTGTTCAACCCTGCAAGCCTGCTGAGAGTTCCCTCTGAATACTACTGCAGCTGACTCCTGTCGGCTTTGATTTATTAGTAAATTAATTTACTAATTTTTTTTAGGGGCTCTATGAGCCAGATAGAATAGCCTGGTGGGCCAGATCAGCCTGCCCCTGATCAACAGGAAGCCAGGGGGAGGGTGGAGGAGTCTGCACGTTGCATGGCTGAGTCAGGCCCCGGCTATGGCAAAGTGGAGGAGCACTAGGCATAGTCCTCCTTCAGGCTCCTGGCTGAGGCTGGCAGACCAGATGGTATCAGTTAGCATCTTCTTGCCCCTCTCCCACCCCTCTAGCCCTCAACAGCTCACCAAAACTCCTTATATGACCCTCCATCATTGTCCACCCCTGTTCAAGAGAGTCCTGCCAAAATTTCCAGACTTTAGCTTTCCTACTGAGCCTGACAGCCCCTGATTGCTGGGGACTTGTACCAACCCATTCCTCATGATGAGTCTAAAGACCACCAGTAATTCACAAAAAGCTTCTAAATACTTCCAAGCCAGCCCTGTTCACTTTTTTTAAAGTCTTGGGATTCTCTAGAAAGCTTGTCCATCTTGGGATTCCTGGAGTTTTCTTGGCTAATTACCCATTTTCCGTGATATATCTTCATTATTGTGACGGTGATTTTGCCCGATGGAGGCAGACAGTACCTTGGGTGCCTGTCCCAACAATAGTCCTTTCGGCCTGTGTTTGCAGTGATAACTCTTCTTGCCCTACTATTGGGTGGGCCAGTGATCTCTTACTAGTTTTGCCTTCCTTCTGTTCTTTTGACACAGAAATGGCTCTTACCTTAAAGGCTTGTCTGCAACTTTTGATTAAACTATGACCCCAAATAGTAAAAATATGTATTACACACACACACACACACACACACACACACACACACACACACACGCACACACACTATAATGTAGTGTAATGTAATGTAATACAACACACACGCACACACACTATAATGTAGTGTAATGTAATGTAATACAACACACACGCACACACACTATAATGTAGTGTAATGTAATACAACATAGAGTGATAAGAATAACATAAATAAATACATATTATTAACAGTTTTTTAATAAGATCACATGGTGGGACCCAATGCATGACTGGGCGGTGAATATCAAGGGCTATAGGCTGTACAGAAAGGATAGGGCAGGGAGGAAAGGTGGGGGCGTGGTGCTCTACATTAAGGAGGAATACACATCCTTGTCAATTAGCAAAGCATCAGAGGAGGGGCACAAGAAAGTGCTCTGGGTTAGAATACAAGGCAGTCAAGGGGAAAGAGATTTAATGGTCAACCAAGGGGAAGAGCTAGACCAGGAATTCTTAAGTCAGCTCACAGAGGTAGTTAGGTCAAAGGACGTGGTCATCATGGGTTCCTAGCCAGAATATAGGACCTCCATCTAACCCAGGAGGTGCACAGCCCGACCAGGGGAGATGCCTTGTTGGACCTGGTGCTGGCCATGGGTGACGACCTGGTGAGGGGGCTGTAGGTGCTTGACCACCTGGGCGAGAATGATCATCACCTGGAATTCACCATCCAGCACAAGGTGGCAAAGGCCTGCAGCAAGGCAGCAGCCCTAGATTTTAGGAGGGCAGACTTCAATGAGCTAAGGAGAATAGTCAGGGAACCAGTGAGGTCCCGGAGGGGAAGGAAGTCAGGTGTCCATGAAGAGTGGTTGCTCCTTAAGGAGGCGATCCTCCAAGCCCAAAGGGAGGTAATCCCAACATGAATCAAAGGGGACAGGAGGGTGCAAAAGCCCCCATGGCTCACCAAAAGCATCCAGGAATGTCTCCTAGCTAAAAGGGAGGCGCACACCCAATGGAAGGGAGGGGCCATCACCAGGGAGGATTATACTGCGTTTGCTTGGAGATGCAGGGGGGCAGTCAGGAAGGCCAAGGCGGAGATGGAACTGGAACTAACTACCCAAATCAAGGACAACAAGAAGTCCTGTTTTAAATACATAGGGGGCAAAAAGAAGGTTCTGGGTAATCTAGGGCCCCTGTAGGACACGCTAGGAAATTTGGTTGTCACACCAGATGACAAAGCTAACATATTTAACGATTTCTTTGCCTCTATTTTCCTGAGCAGGGACTGGAACAGCCACCCCCCCCTCTGGGCCTCCCTTGGACTCCAGGGGAGGCGCACCTAGGCCAAGGGTTAGTGAGGAACTAGTCAGGGAACTTCTTGGAGGGACTGGATGTATTCAAATCAGCTGGTCTGGATGATCTCCACCCTCGAGTACTGAGGGAATTAGCTGAGGTCATTGCGGGACCCCTGGCATGGCTGTACGAGCACTCGTGGTGCTCTGGTGTGGTGCCAGAGGACTGGAAGAGGATCACTGTGGTTCCCATCTTCAAAAAGGGGAAGAAGGAGGACCTGGGAAACTATAGGCCTATTAGTCTTACCTCAATCCTGGGCAAGCTTTTTGAGAGAATTACTTTGGCACTTGCCCACGAGGGGCCAGCAGGGAAGATTATGCTTAGGGGGAACCAACACGGGTTCATTAGCCCTGTCAGACCAACCTGGTGGCCTTCTACGACCAGGTCACCAAATCCTTAGATGCAGGGGTAGCAGTGGACATAGTCTTCCTGGACTTTCGGAAGGCCTTCGACACTGTCTCTCACCCCATTCTCATTAAGAAACTGGGGGACTGTGGTGTCGGCACCCACACAGTCAAATGGGTCACCAGCTGCCTGGAGGGCCGCACCCAGAGAGTGGTGGTGGATGGGTCATTTTTGACCTGGAGGGATGTGGGCAGTGGGGTTCCGCAGGGCTCAGTCCTCGGGCCCGCATTGTTCAACATCTTCATCAGTGACTTGGACGGGGGGCGGGGTAAGTAGCACCCTGTTCAAATTTGCTGATGACACTAAGATGTGGGGGGGATTTGGGCACACTAGAAGGAAGGAATAGGCTGCAATCAGGCCTAGACAGGTTACAAGGGTGGGCGGATGAGAATAGGATGGAATTCAACACTGAGAAGTGCAAGGTGTTGCACCTGGGGAGGAAGAACCAGCACCATATGTACCGGCTGGGGAACTCCCTTCTTGTCAGTACAGAGGCAGAAAAGGATCTTGGAGTCATCATTGATGCCAAGATGAACATGGGCTGGCAGTGTAGGGAGGCAGTCAGGAAGGCCAGCCCTACCTTGTCATGCATCCACAGATGCATCTCAAGCAGATCCAAGGAGGTGATCCTCCCCCTCTATGCGGCACTGGTCAGGCCACAGCTGGAGTACTGCATCCAGTTCTGGGCGCTGCACTTCAAGAGGAGGTGGACAACACGGAGAGGGCCCAGAGGAGGGCCACTTGCATGATCAGGGGGCAACAGGGCAGGCCCTACGGGACCTGAAACTATTCAGCCTCCACAAGGAAAGGCTGCGGGGGGTGGGATCTAGTGGCCTGTTACAAACTAGTCAGAGGGGACCAGCAGGCATTGGGGGAGTCCCTGTTCCCCTGAGCACTGCCAGGAGTGACCAGGAATAACGGTCACAAGCTGGCAGAGGGTAGATTTAAGCTAGACATCAGGAGGCGCTACTTCGCGGTCAGGGCAGCTAGGATCTGGAACCAACTTCCAAGAGAAGTGGTGCTGGCTCCTACCCTGGGGGGTCTTTAAGAGGAGGCTTGATGAACACCTTGCTGGGGTCGTTTGACCCCAATACTCTTTCCTGCCATGGCAGGGGGTCGGACTCGATGATCTGCTCGGGTCCCTTCTGACCCTACAAACTATGAAACTATGAGGTCAGTTGCATCGAACTTGAGATAAGTGTCTCTGTGGGAGATGCTATAACCCCCAAATCATTCCTGCTTTAGAGGTAGGTTCATGACAGTGAAACAAATTCACACTGTCTCCAGAAAGAGCGCAAGCCTGATGCTGCTGTTTTAAGATGGGATCTGCCATCTATAGATTATGGTAAAATGTGTCAGTTTAGGAGGTTGGATATCTGCAAACAAATCCTGCTGAGGCTACTTTTGATGTGCAGTACAGGATTTCTAGTTCTGGTCTGTTGGAACATCTATGAAATATCTAGCAATCTACTAATTAACGTTCAAATTACTTTATTCACTTTATATAAGACGTATGGGAAAGGATAACCCAGGTGTAGGAAGGATATTGTGTTTTCATACCTGACCTTGAGCACAAATCCCTGACACTGGGATGAAGAAAATGGGGTTAGAGTAGACATTAAAGAAGAGCACTACAAATAACTGTGGTGCCATTGTAGGATTTGTACATCGCATTCTATAGATTTACTCCACAGAGTGTATTCTTTTGCCCTTGAAACTGCATTGTGCAAAGCTAACTTCCTTTTGTTCTTAAATGCTAATGCCAACTGCAATTGAAGCTTTCTACAAGAGGAAAAATACTAAAATTTTAGAAAGTACATTCTAAAGAGTAAAGAGGCTTATAGGGCGAATGTAATAAAGCATCCTCGTACATTTAAAAAAGGTTTTAGAGGAACATAGGACTGGAAGAGGCCTTGTGGGCTATTGCTGGGAACTGTACTCATTCATAGGCAGCCATTATACCAGGATTCCCCAAAATTGCCCCAGTAAGTCTAAAATGCCTTGGCTTGTTAATAGACTTGAACACAGGTGATGAGTTACTACAGTTTTGGAATACTCGGGAAGAATAAAAACAATATTCTCATAGTATATTGCAGATAAAAAAGGTGTGGACATTACGCTTAAGAAATTATTAGTTTGTTAATTATGTTTTAAGTAGTAATCCAGGCACATGTGCAGGCAATTAGCTGTGCTACAAAAATGGAAAAAGGTTAATGTTACACAATATTCTTGTGGCTGGTTTCCATCATGCCATAAATTGAATTTATGGCAGGGTTAGAACTTGCATCAGGATTTCTAAGACGCCCTGGTGTGGCCCCCATCAACTCATGATCAGCTGATTGCTACCTGGATCCAGGGCTGCACCAGGGCTCCAACTGGCTCGAGTGTGATTGCCTTTCATTGGCAAAAAGCTGGTTCTGGGAAAAGCCCCAGTACAGTCCCTGGAACCAGCTGACAATCATCTGGTCCTCAGCTGGACTGGGACCATTTGGAGGCTCCAACTGGCCCCAGTGGTGGGTCAGAAGCTCCTGCCCCAGCTGCTTTCCAGTCTGGCTCCTGAAGCTCCTCCTGGAAACAGGTGTGTGGGACAGTTTCAGCTGGCCACAGTGATGCCAGCATGGACCTCGCAGCACCCTTGAAAAGGTCTCATGGCATGCTAGGAGAACACTGCTTTGTTAAATATTCAAACTACAACTGTTTTGTTATAAATGGCCTCCTTGTTTAACAGATTCTTTACTTCATTTTACACTATGGGTCAAAAATTTGACCTATTTTACTACTTGCAAAGTTGATTTAGTATCACATTCTTTCAGGGCATGTCCTTCAGAATTTTTAAAAATCAATTCAAATGGTCATGAACAACCTTACAGTGATGCTAAAAGCAATTATGTGAATTTGGATCTTAATTTCAGTCTTTCCATAGCTTAGGAAATGGAAGAAAAAATTGCAGACTTTTTAATATATTGAGACAATGACCTCCTAAAATTTGTTCAAATTACATTTTTAATTTGAAGAGTCAAACCAAATAATCAGAATTTAAGTTCAAATTCTGTTTTGATTTAAATCAGTATAAATATTACATATGCCTGTTTAGATGTGGGTTGTTTTTTTTTAGTTCTCCTGATGCAACTTGAAAAGTCACTGAAGAGTTTTTAAAAAGTATATTCTAAATGTCACAAATCAAGACAGTTGTGTCCATTAGATTTCATAGATATTAGGGCTGGAAGGGACCTTGGGAGATCATCAAGTCCAGCCCCTGCCCAAAGGGCAGGAAGTCAGCTGGGGTCATAGGATCCCAGCAAGATAAGCATCCAGTTTACTCTTGAAGGTGTTCAATGTAGGTGCTTGAACCACCTCCGCTGGCAGACTGTTCCAGACCTTGGGGGCTCGGACAGTAAAGAAATTCTTCCTTATGTCCAGCCTGAAACGATCTTGCAGGAGTTTGTGACCGTTCGACCTCGTCATCCCTTGGGGCGCTCTGGTGAACAAACGTTCCCCCAGATCCTGGTGGCCACCCCGATAAACTTATAGGTGGCCATCAGATCACCCCTGAGCCTACGCTTTTCCAGGCTAAAGAGTCCCATGGCTCTCAGCCTGTCATCGTAAGATCTGTTTTCCTGACCTCTGATCATGATTAGAGTGATTTCTTTTTTCAATGATGCATGTATCTACTTAAAAATATAAAGCAATGAAACAGAATTAACACTAACAGACAAAATTTAAGCTTTTGTTGCCAGTGTGTGTGTGTGTGTATGCGTCTACATTGATGTAGAGAGATTTGAAATGAATTATGAATGATAAGAATTCTTGCATTTTCTGTCATTTGTCTCTCAAAAGGAAAGACTGGCAATTGCTGGCATAGCACTCGCTAGCTGTGAATTCATGTTTGAAGAAACAAGAAATTATGTTAAGCAAAGAAAAGCTTTTGGGAAAACAATTGCACATTTACAGGTGAGTTTGAATCAAGATACATAGATTGAAATGTGTGTGTATATATGTCTTTTTTTCTAAATTAAAAAAAATACACACCAGAAATGCTGGACTGTTTTCAAAGATGATAATGTTTAATTAAGGATGTAACCAAAACAACTGTCTTCCCTCCTGATTAAATTATAATATAAATTATTTAAGTGTTTTTAAGGTATCATTGATGTTTCTATTTTTTTTATTTGAAGTACATAATAATTACTGCATAGTTTGTTAATATATGCTGAACAGTGTTTACATTCTGCCCCTAACTGAGGTGCAGTGACATAGATGGAGACTGATCAACTCTTGTCATTAGTGCAGGGGTCCATCTATGCATACCGTAATAGCAGGCCTACATAAGACTCCTTAGAAATCTTGCTGGGATTTTGTTCTTAATGTCCATGAAGGATTAGACAAATAATTACTTGTATTAAATTTTAAGAAATCTTGTTTGCAGCATCTATAGCTACTTAGGTAAGTGAGTGCCTAAAATGACTCCACGGAAGAATGTTATTTCATCCTTTGTGCACATAAGTCCCCTCCATTAATGGTAATTAATTGTGTGTTTTGACTGATGAGAGCCTTGCCCCTTTTTTATAAACCTGAAAAAAGGGTTTTGCATAATGGATTTTTTTTTAAAACAGCCTACCAGGCAAAAGTTGACTCTTTTTTTCAGACAGTGTTCATAGGATTTTCTTTGTTTGCTTTGTTTTTAATAAAGGAGTTTTCTTCAGTTTCTTTGTTTAAAAAAAAAAAAAACACACAAAAAACCAACCAACCAAAAAAAAAACAACTGGTTGTGGAGTCATCTTGAAAGCTGCATTAATATTACACATTTTTATGGGGAAATTATTCAAGTTCTAGTGTTTGGTACACAGAATGTGAATGAATCTTAAGGTTTTGGGGATAGGCAGTACTTGTGTTTATTCTCTTGTAGCCAAGAGAGAAACCAAAAGCTTAAAAACAACCCAGTTAACTCCTGATGCTTTTCCTATTAGGTTGGGGCATGTTTCTCACTGACTTAAAAGCAGGTTCAGGCCCATACAAGCAAAACAATTAGTATCTTTCTACGTAGTGTAAACTTTCATATGTTCAATTTAGTTTGTGTTTGTGTGAGTTCATAAAAATCAGGGTGTGATTTCACATTTTCAGTTTGCGAACTTAATGCTGAATTTCTTCTTTGAAAATAAAATATTTCATACAGATGTGTGTCATATTTTGACAAACAGCAGCGTTGAAAGCAGGCTGCCTATCTTCAATAAACTAGATAAAATAGAATATAATATCAAACCATTACATTACATGTATCTATTCTGGGTTTTTTGCAAAACCCAAAAGTATGGGTTGCAAAGATATATGTATAAAGCAAAGTTCTCTCCTTTCTAAGTAGCCTGCCATTTTGTCCAAATCATTTAGTCAGTCATGGACAGTTTTTGGAATTTAGTCTTTTTCTTTGTTAATCTTGATTGATCAGTCATTAGAGAAACTGGGAAGGGCAGTAGGACCTCCAATTATAGGGTAGCTTAAAAATGTGAAATAAGAAGACTTCTTCCTTGTTAACTGATCTTTTTTTTTATTCCCCTGCCAGAGTAGGAATTACTACAATATGTTTGACTCCTTGCCTTGTCTAGCTTTAAATAGTGCTGGCAGTTGGCTTTCTTTACTTTTATTTAGAAACATATTCCACTGTAACTGATCTCAGTGCTTGAGAAGTTTCCTGAAAGCCCATTTAAACTCTCCTTTGTTCAGTTGTATGCAGTTATTTCTACTTGTACCTGTTTAAGCTTTACTTTTTTGATGATTGAATTATAACTTTTTTTAAGTAAAAAAAAAAAAAAAAATCTCCTGGATTTTGATAATATATTTCTTTTAAAGAAATCTGATGTTTTAGAAAAGGTCTGGAATTTTATGAAGTGTTTCCAATATGCTAAGACAATTACTGCCTCTTAGCATAGAAACAATTTGCCACAAGAGGGAGCCCAGTTGACAAAGCATTCAGTGCAGAACCAGTATGTTACACTGTCTAGCAATTTATTTATTGAACTGCTGATGTATTGTTTTCCTATAAAAAAAACAAAACTCAAATGTGTGACTTGGTGAGTTTTTTATAATTTGCGTCTCTTCTGTTATTAGATTGGTGAGCTCACAGCTGTGTTAAAAACAAAAGAAAAGAAAATTAAATTTCTTTCTGCTGAGTAAAGTTCAAATTGCTGAGACCTTCCTGGCAAGTATTCACCTCTTAACATTTCTCTTCTTTCAATGTGTTGTTTCTCTTTCTGTTCCCAAACAAAAACCAGGCTGTACAGCACAAGTTAGCTGAACTGAAAACACAGATTTGCGTGGGCCGGGCATTTGTGGACAGCTGTCTCCAGCTGCACGCAGAGAAACGTCTGGACTCCTCCACGGCTTCCATGGCAAAATATTGGTATGCATGTTAAAGTAATATGGAAGGATATTACTGGTGTGAACTCCTCTGAATTCTAACATTAGAACATCTAACTGTCACAACTATGTATTTAGCTCCACAGCTAACATTCCAGTGATTCAGTCTTAAATTATTGATGGCATCTAACATCAGAATTCATTAATTAAACTCTGTAGTGGTGTAATGAGTATAAATCCTAGATAGGTACACTGAACCTTGGTATCTATTAATTGCAGCATTTCAAAATTAGTTACAGGATGTTAGCTTTTAAGATAAGGGTCCACTGAGCAGAATGACCTGACAACAACTTACTTAGTTTTGGTGAAAAAAATTACTGACTGTTACAAAAAAGTTTTACAGCTATAAAAGTTTAAAAACTATTGGCTTATCTTACTAGGTTTTCCTTACTTGAAGTTCACATAACAACAATAACATTTATATTTCTTACTTAATGAGCACTTACTTAGAAATAGGTGTTGGACTTACCTACTTTCTCAAAACTATGTGTTTTCAGAAAGAAATAGTTGGCCACAACTATATTTCTGTAACAAAAGACCCAAGGTATTTTATTTTTCATAATTGTATTTGTCACTGGCCGAAAGAAAAAAAAAAAACCAAGCAACTTTCTCCCTCTTTTCCTTCTCCCCTCCTCTAAAAAACAAACAAACAAAAAAAACAAACAAACAAAAAAACCCCCAACCCCTAGGAACTTTTTGTATGGTTATTTATTAACTTGTGTTTAACCAGACACAGTTAGACATTAGAATCATCTAAGGTACAATACATTTTTTGTGACTGCAGACTAAATTAGCTGTAAAAATGGAAACTACAGACTGAAGATAAGGAAATATTGGAACATTTTGAAGAAAATGTATAGGCTTAAAAAATTTAGACTGGATTAAACCTTTACAAAAAGTATAAGAATATGCACAAAAGTTAAGGGATTCCAGGTAAATCATTTACTATGCAAGGAAAGATTTTAATTGAGTGTTATTCCTGGCACTGCTTACCTAGCAGTACCTGGTACCTAAGCAGAATAATTTAGTTTTGAGGAGGAGGAAACAAGTAGTGCCAGCCTAAATGGATACTTCATTAGTGGGGGTTTTCAAAGATAGGAGTTTGCAAAATGCTCTGAATTTTTGTACTTACAAGATTAGTGACTTTGATGGCATGGATCCTTTAAATGATCTCTCTCTCTCTCTCTCTTCTGCCTTCAGAACACTCGCAACAAGTCTAAAAATTGCCTGGACAGAAAACTGTTATATTTGCCCAAATCTAAGACAGTTTTGAATTTAAGATGACCCCCCAATAATTCTATTCTATACATGGAAAATTATACATATGTTGCAGTTTCCATGTATAGAATCTAATTAGTGGAAATGCATGTACTAGGGGAGAAGGTAGCTGGGTGGGGTGGGCACGGGCTTGGGGAGGCAAAGGGTGTAGGGGGCAGGCAGAGGCATGGGGGGTAGGCTGCAGGTTCCTCTCTCCCATCCACCCTCCCCAGTTATCCAAGATGAACATGAGCTGCCAATGCTAGACCGCAGCCATCAAGGCCAGCCATGCCTTGTCATGCATCCAAAGAGGCATTTCAAGCCAGTCCAAAGAAGTGATACTCCCCCACTATGCGACATTGGTCAGGCCGCAATTGGAGTACTGCATCCAGCACCGCGCTTTAAAAGGATGTGGCCAGTCTGGAGACAGTTCAAAGGAGGGCCACCTGTTTGAAGAGAGGGCAGCAGGACAGGCCCTATGATGAGAGACTGAGGGACCTGGACCTGTTCAGCCTCAGCAAGAGGAGACTGAGGGGGGACCTGGTGGCTGCCTACAAATTCATCAGGGGAGATCATCAGCAAACAGGAAGAGCCCATTTCTCCCCAGCACCACCTGGGGTGACAAGGAACAATGGTAATAAGCTGATGGACAACAGGTTTAGGTTAGAGATCAAGAGGCAATATTTTACAGTTAGGGTGGCCAGAATCTGGAACCAGCTTCCTAGGGAAGTGGTCCTTGCCCCTACCTTGGGTAAATTCAAAAAGAAGTTAGGTGATCACCTGTCTGGGGTCTTGTGAACCCAGCATTCATTCCTGCCTGTGGCAGGGGGTCAGGCTAGATGATCTGTTCAGGTCCCTCCTGACCCTAGCTACTATGAAACTATCTTTCCCCTCACTCTGTCAGCCCCATGTGCCCTGGCTTGCCAAAAGAGCCATCCTAGCCCAGGATAGGTGGTTGCTCAGCTCCGGCCTCGACCCTGATCCCAGGACTGAAGCAAGAGCTGAGCTACCACCTGCCCCAGGCCAGTAATTGAATCCAAGATGGGGCTTCCCTCCGTCTTGGACAATCTGATACGGGGAGGAAAATCTGGTCTTGGATTTGAGTAAATACAGTACATCTCTTTCTACCACCTGTGTATTGTGCTTCATTTGACTGTGTACTAATTCGTACTCATACTTTAATTGACTATCAAATAGATGAATCATTTTTTAAAACATTCTACATCTTTACTGCTGATTTCTGTTGAAAGATCTGTAGGTTTTATTATAGTCAATATAAGTATAATATTTACTTTAATCTGAAAATCTGTTGAGAAACTATATTATGTACAATTTAATCCTGAAATAATCTAAAAGAATTTAACAATAGAGCAAGTTTGGAAAAAATATGGAAAAGGGATTGATTTAACCAGTCATGTTCTGTACTGCCTTTACTATTTCAGAAGTTGAACCCTTGAAAAACTTCCCCTTCATGGCCTCACTTTTTTACTTAATTTCATAGCATTAAAATCTTGTGACTTTTTTTTTTTGGTACATGTATTGTTGTTGAACTGTTGAAATATCTGCAAATGTGTGGTAATTTGAAAGGAAAAAACTTAGGAGAGATTTATATAAATAGCATGCTATCTCAAATTCTGCTGAATATAGAAAAATATTAAGCATTTTTGAGGTTTAAATTTATTTTTAAGTATTAGGTTTTTAGTATTAAAAGTTTTACAAATAAAGCAATATAATTAGTTACTGCTTAAAATTAATTATCCTCAGATGATGATGGTATTCAGAGAGAATTCTAATGTGATATGCCAACGAAAAGCATTCATGACACAATAACTATTATGACTTAAGTGGAGGAAGAAGGAAAAAATACCTATTTAAAAATAAACTTCTTTGATTTTTACAGCAAAAATAAGTAAAAGGTAAATGAGCTGATCTATACTTGAAAGGTTTCTATTAGTGAAAGATTTTTTATAAGAAAGAAATATGGAGTGTTAATATTTAAATGTATCTGTCAGTTATATAACTCTTGTTCTCCGTGTAGAACGGCAATTCCCACAATGTGTTGCAGTCACTTCAGATACAGAAATTATGTAAAGGAAATGCATGATAATTAAATCTTTGTTCTACTAACTTGTTTATAGGTGTGGTAGGATTTTTATGCAATTCATGCTTTAAAAACTAGCTCCTGTTCTCTCTATTTAAGGGCTTCTGATCTCCAAAATAGTGTGGCTACTCAGTGTTTACAACTCCATGGAGGATGGGGGTATATGTGGGAGTATCCTATCGCAAAGTAAGTGTAACATTTCGGACTGAATGATGAAAGATAAGTAGGAAAGTAAAATGAGACCCTTCCTTCAACTGTATAAATTATTGTGTATTATTGATTTACTTTCCTGTCTCCTTTTTACCAAAAAGCAGATCAGCCATGCAGGTGTTGGGAGAGAGCTATTGTGATCCTCCAAGTTAATTTATGAGCTGTTGAGCAGTCCCTCCAAGTTTTTGTTAGTAATGTGTCAGTGGCTTTTCCGGAAAAATCATTGATTTAAGCATCAGAAGACCAGTATGAGTATAATCATTTCCACATTTCATCTGAAAATTGAAACTATAAATGCATGTGTATGAAAGGGGGAAAAATGTCCTCTGATCAAGAACTTCAAGGCATTTAGATTAAATTTTTTATTGTGTGGTTTTTTTGTTTGTTTGTTTCTTTGTTTGTTTTTTCTCATCAGTATCAGGTCTTTTAACTGAAAATTTTCACTTTTGCCTGACTTGAACAAACAAAACAAAACCCCCGAACAAAAAGCACACTTAACAGAGGCAATGGAGTCCTTTGAAATACCACCCTTTCTATTTTTCTTACCTGAGAACGTCAGTTGTAACGACTTGGATTACTAAAATTGAAAGCTCGTATAGCAGGGGTGTTAAACTCACTTTGGACCCCAGGCCAGATCCAGAGTGTGGAGCCATCAGCAGCTGAAGTGGCTCAGGTAGACAGTGATCTGATGACTGTTCAGTGGCATATGTGAAATAAATTGGTAATTCTAGTTCTTTCTCTAATGACCAAAAACTCATCTCTCAGAGAACCAACAGAACAGTTAGGAGCCCTGTGAGTAGCCTGAGAGGGGCCAAGGAAAGGATTTAAAGGGCACCTATATACATGCAACGAGGCTGCTCTAGTGTGCTGGAATTACAGTGCGTTGGAGCAGACTCAATTAAGCGAGCAATTACTGTGCTCCAGCAGACTCCAGTGTCACGTGTATCAGTGTCCCCATGCTAAAAATGGCAGCGGAGATACTTTAGTTAAAGTGTCCCTACTGTCATTTTTCACATGGGGATGCTGATACATGTGACGCTCCGTGCACTTTAATTAGAGTGGCTCTTGGAGCTGCTCTGATTTAAAGGGCCCCTCTGTTCCTGGAGCATGTGTATAAATGCCCAAAGAGAGTCTGGCTCAGGGCAGTGAGGCACATTGATAAGGTAAGATGGGCAAGCATGCACGTCTTTCTCGATTGAACGTATGTTGGATTGTGGATAGATGGAGGGTTCTTAATCATCCAATAACTTAATATGAAATTTGGAAGGAAGGCAGCAAAGGAACATTGGGAAAGAGAGGGAAAAGAATAGGTAGGTTATGCTGATTGTAAGAGGAAGAAAATACTTTACATTAAAAAGATGGGATGCAAAGACAATAACAGAAAAACTTTACAAGGCAGAGTGTGAAAAAACAACACACAAAAAAGGGGAAAATACTTTACATACGAAGTCACAGATTCAAGACAATTTCCTAGAAATGTTCAGTATGTTGCATGTTCTTGGCTCTCCAATACTTTGTAGAGGTGAGCAGCAACCACTTATGGAACTGATGAGCCTTTAAGAGCATGGACTGAAATAAGGTAGTATCTTGCATTGGAAATAGTGCAACGTGCATGGAAAAACACTTGCGTATCAGACTGTATAGATGACTTGTTTCAGTGAAGTGGAGTAAAGATATTCACAGTGTTGCACTATAAATTTCTTAGAGTATTTATTAAGGCTGCCTTCATCGAAGGTTTTTGGTCAAATTGTGTTCGTTAGGCATGCAAAAATGGGATATATTGGCAGAGATTGGGTAGAGCTAAATTAATATGAACAGCATCCCCTTAGTTGTATATATTTTTAGTATGTTTTTGATTTTTAGGCTTTCTGATGTTTGTAACAACAAAAGTACTGTATTCAAAATTTGTCCTGCCCCTTCAGTAATGGGTAGATATAAACAAACTTCACTCTGGGTGCAGACCCTTTTTCGTTACCACTGTATACAGGGGTGATATATAGGCCCATTTTAGAAGACATTTTATACTGAAGCCACTGTGATTTTGTATTTTTAGAAGCTTATTCTAAACAAGGAAACTGAAAATTCTGTCTAGTTTACCTGCTGTATTTATCATCTGTGCATATAGAGTAGAGCAGGGGTGGGCAAAATGTGGCCCACGGGTGGGATGTGGCCTGCCAGGCCATTCTATCTGGCTCACAGGGCCACTAAAAAATTTAGAAAATTAATATTTATCTGCCCCTGGCTGCCTGTCATGTGTCTTTCAAGGGCTTGCCAAAACTCAGTAAGTGACCCTCCACCTAAAATAATTGCCTATCGATGGAGTAGAGCCAAGCATTTTAGTTGAAATATTTTTTTATTGATTGTAAAGTTTTAGAATTTTACTTGAATCCCTTTTACTGTATACAGTCTTGTTTTTGAGGTCTTCATTTATTTAAATGTAAAACACCCAACCAAATCCATACATAAAACTGAAACTTTTCATACATGAAATAATTTCATACATTTCTGTAGTAAATAACTTTTCTTCTTTAATAAACAAACCTAAAACAGGAATAATTGTTCTCAGTCTAGGAAGAACACTGCACTTGAGGGGTGCTGGATGTTAAATAAGGGCCTTCTCATGTAATACACATCTGTTAACTCTTCTTTCTTTCATTATTACTTTAATTTTTCAGAGCTTTTGTGGATTCTCGGGTTCAGACAATCTATGGAGGTACCAATGAAATAATGAAAGAACTAATTGCTAGAAGCATTGTAAGTGACAGCTAGACATATGGGTACACTGGAGACGTCTTCCTGAATCCTATTACAGTTAATATGGTATTAAATCAGACACTGGAATGTAAGTAGATGAAAGATGCGCTGTATTTTTAATGAGAAGAGCAAGCCCATCTTAAAAATTATTTTAATTAAAAAGCACTAATAAGGATAGCATGTGTGTATTGTTGGGCTCTAATGTTTCATGAAGATTAGCATTTAAAGATGCTTGATGGAAACTCTTGGTGAAAGCTCCGAGGCTAATCCTCTTGCGTCATTTTAAAAGCTCTTAGAGGCAAGATGATACACCTAGTGTGTTCTGATTTTTGAAAAGGGATATTTATGTGCTTCTGGAATATTAAAATAAACTTGAGGTCTTAAACAACATGTCATTACATTAAATCCAGCTTGAACTGTTCAGAATGAATGTAATCAAATTTTCAAGAAGCCACTTTCTTCCTGGAAGGCAAACATGTTTAAAGACCCCACAGTTTTAGATCAGCACTGCCTGTTGTCAAATGTAACTTGTACCTATCTTATTCTCACTTCAGTTTATGTGAATGAGAATGGTCTTAGTACTGATTTTCTTCAATTTTCATGTTTTACTTATATATGCATGTGTATGCTGCATTCATTTCTATTGCTGAGATGAAATAAGCAACTTTCAGCTTTATTTAAAAACACACAAAAACCCCCCTAAGGTTTACTTGTAACCAGAATTGCCTTATTTCAACGTGTATATATACTTTTAATAAAATATTTACAAGCAACATGACAATTATCTGTTTTTTAAAGTAATAGACTTCTTAAAATAAGTATTTGGAAGTGCCTTGATAAGTCTTGTTTTGATTTCTAAGTAACTATGAATGCATTACTTGTTAACAAGCACAATGTGTGTTACTTAGAACATCTGTGTGAACACCTCTGTCCAAAGCCTACTGGAAAATATCACTACATTTGTAGGCACAAATTAGAGGATTACTGTAAGAGTTAAGATAAAGGTGTCCACTTACAGGCCGCTGAGGCCCATCAGACTTTGTTTCTTCTTAACCTTGGCTCCCGAAGGAGGTGATGTGTTCAGCACCATACTCCAGCTAGCTTTACCCCCAGGTAGCTCCTGGTATGCATTGGATAAGAGGCTGGTGGGCCTCAGGACTGCCCTGGAAGTGGAAATGAGTGGAAACCTACCACCCTTATGTGGGATCAAAACCCAAATCCTTCCAGTGCGTAGCCAGTTGCCCTAGGTAGCTCCTGGTATCTGTGTAGACTAGCGTATGCTATTAATTCAGGCCTTTTCTTTTTCAAAGAATTGGCTAGGTTTTCAATTAGCCTACCTAAATAACAGCAGAATTGTATTTTAATAAGTCAACTTTTAAGTAGTGATTGGGTGATGTGAAATAGTATTCTTAGTTTCTAAGAAATACAAAACTTCTTCATTTCTGTATTGTCCCAGATATACTGCTGAAAATCTAAGCTTACAGAGGGGCACTATTACAGCTGGTTAGTGTATTGGTTATATCATTAGAAGAGCCAGGAATGGAATCAGGGTAGAGTGGCCTTTCCATTACAGGTGAACTTGCCATATATTAGGATTTGAAATACAAGCTTTTCTTCCCGACCTGGCAGGTATTATTGTTTTTATCAAACCTCTTGGATGAACAGATTTTGGTTTCTAAGGCTGTCACCATCACAGAATACATTGGCATCCCTTCAGTGCTCAATTTAAACTCACACGAAGGCAATACCTTTTCTTTCTGGTGCAGCTTACTGGAGCCTTCAGTGTTGTAAAAACTGTCTGCAGCATTTGGTGGGCTGAAAGGTATCCGTTTGCTTAGGGAAGCTTGTGCCTTTAGCAGTTGCATTTTAGCAAGCCACAAACCCCTTTGCACCAACTAGCATGGGGCCTGCAGCACCTCAGTGGAAGTGAGTTCAAAAGATTCTGGGCACATCTTTGTTCCTGTTTTTTCCTCTTATGACTTTTCCAAGAAGGGAGACCCCCAGCTAGGACTTTCTGATCTGCATCCAGAAGTGGTAGTGGACTTCTTGCAGGTGGCTTCATGGGGTACTGGGTGCTGGGGTTCCTAGTGCTGTCTCTGGAAAAACGAAGCCAGGAAGGATCATCCTCAGTCTGGATACTCCTGCCCGGATGTCCACACGAGTCTGCTGGGGCATGCAGATGAATGCCTGTCGAGCTGTTGGGACTCAGCCGAAGAATCTGACTTGCCTGTTCTTGTAGGCAAAGCTTCATGCCTGCCAGGTCTTTAAACTCTCCACATTATGAACCTTTTTTGCCCTTTTAGAAATGTTTTTCCTTTGCTCCTGAGGCTTGATCCGGTGTTTTACTTAAGGGAGTGAGAAGGTAGCTTCAGCAAGAGGGGAGGGAAGGGGATAGGCCCCCTTTGGGTTCCCGGCTGAGTGGCGGGGGGGGGGGGGGGCGCTGAAGGCGGTGAGTTTGGACAGAGGCTGCCAGCACCCTGGGCGCGCTGCAGCCTCCCTCTGAGGCGCCAGCAACGACTCCATTGCGAGGGACTGCGGCACTCCCAGCGGACCAGCGGCGCCAGGACCCTGCAGCCGCGCCGCTGTGCACTCGCGCTCGCATTCCAAGCTCCGCGGTACGTTTGCATAGCCCCGCCCCCCGCCACCTCCCATTGGCCTGCTCCCTCCGCCGGGGCACCGCCCCCTGCCGCTCTTAGCTGGGCGCTGACTGTTAAACAGCGGCAGTGAGCGGCGGGCTGGCGAGCGAGCGCGCGGCCGGGCGGGGGGCGCCGCTGCTGCGGAGTAGCCCGCGCGCCGGGGGGGGCAGCAAGCAGGCAAGTGCGAGTGCGGATTTGGGGGGGATAGTGAGGGGCGCCTGGGGTCGGTTGACTTCGCCGTCGTCCCCCCCTCGGCCGCGCGTGAGGGGACGGGCAGGCGCGGGGGTTAACGGTGAAAGGGGCGGAGCGGAGGGGGAGGGGCGTCTTCCCGGGGGCGGGGCGGGAACCCGCCCCCCCCCCCGCGCCGGATTCCTGCGGCGGCAGCTTCCCGCCGCGCCCCTGGCAAAGAGCGCCGGCAGCGGGCGGGAGTCTGCAGCCCGGGCCTTGGCCGCCGCGCCGCCTCGCGGGGGGGATCGAGCACCACGGGTGCAAGCAACTCCCCAGGCAGCTTCCTTAGAAGGGAGGGCTCCGCCCCTCTCCTGTTGTGTTTTATTCCGCCCCTCTCCTTTTTTGTTTTGTTTTGTTCCCTTCTCTTGGTCCCCGAGGGAGGGAGGGATTTCCCGGCTCTGGGCCAGCCCCGGACAGTCCAGCTGCTCACGCCGCAGAGGTCCCAGTTGCTTCGAGCGCTGGGGTCAATCTTCACGCGCCCGGAGTTCGAGACGGCAAGGTTGAAGGAACAGATAGATGCATGTGATGCGTTGTCCCACACCTACCGCGTGTGGTTTTGGGGGTTTGTTTGTTTTAGTTACAAACCCCCACTCATGCCTGCAAAATGTTACCTGGATAGTTATAAATGCCATCGAAGATCACACTAACGAATTTCAGTGCATTTACTTCATGTGCTTAGTATTTGGCTATGTAGGACAGTGTCCTGTGGTTCACTGGTGGCATCCTTGTCTGCCACATAGGAGACCTGGGTTCAGTTCCTGGAAGCTTATACAAATACAGCTGTGGAGGCACTAAGTGTCTGAACTCAGCCTGGCCTTTGGATTCTGTCTCAGTGGCCCTAAAGTGGGGGAGGAGCATCTGGACAGTCTCCACTCCTCCCAAACTGCTACCATGCACACACATCAAAGGTCTGGGTGATCTCTCATGCATACACCATGATCTGGAAGGATCAGCAGTTGCCAAACAAAGTTGGTTAGGCAGGAAGATGTCAGTTCCCTTATGAGCAGTGCCAGTTTCCCTCATGGTTTCTATAAAGCTTGTGTAAGGTCCACAAGCTGTCATTTTAAGGCATCTTTTTGTGCTCCCCTTCCTTCTTCTATAATGTCAGTTCCCACAGATATTCCCCTGTTTTGCTATGGTTTCTCTCTGTGCTTTGAATGAAGTAATACTTGGGTGAAGTAAGACATCCTTGTCCTTGCAGGGTTCTTACCAGGCAAGGATTTCTAAGTGATTGACAAAGACAAATGGTTGTATCATGCTTTTGCCTCCCAGAGATATAGTGAATGAAGTACACACTGCACTGTATTGATTGCACCCAGAATCACAGGCCACTTCTTTTTTTATTTTTAATTAAAATGATTATTTAAATGACTAGTGCAATTGGTACCTAACATTTTCAGCCCACAGGCTGGATGATTGGTGTCAGGTTGATGGACTGGATCTGGCCTGATCTGGTATATGAGGTAGACCCCGCCAGGGCCTAATCTAGCAGTGAGGAAATGCCCTGGCCAGGGCTGATCCTTCTGTGTGAGGCCAGCTCAACTAGGGCCAATCCACCTGTGTGGGGCTTGGAAATTTAGCAGCAGGGGAGTGGTGGCAAGGATAATTGTCACTGTTTCCCCACTGCCAAATTTCCAGATCTGTGGGAAGGCCAAGTTACATGGTTCTGGGCGTTGAGCACCCTGGACTAATGGATGTACCACTAACCGGGATTAGAGTCCAAAGTTCACTTTCCAGGTCCTGCACAGATGTCTTGCATGACCTTGAGAAGCCATTTATCCTACCTTATGCGCAAGACCCTCTTTTGTAAACAGCTCAGTAGGTCTTCAAATAAAATGCACAAAACACCTTCCATAGACGAGCGTACGAACTTCACTTCATAAATCTACCAGATACAAAAAATCATAGATTCAGTATAGACATTGGGTGTATAACACATTACAACCTGCCTGACATCTGATTCAGCAGGTACCTGCCAAAGCTGACCCTAAAACCTTTCCCCCACCCCCATTCCTTCCCTCCCCCTCCTTTTCTACCCTTTGTCTTCCTAAGTTTCAGCTCTTTAAGTTTTCACAGGCAGCCTCTTTTCTGCCTTGGAAAACTACTGCAGTAGAGTTTCCCTTACCTTTGGCTTTCCCCACCCCCCCTTCCCTTCTCTACCTTTTTCTTTTCCTAATTTCCACTATTTCCATTCTCACTGACATCCTGTCACACTTTTAGCTTCTTTCATTCCTTGGAGTCTCAGAACAGCTGAGACTCCCTATGCCTGAAGAAGTTTGATTGTGTCTGAAAGCTTGCAAAGACGTTTTTTCCAACTACTCAGTTGGTCTGATAAAAGATACCACATCTACTCAAAGAAGCTTGCCTGCCCAATGTTTGAGAGGCACTTGAATACCTTAGACCAGTGATTCTCAGACTTTTCACAGACCACTTGAAAATTGCTGGGGGTATCGGTGGACCACTTAATTAACTTTTTTTTGTTCTACAAATCAAAGCACACAACTCATTTTGATATCAGTAATCTTACCTTTCTAGTGTGATGGTTGTGCGTGCTTTTTTGAGCAAAGTTCTTGGAATTCAGGCGTAATATCTGTCAGCTCTGGCTTTATGTCACTTTTCTGTGGACCACCTGAATGGAGCTTGTGGACCACAGTTTGAGAACCGCTGGTCTAGATGCTAACAGTTGTGAGGGTCATATTGTTAGGTAGGTAGATAGCTAAGTTGCCTAATTTTACATGGAGCCAGTGGCAAAGTTGGGAACACAAACAGTCTCCTGTTCTAATAGTTGTTTCCTCCATGTGATTAAAAAAAAAAAAAAACACCTTTATGAGACTCCTTGACAAATAAAACTAGAAAAATGTTTTATTTTGTAATGGTTTTAGTAAACCCTAATTTGGAAAGGTGGCAGCTTTAATCATATGTTTCCATTATCACCCTCTTCTACATTGGTAGCTCCCATAAATGTTAATGGAATTACAAGTATAAATTCTCTGCCTGTTAAGTAGAGAAGAAGTGTTAAATTGATTTTGTTTAGAAAGGCTTTCATGGACACCTTTTCAAACTGACTGACTCAAAGGAAAAACTGAGAAATGTCATGCCATTTGTTTATGGAACTTGCAATGACTTTAAGGTTATTGCAAAGAATTATATTGGAAATGTGCACAATATATTCAGAGATCCATGAGCTGTTAATTATAGAAAGTGTCTAATTTTAGCATTATAAATTAAAAAACTGAGTTCTGTTCAATGATCAGTTACAAACAAATTGTTTCAGATTTGAACATGAACTTGAGCTGATAGTGCAGTTTTACATTTTGAAAGAGTGAAATAACATGTGAAGTTGGGTTCAGAAGTATGGAAGAACAAGGAGAAAAAGCAGCTTTGTTTAGAGCTTTTAATGAGTCATGGATTTTACCATAAATGAATACTAATGTGTTTCACTTGAAGCATATCCTTTTTGATGTTTTGTGTCATTAAAATGGTTTGGGTGGTCTGTCTTAAACTGAGTTCCTCTCCTGATGAAAGAAAGCAATCCTTTTTTTGGTGTGTTTTCAAAGATGAAGAATTTATTGCTTTATAACTTCTGGGGGGTACAAAATACTAGAGTTTGTAGTGCTGCCTGGATAGAATTGACTGCACAGTAAGAGCTTCTGAAAACTGAGACTCCCCATATAGTCCCATTTTTCCAAGTTATTAACTGAACGAAATACTGAAATGTTTAAATAATCATAGTGAGTAACTGCAACTTTTGAATCAAAAACAAAAGCTACCTACTTGGATGATCTTTTTTTCCTTTTAGGATAGTGAATAGTCAAGATGTATAAGTATAGGTGCCAGTTTCTTTCATTCTACTAACAGGGCACATTCAATAGTATTTATTATTCTACACAACTTTTTATAAGTTAAAACTTGAAACATTACTTGTAAGTAAAGTTGGAACAATACTTTCAGATAGAAAAAGATGTATTCAAATTGTACTCACTCTTTTCTTAAGCTGTTTACAGAAAACTTATAAAAGTGTTATTGGCAGCTAATTTGCTACAATATTACATTTTGAGTAGGTCAGAAGAATGAGTGCATACAGATCAGGGTGTACAAGAGAATAGGTCTTAACCTACAATAAAATATTAATTTCAGGATATCCCAAGAATGCTATAAAACAAACCAAAGAGAAATAACCTTCTGTACGGGCATGAAAAAGACAGTGAAACTGAGTATACACAGAAGTGAAACAGACCTGTCTTGTCTGAACTGAAATAGATACACACATCTAAACATATTATGAAGGCATAAAAGTTCATTGGACTTTAAAATACTTTAATCATCCAGCAGAGTATAATAACCAGTACAGCTTTATTTTAAGAGTCTCAAATGGCTTTGCAAGAAGAAAGCCTGGGAAATGGGTTACAGAGAAGCGTGACAGAGGCAGGTCAAGGGGTTGACTAGAAGACTACACAGAGAATGTAGAGGTGAGGGGATGAAGGAGGAGTGAAAGGTTGAGTAAAGAATGGAAGGTTAGTGGCTGCTGGGGAATTTGAGAGTAATGTATGTACTCAAATCCAGGTTTTTTTTCAGTCATTGAACATTGTTTTGGATTCAGGTACATGGTGAGGGGGCAGGCAGCTGCTGCAGCTCTAGGCCCCTCAGAGTCATTTGGAGCCACAGCTGCTGACCCCCTCTGCCTGCTCCCCCTACCCCTACTTCTCTTCATCCCAGGCCATGGAGCACATGGTGGTTCTTGCTCACAACCAGTGGCAGGGCCAAAGCCACTGCTGCTACAGCTGTAATTGTAACCACCTGGCTGGGCAGGATACCATGACTGAGGCTAAGTGGCAGCAGCTGGGAAGAAGGGGGCAGGCAGTAAGGGAGGAATGCAGAAGATGCAGGCAGCAGTGGGGACCAGGTATCAGGAGGAGGGGTGGGGGTGTAGAATAGAGTCCAGTTCCAGAGGTGGGCCATGGTATTCCCTAGTGGCCACTCTGATGCTGTCCTGCCTCACTGGTGTTTTGAGCCACAGCCCTATGCTTGCCTGGCATGCCTTGATGTCCAATTAATAGAAATATTGGAAGCAGTCTTCGGAGACCAGTGTAAGCCTTGGATGCTCTACACCTGGCCATGGCCTGTCCCCAGTCCCTGCCTGAAGAAGGTATTTTCTCTGCCTCTGCTCCTCACCCACTGGCTCTACCCAAGTTGTGGGCACCAGTTATGCCTTGCTGGCACTAATGGTCTTAATGGCTCTAATCCTAGCCTCTAGCCCTCTGACCTTGTCTTGCTTAGCCCCCACCGGGTCTCTATCTCTTGCAGGCTTGCTTTCTTGTTACCTTCAGCCTACCAACTCCCTAACCTTTCCAGAGCTACTTCCTTGTTGTCTTCAGCTCACTGGATCCCTGACCCTTGTATGGCTCGAGCACTGAGTGCCTACCATTCACCCTTGTGGTATCCAACCAATTCTACAGCCACAACCCAAATTCCCAGTTAATACACTGTATAGCAGAAACAATATATAACTTATCTCCCTGTTCACCATTTCTTACAAAGCTCCTTCATTTATGGGACCTAGACCAGACTGTTTCTGCTAGTCCTAGGCTAGGTTTATATAGCCCCTGGATCCTCCCCTCTCTGGTCACCTGATTCGTCTGTTTGCAAGTAGTGCCGAGGATTTACTAATTCTCTGAATCAACAGTTAGGGTATCTTGCTGCCTGCAATTTGCAGGCTAGGGCCTGTAGCCCTTTAACTATGCTGCTTGTCTCTGCTAAGCAGTACTTGCTCTAATGGCAATTTATGATAGTACCAGGCTACTTGCCCCCGAGGCTTGTTTCCCTGCTGCAGGTGGGTGGTAAATTTAAGATAACCCTCCAATAATTAGATTCTATACATGGAAAATCGTAATACATTCATAAACTTCCAATGTATAGAAATTCACTGTAGTGGGTTCAACTTTTATTTGATGTTGTTTTGGATTTGGATAGAGACAATATTAGTGGGTCAACTTACAAAAAGACAATTTTAGAAAAATGTTTATTTCAAGGACAGATGTGTGTGGCTGAAAAGAAGCATTTTGTGCTTTGCATAAAACCAGAAATCCTGGCTACATCCTACTATGTAATTAAGGCTTAGAGTCAGTAAATATTGGCTGCTCTGTTGTGTACGTATGATTGTTTCTTTAAAAAATGCCCTAAGTTTTGTTCTTTTTACTTTTTTGTTTGTTGGTTGGTTTGTTTATTTTAAATCCAGTTCTAAAATATGCCAAATAGATCATTTACAAGGTTATTTTAATGATCTGGAGTTGAACTGTTTGCCAGTTTAGTAGCAATTCTGTTGTTCTAGTTTAACATACTAGACAATGGGAAAAAGTGCTTTATCTGTGAAACCAAAACATTTCTCAGTGCAATATTTTAACCTTTACATAAGTTCCAAGTTGCACTTTTTGATTTATTTATTTTGTAAAGGCAAAAGTTTTGGCTGTAGAGATTTACTTTCAAAGAGGGTGGAGTGAAATTATTTTTACTGCTGCCAGAATGGAACAAAAAACCCCAAACTTGTCAACAGGAAAAATGTGCTTTTTTTCTGTTGAGCTCACAATGTTGCTCAAAGTTTTGTGTTGTGTTTGATATTTTGCTTCATTCCTATTTTGGCAACAACATTCTCTTTGTATTTTCAGTGTATGTTATAGGCATATTAAACTCCATAGTCTAGATTGGAAGTATTCTGTTTTTTTAACTCTTAAGCCTGTGTAGTAGTAATTCCATGCTTTAGGGCTTCTCCTTGTTGCCTTTGGCTTTTGGAAGGGATTTTGGTGGGATTTTTGGCCTTCTTTTGGAAATGCTGGATATTGACTATGGCTAGAGATGGAAGTTTGGCAGAGGGCTGCTGATGCTCATATAACTGCCTAGAAACCTCTTAGTTATCTGCCTGGGTCATGCATTCGTGGTCAGACTGATTACTAACTGTCATATCAAGAAACGGCTTTTACTGCAGGTCAGATTAGCAGGAACTGTGAATTTTTTGCTTTCTGCAGTAAAAGCCCTCTTTGAGCATGCATTGCCATATTTACCTGAATCCAAGACAGCCCTGAATTTATAAATTTGATATGCTTTTTCATGTATAGAACCTAATTATTGGAGGGTTTTCATAAAATAGTCACCCTTACTGCTGCAGTGGGGAAAGCAGCATTGGGAAGGCAGGCAGTGGGAAGACCAGTGGCAGAGGAATCAAATAGCCTGACTCTTGCTCCTTGCTGCCCGTTTCCTCATCACTTGGCCCCCCCTTCCCCATTCTCTCCCCTCCCCTGGTGGTTGGCCTGTGCTCAGCACCTGCCCCCTACCTTCCCCCTCCCCAACACTTGACCTTTGCTTATCTCTTATCCTCTGGGTAGAGCATGTGGTTGCTCTGGCCCTGGCCATGCAGCAGTATTATTGAGTGACTGCTATGCCCCTGGAGCTGTGCAGGAGCTGCTGCTGTTGCCATCAATGCTGCTGCTGGGCTGGGCCAGGGCTGGAGCAACCATGTGCCCAGGTTGAGGCCAGAGTCAAAGCCTTAGCAGCTACCTGCTCACCTTGTACTAGAATCCAAAATGAGGATCTTTCCCCATCATGTTAAATGGAGGGGAAAAAAACCTTCTTGTCTTAGATGTGAGTAAGTGCAGTAACATGCAAATTAGCTGTCATTTTAGTGGCAAGGCATGTTGTGGGATTCATTTTCCCCACAGTATTCTTTGTGGCTTGGTATGTGAGCGAGAATGATCAGAGCGGATGATCTTGTGGACCCTAGACAAATTGTCAGCTACAGGAGATGAGACTCTGGCTTCAGAGACCTTTTCAAGTCCTGTGTTCCTGTGGAGTGTTTCAGCTGACAGTCTGCAGAATGAAAACATTTTGTAAAGCATGGAAAAGTTACTGGGCAAGGTGCTGGTCAAGATCTTTCCCCTTTGGAAAGGGTTTTATCATTTATTTTTAGTTATAATGTAAGTCAAGCGGTTTGTTTTAGGAACGCCTGTTTAGTTTAATGCTTTGTCCTCCTCCAAGAATAATGCTTTCTACTACTTTCTTGAAAGTTGATGGATTAAATTGAAAATAATTTATTTTCCAAGTTGTTTACAATGTGCAATTTCTCCTTGTTGAATTTCAGAAGCTTACAGCAAAACCAGAGGAGTATATGGTGTTTAAAGGGACATGAACAGCTTCAAACAACTTTTCTGTGTAAAAATTATTTACTACCATTGTTACAAAAAGCCCCTGAGGATGTGTAGGGCACATACAACATAATTGTCTCTATCCTTTCCATGTGTTTACTTTGTACATTTGACAGTTCTTTGTGTGACATCAATTTCTGTTTGTGCGGGCTTTCACAGCAACAGAGGAATAATGTACGTTATTGCTACTTTAAACAAATTTTGGTGAGATAATATATGAAACCACTTTAAAAGCATCATTAAAAATGTCTAGATTTCAAACCAGCCACATCCCTTTAAGACAGGGGTGGGCAATTATTTCAGGTGAAGGGCCACTTACTGAGTTTTGGGAAGCCGTTGAGGGCCTCATGACAGGCAGCCAGGGGCAGATAAATATTAATTTTCTAAATTTTTTTAGGGCTTCGGGGGCTGGGTGGAATGGCCTGGTGGGCTTCATCTGACCCGCAAGCTGCATTTTGCCCACCCCTGCTTTTAGATATGCCCTCTGCTTTAAGATATGCTCTGCTGAGAGCTCCAAGAAGTTCAAGTGTATTATAGCTCTTTTGGTGCTATTATAACCCCAATAGAGAAATTATAAACCCTGCAGGAGACATGATGTCTTCCTCTCCCCTGCTTTAAATGTTAGCAACTCTTTCTAATCATTGCGGCTTATTAAAGTTATTTCACATGCATGCGTGGGGAAAATCCAGCTCTTGCCCTCTCCGAGTTAGAGGAACTGCCAGTCCCATGCTGTGTTAAAAAGAATTTGGTATTTAAAAACAGTGACTTTAAAACTGTATCTCATCCAGTCAGTGAAGATGTTGACAAGTCTGTTGACAAGTCCTAAAATCCATTTAGGACACCCTGGTCCCAAATGATAGAGGAGAAAGCAGTGGCTGTACTGACCTAACAACAGCTATAGACCACAGTGTCCTGTTTGTTAAAAATGAATACTGTATTTTAGTATTATTTCTATTGTGGTAGTATCTGATCAAGTCTAACTATATTAAGCACTGTACAAACCACAAATGCTCAATATTTAAGTGTAAAAAGCCAAATGGTAGATTTCATCATGTGATCTCAGCTTGCCTAAGACTTCAAGCTTGAAATAGTCTCTCTTGTTTTAAGACTGTCACCCTCACATCAAGGGACTGCCATTGCTGATGAAAGTGCGCAGCAGCTTAGTAATTGCCTAGCTGGGAAAATACCTAGTATGAAGAACTTCTTAACTCTCCTGGGGCACATCTATATGAGACGTTTACTGCACAGTTGACTAATTGCACAGTGAATGTCTTAGCATCTTCACATGCACCACTATTAGGGCATGTGAAACTAATTAGGGCACATACACCACTACTAGGGCACAGCAGGCTAGGACTTGTAAACACAAAGCCTACCCTGCTGCAGAGTTTGGTTTTTTTTGTCATGCTCAGCAGCACACATTTAGATGCTGAACCAGTTGGCTGGGGCATGAGGGTGCTTCAGTGTGAGGTCTGCCTGCTGGCTAGCCCCACACTGAAGCACCCTCGTGCCCCAGCCAGCTCCTCTATAGTGCATTGAGCCAGGTCAGAGTAGCCCCTGGGCTGGCAGGCTGACTCCCCAGGCTTCCTGCCAACTGGGGCTGCCACAATCCAGCTCGGTGTGCCGTGGTCCAGGCACATGTGTAAACTGTGTGTCCGGGAGCAGTAAACTAGAGCAGTAAGCTCTGCAGTTCATTGCTGCATATTAATTTCCATTTAGACGTGCCCTGGAGGATACTTTTGCTTCTGTTGTAAGGGTATAGGTTGCAGGGCTGTGTGAAGCTTGGGTCACTGCCTCTATTTGGGGGAGATTTGGCCTGATTCAGCACCCGAATCTCCAAATCTGAATCAAATCAGGAGACCCATTAATCTTTCTGAATTGAATCAGAAGCCTCCAATTCGGTTAGGAGAGATTTGATGATTCGGCTGTAGACACAGCTTTATATGTTTTTTCTACATACCTTGAGGTACCAGGTGCAGCTCATGAATGCTGAGATGGTGGGCCAGATGGAGTGTCCCACAGGAGTGCAGGGGAGTCCCCTGCATGCTCAGCAGTGGACCCCCCCGGGCTCCCATGGGACGCTCCATCCACCCCACCATCTCAGTGTTCATGAGTCATGCCTGGTACCTTGAAGTACGCAGAACATACAAAGCTGTGCCTGTGGCCGAATTGCTGATTCTCCAAATCAGAATCAAATCTTCAGATTTGGCTGAATCAAATTGGGACAGTGATCCAGATCTGAGAATTGAATTGCTGTCCCCTGAATCAGGCCGAATCCGAATCGAATACTGCCTGCTTCGCACACCCCTAATAGTTTGTATTTGTATTGATCTAAGGACATAGGCGAAAAAGGTTAAACTAATCTTTATTAGACCATTAGATCAAATATTTGGGTGGGTCTAATAAAGCATGTCAGGTTTACCCAAAGAACCCTGTCTGCCTTTGCTCCTGGTGGGCTTTATGGGTTCAACAGGAAAAGTCTTTCACAGACCTTCATCTTTTTATCTTTTTACTCCCTTTTTTTGTTGTTGTTACAGGTTAGGCCATACATCCAGCTTACTTTGGACAATGCCCCATTTACAATAGCATTGCTTTTAAGGTGCAAAAAACATTATATTTATCCCTTGTGTTGACTGCTGTCTAGTTTCCCTCTCCCTTGGATAGTCATCTATATGTAGAGATCTCTGTTAATTGTGAAGGAAATGCCCCCTGCAGCAGCTCCTTTAATTTTTTTTTTGTTTTGCTCCCCCCCCCCCCCGGATTAGCAGAGAGGCCTGCTGGCCATGCTGTTTGCCGCTGATCACCAGGAAAGCAAAAAACACGGTTTTAAATACAGTATGCCGCATTTTTTGCCTCCCCACTAGTTAGCAGCAAGTGACGGGGCCAGTGATGGGGGGATGAGTGGTGGCTGCGTTAATTTCTTGGTTGCTGGTGCCAACATGATGACTCTGGGAGCCATGGCAAGAAACCCTGTGGGTGGGATCCAGAGGTGGGTTAACAAGTATACAGGAAAGCCCATAATCCAAATCTGGTTTGCCAGTTCATTTGAGTTTAACATAACTGAGTTCTTCATTTGGACTAAGGTAGGTAACACTTGAATTTCGGCCTTGAACTTGATAATCTTATTTCTCAGGTGGGTAAAATTGGAAATACTGCAGAGTCTGCACACTTTGCTCCCACAGGAGGGAGAAGCCTTTTGTTGCACAACAAACAACCCCTCTGTGGTAATGGATAAATGGATCTTGTTGGACTCTTTGAGGACCTGGCTGGCCTTATTCTTCAGGTGAATTTATATTTGTGGGATAGTCTTAAAATAAGTTTTAAAATAATCTGGAATGGTCTTTTGTATGCATAATGTCATTAAAATAAGACAATTTACATGGCCCATGTTATTTTCAGGTTTGCTGTAAACTACCTTCGGTAGCTATAATGACACCAGCCCTCAGAGAGGCAGCAACAAAAAGTCATGGTATCCACTTGTCACCTTCTTTGTCCTCTAGAGCTATGGAGTCTGATACAGCTTTGTGCATGGAAAATCCCAGAGCAGTGGAAGAGAAGCTAAAAGAGGATTCAATCACACAGATTACGTGCTCAGTCTTAGGGTTTCCCACCACTGAACCCAACTACAATAATGACATCTTCAATGTAAAGCATTTTGGTTCTCCACAGTCTTCCAAACATTATCAGTCTGTCTTGCTAATGAGCGCAAATTCTGCATTAAACAGCATAAATGGTAAGCAATGGAAACTGGGAGAACACACCTGCTCCAAGGTGAAAAATCCATTACATAACAGTGTTGCCACAACGTGCAGCCAGATTAGTAATTCAGAAGCAGAAGAACAGGTGAAAGGGGAAACTTTTTCGGAGACCATGACCCAGAGTTTGGAAAAAATACAGAGACTGTTGGAGTCAAGTGTAACTGAATCTGGTAACGCAGAAGAAATGCAGTTTCCAAACGGGAAATGGTTCTGGAAGAATGGTTTTTTGGGTAAAGCTTTAGCAATACACACAGAGACAGAAAAAGGGCCTGAAGTGCACCAAGTTCTGCATAATCCTTTGGAAGCAGTTTTGGGCTGCTCTGCCACGGGTAAAGAAGAGGAGTTGAATGCTCGTTTCCATCAGTGTGTGAGTAAGCAGCAAGTTCTGTTCAGCCGGACCAAAAGAACTCAGAAACGGTTACAAATGCTCCTGGCAAAACATGTTGTCAAACACTGTGACCAGCAGCTGAAATGCTTGGTGAAACTTCAGCTACAAAAAGTAAAGTTTTTTGATGACTCAGCCAAATTATTGGATGGTATCTCCCTCGGATGCACTGAAAATAAGACACAAAACAGTACAGCTATCTTGGAGAATAATTCAAGTAACAACACACACAATGGATTTTGCATTGCACCTGGTGAAGTCCGGGGGGTTGCACTCTCTACGTCAGGGCTGCTGTCTCGTGTGGAGAAAGATCTGGATTCTGATGCAACTTGCAGCAGCAGCTCAGATGAAGATTGTGATGAACAGACTGTCAAGAAGACGATGGAAGCGTAAGTGTTATATTATTGCTAGACTTTTGTATTTAACGGGTGTTACAAATCTGGGAATTGAAAAGTCCAAACCTGCAAATTCTTTCTCATATGAATAGCCTTCCTGAAATCAACGGAACTGCTCATGTGAACAAGGCTTGACAGGGCTTGGCCCTAAGTTGGAACTTATGTAAGTTGAACACTGAAGGAAATTGATTGCATTAGAATACAGTTTATAGTAGGGTTGTCAAACATGTGGAACTACCCTGTCAGTCTTGTGGGACTGCTGGAAAGCCACTGTAAGTTGTGGGGGCACGGGCTGCTCCAGAATCTGGGACCCTCAGGCCTCAGTGTATGTGTTGATTAGCAACAGGAGGATGAGTGAGGGCCAATCCAACCACAGTTATCCTTCAGCCACTTTGTCATTATTGCTGTGGCCGTATCACAGCCACCAGCCCTTATCACATACCTTGTGTTGGAGGTGGAGCTGGAGCTAGAGCTGCTGTCATGGTACAGGGTTTGCAGTGGTGGTAGCTCCAGCTCTGGCATGGGGCACACAGCAGGGTTGCAGTTTGCCCTGGGTGAGAGCCTGAGTTGCCATTGCTGCTGTTGCTTCCTCATGCCAAGGGCAGCAGGGTAGTCAGCAGGGAGTCCTATGGTCCAGATCTGGCCCAGGGCATCCCTGGTTTACAGAGATTCAAATTTTGCACTCCTGTTCCACCTGTTTAATATTGTTAGGCAGAGTATCTACAACAGTGCTGTCCAAACTTTTGGCCCCACAGGATGCATGTGTCATGTGAGCTGGGTCCCACACAGGTCTGGGCTGTGGGGGCAGGCCCCATGCACCCTGATGTGGCCACATGCTGGGATACAGTCACATGCTGGCCTGGCTTCATGTGTTAGCACAATCTAGCACACATTATCTAGCCTACAGGGCTCTCCATGCATTCAGAAATTTGGGGAGCGGCCAGTTAATATTGCCACCATTCCCCCGCCACCAAATTTTCAGACCCATGGGCAGCCAGAGGTTGAGCACCCCTGATCTGCAGGATTGGTACAGTTCTTAAATACCGTATATATTTAGAGTAACTTAAGTGACAGTTGTGTAAACAAAATAATTTTGGCAAATATAAAACACAGACATTATTAACTTATTTGACTTAATAACAGTTAATTGGTGTCAAAGGCTTGCAATTCACTTTTCTGTGGCAAGAAGAAAACTCTTCTTCTGGTGGGGATTGAAGCCATTTAAATTTCTGGAGAGCTCAAAGCTGACAAGTTTCTTAGTATTACAAAGATTACATCAATCCCCTTTTAGGCAGTATATTTTTTTCCTAAGTCTCTGTATGGACATCAAGATTTCTTCCATTGTTACAGATACCTTTTCCCAAGAGGCAGCAAAATTTACTGCACCTCTCAGTTTCACAATCAGAACTCTCTGGGCTGTTGTAAATTGACAAGAAGTGTGTTGATTTCATGCTGCTGTGGCTTTGAATGTCTGAGCTACAACAGAGAGGGGCATTGAATTTTATATGCAGGGATGAGAAAATAGAGGCAAGATATTTAGATAACACCATCAGCCTGTCACTTTGCAGCATGCAGGGTGCTGGGGACGATATTGGAAACCTCTGCCAGTCAGGCAAGCTCTGGAGAGAGGGGGACAGAAAGCTCCCTTTTCTTATTTTGTGGTTAAATGGAGCTGAGCAGGTGTTCAGGTTTATTAGGTACTTGCTAGCTAGTCAGAGACTGAAGCAAAAGGGGAGAGTCTCAAAGCTTCCATGAAAAATCCAGGGACTGCAGGTTGGTCAGAATCCAGAGACACACAAAGTTTGGACTGGTTTTCTCAAACAGGGTTGTCCTTGAACATTTTGGATGGGGTTCCTGATCTTCTATAAGAACCTCTGATTAGTCAATTTGTCCTCTAATGAGGAAATATATGGTATTTTTTTCAATTTCTATTGTTGGTGTTAATAAATGTATTTTAAAATTTTCTGTCTCTTGCTCTGATCTTTGAAAAATCACAACATTGAGTAGAAATTTGCATTTGCATTTGCACTGGATTTTAGCAGCTCCTGAAAAAGCGTGGATCCATCTTATTACTCATTTATTAGCTTGAATTGTGAAAACTTTAAAATAGTGTAGTAGTTCCATTCTGTTATGGCATCATGCTGCCATTTCTGTCTGCTACTGTTGAATTTGGAAAGCAGATGGAAGAGAAAAAATAAAAAAGGAAAAGTGAGTTTGAGTTTTCTTTCTTCTATTATTAGAATGCTATATCCTGCATTGAAAACCAAGCTAAAATGCATTGAGTTGCCAACTAATTTATTTTTATCACTGTAAAGCCTATATATAAATGTTATTCTCCCTTTGAAATAACTCTGAATAGGAAAATAGCATCACCAAATGTTCTCCAGAATACCAGAGTCAACATACTTCTTTCTCAAAGCTGGTCTTCCTGAATGTTTGAGTAATTATGCTGCCTCTGAGATTTTTCTCATGATTACATGAATTTACTAGGAAAAACATTATAAATGAACTCAAATTCTCAAAAGGGGGGGAAAAATCTACAACTCAGGAGTAGGATTCTGAATATTTTTGTCCTTGTAGGAAACATTTCAGTTTCTAATCCTGTTGATCCATCTTTCACATCAATCTTCTTTAATTTGTTGAAGTTACCTGTCTGATTTAAGGTTTGTCTAGTTCATATTGTTTCCAGAAGTCACACTTGAGGAGCACACTCTGAGTCCTTACCACATGACCAATGTAAGCACAGCAACAATCAGCTTTCAGCGAACATTAGTTGACAGTCCAGCTACTATTAGTTTAAGTATCATTTAACGTGAGCTGGAGATTACTGAGACCCCCTTAAGGTGCGATTACACTTATACTTTACGCTTAGGATGTGATTAACCAACCAGGTAATTGTACCTACCTTAAGTTGTAGGTACAATTCGTAGCTCCACCTTTAACCAATGAATGGCTTGATAAAATAAGCAATAAAGTACAAAGTTATTCCCCCCAAAATGTGTAAAACTTTGTAGCTTGTTCTAATTTAACAATCTCTGATGAACTGAATATGTGGCCAAGTGCTGCCCTGTGGCTGGCAGCCCCTCAGTTTGATGAGGCCTAAGAGAGCACTACAACCTGGCAGCCTGTGTTGTCAGCTGTGGGGTTTGCAGCAGGTAAAATGCTGTCCCCTCTGTGAGCCTCTTGGTGTGGGGCTCTCATTGGGAGCAGCAGGAAAAACACTGCTCCTGCAAGCTTTGTGCAGTGCGGGGCTCTTGGTGGCAGCAGTATTCCCTGTGGTGCACATGCTCTTGAGTCATGCAGCCCACCTTTGCTGCAGGGCTTGCACTGGCAGCAGTGAGAAGAGTGAGGGAACACTGCCTCAGCTGTGATCCCCTCACCTCTGGAGGTTTGCAGCAGTGACAGTGTCCCTCTGCGTTACCACCATTGCGAGCCCTGCAGCCCATGTCACTGTGGGACTCGCAGCAGTGCAGGAGAAGTCTGCCACTGCTGTGAGTCCCACATCTCGGGAGGCAATAAAACGTGATGGGATCTAATGCACAATCCCACAATTGCATCTCCTGCCATGCACAAAGTGATTCTTTGTTTTAACGGTCTTCAAAGGGATTTAAACTCAGATTAATCAACAGAGCAAGTCTCTACTTTGGGTGCCATGTGGCCTAGCTTACATTTTTCTTACATTAGCTTACATTTTCAAGTTCTAACAACGTTTTTATTCATGTTTTGTGTGTGATGAGAGTGTGATAAGGATTGTAAAGTTCGTAGTGTTTAATAATCTATTTGATACTGGAATGATGTTATGTAGAGGAAACTGGAAGGCAGTATAAAACATTAAAATCTTTTTTTGGTGGATTAGGTCAATATATAGGGTCAAGAGATAGTTAACTGAGATTCTCTGTTTACTCCACCAGTAGTACTTCATGAACTTTATTGGTGGAGGGGCACAAAGTCTCTTATGGGAGGGTTTGCTGGACAGTTATGTAGGTGTCCATATGCTCATTCAAGGAAACTTTGCTGTGCTTTCTTGATCCAGTATTTCTTTTGGACATCTAGTCCTTTGTTTCTCCTTTAGTGCTCTTGTAAAAAATATGATATTCCCCATAAATTTAGTTTTTACACCATTTATCATGATAAGGTTTCCATTTTGGCATTTTTCACTTTTCCCTTATTAGTTTTGGATGCTCTTTTACAAATTGCCATGTTCCAGTGGTGCTAAGCCTGATGAAGAAGCAGATGTATCATGATTTCATTTTCTGTAAATGGAAAACTGCTTTTCTAAGGTTCATCATGCAGACCTACTGAAGTTAGGCTTTCTCTTAAGGATTCTGTTTGGAAAAAGAGGAGATGGTAAAATGGTTGTAGATATTTCACACCTTAATATCAAAGGGAAAAACCATGTTCTGCTTAATGTCTCAACATACTCTGTTTGTCCTAGACTTTTTATTTTTCACATTTTACTTAGGTTTGCATTGGCTTATTAAGTAACATTTGTGCAGGTGACAAACAGACGGCACTTGCAAGCACATTGTCCAGTGTTGCAGCAAAAGGAACATCTTGTTTGCTTTTGAGCCTTATAAGGAAGAGAAAAAAATCCTCTTTCACAGTTTTTTTTGCTGGATTAGGTTGTGATTTTTCCAAAATATGCAGTACCACATACCTGGTATGAGACTTGGGGTTTATTACAAAAAAGTCTGCCAAGACTGGATGATTTTCTTATTTTCATTTGTCAACATTTTTTCATTTGTCTTAAGGGTAAATCCTTTTTTTTCCAAAACCTAAAATTTATTAATAGTTTTATAGTTGCAGGAAGCAGTCTGAAAGATTTTAATGTAAGCAAAAATATTGACATGTTGTAGCCTGCAAGGAAATCTGAGACTCAGGAATGTCAAAGCCTTCTAGTTAGATAACTGTTGAGTATATATTAAATAAAAACTTGGCATTAGCTTCAGGAATGACTATTTAATACGTAGTCAACATAGCCTGGCTGAACAGAAAATTTGGTAGTTGTACATGTGTGCATACACGATAACCTCACACACCTAGTTAAGCGGAACATTGAAACTGGGTTTATTCCTAAGGTGAATTGCCGATTAATCATCCCACTGGCTTTTTTCCGCCCAAGGATATATAGGTTAGGTATATTAATAATAGGCTTTTTTGTGGTGCTCCTTTTTATAATTTTCATACCTCATGGAGATGTTACAATGATAAATCGCTATTTGTAACGTGGCCAATAATCTTCTTTTTGCAGATTTCATTAACTTTAATGGAAGATATTTCGATGAATGATTCAGAGCATTTTTGAAAATAGGGCCCAGTTCATGAAAGCATTAATCATATGTCTAATTTTAAGCATGTGTGAAAGCATGGACTTTAAATTGGTGTACATAAGTACTTTCCTTTATAAAGATAATTTCCTGATACAAAGCCTTATTTAAGCCTAATTCATATGGATTTAGGAACCAAACGTTACATGCAAATAATTTTAAGTATGTAGGTCAATAAATTAAGTCAATAACTTTAAGGTGTTATTTGTAACATAAGCAATTACATTTGTAAAAAGGTGAGTTACACATTCCTACTTAATTTTCTCTTCATCTTTGTTCCTTAGGAACAAAGTTTTATCTTCTCCAAATGTTTTATCAGTGTCTGGATTCCACTTCAGCCAGACTGTTAATGTCCACATTTCTATGCAGAACCTCATTTTCATCAAGAAGTAAGTAGGCTTCAGACCTTAGGTATTGAGGTCTTCGGTTTTTTATTTGGATTGATGCAACTATTTAGGAAGCCAGTAAAACTTTTTACAGCACCTGGGATTAAAAATAATGGAAATGACACTTCCACTTAGCACCTGTTGACAATATTAAATTATGTAATGTGTCATGCTTCAATTGGTGTTTCAGTATGTGAAAGTGTTAGGATCAATCTAGTAGGGCTAATGCAGCACTGATGGCCTTCCAGCAGAGGGTTGCTCTATAAGGTGTCCATAGAGTTGCAATGTGGTATCGTACTGCTCTTAATTACATGGCTGTACCCTCTCAATTACAGTTCTAGATATGGTGCTTATTTTTCTGTTTATCATTTTTTAGTAGAACTACGCAGCTCATGTTCTTGGGGTGTTTATTGCTAGTTAGCTTATTGAAGATACTGTAAAAGCAGAAATTGATAATACTTATCAGTATGTTCTAAGAGTATGTTGTTTTTGAATATTGCCGAAAGGCTTATTTAGAGGGATGCATTTTGTATCATTTGTAGCAAATTTAATGCTTAACTTTATTTCCACAGGTTATCTCAGAGCCATTAATGTTCAGTCTGACTCTGCAATTTAATTTTTTACCACGCAGAATTTTAAAGAGTTATCTAAGCAGATCTGGTATCCAGAATTAGAGATGGAGACAGCCCCACTGGGACATTTTACATCAGTTGCCCTAATGGTAGAGGACTCTTCTGGAGTGTGGAGGTCTACTAATTTGATTGCATTTTTATTGAGCCCTAAATCACATTATGAAGCATTGAAACCTCTTAAAGAGAGCTTGATTACATTAAGGAATTCTGGAGATGGCAAATATTATCTTGACCCATGCAGTAGGTGAGACTGTATTGTGATAATGTGTTGTGCCATAGTCTGTGGGGGTAGTTATACGTTACCTTTCAAACATGTTAAATGCACTTAGGATGGGAGCGTCCACATGTTAAGGCAGGTAGAGACAAGCCAAGTACCTTCTCGGCTTCTTGGAGATAATCCTCTTTAGGCAACGATTATCTGCGGCTGATATTAGGCAGCTTGTGTAGCAGTAATGTCAGTCTGTTCTACGAGGTTAGAACCAGCCATTTGCATTCTTCTAGTGTTCTAGGAGGCACCTCTCCCAGTGTGGCCTAGCTATAATCTGGAGCTCTACTGCCCTGGACTGACAAGTGGGCAGCAGTGGGTAAGTGGGGAAGGGATGAAGAGGGAAAAGGGAGGGAGGGGTGTTGGTGAACACAGAGGAAGGGGGTAGTGGGAAGCTGCTGAGCAGGGGCAGGAGGGCCTGGCAGACCACCATGGATCTGAGCCCACACTGTCCCCGTGGCTGTCCAGCAGCTTGCCCCATGAGAAGCTGAGGGCAGAAATGGGCAAGGAGAAGCTAGGAAGCCATGGCTGGGTCCTGTAGCTCCCTGCGCATCCGGACTGAGTTGGTATTGCCCAGCAGCTCCACTCCAGCCTGCCTATGTGCCCCCTTCTCCCTTTCCCCCACTGGGAGCTGCTGGGTAGCTATGGGACTCAATCTGGGATGGCAGGGGACCAATCTGGGGTAGTAGGGTCCGATCTGGCCTGTTGGGGTTAATAGAGGCCTGATCCAGGGTAGTGGGGAGCTGCTACAGGCTGTCGGGTCAATTCTAGAACCTGTACTGCCAGAAGAGAACTGGTGAGCCAGACAGACATGAAGCAGATTTGGTATCTTCTAGGCATGCCCCTGCTCACCAGACCTCTAATTGTAGGTCTAAGCTATGTACTTAGGTTATTAACCCATAAAGTGTGACTGCTCACAGCACATGATACCTTTTGACACAGCCTAATATTCCTTAGAGTTAGCATGTACTACTGTTACAACATTTAAATGCATTATAATATAATGCATCTTATAACATTTAAATGCATCCTATGAGACTTTTTAGATAAGTGTCAAGTAATATACTGTCCTCTGGTTTTTGGCAGTCTTGTCTGTTTAGGTGTGTGGCATAGAACTTCTATTTTCATTTATTTTTCTCTTCAATACCATAATTTTCTTTGCTTGCAGCAAGGTTCTCAACCTCTTGCCCATGGAACTATGATATCCAGTCAGTTGGGCTCCCCACGTCTCGTGAAATGTGGCAGCAGGAAGTGGTGGAAGTTCCATGGGGCTGGATCCTGCCTTGGCTGGGCCATTGCCCATGCAGTGGGATCAGAGCTAGGCCTTTCTTCCATGTGTCCAGATCAAGTGGGCTTCCATCCCCCCCCTCCCCACCCCCACACCCCTGGGTCAGGACTATGACTCTCTGCTTCCTTTCCCCCATTCCCCCCCATGTGTCCAGATAAAGATGCGCCCCCACCCCAGGTGGATCGATCAGGTAGGGCTGTGAAGTCCCCTGCAGTTGGATTGTAGGAGTGTGCAAAACGGGCTGTTTTGAATTCGGATTTGGCCCGAATTGGGGACAGTGATCCAATTCCTCAAAGTACTTCCGGTCCACTTGTGGGTCTGCTGCCGAGTGTGCATGGGAGCGCCCCCTTGGCTCGGTGATTGGCCATGGAGGGACCCCGCGTGTCCTCCCAGACCCAGGAGGCACCAATCCCTGAGCCATGGAAATGTGGGGGAGGGCCCACAGTGCACTTCCTGGTGGACCCAGAAGTGGACCGGCAGTGCTTCTGGTCCACTTCTGGGTCTGCTGCTGAGTGCGCTGGGGAGCCCCCAGCACTCGTGTGGGAGACTCCATCCTTCTCGCTATCTCGGCATTCACAAGCTGCCTGGTACCTTGAGGTATGTAGAAAAAATGTTTAAAGCTGTGTCTGTCTGAATCATCAAATCTTTCCGAAATGGTTTGGAGGGTTCCAGTTCGAGTCAGAGGGATTAAAGGGTTTCCTGATTCGATTTGGATTTGGAGATTCAGCCACTAAATTGGGCTGAATCTCTGCTGAATCGGATCAGGGACCGAAGCTTCACACAGCCCTACTATATTGGGTTTACTGGCAGGATCTGGCACATGGATGGATCTGGCACCACTGGCGTATGGGACTGACAGTTGCTTTTGTCCCTTCAAAACAGACATGCGGAGAGTTCATTTTGTTCTTTATCTCAGTATTCCAGAAGTTTTGTATGACTAAACCTGAAAATGTATTTAACTTCTGCCACAGTTGATTTGAATGTTGTTATATATCCACCTTAGACCTCATGGCTAAGCTAAAACACTTAGCCTGCTGAAGTCATTCAAGCTGGAAAGAGCTTATTATGTATTGTGTGTAAGTATAAACATACATGGTTGGATGTAGTTCTGAAACTTTCAGCTGGCAAGAATACGTCAGAGAGTTGTGATAAACACTTGCTGATGTCTGTACATTATATGAAACACTGTAACCCATCTGTTCTAAGGTGATATAATGTTGTGCAGAAGAATGATCAGACAGAAGTCTCTATTAAAACTGCAGGGAAGGTAGTAGAAATAACTGATTACAGTTCTTTGCAGGGATAATAGTATATTTTTTCAGTTCTTTGCGTCTTACTGAAATGATTTTTTTCACTGAACAGTTTGGTTTGATGTTGGTGGTTGTTATAAGCTGGTGGTCCTCAGTCATAGCCTCATGGCATTCCTCCATAACTTTTCTGAATTTAGCAGCACCCCAGGGTGCTAGTTGAGATTTACTGAGCTGGAATTTAAATTCGGAGAACTGCTCTGAGACTCATGAGGTTGAGAAACGCTGATCTAGCTGGTATCAGGAGAGGGCAGCAGAGGCAGGACCTCACCTTGCCATGACCTGCTCTTTCCAGTACCTGCCCTTCTCCCTGCCCCCACTCCATATCTGAGGGGACAAAGTTGGTCCCTGTGACTGAGTCTATTTCCCCTGGGGTCATGCATGCTTGTGACCAGAGCCATCTTCCTCAATGGCCTCTCCTGCAGCTCTGGGAGAATGGGAGAAGCCATGGGGTGAGCTGGGCTGAAAAACACTGCTCCATCCATGTGTCTGCCCACCTTTCCACTGCAGTGTGCACTGCTCAAAGTGTGAGGCCAGGCAGTGTAGGTGTGTTGGTGGGGCTCGGGGCAGCAACAGTCCCTAGAGCACAGGGCACTAGTCTTCAAAATGGTGCAGCAGGTGCAGTGAGCTGGATTGGAGGAGGAGAGTGCTTTACTCCTCAAATATAAGCTTTGAGGTGCATCACCCCTCTAGGGATGGCATGGCATCCCAGTTGAGAATCCCTGTCAACATCCTGTCATCCTGTTTTCTGCAATTGTTTTTCTCTGATGATTCCTAGAAAATCTGAGCAAAGGCTTTTATTGAACTGCTAAAATAAATGATTGTGATCTCACGGTATCAGAAAAAAAGATACTTCTCAGTTTGTGTTTTCATGTTTTTGAGCATAAATTACTTTTTAGAATCTATAGAAGAGCATGAGTGCACAAAACTTTGTAGTCACTGGGATTTTTTCCTGTTAAATAGATGTTACAGTTAATTGGTCCAGGGGAATTAATGCTTCAGCAGCAGACGAAGTTTGTTAATTCTGAAAACAAACATTAGGTAGGTGTGCTAGAAAACTTAGTCCTTGAGAAAGCATTTACAGGTCATTTCATATATTGGACATGTTTGCTCAGCTGTTATAAGTGTCAGTTTTTGTTGTAGTGAGCATTTCTATCTCATAAGTAAAATCAACTGATTTAATCTAAAATACATGCATTATGCAATGTAATAGTTGTGTTTCTGCATATGCTTCAATTTATGCTGGCTTTAGTTCTTATGAGAAATGTCTGGCTTCCTGGGTATGCTTACATATTCATTAATGCGCTGTAGTTACTGTGCATTTAGTTTAGTATTTCTTTAATAAAGTACTAACTTAATGTGCAGTAACTATATTTACTGTGCAGTAGTGCCAGTGCATGGTCTTTCTGTGACAGTTACAGCAGAGTAGCCTAATAACAGTATGCAGTAACTTATTAGCACAGTTTTTGACCAGTACACTACCGTGCAGTGTTGTTAGACTACCATGCAGTAAGCATCTTATGTAGACTTGCCCCCTGTTTTTTGAAGGGGGAGAGGAAATGGTGAGAATGTTGAGCTTTATTAACAAATCATCACAATACAGAAGGAATGCTGCAGTTTAATTATCTGATTTTTGTCTTAAGGATTTAACTTTTAAAAGTTTAATGAACAATTACTAAAATCTCCTATTTTCAGTGGGGCTAAAACTTAGGTAGATGGTTGCCAGAGTAGATGGTAACCCCTTAGTGTAAGGACCAAACAGGACATACAAAATTATGTAGTTGCCAGAAATGATACTCTAGGAGGGAGGAAGGGATATTTGTTGTGAGAATGAGATCCCAGATGAATGTAGGAACAGACTGGAGCAGAGAAAGGACATGTAGCCTGGCAGAAAGGGAAAATATGGTGGGTAGGAGGATCAGCCGATGGTGAAGAAAAATAAGTGCATATATGGGTGTTTGGAAGGCAGCAGACTTGATGGAGGAAGGTAGAGGAAAGCTATACACAACTGCCATTCTGTTCTTATCATCCCCTTCCCCAACTAAAAATGAGGGGGTAGGAGAGGGTGAGATGAGTCACTTCTGTTGTAGTGAATAAGGAATCTGCATATGTGTGTGTGAGGCTCAGAATTCAGTGTTAAATACACAGAAACTGGTTTTGTATGGGCACATCTACATATGCAATTAATACACAGCAATGAACTCCAGCACATATTGCACCAGAGTTTATTGCTCCTGGGCACTGTGTTTGGATATGCGCCCAGGACTGCAGCACACTGAGTCACATCAGAGCAGCCCTGGCTGGTGGGGAGGCCAGGGGGTTCGCTTGCCAGTCTGGAGTTTCTCCAACCCACCTTGGCATACTACAGAGGGGCTGGCTAGGACATGGGGGTGCTTCTTTGCAGGGGTAGCCAGCAGGCAGCCCCTGCACTGAAGCTTCCTCCAGCCCCAGCTAAGTCCCACCAGCATTTACATGTGCGTTGCTATGGAGTAAAAAACACTGTGTAAGATGGTATTTGTGCTTACTGTGTCCTAATAACATTGCATGTGTAGATGCTGAGAAATTTACTGCTGAGCTAATTAGGCAACTGCAGTAAACATATTGTGTAGATACACCCTGTGGCTTCACCCTATTCGGCAGCCAAAAATATTGGCTGAAAAATCGCAACATTTTTAATAACTCAATCTTGTACCTTTTTGAGAACAAATTCATAATTTTGACTGTTTGTGATTGGCAGTATAGTTTTGTGCCTGATACAGGCACATTGCTGACTTCCCATTCTTGTTTAATAGAAAATATATGTTCATTGTCCCTCACTCTCCACAAACAAGTGTACCTGCTTTGAGAACATCAGAGTATCTTACCAGTTGTGGATACATGCTGCAGTCTAATGACTTCTCAGCAGTAACCATGTTTGTTTAAACCAGCTCTGCAGAACATTTACAGTCATTACAATCTTGTACTCCTCCAGAATAAAAGCCACAAGCAATTGGTCAATATTTCTTATGACCTATTTTTCAAATTATACTTACAAAACCAGAAAACCTTGACAATAAAATACATGTGCCTAGCGCAAGTCTGTTTTGTTTCGGCAATTAGTTCCCTTTTTTTGTTTGTTTTATTTTGTTTCATGATGCTCTTTAATTATAGATCTTGTGAAAACATAAAACCCAACACACTGATAAATAGTCACAGTAGTATTTCTTTCCATATTAGCTCTGTTCTAAAATATTTTCCATTATTAAGTTATTTTTGGAAGAAGGGGCTATGTGCGGAGTTTCAGGGGTAGTAGGGAAGGGCTTGGTGTTCAGTAATCTGTCTGTCCCCTGCACTGAGATTGGGCTAAAATCTGTCCTTCCAGTCAAGGAAAGCTGAATGTCTTTTTATAATAATAGTACATTCTTTGGGGCTCACTTAATGCTCAACTGAAGCAAATCATATGAGCATTTTTCTCAACCTTTCTCTGCTGACCAGGGAAACGAGATGAGTCTAGAACGCAAATTCCTTCATTGGCTTATAACTTATTGCCCCCAGACTGCCAGCTCCAAGTTCTTTCTTCTAATTATAGATTTGAATGTATTCTGAATTTCTGCATTTTGTCTGTGCTTTATGTGGTTTATTTTTTCTTCTGCATATATTTGTTGTTTTGAAGTCCTAGGAGATGTTCATGCAAACTTCCATTGACTTTGAAGAGGATTATAAATACTCAGTAATAGAATTGGCTGTAAATATATGGTTAACGAAATTAAATTAAAATACGTAGAAAGAAAAATAACTCTTTCTGATGCATTGACTTTGTGGTTAAAATATTTTGTTTAATGTAAAGGGCAAAGAAATTCTAAAACGGATGTTCATTTGTTTCCATAAAATAATATGGTTCAACATTCAGTAGATTCATCTTTTATTCATTATGTTTTAATATCTGAATGTGGATATCTTTACTGGCACAAACTCTTCATACCATACTTGTGACATAAGATTAGTTCTGGCTCAGCTATGTAGGCACTTTCTTCTGTGTTGCTGGACTTGTTGAAGGGGGTGGTATGGGTTCTCTTCCTCATTTGTATTGGAATGTGGCCACTCTTTGTCTGCTTCCATAATTTATAAATAGCGTTGCATTTTTACTTGGGATTTTAACACATTTTTACTTGGGCTATTGTTCATAAACTCTCAGTCTAGGGATTTCTTGTAACATCTGTTTTTTCAGTTATTTGCCCCCCTCTAATCAGGATAAGGGTAGAAACCAGCATCTCTCCAATTAATGCTATCCCTTTATTTCCATTTAGTTACCCTGTGCTTTTTCGTGAAAATATTAAGGGACCTGATGTGTCTTTCTAAAGTTGTTCTCTTCTTTCTACTAACTTTTAAAACTTTTAAACAGCCCTGAGACAAGCCATAATTATTTCAGTCATGGTTATTTAGTCAAATGGTTCTACTTCACCTGTTGGGACAAGTCAGAGTGTTCTGCTTTTTTTTCCTCTTGTACACTGTATTTTTCATTTCTAATAAATGCAGCATGGAAATGCTATGTACTTAAAAGTCCATAGAATCAAAATTATTTCTGCCATGAGACACAAGGTAAAGCAAAAGTAATCAAACCAGGTTTCCATGTGCTGATGAAGCAAAGAGAAATGAGAATAAGGATTTATCAAAAGTATGGGCATTCATGAACCTCTTTGCTAAAATAAGCTACTACTGAAAATAAATAAAATTGAAAGGGAGTGTATTCTAATTAGTTTTTCTGTGTGGTTGTAACATTTCAGTTTTAATTTAGGGTGATCTGTGGTAAGAATTAATTTACTTTTTTAGCTCACAAAAAATCTAGATTGCTGCTGCAGGTTATGTTGACTTCAGGAGTACAGTTTAAGTACCTTAGACTCAGACTCCTGTATATTGTAGACTGTATACATTCTCAGTGCATGAGGGAATCAAAGATGGATGCAAATTATGTTTCCAGTAGCTAGAAGATGATCTCTTTAAAAAGTGCAGGAATCATATTTTAAATATGTTTATAAAGTTCTGTACTCTTTACTGCATTATGACAGCTCCTCTCCCCTGAAAGTTATAAGGTTGTTTTCAAAACTTTTGTTTTTTCTTTTCCTTTTTAAATATCTGCTTAATTTTTACTTTAGAAACATTAATTTTGTCAAATTACGTCTTCACTGTAGAACCGCTCAGGTTTTTTTCTGTGGTATAGTAGTATTCTTTCACTATATGGTTCAGTTACAAAACACAAGGTTGAAACAGTAAGCCTTAGCAATACCTGCATGCCCGCTCTGTTGTCATGCAGGGATCAGTCTGGCTCTATAGCTCTTGTGTTTTGCCTCCAGAATTATTTTGTTCCTGGATTAAAGCTAGAAGGTAGTTAGATCATTTAGGCTGCATCCAGACGAGTGTAGTAGTGCGTTATGTGGCACTACAGACATATCTGTGGTGCTATATGCCGCATGTTTAGTTCTCTGTGCTGCAAGGGGAGCAGTGTAGAGGGGTTTTTTTGCCCCCTGGATACCTGGATCACAGGAAAAAAAAGCGTACTGGCTCATGCATGGGCAGCGCATGCTGCTCAAAAGCAAAGCCAGGCTGTCCGGAGCTGCCCTGAAGCTGCTGGCTAGGCTTTGCATGGCAGAATCGCCGCTGCTGCAGCCCCAGAAGACCCTCAGGACCCCAGGTAAAGCTGCTGAGACCAGCACAGTGCTGACCTCAGCTTATCCTACTGTCCCTGGAGTAGCTTGCTGTGTGCCAGAGGGCATGTAGCATGGGCGTCACCCAGGGACAGCTAACGGTGGTGCAGGGTGCAGCGCTGCTAATTGTCCCCAGGGAACCAAACTTCCACATCACTTGTGGTTGTAGCCTTAGACTGACATCCTTTATCACACAGGCCATTGAATTTCTTCAGTTATTCCTGTACTGAGCCCAGTGACTTAAGTAAAACACATCTTCCAGACAGATATCTTGTAAGGTAGCTATATGTAACTGCTTGTTGGCTATAGTAAAAACTTATCATGCTATATATATTTTTTTTTTCTGGAAAGGTACTGCATAGTATCTTGCAAAACAAAATACTGTGTTTTGTTCCCTCCTTCATTTAAATATATTTGAATCTTAAAATAGATTTTTGAGTTGGGAAATGCCATACATGAGCCACTGAGCAAAATTCTTTGACACCAGCCATGAACTTGGCTTAATGATGTCGAGGTCATTTAGAGAGATATTTGCCATTCTGTAAAATAAATAAAAATGTCTTTTATATTGCACCAGTAGGGAACCCAGGGGAATGTTTTCAATTTAATTGTCTCACATTTCTAGAAACGTTCATAAAACTGATTTCTAAAAGTAGAACAGAATACAACTTACAATATACTTACCTTTGAGTAGCATAACATAATTGACCCAATTATTAACATATTATTTCAGAATTGTTAGTGATACCACATTTATGAAGTCTTGTAGAAGGAAGTATATGGCTTAACAAAAATAAAATATTCATTTTTGCCAGTGGGTTTCCTGGAATTCTTTTAAAATCTGTAATTAACATTAATTGATTTAATTCAATAATCACTCTTGTTTTGTGTTTGGAATACATAGCAGAAAAACGATTTATTATAGGATAGTTGAAATAGCTGTTGAACGTTGAATGTACTAGTTAGTTCAAGAACCTTGTACTAGCTCTATAGTTGAGGAACTGAGAAGTTGATGTGGTAATGTTGATATAATTAGATGTCCTCCAAAGGCAACTGACATGCTCACAACAGAAGGCAAAGCAGCTGTTGAAAATGTCTTTGTGAAAATGTGGTTATCTTTATTTTTGGACTAATCAGTATTTCGTCTTTTTCACAGCAACTGTAGTTCTGAATGGAAGTGGCTTGCAGACAGAGCTAGAGTTGGCTGCCGCTGGACTTGGCTTCAAGCCCAGATTTCAGAGCTAGAATACAAAATCCAACAACTCACTGACCTTCACAGGCAGATACGTGCCACCAAGGTATTATCTGTGCGCTCAGAAATGGGCTCTCTAAATAATCCTTTGACAATGTCTCCAGTAATATTTATGTATCTGTTTCTTGTTTTTTAATAATTCTGGTACGAAAAGTATTGTAAAAGTTACTGAGAACATGTCAGAAATTAGAAGTATGGTGATCTAAAGGCAGGAACACAGGGTTGGTTGGGTGCTTTGGACTTTTGAGTTCTAGTCCCTGCTATGTCATAAACTTTCTGTGGCTTTGAGGAAGTTACTTCTTCTCTTAAAACAACTTCTTGTCTATAGAAGAGAAACAGGTTTTTTACCTACCACATAGAAGTATTTTGAGGACTAATAATTTAATGTTTGTATGGTCCTTTGGACAAGTGATATACTAATTATTATTAACATTTAAATATTAACGTATTCATTAACATTTAAATATTTTATGTTTCATTTACATTTAAACTGTACAGGATTCAGATAAAAAATAGGAAGGGCAAAGTTGCTGAACTGTGATAACATTTTAGGAATGTTTTGCTATTCTTAGCATTTCCATTCTATTGGCTGGCCAGTTCCCTCTGCATTGAAAGCCACAAATGCTAATATCTCAGTGATGGTTTGCTCAGTAGACTGAAAGGAGTTTCTCCCTATCCCCCATGTAAATGGCAGCATATTCCATGCATGGAATATTTGAAATTCATGTAACATTCTCCTATGGCTGCCCTGTACTTTTAATTACTCTTGTTGCACCTTTTCACGTCACCATATGCATAGTGCTTTGGAGCTTACAATTTTGGAAAGTGGAAGAAAAATACACAAAAAAGAAAAAGATCCAACGTTCTTTTAATGATGTGTTTCCTTAATGTTAGGCTTGTGTGTTGTTTTGGAGTAAGGTACTTTCCCTAGTGGAAGGAATGATTTGGTCTTATATTTTTAATGACATCATTTTGCTGTATCCTTCCTATCCCTTTTCACTAGCAACTTTGTTCAATATTTGGTCTTGTAAGTGATTATGTGAAATACATGGATTTCTTTGGGTGATCTCTTTTATTGGACCAAATGTATAGCTGGAATAGAGTTAGACAAGCTTTCAAATGCAAGACATTCTTCAGACTTGTAGAAGAATGTCTTGCATTTGAAAACTTGTTTAAGTATCCCAACCATGCAGTTGGTCCAATAAAAGATATCACCCAAAGAAATCCACATCTCTCCTAATTCCTGGGCCATCTTAGCTACAACATAATTGTAAAACGGCAGTAAGTGATTATATATATTTGTTTACTTTTTTAGATTGTTCATAGATCATATTTCAGTTTTAAAAATAATCAATTAGTATGATTTTACCAAGAGAGTAGCTATGAAAGGACATGAGGGTTACTGACAACTTTTTTTTTTCATTCTGATGACTTATGGGTCATACGCTATTGCAGGAGTGTCAAACATGTGGCCTACAAGCTGGATCCCCCCCTGTGGAGCCATTTAATCTGACCCACAGGTCTCTGAAATAAACTCACTTGCCATATGGGTAATGCACCAGCCTTGGGCTGGACCCAGCACTGCACGTGCTCTACATAGCACAGGGAATTGGTCCAGGGTGCATGCTGGCTCCAAGGCCAGTCTGGATCAGGCTATGCTGGAGCTGGTGCATGGGGCTGGTCTGCTGGGGCGCTGCATGAAGAGCACACCCTATGCCAGGCCTCTGCACTGCAGCCAGTTCAGCTTCCTGTGCTGCATGCAGCATTACTTTTATCCTCTGTGTTTCTCTCTGGTCATATCCTTTTCTTTTCCTATCCCTCTTTTCCCTTTTTTTAAATACTTTTCATCCTTCCTTTCTGTTTTTTAGTGTCTGTTTCTATGAACACCTTTTTTTTGCAGTCCCTTTTGCCCACTTAATTCTTTTAATATATTAAATAAATACCTCTACAGTGAAACCTTCTTTTTTTTTTTTTTTTAATGGATCTGTACAATAGTTTCCTGATTGCTGGCTTTGGTTATGCTCACAAGACAAGTAATTAATGTTCTATCCTAGAAGTCATAAGGAAGACTCTTTTTCCCATCGACAGATTACTTTTAGAACAAATAAAGATCTTTTGCTGTATCTATTATAATAAAAATGGTATAGAAAGAAGACTTGATTGCCTTTCAAAGCATAATTGATGAGATTAGAATTTTCTTTGTTTCTGTGAACCAAGGTCTTTTTTGTAGTAGACCTGGTAGACCATTCGACACATTCTAAAGAACTCAAAGACACTGGTTTTCCTTGATTGTAAGAACTAGTTTCCTGCAGTGGTAGATGTATGAATCGCAGATTATGATGTGATAATGGACAGTTACACTTCTGTCTGGGCCCTTCTCACTGAAAAACTATCTGGTGCATGCAGAGAAACCAGATTGAGCTAATGTTCATTAATCTTCTGGCCTTCTGTTTTTGGCACTGTAGCTAGACTCACTGAAGCAGCTTCACTCATGGAGGGTAAAGATTGGAGGTGCCCTGGGAGACTACGGTCTCCAAGTTTTCCTTCTGATAAGACTATTCTGAGATTCAAGGCTTAGTTGCTACTGAGGCAGTATTCAAAGTGAGCATCACACACTGTGATAGCCCAGCCAGGGAAACATTGGAGGAGGTTTAGTAAAAACAGAGATCTTCTTCCTTTTGATTATTATAAAAAAGGGTATTTATTTGCTTGAGTTTACATGCCATTCCAGTTCTCTGTCCTTCCTCTTCAGTTATGGAAGAAATTTTTTCTCTGGAAAGAAAAAACAGGAGAAGGTAAATTTGAAAAATCTCATTGTGCCAGTTCTTAATAGAATTGCTGATTTTAACATTTCAGTAGATCTGGATATCAGGTTTACACTTAGCTAACACAACCAAATATAAAGTTCCTGTTGGCTTTTTCCAAATGGAAAAGATTCAAGCATGTAAGTTCAGGCTAATGATAATTTAGTGACACCATTTGAGGAAGTAAATTTGGTTGCCTTAAAGCTCTGTTTTGTGTAGTTTTTTCTACATAGTTTTGTATAGCTGTATCCCACAGATGAGGGACTATAAAAACATGTATGTTTGTTCAGATAGCTTTGAAAAACCGTGAGACTGATAGAAGGAAGGACTTAGGCTTGTTACATTAATCAGTACAAACCCAAGAAAACACAATTTTAAAAAAAAAAAAGGATGTCTTCCCTGTTACTTTCATTGATATATGGGAGAGAAGAGCCTTGACATTTTGGTTGGGTAATGGAGAAAAAGGAGAAGGGAAAACTTTAATACTTTCAGAATAAACCTCTGCTGTAAAGGTTTTGAACAAATATGAAAATCAAAGGTGGAATGGCTGGATTGTTTGTTTTTGTGGCATTTTTGTTTGTTTGTTTTTATGAAGAGGAGACTTCTTAAGACAACAGGAAAAGGCTGTAATGAAGTATGTGTTTCTGATTTGAACTTTGGCACGGTCTTGTGACAATGTAGATTCAGTGCTGCTGAGGGAAAATATGAATGATGCATTTAAATTATTCTAAAGCAATATGTAGCATTATTTACATACTGTATTTGTTTGGCATTCCCACTGTTTCAACAAGTTGCTGAGGGTTTAACAAGTATGTTCTAGGGTTGACTGCCACTTGAAAATGATTTAGGAGGGTTAAGTCATTGTCAACCAACCGTGTTCAATTGCTGTTGTCTAGGGGATGGTGATCTTAGAAGAATGCCTGCATCCAAAAGGCATTTTGAAGAGGCAAACACAATTGACAGACCAAGAAGCTTTATTAAACACTGCAGGGAATTCTCAAGCTACTCTTAAGAGACAGGATTCTTTGCCGGAACACGATTTTGAAATGTCACCCAGCAGTCCTACTCTGCTTTTACGAAACATAGAAAAACAGGTAAAGTAAAATTAGAACCAAATGTCAAATGGAAGCCACATGTTTTATTATAGAAGTGGAGCAGCTTACATGGCAGTTACTCAACAAATTGCTCGGCTCTTTAACACTCCTGATGGTGGATGCTGATAAATTTAAGATTTAAAATTTGTCACTAGGCTTACCAACTAACCTTTTGTTACTGGTCTGTCTCTATTTTTGTTTTGATTTAATCAAAGTGACCATTTCTGGCTTAAGAGAAGTAAACAAGGAGCTTCTTCCTGACACTTCCAACAATTACCAGTTACACTTTTTGTCCTTAATAGGGATTCTGTTTAATGTGTTGCCATTCTTTGTTTCAAGAAATACTTGTATAAAATGAGAGATTATAACATTTCTGTTTAAAAAAAAAAAAAAAATTGCATAAAAAAAATTCTCACGGGATCTGTCTGGTAAATACATTACAGATTCTTACTTCTAGTAGCATATCATTGGCATAGACAAAAACAGAATTTGAGTTGACTTTCAGGAAAAATTACATGGACTGTAGAAGGGTTTCCTTTCACAGAAAAATAATCAAAGCTGCCATGGCAACAGGCTTCTGAAGGAGCCGTACAAATTTAATACCGTAATGTGGAGTAGGACTTTTAACTAATTTATGTAAATAGTTTTAAACCAGTTACATAATGGCAGACAAAAGTTATAGATCTTGCCTTTAGGTAGAATGATTTAAAAGTTTTTGGAGGGGTCCTGAAGAGATCATTTAGTTCTAGTCCAAACTCCAGTTCAAGATGGGATCATTCACATCTGAACCATTCCAGCCTAGTACACATCACTGGTAAATCTAGGAAAAGTGAGGTCAAAGTAGTACCTAAGTCTCATTGTCAATTTTTTTTGTTGTTGTTTTACTATTATTTTTGTGTTTTTAAAACACTTGCTCCATTTTTCTGGTCTTTCCCACTTCCAACAAGGGAAGGAAACAATGAAACAAGAAATATACAAAATGCTGGCAGTTCTATCAAGTAAACAGAAGGATATTTTTAGAATATTCTGATTGTCCCTTCTTCACCTCATTACTTGGAGTATTCAACACACATTTCTTTGCAAAACACCTTCAAATTAGTTGAGATTAAAAAATAGATTTTGTCATCTAAAAATGACAAACATTATTAACAATACTATCTTAAGGCAGAGTTAATTTACTGCACCCTAATACCAGTGCATGTGTAGATGGTGACATATTACTGCAGAGCCAATTAGTGCTTTACTGGAGAGCAGACGTGTAGATGCATCCACTAATCGTAAATGCACGTAATTTATCATTCAGCAGCCAGTTTTCCCTAAGCACTGCTAGGGGCTAAATTTAATGTGAGTATAACCATTAAGTTTGACATTTGAAACACAATGGCAATGTGAAATATTCTCTGGAGTCAGTCCACAATTCAGCACTTCAGAAGCAACACTTAATTTTAACAAATGAATTGCATCTCCATTTCAGGCAGTTCTTAAAGTCATGTATTTCTATAATGTGGGGTTTCCTATAGTTTTTGAATATGTCAATATGTAAGAATTAAAGTATGGCTTGCTATGACCCCGGCATCCTTTTTGTTTTCATTTGCTCTGCTTGCAGCCAACTTGGTTATTATTAAAACAGTGGCCTCCAACCAAATTGAGCAACATAGAAATCTATTAAATCTATGAATGTGATTTTTCTAAACATGAGAATATTTTTTAAGCCAACAGTAAGAAAGCAAGTAGGCTGCCAAGCTCTTTTTCTTTTGAGCCATCTTTTGAAAGTCCATTGTAGAAGTCTTGAACTGCAGCTATGCCATCATTTCCAAAGTGTTATGGTATATATCTACGTTTGCTATCCCTTACCATTAAAGTTAAAATGTGTCCTGAAGAATAGTAAAAAAATTAGATATTTTTAGAAAAACCCTAAACTGTCTCCTGCATTGAGGTTCTGCGCAAGTTCAACATAAAATTTGTAAAGAAAAATTGGCATCTTTGATATGTGCAAAAATCTTGCCTTGAAGTAAATTAGATCAGAAATAAAGGAATTTAAAACAAACAAACAAAAAATTCTACTTTATGTAGATGTGCAGCCTGGATAAAAGTTTGGCTTCTTTGTCTTTCAGAGTGCTCAGCTGAGTGAAATCATCAGTAGTCTAATTGCACCGCTCAATCTATCTCCCACATCTTCGCCTCTGTCTTCAAAATCTGGTAAACACAAACAGCTAGTCAATGGCATTTCTTTCAGGTAGGTAACAGCATGGTGTAACTTCATTTCTTAAAAATAGTATTTTTAATTTAGCAGTTTTTTATAGTAATGTTACAACTAGTAATTTTTAAAAGCAAAAATTGTTTACTAATCTAAATTTCAGTAAAAGTAGTTTTGCTTTTAACCTTAAAACCGGCGTCCCCAATTTCGTCTGTGAAACGGCCATAAAATTCCACAGACCGTTCAACACAAGTGAAAATTTCAAATGGCAAACAGGTTTGATGTGGAGCTAGTTGGGGAGGAATAAAACAGTAGGTTTGATAATTATTCATAATTACAAGCATAAAATGTTGTTTGTTATGGCAGAATAAATTTTCTGGGAAAGTGATATCATAAATTAAGATCTAAAGTAAGCTATATGAGTACAAGCTAGATGCCTGTTCTGTGTAATGACTTCCCTAATTTTTAACCATTGAAATGCATCATAAATTTTTAACCATATGAAATGATACATATTTTTTTATTTATTTTTTGAAGTAATCGCTTACTTATTACAAATATTCATAAATCTGTTACCTTTTGTTGGATTTATTTCCATGTATAATTATTGCAGATAACTTTGGAACTAATGAACAAATGCTAATAAAGCTGTTTTACACTTGTTTAAAAATAGCATCATCCAGTGTTCTTAAAGTATGGTACAGATATTAATCAGCAGTAGCCTTAACTGACCATTAGGTAAGTAAGTACTATCTATATTTTAAGGACAGCCTAGGAAAAATGTCTATGAACCAGACAAATTAATTTTTTGATTTTTGCAAAGCTGCTGAGTATCCTTGACTTTTGCTGCAGTCAACAAAATTAGAGGATACTTACCATCGGTGAGAGTTAAGCCCCTTGTAAATTGCCTTGAATCACAGGGGGGTTTATGGCAAAGTTTGCAGTAGAATGTAAATTTTCTCAGCTTCTTGTCCTGAAGTATGGTACAGATATTAATTGTAACGTCCCCGTTTTAAAGGCTTTTATTTATTTGTTTAAGCAGATTTCTTGTTTCTAGAAACCCTTTTTTGTGAACATTCTTTTATTAGAGTGGATCTGTCAGATTTTAATCTGTATTTGGCTGGGAAGAAAACATCTCGCTGACTGCTACACTCTACTCTTCTAGTGTAGCTTTGCTGTCATTTCTTAGCCTGAAGAATGTAAACTGATGAGAGGGGTGTCCTGTTTTTCTAGACATTTGATTGTTTCCTACATTACCTATAAACAGTCCATAGACTTGCCTGCAGTTTGGAAAGAATATGGTAACTGAAGCAGGAAACATATTGTCAAATTGATATGTTGCAGAAGTGGCAAATATGATTTGTCAAATTCTTAGTAGTTTTGTGTGTTGTAGGCAGGGAAAAAGAGAGAAAACCATGAATTTCTTATTTTTATCAGAGAAAATGCAGCTTTTCCCTTTATGAAGAGAAACCTGTGGATTCCCCCTTTTACAAAGAGCTCTGCAGGTGGTAGAGTTCCAGCCTGCAAGAGCTGTTTGCAGAAGGGGCGGGGAAACCCTCAACACTGCCAGGAGGGGAAGGGAGAGGAGGAAAGGGCAAGCCTGATGCTCGCACTTACTTGAGGCTGCTTCAGGCTCACTCTTCTTGCTGGAGTTAAGTGGGGCTTAGGGCTTGCGGGGCAGAGAGGTTTGCAGCTGGCTGGGCTCTCTCCAGCTGGGAGGTGGTTTCTAGCCTCCCCACTCCTGGCCAGAGTGCGTGGGGGGCTGCAGACCTCCCCGCTTCTGGCCAGAGTGCCCAGGCTGGCTAGGGGCTGAGGGAATGGGGAGGTTTGCAGCCAGCCGGGCACTCTGGCCGGGATGGGCGGGGGTTTTACAGTATCCTGATTCCTGGCTGGAGTGCCCAGTTGGCTGCAAACCCCCTCCCCCCAGTTCCCTCAGTCCCCAGCCAGCTTGGGCGGTCTCCAGCCTGGAGGAAGGGTTTGCAGCCAGCTGGGAGCAGGCTGCAGCCCCCCCTCCCCACGCACATGCTTTCTCCTGGCCAGAGTGCCTGGCCGGCTAAAAACCCTGGGTCACAAATGCTGTGCTCCCTGCCCTGCTGCCCTCCCCCAGGCCCTCCAGAGTGCGGCGTGTGAGACTGGCATGGCAGGGCATAGTGAGCCCATACAGGAAAAGCATGGCCAGAGCAGCACGGAGCTCACAGCAGCAAGCAGCTTTCCTGCACATCCCCCCCCGTGCACTGCCATGCCAGGTTGCACATGCTGCACTCCAGAGGGCCTGGGGGTGGGCAGCAGGGTGGGGAGCATGAGCCTGCAGCGTATCCCCACTGATTGGTAGGGTACGGGTCCCTCCTGCACCCTGGGAGTTCATGCTGCATCCAGGAGTCGGCCCCACTGGAGCCCACAGGAGGTGGGCAGTGGCGGGGGGGGCAGGGGGAGCCAGCTTGTGCTCCTGCTGCAGCAGCCACTACCTTCCGTTGGGGGCAGGAGGCTGCGTACCTGGGTCTCTGACTCCATAGCCCTGGCAGTTGGGAGTCCCCTCCATCAGGGGCTGTGGGTGGGGGGTGAGGGGCACAAGAGGTTCTGGGGTGCTTTGGGGGGTGAGTGAGGGACACCAGTGGGCCTGTGGGGGACATTTAATTTTAATCACGGATTTTAGGATTTTTATCAGAATTTGTGACTTTATCAGATAATTTGTGATTCTTTTATCACAGAAAACCAAGATCCCTGGTTATGGGGTTAGTGAAGGATTTTTTTTCCCTTTTTGGAAGCGTGTAGGAAATTCAGCTGAATCTTATCTTTATTAATTCAAATGAATGAGTGAACAATGCAGTGGATTTGAAGTATTTTTTGAAAATGATGAGTCCTATTATTGGCACGTTACCTGTAATCTGTGGAGCAGCTACAGGAGTTGTTTCAGGGAGAAATATTAACTCAGTCAGAGGATGAAGTAGAATAAAAAAGATGCAGAGCGATATAAGTTCAGGAGCAGTCCCTGCAAATTAAACTGAGTGCATTGAACAATAAACTTCAGGGCTTCTGAATCTGTGACTGATAGTAGGGCAAATTTTGCCCCATGTGGAGTTTTAACCAGTTCATTAATGTTAAAGCAGCAGCCTAGCTGTAGAAACTCTGCATGAGAAGGAATATTTTTGTTGTTTTCCAATTTGCCTAGCACTCCCCTTTTCAACCTTATCTTTTTGTTGCTAGCACATGAAGAAAGGAAGCAAACAAAAATTTGTGGTACCATCACACAAAACTGCAGCAAACTCATTTTCTTCTAAAAAGAACCTTACATCTTAATTGTTTTTGCTATAGAAGATAGTGACAGTCTTATACACATGTTCTTCTTCATGGATCCAAGCTGTGGAAGGACATAGAAAGAATCTTGTCTCCATCTGCTCTCAACTACTTCCTTTTCTGTGGTGGTGTAACAGGTTGCCCTCCCCAGTGCCATCTTTTTGGTAATCCACGCCTTACGTGGGGTGCCCTTGGAGCCTTCGTTGGAGTTCTTATGTTCCACCCTATACTCTCCTGCCACGTCTTGATGGAAATTATTATGTGTTGTGTGTGTTGGGGCCTTTCACTTATGTGGGCCTGACCCCTGTTTTTCTCTAGCTAGGCCTCCCTGTCTAAACCTACTAAACAGGATTTGATTCCAAGGCTCTAGCCTTTTCCGGTGTCTTGAGGCTCGTGGCCCCCTTTCCTGCTCCAATCTGGAACCCGGCACCCCCTGGCCCAGAGGTCTGGGTGCTGGCCCCACAGCTAGGGGGCTGCAAGCTCAAAACCAGGGGATGACCCCGAACTCGCACCCTCTCAGTACAAAAAAAAACCAGAATAAAGTTGTACCCCAGGTGCACCAGACCTCCCTGGCCTTTTTAGGATTGTGCCTGCAGGTGCTGGGGTCTGTGCCCCCCAAAAGCTGCACCCTCGCTGGCACCAGGGTCTCCACTCTGTAGTGGGTCCCCAAAATGAGGCCGCCTCCTTCCCCTAATAGCCTCACCCAAACCTCCAGTCTTATTCATTAATCAAAAAGAAAAAAAAATAAACAGTCCCATCTGTGGGTAATAACTGCCACCAGATAATGTGATAAAGAAGAGCAGCATATCAGCTTATATTCACAGGGTCTGTGGTTTGGCTCCCCCCTTGCTGTGATGTGGCTGCCATCTTTCCGGGGCTTCTGTGGTTCCCCTTTTCCCACCTTTGGGCCACTCCTCCAGGGAGCTCTCTGAGGCACTCCTTTCCTTCCATTCCACGCCCCCTGCTTTCCCCCCCCCCCAACTGCCACTCTGCCCAAGCTTTTTATAGTCCTGCCCCTTCCAGTCAGCTGATTAGGTGGCCAGGCTCAGCATTTAACCCCTTCTTTCCCAGCACTCTGTGCCCAGAAAATTCTGGCCTTAAAGGGGTGGATGTGCCTTCTGGTGACAGGGCTTGGGTCCCATGGTACAGGTGGCATTGGGACGCTGAACTATTATTCATGCTGATTAGAATGCAAGATCATTTATTTTTCTATTTTTTTAATTAGAGATAAGAGTAGACTAGGATGGACCAGCACACCAATCATTTCATTGCGCAGGGAAGGACATCTGCTTAGAGTGAACTTTCAACACATTAGAAAGAAAGAAGCTAGCCTTGATATATGTACATGCAGATGCTCCCATATGAGAAACTTTCAGTTATTTTCTTTTCCCCCCCTCAGGAATAATGAGCGATCTGGGCAATTGCCAAGGAGAAACTGATACCTAAGACCATGCTTCCTAAATCTATCAAGTGGTGGTGTTATGCCATACTTACTTAAATCCAAGATGAGTTTTTTTCACCCGTTCAACATCTTAGATTTCAGTACAAGGAGGGGGAGTGGGCAGGCAGTTCCTCTGCCCCTGCCCCTTGCTCTGACCCGGGCTTAGGGAAAGAGCTGCAGCTGCCTGTCCCACCACTCCCCCCTGCTGCTCTGTCTCACACCACTTTTGTACTGCCTACCCCATCATTACTTCTGCCTTGCTCTCCCCTCCTTGCATCCCCACTGCATATTCTTAGCTGTAGCTCTGGCCTGCTCTGATGCAGGGTACAGAACACATGCTGGCTTTGGCCTCTGCCCGGTCTGGCAGCAGTAGGGGCAGCTCTGGTCACAGCTCTGATCCAGAACCAGGGCTGCTGCTACTGCAGCTGTTTGCTCCCTGGCTGGGCAAGGGGTCAGAGGAGGAGGAGGAGCAGAGCCAAGCTGGGGAGGCATGGGGCAGTCAACAGGGAGGGGTTCTGGGGGGGCATAAGCAGCAGGCCATGGCAAATGGTAGGAGGTGTAGGGGGGCAAGGTGTTGGGGAGAAAGGGGTCAGGATCATCTCTGTCGCCCTTGTAGCTGTTTTCCCTTCTGCAGTGGTGGGGAGGAATGAATTTAAGACATCCCTCCAATATTTAAATTCTAAACATAGAAATTTATGTCATCCTCAGGTCTTCACTTTGGCATCTGGTAGGTCATTCTAACTAAGGTGGCTGACCGTCCAAAATAGTAACCATTAATTCTTTGTTTCTCAAAGCAAAATCTCCCTAATGACTCTCCTAATAGGAAACTGGACCCCAGAGACAGCCAAGAGAAAATTTTCTTTAACTCAGACACAGACGAATATTTATTGGAGCAACTCTTGACTATGGTGGTGGCTGCTTTTTTACCATGAGGTAGACCAGTAGAGGTGAGGGAAGGGGCAAATCCAGGATTTCCCAAAGCAAGGTGTGGGAGCAGCAACCTGCACTACAGGTGTAGCTTCACCCCCTGCAGCCTCTTCTATTGTCACCAGTGCAGGCAGACCTTTAAGTCCTTTTAGAGCAGGTGAAAATGCCACCATCCCTCCTTCCCCTCTCTGCTCAGAGTTTAGTTTCCCCCCCTCCTCCCCACCCCCAACTCTCTTGCCTGCCACTGCTTCTTTCTTCACTGTTTGGGGACGAGGAAGCTCCAGTGCCAGTGTGGCTGAACTCAGCTGGAGAGGGAACAGGAGCAACAGTGTAGTGCGAGAGTAGTTTCCCTCTGTCCTGTACATCCCTGCTGCTGCTGTCCCTGTCCCCAGCTGAGCCCAGTCCCTGTGCATTGGACAGGAATGGCTTGCGTGCTTCCCTGCACCCCAGGGCAGCAGGGAAAGTTAGGTAGGGTAAGAGAGTGGGAGGCAGGGGCAGAGAGGGGATGTGCCTTTGAGCAGGAAAGGGAAGGGAGGGAGGATTTGCAGATGTTTTGGGGACTTCAGAAAGCCCCTAAAGACTCCCATGGTGCAGTGCAATCCAAAAGGGGTGCAGGTACACCCCTTCTGGATCACCCCCAGGGTGTGGGGGGGCTAACATTTTTGGCATATGTTCCACAAATTAGTCACACACTGTCTCAGTAGTGCTCCAATCCTCTTTCTTAGCCTAACTTGCTGCTCTGCTTTCTGCTCTGTACTTCCCACTCAATTTGCTGTTCTGCTTTCTGTTCCCTGCCTTGTCTGCAGGTGTGCTCCGTATTCCTTCCCCAATCTGCCACATGCCACACAGAAGCTGCCCATGCCACTTATGTTATGCAGCACGCAGGTTGGCCACCTTAATACATTCTACAAACTTTAACAAATTCATTGTCTCATTAAAACACAGCCTTATGGCATTGAAAAAACTTTTGAGTCTTGTAATCTTTTGGCTTCCTGCCTATAAGTGAGTCTGTTCTTTTATTCTGAAGGAGTCTTCTGTAGTCTTGGCTAAGCAACAGTTACAGAGCAAAAAAAGAGCAATCTGGAAGCATTAATGACAGTAGAGAAAATTAAAGAATTCTACATCTGTTGCTGGTTAACTTCAATATCCTTTGTAGAATTTCATTTTAACAGCCGTATGAATTTGTATTTATAGGAGAGGGTTTCTGAACCTGGATTGGGAAGCCCAGTTAGATACCCATGTCATGGAAATCAGGCTATGTACTGCAGCTTTGGCTGTACAAGTAGCTATTAAAAAATGTTTCTATATGAAAAATGTGTAAGAAAATTTAGCCACATGGTGTTACTTCTACAGAGATGGAGAGGCTCTGAAGCAGTTAGTGGGATGTGTTGGCAGACTACTCTGGGAATCGGAGAGCCAGCCAGACAGAGCATCTCACATGCACTGCCTTGTCCAATTCACCAGGCCCATGGCTGAAAGTAAGAGTATAGAGAGCCCAGGCAGGTAATTAGTTTCAGGGCTGGGTGAGAGCCCAGGCAGGGTGATAGGGGTTCAGAGGTTCATACAATAAAATGATCAAAGTTTGGTGGAGTATAAAGCCGGAGCCTGGGTGCAAAGAAGATGGTTTATTGTACAGGGCCATCTGTGAGAAGTAGGAGCTGCAAAATGAGTTCTCTCTCTTTTTAGGAGACAGATTATGAAATACTAGAATATATGAAGTCCTAACTAAAAAAGGTACACTGGAGCATATCAGAAAGTTATTGCAGTGTGCTCCACTTGCATGTATCCCAAACTGTAAAAGAATATTGGTTAAATGCATAAACTTTTTAAGTGCATAATATCTTTCAGGCCCACTGCTTTGTAACTTACTTTTACTTTGCTTACTACACCAGAAACAATGAAGGGGGAAACAGCTTTCAAAAGGGTGACATTAGAAGCCTTGAATATACAGGGAGATGGACAAGTTTGAGGCTGCTAATACCATAGCACTGTAAAGAGTGTTCATTAAGTATACCTCTTAGTGCTCTGATATCAGAAGCCCTGAAACAAACTACTTTCCTTCATTTTCCAGACTTCTAGCAGTTGGCTTTCTAACTACTGTTACAAGCTTTGAAAACGACATGAGTTAGTTTTGGGACTACTAATATGACAGCATTGCTACTGCTGTATACTTAATGAGCTCTGTTTATATTAAATTTGAATAAGTGCATACTCCACAAGTGCATAGCTCCTTTTTTAGTTCTTGTACTATGTACTTGTACGTTATGTATATCCTACGCAGGCATATCGCAGAAGGTGTTGTACCTCATGCAGTATACTACATGCACTTATGGAATTTATGTGAGTGAAACTAGACAAGAACTACTGAGCAGACTGAACTCTCACACGAAAAAAAATATAAAGGACAAAGAGAATGCCATGAACACCAATAGGAGCACATTTTTTTTTTTCACATAAACACCATAGAATCAGAAAAGTAGGGCTGGAAGGGACCTATGGAAGTCATCTAATTCAGCCCCCTGCCTGAGGCAGGGTCATCTTTTCCCAAACTACCCTTTGAATTCTAGGTATACTTTATCTACCATTCCCTTCATCCACCCAGATAGTTCCCTTGTTGAAGGAGATCAAGTTTGTTTGGTGGTGTTTGTTCTTATTTAATCCATACTGGCTGCTCATGATCGGCCTTTTCTTTTTGAGATATTTGCAAATAGACTTCCTTATGATATGCTGCACTAACTTCCTGGTATCAAGGTTAGGCTAACCAATCTATAGTTTCCTAGATCTTCCTTTTTGCCTTTTTTAGAGGGACACTATATTGGCCCTTTTTCGGTCCTCTGGTAGGTACCTTGCCTGTCTCCTATGACTTTGTAAAAGGTTTTGCCAAGGGTCCTGAGATCTTCTCTGCCAGTTCCTTCAGTACCCCGGGATGAAGTTCATCAGAGCCTGCTGACTTGAACCACTCCCTTTCTAACCTCTCCATTCTTGTGCTGAAAGGGAATTTACAAAGCACCTCCAGGAAGATGGGCCTTGGGAACAGAAATTTGTAACTCAACTGGACAATAAAAAAACTGGACAGTGGTTTTATAGCTCATTTCAACCTAACAAATACTGCCAATACTCTTCCTGATCTTCACAGATAATAACCACCCTTTTCTTGAATTGTGTTCCTCTTGCCACTAACTAGATTACCTGTTCCACTGCACTTCCTTTGTCTTATAAAAGCTCCTGTTTTCACACCCTCCTCCACCCAACCCTCCAAGCAGACTGTTTACATGTGCGTTTAGTTCACCTGTGTCTGCTTTTCTCTGACATGAGGAAGGGCACTTGATCCTGGAAAGCTTGTCCAATGGTTCTTTCAACAATACAGTTGTGAAAGAAAAAATATCAGAAAAAATCCTTGCCTCAGACATTTCTGGGACCCCCAGAAAAACACTCAAACCCCACTGTATTGTATAAGAAATGTTTATAAGCTTTCTCATCACTGTTAACCAAAATATACAAGATTCAAAAGATAATATCTGACTTTGCAAGGTGGAGAGAAACTAAAATTAGCCGTATTTTTAACTTGCATTTTATTAATATGTGCTATTACATGAAATACCTTATAATGGGCGTATCTACATGATATGCTTTACTGGGCAGTAGAGCATATTACTATGTGGTAAGCATCACTGTCTATACATTTAGAGGCTTACTGCACAGTAATTTGCTCTTCTCTAGCAAGGAGCTCCTGGCCCAGGCTCCCTGCTTCTGGGACAGGGGGACGTTGTCACAGCTTGGGCTCCACCACCGGAGCTTGGGCTCCACCACTGGAGTCTTCTAGCAACAGGCATGTCTTTGGAGCAGGGCTGGGAGATTGCGCCCTGCCCCCATCACAGAGGTGGAGCCAGGAGCTTCCTGCACAGGGTGAGTTCCCCACCCAGCCTGGAGCTGGCTGGGACCTGCCCCAGACTGAGACAGTTCCTGGCCAGCCCTGGTCTGCATGGGAAGTCTGCCCATGCAGCCCAGAGCTGGTTGGGAACTGTCCTGTTTGCACATGCAGACTTCCTCACAGCCTGAGGAACTGTCCTGGTTTGGGGCAAGTCCTAGCCCCATGGCTCTTTCCCAGCCCCCTGCCCTGATCTGCCAGTGGGGCAGCTAGCAGTGAGCCCCCAGCTGAGCAGAGAATCCCCACCCAGCTGGGATCTCACTGCTACCTGCCCCACTGGTGGGACAGCTCCCAGCTGCCCCTGGCAGAGCAGGAAAGCACCTCTTCCCCCATAGCTCTTACCCAGCCCTTTTGGGAGCTTCCTGCTGCTGGGGCAGGGGAACATTGTCCCAGCCTGGGCTCTGCTATCGGAGCCTGCCCCAGGGGCAGGGAACAATTTCCCAACCCCCACCAGGCCCCTGGGCTAGCACCCAGGGGGAGTCTGGAGCTACCCCTGGTTGCTAAGGGAGGCAGAGCAGGGTGGAAGCAAATCTGTTCACAAATGTCTGCATGTGTAGATGCCTTCCCAGGGTAGGTTTACTCTGCAGTAAGTTACTGGGAAGTAAATCCATCAGGCAGCATTTGTGTGTGTAGATGCGCGCAATGTGGGGTAATGACATTTTTAATATAGAGCTTTTTAATATGGTCTACTTCAGTGTTTCTCAACCTTTTTAGACTCCAGGCATCCCTTGTTCAACTCAGGAAAATGCCACCTCTTAGGTTGCATTCATTTTTTGGCTAGGGAAAAAAACAGCAATTATTCTCTTGGAAAGAACTCAGAAAGACCAAACCAGGTTAAAGTATTTTTGACAGTATGGATTCCTATTGGACATCTCTTGGGTTTATCTTGTGAATCATGCAAAGATTTTTCTCACACGTAACAGTGCTAGTATTGCATAGTGCACTGGGACACCAGGGTGCCACAGGACCCTTGTTGAGAAAAACTGGTCTACTTAATACATAGTGATTTCATTGCTGACCTGTAAAATGGCCATGCCAAACTCATGCCTATAAACCTTTATATATTACCAAGGCATGGGTGCATAATATATTTTTATAAATAGGCATATAAAATGTCATGGTGGTAGACAGTCTAGTTTTATAGAGCCCTGTTCTACAACTTAGAGGTAGCTGTTAAAAAAGATTAATAGTTGGCACCTTAATAAGCTTCCATTGTTTTATTGCCTGTTATCACTTACTGAAGTTCTCTAAGCAATCTGTGACTTGTAGATTTTATCAAATGAGATAAAGACAAAAATAACAGGAGTTGGTGCAGACAAATGGCCTACAATGAGTTGGGTCCTGAATATCTCATTCTCTGACATTTCTCAGGCAATTCAGTGTTATGTCTGTAGTCTTTGATGCTGTAAAAATAAATGCACACTTGAGTGCTTTTTGCAGTGAGGCTTTAACTTTGCAGGCAGAAGTTGCTACAGCAACAAAATCAAAGAAGATACTATAAAAGTAGTGTGGTGTTGTCGATTCATTCTCACTCGATTGGAGGGTATTTTGTATTCTTATCCTCCTTTAAAATAGGCCTTACCAGGCAAATCAGTTGTAATTTAGTAATATGTATTTAACTGCCTTCTGTCATATCTGCTTTCATGTAAATGGATAGTTGCATTATTCATTGACTTTATTCTATTATAACAAGCCTATCCCTTTTAAAATACTGCATGCTAACAGGGGTTGGGTGTAAGCAGTGCATACGTGATTCTAGTTTAGACAGATGATGAGGTGATGTTTACAGCTGGAGAAAGTCATGTGAAAGACATTATTAGGTGTTGCACTTGACTCCTGTATCTCTTGTATGATACTGCGCACGTCTACACAAGACACAGAATGAGTCTACAGTGCATTTAACTGTGCATTAGCGCATCACTGCAAAAGCCATGCTGTTGCATTAATGTGCAGTAGAATCAGTATACTGAACATTGGCATCACTAAAAAGGTGTATGCTAGCAGTACTGTGCAGTAGTGCTGGTTACTGTGCATTGAGTTAGTACTGTTATTACGCGTACTAAACTTAACACACAGTAATTACAGCACATGAATACACATGTAGACATGCCCCCACTGCCCCACTGTGTTGTTGCAGTTAGATCCAATCACTGACTTTCCTTTGCTTCCCAAACCAGCTGGATCTGGGCAAAGTCTAGTCTACTTTTCAGCTCTGGATCTGCTCCAAGCTCAGACAATTTATCCACTTTCCAGAACTCTCCCCTAAGTTTTTGGGAGCACAGTGTGACAGGAAAGGGAAGGGGGTTAGGTTTAGCAATCCATGAGCAATCCTGGCTGGAAGTACGTGGGTATCTCAGTGTGCCCACCCCTCCCCTCTCCTGCAGCAGATCGTGGCTGGGTTGGGGTGGGTGGCTAGTGGCTGGACACGAAGCCGGCAGGGGGAGCTGCAGTGCCCCCTTGCTGTGGCACTGGGCATCCCACCCCAGGCTGGTACCAGAGGGCCATAACCCCCCACCCTCCCATCAGTACGCCACTGTGTGCATGGCATTAGAAAGGTATTGCACATCATGATTTTTTATTGTGTGTGGCCATGCACATGCACAATTTAGAGGGAATGCTGAATGTAAGTAGCTGTATGATATTGAAGCTAGATAATGAACTTGACTTGACCTACCCTCTTTATACCAGAGTAACTCTGACAATGGAATGTGGCTATATAGGAATGTATCATGAACTGACACTTAGAGTTATATTAAAATATAATTACCAAAAAATTAATGAAATTATGTAGTTATTGCAAAAATAGGAAATTTGTATTCCCACCGTAATTTCATTTTGACCTGGTTTTTATCTGAGTGGTTGAAAGGAAAATCATAGAAAATTAGGCTTGGAAAGGACCTCAGGAGGTCATCTAGGAATTGGGGACCTCAGGAGCTCAAAGAAGGACCATCCCCACCTAGATCATTCCAGCCAGGGCATTGTCAAGCTGGACCGTAAAAACCTTCAAGAATAGAGATTCCACCACCTCTCTAGGTAACCTGTTCCAGTGTTTCACCACCCTCCTAGTGGAAAAGTTTTTCCTGATATCCAATTTAAACCACCCTTGTTGCAACTTGAGACCATTGCTGTTTGTTCTGTTAGACGTTGGACAAGCCAAGTCAAACTGATGTGTGATGCCTCTTCTGGTAAAGCACTATTTTTATGTTTGGGGTTTTTTTCACTTTTGTCAGCGGCTTCTGAGTCTAACAGTCTTCAGTGAGTAAATCTACCAGTTGTGAAAAGCTGTCTGTGTATTTGGAGCATTCTTGAACTTTTGGACTTCTTGCTCATTTCTTGACCTTTCAGAGCTTCAGACAACAGGGAGGAAATATCCTCTAGTACCTGGATACTTGATCAGCAACACATTAAAAAAAGAAGAAAAGAAAGGACAAGGCTGCGATCTCCATCTGTAACTATTGCAAGCATGTGTGCCCGAACAAGGCCACTTCAGAAATTCCAGAAGAGGAAATTATACAGAATGAACAAAGGTTGTTGTTGGAATTCACAGGTAAGGGCCATCTCCTTTCCTTAAGAAGGGAAAAGCAAAGAGTCTGGTTGGCAAAGTCTACATTCATCAGTCTGGTATTTGAGGAGCATATTGTATGCCATATTGATTATTCATTACACTTAAAGAATGTACAGAATATATGAGTTAGAATGTCAGCAGGAGATCAAAGCTAAAGAGTTGAAGATAAAAATTAAAGACTGCTCAGAGTTTTGCTTATTAAATTCATTTTATGCGTCAGGGGCTGTTAAGAATTTTCTTAGGAGACTTTACTGCTTAAGTAACAAACTAAAACATAAATCTTTTTGTTGCTTGTTTTAGAAATATTTGTTTAACTAGAGAAAGTTTGCACAGCTGGCAGTGCATTATTTTGTAGGAAATTAAACTGCTATATCTTAATCTTGTTTCTGTTTTTACCATTCCTCGCCAGTTCTGCTGTCTCTTTCGTAACATTAATAGAGTCTTAAAACAGTCTGTTATAAATGAAGATTATGTTCATTACAAAAAACTGAATGGAATTAAGTGCTTAATGTGGAAAAGCCTTTTTTTCCTTTCTGCTTCAGTAAGATGCATGTTGTTTGTAGCTATGTCCATTCATAAAATTTGGTATTTACAGCATGTTTCTGTTAAGAACCTCTTGTTTTTAAATGGGTATACAAAATGATTAATCCTTGTGTGATTCCAAATTAATTGTAAGGTCCTTATTAGAGCAATATTTGTGCCAAATTATCTTAATGCTTTTCTTTTGTTTTACTGTTCCTTTTCAAAACTATGTTGTAATGGTGCTGCTACTAAAAGCCTGTATTACTGTGATGCATTTTGTATTCTAAAGATGCATTAGAGTTTTTGAAGAGTAAGTAATCAGTGAGCTGGTGATTTTAGGAGGTGCTTTTTGCTCTCCTGATATTTGATTATATGCACAGTTAAGCTAACTTAAAATTTGTTTTTTGGTTTTTGGTTTTTGGTTTTTATTTCTTCCTTGTATGGCATCTTTCATCCCCAAATTAGATTTTGAGAGAGCATCTGAAGATAAGAAAATTATGAATTTATAAAATGTATAATGCAATACTGACAGTTCTTCATGGGAAGGGTTAGTAAATACTATAGGTGAAAACCTGCCTCCAAAGCCAATGGCAAATTCCCATTGATTTAATTGAAGCCACCCTGTGTAGATCAGCAGGCGTTTTGAAAAATTTGAGTATAATCTGATATTCATGGATACAGTGTCTAACTACTTGCCATTCAAATGCAAAGTGCTTTGCAGTATGTCTGTTAAGCCAAGGGCCTGAATTACAAAGGTTTATATTAGAGTTAGATGACATTCTCTGATGGCAATATTGGTTGTTTCCCTTTGCTTTTGTCAGAGAATGGTAATTTATTAAAATCAAGAGTTTCCACAGAGATGTCTTGATTTCACAGTCCATCAGAAAACAAAACAAAAAAGTTTTGGACAGAAACCTTCCTAGCTCCCAGCCAGCTTAACCACCTGGTTCCTTGGCATCCTAGGCATCTGGGTTTCAAGAATATTGGCAGCCTGCCTGATGGGCTGACAGGGAGCTAAGAGCCTGCAAGCCCCAGCTCCTAGGCTTACATTCTCCTCAATTCTACAGCTAGCCAGGCAGAGGGCTTCCAGAATATTATTTTTTCTTCAGCTCAACAAGTGCGCTGCCAAAGAATTTGGGGGTATTGTCTTCATACCTCTGAGAGAGCTGGGCCTTGGCTTAGCCAGTAAGTACCTCCAGCCATATGGATTACTCCTAAAGTTGAGATTTTCTATGTGGTAGAGGATTTAAAAATCGGGGGTTTTCATTCCAAGCTAGAATAAAATCAAATTTTGAAAAAGTGAAATTCTCTGAGAAATGAAACTGGGTCTCTGCACACTCAGGTAATTAGATGCCTTAAAAGATAAATAGGTGCCTGTTGTGTTTTCCAGAAGTGGTTTAGATGTCTAAGGACCTTTGAAAATCTGGCCCACACTTACTATAGTGCAGATCAAGAAAGAAGCTTTCATTAAAAAAATCAAAACCCAATGCAAGTAGATGTTTGTTAACAGAAAAATAGTGACTCAGGACTTCTGCAATGTGAGTTGAGGGCATAGTGCAAGAGTTGGAAATGAAAGGTATAATTTTTCTGTTCTATTGATCAGGAATTGAGCTGATCCTGGCTACAAATTTATGTTTTGTCCAAACTAGAAGATAAAGGTGTATTGCTGAGTGTTAGCGATCACCTTCTTCAAGACGAGTGTAGACAAAACAGCACAATTTCCAAGGATGGCAGCCTGTTCCAGTAGTCAGAGAGTTCTTAATTTCCAAGCAAAATTACCTATGCTTCAGCTCGAGTCCATTGCTCCCAGTCCTGTTCCCTACAGCAACAGAAAAAAAGCCCATTTCCATCCTCTCTATAATTGTCCTTCAGATGTTTGAAGATTGTTATCAAATCCACACACACACCTCCAGACCTTTATCAGGATTTGACCCAATGGGAATTCGTAGTAGAGAAACCAAGCGTTACATATACCTAAAGTCTTGTACCATGCTTTTTCATCTAAATTAGTTTCTTCTAACACAGTGGGGAAAATTGAAGGGGCAGTGTGGAGAAGTTAGGACTGTTGCTGTGCAATACTGTTTTCTGGGAGCATATGGAGCAGCGGTGCTCCACTTCTGTCAAACTGAGAGACTTTTCACAAATGCTAAATTCACTTAGAATTTTAAAAAGTAAGGAGATAAACCTAGACACTATGCATCTATTTCTGAGATATAATTCGGCCAAAAAAGACACAAAATCAGACTAGGCATTTTCAACATGTTCTGACAAGTTAGATTAAATAGTTTTCAAGTCTTTGAATTAAGAGCCATCATCAATCTATCCCTTCCTTCAAGAAATCTTATTCTTTCAGTGGTCTAACAGGCTTACTGTCACTTTCTCTTAGCCTCCAATTGCAATGGTTGGTTACCCAGCCATTTATGAGACTGTCAGTGTGAAATAGCAGAACACTGGGTCTCAGCCAAGGCCAATTGTTAGATTAGGCAAGATTTCTAAGCATAGGGCTGCAAAATGGGCACTGGCCCTTGGGGCTGATGCTGTTACTTTCTCATTCAGTGCAACTGTCTTTTTACCAAAAGATAGTCCAGCAAATTTTCTTGGTCTCACACAAAAAGATGGATTTTCCTTTAAAGGTATACAGAGTTTCAACTTGTTTGTTTTGTTGTTTTTCTTTAATTCACTAGTAGTATGACATTGGGGTCTGTAGCAGAAATTGACTAGATCATCATTTTTTTCTTTTTTTAGTTATGTATAGCTCCTGTTTCTCTAATATCTGAGCACCTCATTATCTTAAGGTATCTACCGTGCCACAAACTCTGACCTAGGGACGTACAATCAGCTTCTTTTAATGGGTGGGGAATTTAGACGCAGGCTCACTAAAGGTCACCTAGGAAGTATATGGTGGATCAGTAAACTGGGCCCTGAGTCTCCTAAATCCCAAGTTAATGTCTTAACTCACAGGTGTCCAACTTCTTAGTAAACCAGGTGCTGGTGCTAACCACCCCTAAGCTGTGCCACACCATGTCATGTGGGCATTCCTCCCTGCATGAGGGGTGGAGGTAGGGACAGCTACTCTGATCTCTGGGCTTCCTGGACTGCAACACATTGCCCCACTCCGGGGGTGAGGGTAGGAATATGAACCTAGGGGAGGGAATGGAAACCCAGAGACTTCAGCAGTTGGAATAGTGGAGTGGCTCTATGTGAGAGCTAAAGGGTGTAGCTTAACTCCTCGTGGGCTACACATGGTATGTGGGGCATGAGTTGGACAAAATTGTCTTAACTATTTAACTACTTTCTCTCAAGAGTAAAAGAAAGTTTTCTTTACTCAGTTACCATCTAATTCCTTGCCTGGCTTCCTTTCATAGCTTCTAATGAACTGTTGCTTCAGCAAGGTGGCAGATGTGTGGAATGGTTTGACCATGGCAATTTTGAGATGAATAATCCTGGCTATCTGTGCTACTCTGTTTCTAATACAATTAATTATTGGACTTGCGATTTGAACAAGAATATCTTATTTTGTGGGAATAAACCATTTTGTGTTCTTTATTCTTGTCTCCTTGCTTGGAATGGCATTCCAGTTTTCACTAACCTGACAGTGCTTTTTTCACATCTTTCCAGCTTCCTTTGAGAAGCTGTTTTTAGCAAATCTCAGCAGTATTGAAGTTTTTGTTCTTTCTTACTCATGAACTGTTGTCCCCATTTGACAGTTAGATTAGTTCTGTGGCTGCTGCTTTTCTTTGTAGAGTTAAGTATACTATATAAATAATGATTTAAATTTCTCTAGATACTTACATCCTAGAATCTTCCTGTCCCTATTCAAACTAAGCTACTCTACATTATCTGTTTTCCTTTTCTGACCAAAATAGCTCCTTTCAGCTTGAGTCTGTCACTTACAATTTGTGATAGCATCTAAAAGACATAATAATAATGCGAGACTCAATTTTGCTAGGTTTTGTACAAATATAATGAATAAATCCTAACTAAAAAAAAAAAAATCTTTGCAAACTAAAAGATAAGATATAACACATGAATAACACAGATAAACAGGCTGTGGGGGCAGGCTGTGTAATAGGGTGTGATTTAGCTGGCTTTATTACAACCCTTTCCAACCCTTGTTTATTTCCTTGGCTTTGTTATTCAGCATGACTGAGTACTACTTTGATGCAGAGGTGAGAAAAATCAGTCTTTGATGGTAGAATGATTCCTCAAAGAGCTCTTTTGAAGACTCCTCAGAAATTTTAGGAGGTTGAAGGGGCAAATAGGACTTTTTTGCTTTCTATTTTTATTTTTTAAGCAATTTTAAAAGGAAGACTAGATTGTGGTCAGAGGTATGTATGTATATATGTATTCCTGCATAATTGGAAATCTGGAAGATCACAATAAAAAATAAAACCTGGAAACTAGGCTTGGAGTGGGGAAAAACTCTCTGAAGTTTAGACAGAGTGAGAAGTATTATTTAATACAGAAATACATTTTGAACTGGATTGATACCATTTTCACTGACTAGGCATGTCACTTCAGGATTTATGCATAATTTTCACCATCAACTCCTTTCCTGCCACCATGTTGTGTTGTAAACAGTCTATCTGTAAGCACTGTAGTCTATCTAGAGCCTTATCTGTAGGGATCTACTCAGTTTGTGATTCTGCAGTTTTTGTGGAAACTATGAAAAAAGGCATTTTCTGCGATCACTGCAAAAACTGGTGTTCCCTGCAATTTTGCATGGAATCACCAGGAAAAAAAAACTTTCTAAAAATAAAATGCTGACTTCCAAGTGGGAGCCAACAGCCTCAGCGACCCAGCCCCACAGCCTGCCAGGAGGTGGAAGCCACCGGCATGAAAGGGAGCAGCCTGGATGGTGGCTGCCCACTCCTCCTTCTGCCACTGATTGGCTAAAAGGGCTTTATTTTGTGCAGCCCTGCCCCTCTCCATCAATCAGCAGTGGGGGTTGGGGCTGCTTGAAAGGTAGCCCTCTCTGCGAAGCAGCAGCAGCATGGGGCTTGCTGTGAGAAGACCACAAAAGTGGTGCTGGGCTCTGTGATTGGTTCACAATTTATATTTAGAGCACCATAAGTACATCCCAACTTCTCCATACTTGTCTGCCACCACAGCTAGAATATTTGGACATCCATGTGCTTTTGGCAGTCCATATAATGACATTAATCAGCTGTGCCACCACAGAGATATCAGCTGCTGAAAGCACTGAGCGTGGCAACAGACACTGCAATCTCTACATGCACCCTCTGGCTGCTTGGTAGCAGCAGAAACTTTACTCTGCTAGCAAAATGGTTTATGCATGTTCTCAAACTTGATTCTTCCCTTCTCATTATATGATTGATTGAAAAGTAATGTTCCTTTTTTGCAAATTTCTCAGGGTGTTCTGTATTTCCATTTACTGATTAAAACTGACAAAATTACATGTGGGAAAACAAATACAAATACACAGATAATGTACTAAAGATGGAGGACTATTGAAAACTTGCTTTTTTCTTCAAATAAAATGTTAGAGGATGTGGCTGTTGTCCTACAGAAAGCGGGTGCAGACGCAGAGTAAAAATATCTTAATAGTTATGTTGCCAGCTCTTACAGTTGAATATCACAGTATTTGTTTTCCCTAAAGCCCCAGTTGCTGCAGTTAAGTGAGAGCATTAGGGTCTACTTGTATTCATGATTGTTGTCCCCAGTCCCGCACTCATGCCTCTTGCCATGCATATGTATGTGGTATGGTAAGAAGCATGATTTTTGGGATTATTTATTAGATCCCATCATGCCTTTTAGGCTGCATCCAGACAAACACGGCCGTGTGGTTTGTCGTGCCACAGACATGTCTGTGGCACCACATACTGCACATTCAGGTGTTCTCTGCACTGCAAAAAAATAAACATGCAAAAAAATGGGGTGGAGCACACCAGGACACACTGCCCAAAATGGGGTGGTGCACACTGCCCAAAACTGGAGCCTGGCCAGCTGGAGCCATACTCCAGCTGCCAGGCAGGCTCTGAGCGGCAGGATTGTCAGTACTGTAGGCCTGGGAGGACCCCAGGGGAGGCTGTAACCTCCCCTACTCCAACCCGGGGATCCTAGTGCATGGCAGAGGTCCAGTGGCACAGGCATTCCCCAGGGATGAGCAGTGCCACAAGGTGTGCCACTGCTAGTTGTCCCTGGGGAGCCAAATATCCAGACTCGTGGACGCGGCCCTAGTGTCTGTTAGTGACCTAATGCACACATCTTGCTTTTGCATTAAGGGCATGTGTGACGGGTATGTGTGACATTTTGTCACCTATTTTGGTGAATATATAGAGAACTTTTTCAAGAAAACTTCTACCATATTGTCTTTGTTGCTTCTGACTTTACATGTTGGTACAAGATACCCAGGTAGGTTTCTTTGTGAATCATAACTACAATTACCTGCTTTCTCTCTGTAATTTACTTAGCTAGTATTTTTTTATTTTAATGAGTCTTTGTTTACAATAGTTATACAGTCTAACATGTCTTTCAGTATTTGCCTAAGCTTTGCTTTTCATGTAAAAGCAGTTTACAACTGCTTTCCCTTAAACTGTACTGAAAGCAAGCTGTTGAGCTTTTTTGTTTGGTATTGCAGATGGTGGCATTGCCCAGATGTAGGCAAGAGCCTGCATTTAGCTCGTGGGACAGGAAGTCTCTACAAAATTCTGAATATAAAAAATGTTGGTGGTTTTTCTAACTCTCCTGCAAACTTATTTCAAGCTGAGGATACATTCTACTTCTGAGAATGGTTTAGTACCTTTGTGGCACTATCAAATCTATCTTTCTGGTTAGTCTGCTGGAGAGTAGTGTATTCCTTGGAGAATATGGTCTCAATTCTATAAGTAAAAGTAGTAACCGACAGTATTTAAAGTTTGATGATCAAATTGTACTTAAAAATAACAAAATAAACCCTTGGCATCTTTTCACTTACAGAATCTGAAGAACTAAAATTTGTCTCTCTTTTTAAATACAGCTTGTTATTTTAAAAGGAACATATATTGTTGATAGAGATAGCAAGAATAACATTATACTAACCACAGGAGTAATTGAGGTGTGTAGGCATTTCACAGAAAAAAAGGAGAAAAATAGTTTCAGCAGATGCATGCAAGAGACATTAGCATAGAAGAAGTTGATACGGGAATAGAGTTTCCTCATATCTTTTAGGCTATAAAAGGTTGTCTCTGTAATCAGATTTGCTATAGATATCTCTTCTGGGACTGTTTAGTTTCTCTAGAAAATGTTCCATGGTTTCATGAACTGCTTGTCAGTTGTTGCAGCTCAGTGGATCATCTTGTATTGAATTACAAAAAGCAGTAACTGAAAAGGTTGAGTATTAGTGGTACTATATTAGGGCAAAAGTTGAAATTTCTATTGTACAGGGAAAAAAATTAAATTTTCCTTTTATTTTGAACTGAAATAAAAGGTTGAGTCCCTTGAAACAAAATTACTTCAAAATTGTCTCCTGAACTAGTAAAATATTTCATTTTGATCAGGGTTAATAAGCACTATACTTTCACTGCATAGTTTTAATAATTCAAGATATAAAACAAAGTGCATTAATCTTATCTAAATGAAGTGCTTCAGTATTTTTTCTACAAAACCTCTTGATATCACTGAATCAGTTTCCTCTTTGTTGAAAAATATTCCGTTAGACAATTTTCAACCACTGTAATAAACAACATTCCAAATTGCAAGATCAAATTCTTAACGTTTTGCTTTTTATACGAACTTTCACGAGTCCTTGAAAATAAAGGCTCTCTTCCTTGTACCTTCTTGTCTTGGTTAAGCCTTGGGGTTTTTAAATATAAATTGACTTAATGTAGGTTATGTTTGTTCAGTTGTTGGGGCACCATTAGCTTGGATCTTTAGAACACTAATTTAGAAACGGGAGTTCATAATTGTTGCTGCAGACAATATATGAGTAAAACCCCCTTACCTTCTTAACAAACAGTGGTTACCTATCTTTAATTTATTTTATTTATTAATTTACTATTTAAAATAAATTAGAATCTTTAGGATATTTAACAACATAATGCATGTTTTATAACAGACCTGACATCACAATAAAAGGGAAGGGAAGAAACTGAGTTAAAGCAGGAAATTTCAAGTCAAGATTGAAATCTGAGATATTAAAGACGTGACAGCCTTATTTGTGTGTTTTCTGGATTTGTTTTACTGTGATGAAAGTTTCTAAAGAAAAAGTGACCTACTGTAAAAGATTTGTAATTTTCCAGGGAATGATTTTATTTCATCTAGAGTCATTAAGGTTTCACAAGTAAATAGAATGATAGAGTGGTTTAAAGAAAATGCATGCCTGAGAGAGTGCATCAGCTTTTAGACTCTAAAGGAAATACATTTTTATGCAGTTTAAAAACAAGTGTATACAGATTATGTTGAAGTAGTTTCCTGTGAGTCATTCAAGTTTTCATTTATGGTTCTGAAATCGGAAATGTTACTTAAAAAAAATGTCCAGCAATAAAACCTGAAGAATGCCTCAAAATCTCAGTCCTGCCAACATTTAGGTCCAGGATCTGTTTCCACCTACTAGGAACATAACTGAAATTCCGTTCCACCCTATTCAAGTCTATTAATGCATCTAATTTTGTAACGCACCATCATGCAGCCAGGGGTGGGGAGTTATTTGGGCTAGAGGGCCACTTGGGGAGTTTTGGTGAGCTGTTGAGGACCTGGGGGGAGATGCCAGTTGATCCTGTCTGGCTCACCAGCTGCTGCTGGGAGCCTGGAGAGGGAGGGCTGCTCCCCGTGTTGTTCCACTCTGTCCTAGCCAGGGCTGGCTGAGATGTGCAGTGCACAGACTTCTCCCCCCTGCCCAGCTTCTTGTCCTGGATTTGGAGCCACCAACATCCAGGCCCACATGTGATGGGGTGTGATGCAGCATGCCAAGTAGCTGTCCTTCCTGCCCACTGGCATGAGCCACTGCCCCCAAACCGCACCGGGAAAGTCAGGAGAGGCTGCCCCAGGCCAAGCCCCACCACATAGGGCACAGATTCACTGCCAACAGCGCCATGGCAGCAGTAACTAGATATGGCGGGTAGGCAGGGCAGCTACTCATCTCCACATCATTTCTTGTCTTGCGTGGGTCCAGCAACCACAGTGCTAGGACTGCAGAGCACCAACAGGAGGCCAGGTGGGGGAGGAATAGATCCAGGGTTGGAGGGTGCAGGGGGGTCTGCCTGGCCTGGCCCTAGCTGCAGCAGAACAGAGCGGTGTGGGGCACAGTCTTCCCTCCTCAAGCTCCTGGTGGCAGCTGGCGGGCTGGATAGGATCAGTTGGTAGGCCAGATACAGCCCATGGGCCATATTTTGCCCACCCCTGATCCGACCCTTAAGATTGTGTCACAAAAAGAAGCAAGGAAGAAGCATCCATGTTTAATATTAACAGTTTTTCAGGGACTTGAACAGGATAGAATCAAATTGCACTTAGACCCCAAGTCCAACAGGTGCCAAATAGGTAGAATATAATTTAGTCCTTAGTGTATACTTAACTTTAAACATGTTGATTTCAATGGGTTTGCCAGCATTTAAAGCTGAGTATGGATATAAATGTATTGAGAGTTATTGCTACAATGAAATGATATTTTCCCAAGAAAGGTATTTTAATGTTTCTCTTAAAGAAGTCTTTGATGTGTAGACCTCTGCAATTAGAGGTTTCCTTTGCTCTAAAACCATGGTACACTGAGCAGATAATTTCAATAGCCACTACTGTTAATAGTGAGTCAGGATGTTGAATCATGTGGGTTGAGAGTAAGAAAATAGTTTTAATTAGTATGGAACGTCTTAAATGTTATTTTATTCCCTGAAGTAAAAAAAAATCATACCTTCTGACAGAACCACCAATTTTATGGAGGGAATTTACTTTGTCATCAGTTGAATCAGTGCACTACCACTTATAAAGAAGTTTCATCACCAGAAAAATACATGCTGGAATGATTCTTAGCAGGAGGCAGACTGTTAAAGGGTTTACCGCTTTCTGACAGTAAACAAAACATTGTTTAATTCACAAGTTTTTCCATGCCTTGTTGATTTGGTCATATGAAAACTACATCCAAGTTGAGATGTTTGTCTTCATGTAATATAGATCTTCTCTGAGGAAATGGAGAATTCATAAATATCCAGTGCTATTATCATTTAGTAACCAGAAGTCATAATGCACAAGTATGGCAATGGTCCAGTTTAAACACGATAGTATGCAGGAGACCTTGAAATGTCCATACTTGTCCACCCTCCTTTCCTTCCTCCAAAGTTTCAGGTTCAGCTGAGGGTTTTCAGCAGATACCTTTCTAGACAATGAAATCCAAGTCTCCCAAAATCCATGTTCAAGATGTCCAAAATAGTGAATGAAGCATGGAAGCTCTTAAGTTAGTGGAAAGAAGACTATAATCTTCAACTCTACATACTTGCTGAGGTATACATTTGAAATTGAATATGACAGGAACAGTTTTACAGACAATATTTTTTTAAGGTTGTTATGAATCCTTGACCTCTCTTGTAGTTAAGCTGAGTTCTCTACTACTCCTCCCACAGCTTCCTTTAATTGTATCAGATTCAGATCTTCATTCTTGCCTTCCAAGCTAAGCATGATCTTGCTCCCTTTATCTCTCCTCTCATTTCTTTGAACTACTTTTCACCATGTCTGTTGTCTTGCTGCTAGCCTATACTGGTTTTTCACTATCCATCATGTAGCCCTACCTAGTTTTTATTATATCACACCCCACTCTATCCCTTTTTAAAAAAATACTGTTTTGTATTATGTGCTGTCTTTTCTCTTGCCTTCACAAAGTATAGTCTAAGATAAGGACTTTGCCCTTCTTGAGACTTTGTGTAAATGTATTTATTATGTGTAATCAAGTTTTTACATAAGGGCTTAAAATATGTGGAAACATTCATGCTCCAAGTTGAGGAGAGCATACAAGCTAAGAAAGGAAGTGCCAGTATTTTGTTGGATGTTTATTGCAAAAATATTTTCTTTGTGTGAACTTATCGTGTATACTGTGCCAACTAGAACAATAGTATTTGTCGAAGAGATACCAAAATATTATTGATTGGAAACAATTACCTTTTAAATTGCAAATTACTTCAGAAATAAAATTCTGCTGTTTGTGTGTGTGTGTGGCAATTTTGGACTATATATATATATATATAGTCCAAAATTACCATCACAGATAGTATGTATTTATTATTTCTAGGCTAGTTCAAGATTATAAAAATATATTTTTTTAATTTACATAGCACTGAGCTGTAACTTTAAACTATTCTTATTTGTGGGCCAGTTTTAGAAAGTGAATAAAAATGATACCTCTGATTTTTCTTGCAGGCTTTGCTGTCAAAAGATGCCTCATTTCTATATAATACACAGCTACCTTGCATGGCACCAGCCTCTACCTGGAGCAGTTATGAGCAGAGTATGAAATCCAGAATACTAAAACATATGCCAGAATTGGACTCTTCTTTCCATCCTGTGTTATCATTCCCCTCAGGTGAGAGATGTCTAATTTCTTATTTCTAGCAGCTCATTATTGCATTTTAAAAATTACTGCATTTGTCATGTCTAGCTTTTAAAACATTGTAAAGCTTTGTCAATGAAATAACTTCTTCCAAGAAATTTCTTGCTTATGATTTGGCAAAGACACGCTGACAGATATACTCAGCCTAATTTAAAGGGACATTCATTTTAAAAAATTCATCCTGCTCTTTAAAGTCTTACTTTCTGTAGTTAAAAGTAGCAATTAAGAGGACTATAATCAAGAGATGAGAGGAGGCTATTTCACTTTTCAGTCCATTTACTGTATGCATTTGACAGCATTTTGTCTTGCATAATTAGTCAACCCTCCTTGTTTAATTTAGTTTTTTATTCAGTAACATGCATACAGTTTTAAAAACTCATTAAAACATGATTTGTAAAGTGAAATCATAATACTTGAAACTAACTTCAACTAGGTATTAATAGATGGTATTCTGTTAAAATAGATGTGAAATACTGGTAAATCAACATTAAGGGCATAGACAACCAGCTTTTGAAACATTGAAAAGTTAAATAGGCTTGGAAACATTTAAAAAATTAATCATGTTAGTTGAGGGACATGTGGAGCCCCTGTAGTGCTTGCTCCCTGGCTGGAACATTTTAAAATTGTTCTCCAGAGCAAAAATAGCTCTCTAGGCAGGGGTCCCTACAGAGGATGGAGGATGTCTCTGGAGGAGTAAGGGGGACTTGCTTGCTCCCCCACCACCAGGCTTCCAATTCTCAAGTCCCAGTTCCCTCCTAACTCTTCACTCCTCCTCTCACCAGAGTGGAGAAATAGAGGGGACTGAGCCTAGAGAGCCTGGCACCAGCAGTGGGCCCTTGAGTGCTGCTGCATCACGGACCAAGGTATAGAAATAGGACCAAGCTGTCCGTTAGCCTACCAACCTGTCCACCCTGCTCTTCCTTCTTTCTTCAGGATGGGGAGCATGGAGCACTGTAAGATTCTGGATGACATTTTGGTCTTCAGCCCCCATGTACACATAACAGGAATTGAAATGCTTTAGAATAGACATTTCAAAAGGTACTATTTTGGATCACTTCAGCTGCTTTATGAACATTACAAAAGCCATGCATGTTTAAACAGCGGGCCCCTTGAAACATTTCATAGGCATTTGAAAGATTTCAGTTGTTACTTGTGTCCACACCTTAAGGTTGGTGGTTTAAAAAAGTTAGGAAAAATAAGACATGGTATGCTCAGACAGTGACTTCATCTGGGTTGTATTGGATGGAATACATGTGTGTATGTATATGTTATATGTGTCTCTGTGTGTGCATATATATGCACATTCACACATACACTGCAGTGCAACCAAGATATGTATATATTTGTGTACACAGAGAGACTGGGCTGAAGCAGCTTCTTTCACTTCCCTCTGTCCCTGGGGGTGATGTTCATACTTGGTATTGAATTTTGTCTGAGAGATTTCTGCCCTACGGAAACCTGCTACCAGGTGGTAACTGACCCATGTAGTAATCCCATCAATATTGAGGGCTTTCTCAGGATTGGGTAAGCCTGAAATTAAGGCTGTTTTAGTGGTTGCAGCTCCTTAAGACTGTCTTGGATTCGTTAACCAAACCCACTTTTTGCCAGAGGTGTTAGTCTTACTCTCTTTTAAGATTTCTCGGCATTTTAATTTTCCTTACAATTATCCTGAGGTTCAGAAAGACTCTTAAAGAGAAGGTGATAACAACTTAGAATGTTTTTAAATTCTCTGTTGAAATCCTTCTGCTAGCCCTTACTGAGCTCCTGATCTCTAGATTTGATGCTTCTATTTCTATACCACCTGCCTGAAGGAGCAGCAACAAGAATGTCCAGACAAACAAGTGGGGGGTTAAAAAACTAACAGAAAATAATTGTTTTAAAGTAGAAAAAGAAAAGGGAAGAAATCAACTCTGAAAGAAGTTATAAAAGAAGTTATTTAATGGTATAGATAGAGGGCAAGACTTTTATTTAAGGTATCTCTTCATACCGAAAACGAGGAAGATAGCTTTTGTCTGTGTTCTTCCTGGCTTCTTGTATCCCTGTTTTTGCTTCTGAGGGTAAAATAAGGTCTCCTTAGGTCTCTTACAAGTAATAAGTATGTTGCAGTCAGACAAGTTCACTGAAATATTATTGCTTTTGGACAGGTCAGTCACCACCAATACAAAGCCTTGCCCTATAGATTTTCCATAGAACCAGAGATATTTGCCAAGCATGTCAATGGTTGCAGCAAACCTCAGGCCTAATAACATTTCTCTGTCTAGGAATCTGACCAGTTCAGGCATGTATGTAAGAAGCCTTGGAGGAGTCTCTAAAACAGATGTGTGCTGTTCCTCTTTTAGCCAGTGGATAATCTGGAAAAAAAAATTCCAACCCTTTTAATTAAAGGATGGGGGATTATAATAAAGACCCTGAAATATGCAGCTGATTCTCCCTTTCCTTACTCCCAAAAGACCAGAGAAGATAATTGTGATATTTCCTAGGTAAAAAGTAAATAGGAGAATAAAATGATTAGATCTTTATATTTCATAAGGTATGAGGGTGTTTCAGAAAATTATGACAGCTTTAAAATAAAAGCATTTTGTGTGCAATGATTATTTACTGGACCACATCACTACTCTATATAGTTGTAAATGATGGGTATGTTCAACAATGCCACTGTCAGTGTAGGTTCCTACTTATTGCACGCATTGATTTTTATTTAGAAATTGCCATTACTTTCTGAAACACCCTTGTAGAAAAAAAGAGCCAGCTTTAAAAAAATCTCTTGCAGGTCTCCTTTAATTCTGTGACAAAGAACAAGTTGGATTAATTCCAATCACTGAAATAAGTTCTTACTAGTTAATAAAAATTGGGGCTAGGAAGATTTTTGTACTGGGAGATGCTCAGCGCACATGAGACTAAGGTAACTTATAAAGGCTGGACGATCATCGCCCATCATTTTGGCTCTTTAATTTAGTCTTTTCTTTAATTTAGCAGCTGCCCATCTTACTTCTGTTGATAATTTATCTGTCTTTATGCCAAGCATGAAGACATTATTTTTTTGTTTGTTTGTTCTTATTACTGTAATTTTGTTTCTTGAAAGGCTTCTCACACAGACCTCTTTTCTAAGCCTTTTTACCCTTACAACAACATCTAAATTCCTTGGCACGTGAGATTTGTTTTGCAGACTAACCCTTCCTTGGGTGGAACTCAGTAGTGGAACAAAGTGGGGCTGACTGGGGCATCAGCTCTGGGTGCCAGTCCTCAGGGAGGTGGGGGGCACAGAAATAGCAGCAGCTGTGGTGCTGGCCTAGGTGCTACCCCCTGCCACTGGCAGTGGAGCCAATGACACTCCTGTGCACAGCTGCTGCCCAAGGAACTCTTGTGCCCAGTCCCACCTCTGGGAGAATTCAAACAGAAGGCATGTTCAACTTCCTTTTTGCCTTCTTTGTTGGGTCACCTGAGTCATTGTAGCCCAGTGGGAATGGGGCTGGGCCCATTGCCCCTGCCCTACCCATGCGTCTGGATAGGTCTGGGCTGCTTCCCCCCATACTCCCGCACATCCAGATTGGGGCTGTTCCACCCCAACTCCCTCACCTGCTCCTGGGCAGATGGATTTTGGTTAGGCTGTGCACACCCTCCCCCCCGCGCAGCCAGATTGTTGTCAGGAAAGGTTTACCTTTTGTATAAAGAGGGAAAAAAACTGGTGGGGGTAAGTTCACATCAAAGTCCCTGTCTACATGTTTTCACTTTGTTCTCCTTCCAGCTATACATGACATCGTGCTTCACAGAGCTAGTATTTCATTTTACCCAAATGTCTTTCTTTCATTATTTCTTACCTGTTTGTTCTCAAGGTTTCTTTTTGAAGATATCTGTCCCCTACAGATGTCCTCCTCTGTGAGTATCTGATGACACTGGAGTGCTATACACAGGCAGTCACTTATGCCAGAGCTTGTTCTGTACTACCACCCCTTTTTGGGAGTAAGTGGACTAAAGGCAGCAATATTACTTATATTGAATATTATGCAGATTGTCATAGTTAGTATTTTAGACAAATCATGGCACTGTCTTAAGTTCTGAGCCCATTGCTGGTTTTCTGACTTGGATGCATATGTGCCTCTTTCTTTGATTTTTCAGATATCCCTCTTCATATGTATTTTGAAACATTGTTAAAAAAGGACGAGATCAAAGCAGATCCAGTAGACACCTCAGCATTAGGGGTGGAATTTCAAACATCTCCTTCTAGTGGTATGTGATTCAAAATAGTTTAATGCTTTTAGAGCTTGCTTTAGCTTTTTTTGGTCAATACTTCCTTTCCAAAATAGTTTACAATCTGAACTGATCAGAAAGGAAGATAACAGGCAAAGAAGTTAGGAGGTGGGAGATGATGAGGAATATAGGAAGAAAAATTATCCCACCCACATAAACACGATTAGTTATGCTCTGGGTGAATGTCATTTGAGAGGAATAGGAAAGTGAAATCCTCTACCCTCTAGCCTTTGTTAGGGTTTGAGTCTTAGACTTGATCAGGAGCAAGATATATAGTTGTAAGCACCTTCGTACTGGTATAACAATGTTTACACTTCAACTGTATCAACTATTAAACTAATACGTTTACAGTGGTAAAAAAAAATGAGCCGTCCTGAATCTTTGTACTACTTGGGAGATATAAGGAAACTGCAAATGACAGGAAAGAAACCAAGAAAGGACAGTTTTTAGACATAATTGAATTCAGTGGAATTTGTTTAAATATCTTGCTGAATTAAGAACCTGACTGACTCTGGTTGTCATTCCAGACTTTTAAACATGCGTGTGTCTGACCTTCTACATAATTATTTGGATTGATAGTTGATTCAGTTGCTTATTTTTCTTTGCTGTTTAGATTGTCTTTTAGTTGCTTTTCTCCTTAATTCTCTTTTCAAGATAGATGAAGTTAGTGTATTTATTGAAGAGCATATGTACATATATGTATGTGTATATATGTAAAGTGTATATCTTACACATATGCATAAATAATATTTATTACATATAAGTTATAGAAATTAGCAGCAGCACCCAAAATATAGTAGTTTCACTTGAGTTCTAGGGGACCATAAAATATTATATTTTTCAGGAAATTGGCCTTGCATAAGGTACCTTCTCTACATGGTACATTTTGCCTTTTCCACTTTTTTCTTCAACTGCTTTTTGTCACATGTATGATATAAAATCTTTTCTTGCACCTCTAACTGCTTTAAAAGACCTTTTTTATTTAACCAATGTGTATTGACCCATGCAGAAATATGAATAAATTCTTACATATTTTGCTTTTGATACAATCTTTTACAACATTCTCATGAAAAAACTAAAGAAATTCAGACTGGTAGATGAAAGTACTCTAAGGTGGATACACAACTGGTTGGATCATCATGCTCATTGATCATCAGTGACTCAATGTCTGTTTGGGAAGTGGTATTGAGGGAAGGTTCCCCAGGGGGTTGTCAAGGGTCAGGTATTAACTTCTTCATTAATGATGGGATTGAGTGTACACTTACCAGATTTGTGGATGACACCAAATTGAGTGGACTTGCAAGCACTCTGGAAAGTTGAATTAGTATCTAGAATGATCTGTATAAACTGGAGAAATAGTCGGTATTCAGCAGGGATCCGGGTTTTCCATTTCCCATGGGAAATCAGAGGAAAACACAGATTTCTCATTTTAATGGAGAAACCCACAGATTTTGCAGTTTTGCAAAGAGTTCTCTGCTGGCTGGCAGATTTCCAGCCTGCAAGGGGCTGGAACGGAGTGGGTAGAGAGTGCTCAGGCCTGGAGAGCAGCTCCCGTAGGTAAGTGGGGGGTGGGGAGAGGGAGTATTGAGGCCCCCATAGGGAGGGAGTTGGGCAGGGCTGGGGCTGCTGCCCAGTTGGGTGGTGTGTGAGGCCTGGGGCTGTAATGCACGGCTGCATGGCCTGGGTATGGAGTGCCACGGGGCTATGAGTGGGTCAGGTGGGGGCAACTCCCCGCCACTGCACTCATTCCCAGGCGGGGGGGGGGGAGGGACCCATGCCCCCCAGATCGATGCATGGGGCAGGGGCAGGCATAGCCTGCCCACTGTGGGTTCAGGCTCCTGCCCTGCTGCCCTCTCCTAGGGCCTCTGCAGCCCAGTGGGTGTGACCCAGTGCTGGAGAGAACAGCAGGGCTGCATGGGGATCTCCTTGCCACTGCAAGCTCTGTACTGCCCTGGTGATGAGTCCTCTGCCCACACAGCAGCAGTGAGGGACACAACCCTGTGCTGCCAGCCCTGCGGCTGCCATGCAGGCAGGTCAATGCAGAGCTCACAGTGGCAAGGAGATCCCTGTGTGGTCTCACTGTTCCCTTGTAGTGCCGAGTCACACCCTCTGGGCTGTAGAGGCCCTGGGGGAAGGAGAGCAGGGAGGGAGCATGAGCCTGCAGTGGGCAGCCTGTCCCCACCCTATGCACAGATCTGAGGGGCACAGGTCCCCCTGCCCCCCCAGGAGTGCAAGCAGGGGGGTGGATCTGCGTTCCATGCTGCTGCAGCAGCTGCCATGTCCTGCTGGAAGCAGAGGGCTGTGGACCTGAGTCCCTGGCTCCATAGCTCTGGCAGCTGGGGGGCCCCTCCAGCGGGGCTGGGGGGGCCAGGGAGCTTTGGGTGTGGGGTGAGGGACACCAACAGGGCTGGGAGAGTGAGGGGCACAAGCAGGGCCAGGGGTTATGGGGGGTGCAGTGTGAAGGTCACTAGCAGGGCCAGGGAGTTGTGAGGAGGAGAGTGAGGAGCACCACCAGGGCTGGTGGGGTTTGGGGAGGGGAGTGAGGGTCCTTTCCTTTTAATCATAGATTTTGGGGTTTTTTGCAATTTTTTTTATCAGTGAATTTTCAATTTTTTTTGTCAGGGAAAACCAGGATCCCTGATAATCAGTTAGATGAAATTCAGCAAGAACATGTACAAATTCTTGCACTTGGGACAGAATCATTGCATATAATTACAGACTGGGGAATAATTTGCTAGGATACCTTTACACAGAGAAGGACTTGAGGGTTACATGGACCATAACATGAATAGGAGCCAACAGTGTGCTCTTGAAAAGTGTGCTCTATGAGAAGACTTTGGCCTGTCATTTGAGTTCTTTGTTTCTATGTACATCAAACATGATTACCACTTTGTTTCTGATTGCAAGCATCTTCAGCTCTTTCTTTCTTGTAAGTTGCATCTAATATTCAACTTTAAATATTCAGCTTTACAAACGTCTGTTCTGTTGTAGACTATAATCAACATAATGCTTCTCTGAGACAATGGAGCAGTGGATATTTACCAAATTCTAAACCTCAAGCAGTATCAGGAACATCTGACCAGGTATCAGATGGAAGGAAAAAAAGGCATCTAAGTGAGACAGCAATAGGTAAGGCAAAACTAGGGATACACAAAACTAGGGATACCCACAGCTACTATCTTTCTGAAAATGCATTGTATAGCCTTTCAAATAAATGAGTTTTTTTTATCAGAAAAATAACCTTAAGAAACTATATTTTAGACAGGCGTGAGAAATGGGCTAATAAAAGAAATCAAAACACCGCCAACAGAATAATAAAATAAATGCAAACCATTTAAAACACAGCTTTTTTGGCCCAATCTTAATTCTGTTTCAGAGTAGTAGCAAAACTAGTCATGCTTCTGTCTTTAGTATACTTCTTAAAGGAATTGCTTAACATAGTTGTATTTTTGTGATTCTGCATGTCTAGGTTATTATTACAGGAATTTTTTATCATATTCAGTGAAACACAGTGAATTAATAGATAACTTTATAAATCACTTAGCCAAACATCTACTATTTCTATAAGCTGGTCAGCTATGTTAATTTATTATTTATTGTGGTTCCAAGTTCTGGTTTTCTTTTAAACCATTAAATACTGTACAATTATACGCAAGCCTCTTCATCAGGGTATTGGAAAGTCAGTGTTTAAAAAAATAAATAAAAAATTGCACACGTGTATCAGTGTTAGGATGATCATGGTACTTATAGACCAGTGAGTTATATTTCAACACCAGGTCAGAGGAATTAGCAGTGTCCAGCCTGAACAAACAGCTGCAGAAGCTGTCCAGCCCCGGGCCCTGTGGACATTCAGTGACACTTGTATCATTTTGATTCGGGTTTCTTGGCTATGTGCTAATTTGGCTGTTTGTATTAGCTCCCTCCTTTCTCTTGCTGTCACTTTAACTTTGTATATACCTCATAATGCCCTTCTTTGCAGCCCACGTGCCCCTTGTTCCTTTTGCTTCAGTGTCCCCTCTTTCTTCACTTTGTTTTCACAGTAGTTTATACTCTTCTAACTATGCCCTCCTTATCCACCCCAAAGCTGGAACTAACACATTTGCTTAAATAATATTGCTCACTGTGCTTGCCTGTGTCTTATACCCTTCCCTCTACTCTGTGTCTTATACCCTTCCCTCTACTCTCTCGTGTATTTACACTGTAAGCTCTTGGGAAGGGGTCTGTGTATACAGGACCTAGGACAGTGAGGTTTCTTCCTTGGTTGACACATAGGCAATGACATACGGGTGACTAAATAATTATAATGGGAAGTAATGAAAAGGTCAGATTTGTACAGGATACCCAGTTGTTTTGGGTAGTCAACTGAAAAAATGAGTTAGGAACTACTAAGGCTCCAGGTATTTGGTTGAGCAATGTAATGGCAGATGAAACTGGGTGTAGATGAGTATAATGTGTTGTACAAGCAGTGATTTGAACTATTCACAAATTACAGTGAACGTAATTCCTATGCTTGTAGTAATAAATAATAAAGAAAGTGACATTTTCAAGTTTGTAATTTAGGTTCTGCTGACAAGTTTTTGAGCATTTTAAAAATAATCTGTTCTCACCATCACAGTTTTCTTATGAGAGCATAATGCTTTGCAACTCATTTGTGCGTAGCAGAAGAAGCTCTGTCTTGTTGGTGTGAATGGCCCAGTACAGCATATTTATTCCTAATCTGGGCTCTGTCCAGGAAAAAATTATCCATGGGGTGGGTCAGCCTAGTGAGCAAGGCAAAAATAAAAGCTTGGTGTCAAGTTATTGTAATGCTACCTAGGAGACAGGATTTCATGCATTTGACCCACTTTGTACATTAGTGTTCTCTTTAGAAGTTGTTTTTACCACCATCCCTTGCATGGAATTCCCCCTGCTTCATACTGACCATTCTTATGCTCAATTAGTATTCACATAATTTGTTTTAAGATGGGGCTCTATTCTCTTCCTTCAAGTCTGGATAGGAAGGAACTGGGGACCAACTGTGGCTTGTTTTTAAAATTCTAAAAATGGACTATACACCGGGATTGAATAAGACTACTCATGAATTTGCCTAGATTCCTGAGCCAACACTAGAAAAATCAGATTAACAGGTTAGGAAAGAAATTTTGTCTTCTAGTTCCAGTTGGCCACGAGCCAGGAAGAAAGTCTCGGGGGATGTGGAGTGGGGCACGGACGAACTATTTTGGGTCTGTAATGGCTACATTCCCTGTTCAGCATGAAATTCAAGAATATTGGTTACATATAAACTCTTAGAGCTTCTGTAAAGGAAGCAGGATTTGGTTTTCTGAAGCTGCTTCCTCGAGGGGGCCGCCTCATTTAAAATAGGGAGACAGTTTTTGGGGATAGCATGCATGAAGGTGAATTTGGGATAGGGAACATCTGTAAATGGTTATGTTAATGGTGTTCATGAAACCTCAGGGTTTCAGCTCTGACCTTCTAGAAATATTTTATTCCATACCATGTGGAAAAATCTCTAATATAATAGATAACAATAGCTTTATTTTGTTTGTTTTGTTTTTGTGGCAGGAGAAAATAACAGTAGGTTTGAAGCATTTTCCTTTCAGCGTACAGGACCAGAATCCCTTAACAGTTTTACTGCAGTGTCCAATGTCAGTGTGCTATCCAGATCTACTCCATCACAGGTAAAGCAAAGATTAAATGGATTTCATTAAATCACCCACAGAGTGTTGATGGTACAAGCTTTATGCACGTTCCTTAGTTTTACACTGTAATGCAGTTTTACATGTTCATTGATTAAGCTTGTCTAATTCTTATTGGGAAAGTAATGTGCCTAAAACACAGAAATGTATTGTCATAAAATAGCTTCTAGACCATGTAGCTAGACTGTATAATTAGTTTATAAATAATATTTGTGTAAAATTTCATTTAAAACCTCATTAAATGATTTGAAATTTGTGCTCCCGGTGGAGCTGCACCTAGAGGCTTCAACTACTCCTCTTTATTGAGCTTCGCAGTATTGCCTGGCAGTGTAAATATGGTTATGGTAGTTTACCCAGATGCATCTTGGTAAGCCAAGACATGTCAATTTGAAACTACCTGTTTACTGAACCTGATAAAATCACTGGTAAACTTTGATTAAGGGTGGTATCCTGGCCTCATGGAAATGTATGCCAAAGCACTGGGTTTCAATGCTGTAGTCTGCATTTTTTTCAGTCCTGTAGTATACAAGATGCGTCACTAGTCCAAATTGCGTAATCTATTCTAAGGATAAAAATATATATGGTGGTGGTGGTGATGTTGCATTTCCTTCCTTAAATGATCCCTTTATGCAAGTGGTGAACTTCTTTCCTTTAAACATATTAAATGAGAACTGATTCATGCTGAACTGCACTCTACTTCTCAGGTGAAAATAAAAAGTTTGCAATTTAGGGTAGCTCATGGTTTAAACTGAAACTCTCTACTGTAATTTAGAAGAGTTGTGATGCACTTAGAATCTACACACTTGAGAGGAGAGACTGAATAATTTAGAGAGAAATGTTGAGAAATTCAGTATCCCCTCTACTTCCCAGAAAATGTCTCTGTCTTCTGCAGACTTTGAAAAGAATAGTTTTCTTGTGGGTTGTTCTACATTAAGTATATCAAACATGTGACTCACAGGATGGATGGGGCTGGGAATTTGGGGGCAGGGTAAGTGGGGTGAGGCCTGCTATGGAAATCCAGGGCATGGAGTCTTTCCTGCTGCCCCAGCAGACATGGAGGTGAGTGGTGGCTCTGGTAACCGCCATGCCACTGTTCACCCCACTGCCACCACTGAGTCTGGATGTGGCCCAGGAGGCTCTTTGCAGTTTGCATACAACCTGTGAGGAGCCCTGTGGTACGGACCCAGTACAGGGGCATAAGCTTGATACCCCCGTTCTGTACTGGTAAATTTAGGCTGTGGTCTTTTAGAATTTTTGTTTTTATTAAAATTTTATATTTGTAGTGGTCAAACTACAGATTAGATTAAATTATTATAGAATGCTTTCCATATAGCCTGAACATAATGAAGGATGTAGCATTAATAGGTTTTTAAGAAGTTCCCAGTGTTAAGTGCAGTAGTGAAATCAACGGACTTTGCTAAGAACACTGAGCACTTCTGAAAATCCAGTCCTAAAATGTTACTGTTCTTTCTATCGGATGAATTTACAGAAGTTTTCTTGTTTAGTTCTGTGAAGCTTCTATGTAGCTTTTATAATAAAATTAATGGCATCCCTGTTTCCACTAATTATACAGCACAATGCGAGACGGAGATTGAGAAGTGAGAGCTCATATGATATAGACAACATTGTTATTCCTATGTCACTGGTCGCACCTTCTAAATTGGAGAAGCTGCAGTACAAAGAAATCCTTACTCCAAGGTATTTTTACACCTTTACTTGTGCTTGCACAACCAAGATTAAATTCAAATATAGTCAGTTTCAAAATAATGAGATAAAAATATACTAGGGTACTACAGGCTTGAGGTTCCCTGCTCATAATTAGAATTTGCTGTCATTTTGGTAAACTAGTTCAGCAGAAAATAATCCCCTCAAACTGCAGGAAAATATACATTGATATTCCCCGCAAAAATCCTTGCAGTGTTTATATTAAAAAAAACCAAACAAACCCCAACAATTCTGATCTTGAGGACTTAAAGTACATTTTTAATATAATGTATTCTGGTATGTGATTCAGTGATCACCTCACCTTAATCGTTATTTTGTTTGTAATTTCCCTGTAATTGAGTGAATCATCAAAAATAGCAGTACTCAAGTTCTTTCTTCTGTAAATCTGTGACTTGTATTTCAGGATTTGTTTTGCTTTTAAGGACTTAAGATAATCCTAAAGGAACACTGTTAAGGATGTTGTTTTGAAATAACAAAAAGATGTTATGTAACCTTTGTCAATGCTTTTACATGATTTTTGTTAATTTACCTGATTTTAGATGTGTTTACACCAGAGGCGGACAATTATTTTGGGTGGAGGGCCACTTAATGAGTTTTGGCAAGCCATCAAGGGCTGCATGACACGCAGCCAGGGGCAGATTAATATTAATTTTCAAAAATTTTTAGGGGTCCTGTGGGCCAGATAGAATGGTCTGGTGTGCTGGATCTGGCCCATGGGCCACATTTTGCCCACCCCTGGTTTACACATTTCCTGGCAATGAAGCTGATTGAAACAGATCAGTCTCAGTTCACTGCTGAAGTAAAAAAAATGCTAAATTTGGATGAATGTATTTTAATTAAGACTTATTTCATTCATAGCTGGAGAGTTGTTGACCTTCAACCTTTGGAACAGCCTCCCATAGGTAAAGAGGAGGTAGGCTACATTTATATAAGCCAAGAGTTTATGCTGCATGGAACATCTTTCTATATTTTAAGTATTCACTGATTTCATGAAAATTCTAATAAGTAGAACACTTTAAAAATAAGCTAAGTATACTATAAAAAACTTTCTAAACCTCTGCAGTAAAGTGTGCGCATGTGTGCATATGTACAATTTCTGTGCGTATGTACAAATAAATATTAAGTTTAATGGTATATTATGTTTCTATTTTCTTGTTCTATTTGACAGCACCTAATGGCAATAGCAGTATGAATATCTCCAAAAGGAAATGAAAGAACACAGGAGACAATCCTGGCATTTAAGCACCACTTTGCCCACTTTTTCCTGAGTTCTTTTGTCTCTTACATCTTAGAAACACGACGCATATGCATCATATCTCCTGATATATTTTTTCTTTCATTATTGTCCTTTTTAGTTTCAGATGAATGGGGAAAAAGAAGTAGAACTACAGGAGAAAGTAGAGGATTAGAGTAAAGGAGGGATGTGGCATGTAAGGTTCCTTACCTTAAAATGTGTACCTTTTGAATAAAAGCTCTAGCACAAAACAACCAAGCCAGGGATCCAGTAGTATAGCCTTTTTGTTGGCCACCTTCTCGATCCCCATATGCAATTTTAGAAAATTCTGACAATGGTAAAGTCTCTAGAGGCAAAAGGATAATCACTGAATACCCAGATTTGCTCATGGCTTCTCTTCCTGTACAAGTACCATCAGACAGCCATTTTTCTTGGCATGTAACAGATAAGTAGGAAATGTTTATCTGTTTCATTTCCTCTTTGTTTTTTGTGGGCCACCAGACATTCTTATCCCTTTGTTAGTGTTTGTCTATTAATCTCCCTTTATTGGGAGGGAGGGGATCTGTTTCTCCTTTCTGCTTCCTAGCAGTGAAGCCGCAGCACTCCTCTTTGTATACTATAATTCCTCTTCATCGCCCACTGCTGTTCCTCCATCAGTACCATGGGTCAGTTTGCTTCCTTCCTGTATGGCCCTTGACGCTCTGGTTTGAAGAACATTTTCTTCTCCAGGTCGAGTGTGAGCAGACCATCAGATCTGTTCTGTAATCTGTGGTTCTTTTTCTTCCCCAACATCTTGCAGTTTTGCGGTTCCAGTGGCCAGACCAGAAAAGGCCTCAGTATGTCATCACTGCTGTTCTTTGTACTTATATTTGGCACTACATGCAGTGTATTCTGGGCTCTAGAGAATGTCTCTATTCTACTGTCCCCTTCCCTTCACTTCGTTCATGAGATTCTTAGTGTTCCCACAGATACTCCCTAACCCGCTTTCTTTCTGTTTAATGCTGTCTTTGTTGTGGCGGCAATTCTGTAGCTATGACAGAATTACTGCTGAAGCTGAGCAATAAAAATGATGAATTAAGTATATAGCAGACATTTCCTCTTTGGGGAACCGCTGGATAAGGCAGCTAAGGAGCACTTCTTGCTCAAGAAATTGCTTCCTTAGCACTTATTTCTTTCCTCTTCTGTTAGTCCTGATGTCTTGTTAAAACTGGTTTCTAGCAACCACTGCTTCCTTCTTTCCAGGGTTTTAAGGGACTTGATTTTCACACAGGGTATTTGTTTGCAGAATTCCAAAGATGTCTGTGGTTACTGGGACAGCTCTGGATCTCACACAAATGCAACTCCTGTTATATTCTGTTGTGTGTTACATTTATTTTGCAGAAAGGACTGATATATCTGTCTTTAAAATATGTATGGAATAACTAATTGAACCAGTGTGATTCATGTGACACTTAGGCCAGAAGGTGCTTCAAGCGGTACAATAAAATAGCTACAGGTTATGTTGGAGTTTGCTGTTTGCTATATTTTCTGTCAGATGCTGGTCATCAAACAAAGGAAAATAACCAGTTGTTCTGTTTGTCCTGAATGTCTTCTTTCATCTTTCTTGCTCCTATGGAGAGAGTCTGCCATTTTGTGATTGTTTTACTGTTTAGGGAGATGTTTGGTTAAAGAAGAAATAAGCTTTCTGGTGTTTACCATTTTGGTCTTATTTCTTGCTCCTGTTCTTCCACACATTTACTTCAGGATGCAAACTACTGGCTAGCTGTTGCTGTATTGGGGTAGTTTGAAAGGAGAGAGGTGAAAAAATAGAATTACTTGTCATCATTTTTTTTCTGTTTTCTACTGCATCAATTTTGTTTAGTTTAATTTGTCTGACTAGCTCTCAAACTCAGGGTTGTTCCTTGTGCTGAAACCAAACAAATTTCAGTTCAAAAGTATATATTTTAATGAAAGATATGAGTAGGGAAAAATATACTTGTGCAAGATATCTTTTAGCTTTTCTGTTGCATGGTTTCCTGTTGCACCATGCAGATGTGCAGCACCTAGGTTTTTTGCATAGCCACTGAGTGGCACACTTTAACATGTATAGAGTTGCACAAAACACAGTTGCATCATTCCATGACTGTATACACACATTTAAATAATCTGAGAAAATTCTTTCAGGTTTGTTCTTCTGGTAGAAAAATTTACCCAGAGCCACATGTACAAACATTCAAATGCTGCGGGCTTGAAGAGTAAAGAGCCTTCAGTGCAGAGACTGTGCAGCTGTGGAGGAGGGCGGGGTTGTGCACAAATCCCAGTATGTTCTGCTGGCTCCTTTAGTCTTCTTAAGACAAATGGCAGTAGTGTATAGGGAAGCTCTAACTGGTTGACCAAGACTCCCCATGGTCAGCCTGTGTTTCCTGCAGTATAATGTGGGGATTGTGAAAGGAGCACGTTCTGCTCCCTGTTGGACAAGCAGAGTCCAAGAAGCAACACACTGTCTCCCGGGGGGCAAGGGATGCTGGAGGACTAATATTACTACAGCTAGGGATTTTCTTTTTTTTGTTTTATCTCAGTTCCTTTAAAAGCTATGAGAACACAAATACAAAAGCCTTTATTTACACGATAAAACTATACAGGCCAGGATTTTCAAAAGCAAAGAGTGATATTTTTTTTTTTTTTTTGAGTGCCCAAATGAGGATACTTTTTTTTTCTATAGGATCTTTGATATTCAGTGGTGGGAACTCAGCACTTTCTCCAAATCAGTTCCCTTTAAGGTGTCACCAACTGGATGTAAAAATACTAAGCACCCAAAATTGATGGTCGTTTCTTAAACCCTATGAGAGTAAAGACAGAAATGTCAAGAAATGGTCGAGTCAAGATTCTGGTATCTACTACACTGTACATTCTAAAAGCATTGGTATAGCTTTTGAATTTTCTGACTTTTCTATGTTCATATTGCAAGCTGTCTTGAATTAGTTGTAAAGTAATATTAGTTTATTAAAGCATTGCTTGTTTCAGTAACGACCAACTCTTGTGTATTGTTAATAAGCTAATGAACAGTTTATGAGCTGCTGTTCTGAAGGTTTAAAATTTAGTGGGCATTGTCGACACGTGCACTTTAATGTGCAGTAGACTATTTTACTGCGCATTAAAGCATCACGTAATAAAAAACCATGACATTACACTAATGTGTGCTAAAATAGTCTACTGTGCATTAAGCGTCACTGAAAAAGTGTGCAAATGTGCTACTGGACACATCTACACATGTTATGTTGCCATAGCAACACACAAAATGATGTAGCGTCTGTGGGCAAAAAACGTGACTCTGCAGCTATGTCGCCGTAACAGTGTACTTCCTTGGTATAGCGTGCTGCTATGGCAACATAGGGGCTAAAAATAACCATGCGATATCGGCATGGTGCAGTGCGGGCTGTTACTGTGCCATCATTTAGTACTTCCAAAAGGATATACTGAATGATGAAACAGTAACAATGGTGCAACAGGGGCAAATGTAGATGTGCCCGCTGTGCAATAGTGCAGCCTAATGCACATTAATTTAGTACCTCACACTGGAGGGACTAAATTTAATATGTGTTAGAAACGCATCAATACATGTGTAGACGTGTCCACTATTTCCCATTAAGTTGAAATGCAAAATGCAAAATACTTCAGCTGCTATCCCATGATTTTTTTTTTTTTTGGTCATGGAATGTACAGTATAAATAATTCAATATTCTGCTACGTGTATGATGAGAATCTTGCCAAAGTAGGACTATTTTTATTCAGTATGACTGCACGTTGCTGCACTAGATCAACTGTGAAAACTAGGGTAATGAAGTTATGTCTGTCTGTCGTCTTGGGCTAATCATTAGCTAGTGATTCATATTTCCACACTGTTTCTGGTCAGGCAGGATGGATGCCTGGTAAGACACTGTGGGAGAATCCAGATCTTTATTCTGATTAAAACATTTGCCTCAGGTCAGATAATCAGATATGTCTTGTGGACAGATCCCCTCAACATCACTACCAGGTTCATATTCTATCACCTGATAATGATTTTTTTTTTCTTTGCTTGTAGTCAAGGTAACCAAAAAGCATTTATGTTCACATTTTTCAACTTCATATAATATTAAGTATATATTAGTGTAAGCTTGACAGAGACATATACAACCAATTATAGAGTTTTACAAAGAAACACAGCCAAATTCTGCCTGACTGCAGTGGAGATCGCTTTGGCCATCAATATGATATTTCATCCCATATAACAAGCCACAGTTTAGATTAAGAACATATATTCAGTGTATGCCTTTTGTGGATTATTATAAAACCATCTTTTTAAATATTGTACAATTTTAAGAGATTTTTAAAAGCTCTTTTCCCTTGAAGAGAAACATTGATTTTTTTTTTTTTTTAAAGGAAGCTTGTTGAAACCTAAGTTAACTTTTTCACATAATGAAAAGACTAAGCAACTTGCTATGAAAAGTATTTTCAAAGTCTATGTAAGTTTTTCTTTCAAAGTTGCTTTTTGTTTCAACTTCAAAGGAAATGTTATAGCAAAGGAAAATTTGAAGTTCTGTCTGAGGGAGTAGCGCTTTGGCAGTGTGTAAAACGCTCACCTTCACACTGCATTGTTGACCTTGATGAAGAAATCTGTAGCAAAGTACAGAAATTACAAATGTCTTGAAAATCACTGTTAAATACTAACAAGAGGAGACCTGATTAAGGAGACTCATAAAATAGGGAAAACAACTGACAAATTAATTTATACATTTAACATACATAAATACGAAGTAATGACTATTTTTGCAAATAAATCACAAGACAATGCAGTTCATTTGTATCAAAGACTGAGAGAAACTGGATTAAGAAGGGAGGGATTCTGGGCAACTAGCTTTAAGAAGTAGGTGTGCTATGGCCTAGTTCCCAAGCCCAGTGAAACCAATGAGAGTCTCCATTATATTGTTGAATTTAAGATCAAATTCTCAGTCTCTAGCAACAGATTACATTAGAGCTATGTTCTCTGGTCAGCCATGGAATAGCAGTTTCAAAAATATTTGCACAGTTAGAGACAGTTTTGTTCATTCTGTAAAACCAGGTACATAGCACAGTTTCTGGAGAAGCCATATGTCTACAGGCAGTCCTCGGACTTGCAACACAATTGGTTCCTGAAAGCCACATTGTAAGTCGAAACATTGTAACTTGGAACCGATTTTCTCGTAGGAACAGTTTTATATATGGGGGATTGGTTCCTGAACCAAGGCCTGATACCCTATTTTCACAAAAAATAACCTAGAATTTTGTACTCAATCAATTATAGGTGAGTAATATAGCTAAATTAATGTATGTAATATTCCCAAAAGGAGTACTAAATGATGGTGCACTAACAGCCGTGCTGTAGGGGCACATGTAGACACACCCCTTGTAATTAATTTTTCTCCTTTGAACTTCACCACAAACCGGGAAGGGAAAGTAGCTCTTCAAATATCTGCCATTATGAGCCTCAGTTTCATGGCTACTGTCTCCCTTCATTTTTAAGGCTTCTAATAGTGGCCCCGAACCTCGTAAGAGCCTTGAAAATGATAGGAAGGAGCTAGTCAGTTTTGGGGCAACTCATTGCAGCACTGATAATATTGTGTGCTTTTGAGCTTACATTAAGTTTAGACAAGTATCTGCTGAGGTAAGTTGTTTTTTTCTAGTCTTGAGATTATGCACTTAAATTTACACTGGATTCAGAGATTTCAGAGATTTCTAGGGTCGCAAGGGACGTGGTAGGTCATTGGGTCCAACCCCCTGCTCCAGGCAGGAAAGAGCGCTGGGGTTAAGTAACCCCAGCCGGATGCCTGTCTAATCTCTTCTTGAACACCTCCAAGGTAGGAGAAAACACCACCTCTCTTGGAAGCCCATTCCGTATTTTAGCAACCCCCACCATAAAGAATTTCTTCCTTATGTCCAATCTAAATTTATTCTCCTTCAGTTTGTGGCCATTATTTCTGGTAACCCCGAGGGGCGCCCTGGTAAACAGAGTGTTCCCTATTCCCTGCTGACCTCCCCGATGAGTTTGTATACATTCAGTTTGGATATTACATTCAGTTAATAAATTACATTCTTTTACAGCTCCTTGACATTTATGGAGTTGAACCTCTCTCCTATTAGAGTTCCTTTGGCACTGCAGCCTTAAAATTAATATAACCAGCTAGGTGGGAATTCCTTCTTAATAGCCCTTCTTCTAGTCTCCTTTCCCTTTGAAGTGGGAATGGCTGGCATGCACAGATGTGGCTTTAGCGTTCTTTTAGTGATCTCTAGCTGCTGGAACAAACTTTTGAGCCATCTGCAGGCACAGTAGATTGGAGCACTACTGTCCTAAACTATGACAGAGTGAACCAATAAAGAACTAGGTCCTAGGGTTTGGGGGAAGACAACGAATAACTCCTTTGTGTGCACGCTCCCGTTGGCAGCTGTGCCAAAGCAGCAAACATACTTTGCTATGGTCTGCAAAAGAAGAAGGGAAAGTCACATGTTCTCCGTGCAGGGCAGATTTGGTGTTTGGATTCAGAGGCTTCACCAGCAGATTAGATCTTGTTCTCATTTGAGCAATTATTACCTTCCTCAGATTAGATCCTGAGTGAGTCCTGCATACGGCTTACTAAGAAATTGTATACTGTGAAGCGGAAACTATTTTCTGCCTGGTTTTGTAGAAGGAATGTGGTGCCTCAAGTTTGCCCAGTCCATTTTATTTGAGATGTTTTTGTTCTCCTTTCATTGTCATGCTTATATTATCATGTGTTTAAAATGTACCCAGCAAGTACTGCTGCTTCCTGCTCTCCTGCGGAAAGGACTTATCTCTTTCATGCACCCTTCTGTGGAACATTAACCTAGAGTTCATTGTATTCATTCATACCAACCTTAGTTCATGAATTTTGAATCTTATACTTGCAAAGCTATCATATCATATATCCTTCCTGATGCAATTCTAGTTGTCTGTTCGGCCATTTACTTTCCTAGTAGAAACTACAGTAGTCACAGGCCTGAGTGAAATCTAGGCCGGCATGGCAGTTGAGCTTACTCTGGTTCCAGTCTTATAGCTACTTTCTGTGTTGGGTGAGACATCCAAACAGCAGACAGTGTTTCTTGCAAAACTGTCATAGGTATCCATGCGAGTCCATATGCCAGCGCCCAAAGAATTCAGGGCTTTTTGATGTGCTGCCAGCTGTTCTGATTGTTTCTGCCATGTTTCTATAACTGAGATTTGTAAGGATAGCAAATGAAAACAGTCTTTCATTCTCTCTCCGGGTAAACATTTCCCTGCCTTTCCATTTGGACATTGCTTGCTGTTCTGTGGAATGTGGCTCTGTAGAGGCATTTCTTTGACAAATGAAAGTTCTTCTTAGTAACTAGAGTTCTCTCTTGACGTTGTCCCTGCTGATCTACACACCCTGCCCTGAGTTTTGGATTTTATTTCAGTGAAGAGAGAGAAGCTAGGGGCACAGGCATTTGTGACTTGGCTTGAAGCTCTTAGGTGCCTTGTGTAATGTTCAACTGTCAACTTTATAAAATACCTCCATTAATACAGAACGCATCTGCAATGTGGATCTGTAGCGACTGCAACTGAGTAATCTTCTTCCTTTTCTTTTCCATGGTACCATTCTATGGATTCACATTCATCACTCTTTCAAATACTCTTTTGTTTTGGCTCGAACTGTCAGTTTTCATTACTCAACAAAAATGTTTTGGTAAAGTGCAGCTTGTTCCTTCAGTATCATATTCTGAAAGAGCCTTTAATATGCACCCATAGACACAGTACTACTGTTCACTTGATATTCAAACTAGTAACCTCTTATTTTTAAACTTAGAGTAGTCCTCTTATACAACTGAGATCCTCACAAAAGTGTACAAAATAGTGATTTTAAAAGTGGAAGCATCATACTAGTTCTTTTTATTGTATTTTAACCCGAATGTGTAAGTTTTAATTTGTATACCTCAGCATATGTTCAGTACTTCTTTCTTGTGATTTTGAAACAGATTTTCACAGAACTGTATAAAAACCATTGTATTCAGTTTCAGTGATGATTAGTTCATAATCATGATAGCAGCCATTCTGTACTTATAATTGCAGATGGAAGACCTCTCAGATGAAGCTTTTACTTCACGTCACATACAATATGAAGAGAGAGAGAAAACAAGATGGTCATTGTGGGAGCAGAGCCGCTGGCCTAGAAGAAATAGCAGGCAGGTGTATCCACTTAAATGGAGTATTCTTAGAGAATCACTACAGTTTTGTTGTTAGTGCGAGTTTCAGAAATGCTATCAACATGATGCAACTTTGAAAATGAGGGCATCCACCCATCAAGTGATTTGTTACAGACAGCACTATGCATATTTAATATATAGAAATGAAAACTTCTGGAGTTCTGCAACTTAAAGAACTGGATCATTTGGGCATACAGTGAATAAAATACTGGTTTATAGAATTTATCCTGTGCCACTATTCCCTGCCACTCTCAGTAATCATGGATGTAGAGAGTGAGACATGACCTCACATTTAATAAGCTGACTTAGCTGAAAAAGTCAAGTGTAATAATGGAAAGGAGTATCACATTCATGGCATTAGAGGCATGCTTCAAATACCAAATTCTGCTAAGTGGTTTGAGCACTCTGAATTTTCAACAGTCATGTGTGTGAAGGAAGTTTAATACTCTGTCTAGTGCAAAAGCCTATAATAATTGAACAATCTTACAAAAACAAAATATATTCTCTTAGGAAAAAACGTGTGTAAATACAAACATGCAGCTGTAGTTTTATTTCAGCTTTGCATTCAGTTATTCCTAATTAGTCCCTTTGGAATCTTTCATGATGTAAAGCACTCTATAAATGTAAAGGGAATGCTATTACTGTACATTTGTAGGCAGTATTATTTAATGATCAGAAAAAAACTGTCTCACAGTATTGAATAAATACACAAGGTTTTTGTTGTATAAAATTTGTATGATTGATTTACCATGTAGGGTCTGGATTTCTTCCCAACATATAGCATGTACTAAAAGATTTTACACCAAGTTCAAGTTTGCTTTAGAGGTTAAAGTTTCTGTTTAAATGTTTTTATTCGCACACTGCATATTCCCACATGTAGGATCAAGGTATCTGCACTGCAAACTATCAGGAATCCAAACCCCACTGTTGGTACATGCAGAGAGGGGTTATGGAAATTATCTCAAAGGATCCTAGTTACAAATTAGTAACTTCCATTCTTCCTTTGAATGCCTTCTGCTCTTTTCCATTCTTGGGATGTGCTGTCAGCTCAGTTTCGACTCCGTGGTTCACAGATGGCAATATGCAGTGGTTCATGCTGAAAAACTTGAATTAGGAGTGCATTACCTTGTTACAATCCAAGATTACATGTATACTGAGTGAACAGCATGTTTTATAAGCCACAGCCTCTAATAACTGTTGCTTGGATGACCTGCATCATGAGCATGAGGGCCCATCACCTTCCAAGCATTTAACTCTCGTAGATAAAGCTATTTGCTTTGACTTTGTGCAGTTTAGCAGGTGGGCTCCGTGTGTTTTCAGGCTCTCTTTACTTTAAAGCACTTAAAAATCTGTTAAAAGATTCCCCACCAAAAAAATATGTGAATTATTTCCTGTCGTTTGAAAGAGCACTAGGTCATAGCACTCTTATTTTCTCATTTTGCTTTCTACTAGATCTTACAGCAAAAATGCTGATGGACGACATGGACAAGATCCAGTACAGAAAGAAAACCATGGCAACTCTTGTGCTTCTCTACACTATTTTGCTGAAGCTACCCCTGAGCTTATATCAGAAACTCGCAGTTCTGTGTGCTTAGCGCTCCCACAAACTTCAACGGAAAACCAAGAAGCAAAGGTAGGGTGGTTTTTAACAACTGTTTGATCCATTGCCCCCAAATTTCCAATAACTTGGATTGTGCCTAAACTTAAATTGTATTGGCCTGTATCACTTTTGTAGCCTGCATTTAGTTAGTATTTCTTCAATGTACCAGGCAGTTACTGTTTGCAAATGAAGTCCACAGAACAGGAACAGACTAATGGGCCAATATGGCTCTAGACGTGACACACTAGCAGGCTCCCTTTGTGCAGCTTTTTCTCAGGGAATGCCAACAAGGTTTCCTGATAATACTGACCGTCATGACAACACGTGTTCTTAATTGTTTAGCATTATGGAAAACAGAATTCCTCTCTACATTCCTCACCCTCTACTTAGTGTTGATTAACTCTGGGAAACATTTTGGGATAAAACTTGTTAAACGATTCTGTACAATACAACATCATTTTGTATTAAGCCAGGCTACATTTGAAAGCTGGTACCCAGCACAGTGGTATTCTTCCCCATATCTGGTGAACCCTGCAAGCAGGGTAAAGAATGTCACTCATTTGTTACTTAATAACAGAATCATTCTGCACATAGTTAATCAGCTAGGACTCCACTGAAACTCATCTCTTTTTTTCTTTTTCTTTTTTTCCATTCTTTGATTCCTTTCAGTCTGAGCTGTGGCAACTTCGGGTTTTTCCATTAAAGGATGAAGAAGTAGAAACCTTACTATGCCAAGATCAAATAACAAATCAGACCGAAAGTTCAAGTGCAGCTTTCCACAACAATTCTTTCTGTACTTCATGTACTCCCTTCGGTTTGTCAAACAATGGCCATCCACTGCAAAAACAATCTTCAGAAGAGCTGGAAGACTGTGCTAATGTTTCCCTGGGAATCAACAGTATGAGAAAACACAGGTGACAGGGAGTAATGTGGTTCACTAAGAAAGCCAGTTAAGGTGGAGAAAAGTGTAAGGTAAACTTTCTTGTTCACACCACAAATAACAGCACAATTCAAATCCTGTATGTCAGAAGCATATAATATATTTTCTTTCTTGCTTTGTAACAGGCAGGAATAATCCCAAAGGCAACACTTTCTTCTTCCTGAACCACAAGAGAAACTAATTATTTCAACTTGGAAGTCTAATATTCCCAGTGTCGGGACTGGGTACATCTAAATTGCTGACACCATTCACTGCTTTCTTTTGTTATAGTACCACATTCTTTAATATCCATCCACTTTTTTTCCAAATTTTCTTTGGTCTTGAAGGATTAAGGCAACAATTTCAACTGAACACAGAAAAACTACTTGAAAAGACAGCAAGGCGGAAGGGGAACTTAAATATTTTTTCAGCTGTGGGAAATACCTGCCCTATTTGAAAGGGTCACCTGTAATACTTGGCTATTTGAGAACCTAAACCCTTATATTTAACTTTAAATGTATTACTTTCGCAGTTCCTGTCAGAGTTGTGGCAAGTTTCATGCAGAAATTCTCAAACACTAATACAAAAATACATGAGAATATTTCAGTACTTCATTTATATTTCAAAATGTAGGCAGCTTTCATTTCAGTCCCTTGGAGGAACCTACTAGGTGAAATATCACTGGTGCATCTTTTAAATGTTATTCTGGATCACCAGGTGTTTGGAGACCCAACTCCTACAACTGCCAGTGTATTCTATAGAACTGTATTAAAGAGAAATACACTTGTTCCAGTTTCCATGCAGTGTCTTACAAGGGTCTGGCATGCGTGCAAAAGCAGGTTTACTAATCAGAAAAGAAATGATTATTAATAAAGTTAACTATCAGGAAAACGATAACACCCTTCCACTCCCTCCCTCCAGCTTTTCATGGTGATTATATATTGGTTTTTAAATTCCTGGTCAATTTACTTATAAAACAAAAGCAAGCTGTTTTAACAGATATTCTAGATTACAGTGTTTAAACTCTCTCCACTGTCAATTGATGCTAACACAAGATGAACCACAGAAGAATTGATTACACAGTGGTATTTTTGTAGCGGAACAATAAATTGATACCAGCAGAACATAAACGCTGTCAATAAGAAGTTTTTCTGTGTAGAACAGTTGAAGGCAATTATCTAGGTGTCTCTGTTCTTGTGCAAATTGTCCTTAGTTTGTCATATCCAGAACTAAATTGGTACTGGACAGATGACCCAGTTTTAGTGTCAACCTGTTGGTCAAAATAACAGGAAATATACACTGGATATTAGGAAGAAAAGATTCAGAAAATTTAAGCACTACAACTTATGGTAGATGTAGTTTATTGCACATTCTGATTTAAAACACACACATATATATACATTTCTTTTAACACTGGTTTGTCCAGAGCATTAAACTTGAATCTTGCCTCAGTGTCTGATAAGATAATCTTAATGCAAGGTATTTTTAATTAAAAGTTATTTCTATAGAGTATGTGTATATAGACTCAATTTGATGGAAACATTCAGATTCTCTTTATAAAGAGGTAAAGCAGAAAAGTAGCATCGTGCCACATTCAAGGGGTGAGGATTCAGTTTGTTTCTGAATGGCTTTATAGGACTACAAAGTAGTAATAGTACAGTCTTGCTGTTGAATATCTTAGTGCTGCACCAGGACATGATTATTATATATTGGTTAAGACTGGCTCTGAGAAATACCTTCCTTCTAGTTTCTGGCTGGGATGGTATATTTCCATTTTTTTAATTCTTCCACTCTTGGCTGCATCTGGGATGGTGTGCCTGGAAGGATATAATGAAGACCCTGGAGGTTCTTTACTTCTCCATTTTGCCACTCCTCCATGGTGATGATAGAAGTAGCTCACTCATCTCCTGATAGACACCACAAGCTTTGTAGTTTAACTGCTACTGCTGTTTCCTGCTCTGATTGCTTGGACAGTGAGGAGCACTCCTAAGGTATCAGGTACAGCAAACCGATAAACCATTTAGGGTCTCTGCTTGTAATGTCCTGAAGTAGAGTTGGCCGAGGACTACTGATTTAGAAATGAATTCTGAGCTATTCAGAATCTCGATGGGAAAAAGTAGATGTCCCTATAAACGTAAAAAGAATACTTTCAAATGAAGTAAACTTTTGAGGGAATTGGAGTGTTACCTATGCTTGGCTAACTTAGTGCATTGCAGGGTAGGCCCTAGCAAACTTTACACTTAAGATACAATTAACCTATTAATCATGCCATAAATTACATGGCAGAACAAAACTGGAAACCACCTGCAAAAATATTCTGCAAGAGATAATATGTTTGTGTGTGGTTTCCTTTGCGCCTTAAATTGAACATGTGACGGGGTAGTAACAAACTGGAACCAGTTCCAGATTCCCACGAGGTTCTGGGGTTAGCATGACAAGAGGCAGGAGTCTTAGGATCAGCAGTCAGATCCCATGGTGACATTAAATGAACATGTCAGGCTGCCTTGCTTTTCAGTAGATCCTTTTGAGATTACTGCTCCATAATATCAATAATGGTGAATGGCAACCTGTAGCATGGGGAAATAGGTGCATTGTTTTTGCATAGCTCTTAGTGATTGACTCATTTGACCAGTATTAATATCCTCGTCCTATAAGAACATTTGTCGTCTTGCTAGCTGTATCTGCATAAGTGGACATTGATACTAAAGAGCATATAGACAGCCATTCTGTCTCTGTTCAGATACTTTCTCAAAATCCGTGCTTGAAAAGGCTGGATCCTGATAAAAATGCTGTGGCAAAGATGAGATCCCCTATTACCATGCAGTGTGGGACTGAGACAGAAAAAATAAGGGACTTGCTTAGTTGAACTCTTTCCCAGTCTGGTGTCTCAACAAGACCATCTACCCCTTGTCATTTTCTTTAAAAATTGCTGTGCGCTTGTATAGCACCATGTACAATTGTTAATAAAAACAAGCTAGTTTAATAGTTGCAATCTTTCTCTCTCAAGAATTGGCTTCCATAGATTTCCCTTCCCCTCTCCGTAGTCTGTTGTTGTGTCACAAGTGCCCTGGAACCACTGGAAGCAATGCACCGCACTGTAGGAAAGTGCTGAGAGCTGCTCTGCAAACTCAGCTTTTTGTCTCTTAGCTCTTAAGCCATAAAAATACAAATATTAGAAAGTAATTTTTCCCTAAACCCCTCCTGTTGTGGCACTAAAGTACTAAAGTACATTATGCAGGTAGGTACTACTGAAGAGTTGACTAGTTTCATAAATATTTGGGAAACTGTTTCCTTTTAAAAAAAAAAACAAAAAACATTTTTACTTTTTAGGAAGGTCCAGCAACTGGTATTTTTGGTGTGTGCACTTTACTTCAGTGTAGGAGAACAGGCAGAGCGAGAAGATTGGGTAACTCTTAAGGAGTAAAAGAAAGAATGCAGTTAGCATTTGTGGGAGTATTGACCATCTCCATGACAACTAACAGTTTCTTCAATCTTGGGTATAAAAAAAATGTAAAGCAAGTTTTCAAAATTCAAGGGGAAAGAGACCACAACCAGAGAAGTGCATGTTGATGCAGGAACAGTTGGTCACTCTGGACAGAGCAAATACAGTATTTCTCTTGCTCATTTTTCCCCTCTAAAATGCTACTAAACTGGATTTCAAAGGGTTTATGCTGTCAGACTCTTAACAAAGGAATAAAGGCTAGACAGAATTCAGCAGTTTGTTACATGCTTTTCTGCTGGGGGTGTAAAGCTCAGCATGACTTAACTTGCAGTGCCTTTAAGCAAGGTAGCATGAATTGTTAAATGCTGACAGACTACCTGAAGTTAACTGAGAAAGGATAGTGTAGTGCAAATGAGTTATAACAGGGGTGGATCCTGAAGGGGGTGCAGTGGCCCAGGAGCCTCTGGGGACTTTTAAAATCCCTAAAGTACATAAGAATCCCCTTGTTCCCCTCCCCACTTATCCCTGCTGCTTTCCCCTTAGTTGGAGTGGAGGGGGTAGGGGCTTCAGAGCTACTCCAGCTGGGCTGGACTCAGCTGGGAAGTGACAGGAGAGGTGGTGGGAAGGAGGGATTCCCCCTGCCTGCTCCCCAGGTGTTGGGGCAGGGTAGGGGAACTCACTCCCTCCCCTGGCCCATCTCTGCTGCTACCACGGTCACTGTTCCCAGCCCACCCCCAGCACCTGATGCAGCTTGGGGAGAAGGCACTTCAAAGCTTCCCTGCCTCCAGAACAGCTAGGAAAGCAGAAGCAACAGGAGGGGAAGAAGGGGATATGCTTTGAAGCACAGAAGGGAAATAGGGTGGGGGTGGGTTCTTACATGCTTTAGGGACTTCTTTTAAAAGTCCCCAGAAGCTAGCATGGTGTGGGGGTGTCCCTACCCAGGGGTGGGGGAAGATGCTGGAAGCAAGGGTGCAGTCAGGTTTGAGCTATTACTTCTGCACTGACAAGCATCTCTGACTTCCTGAAACTCGGCTTTGTGGGAGCTTAGTCTGAATTCTTAAGCTTCAGAGGCTCTAATTAATTCCCACCTGGAGAAGCAGAAATGTAACCAAGTCAAGAGCACCCAAATTTGCTTGTGGAGGACCTGTTCTAAAGACACTTTAGAGTCACTATGGCTTAATAAGTTGACCTCCTTCCTTTCTCAAGTGTGCTTTCCTCCCCTCTGGCAAGGTTAAATGACTCTTCTCTTTACCCAGTGCCTGAACTGGAGCATTAGAGGGCTTGTGTACCACTTAATCTCAAATATTGTAAGTATCGGTAATAGTAAAAAACATGACTTTAGCTTTCTCACATCTAGCACTTGTTCACAGAGGCAGTGCAAGTAGAGAAAGAGAAGGAAAGTTCTGGCAACGTGTTTCAAGCTCTGTATGTATGGGGCTTGATTGTTACTGGCTCATAAACTGTCTACTACAGTGTAGTACACCTTCCCTGGGCCTCTATCACATACACATTATGGTGTTTTTTTTAAAAGGTCTAAGCCAAAGCTACCCCTTTTTAAAGCCCTTTCTTTTCACGTGCAGCAGTTGAGATAGCTGCTGGTATTCCAGCCTGGCAACAGGTTGCTTGTGACCACAGGAGGACTGCAAGGGACTTGGGAGGGACAGAATACTTCCTAGTAAATATTTGATGGATCATGTGCAAACATCCACCCTGAGGAAGAGGCTGCTTCTATTAGTAATTTTACAGCTGGTCACTGTAGACTAAAAGGCAGGCTATTAAGCAGCAATGCACTTAGGATGAGCTGAAGGACAAACAGGGAAGTTAAAGATAGCTCACACATGTATAAATAAAGCTCAAGCACATCAAACCCCTGTGTGGCAGTGCTCATTCAAGTGGCCTTTGGTTGTTGAGACCCAGACCTAAAGTCTATGCAACTTTAAAAGGAAAATTAAGCTCCTGTGGTCTAAGGTCACTTTAATCCTGGGTGGAGACTCTCCTCCTTCCAATAGCATGTGAATTGGTGCCCTACAAGGCCTACAGTATTGGTGTTTGAGACAATAACATCTTTAGGCCACAGAAACACTTGCCTATTATCTTTTAGTTTCTATTACTATATAAAACTTAAGGAGTATTACAATTATTGCTGCTGACCATTTTTGCTTGGACATTATCACTCACATGAGTTGGGCCTAAACTTTAAAGTGGTTTTCCACTAAAAAAGTGTCTTGTTTGGGTCACGGCAGTAGCATCTAAGATTGAAGTAAGGTACCAAAGCTTGATTTTGCTTCCTTCACCAAGTGGATTAACAGATGTGCCTAAACCACAGCATGCTTATGCCAAGGAAGCTGCAGCTTTGTCACTTTTATCCTGTAGTACGTATACTATTAGCATGCCTCAAATTACAGAGTTAAGTCTCTGCACAAATAATGGAACTTACCACACCAGTAAAAGTGTGTTTATTTCAAACACTGAAAAAAAGTTTCATAGGAATGCACAAATTATATGATGAAACGCATGGAGCACCAGGCAGTTTCTTTAATCTTCCACCACAGCTTGTACACATTATCCCTCGCATTTCTTTCAAGCAAAAACTGACTGAATTGTTTGTCCAATCAGTTATAGCATGTGCTATAAAATTAATCTCCAGGAAATTAAAGTGATAATATTTATACACTGCATTTCCAGCCCTGGCACAGCAGTTGTAACATTTTACTCTGCTGCTTGCTTCATTGCAGTAAAGAAATGATTCCTCAGTTCAGCAGCACCACGCTTCCAGTTTAGTGTCTCTGGCCCCTCATGCATAACAGAGGTGGATGTTCTCTTGTACGCAAGGAAACTTAAACATGGCTTGAGCTGATCTCATCGGTCCAGGCTGCGCTTCTGAGCAGCTTCCGAACACACATTCCTTAGCAGGTTAATCACAGACCGAGGATCTGTGCTCTTCATGATGGCACTGCCAGACACAATCATATTTGCCCCTGCCTTAAAGAAGATAAACAACCAGCTGAATACCACAGAACAGTATCAATGATTTAGAGAACTATAATTTAAGAAATTGAGTTCATCCAGCTTTGATTTAGAAAAGGTAGAGAATTGCAGGCACAGCACTCTAGGGAGACAGGATTTTCTCCAAACAGATCTCTAGTTGCATGTTTAACAACATTCCTGTTTTAACACAGGATCTGTTTTGAACACATGGCTAAAAAGAAACTGCTCTAGTTTGTCTGGTACTAGAAACTACTGGAAAAAAAATCAGATTATATTTACACTGGGGAGTACAGGGCTGAAAATTAAACCCACAGGGCTGCTATACCTGACAACAGATGGACACAATGAGAGACTCCTAGAAAGGGGCTCTTTCAAGGGACATCATTCTTTGTTTGAAACAAAGAATTCGGGAATAACTAAAAAAAAAAATCCTTATTTCTTTTTTTAACTTACCTCTGCACACTTATGGATGGTGTCAGGTCCAACTCCACCATCCACTTCAATGTCCAAGGAAGGAAACTGTGTTCTTAGCCACTGAACCTAATGAGCAGGATATTTAAATTAATTAACCACTTGGGTAAACTGCCAGGTAGCATCTGAATGTAAAGCCATTTATAGAATTAGTGGTCACAAAAATCTCACCTCATTTCCCCATTACCACCCAGAGTCCAAAAGCTTTAGTTCTATTTAATTTGAAGTAATCAAGCATACCTTTGGCATCATATCTTCCATAAACTTCTGCCCTCCAAATCCAGGTTCCACTGTCATCACCAATGCCATATCTATCTGGTTGGCCCACGGTGCTAAATATTCAACTGTAGTCCCTGGTTTGATAGCTAAACCAACCTATGGAAGGTAGGAAAGACAGATGAAACGCTTCTGTAGAATAACTGCATACACAGCTGTGCTCGCTACCACAGTCCTAATAAAAATATATGAGCACCCGCCATTTTAAAAGAAGGTAGAACATTTTGTGGGATCAATTAAGGCAAAAACTGGTTTAATCAAATACAACCTATATTCAGTTCCTATTAGTAGTCAGTATGCCTACAAGAATATTATGGCTGAGACCTCACTGATCTTTACTTTGTCTTACCCATAACCTACACAAACTCCAACAACCTAGCTTCAAAGCTAATGAAAAAGGCACTCGCTTAAAAACATTCCTCACCTTCATTCCATTTTCTCGAATGTCTTTGATTAATGCCCCTGGATTGTCTGTAGCTTCTAGATGAAAGGTGTACTGGTTTGCACCTGCCACAGCCATTGGTTTTACCCACTGCTCTGGTTTGGCAACCATCATGTGCATATCTGAAAGGAATTGAGTAGATTAAGAGCATAAAAAGGAAAGACTCAGTGGGCCCAGACAGTAATGCATGTGCCATCTAATTCATAATCCATCTCAGCATATGTGGAGCTATTGCTGAGGATGCTGTGAATGCAAACTTATGCAAAAGAAAGCACATTCAAAGCACATGCTTCTAGCCCCAAAAACTAGCAACCACCCCAACTGTCGATACGCAAAGAAATACAGAATACAAATCAAAACGGGTGTTGTGTGGGTTTAAGAACTACTTGAACTTAATCACAACCACTAAATAACACTCACTAACAAGCTGGGCATGTGTCCTAAAGTAAAAGCAATAGCCCACATAATACAATAGCCCATACAATACCGTCTGATATTAAGTAGAGGTGCAACAATATATCGGTCCAATATCGGATCAGCACCAATATAAGGAAAACTGACTGCATCAGAAATCAGCCTGACATGGCCGATAATTTGGCCGATAAATGGGGCGGTGGCTCCTGCTGCTGTGTGCACTCTGGGAAGGCATGGGGCTGGCATATGTCCCCAGATCGGCATGGGGTGGGACAGGGTGGGCTGCAGCTGTGGGCTGAATGAAGCCTGGTAGTGCTGGGCTCTTGGCACATGGGGGCTGTGCTCAGTGTGGGCCGCAGTGGTGCTGGGAGAGGCTGCAGCCACCCCAAATTTCACCATACCCCCCCCCGTAGCGCACCTCCCAGTGCCACTACCACCCGGCCTCAGCGCAACTCCCACATGCCAGGAGTACAGCCCCAAGCACGGCACCCGTACACCAGGAAGAGCCCAAATGCTGCCAGACTCAACCCGTGGCTGCTGCCCACCCTGCCCCTGCACAGATCTGGGTCACATGCTGGCGGCCGTGCCTCCTGGGGTATGCACAGTGGTGGGAGCCATCCTCCCTGCCATGCTCTGCACTCCCTGGATGAGCCATGGCTTGGCCCTGCCCTGGCTGGGCAGCGCCTGCCTCAGCCTCACACCCTCCCCAACCGCAGGGGGCGCTGATCTGCCCCCCACACCCGACTTACCACCTGGAGGCAACTGTATTGGGTATCAAATTGGGATTGGCCAATATGCCAATTTAAAAATCGGTTATCGGTATTGGCCCCCAAAATCTCTATCCATGCACCGCTAATTTTAAGAAAAGTTTAAAAGGTCACCATACTTCAGTGGATTTTCATTTGGCCGGAAGTACGTGGTGCTGTGCTGTTCCCGCAGGGGACAGGGACCGGGACGGGGACCTGGGCCTCCGCGCCGGCCCAGCGGGCTCCCCGCCCGCGCACGACGGCGCCTCACCAAAGGGCAGAGCGGAGCCAGGCCTTGCCCATGACCCGCCCGGCGCCGGGGGCGGTGGCCGCGCGGGTTCGGGACACACGCGGCCCGCAGCGGAGCCATGGGCGGACGCGGCGCCGCGGCCGGGCTGGGGACAAGCTCTTACCGAAGAAGGGCGCCTGGCCCAGGCGATGGCGCAGGCTCTCCACCACCGGGTGCCCGAACGTGATGTTGGGGACGAAGTGCCTGGAAAGAGGACAGCGTTAAGGGGGAGTGGGGGGGGGCCACCGCGGGGGACGGGGGGGGGGCCCGGGCGCCCGCCGGAGTTACCCGTCCATTACATCCAGGTGCAGGTAGTCTGCCCCGCAGTCCAGCATGCGCGCGCACTCCGCGCCCAGCGCCGCCAGGTCGCTGTTGAGGATGGACGGGCCGACCCGGCACCCCGACGCCATGTCCGCCCTGCGCCTTTCCGCACCCACGGCGCATGCGCAGCCGCCCAGCGCCGCGGCCTCTGGAGGGCGGGGTTCTGCAGCCGGCGCTGGTGGGACTCCCCGCCCCACAATACACCGGGGCGGGGGCGGCGCGGCGACCTCGCCCTGACCCGGCGGGGGGAGCGGCGGCAGGCGCGGACCGAAAAGCGGGGGGGGCGGTGCTCTCTGCCCGAGCCTGAGCCCGGTTCCTGGGTCTGTGTCGTCACCGGCCGGGCAGGCACCCCCGTGGCTCTGGCAGGCTAAGCAAGCAGGTGAGGGCCGAGCTGCCCCCAGCCGCCATGACTGCGGGGCGAAACCTGCGCCAAGGGGCGAAGCGCTCTCAGGCCCAGCGGGCCCCAGCCTCTGGCCTTGTGGGCGCTGGGCGTCCAGGGAGGCGCAAGCGCCAACACCAACGCCAGGAAGCTAACCCTCCCCGACTGGCAGGGGGTCTGCCCGAATCGGCATCTGCCTGTTGAAAGCAATCGGGGAGATTTCAATAGGATATTTTAAGAAAATAAATTAATACAACACATTCGCAGAAGTCATACCGAAGTTCATTCACTGTTAAAACATAACAGCGTCACCCGATCTCGTTTTCCTTTCCCTTGGCAGCGTCATGACCGGATAGGTAACGCGCAGCACCGTTAATGACCGTGTCAGGCTGGGGGAAGAAATCTCCCCGAGTAGCTTCAGAGTCAGCAACCCTAGCGAACTGCCCGCTGCCGCGGCCCAAGACAGCTCCTGGGGTCCGCTCCGCGTGGCAGCCCCAGAAGCAGCAAACAGGCGTCCCCTCAAATAAAACTCCCACCATGTTAAATATTCATAGATGTGTTTTATTATTTGTGCATATTCAAACATAACATCTTTCATAAACATAATTTAGACATCTCTATGTTACCCACGGTCTTTGGTCATTTCATATACATCATCTTCACAATTAGGTACTTTGGGGAAGGACAGTAGATGATTTTTCTCCTTTTAGATCTAAAAGAGTCAGGCTTTGTAATTCACCAAGTCATTTTGAAAGGTCATCTTACTAAAGGGGACTTTCATTCTCCCGTTGCGCACATCATGAGAACGAATTACAACATGCATAATGCAGAGGATTTACATTAATTTGACATTTTTTATCCAGTTCCATGTATGCAAGTTTACCTTAAACATACAAAAGCTGATTAATTTCAAAGCAAATTTATTCCCTCTGTTTGGTTTAGCAAGATAGCTTTCCTTTAGTTGCAACATACAAGACTACAACACTTTTTGATATTTCTTCCCAATTTCCAAATGCCTGCTTGATTGCCCTGAGATCATACTTTAATAACATATCTACTTGTTCGTGGATGTGAAAATTGGTGTAACTGGTTTCTTTGCCAATATTTTGTTTCCTGCCCGTTGCCCCAAATATTTCTTTGGCAATGGAAAGCTGAAACACTTTAAAGCTTAAGGTTTGTTCAAATTGCAAAGGGGATGCCCTACTTTGGGCTGGAACTACTCATTTTATGAAGTAAGAGTTGAACTCAATGACAGTTTCTAGGTTTTAGTGGGTTTTTTAAACTTGGTGGATAAATGACTAAAATTTATTTCAAGACTACACCATTTCTCCCTCTCCTCCTGATACAGTTTTCCTTCAAAATGTAGGCAATAGTATTATTTAAAGTACATCCTGCAACATTCTTATGCACATTTAAAAACATATAAATCCACTGAGACATTAAGCACAGTTAAGGTCACATTAACAGGATACAAGAACATACAAATGGATTACACTGAAAGGTCCCAGTATAAGGATACTCCCTATATAAAAGGCTGCTTTGGGGGTGGATGATGTTTGGCGAGGCACATATTACAGATAACAGATTAAATTCTCACAAATTTTGCATCCCAGCGAAGTATGATAACCTCACATAGCAGGTTGACAGCCTTTTAGAAAGGGAGACCTGTATAATGTTGTACAAAAGGATTAAACACGAATCCTTGTTTTTTAATTACTCTCTATTTGCAGAACATTTATCAGCCTAGGCATAGTTTGTCTTTAATCCTTTGAACAACCACAAGTTAGGACAGGATGCTGAGGCAACAGAACAAAACAAAACACTGACAGACACCTGTATAGCCCAGACATTTGTTGAAGACATGCACTTAAGGCCTCTAACACTAATTAAGCAGCATCATTTTTTTTCACAGCAGAAATATATACCAGTCACTTCATAGAGATACTGAAAAAGCACAGAATCTACTAAAGTATATATGTATGCACCTTATTAGTACAATATTAAGTGCAAACTAAATGAAAATAAACTACACAAGAACATAGACAGACTGGTTAAGCCTGTCTGGTCAGTAGCTTAATAATCTTCTAATAAAATTATAGCCATCATCTGGGCCACCTGAATAATGTAATGTTTAATTCTCTGATAACATCATTTATACACTGCATTGTTTTCTTGGACTTCAAAAGAGGCATTTTTTAGTCCTTTTTATGGCTTACTGAGATGGATTCAGCTTGTAAAAGCAGGAAACCTTAATGAAAACATGTATCACAGATACTGAATTTTGCACAATAAATCAGTTATTTCCCTATGATTAGAACAGAATATCATGGCAAAGCTTCTACCTCACAATAATGTAAATACTTTTTATTATCAGCTTAACAAGTAAGTCACTCTTTCAAAATTCATGGTGGGTGGGGCGCTATATATATTGTGTTTCAGTCATTTACCAGTTTACCTGCAAGATTTTCTCCCCAGCAGCCGGATAACCCAGCTTTACTTCGAATCTGAAAGTGAAGCTCCGTGCTCTCTCATTTGTATGTCATTAATGATACAAATTCTGCCTTTGACGTTTGATAATGATTGTGATGATGTCCAAGCTAGACAAGCATTCAGTGCACTCTCCTATAGATAGATGGTATGGTCTCTGAGTTCTGAGAGAAGTTGAAAGTAGTAACACATATTTTGGTCAGACATGAACATAGTCATCATTCAGAATAACCATGAGAAGCAGATCTATGTGGAATAAGAAGCTGCCATTTTTACATAGCCATTTTGTTGGCAATAAACCCATTGTAAGGTTGCCTTTTTACTCTGTACAGTTAAGGTCTAATCCTGCAAAGTGACAAGCGCTTCCTGAGAGGTGCCAAGTGCCTTCAGTTTACACTGATGTCAATAGTGGCAGAGGGGGCTTAAAACTTGTGATCTGGGCCTTAAGTGACCTCAGAAAAAAAATAACAATTGTTGTCATCAGGTTATCTGCTGTATGTGTCTGAATAATATAGAAGGCCAAATTCTGTACTTAGATGCACATACAGGGCCCTCACAGACCTTGCATATATAGAAAATAAGTACACATTGGTCTGAAATAGCAGAAGCCAGAAGTCAGTTATACAGATAATTTAAATGAATGAAACGAAAACCTGGAAAGTAATAAAACAAAAAAGCAAGGGTACCAATCCATTTTAGAAATATTTTACAGTTATTTAAGAAAATACATGAGTTTTTTTGTATCGTTCTTTCTCTAACACAAGGGTTTTTTTTATTTAACTTGAGTCTAAATTATGGCTCTTGAAGAGGTAAAAAGATTCTACTTTTTAGAAATCTTCAAAATGATTTTAAATAACTTTACTATGCATAATAATGCCACGCTTAGAAGTTCTGATGTCTCATTCTACAAAGATAACTGAAAATGCATTACATGGACACAGGTATCCAGGTTGTAGCTGTATTGATCTAGAGGAAAAAGCAATCAAGACTCATGATAGAGATGCTATCTTTTATTAGACCAACAACATTTTTGCAAAATTTCTGCAATTAAAGACTTTTTTTGCAAAAATCTTGTTGATCTAATAAAAAAAATCATCTCTACCATGAGTCCTGATTGCTTATATGAACACATGCACATAACTGGGCATTGCTTATGATATCTTGGTATGTCTCTCAGTTGTTTTGCAATTTTTCTGTAAAGCCAATGGCTAAATCAATGCTTCAGTATAATTCTGTGATCCTGTAGCACAGGCCATAAAGTACCCATGACTTTAGTCAATTCCCAAAGGGAACACTATGTATGTATAAATGTTATGCAGGTATATCTAACTAAATATACAGAGTCATAAATACTGCATATAGTTATATACATACATAGAGTACAATCTTTCTAAATACAATCTTTGTGCACATAAAATATATTCTTTCATCAAGTTCATCTCCTGCAATACATTTTCTGATTTCCAGTGTATATATCACAATGTGAAAATATGGATTATAAATATTTACTTAAAATATGTGTTTCCAAGTGCATCCAGAATAGATATTTGCATCATTGAAGTCCACACATTCTGTATTTTTTTACAATAAAGACAAATTGCTTAATACATTGCAATTGCATTTAATATATAGTACTACTTATACCATCTATAGACTAGTCACCCCCTGCCCATCTGTATTTAGCCTCGACCTTGAGGGATCGCCAACAATTTAAATGGACAATTTAAATGGATTTTAAATAAATATAGGGTACATAAATATTCTATATAAATATAGGGTATATAAATACCCTACATAAATAGCCTATATTTGCACACAGCATGTGCATTCTTTCCTACAGAATGTGCTTTATTTCATTTTGAGGAGCGAATATTTGTATAGTCCTAGGGTAATATCTTGCAGAGTGCAATGAAACCAAGGGACAAAAGTAAACACAGCTAACGCCTACAGAGCTAAAATGTATCTTTCTAATCACTGAATGGTATTTGTCATTGCTATGGGGATTAGATAATATGATCACAATCTTATTTTATTTAAACAATCTTTAGAACTATATTCGTTGTCAGCATTTTGACTGTCAACGTTTAGTCATGCCAGTCTTTGATTCGTATACTAGAATAACCCTTCCAAAATTACAAAAATAAACTTTGGGGTGCAACATTAAGGTGGCCAACCTGAAAAAGGTTGTTCTTTTCTGTCTGGTACTTTGAAATAATCTGTTTTACTGGTGAAGCTGCTGACTGCAGCAGAATTTCAAGACATCAGGGTTCTCTGAATCAGATATGTGCCTTGGGCCCTGAGAAGCATTCTCTGGTCTTTGTAGTCTTGCTCTGAACCTAAGTGGATTTATCAAAAGAAAAAGGTTGGCTCTTATTTTCTAAAACACATTTACTTGTCTATATTAAACAGGCCGTTATGTATTTCCTCTGTCGGTTGTAAAGTGCTCTTTTAAGTAGTAAGAAACAATGTGGAGAAGGTCCATTTTCTCTAACAAGACTCTACATTCTCTTTCCTCCCCGTTACTGCAGTGCCCAGTCGTTTAAACATGGGACTCATCCAGGTCAACATCAGTCTCCCCAAGCTCAACATGTGTGTAGGTGAAGTGACTAGAAAGAAGAGGATTCTCCATCCCATTCTCTTCACTGATGTGAAGGACAGTGTCTCCATGCTGCAGCAAGCTGGTAGTCTCTAGACCTGTGAAGTCTTCAGTGTCAGACAGTTGTGTGGCGCTGTGTGCTGGTCCTGGCTTGGACTCCAAATCCTCCTCTTTGTCTTTTTCCTTCTCTGCAGAAAGTGCCTCAGTCTGGAATCAAAAGAGCTTCTAGTCAGGTTTAAACTTACAGAAAGAGAGAGAGAAGGAGAACAAAAAAATGGTTCAAAAGAGCACATGCAAAATATTTTCAGACTTGTTTACTTAAAAAGACAAAATTGCAAGTGCCTTTTAGTTTCAACATCCAGATATTTAAATATCATAAACCTAAACTTTAGGGAGTTTTTTTCCGCCTGCTTCATATATCAGATTTGTAGTAAAAATTACAAGGTCATCTTGGTTACCAGCCAGATAGGACTTAAAGTTCTTTCTTGTTTCCCATTTAATTTTGAAATTACATATTAAAAGTCAGGTTTTTCCATTCTTTTTGTTGATTCCCAAGAACATGTACCCCTGATGGACCAGATACAGAGATATCATTAAAAAAAAAAAGATTTTTATGCCACTAGGCCTCTTCTAACCTCTGGATTACCAGTTGTAATCTTTGCACCATAATATACTCCTATCAACAATTTTTAACAGCTAATTTATTTCAGCAATGACTGCAGGGTAAACAGGTTGTTGCAAAGCTTGATACTTTTGTTGTTACAGTAATATTTTTATAAAAATCTTTCAATGATGCACATGTTTACCCCAGCCCCAGCCCCAGCTCCAAAGAGCAGCAAGGTATTGGTAGAAGGATGTGCGCACATAGCTGAAGAAACAGGAGGAAGATATAGGATTAATCCAGCCAAGGAAATGCATTAGTGAAATTCTAATGGAAGTTGAAAGAATTAAGACAAATGTCTGGAAGTCGGTCATTTAAACAACCCGTAGTGCAGCTGGTGACCTCAGTCGAAAGAAAACAAAATAAATTTGTATCTTTGCTCCCCGGCTATGTCCCTTTATGTCCACCAGTGATATTTTGCATTAGACATTTTTACTATTTTTTTGTTTACTTCTTTAAAGGACAAGAACATGACCAATGTACCTGGCTGGTGGGCTGGTGGAGATCAGCCACAACAATGGCAGGAGAAGAGGTCAGGACAGGTTGATTCACAGCTTCCTGCTTGCTGACTTGGGCAGGGCTGCTTCTGCTGCCAGCCAGCTGCTGGGCTACCACTGGTGTGGCATCTGCTGTTGAGGGTGCTGTTACATCTGTCTGAGCTTCAGTGAAAGTCACTGATCGCTTTTGATCCACTGTAGTGCCAGGTGTAGGAGAACAAACACAAAAACACTCCAACTTAGGAAAAATAAGACTATAACTAACACTTTTTTTTGTATATATTGTGTCTATTTCCAAAGCAATTAAATTGACTTTAGCTTCAGAACTCCTGTGTGAGTGAGGTATTATCATCCTCATTCAGATAAGGAAATTGAGAACATATGCTTAAGTGACACACCCTAAGTTTTATAGGGAATCTGTAGCATATCTGGGAATAAAAATCAGGACTTGTTGACACACTTTCTTATACCTTCGCTAGAAAACAGACTAGTGAAAATAGAGAGCATGCAGCATGTAGTCACCAAAACTGAAATTTACCCAGTGGAGTTAATACCCCAGCTCTTGCTTTTAATAATGTTTGGGCACATCTACACGTTATTAATGCACTTCAGGTGATGCACATTAAATCCAATACCTCCACTGGGGAGGTACAGTAAAATTCCTGTTTTCCAGCATTCTACTGGCCGGCACCACACCACCATCCATCACCCCACACCACCGCCACGTGCAGCACCCGCCCCCCCCGCGGCTGCTGTCCACCACCCCCCGCTGCCACCACTGCATGCAAGCCCTGACCTCCAGCTTTGGTATTTTTAGATAACCAGCATTTTTACATTACGAGCACCCAGCATTCCCCACTCATGCCAGATAACAGAGATCTTACTGTACTAGAAAAAGGTGCATTAGCCTAGTTTAATGCACATTAGCTAAAGAGCACTTGTTTGTGATGCTTTAATGCACATTAAAATAGGCTAACAGTGCCCTTTGATAACAATATAGGGTTTATACATCTCCAACAACATTGTCAAGCTAACATTAGGCTGGCTTGCTGAGAACATGATTTCCACATGGACTTCAAAAACCTCTTGCAGGCTTCATGAGGTGCAGACTACAGCCGCTTGCCTTACTTAGTGGCTTTAGCAGCAGAAAGCACGTAGTGCTAGTGTTCTAAAGACTGAACTGGCTCCTCTGTTTTTGCCCCACATGCAGTTTTTAAAGGCCTATCCAATTTAGGTCTGAGGTATATAATACATTTCCTCTTTTACAAGTGTTTTACCGAGATATGTCAGTCACACAGACTAGCAGTCTCCAGACATGCAATTCTGGGTGCCACTGTGCATGTCTACAGATGCATTAACACACAGTGGTTCCTGCGCATTCAGCTCAGCACCTGTAATAACAGGTACTAACTAAATGCTCAGTAACCGGCGCTACTACACAGTAGCACCAGCACATGCATGTTAGGTGATATTACTGTGTAGTAGACTAATTCCATTGTGCAGTACCATGGGTTTTTCCCACACTCTAATGTGCAATAGAATTAATTCCAAGCATCTCGTGTAAACACACACTAATGGGGAATTCATAATAGAGAAGATTTAAATTTTAAATCTTCTACCTTTGGGTGAAAACATAATTCAGTGTGTATGTCCACCCATATCTTGCCTTTGGAGAAACTAACAATTTTGTGGAAGTAATTTTTCTGAGGTGAGTATATGTCCTCCAAAAACTGTACTGAAGCCAGAAAATACACTTCACATAGGCTAATGAAGAACAAGTAGCAGTAACTTTGAAAACCTGGAGTGGACATGATATAGTGAAAGGCTTACATTTTAATCCCGCAAGCCATCCAATGCTTGTTATGAAAACTCTACAGGAGACATGCTTAGGTTCATTGCAAACCTAGCTAACACATCCTTAAAGGAAAAAGCAAAACAAAAAAACCCCCAAAGCAGTAGTTGCCTCACCACTTGGTTTTGTTTTTGGCTGTATGCTTCGACGAGTTGTTGAAAGTCGAGCCCCATGACGGTTACGAGGTTCAGTTTGGGTCTTCTGACGTGACAGAAGAGGCCTTCGAAGCTAAAGAATAGAATGAAGAATAATATTACACCAAGCAGATACTTGTGTATAACTGAAGCATTCTTCTCTAGGAGATTAAGTCTTGCCATTTATGTAAGACTAGTATGTCAACTCGTTTATCTTTTAGTGGATATACAATTTTGCTTTCTTTAATGTGGACATCATTTTACCAGTACTATAAAAGTTATGGCTGAAACATCATACTTCATGCCAATTCAGTTCTAATGCAGTGCCTTTGTTACAAATACAATAGTTATGGAAGGAAGGAATGAGAATAGTAATAGAAGGAAGAAACATACATTTGGAGATTGAAACAAAACATACCTTCTTTCTTGGTGGCTTGCTAGAACTGAATGGGTCAGGCTTGCCCAACCACTTCTTGTTAAGTCAGATAATGTTAATGGTATAATATGCACTGGGTAGAGGGAACAATAAATGGGCTGCTGGACACTGGCATAACCACGTTTGCGCCCTCCTCTGGTCTTACCTGCCTCAGGCCTCTCTTTCTCCCCAGAGGTTGCTGAAGAAGAAGATTCTGTTGTCCTGGTTCACTTTGAACACTTGCTACCCTGGAAAGTGTTAAGAGGGTTAGCCCAGCCACAGACGCACAGTGAATAATTAGTACATTCCCTGGCACTTGTGACTAGAAACACTAATGGCACAACCACTTCAAAGACAGTATATCTTTGAAGGATGGGAGAACTTATCAGTTAGGCTGCTGATCCCGGGGTTCGCACAGGAATGGGAGAAGGAATCATGGCATTCAGGACTAGGCCAGGTAGCACAGAACTGTAAAAACTGAAACTTTCAGTTTTCAGTCATTGATTGATGCATCCCATTGTTGAGCATCCACTTCCCTGCTTCCTTTGCCACATTGGTACCCACAAACAAAGGCAAGGATGCCATTTTATCTCTTGGGGTGGGGGGTGGGGATGTGAGGATCATTATAAAGGCCGTTTTCCTCCCATTTGAACTCCGCTCATTTTGTCTTTTGCCTTTAGTTGCAATTTAAATAAACAAAATGAAATATGAACACAACTGACAAAGATTTAATGCACGTAATGGGTGCATGATATATGTAAACAAGGTTTCACATTCAACACTTGCAGCCTGAAACCTCTTTGTGGCTCACGAGCAAAATAAAAACAGTTAAACATTATGTTAAAAATCTTAAAGCATTCATTTTGTTTTTAATAGGTTGTCAACAAACTGAATCTCTATGTTAAAAAATCAAGCAGTCTGAACAATCAAGGGGACTCTCCTTACATCGTTAAGCAGCCTACACCACTTTTTCCTCAATCAACTTAATGTTGGTGTAGCAGATTCCCCCCTACCCTCCCTCTTCTTTTCACAATCCTGAAGTCCTCCCAGGTTTGTCACAATTAAAGCAGGCAACAGTCACAAAATGGCTTGATTGAAAAAACCGAATCTGAGACACATACGGTTACAATGGTAAGTAACATTTAGATGAACTTCTTTTAAATGGGACAGCTGCTTATTTGGGACAAAATTAAATCCAGTGAGGTATGCATCCCAATTAAGCAGCTTCTAGCTGTATTTAATATGCATTGCTGAATATTCAGTACTACAGTACATTCTGGTTTTGGCATGCTTTTATCTATAGGGGGAAGGGGGGATATTCCTGTTCTTTTGAATTTTCCTGGGCTTTGCCACCTCCTTTGGAGAAGGTAAGAGCCTCTAAGAGAAGTGAAGCTTGTTCTACAGACTTATGCATACTGGAAGAGAAAAAAATGGAGCTAATACCTTGGCAGGTTTACTATAGCTACACTACTGGAAAAGTGGTTTTGCTGAGCACAAAGAGAGAACACCCTCCTCTGGGCATATTCTCAATATTTGCATGTGATTTCCATATGGTTTACATACAAAACATTCTGAATATCAAGAAAAGACTATCCCTGTATGAATGGCACAGTCCTCGAAGCTACTTCCAGTTGGCAGCATTGCATTCTTGACCCAGACAACGGCTTTACAGCACGTGCAACTGCTTGGAATCCAGTAAACTCCAGAAGTGACACTTTCTGAAGCTTCCTAAGGCCGAGAGGATGCATTTACATTTTTTCCCTTGGGTTTGACATGCCTAGTGCTTGAAATTGTAGGGAAATTGTTAACTTTCTGTTTCTAGATTACTGCAAACCTTGCTCCAGGAAATTTTAAGAGACTTAAGATATATATCCATATGTGAATAATTTTAAGTGGAAAATAAAATCAAACTTATTTTTTAAAGGTTGCAAAATATATTTTAAAGCGGTGCTGCAAGAGAATTGGCTATTCAACTAAGCGGCTAACTACCATAAAGTTATGGTAAGATGGTTCTTGCAGTTTCTGTGGAAGAATGATGTCTGTTAGTTCTGTCAATGGAGAGGCTGATCTCTGTAGGAAAGACTAAAGTTACATTCAGTTTAAATAACCTATTATTTACAGTAGTGGAACTTATACAAATGAGCATCATGCAAACACTTTGAGAACCTCATTAATCAAGGATGGCACATGATTCCTGTAGACATGACACAGACATGAGGGGGAAAAATGATTCCCATGAACAGATCTGTGCATTAAAGACAAGCTATGAAGAGACAAGTGACAGGCTGGACTTAGCTGCTTTTCCCATCTTGCATTCAGGGCTTAAGCCTGCCTTACAACACAAGTGAGACAAGGTTAGCATTCTAATGGATATGTGTCTCCATCAAAGACACATTGCACAAGCTGGTATAATTCAAGTTGAGCATAGACTGGGGAGGTCCATTGCTGGCAAACAGTGAGAAGCACAACAGTGGAGATGAACAGAGATGCCTGCACCACCCTAATGTGACTGTCCTTTATCCCTTTCTCCTTTTACACTGATTCACCCAAATTTAGTAAGGAAGAAAGAGAAACAACTGCGAATTTAAGATGAATAATTGAATTTCCCGGCAGCTTCGATTCCATCATGGTTTGTTTTCTTCCCTGCAAGAGCACCAACCACCTTGTTTCTATGAAAATGAGTACCCTAGGGACTGTTGATGCATGCATACTCTCCTTCCTTTTCTGCCTTTCAATGTCTGCTAAACACAGCCAAGAGCGTACTATTTTGCTGCTCTTGCCTTATATTCAGGAGGTCAGTTCACAGGAATTATGTCGAGCAGTTCTAAATCCAATTCCATTTCAGATAACAATTTATTCCTCCTCTTTTGTGAAAATGGGATCAGATATAAGATTTTTGTTACACTGCATAAACCAGATTTATCTGGGGAGAACACAGCTGGAAACGTCCCCATCCATCATGACTGGTGCTCGGTCACTCACTGCATGCCCACGACAGGCGATGCGTCTTCCTAATCATGTTACTTCCTTCACAAGGTTAGGACAGAGACAGACAAACTAACAAGAATTCATGGATGCTTGTTGTCAACACTGCAACAAATGTTGGTCCAGTGTAACACTCAAATCATAGTGAAATAACTTTATCAAATTGGTATTTATAGTAAGATAAACAAGAAATAATGAAGCAAATAAATGTGTGACAGAGGAAAACAAAAACCAGAAAGAGCAAGTAAATATTTTTAAAACAATATTAAATGTATTATAGTCACTGCCAAAAATCCTGGTAATATCTTGGTAGAAAGCATGTGCTGTACTTCTCAAGAGATTGGGAATGGCCCATGTTCCCAGTATGTCAATTGATTGTTCTGGGACAAAGGTAACTCACATTTGCTGTGAAGGACTAGCAGAGAATGGGTTAATATGTAGATTAAATCCAGCTCCCAATTTCCCAGAAGCGTTTCAGCTGTCAGAATCAGTTTAACATAAAGATATTCCTATACACTCGCTATATTCATTGGTCTAATTTTCCTTATTAATCATGATGAAAAGTTTCTTTGTGCACCAGCTTCCAATCACAGAAGTTTTCATCCTTTTCCTTTGTGCTTTGGGGAAATCTCCCCTGTTTTCTCCAGTTATAATCTCAACAAATCATGTTATGAAGAAATCTTTATCGCCTACCCCCTTCTTTCTCCATAATGTGCATATGAATGCTGTTCTCTTTCTGTCTTCATTTCTTTTATAAGTGTAGCTCTAATTGGTACATGGGCTTTACTGTTGTTTTTGTTATTGCTCTTTTCAATTATTTGAAATTCCTGCCTTCAACCATGTTTTATTTAATCTGTTATTCCATTAACCTAGGGTAAATACTACTGAACTTTGAATTTATTAGGCAATTCTAAACAGTTTTTATCCACGTATTTGAGAGCTAAAATCAAAGTTATCTAAAGAAAAATCTCAGCCTGATTTATTTAAAGCTAATGTTCCTGAATATAAGAGTGTATTTACCCTCTGCTATATCAATGATCTCCACAGTACAATAAGCAGTTATGCTGTCTGGCTGTTTTATTGCTTCTCTCCTTTAAAAGAAGAATCCAATTTACACATTTAAGTACATACCATACAGCTAAAACATTGCCTTTTCATCTTCTACAGAACTAAAATTATAGCCTTTTTCACAGAGATTAGATTAGCTTGCTCCACTACGTTCATTCTCTTTTAAGCTTTTGTGGCATAAAAGTGTTTCCTGCAGATGTCTGTGCCTTTCCCTGAGAAAATAAAACATCACCAGAAATATTCTTTCTGTATAAACCAACTTCCCCACACGTACCAAATGATTTTCTACTTTAGGAAAAACTCTGTAACAATGCAGTACAGGAGACAATGTCTTGTTTTTGGCAAAGGTTGACATGCTAGGATCCAATAGCAACCCACTGCATATATGTCTAAATTTCAGAGACCAAAATTAATTACGGAGTTTGACCTTGTCAACTGACTCATCTATCATAAAATACCTGGCCTTGTCATGAAGAGTTGTCATGCAGAATGACTCCCATGTAATAGCGTGAAGACATTTCACAATTAACGTTGGGATGGGACTTATTCATTAGGCCATACTGTCTTTATCTCAAACATAGCTCTCCCCAAACATAGACTAGTTAATTCTCACAAAGTGAATGCACTTAATTTCTTTTGTAGAACGGTTTCTGTTTTGTCTCAGCGTGTGAAATGTTGCTCAGTTGATTCTATCAGACAGGTGCCTTACTGATATTTTGGGAACAAAATACATTTTGCTATAGGATAACATTCCTGACTCTACCAAAGGAAAGCATCTTTTCTTGACAGCCCTTCCACATTACCACCAATCAGAGACTGATCTGTCAAGGCAAAGCACACGCAAACACAAATGACACTATGAATTATGGGGATGATCTAAATGGCAAAGCCAACAACAGACTTAATTTCCCATTTTTCAGCATAAAAAAAATGGTGAAATCTCAAAAAAAATACTATTTCACACAAGTGCCTCTCAACGTGTCCTCATCTTTAGTCTAGCAGGGTAAAATAACAAAGCAATGCAGTGTACTCTACATACCAGATTTCAGGGGTTGTGTCCTCCCAGAACAAAACAAAGGTACTCTTGGGATGAACAAAATCTTTCCCACCTAATGAGGATCACTTGAGAGGTGTGGCCACAGTAGCACAACAGTAAAAATGATGTAGCAGGCTGAACTGATGGTTAAAGGTGCAGCCCTCCCTTTGAAATCGTACAACCAACATATTTTAAAGACATGGCAATAATATTATTTGTACAAAGAACAAACTCCCCTGTTCACAAGAAGCAGGAGCTCACAAGTTTGTATTCTGTCACTGCCAGCATAATTTTGACTATCCAAAGTGTCTGTCTGAATGTTTTCTAAGGCTAGCATGTGAACAATAGTAATGCATAGTAATAAGTGGGGATTACTATAAGGACATTTATAAGGAATTGCACTCAGTAAGTAATATCAAGATTAGTATTATTAAAGAACGATAAAAGAAAATGCCTATGATCTGTACATTATTCTTATAATAGCGTTTCATGATGACAGTATTGAGAGTATAGAATGACAAATCTTTTTACAAGAATGTCTCTACACTGATGCTCGTAAAAGATTACATTTAATATCTTGTGCATACTATTTCTCATATTTTCAGAACCATAGCTAACAAGGGGAAAATCCAAAACAGACAAATATTTTAGCCCAGCGAACCTTTTTTTAACTCCTCAACATTGTTAACAATTAGAAGTTGTTGGCAATCAAAGCCGAAAACTGAAGATGGGTTGCTACACCTTTGACTTGCAGGCCTGAATATCAATGAACAACAAGAGACAGAAATGGAAAGGAGACAAAAGGTGAGTAAGAGAGACAGAGGAGATAGGGAACCGATTATTTCCCAGCACAGACACTGACAGACAGGTAGTGTTGACACTGTACCTAGAGAGGCTGCCCTCAGCGGCCAGGCCCTGGGAGTCATCGAGGACATTAGGTTCACTGCAGGAGGGGCAGGGAGATGAAGAATTTAAGGAAAGAAAATGCAAAAAGCATGCAATTGTCTCTGTTTTTAAGGAAAAAAAATATCAACGAAATAAGAAAAAGAAAAAAAAGACGGTAAAATCATTTGGTCTTGCACTGTTTCATCAGAACTTATGGCTCAAGGCACAGAAAAAAGAACATCTGCTAAATTAAATTCTGGATAAAAGACTCAATCTCTAGATGGAGGTTATGATCCAAGGACACCTCCAAATTTATACGGTACATTGCATGAGCTAGGAAGCTTGTTAATATAATAGCACTTCTTGGGAACATAAGGGTGGGAAACAGTTTTCAAAGCCATTTTTCTGACTGCATTATATTATGTCCTATTTACTTTCCACTTCATTTCATAACCTTTTCCCCTATCCCTCACACATCAGTTCTCTTACTGAGATTTGTGCCTGTAATGCTAATCTACTTTCCATGACTTGTCAAACTACACCCAAGGTCTGGTTCCATTAAAAGACTAAACCTCCTGAAAGCTTTGTCTTACACTGCAATGAATCTGTTAAGTAACAGCTGAAACATATACCAGCAAATCTGTACCCAATAATATTAATATTGCTTCTACTGCTGCATTGACTCCCTCTCCATTTCAACGTGTTGCCTCTGATGAAGCATCCAGAAGGACAAAAGTGGTTTGCTACCTTACCAGCAAGAAAGCAATAACATTACTACTAAACATTAATTAGTTTACATTTTAATACCAACAAAAAGCCAAGTGACTATTTCTTGTCCATGATGAATAAAAAGGCTATGTGACTGTGAAATATGATATCTACTAAGCCTATTCTACACATATAAAAGGAGATTTTCCCAGTAGATTACATGCTTTAAAAGGCAAAGAGTCCAAAACTATGTTGTAACTACACATTTTTTCTTAACATCACCAACCAACAAGCACTATGGCTCGTGGCTCCTTGAAGGGAATATTTCTAACAACAAAATGTAGACTTTTAGAAGATTATGCAGCATACAGCATATTGGAAATTTTGCAGCAAAACTGTTTTTTTAAAGGAAGGAAGGAAGTCAGCCAAATGAAATGGGTTTAAAAGTCAAATGAATCCTCAGAAGCCTCTTTTATGCAAACTCTTGAATACAATCTACTAGCTTGGATTTCTGCAAGTTGTTTCCCATATCTGTGTTGGTATAAACCATATCTGTTCCTTTTAAGCTGTGACATGCATCACAGTTGTTTCTAATTGAACTACAACTGAGACTGGGCTAGGCCCAGTTCCGCTTTATCTTCCTAAGCCAGTCAAGAAAGGATGCAGAAATCACGTTTCAAGGTTTGCAGAGAATGACAAATTCATCTCTATGTTCTCCCTTTGTCAAAGTTCTTTAGAAATCTGTGCCACATACAAAAAAAATAAATAAATATTGATTATGCACAAATAATGGAATTGAATTGGAAAAAAACTGTCCCTGTGGGTCTAAGACTCACATCTGACTAACAACCTTCTCCTCCTCTTCTAGTAATAGGAGGCATCTGAGATTATCTCCAGTGGACAAACAAGTTTTCCGGTTTTGAATAATGTCACAAATCCTATTTCATATTTGACATTTGCTTTTTGAGATGAGGTAATGTCCAGAGGAAAACGAGTCTGTTCTGAGATGGACACAGATTGCATTAGATTTTCCCAGTACCTTGGGATTCCTCTCTACTCATTTCAAGTGCTGTATTTAGGACCCATAAAATGAAACCTCTAAGAGTCTCAGGCACCCTAAAATCCTGCCAATGGTTTTGATATCAAATACAGTAACAGGAATGGCATTAGCAGAGAAACAATAGTGGTGCTGTAAGATTCTGAGATTGCTAGAAGGAAATGTTTCTAACAATGAAATGTGGCTCTTATGAAGATTATGCAATATAGACTGTACTGGAAGATCTTTATATCAAACCCTGCAGCCTTTACCCAGTCAAGTGCTCTCACTGATGTCAATGGAACTACTTGCAATGCATGAGTAAATACTACAGGATCAGCTTCTTAAGTTGGCACTGACTTTACCATCCCTTATTACTGAGTCACACTCAAGGTACCCTCTGTTCTTGGGATTATATTGGGAAAGATGAAAAAGCACGTTACCTTTGGCTGGGTAACAGGCCCACCTCAGCCTGAGGTGCAGACATGCTGGAGATATGGCTGGAGAATCGCCTCCTCCCAATGGCACCCATAAGGTATGCGTCCTGTTCACTTACCACACTGGGCATGCTCACTGAGTCATCTAGAAACGACAATGACATGGGAGAGAGTGAGAAAAAGTCATCCCAAATCCTCGTGACATGTTTACAGTTTCCACGCATTCACGACTCAGAGGTCTTCAAATTCCACTCCTGCCAACGTACGCACGTGTACTTTCATTTGTGCCTGAGTAGCAGCAGTGTGGTCATCAAATGTTTGCAGAGTGTGGGGCTTCCCTAGGAAGCCCTCCCTATTAGGAAATGGCTCGTAAGAGTGGAAGTCTAGGATCTTTAGTTACTACTGCAATGGAATTGCTTTTGCTGTATTTACTTAAATCCAGAATGAGGTTTTCGCCCCATTTAACGTGGGGGGGGGAAAAAGCTCTTTGTCTTGGATTCAAATACAAGGTGGCAGGAGGGCAGGTGGCTGCTGCAGCTTTCGCTGCAGTCCTGACCTGCTGCTTGCCTTCCCCAACCTTGCATCCTCCCCAACTAACCCTCTGGATCTAGCCCCACTCTAGCCTGGGGCACAGAGCATGTTGTTGTTCAGCCCAAGCCCAGCCTAGTAACAGCTGTTGTGGCAGTGGCAGCTCTGGCCAGGCCTGAAGCCTGGGTTGAGGCTGCCACTGCTGCTGCTGCTACTGGGCCAGGCTGGGGCAAGTGCACTCGGCTGGAGCAACATACTCAGTGCATCAGGCTTAAGCTATGTTGGAGCTGGAAGGTAAATGGCATGTGTGGGGAGCAGGCAGAGACTGCCGGGATGCGAGGAAGGCAAAGGTTGAAGGAGAAGAGGCAGAAGGGGGTCAGGCAGTGACAGGGGTGAAGACACCAACGTAGGGGGCTAGGTGTAGGGATTTGGGGTGGGGGCAAGCAGCAGGGGGGCAAGTGGCTCAGGCTACTTGACCTTCCCCATTGCCTGCCCCTCTACTGCCTGCTCCCATTGCCTGCAGCAGTGGCACATGGGGGATGACAAATTTACAATGCCCCTCTAATAACTAGATTCTGTACATGGAAAATAATAACTTAAGTTGGTGATGTTTCCATGTATAGAATCTAATTATGTGGGGAGGCATCTTAAATTCAGGGTCAACTTGGATTGAGAACATGGACATTTTGCAGATAATAAATTTTATGATTTAAAAAAACAACATTATTAACCTTCGTAGGAGCAGTGAAGAGATTTACCAAATCAACAGGTTTTCACTTGCAAAAATAAAGGTCTTTTCCCCCTCCTCAAAATGCTAATGTTGTGTTCACAGGAATAAGGTTGAAATGACTCAAATACATCACATACTGTCACAAGACTGTGCAGATTGTTGGATTTTTATTAGACATGCTTGACATTTTTAATGACATTTGGAAATGAAATAAAATATCAGGAAAAAAGTAACAAAAATCCCACAAGTGTCAATTTTCCCAGCTATTTAGCCAGTCTAATAAAAGATTTCACTTTTACTCAAAGGACCTTGTCTGCCTGTGTCCTTAGACCAACATGGCTGCAACCAACACCCCTTGTAATACTGAAAGATCAAATGATCAATTTTGACTTGCTGGCATTTTTAACCTACCAGATAGTGTTAATACTTCTTGCTGAGAGGTTTGAGCTGCCTGCTGCCAACATATCATTATCTAAGCTCTTTTGCAGTTAATTTTGGATTAATTTCTTTCTGTTGTTCTGGTAGCTTTTGCACACCCATGCTGGTATGTCAGATAGCTTTAAATCAGATGAAGGTTAACTTAGGTCTGGCTTGAGGGCTTTTATGGACCTGGGCAAATGGGAAAATGCTTATTCTAAGTCATTCATACTGAATCCAACACTGTGACCAATGGACACCATCATCACCAGCTAAACAGCCCATCAGCAAACTTGGGCTGAACCTTGTTTCAAACTAAACCTTTCCCTTAAGGTACAATTAATTCCTTTATCTTACAAGCCATCACATTATTTCATGTGTTAAAGCACTGGGAGACCAAACTTTTTGGCAGGTGTGCCATACATTAGTTCTGCATCCGCCCTGAGTGCCACTCTGACCCACTTCCCTTGCCCAATCTGCTGCCCTGCTTTCTGTTCCCTGCCCTATCTGCCACTGTACTGCTTGCCCTTGTGTGCCACACACAGGCTGCCCATGCCACTTGTGGCATGTATGTTGCAGGTTGGCCATCCTGTTCCAGAGGCATCCTGCCTTAGCTACTCATGCATCTACTGTCTCCTAGGACCATCCAGCTGCCCTCAAGCAGCAAAGGAGAGAGGGAAAGGTTTCAAGCTATGGAGGCAATACTTGCATCACAAGAAGACAATAAAAGCTGGAGGAATGGGAAGCTCAGGTCTGCTAGGCAGAGAGACGGTTGTTCCTGGCTTTTGGTTTTCAGGGAATGTATGCAAAACTTGGAGTTACTGATATCAAATTCAATTAAAGCAGATCCCCATGTCTCATGTGCAACTCAGCTGAAACCACATAAAATGTCTACTCCATGCTCTGAGAGGGTACCCTCACTCATGCCCCACTCACCCCTTCTCAGTCACATGTGTCCAAACCAGAAATACAGCTGTGAAGCTGCTTTGGAGGCATCCCTTGCAGTTGTTCTCAGGCATGAGAGCAGCCTTCCTAAGAGCACAGGGGTTGGCACACTCAACATGAAAACAGGTTTGTGCAAACCCACATCAATTAAAACAAAGGCAGAGTCACCAGCCCCTCCTTGCAAACTAGTACCAGGAGATTTCTCACAATGCACGGCTTGTATTGCCTCTGCTACTAGTAGGCAGACACTACCCACAGCTTAATCCTACACAGTGCAGCTCTGTGCTGCATGCATGAACATATGGTTAAAAATTATGAACAGGAAAGCAAAGGTGTTATAGCAGCGAAATGTCTGCTACACTAGTTCTCAGGTAGCTCCTGTCTGTCAGCTAGATTAAGGCCAAAGAGGTAACTGATAAACACCTTCTCAGTATTATGGGGATTGCACTTCAGCTCCTGTCTCTTACGCTAAATTCTCTCCACACCCTGCCTTGGGCAATCTTGTGCCCAAGAGTAAGGAAGGAGACACACCTGGACTCAAGATATACAACTGCTTTGAGAAGCAGCCACACCTAGTTTTTAACCTGAAGCCCACATGCAACCTCCACTCACACTGTAAGTTGGGGAGCAACCACTATTTGCTGCTGCCTGGGTGCAAGCCTAGCAAGGCCTCAACACCAAGCAGTTGCAGAATATTTTACTGCTCAGATCAATGGCTTGTTCTCTCTGTAGATCAGAGCTGAGCTTGGGTAAAGAGATTCAACTTTACTCTGCTCCTGTAGCAGTAGACACATACTTTCTTCATCCTCCTCATCAGTCCGGCTCAGAGTGTCCTGCGAAGCTTGCTGTGAAGGCTCACTATCCTGCTCCCAGACTGTGCCAGTGCCTGTGTTGGAGCGGGACATGGTAGCAAGGCTGAGGCGGTAGGCAGAGGTGGAGGTGCCTACAGTGCTGATCGAAGTCTTCCCTTGATAGGCTGCACAGATGGGAGAAACCAAGCCCAAGACAGTCAGGATTATGGGGAAAAGGACATTGTTCGAGAAGGGCAAGACCTTTTATTTCAGTTTGGATAGATGGGGAAGAAGGGATGAGCAACAGTGGGATGGAAGCACAGTTGACTGCAACAGCTCTGCTATTGAAGCAGGAGATTAAAGGCAGAGAAAAAGTATGCTGTGCTTACTTGGTGCTAGATCCGTACTGTTGCCCTGGCTCAGCTCACCCGTTCCAGACCTTTGGCTCTGCAAACTTTTCTTCCCTGATTTTCTCCCTGAGCCTTATTGCCACTGCCCCAACTTTGTCATTTGTAAAGCAAGGCAAATGTTTATGGCAGGAAGAAAGAAAGGTAAGGTGAGCTAATCCGTTTTCTTTTTAGATTGAAGCTCAGAATATTTGCTATATTGTGTAAGCAAGAGCCGCCCTCTAGTGGCAACAAACTAGAGGAGAAAATGGTCACTATAATATGATGAGGGTGGAGGATGAGGTAGAGGTGGGTATGTGACTGATCTTGTACAGCCCTGGATCTCAAAACTTTTTAGACCCAAGGCACCCCTCAGATAAATGCTCACCTTCGGTCTTACCTTAATTTTTTACTACAGAAACCTAATAGAGCCATTCTGCTGCTGCAAAGAACTCAGAAAGACCACAATAGGGCAGAATGCTTTTAACACTACAGATTTGTATTTAAAATCTCTAGGTTTGTCCTGTGATTTGTGTTTGTACACCTAACATTGTGCTAACATTGTGGGCACCCTGCAGCACCCTTGAAAGAATCTCAAGGCATCCTAGGGTGCTGTGACAGCCTGGTTGAGAATCACTGATTTAGAAGTTTGGAGGAGTCCAAAATGCTGAACCACCCTTTACAGGAGAAATGAGAAAAAAAAATGCCTGCTACTGAGTAATAAGCAAATAATCCTACAAGAGGGGAATTCAGAATACCTAGATCTAAATGAAGTCTGTCACCTGCAAAATGGGAAAGTTACCAGCTCAATGGACACTCAGACAGGTTTAGCCTACAGCACAGGATGGGCCAGCTAGCTTGAGCTGAAAATAGCAGCAGAAACAGGTGAGAGGCTCTGTGCGTGTATGTGTGTGTGCATGCAGATAAGCTTCCTGAAATTCTAGGATGAAACTCACTTTAAAAATAAACAACATTGCTTGCTGAGGTCAGCATGATACTGTAACCCAATGCACACCTTCAGATAAGTCCACCCTTCTCCTTCTTTTGCCGCCCCCTCTCCATCCCTGGATGTCCGCACCTGACCCACTGTGCACTGCTTCCTTCAGGATCTTTAGCTCATTGTTGAATTCTGCAATGAGGGAGCTCTTGCACAAAGGGCGTGGGATGAAGCGCCGCTCTAGCTGGTCAGCAATGTGTTGTCGGGCAGTCAGTTCTTCATGATTCTCTGCTGGTTGGGCAAGCAGCTGAGAAAGAGGCATACAGTACAGATTTAACAACAGAACACTTTGGCATCACAACACTTAGCTCTACATTTAGCTGGTAAGCGCTCTGATAGCATTAATGGCCATCAAAGACCTCCATGTAACCACCTGAGGCACTGATCTTGAGAACTGATGAAACCCTGCAGTTCCTTTTGAAGTCAGGGCTTTTTTCATTGTTCCTAGGATAAGGCTTAACAATGCAAGATGAAACACCTGCCCACCTTACAAGGAGTTCTCTGTAAGTACATTTAATGCTGGCCCATGAGAAAACCCTGATTTCTGGAATTCCTAAAATGCTATAATTCATTTCTGTCCCTTCTGTAGCAGCGCTGCCACTCAAGAGGATAGTGGACGTTGAGTTTACAGACAATGTATTTCACTGTACTCTCCATTATTCTTATTCATCAATACTATGAGGCAAATTATCCCAGCCAAATTATCATGGAGGGCGGATGATGAGACTTATTTTGCACCAACATGCCTGTAACCAAGTACATGGCTCAGGGCCAGGAGCCCAACTGCTGGGAGTTAATGAGTACTAGCTTGCCTGCTTTGGGGCATGGGGCCACTGACATGGATGACTGTCTAGATCAGAAGAAGTTAAAAACTCCCAGGGAGCGAAGCTGAGGGAAAGAGGGAAGACTATGGTGCCAAAGGGGCAACACAGAGTCAGGATAGTCCTCTTTAAGACCATGGAAGGACAACAGGTTTGAGTTAACCCTTTGCTGATTGTTTATGTGTTTCTTTTGTTACGAATGTTGGTATTCCACTGGGGGGCAAGTTTGCCCCAGAGAAAACAAAAACCTGAGTGACAGCATGCTACACATGGTGGAGAACACAAGGATTTTAAAATCCATCATCAGCTATGACTGGGGAGGCAGAGGCTCCAGAAAGGGAGTCAGAGTTTAATATGATCTGGCCCCCCATCCAAAGGAAGTGGAGGGTCAGGGAACCCATTGGGAGGGTGGGCTGGGTTAGGCTGGGGAAGGCCAAGATTGAAGGGAGGATCCAGTATGGCCAGTTGGGGTAGGCCAATGGGACCATAGTGGATACAAAATTAGCAATCCAGGATCCCCATTTGGAGTTGTAGGGGGGACCACCTAATAAGTGTGGCCACAAACAATGTCAGAGGGGGCTTAGCGGTCCCAACTGTTGGTCCTGAAACGATACTGAGTCCAGGTTTTGAAACTGGCATATGATGTAGCTTTTGGGGGGCACTATTTTGGGGTGGAAAAGACCCAGGATAGAGTGCTGGTGAGGTTCTTTTGGCCTGGTATATACCAGGAAGTCAAAGTTTATTGTGCATCTTGCCCAAAGTTCCAGCAGGTTGCCCTCCAATTCACTCATAAGGCCCCACTGATGCCTGTCCCATTGGTTGGCATACCCTCTTTCACAGTCATCCACAGGCTTTTCACCCTTTGAATTACTATATAGCAGGCAGCCCTGAGGAGTGTTAGATCTCCTGGCAGGCCCAGGGGACAGTGACACAAAACATATTTCAGCATATGTTGAAACTACAGGAAACGTTAGCCCTGGCATGACTTCTCACAAAGAAAAATCTCAAAGCAGCCCAACAAGAGCAAGAACAGCAATATAATAAAAATGCTTAGCTCCGTGTCTACCAGCTAGGAGACTGAGTCCTACTATTACTCCCCTCCTCCAAGAATATGTTACTGGCAAAGTGGCAAGGATCTTTTGAGGTCCTGCAGAGGGTAGGTCAGGTAAATGAAGTTCACTGGGAGGGGAAATGGCATGGTTCACAGATATATCATGTTAACCTGTTAAAACGCTGGAAGGCCTGAGGGGCCTGTCTGAGCTCTACATGTCTACTGGAAGCTGGTTTGGATGTTCTGGATGCCCTCCTGGATCCAGTAGCAGGCCTCAAGCTAGGGAAGACTTTGACCCTGACTCAATGGGTTGAAATAAAGAGCCTCCAGGCTGTGCAATTTAAAAGGGACACTCGAGAATCCCAGCTGACTGTGGTAAGTGGTGAAACAAGAAATTAAGAAGATGTTGGACTTAGGAATAATAGAGGAATTGGCAAGTGAGTGCACTAGTCCAATTGTGTTGGTGTCAAAACCTGACCATATCATCTGATTTTGTATTGACTTCTGCGAAGTCAACACAGTTTCAAAATGTGACGTGTAACCTGTGACCAGAATAGAGTAAATGGTGGAGATAATAGGTAATGCAAAGTACATAACCACCTTGGACTTGACCAAGGGATACTGGCAAAATCCTTGAGATCCAGCTTCTTGAAAAATCATGGCCTTTGCAACACCCTGATGGCTCTACCCATTTAAGACATTACCTTTCCATTTACATGGAGCTCCAGCAACCTTCCAACATTTAATGGACAAAATACTCTGCCTGCATCAGGCAGGCATATGGAGCTGGCTATATCAACACATGGGCAGACCACCACCAGCGGGTGAAAGAAGAGTTGCAGGTGATAACGAGTAGCTGGTCTAACAACAGTGTCACCTGGGGTATATAGATATAGACTGTGATATATATTGGGCAATGGTAAAATCAGGCCCCTAGTAAACAAAGCAGAGGCCTGATGGAAACACTGGTGCCAAGAACCCAGAAGCAAATATAGTCATTTCTGGGACTGGCCAGCTACTATTAGCAATTCATCCCAGAATTTGCAGCCATTACAGCCCCACTGACTGACATGCTGAGGAAGGGAGCACTGCAAAGAATTCAGTGGTCACCCAAATGTGAGAGAGCATTTGGGGCAGTAAAATGGCTTCTATGCAGTCCTATGCAGCCCAGAGTTAATGAAAGAGTTTATATTGCAGACCAGTGCCTCAGAGTGCGGCCGGGGGATGGTTCTCTTTCAGGAGTCTGAGGATGGATAACACCCATGCTGTATATCACTAGGAAACTCCTTCCCTGAGAGCAGACATATGCCATCACAGAAAAGGAGTGCCTGGTGATTAAGTGGACAGTTAAGGCCCCGCACTACTACCTCCTAGGGGCCTAATTTCATTTAGTCACTGACCATGCCCCTTTAATAAGGCTTAACACCATGCAGGAGGCTAAGCCCCAATTGACAAGATGGTACCTGCCTATACAACTTTTCAATTTCTTGATACATCACTGCCCTGGGTCAGCACACACAAATGCAGACTTCTTTTCCCAAGAGGGGGGCTGGGGTTTGAGGAAAGGGGAAGAGTGTATCCTGGAATCCACTCTTGAGAGGGGGGATGTGTAACGGGGTGCATGGCTCAAGGGTGGGAGCCCCGCTGTGGGGGGTTAACGAGTAATAGTCTGCCTTCTCAAGGGCATGGGGCCAGCTGACAGGGATGACCGTCTGGCCAATAGGGCGTTAAGAGCTCCCAGGGAGGGATGCTGAGGGAGGGAAGGCTATGGTGCTAAGGGGGCAGCACAGAGTCAGGACAGCCCTCTCCAGGTCCGTGGAGGGACCCCAGGTACGAGGCTAGTCTATGAGTTTCTTTTGTTATGGACGTAGGTCATCTTGTGGGGACAAGTTTGCCCCAAGGAAAATAAAAAAGCTGTGTGATAACCCACTACAATGCCATATTACAATCGGTAGCTTCTCGGATCAGCTGGATTAGAACTACTATAATTATCACTCAGTCTTTGTATTGCCCAATGACAAGCTGTTTGGATGAATGATCCTTAGGTGCAAGAGGTCCTGTATACAGGTTCATTAGAGAGTCATGACTTCTAAAATGTTGGTCTTTCTACAAATGTTAAGAGTGCAATTTCCCCAAGCCTCTGTCACATTCTCCTTTGCAAGGCACTCTGGGATATCCTGCCTAAAAGTATTATTATTTAACAAAGAAACTGACACTAGGACTAAGGGTGGTATTACCTTGCACTGAATGAAGGGCCGCAGGAGCACAAAGATTGGGATACGAGTCCGAACGATGAAATCAAGGAAATCCCACAGGGCAAGCCCGCCCACTTTCCGCAAGGCCATCTCTTTGACTTGTAGGCTTAGCCAGTACCACTGGCTGCCAAGCTGGCGCTCAAAGCAAACAAGAATCACCTTCAGGGCTAAAAAGAAACAAAACCCAGTACACATCAAGTGTTGTGGAGTCAGAGTTGCTTACATCATCCTGCAAAGACATTTTTGGACTGGAGGGTTGGGTGCAGTACAGAGTAGTAAGGTAGTCTTAGTTTAAACAAAAGGCTCAGTCAGGAATCATGGATACCTTTCCCAGCATCTTCCAGTGAATTCCTGGAAGATTTTCCTACCATCCATCTACGTCTTTTTCATTTCAGTGACTTCTTCCTTATTCTGAAATGTTAATCTCTACAAGCAGTCCAGTGTACTGGACTCCCCTAGAAGGGGAGTCACTATGTGACTTGTGAAGTGTTTCTTCTAGGCCATTTATGGGGCAGGAAAGAGGGACCTTACAGTACCAAATGAAATCTGAAGTGTTCGATCAAGCCAAGTACCACAGTCCACTAATATAACTCCCTAATCCTGTGAATGGACAAGATTAGATACAAAATTATGCTGCTTATTAAAAGTTAGATTGTGACTTAGATTATATGCCCATTCAAAGAAGCAAGAACCCCCTATGCATGTCTCATTAGGTAGTTTGAACCTTGGATCCAGGGAAATGGAAATAAGGAGAGAAGAGCTAGCAAAACAGGGAGAGCCTTTACTCTACCTTTCTCTACTGATTTGCCAAAGGCTGGAACAGACAACATGTTTATACAGGTTTAATTGACATCATACCAATATAAAAATGTTGTAAACAGATAATATCCCCAAAACTCAGATAAATTTGCCTAAACTAGTGAAGAATTAGCCCTGAAAGAATCAAAGCAAAGTTCCAACAGAATAAAACAGTGGATTAGATTTTGTCTGTCCATTTTATTACGGCTCAGCCAGTACCACTGGCAGCCATTTTATTGCAGCTATTTTGTTACGGCAAACAAACGGTCATTTGCTCTCCTGCACCTAATGGGGAGGTGCAGTAACAGCTGTGACCTGCATGCTGCCACCACAGGATAGTGGTACATCTGTCTGGTCCGATGTCATTTAAATAGCTATAAAAAACTGCTCTAAATTACACTGAAGTATGCATTTATCTATGTCCCAAAAGTCACTGAGCCAGTGGGCGCAGTTGTGAGGAGAGGTCTGTGTAGTAATAAGGTATAGGTCAATAGCAAATTATTACCTTTTACAGAAAACACTGAACAGAAGGAACTGTCAAGCAGTGAAGTGTCTCTTAGGCTAGAAACAGACGTCGCTGAATAAAGCAGCACAGCTGATCTGCTTCATTGGGTGAAACACACATTGCCCCTTGATGATGCAGCACAAAGGGCGATGTGATCTCTCTGCTTTCCCCACTCAGCCAGACTAGTTCTGTGTTCACAGGGATAGACCTGGCTGAGAGAGAACCCCAACTTCCCTGGTTATGGTGAGGCACCCCAGATTCCCTGGGGTACCTATCTATAATCAGGGAGAGCAGGCAGGTGCTCTGGAGGCTCAAGGAGTCCATGTGTGCTATGCTTGCAGAAGGTAGGATTCGGAATGACAGCCAGCATGGCTTTGTCACACACAGGTCTTGTCTTACCGATCTCATCTCCTTCTATGACCAGGTAACTTGCCACCTGGATAAGAGAGAGGAGGTCAACATTGTATACCTAGACTTCCAAAAGGCCTTGATTTGGTATCCCAGGATGTTCTCATGGGAAAACTGGAGGATAGCAGGTTTAACTGCTCGACAGTCAGGTAGGTAGAAAACTGGTTGCAGGTAGGACCCAGAGAGTTCTAATGAATGGATCTGTGTCGTCCTGGTGAGAAGTGGCCAGTGCTGTCCCTCAGGGGTCTGTGCCTGGTCCAGTGCTTTTCAACATCTTTATCAATGATTTTGGTGTGGGGGTGAAGAGCTCACTGGCTAAGTTCGCAGACAACACCAAGTTATGGGGGGTGTGGTCACGCTTGAAAATAGGCTGCAGATACAGGCAGACCTAGACAGGCTTCCAGGTTGGGCAGACCGGAACCAAATGAAGTTCAACATTGAGACGTGTAAAGTGCTCCACCTGGGGATGAACATACTCCAACATACTTACAGGCTCCAACATACTCCTACATACTTACAGGCTCAGTGGTGCTGAACTGACTAGCACCACAACTGTAAGGGACCTAGGCTCAGTTCATACTAATATAGACCATAGTAAAAACATGAGCCATCAGTGTGATACTGTAGCCAGCAGGGCAAACAATACTCTGGCATGCATCAACCAGTGCATTTCCAGCAAAACCAAGGAAGTGATTCCGCTGTACTCAGCACTGGTGAGACCGCAACTGGAGTACTGCGTCCAGTTCTGGGCACCGCACTTCAACCAGGACGTGGAAAAACTTGAGAGAGTCCAGAGAAGAGCCCTCTGTATGATCAGAGACTTGCAGGGCAAGCCATACAAGGAAAGGCTGAGGGAGATGGGTCTCTTTAACCTATAAAAGAGAAAGCTGAGAAGGGACTTGGTAGCACCTTACCACTATATCAGGGGAATACATCAAGGGCTCGGCGAACAACTGTTCACCAGGGCACCCTTGGGGAAAACCAGAAGTAATGGCTACAAATTCCTGGAAGACCATTTCAGGCTTAACACTAGGAAAAACTTCTTCACAGTTAGGGTGTCCAGACTGTGGAATAAACTCCCTCCAGAAGTGGTGCAATCGCCTACCCTGGAAATCTTCAAGAGGAGACTGGACTGTCACCTTGCCCGCCTAGTGCAGGGGGGCTGCACCCAATGATCTCACAAGATCCCTTCCAGTCCCTTACAATCTATGAATCTGTCTATGAATCTATAATGGACTTCTGCCACAGTAAAGTGGCAGAGTCCATCACTACCTGCTGTTGAGCCACTGATTTTCCTTTGGGCTAAGTACAGACAGTTAAAAATTCTGAGGCTGAATTTATTCAGTCTTTGCAGGTTAGTCTGAACTCTGTAGATAAGTGAATAGAAATTTTCTTTTGATTCTGGAAATGCAGCTACGTGTCTGCAGTGGTGCAGGCCAGAAGCCAGGATGTGTTAGAGCAGACCTCCCTGCTTGGCTGGAGCGGACAGCTTGGGCCAAGGCTAACTTGCCCACTCTGTATGTGGAGGCTTTCTGGGGAGGTAGAAAGCATCCTGGGATGCTGGAAGACTGAGAGTTAACTTGAATCTGGAAGGGATCTCAGACAGAAGTTCAATAAACCAATTTATTGCTTCTAGGCCTTTTGGCTCAGATCAAGTGTAGTTCTCGGTTTCTTGTGGACTAAGATGAAGTAGAGATATCCAAATCCCATGACCTCCAGGCTTGGGCCTAGACACAGGATGCCTGCCAATGGACTTGGGAGTATCTGAAGTCCCAGGGTGAGAGCCTGGGATGGGATGGCTCGCCAGTTGTAGTACCAGACATGGTGTTTAGAACAATTGAGTTCCGCCTGCTCACTTGATATGGTTTTTGGAACAACTGAGTTCTGCTCAATCAATATGATTTGGAACTGATTTAGCTGATTTGACCTGGAACATGAAATATATTAATAAAAAAAAATCAATAAACCAATTTAAACTAAATCAGTACAGTCTGATATCACATCGATCCAGATTTATCTTAAACTACTTTTGGCCATTTTGAAAGTGGTTTATGTGCACTGAACTTCTGTTGTGTTACAGATTTGAAATGGTTTCAGATCACTTATATCAGTTTATTGTAGTGTCTGTCCCTGACCTTGATGTGGCATGACAAACACTAGCAACATCTTTCACACACCATTTGTGCAACCATAAACATTTTTATGGCATCACAAATGAGATGCCAGGTTTCATCTGTTTCCACCCTTAGCTCCCTCTACACTTCAGTCACATGGCATGACTGCAGCATGCATTGACTATAACCTAGCTGCTTTGGGTACCATGAGTACTGATGCTCGATGAATTGAGTCTGCTGGAGTGTGGTAATTACCTCACTCCAGCAGACTCCCGGATCACATGTATCAGCGTCTTTGCACTGAAAAATGGCGGTGGTGGAACTTTAACTAAAGCTCTTCAAACATGCTTTAGTTAAAGCATCCCCGCCACCATTTTTCAAAACAAAGATGCTGATACACGTGACTCTCTGAGTACTTTAATTACAGCAGCTCTTGGAGCCTCTCTAATTATAGGCCACCCTCTTCACTTACCCTTCCCCCCAGTCCCCTGGAGCACGTGTATAACTGCCCTTAGATGCCAAAGGATTCTGTGCAAGATGTACAAACCTGGTCAGGACAACAGTCACTGTAGCTTCACTGCTATTGGCACCCAACCTGGCTATGTTTAAATTAACTTGGGTCTATCTAAACATATTGTGGTAACACCTCTATCTGCCTTGAGATAGCACTGTCATTCTAGCTATTTCTGGCGTAGTTCACTCTGTGCACTACCCCTTCCTCTTGGCCTCACCTGAAACAGCTGTAAGTAGTTCAGTTAACCTGAGCCTGTCAGGATTTTCTCTCCCTCCATTGTGGCTTTACATGGTGTCCTGAATGCCCTTCCCCCTTTTGCTGTTGTTTTCTTTTCATTAGGGAACGGGAACTTTACTCACCCAAGTAAGCTGCCTGGCTGGTGGACTCTGCAAGTCCTTCCCTGCGCAGGTCCTTCCCAGCATCCCCGGGGGTGGAGCAGTGTGCAGGGGAACTCTCCAGCATGAAGTTCTTGCTGCGGGATGTGCTAATGATGCGAGGTGGTAGGAGGATATTAATAACAGTCTGGAGCAGCAGCAGGACTTCAGGCTGCTCCAGCCATGGGCTGTCTGTAGTGCATGGAGAGGGGTGGCAGAAAGGGGACAGAAAGAAAATGCATCAGGCCACATTCTATCGAAGCACAAAAGACTCAGTTCCAAACTCATCCCTTTCACCAAACTCATCCCCTACCTTGTTCTCCTCCTGTGAGCAAAGGTAAAGTTATTTTAGCACCAACGCACACAGCAGCATGGCACAATTAAAGATCTCAATCTTTGAGCAAAATGATCTCATCTCCCTTTCCCTCCACCCTCATTCTCTGTTTTCACCAGATAACAGGCATGGAATTTGGTGGCGGGCAATCAGTGGTGACCCAGAATCACTGAGCCCCTCCATCCTTTCTACCCCATTAACTCTGGGACACACTACAGAGGAATTTGTCTTCTCCAGCACACTCCTTGTCAGGTTACCTATTTCAAAAGGAGGAGTGCATTTGTTAAAGAGTGAATTCAAGAATGACTGATCTCTGACACAGTTGAAATGGAAACGAGAAACAGCAGCTCACACTGAAGGCTTTTCAATCTTCCCAATGAATTCTAATGGCATATTACCAGGGACAGGAAGCCAAATGAAAAGCAAGAGAGTAGGAAAGTGGAAACATTTGTTGTTTGAAGGGGGAAGAAAAAGAAAATCTTTTTGTTAAATTAATCAGACCTTTGCTTCCAGATCCTACTGTGAGGACAAATGGAATCAGTAGGTTTAAAAGCATTCCTTCCCTTCTCTCCTGATTGGTGAATGGGGAGATCACATGGCTTAGGGGAAAATCTTCTTTCAAAGCCTGTGCAATAATAATAAGACAGGATTAAACATTTTCATCAGCCATTTAAAAGTATATACACTGTAGGGAATGATGATCCCTATACACTTGTTTTTAAAAACAACACAATACAGCTGTTGGCCCTATTAACTTACAAATTCTGAGTATACCTGTATGAGGGAAGAGAATTTGAAGAGTAATCTAAATTTCACCTGCTTTAGCATAATCACATGATAAAGGGCCAGATTCCAATCTCATTTATACTGTTGTAATTCCAGTTGAATCCCCCTGGAGTGTGTGTGCTGTTTATTCCATTTTGATCCTGATATAAACAAGATTAGCATGTGGCCCAAACTACCTAAAAAAAAAGAGCAGAGAAAGTTACAGGAGCTACCCATTTATTAAATGTGGAGGTTATTCCACTTTTCCCTGGGCTCCAAGTCCCTAACTTTATGGTGACCTTCTTTCCTGTAAATGAATAAAATGCACACTTAGTTGCATCTCAACAGTTATTCCAGCCTGGAAAAAATGTCCTTTCACCATGAACAGATTCTTCTCCATGTCGGAAGTAATAGTGGTGAAAGGAACTACTGTTAGGCAATGAGTGAGTGTTCAAAGCTTGAATAGAGCCTTTAAACAGTTGACTACTTAGATATAAGCTGAAAATGAACTTTAGAAACACTTCAATATGCAAATGTGGGCTGGAGATCCCAAGAGAAGAGGTTTCCTTATGGGACTGTCAGCTTTAGATTCTGTTGGAAATACTAGAGGAATGACTTTTCTGGTGATAGTGTGGCATTTCCAGTTTTGATCCTATTTGAAACCCATGAAAAGCACATGAAAAAGGGGATAAAGCATGTGAAAACTCCCCATTAAAAACCCTAAAATTAACAGTTCATTTGGAGTCTGGATTTAAATCTGAACAAAGATTTGAGGTGGAGCTAGCTGAGGGTCATTTTTTATGTTTATTGGAAGTGATCTCTCATTATGGAAAGAAGCATGCAGTGTCTCTGCACCAATCAGTGTCGATGTTCATCTCCAGGATGAGCTCTCCTGGTTCATTCTAACAGAACAGTGCAGTCTTTTGATCTCTTGGCCCAGTAACTTTCTTTCCCATGCTCTGAAAGACCTGTTCAAGTGCTCAACTGGATGATGGATGTGCTGCTTATTGGTTAATTAAAAACAGAAATACAGATTAAGGATAGGAAACTTGCACTTTCATTCTGCCCCATGGTTGCTCTTTGTCACCTTTGGCTTTGTGCCAAGGAGATATAAAGGAGATGTAGGCAGAAAGAGTCCATATGCACCTGGGACGGCTGCCTTCAAACTCATTTAAAAAATCTACAGTTGTCCAAAATAGTAAATATAAGGTGCTACTCTGAAAAGGAATATACTTATGAAATTCCTCCCATTGAGGTCACCATGCATTCACTGTTCTGGATAATCAAGAATGATAGTTGGTAAGCAGTTTACAGGTCAAACATCTATTGGTATCTGAGCTTTTTTCTCTTCTCTGTTTGTGCAAACAGTACCAGTTAGCACTGGCTTAAAATAGGACCAAACTCATGCTCAGTAAAGTCCAGGCACCCCAGGGAGTTTGGTGAGGCTGCATGGGTGTGACCTAAGAAAGGATTTTTCTCATCGTTTACAATCTTGAGAAGACTCCTAAAATGCTGTGCTGGATCTGCAGCAAGTGCAAATCAACATAGCTCCATTGACTTCAATGGGGTTCGGCTGACTGACACCAACTCCAGATCTAGTCCATTGTTGAGATCTGAACTCAGTCCTGATGTTCCAAATCCCTACAGTTCGGGGAGAGGTTACATTTTGTTCCACAGTTTTTGCCCAGCTTTCGCAGAAAAAAAAGAGCACCTATGAATTGGTGTCTCAACCACAAGCTAAACAGGCCTGATAACAGGCAAGGCAGGCACACCTGTATTTGCAATGCTACAAGCCGGACAACAGCTGTGCTGAAGGGCAGAGGTGGCGAGAGATAAGGGCTGAGATGAAGAAGGGGTAATCCATCAGCAACACTGGAAGGTCCTACCACTCCCATCACCTGCAATACAAACAGAGCACATCACCAGTACTGACTACTGCAGTTCCATCCATGCCATACCCTCCAACCTCTATGAAAGAGAAACAGGTACATTTCAGACAGCATGAGACTGGGGTGCTCTTCAAGAAAGAGTATCCCATAATGCCTTGCACTAGCTAGGGCCAGTGAGGAGAAGGGGTGGTTCTACCAGGGAAGGAAGGGGAGGAGAGGGAACTTCTACAGGGAAAGCCAGGAGGATGGACAAAGTGCATAGGGAAACTGGTACATCTATTAATGTACCCAGTAGCAGGCCTGAATGACCAGCACTCGACTGGGAGAATAGATAGAGTTGGAGGGTATGCCATGTAGCTACTGTATAAAAAAAATGTAATAAAAGCAGGAGGTTTGTATTTAACTTCTAATCCTTGTCCTTCTCTTCCTAACTTCTTGGAAAAATAATGTCCTGAGTCTGATCCAATCCAAGTTTTGTACAATGTTCAGTGTCCCCTCAGGCACAGCAAGTTGTAAGGTACTAAAAGTTAAATGGGGGAGGAGAAGATGGGGGGAGATCAATATTCAATCCCAGAGTTAGACTTTAAAAAGTCAGACTTACATTTAGAGGAAAAAGCCTCCTGTTTTCATTGAAAGATTTTCCCATTTTCCTGGCCACTGTTTTTTGTTTGTTTTGTTTTTTTGTGGGTTGCTACTAAAAGAGTTTCATAGGGCACATCTACACAAGACACTTACTGCGCAGTAGCCTAATAACACCGCACAGTAGTGTGCCAGTCAAAGCCTATGCTAATAAGCTACAGCACAGTGTTATTAGACTACACAGTAATGGTCACAAAAATACCATGTGCTGGTGCTACTGCACAGTAACTGTACTTACTGTGAATTTAGTTAGTAATTCATTAAGGAACTACTAAACTAAATGCGTCGTAACTACTGTGCATTAATGAAGGTGTAGACATGTCCACAGAGAACTTGTCTGCACAAGGGAGCAACTGTGAAGCATACTAGGATGTGGTTTCATAGTACACTAGCTACTCCATGCCAACTCACACTTACTGCATGATAAGTGTCCACACAGGAAGTCAACAGGGAATAGTCAATGTGCTATGCATTCATACTATTAAATTAGTTTGTAGGAACCTCCCTGTATAGACAAGGTCTGAGCAGTCTGAAGCCTCACAGTTTCAACACTGTCCGTCAAACAGCTATTGATCAATTATTGTTATCATGACAACACAGAAGTCACTTGGAACGCAGCAACCAGTTGGAGTTCCCATACCATTGTGTTGTGTATGAATGCTGTACAAAGACAGAGAGAAATATTGATGAATGTCAACAGAACTTTCTAATTAGAAATGGGATTACTTTTTAAGCTTTTTGGAATAATCAGCATCATCAGCTTTCTTTTCCAAAGCCCTGAAAATAGCATCTAAACAATTTCATTTTTTATAATAAAATAGTTTTTAATAAAAGTGCTACTGCAATATTTGTACTTTTTGTACTACAAGTTAATTGGTTCGCAATCCCATAGCTCCTTTGGCTTCAAGGTGAGCATCTGGCACTCTGTCCCTTCGTATTATGATCTCAAAAGCAAGTTCATACTTAGCTGTTTGCTGTCATTACTGAATAGTCATACAAGCTGAGTTCTGCCTGTACAGGTTTCCCTCGCTTTATGCAGCTTCTGTATGTGCAAATTCGCTCTTTTGTGATGACCTGTTTTATACCAAAAATTTGTTATACGCAAGGTAAATTCACTCTTATGTGATCAGTGTGGCAGAAGCCCACAGTCAGCTGCTTTGTGTGGTGCATTGTGGGAGTGACATGCACCAAAATATAGTCTCGTGTGTGGAACTGTGCTCCTCGCTCGTTGTCTGTGACACGTGTTTCTGTAGTCACCATCCCCATTATGTTAGTGCCCTGTGCTTGTGTGTACTGTCTGCTGTTGGTGAGTACCAAAATTGTCTTGTAAAAGTGGTAGAAATGGGTGTGGGAGTCAGTACAGTCGAGGTCTTGAAACGTATCCCTATTTGTTACATTGTAAAGTGGGTTCCCTTTATGCAAATTTGAGTTATGTCCTGTTTTCTAGGAACGCATGTACGGCATAAAGTGAGGGAAACCTGTACTGTCTCTCTAGTCGCATTCATACAGGAATTACAACTATTTAGATTCAAGGCACACATCAACAATATATTCTATTGGTTAAGGATGGGATCTGAACATTGTACAATGGAAACCTGCACTAAATCAAACCAGGGACATTGCAAATGTCAGAGTGAATCCACTTGTGTAAATCTTTTAATTAGCCAAGTAATTGACAAAATGATAGCTTCCTCCACAGCAGGAGACCCTCTCACTGTCCCCAGGCCCACTCTCCCCTCTACCAGGTGTGTGCAGGCTCCACCACCCCACTCTCCAACTTGCAGCCCTCAACTCTCAGCGCATCATGCAGAGGGAGATTTTCAAAGTGGTGTGTGGGAAGTAACATAAATAAATCGACTGACCACAGTTATCGGTCCCTGTATCTTCCCATGCACCACTTTGAAAATGTACCTCACTGTCTCTAGTGGCACCTACAAAGTCACAGGGTGGGGGATAAGTGACAGGAAAAGGGATCAACTGCAATCTTCAGTCCAGAGAAGTCAACAGAAGAATGAAGTTTAGCAAAGTTTCATAAGATTGCCACTTGGCTACTCACCAGATTGACACAGACATTGATCAGTGACCTAAGGTGAGGCAGGAAGGATATGATTGGCTGCCTCTGAAGTGTCAAACAAACCCCTTCAATCAAATTGCTGGCAGGCTCCCACTCAACCTGTCGCCTGGAATACAACAGTAGGTGCTGTTAGCTGGTTGACTCCCTTCACCAGACACTCCGAAACAAGGAGACTGATACATGGTGACTCCAACAAGGAACGGGTAAGACAGCAACGACGTCCAAGATGACAACAACAAAGTGTGTTACAGGGGAAGACTTTTACCCCTGCTGTTCAAAAAGCACAGAGCACACCAAGAGTTAGAGAGGCAGTTGAGAACTCAGCAGAGGCATTCCTGCCTCGCTGGACTGGTGACACGCAACCCGTCACAAACAACAACAGAGAAAAAGAGAGAGGATGGATGGATGGGGCTTCACTGCCTGACTTGGCCTCTTTAAAAGAGGTCTTGAGGGTGAAGCTGAGGAAATCCAATAGACAGCCATCTCAGATGAACCTGCAGAATGAGACAGAGCTGACTGTTTTATGTTTCGGGAAGCTGCACTGCACTTCTGTGGTGGAGAGACTCATTCCACTCTGGCTCAATCACCGGTTCCCTAGTGCAGACATGACCATGCAAACTTGAGTGGAGTGCATCCTGTACTTACGGTGACACCCGCTCCCATTACAGCTCAGCCTAGTCTCATAGATTAATGACTCCCAGTGGGAGTGAGTCCAGAGCACAAACCAGCCAGTATTACAGACTTAACCTTCACCATCCCTGTCAGCACAGCTGGGTCGCTCCCTTCCAGCATCAGTATCTTTCATGTCTAAAAGGTCTCCACTCTCTAAAAGGCCTCAATCTTTAAAGCAATTCCAGTTCCTGTAAAGGATGGCATACCAAAAGCCCTAGAGATGCAAGTCTCATTTTATCTGCCAGCAGATACAACACAGATTGCATTAAAGTGCTTTCCCCACTTCCAATCTCACAGAGCTTCTGCTTTGGGCAAGAAACTTCCCAGGTCTCTGTGGTGCCTCACAGTAACCTAGATGCTGGGGAGAAGAGCGAGGCAGGCATGTACTTGCTAGGGGGCTTAGTGCTCTACTCTTCTATTAGTCGCACTCCACAACAAACTCTCTAGAAGGCTTCTTAGCACAAGGAGTGCCTGATACCATAACAGAGACAGTACCTGGACACAGGTCCCCTGCCTGCTGTTCTCAATCAGTTATGCCCAAGAACCCCAAATGCTTGCACCTTTACATGTGCCATACTCATAACAAGCCCCAGATTTTGAGTTAGGCACCTGGGGAGACTGAAAACCTAGAGATGTCAAATGAGTTCCAGTGTTTCAAGTAGGCAGCTCCTTAAAGAGTCAGTGCTTGTGCTGGATCCCTATTTGCAACCCTGCTCAATACTTAGTAGTTTCCTGGAGCTGGTTCATGCATTTGGATCATTGGCTCAGTAGCCTCTGTACCTGGTTTATAAGAAAGAGCAAAAATGGCTAGGTGGCTTTGTGGAGGTGCAGGTGATGTTACATGGACAATACAACAGGGGTTCCAGGAGATGAGCAACCTGTGAACAGGTTAAAAAAAGAGGAAGGTTTTTAGAAATTGTCTGGAAGATTCTTTGGGACCGAGGTGAAGAAAATGTGATCCAAAAAAGGCAGGGCAGATACAGTAACGAGAAGCACCAACAAGAAAGGGGAGCAGGAAAACTGTTCCCCCCTACAGGCTACCTGACTCTTAGTTGTTTTAATGAAGGGGAATGCAGCTGGAGGCAAAAGGAGGAAGGGGCAGGAGGAAGAGACTGTTTCCCCATGATTCACCCCATCTCAGTTCAGTGTGTGAATTTCAGTCCCCAAACCCTTCAGTCTTTGGCCTCCCAGCTGAGACTGACAATAGGGTTAGCAACTAAAGCCAGCTGTCCTGAAGGTTTCTGCAATATGGAAATTTTCCATAGAGAAGTGCACTGAGACCACCAAATCCTTTCACATGGGCCACCAAAAAGCCAGAAGATGGCTATTTTTATACCACCGATATGTACTGGTTGGTCACCTGTCAGTGACTCAGAGACTAAGAAATCCCATACTTAAATACTATTCCATGAAGCCTCCTTCCCCTTCCCACATTACTTCATTGGTTGTCACCACCTGAAGGAGATTCATTTGCTCAGCTCATGTCTTCTACATTCAGGAGCACTTGGATGTAATCATCATTCCAAACTATTTTTATTCTTTTCACAGAGCATTTCAATATTTGTATCATAGTAATGCACTGTATAAATACCCTTACCAATAATTTGACTTTATTTTTTAAAACGACAAAACACTAAATTAGGAGAGATCATGAAATTCTTTATAGCCTGAAGACTTTGGGGGAGAGGGAAAAGTTTGATCTCCTTGAATTTGATTTGTAATTCTTAATGAAATATGCATTTCCTCTATTGCAGACTGGAAGCTGGCACCCGAAAAACATGACATACACGTACACCAACAGGAGAATTTTTTTTTTGCTGGGATTCAATACAGGTAAAATGCAGGTAAAATGACATACCGTTACTTGGTATGCAGGTAAAATGACATACCATTACTTGGTATGCAGGTAAAATGCAGGTAAAATGACATACCATTACTTCAAGGCGTGCAACATCAGAAACGGACCCAAAGGTTTCCGTTATACCTGCTCACCTCAAAGTAGGCATCTTGTGAATTTTATTGAACATACGATCCAGTCTCTTTAAGATGAGGATAAGGGCAGGTCTCACGGCCTCAGCTGTCCAATCTGTGATGGGCAGCATCTCCATGATGTAGCGCCGGAGCCCACGGCTTTCCATCGTCTGGGTGTCATAAGGTGCCAGCTTCAGAAGGGAATGTGCAATTTCTGCCAACCTAAAATTATGGCTCATTAAGAGGGAAATCAGATATTCTACAACATAAACTTGTCTGTAGACCACAACTACAAACTGCATGGTAGAGGAATCACCAGCCTTTTAATAGAAGGACATCTGCTCTAATAGTACTGCTATTTACATTCTCATGTTAAATCAGAAGAAATTCCAAGTCCAGTAAGAGACTTTTGACGGGATCAGAATGTGTGTACATAGGTATATGGTGTATAGTGAATACATCAGCATGTATATACTTATGTGGATGCTAAACCGGTAAATTGTACCAAAAGGCACATTAGGAAGCACTGCTTTACATTATTAAAATCATCATGGCACAGTATCTTTTTCAGCTATTAATAGTGTGAGCATCAGCAGTTTCAGAGAAGGGTTTCTGGTAACAGGCAGCAATCATTTAAAATATGTCATTAACCTTGAGTAGCTTCTCTTTGTCTTTTTTATAATGTTACCAGATCAATACCAGGGATTTTTAGTCTCTGTGCACAACTTTTTCACATTTAATTGTTAAAAACAGCATGCGCTTCCCACTGGTGTATATATATATATAGCTTGTGCTGTTTATGGGTATTTCTCGTTACATTCTTCATTTTGCTTCTCCCAGTTGCTTCATTTTTTTCCTTTTTCCTTTTTTTTTTTTTTTTTTGGTTCACACTGAGAGTTTTCTAGATCAACTTTCTAAGGCCTGGCAGCATTCAACTTCTACATAGAATATGGGAAATGGTTAATCAGACACTTGAAGACTTCCTGTGATGTTTTTCACTGAATAAAAAAATCAAAGAGTCCCGGCTCCGTGTGGCACCCACAGCTGGGAGCCCTGCGTGGCATGTCAGGAGGTGCAATTGTCTGGATCATGCATTAGATCCAATTGCCTGCATGTGTAGAGGGAGACATAGTCAAGGGGGGAAGCTTCTTCTGAAACACCTTCCATTAATGGATAATGTATGACTTCAAGCATGCAAATTTATACACTTTTTAATATATTTTTAATTAATTTAATCTGTGTTTGGGGATGATCTCATCATCCATATAAATACCAGCTCTTTATAGAATCCCAAGAGAATCTTGACCTTAGTGATATCTTGTGTCAGTGCTCTGACACAGGTTAATTGTAAAGAGTGTAAAAAAAGTGTTTCCTTTTAGCTCTCATACAGCTCTGATGTCACATTAAAACATTAACTTTTTTTAAACGTCACAGCATATGAATGATTTTTTCATTACTATGTAAGTCAAAACACAAGAACAAAGTCTCCACCACTATTATACAATGATGAGCAAAAATGTTCTTCTGGTTTACAAAGTGTGGAAGTTCTTTATGTACTATGGTGCTTTCTGAAGCTCTGAAAATCACTTTACCCCACAAGTTATACAGTGAGGGCTCAGCCCACGAGCCTTTATATTTGCCAGTAGCTGTGAGAAGACCTAATTGTTTTGGTAAAGACAAGCAAGACCAGGTCCCAAGGTTTTTTTTTAATCTGGTTACGTTAGTTACTCTTTCTTCTGTTCCAAATAAGGTCATATTCTTTTTATTTCATATCTTATTTGATAACTATGAAATCTTCTGCTCCTACTTGCTAACACAACAAAACAGTAAATAGGATAAAAATACCATTTCCCTTAGCAGTGATGATGTCAGTACCTAAAAGTACTTTTCTGTCATTGTTGTAAACATCTAGTTAGTTGAATCCATATCTCTTTATAGCTGTGAGTTGTTTGGGGGAGGGGGAGGAAGAAGGGTTAATTACATTTTTGAATTAGAGAAAGAATTTTTCCATTCCTTTCCCATAACAGTCTAAAAAGATCTGAATGGAAACATCCCAGGCCTCAAAAGGAAATCCTCAAAATAATTACTATAGATGTCTGCAAAAACGAGAACAACCTACCACTTGATTTCAAGCTAACTATAGATGAGACAATATTTTTTCCAGTTCCAGCAAGTCAGTCATTTCTAGCACTGTAGCTGAACTGGCATTTTTCTGAAGTAGTAAGAAAGTCAGATCACCTAGAACCAGCTTGTATATTGACTTCAGAAATTCAGTTCCTCCATACCATTATAACTTTTTATCTCGTAAGTACTTCCACCTTGGAAAACATACAAAAATGTCTACCAGCAGATCTACCATTTACTCCCCTATGATCTTATTTCATTATTCATCATTCAGCATAAAAGTATTTTCCCATAACATTCACTGATAACACACATCAAGTCATCTATGAAGCAACAAGTAAATTCTCCAAAGTTCAGTGACCTCAACACATACAACCCTATGGAAATAAAGTTTTCATATTACTGTGAAACAGCAGTAGTTCCAGATTGCATAAACTAAGGCTCTTCATGATTTCCAAATAATTCACAAATATTAAGAGGCTAAACATGGACATTAACATAATCCTGGGGGGGGCGGGGAAGGAATCCCAACAAAACCTTATTTTATTCTGCGAGCTCAGTTCATCCATTGGATATGTGTTTCTGATTCCCACTGAAGAGAAACTCAATTTGCCCACCTGAGGACAGAATCTAGCCTATATCCAGGTCACCCTTTTCTATACAAAGGTAAAATTCTCATCTCAGATACACGCTACTAAAGGTCAGAGAATTAGAACTACAACTAAATGAGGCAGGCAGTACAAATAATTATTTCCCATTTTTTAAATTCCCTAGTGCTTGCTTTCCAAGGGAAATGTATTATCATGATTAACCCAGATATACATCTGCATCTATATCAATTGGTTTGCATTCATGGACTAAGTGACAGTTACATGCACCTGCAGTAAGTCATCACCTAAATAGTAAATGTATATTGTCATTAAAATGGTATTCAGTTCATAGAAACATAAGAAACAGAGGAATTGTGAGCATTTGCTAAACAATAAATCTAAATTATTATTACAGAAAGCCAAGTTTCCAAATTAGTTAATTTTCATCCAAAAATTTCCATATATGGCAGAAGGTGTCACAGAATCTTTTGGATTGCATTTCCAGTCTTGCTGTAGCTCCTAATTCATTCACCAGAGATGCAAGACATCCACAAAAGAGGAGATGAGCCATCTACAGATTCCTCTTTTTGTAGGGCGGGTTGGGCAAAATGTGGCCCATGGGCCAGCTGTGGCCTGCCAGGTTATTCTATCTGGCCCACGGGGCCCCTAAAAAATTTAGAAAATTAATATTTATCTGCCTCTGGCTGCCTGACGTGGTCCTCAATGGCTTGCCAAAACTCAGTAAGCGGCCCTCCACCTGAAATAATTGCCCACCCCTGTTGTAGGGGAATAGAGTGGGCCTAATGGCTCTCTGTCATTTGTGATCCCTCAATCTCAATCGTAGAGGGAATTCCTGGGTGAAAGTCTATGTGGCTGGGCCCTTGTGATAATTGACTGCCCGAACTACCTGTTGAAACTGTAGGCATCCTGGGACAATTCAGAGCAGCCTTAAGGCTGCTATACTTACATGAGTCTAGGGTAGCTCTAGAATTGGAAGAGAGTAAAACTGGCTTTAAAAGCATCTTTGGTCTACTCCCCATTTACTTTGGCCCTATACTGAATAATATTTGACTAGTCCAGAGAATTTGACTTATTAATGTTTAGTTGCTATGAATTCAAGGAACAACCCCACAGCTCCCAGTTGTACCTTTTGAAAGGCTTCAAGTGCCCAAGTTACTGATGGAATCTATGTTGAAACTGACCCATATTAGTCCTGGTTTTCATTGCATGATAGAACATAATAACATAACGAGTACAATATTATTACTTGCATACTTTAGGGGATCTCAAATCAATTGCCATTCTTTTGAAGGCAGCTAAACAGAGTACCTCAAACCAAAGAAATATTTGTGTCAGGTAGGTTTTTCCTGTCCTCTCCTCTTGCCTTCCTTGTCTATGTTGCAAACTCAAAATCAGGAAGATAGCCCAGTGGTGAGATACACTGAGTTTTACCTCTGTCAGAAAAGTTTAAATTTGGAACTGACTTTCAAGCCCTGAAGATTCCTTAACTTTCCTTCTTTTTTTTTGTAGCAAAACCCCCAGTTTTTCTCTTTTTTAAAATTTATTTTAAAATGCATTCCCTCTCCTTCCTCAACCATTTCTGAATTTTTCTCCCTCTCTCTATTCCCTATAGATAAGTATAAGTGAGCTCAGACTTAGGATAAGCTTTAACATTTTTATTTTGGTAGCAAGTTTTTGGTTTTGGATATCCAGTGTTTTATACTGTATCATTATTAGGTTTCTATTGATTCCTATTGTTGTATTAATTCTTACAGTTGTATTATCATTTTTTTATTGATTTTTGTTAATTCATATGAATGTTGTATGGTTTCGGCATGTGTTTGTAAGTGAACCAAAGTAATGACAAGTTTCCATTTTGTACGTCAAGTCTCTCCATCTTATGTCCTCTGCCTGGGCATCCCCTGTGTCACAACTGTATGAGTCACATATCCCTTCCATGTACATTAGTTCCCGGATGAATGAGTGTGATAGGGAATGATTGAAATACAATGGTAGCAGGCCTCTACTGAGTGGCTTGTAATGACTGAGCCATCACCTCACATTGATTCATCCAGGAACCACAGACCTCACCCAGGAACAGAAACAAGAAAACCCACCATTTGAAAGACAAAAGACCCTGCAGAAACAGCAACTCTACCATTGTACCCTACCATTACAGACACCCAAAACTGCACATCGCTGCATGGAGCACACATGCTCAGTATACCAGGGGCTGACCTTGCCTGGGCATGCCTGCTGTCACTAAAGTCACACAAAGTGTGCCCCTATAAAAAGAGGCAGTGAAGACAGACCCAGTGGGACACCCTCTCTGTCTGAACCAGCACCATGCCACACCACCTATCCACCCAGAGGCCCTGCCAGCAACCCCTCTCTGGACAAGGACCCCTTTCCAGCCTGGGATAGGTAGATATTACCTGCACAATCCTCCTACAGTTTGGACTCTCTCTTTCTCTCTCCTCCTGGATTTCAGCGGACTTCAGCCCCTGCACCAAGCCTAACTCCTGCTGCCATTGTGTGTTTGTGTGTGGGTACAAGGGAAACAATAAGACATTGTGTCACCATCTCCTCTGTTCAATTAAACCACTCTCATTTGCAACCCCAAGTTGGATCATGTTTTACTGAATCCCAGTCCCTTCTCTATCTTAAATACTAGCCTCGTTCTCTCTCTCTCAGCTCCAACACCCACCCTCACTAGTTGCCTGATCTCATCCCAATTCAGTCTCCCCTTTTCTGCCACTCTCAGCCTGTCTTTGCTTTCATGCTGTCCCTACTGCCTTTCAGCCTCCCGCACCATGTACTGCCTTTTCCCTGTGACTTTTTGCTGCCATTCTTTGCTTTCCTGCTGCCCTGCCACCTTTCAGTCTTTCCTGCAGCTTTTACTGTGATTATTCTGCTGTCTGTCTCTCTGTTTACAGGCTTTCCTTGCACATTCTTTAGTCACCCCTTCCTCAGAGATTCCCAGGTCATCGTGGCTGTCCTTCAGTTTTCTCCAGCAGCTGGAGCCTTTCTCCAGCTCCCAGCACCTAATGCCACTCCCTGCAACTTCTCTAGCTGCCCCAGAGCCATTCTCTGGCTCCCCACACCCAGAGCCGCTCTTTAACACCCACACTTCCCCTTAGTCCCATTTTCCCTCTCCCCACCTACCTTTTCAGCTCCCCCAAAGCTATGGCTCCAGTCCCAGTCTGTGTGCCAGCATTGCTTCCCTGTTCTGTAGGCTTTGGGAGTTGTCTTTTAATCAATTAAGATCAATTAACCTAAAGTTACTGCCGAGCCTCAGTTCTTCAACCCAGGCCCCTCTAGTCTACTGGTTCTAATCCCGGTCCTGGTGACTTTCACTCCCTACTTTCTTACCTTAACTTTTCCCCAGGTGTCCCAAGTACACCAAGCACATACACACACACACACACACACACACACACACACACATATCACAACACCCAACATAGGAACTTGCCTGTATGTATGTGTAGGTGGGTGGTATGTGCATGAATTAGTGAACACACACACACACACACACACACACATATACTCATACACATACACATACACAGATATCATTGTGTGTGTGCGATATATGAATTGGTAATCCATGTATGTGTATTGGATGTACAGGTGTTGGTAACTGATTCTGTCTAAATTTGGTGTGTGTAGCGTGTACAGGCTTAAACTGATGATAGGTGTGCATGAACCTAGACTGGTTATTTTGAACATGTGTGTATCTGAGTTGCTAGTGTGTGTGTGTGTGTGTATTCATATATCACACACATATATATGGCATTGTGTGCATGGTATATGAATTAGTGATCTGTGTCTAACTTTTGGGGTGTATAGTGTATGTGCTTGAATTGGTGATAGGCCTAGGCTGGTTTCCATGTGTATGTGCCTGAGCTGGTAGTGTGCATGTGTATGTATCTAATTGATTTGTATGTTTGTATATGTGCAATTGTACACCACACTGTCCTGTCTAACCATGCAATATTGAGATCCTGAGCGTTGGCCTGACCCCTCACGGCAACAGAGAGGGAAGATAAAGCAGTTGGCATTTGTAGTAAGGAGAGAGAGACACAGCAGGCCTCTCTTAAGAATTATCCATGTTAAATGAAATACTGCTAGTTTCCCCTTAAACAGACTCCCTTGTCTCTGTTGCAGCAAAGTAGAACCCAATAAACTGGGAAACCATCTTGAAGGAGCCCATCCCAAGTGGCCAGAGATTTGAAATGCATATATTACTGTACCTGATGAAGTGCAGTTTGGCTCCCTGTTCTGGGTACCTGGGAAAATCAAGACATTGCCATTAGAAACAAGTGCTCAGGGAATGCCATACTGGGTCAGATCCTTTGACAGTGACCAGGACCAGATGGTTCAAAAAGTGGTGGAGGAAACCCTACATTAGACAGATAAGAGTGTGTCTACCTCTAGGGAAATCCCTAATTTCTATCCCCAAATAATTGGAGATTGACTCCCACTCTGAGGCATATAGTTTTGCCATTCAATGCTTTCTTTTTCAAGTGTTTACTACTGTTCCCTTAATTTTATATTCTGATATAGGGAAAACATAAGATACATGTTCTCTGTGCCACCTGGTATTTTGCATTATTTCATTATGCCTCTTCAGTCATCTCATTTCCAAAGAAAAGAATCCCAGTCTTTTTAACCTCACTTCATAAGAGAGGTTTTTTCCTCTCATCACTCTTCTCAAAACTACCTCTCTTCTTGCTTTGTCATTGTAGAAATAGGATGAAACAAGTTCCTTTGCCAGTCTTCCAGCTGGGGTATCTCACCAAGCTATGCTATAACATATTTCCCTTAGTCTCCATACTAATAATTTGTTTGTTTTAAGAACAGATTTCAGCTAGCAAGGAAACACTTAGAGTATTCAGTTCATTTTCTTTTCCATGAATGGTTAAACAAGCATCATATCATTTGCCAAACACTTTCAAGGCAGGAACACAGACTGGTTCTCGTAGCATTACACTCCTGTTCTTGCCAGTGATAGTCTGTCACAAAGAGGAAAACTAACATAAATCTTTGGAAAAATACTTTTAATCAATTTTAGAAAATTGAATGTTTTGTAGCAGGAAAGTCTGGACGCATAAACTAAGAGAACTGTCTAGCCACACTGTCTGAGACTTTGTAGACAAGCAATATAACAATGTGACAAGATGCAGTTAAAACTACAGCCCGATATTCCCTTTTTTTAAGTCTGGAGTCAGCAGATGGGTACAGCAGTCCCAAAACTTAATGAACTGATTCCACTAATTACTGGATGAGTTTTATAGGGTACACATCTATTTGATGCTACACTCTGGTCTGATAGGCTAAAAGAACGGGTTGCAGACTTAGATACTTCAGTGCGAGGACACAGCACAAGAATCACTCTAGAAAATATATTTTCGGAGAGTGGGTCTCTCTATAGTCCTAAAGGCCAGTTTTTACCCCTAACAGAACAGAAGTTTGGTGCACACAATCTGGTTTAAAAATGGCAGAACTCATTTAAGATTTGCCCTCCCCCTCCACCAGAGGGCGTATGTGTGTTCTGCTTGCTACCAAACTAAAATTCGATGATTACAGAAAACCACATAACTTAGTCTTAGATCAATTCTACCTTGGGATTTTTTAATGTCTGTACCTAGCCATAGAGCCCATAGGCTTACACTGGATTGTTCACTGCGTGTGCATACACACGTAACAGTTGCCATCTAAACTTCATAGGTGCATCAGGGGAAGTGAATTCAGAACAGAATCTTTAACTAGAGAAACACAAGTTTCTATCACTAATGTACCAAAGAAGAATTTTCCTTAGCTTTTAGTAACGTCTGTATTGTAATATCTTTTTCAACCATCCTTGTAGCTTAGACTTGAATTACGCCAAAGTGTCAGGCTCTTTAATAAAGGAAACTATTGTTTGTATGTTAGCTGGTAGCACACACCCCAATATTTCATAAATCCAGATATTTACAAAGGTTTTTGTGGTGCTCTTTATCATCTTCTCTTATAGTTTAGCAACTAATCTGAAAGTTTTGTGCATATCCTAAAAGTTGCTTTGTCAAAGAGTCACAGGGCAGTACTGAAGAGTGAATCTGATTTTAGCTAAACTCCTATACAATCTTGCCTTCCCTAATTTCCCTTGCATGGATCTATTTATTTTAATCAAGCTGAAAAAAATACAGCCAATAACTTCAGTTTCACACATCATCAGCCAGTCCATGCTTTAGCTGTCTCAAGCTTCAAAAATGGTCTTGAACCAAAGCTTAGGGAAAGGCAACTGAGAAGAGATTACCAAAAAGAAAAGCAGGAAGTCAACAGTGAAAAAGCAAAATCCTGTTAATTTCTATTCAAACGACAGGAACGCACTCCTATAAGTAAATGACACTGATTCTGGTAACAAGACAGGAAGGACTGTGCACATTTGCTCCTGTTGTTCACATCAGGTCTGTCCAACTGCCTGTCTGACAAGAAGCTCAGAAGGAAGAAAAAAACAGCCTAGAATACACTGCATTTTTACTCTGGTCAATATATTCTGCACTGGGGCAAAGGAGACCAAATTGAGCTTCCTCTATCCTGATATCCCAGTCTCCAGCTCAGTCATACAGCTCTAATATGAGAATCTTGGAAAAGAGGCATTATTTAGACATTCTTTTCTGCACTGTTTTCCCTTCAGCCCACCAGATCCTCAGAAACAGTCTGCTCTTTCATATATGCTACCAATACATACCATGCCTCTCCCAGGACAGACATAGTACCACATAACTCGGGCCAAAGGCTGGTATGGTAGAAGAAATAGAGTAAAAGGAATGCCCCAAGGATTACCTGGTGTTCACCCCTGACGACATGGTGTGGTTGGCTGTTGTGGTACCTTTATGGCCTTGGTCGCACCTACTCATCTGGGGAGCAGTCATGGGTCTGTAAAGAAATGATCACTTTGAAGACTGAACCAGACTGAATTTTAGAGGCATTCTAAATCCTCAGTCATGATCTGATAAAATCTAGTGCTGGTTTTACCAAGACTAACCACGGTTTTTATAAATTGATATGCTGTACATTGTAATTGCACCTCCTGTAGTCTATAATGTTCAGCAAGTCTGAAATTTCTCTGCCATGGTGGTTACCTGGTGAGGACTTCCACACTGTACAAAAGGGCCTGCAAAGATGTGGCAAGGGCAGCAGTTGCAGCAATTTCCTCACGAGCAGCTGTTACAGTCTCGACTTGTGAGGTCTGCCTCTTCAGTTTCTGCAGATAGCAGGGAACTAGTGCTTCCAAAACCATCAGCATCTGGAGGCTAGAGCAATAAAAGTCACAGAAAGCTTCATTCTGTCAATCTTGCTGGAACTATAAGGGCTGCAGAGTGAATTCACTTCTAGCAGAGGTTTAAGGGTCTGAGACAATTCCAGGGGTCCCTGGATCTCAGAGTGGACTGTGATTTCATTGCAGTTGCTCACTAAGCTGGGCCAGGCTTGAGTACTTGGCTGGGAGACTCCTGGCTGGGAGAAATCTTGAGATCTATGCATGTGTACTAACACAATTTGCAAATTTGATTAAAATTCTTTATCTCATTTGTATTAATTCATTTTCCCTCCCAGAGATTTTTCTTTCCCGTTTCCTCACTTGAAGTTCCATCCCTCATTGTTTCCTAACTTTCTTTCCTTTGTCTTTGTTGTCTCCTCCTTTTTGATTCTCTGTTCCTTTTCTTCATCTTGCCCCTAACTGCACAGGCCCTAAACAAGAGTGTGGTCCCTATCTTGCCCATGGCTGATGGGATCTGGCTAGACAGAGCACATACTTAATGCTTCTCTCCCCATCTTACCATCTCTCCCCAATGTTCTAGCAACATGGTTATGGGTGGCTTGGCAGCTGTGTTCTTGGGTAGGGTTGAATTCTGAAGGATTCCCTGAAATCTCTAACCAGGCATAATATCAGAGCAGTCCTCCTAGACTCTAAGCAAAGGGACCTCTGGTCTTGAATGTTTGCCCCACACAATTCCCCTTCTCTCCCATTGAAGGTGGTTTGATGGCAGCATGTACTCCATATCTTGGGAGTGTCCCTGGTGATACCAAACAGTGCTGTACTCACTTTATCTGTGCCATTTTCCAGATAGGATTAAACAAGGTATACAAGTGCTAAGTGATTTGCACAAGGTCACACAGTGGCTATCAGGAATAGAACCTACATCTCCGGACTCAGTCCTCTACCAGCATCATAGGTGCTGACCAATGTTCCCTCTAAGAAGTAGCGGTCCGTGAGTGCGCCACCTTGGTCTGGCGAGGGACACTTATTGAAGGGGGCTGGGGCCGGGACGCTGGGGCCAGAGGCTGGGGGCTTGGGGCTGGGAATCTGGGGCTGGGGAGCGAGGAGACACGTGGTGTCAGGGCCAGGGAGTGGAGCACTTCCCCGGAGCTGGTGGAGCAGTTCCTTGGAGCCAGTGGAGGCCATGCCAGCCCCCAGCCCCAGCCCCCATTCCTGCCTTGCTTCACCTCAGGGAAGAGCTGCTGCCTGCCCCAAGTCAGGCTCTGCTGGCTCTGGGGAACTGCTCCACTCCCCAGCCCTGACGCCACGTGCCTCCTCACTCCCTGAAGCGATGCAGGGGAGCGGAGCAGTTTTCCGGAGCCGGCGGAGCCCATGCCAGGCCTCCACTCCCACCTTGCCTCGCCTCACCTCAGAGCTTACCTTCAGCTCCTCTCCCGGTGCACAGCCTTGAAAAGTCTGTGTGTGGCCAGACTTTTAGTTTTGCATGGCTGCGCAAATGCACACCTTAGAGGGAACCTTGGCACTGACTCTTATAGTATTTTTGCTGGCAGGGGGCCTAAGATGATGTGTTGTTCCTCCCCCACCACATCATGGCTGGAGCAGAGCGGAGCCTGTGAAGGGGTGGGGGCAGATTCAGGTTGCCTGCTGCAGGCTCAGGGCTCCCCACCTTGCTGCCCTGGCCCCAGGAGCCCCGCACTGGCCATACTGCCATGGTGAGGTGCACCCTGTTCACCTGGCAGCAATGGAGGGAACAACTGCATGTTGCCACATCACCATGGCAGGGGGCACCTCACCATGGCAGCAGGGAGAGGAGCCCTGAGGCTGCAACAGGCAGCCTGTATCTGCCCCCGTCCTGTAACCAAATCTAGGGGGCTCTGCCCCTCCATGTCCCTCTCCCCAGGAGTGTGCACAGTAGCTGGGAGCTGCCCATCCACCCCCTGGATGAGTTGCCTGTGGCTCTATCCCACTTCCCAACCTGGCTCTATCCACAACCCTGGCTGGGCAGCACTCCCAGGGCCAGCCCCTGCCCCACTCCCTCCCTCACTGTGGGCCCCACTGCAATACACTCACCTGCAGACAGCTGGGAGAGCTGCTCTCCACTACTGCCTGGGGCTGTATTCCTGGCCATATGCATGTGTGCTCACACACTTGTGCATGTGGTGCCTCCTGTGTTCTGCTCCCTGCAGCCTCTCCCACCATGCAAGGGGAAACCCACTGTTTCCCACATTTTTCAGTGGTAAATGAAAAACCTGGATCCCTACATGATAGTGGGAATCTGAGACAAATGCTGTCCTGAAGTCACGCAACCCTGGATCAGGACTTGATGTTCCCATTTTGGGACTGTCCTGCCCAATTAGGGACAGGCTTCCCTAATGTACTTGGCACCTATGACCAGCAGCTAAGCACAGCCTGAGACACAGCACTTCCTCCTCCAAGTGTTTTCTTTCAAATGAAAGATGAAAACAAGGTCCTAACTACCTGTATTCAATGAAGCTCCTTTGCAAGAATAGGAATGCATTAGTTTCATGGTCAATATTAAGTTGAGCTCTGAGAAATGTTATAAATGAAGCACTTTTTTCCAGCAATAAAACTCACTGGTATTGTTTAAGGGAAAATTGTGTGGAGGCAAAGTACTTTCTTTTAAAAAGAAGGGCTTGGAATGTCCTCATAGAACTTTTGCCTCCACTTCTGCTTGTCTGTATGTATCCTTCTACCTAATACTATCCAAATATGAATAAACCAGTGATTCCCAAAGGCTGTGCCACAGCACACTAGAGCAACAGCAGTGTGCTGCAAGATCCCCCTGGGCGAGGAGGTAAATGCTATCTGCCTCCATCCAGCACTCTATGTCTGCTTCAGCTGGTCTTCTGTGGACTTCTGCTGTCTTTTCTCACCCTTTCCCCCCACCCAGATAGCTCTTGTGCTTGTCCGTCCCCATCCCCTCTATGCTCCCAGCAAAACACTGAGCTGTGAGTGTGTGGGCAGGTGGACACACACGGAGCTGAGGTTTGCAGCCTGACTTGTCCCCTCCATTCCTCCCATACTCCCAGGGTTGGTAGAAGAGGTCATGGGGGTGGTTAAAGGCATGAAGACCCTGCAGGACCAGTCTCAGCAGTGGGGGCTGCCCTTGCCCCCTAAGGTACAGACCCAGGGGTGGGAAGGTTCAGACAGTGAAAAGAGTGGGACACAGCAGGGTGAGGTCCTGGCCTTGCCGCCCTGAAGTGCACCAACCAGATCAGTGATTCTCAACTTTCTTAGCCTCAAGGCCCAGCTCCATATCTTTTATGAATTTAGATCAGTGATTTTCAACTGGGATACCACAAAATTCAGAAAATTTATGCAGGGGTGCCCTGAGGCTAAACAGATTGGGAAGTGGGAACCACTAGTATGGAGACTAAATCATTTCCTAAAGGAAATACATATTTGGTGTCATTTTTGTAACAGTACATCTAAGCACTGTATGATTTTCTCAGGCAGGGGAATGAAATATGTTATATATTTTGAAAATACATATGTACGCATACACACACACACAAACAGCCCCCCCCAACCCCTTTTGAATGTTAGAGTGAAGTACCTTCTGAATGATTCAGGAGCATATGCCACCACTGTTACACACAGCTTGATGGCTTCACTGATAGAAAAGGTCAGATCTTCATTTCCATAGCAGAAATCTAAAAGGACAGAAAAATATCAGTAGAAATATGAAAACTGAACAGAAGTAAGTTGAGGTAAGATAGGCAGCAGACAGAATTAATTTGAAGATGTTTTTTTTTCCAAGTGTTCTGCTTCTCACATTGTACATTCCCAGCTGGGTTTTGCTCCTTAAAAAATGTACCATATAAAAAAAGAAAATCAAACCCTCTTCCCATTGTTTTTCCCAGCAGGTAAGAAAACTGTTCTCATTAGGTGAAATTCAATACCCTATGCGCCATTTACATCGTGTTTTGAGTTCTTCCACAATAAGTGAACTGAGTTACACATGCACACGCATGCATGCACATACACACATCCATTTAAATATTAAAGTGTTTTCATTTTCCTACTGGTAGTAGCTATCTTGCTAAAAATGGCATAAAATATGACACTGGAAGGTGACTTTTTCTATTTCTGATAATCATGAGACTTTGACAGAGGTGCCTCACTGGCCTACATTTTCAAAATCAATTAGTAATTTTGAGTAAAATTTTCAAAAGCACTTGGGAGCTTAAATATCACTAACAGTCAACAAGACTTAGGTGTTTGGGAGAATAAACCTCTATTGAAAATGGGACTCAGGTTTTCATACATTTTACACTATGAATGCCTTAATTTCTAAGCACCCAACTTTACAGACTTTATAGATTTTCAGACAGAAGATACTAAGCAATAAACATTTTGGCCTATATGCTCATTTTAAATGAGCAGTCTGAGAGAAATTTTATTTCTGAAAATCCAGCTGGGGTAATAATAAAGCATGTCTCTTGTGTTATTTTCTTTTAAAAAGGAAACAACTCTCGAGAAGATCTATTAACAATTTTAAAAGAGGTGCCAAATAGAAAATTGCAATGTGTTACAGAAAAAAGGAAAAAACCCTAGTCTATTGTATATTATGATTTGTAGCATTGCTCTACGATGCTACACCATTTCAGTATATCAGCAACACCACAGAACTCCAGACTGGTATCCATCACTTGCCAGGCAATTCTGTCCAGAGGAGTTGATGCTTTTGTTTTCACTCAGCATGCAGCAGAGCAGGTGAATAGCACTGATCTGGTCTGAATGATGCAGCCTATTTTTCATCCCTTTCCCCACTGATAACATTCAAAATGCTAGTAGCTCATTTCAGATTTCCTAGCTCAGCTCAATGAAATAAATACATGATTCTGTCTTCATGGAATTCATGTAATGTAATGAGACAAACCCAGTCCTGGAAACCAGGAACAATGTAAGAAACTGGTGTTGTCCCATTCAAGAAAAAATTTCCAGGACAAATTTCATTAACATAACAGATAGATAGTACATAAAAACCTGACAAATGAAGGGGATAATAAAAAAGCCTTGTTTTCACCTAATGATTTGAGAGGCTTTTCTGCTTTCACCAGCTCTAAGATGTCCAAAATGTCAGGTGTGTCTCCCTCTAGAGACTGCAGCAGATCAAACAGGCACTGAGCTGATACCCCTTTACTGGGTCCATTGTTTGTGGCATCCTGTTTAAATGACACCCACAGATTATTGATTTTTCAAGACTCTGCAATCCCACAGTTTTTATTTGCAGATATAGACAGTTCAGTTTTACCAAGTTTATTAACTACGTGCCAGTTCAGTTCTAGAGCGTAATCATATAAAACAGTGGTTTTCAACCTTTTTCCATTTGTGGATGTCCCCCCACAGCATGGAACAGAGCCCCCCTCTCCACTCTGTGGGACAACCAACTCAGCATGGTCCTGTTAAGGTGAAGGGGGCAGGAAGAAGGGTTAATTCCTCCCTCTGTCCCTTCCCCACAGCCAGGGTCTGCCAGCTCTAGGGGCCACCACTGCAGCCCCCTCCCCTCTGCTCCCCAGCAGACAGGCTGACCCGGGCTGCAGTAAGGGAAAAGGGGAAAGAGGGGGCTGCAGTGCCTTAACGGGGTCATGCCAACCAGTGTCTTTGCTATGAACCAACTCAGACATATAGAAGGTCCCACAGACAGAAATATCAAAGAATAATGGTATCCAGGAGGGCTGGTAATTCTTAAAGAACTTAGCATTAGAGGTTCAGTAAAAAAAATATTCCAACTCAGTGGAAGACTAGAGGAGCTACAGGAGATTGAGGGAACTATACAATGAGCTTTGTAGCTACCTCAAAAATGAAGCTAAACATACAGGTATGCAAAGAAAGGTATATCATTAAAAAAACTTTACCAAGGAGAAGAAAGAATGTATAAGGACAAAATCAGCAAAGCAAAGGTGAAAAGTGAAATACAAGGCAAGGGATATTAAAGACAACAAGAAGAGGTTCTTAAGGGATGATCACTAGCAGCCAGAATATATTTGTTAAGAATGAATCACGCCAAACCAACTTGATTCCCTTCTTTGACAGGTTAATTACTTCGGCAGAGGAGGAAAAAACAGTAGACAAAATATACCTGGACTTTAGTAAGGCTTCTGACACAGTCTAACATGACATTTTCATATCCAGGTTCTCCACTAGAAAACTAAGGATTGTTTTTTACTCACGGGGAATTCCAGAAGAGGAGCTACACTAGCAAATAGCTGTAGGATAAAGGGCTTGCGATGCAGAATGTAGAACTGGCGGCAGGCAAACTCAATTGCTTGGCGTAACTGAGGGTTGCTTTCATAGTCAGCATATACCTTGGAAAGGGAAACAAAGAGATAAAGATACTGCTTCAATTTTTAAGAAATGAACAAACAGTGAACTCTGCAATATATTTTGGGCCCAGAAAACAATATTTCCTTCCTAAATGCCCAGGAATCCTGTACCAAGGGTGTCTGACTAGATGCAGGATTTAATAAACATTTGTCCCTCAGAGCTTCATAAACAATATCATTACCTCTGAGCCTCCTTTTTACATTTCCTTATTTTGTCCATTTTAATAGCCTGTCTGCTTCATTTCCCTACTGAAGCAGCAGGTTGCCTAAAAAACACAAGGAATATACTATTCTTGCTATATGAAGACAATGAGCCATAATAAATTCTTGTCTACAGGATGAAATTCACTCCATTGCAGAGGATACATGGGGGATCCTCCAGAAGCCAGAAAACCCTGGGTGGTCATGAGCAGAAATTGAAAAAAAGGACCTGAGATGCACACAGAGTGGGTGAACTCCGTACCTACGGAGAATGGAATTTGGGGCTAAGCCAAAGATAAGGAAACCTGTTTGGGACTGACAATTGAGAACCCATTCAAGGAGGTACGGAAAGGGAGCAGCTGCCGTTTTAGTCCATAGGCTAGATCTGGGTGCATTTCATTAGTCCCTCAGCAGTACCCAGTAAAGCCGAACTCTTCAGACTTTGTGCAGGCTTCCAAAACGTATCACCATGTGAGAGCTGCATGGGAATTGTGCTGTACTTTATCACAGCAATTAGGTTCATGAAGGTGAAGGGACTAACTCTACTTAGACTACAAACAGTCCAAAACATTGGAAAGATCTGTAGCCTGTTTAATATTTCAGAATATGCAATGTTGTGATTGGCACTAATGTATGCCTTATGTACAATGTACAAAGAAATTGGTGGAACCCAATATAGGTAAGGATGCTCTAGGGGAAGGAGCAGAACAAGGGTGATTAAATCATGGACAGTTGAACTATGAGCAAAGCAAAAAATTGATGCATGGCACTTTGTGCATGTGGATTGTGATGGTATGAAGCCAGCTAATCATGGAAGTGCAGGCAGAGATGTCTGATATTTACTTACTAAAAAAAATATTGTCTATGGGATATTGTATGTTGCTCCTCCTCTACACAACATCTATTTGTTCATCTTCATAGACCCAATTCCATTGATCTCAATGGGACTTGGGCATAGTTAAACATGTGCATTTGCCTCAGCAGCATGTGCATTTACCCTGGTAGCCTTTCTATTGCATACTCTATGGGGTGGGACTTTATCTTGTCTATTAGAGGATAGCCCTTAGCACACTGTGGGCTCATTTGTAGCTCAAAACAATAACAGACTTTTTGTGAGCCGCGGCAAAGCATTTCACCTTTTCACATTGGTTTTCCCATGTGGATAAAGGAGAAGTTAAGTGTGTTAAATACATACCAATCCTCTGAGGATTATTGTTGATAAAGCCCTTTTAACAATGGATATCACTAAACACTAATAGGCTTGATTATTATAGCTTTAGCTGATGAAACAGAATAATTTTAAAGTCTCCTGCTTTTTGCTTAGTGGAAGGACAGCCAGTAGGTTGTTAATCTTCAGTTCTCAATGGTAGCTGAGAAAGAAGAGGTTCACCTGCAGCATGGTGGGAAGGATCCATTGGTATCCACTGAGGGAGAATAGATGGTTGAAGTGCACAGCAGTGTTGATGACAGTAGCAGCATATTGCCTCAGCAAAGCGCTGTCCTCTGGGTGCAGGATCAAGGCTCCATTAAAGACATTTAGGAAAAGCATGATTTCATCCCCCCAAGGAAACTCGCTGGGCATACCAAGAAACATCTCCTCCAAGAGCTTAATCCACAGGCTTTTCTGAAGAGTATCAAGGCCAAAGAGCTCCTTCCCAGCTGTAAGAACAATGCAAGCAACATGTAACTTAATTAATAACTTTTGTCCAAAGAAGCATTTCTAGTCTGATAACATCCTCAAAGGAAGGAACATGCTGACCAAGTGTCTTCATACAGATTCTTGCAAAATAGATTCCACCAAAATAGATTACCACTTTGGCTACTTGTATTTTGGCTACAGGTGCTTTTTAAAGTAGGATTGGAATCAAATTCACCTGTGCCTTAGTTTCATTAATATCAACAGAGTTTGACCAATTGTGTTTCAAAGGGCATAAAAGGCTCATAAGTACAAAGGTGATAGGTATCATAGGGCGTTACTAATCTTTATCCCACTAGTTTAAAATTCATTTGATTCTCCATTCTCTTTTAAGCTATAGAAGATCAAAGCTTGCACACACCACTGGCAGCTTGTCTGATCTGATGTATATTTATAGGAAAGGCATGAGGATCAATACTGTATTTTTACCTTAAGATCAGTGACACTCACTCCTGGTTCAGGAGCCAGATAAGCAGCCAGTATTAGCTACAGAACCACAACAATCCTTGTTCTCTGTGAATTGTGACATAAATCCTCCAGTTCAAAAAAAAGAAACTACCTTCTGCCGGCCATGGATCCACAGGCAGAAACTCTCTAGAGGATTCCCTGGCTCTCCTTAAGGTAGGTGGAGGGGGGAGGCTGTGGGAAATATTCTGTTGGCAGTGACTGCTAGGGGGTGTTCCTGTGAAGTAAGGGGACATGTAGGTCCCCAGCTGAGGGCCTAGCTGTGACTACGAGGAGGTTGACCCCAGAAGATGGTCACAGAAATTTTTATGAGGGATAGGTGGTAGTCTGAATGTTATGTAAAGATTAGTTCATTTTATTTTACCATACTCTGTGTGAAAGCCTTTGATCACTACTTTCTATACTATTTGTTGTTTCCTTGTAATACACTCTTTTGTTTTTTCTGTTACTATTCCGAAGTACCTATGATAAACTGTGATTTCTGGGCAAATTAATAATGTAGGCATGCCTGTCCAGCAGAGTGGGGGACAAATAGGTTTACAGTGTCAACTTTATGTATACCAAGCGTGTATCTCTGAGAGCACCCTGGGTTTTATCACACAATTACGTGTGGATTTATGGTGAAATTTCAACAAGTGGCACTGGATGTCTTTTCTACAGGACAGTACATGAAGTCAAAACAAACAGAAAACACAAAACACCCATACAGCTCAGAAGTTGCAGGCTATGAGTGTCAAGGATATCCCAGTACAGGACAATGACAGGTTCTTATAGTGCAGCTTCTGAAAGGGGGTGCCTTTAAGTCCAACACATATCAAGTGACACAACCTGTCAATGTTCACCACTCAATGAAAATTACAGCCTCCAGTGCAGTGGATGATTTCACCTAAGCCAAAGTTTGGTTTGAAATCCTAGCTATCTTTAAGGGTTATCTTGTGTAAAGACACAGTCCCTAAATATCTCCTGCAAAATCTGCACATGTACCCACTCTGACAGCACAGCCCATATTTGCACATGTAAGTTGAAACTTGTCATACATAATTACCTCTTTGGTATGTGAAGTTATTTAACTAGTATAAACCATATCACATACACAACTATAAAAATACAGGCTTCAGATTTTGTGGGCACTGAAATCTGCACCCACATTTTAGAAAAAAATGGCCCTAATAATAGTAATCAGGGCGCATAGATGCATGTAACTGAGGCCCTGATCCAATGTCCACAGAAGCTAATGGAAAGATTCCCATTAACTCCACTAGGGATTTGATCAGGTAATAGGGGCATGAATAGTTTCAACATGCTTACATCAGTGGAACTGAGACCATCCTTTACAGTATTGTGGATAAAAAGCAGACAGAGGAAACAGACAGGGGAATAAGTCACAGCCTGTTTGTACTGAGCAAATGATTGCCTCAGGATGGAAGTGGACAGATAACTCCTACACCAATGTATTTTACTCAAATCCATAGAACTGATCTCGAAAAAAAACAGAGGAAAGGTTCTTGTGTAAGGTATGCTGGTATAGGTGCTGCAATTACTCTGGTATAGATGCTATCTGCACACAAGGTCAATGCAAGCAGGCTATGATCTACTCTACTCCCACCTAATGGCAAGGGACTATACTGATGCTAGCAAAAGCTGATTGTTTTTTCACCCTGACTCTTGGTGTTAATTTACATGATTGTCCTGTCCAGGCTTTTAATTAATGAATGATGCTATGCTGCAGCATCTTTACCACAGTTATGTTTATGTCCCCACATCAGGATAATGTTCCTGTTTGGAAATGCTACTAGTCTATGTGCTTTTTGTTTGAATACAGACCCTGGTGCCAAGTTCAATATGCAAAGACATGCATTGCAAACCCCACCAAAGGCTTCCCCCAGTACCTTGAGGATCACTGAAAAGTGAGAATTCTGCATCAATGGCACTTCTTGGGAAGGAAGGCAGGCGCAGAAGGTCCTCTTGGAGCATAGAGACGTGGGACTGTTTGTGGGCAGTAGGGATTTTCTGGGTGAGTGATATCAGAAACAACACTCGCCCTACTTCCTCCAGCTTGCGGGTGAACACCTGGCAGAGAAAGGGACACACGTGGAGCAAAATCATGTCAGTCAGAAAGCTTTTTAAACAGAATACAAGCCTTTTAAGATTATTTTTATCTCTAAGTGTAAAGAAAAGGTAGAAAGCCTGGGGTGCAAGTGGCCTTAAATAACTATGCTCTTGATGGTCTTTAGTAGGCCTGTGTGAAGCAGCAAGAATTCACTTTGGATTCAGATTTGGCTGATTTGGAGGGATGGTGATTTGGTTCAGTGATTTGAATCACTGTCCTGATTCAATTTGGCCAATTCAGATTCAGAGCTTCAGTGCTGATTCGGAGATTCAGCCATTGATTATAGTGGAGAATCACTAAAATACCTATAATTTTGTCCTTTTTTTTTTGCAGATTCAGATTAAAACAGTAGGAATGGTAGCCCCTTCTGAGGGCATGAAGCCTGCCAAGGTACAAGGAGATAGGTGCAGGGGTTTCTGTGAAAGTGCACCTCAAGCTGTTGAAAGCAGAACTCGCATCACTTGTATGTGTTAAGGCAGAGCAGGATGAAAACAGCAGGGATGGTAGCCTCTTGCATGGGCATAGGGTCTAAGGTCTGCCAGGTTTCAGGCAGAGTGGTGCAGGGGTTTCTGTGAAAGTGCACCTCAAGGATCTGAAAGCAAATTAAAAAAGCAAATAGGTGTGGTGTGTGTAGGGTGGCACTCAGTCTGTCTGCACCTGGAGCTTAGGGAACCGCAGCAGCTGGAGGTTCACCTTCAGGAACACCAGCTACTCCACCAAACCAGGATCCAAGGAGGTCTGGTGGGGTGTCACAACATTCCCAGCAATGCTGAACACCCTCTTGCTTGGAAACTGGTCAGCGGACAGAACAGGTGATCCTGGGCAACTGTGACCAGATCCTGCCAAACCTGACTATGGGTTATCCAATAGGCCAAGGGGTCACAGTGCAGTGGCTCCACAATCTTGGTGAGATAGGTACCTACTGAGACCTCCACACTACCTGCCTGATGGTGGGGTCTGGGGCCTGTGAACCACAACACTGAAGCCACGCCCTTGGCCCACATTGGCAGCAGCTGTGGTGGAAGAGATTGGCTTATGGCTGGAGTGCTGGCACAGGAAGGTGGATCCCCCTATTGCACATCCCCCCTTCCTCTGCCCTTCTGCCTCCCTTGCTCTGTTCACCAGCACCTCCATCCAGTGATTGAGGGTTTTGCTGCTGCAGACACTCCCCTTCACCCTGGGTTGCACCCATGGACCATACTGAACCCACAACGGATCCAGCCATTTTTTGATGTCCTCCTTCAGCTGGTTCACCAGTGCCTGCACCTCTGGTGACAGTGGCCTGCCCCAGCCAAGAACATCAATCCCCTGGAACTTCTTCATTTCATTCTCAAGCTTCTTCACTATGGGGATCACCTAGCTAAGGAGGGCATTGCCAGCGCTGAGGGTCTTGGTGGTCTTGAGAAGTGGCTTGAGAACCACCAAGAGCTGGGAGATGGTATCCCACTCCATTTTGTTAAGGGGGCCACTGATCCCAATCTCCTCGATCAAGGCCATCTCATGGATGGCCTTCTGTTGCTCTACCAGCCTTTCCAGTATCAGGTATACAGAGTTCCACTGAGTCTCCACATCCTGCATGATTCTGTGCTGTGGGATGCTCAGCTCTGCCTGTTTGTCCTGCAGCATCTTGCCCAACTTGATGCTCTGGTGGCAGTAGCCCGCCACCTTCCTGCATTTCGAAATGAGCAGGCTGGTAGTGACAGTGCCATCACCAGGAGCCCTGCCCCTCTCCAAGGTGTCCCTGACTATGAAGTGGAACTTGTGTGCCACACAGCAGATGCCAACAAAGTTGGCATCATGCACCATCTTGACCATATTGGCCCCATTATCAGTGAACCCATGGATGAGCTCACCATGCCCAATGAGCCACCCCTGCACCATGCAGCTCATGGCCACCAGGATCTCCCTTGCTATGTGGGACTCATCCATCACCTCGGCTTGAAGTAGAGCCCATTGTCACCCTGACTGATTGCACCAGTGCCCCATGAGAGAGAGGTAGGCATGCTCTCCACCCTGGCTACTCCAGATGTCCGAGGTGAAATGCAAGGCTGCCTGAGGACCTGCCTTGCGCAGCTCCTCCCTCAAGTACTCCCTGCATGCCTCATACAAGGACGGCACCACTGTCCTGCTAAAGGTGATGCATGTGGGCACTTGGTACAATGGGGCCATGAGCCACCTGATCCCTGGGCGCTCAACAAAGGAAAAGAGCTGGCCATCCAAAGCAAGCATCTCCCCAGTGTTCTGGGTGACCTAGCTCGCCTTGGGAACATGGCCTGCTTTGTCTTCACCTTTCCCCCACTGGTCCAGGGTGGCCTGCCTCTGCATCTTGAGGTTGGGGGCTTTGGAGCAAGATGGGGACTTCTTTTTGGGCATGCTCCCACTGGTGCCAGGCTGTGAAGGAAAAAGGGCAAGGGGGGTGCTGCCTCATGAAATGCAGCAGCATCACCATGGTGGTGAAGTGTTTCACCTCCTTGCCCCAGCTGATCTGCCTTCAGCAGTACTGGCAGGTAGCATGCATGGTATCATCTGCCACCTCAAAATGATCCCACACTACACTATTCATCTGCTTCTGGGTTGAGGGTGGAGATCCTGCCTTATCCCTCTCTTCAGCAGGCAGAGGCACAACAACGGGAGAAGCTGAGCCACTTGCCCCAACAACCTCCTCCAAAGTGCCTTCCAGAGAAGGAGACCTGCCCCTAGGGGAACTTTGAGGAATGTGGAGCACAAACTCAGAGTCCCCTTCCTTCCCCAGGATTTCCTTTGCTATGGCCCTCAGCACCTCTGCTACCAGATCCAGCTCCTCCTCTGGCACTGAAAGGCTCAGGCTGGGAGCTAAAATTGGGGTGGTGAATGTCATGCTGCTGCTGGTTAGTGGTGTTAGTGGTGGTGGTGCAGGTGCAGGCACCGCTACCACCTCCTTACTCCACTAGCAGCAGAAGACTCATTGCTGCTAGGAAAGAAGGTGCATTTATGTTTGGGGTGGAGAGAACTTGCAGCTCTCCCTCTGCCCCCTCTGCCTCCCCTGCCAGAAGACGTGGTACCTGCTTTTTCAGCACGCTTCATAATGTTTGGTATGCTGCAAAGTGTGTGTGTGTGTGTGTGTGTGTGTGTGTGTGTGTGTGTGTGTGTGTGTGTGTGTGTGTAAAATGTATGTTGTGCTTTCCTGCACAGTGATGACACACTGTCAGAGAAAACACAGATTTCTTTTTGTGGGGGGAAAGAATCAAGGCAGACTAACAAAAACAAATAACATGATTTTGGGGGAAGAATAAGTTGAAAGGAATGGATAGGAATAACAATAGGAATTGTAGGCAAGGGTAAGTAGGAAAGGATTGGATGCAACTTACAAGAAAAGAGGCTAGCTAGCAAGAGACTAACTGGCAAGCCAGAGCCTTTCAGACACTACTGCTCCAAGAGAGACACAGCTCACAAAAGGCACACATCACTTCAGACACAGCCTTATATGTTGTTTCTACATCCCTCCCCCAGAGGACTGTGATTGGAAGGGAACTCAGAGAAAGATCACAGTCACTGGCCAGCTACGGATGTCAATATCGGAGCAGTCTTCCCCTCCCGCCCCCAGCTTTTTCCATATATGGAAGAACACCCCATCCTCCTCCTTCTTCTCAATTTCTGTGTGCTACAAGCCTTCCAAATCTCTCTGAACCTCTCTGAATTGATTCAGAGGTTTCCAATTCGATTTGGACCTTTTAATAGGTCTCCTGATTTGACTTGGATTTGGAGATTCGTCTACCGAATCGGGATGAATCTCCTCCAAATTGAATCAGCTACCGAAGCTTCATACAGCCCTAGTCTTTAGTGTAATGAATATTGTGTTAACACTCCAAGAGAGCACATCAAGCCATAGGCTGACAAGACTACAGCTCTGTTAGAGCCCTGCTCAACACCCACTTCCTGGCAAAGCTTGTAGTAGATTTTAATAAAACAAGTCAGGGAGTGTTCCCACTTCTTTTTGAGAAATATAACTGCTGAACTAAACAGTTTTATCACCACCCTGCACAGAGGTCTGGAAGGATTTGGAATGCAGTTTGTAACCATGTTAGAAATGGACACTCACACCGGAAGCTGGATCCTAACCTAGCATTAATTAGCAAAGCTTCATTGATTTTAATAGAGCTATACCTATTTATGACAGCTCAAGATCTAGCATTGTAAATACACTAGTAGTTTTCTTAAATTTTCCATTAGCGTGACTCCACTGCTGGTAGAAACAGCCCAACTGCATTTAAAACACTAGCTCTGCAAACTGTACTCAAGGTCCAAATATGTTAGATCAATACTATGTATAACTCTTGTAACTCTCTTTAAAAATGGTTTCCAATAGGCTAGCCTCACTGGCATTTGCATGCAAGTGGTCTAACACATGATGACATCTGGCTTCTTCAGTATTGTGCATATTTTGAGCCTGGTTTCACAGGTATAGATTTGCAGTTGTTCTCTCCTTGTCCCATGACCCTGTGGATGGCTTCCTTTGCATTGACTCATCATAGGAAGGGAATTATAAACTGATTGGTATAATGTTCAGTTTTTCCATGATGCAACATTTTCCTTTTTCACTCTTCCCCAACACCTAGAGGAACTAAGTATAATACAGAATATAATATAACCCTATGATAAATCTGGACAGTTGATACAACTTCTTTCAATGTGTTAAACTCATATAGATCCCCAGTGGATATAGTCTCTGGTAGAGATATAATCAAAATGATCAGATATCCTTTCAAATTTTTCCCCACTACCATTCCTATTGATGGATGTAGTATACAGGATAGTTGGCTCATTGTCTCCTATTCCAAAAATGAAAGTTATAAGATAGTATTGATTTTTAGGCAATGCGGTTGCAGCTCCGACTCCAAGTCAGGGCCAGTGTTGGAACTGCAGCAGTCACCCACTCCCCTGCTGCCTTACACTCCAATGAGGGGCTTTTCTCCAATGTTAAAGAAGAGGGCAGTGAACCTCATCTTGGATTCAAGTAAATACAGTAATAGCAAAACCAGGATGGTAGTTATGCAACTGGAATAATAACAGCGTTGATATTGACCCTTTACGGTGTAATAACACTCAATTTCCCACTCATCTCCTGGTCAGTGTCAGCCTTTCCATAGATATCATGTTCTGTGCCTTTAATCTCCTCCCTAGTGAAGTCACCCCTAGTGGGTTACTTCTTGATATTTCACCACCAGGCATGTCTTACTGAGACAAGACCGGCTTATGGAGAAGCAGAAACTCTGAAGACAGAATAGAAGCCACTCTACAGGTGGGTCTGGGTGGGCCCACTGACAGAGAAACTTCACTTTTCCTTCCCATCTGGACTTGGTGATGATCTCTTACTCTCTGAGGAGGTAATGCTTCCAGTGGGATAGACACTGTCACCCTGCATGGGCTTGAGATCTCTCAGAAGAGGTGCTGGAAGCTATAGGGAGAGCTAACAGAGCAGATGAGACACCTATGGCAAAGCGCAGAGATGCAGGCAGCTAAAATGAAGGCAACATGTGTGGATCAGAACTGCTCATGTGGTGCCCATTGTGGAGGGAAGCATGGAAGTCTGTCCTAAGGAAGAAGATCTGAAAGCAGGGCAAGGAAGGGGTAGAGGAAACACTGGCAATAGTGAGAGGAGGAGAAGAAAGTTTATATGGTAGCATCTGCTGCATGGCCAAGCAAACTTGTAGGGTAAAAGATTCAAACAAGCACTAAAAGGGCCAGGCTCTGGCGCCTGGAGCTAAGTAATGAGCATATCTTGCATTTGAAGCTGAAGATCATGATGCTACTCTCTTTTGGTCATGCACAGAAGAATATTCACAGGACAATATATCAGGTAGAATCTGGTTGGAGAGAATTAATTTACAGAGTCTTCTTCAATGCCTTGATTTTTCCTGAATGTGCAGCATGCTCAGTGAAATGATACTTACAGGGCCTTCACACCTCATACTGCTTTTCTGGAAATGCTCTCTCCTCTGGTGTGAAGAGAAGCCTTTAAAATGAAAAGGGGGTTCCCCCTTTCAAAGGCCTGTTTTTTGTATGGAAATTGGTGATGGTAGGATACCTGTTTCTGAATGAGCTCCTGACCCTTTTCTGGGTGCATCTGTACCAAGTTCAGCTGAGGAGATACCGATCTCCGGAAAGGATAAATATCACGAACATAGGTCTGCAAGGAGAAGAAATCGTAAAATTTACTTTATGAGAATGGATTTGTAACAACAGCAACAATAAAGAAAAGACTTTTCAGCAGGGAGTAGTGACTTGGCATGGATACAATAAGAACGCCCCATTCCCTGCATAAAATCCTTTAGACTTTTGCTATTCCATCTATGCCAAAGCAAAATGATTTTGAGAGTCTAAAATACTTGAGTAGGATCCTTCCATTATGGCAAAAAGGTTGCATAAGAACCTGAACAGAATGGAATACAGATTTGCTTCTCTGCCCAGCTACACTTCAGAAATATTTGAAATGACGGTTTCCACATCACCTTCCTTCTAGAATGTTAGAACCTGCAATATCCAGAGCCTACAGCTGGATCGCAAAAATGAGGGTGCCACATGCCAGGACGATGGCTACGCATAACCCTCTCACTATGCTTTGGCCACCCCTAACATCTAGGATGGCTTGGCAAAAAGAACAACATCACCTGGGCCAGGCCCTTTGCCTCACCTTGTTGTAATGAATAAGGTTCCATCGTTTATCCATTAAAAAATAATGAGAAGACTGGGTTTCAGGTATATTAAAAAATTCCAAGCACTCCTAAGGAGGGAAGAAAGAAAAACCACCTCATTATTCATTAACTATGTTATACAGCAAATTTTATAAGCATCATTAAAGGGGACTGATCCCCTATACTTTAGGCAGACACACAGTTCTTCTATTTAATTCTCCCCCCACACACATTTTACAAGTATATAAATATATTTTCACTGCTTCCAAAATGTTTTGGGCTCTAGGACTGACACTATCTGTATATATCTCCAGAAGCTGCCTCCATGCCAGAAGCATGGCAGCAGCCAGAAGTTGTCACTCTCCCCTCAAGTTTTGCAGATGCCCTGGGTGCCCAGCTGCTTTGTAACACTTCTGTTACTAGCTGTTATTTGTTGGGACTATTTGAGGGGTGTTACATGGCAATGGAATCTTCTATAACTCTTAAGATGGGATCCCACTTTATCAATGCATCCCTCTTCAATGGTTTTTGCAGTAGTGATCCTCTTGTTTAGGATAAAAAAGGCTGTCAATGCAGTTTCTAGCTCACAGAAACAGAAAGGTTCTTAAAAACCTATTTCTACTGCACAGATGTAATAGGAAACTATAGCTGAAGGAATCATTAAAGATCTTTGCCAGTTAAAAAAAACTCATTCCCACCTTCAGAAGAGCTTCAAATTGTGTGTCCTCATGTACAGGTAGCTGGGTTGGGATGTCACATTCATTCTGCCCATGTACTACCAAAGTCTTTGTGCCTACAGGAAAGAAGAGCAATTATTTTTCTCTCCCCCCACATACTAACGTCAGAAGCTATTTCAAAGAAACTTCTAACTGAGTAAAGGCAAAAAGTGAAATCACTCACTGGCAGAAAGCCAACACAAGTCCCATTTGGAACCCACTGCACAAACCTAGAACAAATATATAATTTCCATGTAATGAGAATTGATCTTTTCTAGAGGATTAAATTGGCTCTAACTGTAACAGTTACTCCAAGGAGAAAAGGTGTCTAAAAAGACAAATCTGTTTTTCATAGAACAATCTCTTGCCTGGCTCATATGTCTTATTGTTACCTCCAGGCATTGCCAAGATTTAAACTGGAGGGCACCTCGAGTTGAACTGCTTTTGAATGGCAAAGCCTTACAATGATCAGACTCAGAAGCCCTGGAGGCTTGAATAACATAAGTCTCACTATTGAACAGATTGTTCTGATTTCAGCCTTTGTTTAGTTGCCAACAAAGCTCCGTTTGACTGTTTAAGAATCAACATGGAAATTAAGAGTCCAAAATTCAAGGAGGATTGGCTTAAATATCATTTAAATTTGGCCACACGGATAAATCTCAAACTGGCAAATCTATATTTTTGTGGCATAGGAACAAGAAACAAAATTGCAAATATGGAAAAAAACTAAAAGATCTTCAAGTTCAAAGGCCATGAATGTCCATACCTGGCATTGAGGCAGTCACCAGCAGTTTTACTTCACACTGCTCCTTCTTCATAGTCTGCTTCAGATCTTTGAAGAACAGGCCCTCTACATAACCCACCACTTCCCACAGGAAGGTCAGAGTTGCTGAAATGGCATCCATGCCCCATTCGCATGGGGTACGTACAAAATACATTATCAGTCCCACCTGCACAGCACAGAGAAAAAGGTAGCATTTCAGCTGCCATTTTCTGCATATCACACTGTTTTTATTGCATTATTTCTGTGTTAGCCAATGCTGTATTACAGAGTCAACATTAGACCCTACTGGTCTGGTGAGCCATTGTGCTACAATCAACTGAAGTCAAATATGTTGATCAGATGCACATAGGAACTTTGTTATTTGTACTATAGCAGTGCCTAGGAGCCCCAGTCATGGACTAAGGACCCCACTGTAGGACGTACTGTGCAAACCCAGGACAGAAAGAGATCCTCTAGCACTTTTCTTCACTCTGAGAAGGCTCAGAGCCTGAAAAATTCAGGTCACTTCACATATCCACACCCATTGCAAACCTGTAAACTTTTTGCCTTCTTTTGTTTTGGGTAATGGGTGTCACTCATGCAGTTACTAATTCAAAACAACCTGAAGAACAGTTCAGCACTGAACAGATGGGTGACTAGGGAGGAAGCTGCTGTGGTCCATAGCATCTTAGCCCCATGTGTTAAGGGTAAAGGAAAGAGACATGTAGCAATGGTTGTGTAAGTCCTGTCCTTCAAGGCTCCCTGTGCAGTATTAGGCAGGGAATTCAAACGGAAAAGAGTTGCAAGTTGTATGGCCTGTCACATCTAAGCTCCCCAGCAACACAGCAGGACTGCAGCAACAGTGCTGCCCAAGGTTCGTATACAGCTAGAAGGGTGTGTAACAAGAAGCCTCTTCTCGCCTGCACCCCCCATTTTGTGTGCATTTCTTTTTCCTTCTGAGTATTGGCAGAGATCTAGCACACTCATTGACGGGTGTGGCAAAAGTCAGAGCAAGTCAGAAAGCTGAAGTGGCTTTCTGTAGGAGAAACCTAGAAACTACATCTACATATCAGTTAAGCTCGGTGACACTAAAGAAAACTAAAGAACTAAACTATCCACTTCAAACACTGTAAATATATCCTGGTGCTAACCTAACTCACTTACTGTCCCCAGTAGCCTTTGATCCTCACTACCTCACATTGCATTTTTATATATTTCTCACAGTGCATTTTTATATTTCATCTGTCTTATCTTTACCCTGGCATTCAGTATTTTATATTTTATATACCTTCTAACTTCTAACAAATATATTTTACTTTAAAGTTATGCTTTGTATTACTAGAACTATTATTGTAAGAACTCACTGGAATTGTAATCACTGGAATTTGTATTGCTGTATTAGGCTGGTCCCCCTGAGTGAATGCGAGTATGTATGAATCAGATAACTGAAGACAAAGCAAAAGACTCTGGCTGTTAATCAACAATAGCCTAGCCAAAGGAACTTACCATTACAAAACTGTACTCTACAAGCCATTTTAGGCTCATCAAGCCAAGAAACTGAGCACCCACCCTATTGACTATTCCTAAAACCCTGAACAATAACATTGTTAAATTAATCAAAATCACAAACTGACTCCCAGAACTGCATCGTATCGGCAGGCAAGACCCCTGTGACTAACAGCTGTCAAGTACTGCTCAAAACCCATGTGGGATAGTGACCTCTGGATCTGGCAGCCAAGATGATGCTGGGAAATCACACAAGTCTGCCAGAAAGGGATAAAAGACAGTGAAGTGTGACCCTCCGTGGTGCCCTCTCATTCAGCACCTGACCTACCAAGGCAGAAGGACAAGCAGGCAACCTGTACAGGAGAGATAGAACAGGAAGGAAAGGTGGGGGTGTGGCGCTCTATATCAAAGAACAAGTCACATCCTCAACGAGCAGCACTGGGTCAGAGGAGGGGCAGATTGAAGTGCTTTGGGTCAGAATACAAAGGGGTCAGGGGAAAAGGACTACTACAGACCACCCAACCAAGGGGAAGAGCTAGACCAGGAATTCTCAGGTCAGCTCATAGAGGCAATTAAGTCAAAGGATGTGGTCATCATGGGTGACCTAAACTATCCGGACATTTGCTGGGAAAAGCAGTCAGCCAGGTCTGACCGTTCACGTAGATTCCTAGCTGTGTTACAGGACCTCCATCTAACCCAGCAGGTGCACAGTCCCAACAGGGGAAATGCCTTATTAGACCTGGTCCTGGCCACAAGCAACAACCTGGTGAGGGGACAGCAGGTGCTTGATCACCTGGGCAATTGTGATCATCACCTACTGGAATTCACCATCCAACACAGGGCGACAAAGGCCTGCAGTAAGACAGCAGCCCTGGACTTTAGGAAGGTGGATTTCATTGAGCTAAGGAGACTACTTAGGGAGGCACTGAGGTCCTGGAGGGGTGTGGAGTTGGGAGTCCAAGAAGAGTGGTAGTTCCTGAAGAAGACAATCCTCCAAGCCCAAAGGGTGGCAATCCCAGCACAGATCAAAGGGGGCAAGAGTGCTCAGAAGCCCCCATGGCTCACCAAAAGCATCCAGGAATATTTCAAAGCTAAGATGGAGGCGTACACCCAATGGAAGGGAGGGCCATCACCAGGGAGGACTATACCTCCATTGCTCGGGATTGTAGGGGAGCTGTTAGGAAGGCCAAGGTGGAGATGGAACTGGGACTAGCAACCCGGATCAACAAGAAGTCCTTTTTTAAATACATAGGGAGTGAAAAGAAGGTTCCAGGTAACATGGGGCCTCTGCAGGACATGCTTGGAAATCTGGTGGTCTCACCAGACAACAAAGCTAACCTATTTAACAATTTCTTTGCCTCTTTCAATCCCATTTTTCTGAGCAGGGATGAGGTCATCCCCCCTACCAGGATCCCCGATGGTCCCAAGGGAGGCACAGCCAGGCCCAGGGTCAGTGAGGACCTAGTCAAGGAACTTCTGGAGGGACCAGACATGTTCAAATCAGCAGGTCCTGATGATGTCCACCCCAGAGTGCTGCGGGAATTAGCAGAGGTCATTGCAGGACACCTGATGCAGCTTTACGAGCACTTGTGGTGCTCTGGCGAGGTGCCAGAGGACTGGAAAAGGGCCAATGTGGTCCCCATTTTCAAAAAAGGGAGGAAGGAGGACCCAGGAAATTATAGGCCTGTTAGTCTTACCTCCGTCCTGGGGAAGCTCTTTGAGAAAATTATCCAGGTGCACAGCTGTGAGGGGCCAGCAGGAGAGTGTATGTTTAGGGGCAACCAACATGGGGTTCATTAGAGGCAGGTCCTGTCAGACCAACCTGGTGGCCTTCTATGACCAGGTCACAAAATCCTTGGATGCAGGTGTCGTGGTGGATGTAGTCCATCTGGACTTTAGGAAGACCTTCAACACTGTCTCTCACCCCATTCTTGTTAAAGAATTAGAGATTGTGGTGTCGATGCCTACATAATCAGAGGGGTTGCCAACTGGCTGGAGGGCTGCACCCAGAGAATGGTGATGGAGGGGTCATTTTCAACCTGGAGGGATGTGGGCAGTGGACTCCCCCAGGGTTCGGTCCTCAGGCCCGCACTGTCCAACATCTTCATCAGTGACTTGGAAGAGGGGGTGAAAAGCACCTTGTTCAAATTCATGGATGACATTAAGATATGGGGAGAAGTGGGCACGCTAGAAGGGAAGGACAGGCTGCAATTGGATCTGGACAGGTTACAGGGGTGAGCGGATGAGAATAAGATAGGATTCAATACTGACAAGTGCAGGGTACTATACCTAGGGAGAAAGAACCAGCAGCATTCCTACAGGCTGGGGAACTCCCCTCTCAACAGCACAGAGGCAGAAAAGGATCCTGGAGTCATTATAGACTCCAGGATGAACATGGGCCGCCAGTGTGGGGACGCGGTCAGGAAGGCCAGCCGCACCTTGTCATGCACCCGCAGATGCACCACGAGCAGGTCCAAGGGGGTGATCCTCCCCCTCTATTCGACACTGATCAGACTGCAGTTGGAGTACTGTGTCCAGTTCTAGGTGCTGCACTTCAGGAAGGATGTGGACAACACTGAGAGGGTCCAGAGGAGGTAAGCAGGGCATGATCGGGGTAAGCAGGGCAGGGCCTATGAGGAGAGGCTAAGGGACCGGAACCTGTTTGGACTCCACAAGAGAAGGCTGAGAGGGGATCTGGTGCCCAGCTATAAACTGGCCAAGGGAGACCAGCAGGCAATGGGAGAGTCCCTGTTCCCCCAAGCACTACTGGGAGTAACAAGGAATAACGGCCATAAATTGACTGAGAGTAGATTCAGGCTAGGTATCAGGAGGCGCTACTTCACAGTCAGGACGGCTAGGATCTGGAACCAACTTCCAAGAGAAGTGGAGCTCACTCCTACCCTGGGGATCTTCAAAAGGAGGCTAGATAGACACCTAGCCGGGTCGTTTGACCCCAGCATTCTTTCCTGCCCATGGCAATCTAAGGGGTTGGACTTGATGATCTGCTCAGGCCCCTTCCAATCCTACCAACTATGAAACTATGGAACTATGAAACCCCCTTCGGGAGAAGACAACGCCTTGAAGAAAGCTGACCATCGACAGAACTCTTCAGGGTCTTGGATAGGTAGATATACAACTCTAGTGCTCTCACAATCACTACAGCATCTACTACACACTATACTACATGGGTTTGAATGTGTGTACGCTAAGGTGACCAATACCCCTCATAACTCAAAGTTTGCATTTATGATTTTTTTGGTAACTTCACATCTTATACAATAAACTAGAATTTATTATGATCCTGGGAGTTGGTCCTTTGTAGCCAACAGGTGGGGCTAGATTTGCACCAGAGTCAGAGCATTTCAGGGGCCTAAATAAAGTGAAAATTATATATTTTCACTTCAAGTCTTCCAAGCGCGGATGTCTGGTTCCTTCCATTGGCTTATGGCTCCCCTTTACCTCCACAATCATGACTCATTTCAGATCCAGGGCAGGAGCATCAAATTAAAGGAGTAAAATGATAAGCTAACAAGTTCAAAATAAAGGGAAGAAATAAACTAGAAATGTGTACAAGCAAGGTTTTATTGTCAGCAGCTGCAGTTGTGATGTGCAAAAGTGAATGTTAATATGCAGGAAATACTCAAGGGCACTCATTTCCTGTTAGACTGTGACATTTGTACTTAGGAAACTTACAGTGAGACAGCAGATGTATGGGCTGCATGCTGGTGCCAAGAGCTACTCACCAAGTAGTTAAAGAGGATATGAGATGTCTGGGCAGGAAAGTCTCCGATGTTTAGTAGAAGCTTCCTCAGCATGTACATCAATTCATCCTGAAAGAAGGGCAAAGATTTTTCTTTCCTTTCCATCACAACATAGTATGTGTTTTCCTTCCTGCCTTGTTTGTTTCCATCCTGCCCACAACCCTTGAGCTCTCTGTGCATGAAATGGAACTGCTGGCCTACAAGAGTGGTTGGGATACTCAGTGGAGGGACAAAGGCACCTGCATCCTGGATGCAGCATAAAGACCGTTGACTTGCAAACTGTTTCACATTGTGTGTTGCCTTTTTACTTTAGAGGTATTGTTGAAGATGTGACCTTTGGCAGCTTTCAGCCTCTAGTTCTGACTTGTCTCCTTCTCTGCAATAACTCTAGTTCTTCCCTAGCATGGAAAAGTACTGTTAGGACAACACTGGAGAGACTATATGAAAATTAACTTGCTTTAATGCAACAGTTGTGGCCACTTGGTAATACTCTCTATTCTATCTTAGATCCTCTGTTGCTTTCTTCTGAGGTCTAGTCAAACTGGTGTTACCTGGTAAACAGCCTTAAAGCAGGGAGCAACAATATTTACAAACCATGGGCTGGAACAACGGGGCCTCAAGCTGGCGTTGGCCAGGTGGCTTCTCCAGCGTTCTGCCTGCTCCCTCCTCCCTTCTGGACTGTAAGCAGTTTCCAGCCAGTGTAGAACTGAGGCAGGATTGAGGCCAGGGCTGGGTGGCTGGGAGCTGCACCTATGCCACTGCCTCTTCTCCCTGCAACCTGGCTCCCCAGCTGTAATGTAGGCACTGCTGAAAGCTGCCCAGCCCCAGCTCCCTTCCCCACTACTGAAAGTGGTGGCTGCATTGAAGCCAGGGGGAGGCGGACAGAGAAAAGCAGTTGTGATATGGGCTGCAGGCTGCATGTTGCCAACCCTTGCCCTGATGGACCACTCATCACTGAAAGTAGAGGAATATCATACTTTGGTTCCTCTTATTTCCATCCTCTAGGACTTCCCATCCCCTGCTCCCTCTTGCCCCCTGCTCCAAGGGCATGACTATGCATAGGGAGTAGCCATGTCATTTCTACACCTGCTGAGGCAAATTTCAGGGTGAATGCATGGTCTCTTCTCCCTTTGTGATGCTAAGGCAGTGCAAATATAGTGGAGCAAGCTAGAGAATTTGTACTTAGCTATTTATTTCATAGTTTCATAGTTAGTAGGGTCGGAAGGTACCTGACCAGATCATCAAGTCCGACCCCCTGCCATGGCAGGAAACAGTGAGTACTGGGGTAAAATGACCCTGGCAAGGTGTTCATCCAGCCTCCTTTTAAAGACCCCCAGGGTAGAAGCCAGCACAACTTCTCTTGGAAGTTGGTTCCAGATCCTAGCCGCCCTGACAGTGAAGTAGCGCCTCCTGATATCTAGCCTGAAGCTACCCTCTGCCAGCTTGTGACCGTTATTTCTGGTCACTCCTGGTAGTGCTCGGGGGAACAGGGACTCTCCCAATACCTGCTGGTCCCCATTTCCTTTGCTTCATGTCCTTAGGATTCTAAATCTATTAACTTACTTATTTGCAGTTTGTTGAGCCAATAAGGTAAAATAGGGGTGACAAAGATACAGCCCATGGGCTGAATTCAGCCCATGGAGCCCTATCATTCATCTTCAGTGCTGGCTGTGGGTCTCACACTGGCCCCATGTGCCACATGCAGCATGCACTGGCCACAGGCGAGTCACACATACTGAATCCAGTGCACAGGGCCAGTCCAGCGTAGGTGCCACATGCTGATGTGCCCCAGGCTACTCCCATGCTGTGCAGGGCTGGAGCCAGCACATACTGCACTTGGTGTGCAGGGCCAGTCTGATGCAGGCTGCATATGGTGCCTGTGCTGGACTAGCCCTGCACAGTGGATCAGGGCTGGTCTGCATTGGGTCCATAGATTAGTTCTATGGCCTGGATCCAGCACGCAGTGCCAGTCTGGTGTGAAAGCCACATGCAGTGTGTGCTTCGGACCAGCTCCGTGCAGCATATGCACATGCGCCCCAGACCCGCCCCACTCACCACGTGCCACATGCAGGGCTGGGGCTGGGGCCAGCGCATGCTGCATGCAGTGTGCAGGGCTGGAGCTGAGGGCGTGCACTGCATACTCACCGGCCCAGCCCTATGTGCTGGATCTGGCACAGGGAGCCGGTCTGTGGGCCCAATCCAGCCTGCAGACTGGCCCTGTGCCCTTCTTCCGGCCAGTGGGGCCAGATGAGTTTGGTACCCCTGATGTAAAATATGATAACAAATTGGTATATGTTACTTCCTGAATTGCTCCTTACCCTGCCTTCTGCCTGACTTCAGACTAACTCAGCTCACTACCTTTCTACTCCTTAAATGCTACATTTCAGAACTGTTTGGTTTGTTTTTTTTCAAAAGCCACAGGCCTGATTTTAACTTCTCTTGTGTTTTAACTCAGTGTAACGTCATTTACTTCAAGGCAGCCACTCTTGTGTCACAACGCCAGGACAGCAGAATTATTTCCCAATTCCTGTATATGATGTGTGGAGCAGAAGAAAAGGGGAAAGCAGTGGAATAAAGAAAGATGAACAACTTGGACCACAGTCATATCCTGTGTAATTTAGCACAGCTGGCTGTGTGGAACGTGGCTGATTTACTCCAGCTGAAAGGCTGGTTCCTTCTCTTTTCCATTTTGATCACCTTCATTTTCAAATGTCCGTAGTCGAGTTTTTAAAGTTTTCCAACACCGGTAGGGCCCTCTACCATGAACTGGCAATTCCCTGTTTCAAGCATCATGAGAATTCCAGCATTTTATTTTTCTTTCTACTGCAAAAACTGGCAGGGCATTTTAAACATCAAATAACATTGAAGTAACACTAAAATAAATGGGCCAGAAGACTACAGTGTCCCAGACACCTGGTGCTGCTCAACAGGGTAGTCAGAGCTGGAAGAGAAACAACTTTTTTTACAAACCAGGTTGCTTAACAGATATCAGTGGCTGTTTGGGCTGACCTTCAAAAGATACTTCCTGGTCTATCCTTCACCCTAAATGAGAAGTACTGCAAACTAAAGATTCAGAACAGAAGTAGAAAGGCTTCTTGTGCTTGGTGGTTGCAACAGCACTATTATTATTCAGAAAGTGTTAGAAATACACATAATATTGTCATGAGTGATATTTACACACTCCTGAGGGGTGTATGGTGCTTTAGATGTAGTTCCCTGGTGCATGGAGTTTGCAATATAAACTAGACATAGCACAAGAAAGTATAATAAATCAGGGGAGAAGAAGACTGCATCTATGCTTCTTCACAGTTAAATTGATGGGCATAGATGGAGCTAGGTTTATTTACATTGCTGAGGATATCAAATGCAATATGGTTCACTAGAAGGCTAATAATACCCGTGATGTTTGATATTCAGGGCCAGACACTTAGCTAACATAAACCAACAGCAATTTTCTAAGTCATGTTACACTTTTAAGTCTTCTCCAGTTATTACCCTTTAACTGATTCTACTTGTACCAACATTTCTGTACACTAAAGCAGGGGACAGACATTACACTTGTACCAATGTAAGTGATCAGAAACTGGTCTATACCTGTAACACAACAGAAGTTCAGCATGCAAAACTGGTCTATATCCATAACAGAACAGAGGGCGCACATGATTTTTGCCTGATCTGGCCACAGAAAACAGTTTATAGCTGTGACCAAACACAAGTGCACAGCTGCAGACAGCTTCAAAAACAGCTGATTGGGTGAAAATCTGCCCCCTCATTGCATGAAGTGTCAGATAAAGACGTTTCAAAATGTAGCTTGTGTAATTTGTGTCTGTGGAGCTCCCAGCCTGTTGCTGTTTTCAGAATGGGAGTGGGGAAAAGGAGCAGAGGGCATTAAGTCTGGGGTTTTTTCAGCCCCTCCCTGGAGGGTGGGGCAGATGTATTAGAGCCCTCACCACCATGGTGGGGGCGGGGGGCTCCAATTCACCCCTCCCCATCCTTCAGCACCAGCTGGGGAGCCCCAAGAATGAGATCCCTCTGCTACCTTTCCCCTCTCCCATTCTGAAAACAGTAAGCACTGGCAGAGAGCTGTGGCCATTGCTAAGGAAACCTGGCTGCATCTGGCTGAGAGTCTGCTGTTTCATCTGGGGTTATGTTGTAACTCAGAATGCTTTGCAGAAAATGTTCTGAGTTATAGTGGGGAATTACACCTCTGTCTGTACCCAGAAGTTTGGCTCACATAGACTGGTTTAAAAATGGCAGAAGCCGGGTGCAGACAGAAGTGCAGCTCCTCGCTGTAACAGAGAACGCTTTGCAGGAAGTGTTCTGAGTTATAGTAATCCCATGGAACAAACCAGAGTTCACTGTTGTTTCCAGAAGGGAGGGGAATCTAGCTGCTCGCTGGGAGTCTGCAGCCAGTTTCCCCTGAAAATGGCCCCTGCTCCCTGCTAGGCTGCAAAGTCTTCAAAATGGGAGGTGGGGGAAGGGAGTGGACGAAGCTTGTTCTCATAGCTTTCCAGCCAGCGCTGGAGGGCAGGATGGATGAATTGGCACTCTCCCACCTCAGGGGAGGGGGGAAGGTGGGTGATCCAGTACAACTGCTCCACCCTCCAGTGCAGGCTGAAAAACCCCTGAGACTGAACTCCCTCTGCTCCCTTTCCCCCTCCCATTCTGAAAACAGCTCGAGACTGGCAGGGAGGCAGACAGAAGTTACAGAAGATGCTCTGTTTTGAAATGTCTTCATTTGACCTGTCATACAAGGAGGGGTCAGATTTTCACCCAATCAGCCACTTTTAAAGCTGTCTGCAGCTGTGAACTTGTGTTTACTCATGACTATAAACTACTTTCTGTGGCCATATAGAGCAAAAATTATCAATTCTGTTTGTGCCCTAAGATTTGCCACTCTTCCCTATCCTCCCCCACCAAAGGGTCAATGTGTGTTCTGTTAACTACCAATCTAAACTACACCATTTACAGAAAACTGCCTAACTTAAATCAATTCTGCCTCACTCCTTTTGAATGTCTGTACCTAGCCTAAGTGATATAGATACCTTTAAATAATGTGCCTATTAGGAGAAAAGCGTCCTACCTGTCGATTACTTATTGTGAGTTTCTCCAGGAAATGCCGCAGAACTGTTGAGGGATCTTCAATCAGGCAGTTCCATAAGACTTGCTGAGCCACAGCACTCACTGTGCAAAAGAAAGAAAGAGAACCAGTCTTCAAAGGGACAATTTGTATGAAAATGTTTCTAACATCCATTGCTATTATTATTATTATTTGTATTGCCATATCACTTAGGAAACCTAATTCTAAATTAGGCAATTTTTGTGCTAGGTGCTGTGACAATGTAGAACAAAAGGATGGTCTAGCTAATACAGCTTCATACTCTCAGCAGAGGCTACCACTCCTGCAAGTTTCATCCAAATGAGACAGAAAACAACAAAGTTATAAATATTTCATTGATTCCCCATTATACCCTATGGCCGGATCTCTGAGGCGGCTCCAAAGCTTCGGAGCTACTTCAGCCAGATCGAAGCGGGAAACCAATCCAGAGCTCTGGATCAGATTGCTGACATCTGAAGTGGCCGGATCCGAAGCCAAATCGAATAGCTGCCTACTTGCACAGGCCTACTAACTAATCATGCTTCCAAGCACAGCATATTAACTGCTAGGTTATGGAGAAGCTGCATTTCCTTCTTTGTTATATGCTTTAGCTACTTTTCCAAACCCAACAAAAATGTCTGTAAAAAAATTATCAGTATGCAAATGGTTCATGAGGTGAAATTATCCACTCTGTTTTAAAAAAAAATATGAATCTCAATTAATTGACTCTACAGTATCATTTATCCATTTTGTCATATGTTGTGTTATGTTGTAATTATTTATGGCCAATATTTAGGTAGCCACCAAGTGTTTGTGTAAACGCTGATCAGCCTCAAAACATTATGATAATAGAGTTCTAACATTTGAACCTTTCTAAGCCCTGCCTGTTGTGCTAAAGGTGGTGCTTAAAAAACTCAGCTGGAGAACCAATGAAGAGGTGAACCTTAAAGGACAAGAGAACTTTCATATTCCTGATTCCATATGGCAAATTACTGAATTCACAAACATTTTTGTGAATAAAAGCTCCAATTCGCTATGATTTACTGGGTCATGTTTTCTGTTATTCCTGGTCATTCTTCAGAAAGCCACCAAGCATTTGTGAAAAGGTTAGCTGATTGCAAAACATTAAGGATTTTAGTTATCTGAAAATTTACATTAGTGGAATAATTTTCAGTGACTCAGTCATCCAGTGAAGAAGCAAGTCACTGCTTTATACTCAGTGACCCCCTACACATGATTAACAAAAGCTTGTGAGCAACTCAGTCTGAAACATTTGGGAACAGCTACAGTTCACAATCCATGAGCATGTAGGAATTATGGGTACAAGTCTGTGGATCATTCTGAAACCAGAAAGAAGGACTTGAACCAAGTATGGCTGATGCATTTGTTGTTCAAAAAAAAAAAAAGAGAAAGAAAAGACTAGATAAGACAAGATCAGGTATATGGTCACACTATGCTGAGGACTTGTTTTCTAACAGGTTAATGAATGATTAATAGACATTTTAATAAAATATTAATATATTGTTCTGGAGCTAAACAAGTCAATAACTGCTTCTTAAATGATTTATTTGTAAAGAACTAGTTCTTAACTGATTTATTTATTTATAAATCCTTCTGCTGATGTCCTTGTAAAAATATGTAATATCATACACTACCCTCAGGTTTACCTTTGTATTGAATAATGGTAAAAAAAACCACGGTCAAATGTAGCATATATACCTAGTGCTCCTTTTATACCTCTAGTTATTATGCCTTGCTGATGTAAGCTATGATTAAAATTGCTAGAGGTTTCCATAACCTCTGACTAAGAGGCCATGAATGTTTAATTTAAGTCCATACCTGCGACTCCATCCTCCCGGACTTCTCCATCTTCCATCAGATGGACAATGGGGAGCACAGCTGCACAGATGCATGCTGGGAACACTGCCTGGGGAGGCTGGGGCACATGATGATTTGGAGTATGCTCTGTAGTGTGTTCCTCATCTGCGGTAGTGAGAAGTATAAAAGGTTTGGGTTTGCTGATATCAAGTCAAGCTAAAGGTCCTCCCAAGCCTGTGAGCTCACTGAGCTATTGGGATTAAGGCATCAGTTTCTATAACTACTGATACACAGGGAATAATATGACTAGCCTTTGGTTTTGCAGCCTGAATGACTACTGCCTATTCAATGCTGTATAGACTGGAGAAAGCCCTTGTCATGACTGAGACTTCAAACTCATGCCTTCTGGAGCAAAAGCTGGATGCCACAATGCCCCATTAGCAGATGGGCTGCACATAAAATCCCATTAAATTACAATTTTGCCTGACAGCATTCACTGTTACATCCTTAATGAAACACTGACATTTAAGAGAAGGTGCTGTAAGCATGGGGTAAACAGCTGTCTCATAATGCATGATACCCAGTATTTCAAAATTGCTGAAGCTTGCAACCAGATCTGACAACAGGAAAGCATTACTTTGGCCGAGATCACAGAAATTAAGATATTATGTGGCAGTGCAAAAAAGGGCTAAAGAACTGAAATGCTGAGAGAGGGGAATTAAAAACAAATGCAACCCACCTTCATTACTAACCGCTGAACGCACTGACCAGACAGAGCCACGACGGAAGGAATAATTCCTGTGAGAAGTGCTAGATGTGCAAGAGGGACTCACAGAGAGACGGCGGGATGCCAGGTTGGCAACTTCTTCTACTGACAAAGAAAGCAGGAAATGTGAATTTATGGCTATAAATCCATCTGACATAGCTGAGGGCACTTAGAAGTTAACACCAACCAGCCACCTTGAGACAGTGAAAAATTCAAAGTAGGCTACAGACCAATTAGATCTTTTTTCCCCCAGTGACTCAGAAGTGATCCAGTGCTTTGCTAAGTCAAATTGCAACTGACTGGATGACAGGGCTCTAAAAACGATTCTACATCCTAATGAGCTACACTGCTAAGCTATTTGTTATGCTTGCTTTAGGTAAGGCCCAGTTATACTTGCAATTCAATTACTCTATTTACAGATTTCCCACTGCATAAGGTGCTCAGGACTCCAGAGTATTTGTCTATTGCATGAGCTCTTACAGTACATTGAACTAACTCTCTCTAGTAGGACCTTATCTAGCAAGGGGTTGAGTGCCTCTGTGAGGTGCCAGGTGCCAAAAATTCCCACTGGATTCAGTGGGACCTGGGGACATCCTAAAAACACTCAGTATTTTACTTGTTTGCACTTTTACTCTAATAAGGACTCACTACACTTATTTCTCATTCATTTTCAACCTTAAAGATTGTGACATAGCTGTGTCACATTTTTGTGATGTTGGTAAAATGATTCAGAAGCAGTTTGATGACATTGGGGCGGGCAATCATTTTGGGCAGAGGGCCGCTCACTGAATTTTAGCAAGCCATCGTGGGCCACGTGACAGGCAGCCCAGGGCAGATAAATATTAATTTTCTAAATTTTTTAAGGGCCCCATGGGCTGGAAAGAATGGCCTGGTGGGCTGCATTCGGCCCTCGGGCTGCATTTTGCCCACCCCTGGATCACATGGTCTAAAACAGTGAGCCTGTCGTAAAGCAGGCTCTGCATTATCAATCATGAACATTTTCTTTCAACATGTGGCATCCCTAAGAAATGGTCCACAATGGAAGCACATGCTTGTGGGTCCCAGGCAGGCAGTTTGTGGCTCTGAAGCACACCTTCCTCCTCCTGCTCTGAATTTGGGTTGCAGGTGGGCTCATAACATGCCTCCTGGGTGATGGGAATGGCAGTGATCAGACTGGCCTCCCGGCCCAGGCGTTTCTTTTCCTCCTCTTGCTGTAGGTTCTTCAGGATATGCTCTGCTCGCTGATGAGAACGTGATACTGCCCGGGCCGAAAATGACTTCTTCCATGAAAGCAAGAGAAAGAAACTGACTTGAAGCAGTCAGTTTTGCAAGTCATACATACAAATCTCCTGTAATGTTTAATAACTATTACACAAGCAAAATAAGTAGAAACTGAACAAGAGACACGCAAGGGAGAACTTGGTTTAATTTAATAACTTAGGGCACAACACAGTTACAGTAATGTAATTTGTACTAGCTTTGTACACCACTGGATTCCAAAATCATGGGCAAGCAGCTCTCCTGGGGTTGCTGCATCCAGAAGGCGGCTATTACAATGTCTCACCACTAGGTGAGAGGGAATCATATATTAGCTTTTTTGCCTTCAGCAAATTGTTACCCTGGACACATGGGCACACACAACAGTAGAATTTACACCAGTGTAATTTTATTTCCAATTTTTACACACAGGTCAATTACACACAGGTAAATGTATCTCATGCCCCTGACCTTTATCTTTTGCTGACCAAATGGAAAAGTGTTAAATTCCTATAAAAATTCTGGTTCCCTACACTAACAACATGCCTCAAAATCTCTCTCAAACTGACAAAGGCAGAAAATACAGAGATTAGGCTTTATCTTCCTCTTCAGCTTCTGCTTTTCCTCCCTAACCTAAAATTTGTTATTAAAAAAAATAAGAACGTTGACACTAGGGAGCTTTTTACTTACAGACTGGTCTTCATTGATGGGGTCTTGCACACTCCCACTGCACTGTGGGACCCAAGGTGGGTCAAACATTGGCACAGAAGGCATTCCCAGGACTGGAGAGGGCAGGGTGAAGTTTATACTTGGTGGAGGAATCTACAAAACACATGAAGAAAAAAAAATTAGGGAGAGAGAGGGGGGAATTTTAAGGGAAAATAATGATTGGTGGCATTCCTTGGTTTTAGCCTCCTTCTGCAATCTGGGACAGAAGCAGCTGGTATGCTCAGTTCAGGTTTCAATAACAGATTGGGTTGTTTCAAACAGTAAAGCATTTTTGGCCAAAGAACAAACATTTGAAATGGTTTGTACTATTTTTTTATAAAAGCAGATTTCCCAGTTTAAAGACAAATCCACTAAACTGATATCACAGACCCACAGGATGGGGTCTTCTCCATAACACAATACCAACCATACAGCCTAGACAACCACCCTTTATAGGTGACTCTGCTTTCAACATGTTTCTACAGCTGTGGCACTTTCAATGATCAATTCTTTAAATACAAAGGAAAGATCCTGCCTCTAGAACAACAGAAAAAGCTAGGGATGGAAATCTTACAAATCAATCTTTTTATTCTTCAAAGAAAACAATTATCTGAGGTCTGCCAAAAGTGAAAGATGAAACTGTATTCAGAAAAATTTTCATTCACTAGGACAGTAGCATATACATGGTGTAACAGTCTGCAATAAAGGAACCCATTTCCTGGGCATTCATTTCAAAATTAAACATGTTAAATGAACTATTTATGATTATCTGGGATTTACAGTGTCTCCAGCAATGGTTAAGAACAAGCAAACAACTCCTCTGACTAAACTGCATGAATCAGAAATTCATGATTAATCTCTGTGGTACAGATTTTGCTATGTTTGCTTAAGTTGATAAGTAATCAGTTCAACAACAGTATCTAAGTTAGGTCCTATACATGCACTTTGTTGAAGCATGCACAATATGCTTCTGTTAATATTTATGAATACGATTGGAAAAGTCAGATACAATAATTCATCCTGTTTCCACAGACTGAACTACCAGCTCGCTGTATTATAACTATTGTGCATGGCATGTTTTCTGTACCATTTCAGAATCTGGTAGGAGTCTCTCTCTCTCTGTTTTATGAAGCAGTTCTGCACCCAATAAGCGTTACTCAGAAGACCCTCTTTTCTCTCCTGCAATGATGTTGGCATTTACCCTTCATGTCAAAGCATATTTCCCTACATGGCAAACTGTGAAGGATGGTGATATGTCTTGTTTCCTCTCATCTACCTTAAAGATCTGTTGAGCTCCCTCCTCCATTCGAGGCCAGACTTGATATCTAAATCTCCAGAGAGTGTGGAATTTGAGAATGGCATTCAGTCTTTGCACTGTCTCAGGGTGATGAAATTCAGACATCAGCATATCAGAAACAGCTTCTGGCACTTTCACAGCACACAGTAGGAACATGGCAGCTGCATGGAGGGAACATGTAATCTATTGAGTTTTTTCACAATACATTTATTTTTCAGATAAAATTGTAGCTGTATAAGAAACCCTCAAAAACGAGATTAGCTGTACATTTGACCTGGTGAACAACAACACATTTGTAATGAACTTTATAGGTACAGATCTATTCTGAAGTGCTTTATAAAATGCAGGTGATGTTCTTAACATTGACTTCCCCAATCAAGAGCTGGGAAGAAAAACCAACTATTTTTCTTTACCATATGGGTTTACACAGAGGGATACTACAATCAAAATCATGTCTCAATTCCTGGGGAAGTTACAGTACATTGAAAAGAACATAATTTTAAAAGATCTAACAATAAATCATTTCTTGGTTATGCAACAGTAACAATAAGAATATAAAACAAGCAAGAAATTCCCTGAATAAATAAATTATGACATCCTAGAAGCTCAGACAAGTTCAGAATTCAAATATCTACAGTATAACTTAAGTAACTTCAGATTAAAAGGAAATATTTTACAATGAGACATAGGGCTCAATTCTTCAAGGTTGTCAGAAATCCAGGGAGTACTGGCAAAGACTCCCTTTGAAATGAAGTTAGGGGATGTAAAGGACACTAAGCATCACATATTGCAAGAACAACTCTTAATAATTACAAGCCTGAAGGTAAGTGATCTGTGGATAAATGTAAGTGTTTTAGTTCAAAAATAGTTATGTTTACTTACCATCTGTTCTGTCACAATAAGCTTACAAGAACAAATAAAAGTGCTAAAGATCTCATATGTCAAAATGAAAATCAAGGCCAGTTTTTAGATGAGGGTGCCTGAATTTACTTAGGTAATCAGATGCATATGAATACCTTACTTTCTTTTGTGGAAAAGATTCAAGGCCCTGGGAGTCCATGCTAGAGGATCCTAATGTTAAGTTGTGAATTGTGTTTGGAATGTGGGCCCTTTGCACCAACTATCATAACTATCATTAACTAGAATGAATGCTGATGGGCTGTAAAAGTGATTTTCCCAATTGAAAAAAGTTAATGTGTTATTGTTTATTTGTTGGGGGTTTTATGGCAACATGTTGGAACCCAAGTCATGGATAGGAATGCTGTTGCAGCATGCACTCCACAAATAAAGAACAAAGAGATAGCTCCAGTCCCAAAGTGTTTGCAATCTAAATGTAAGACAAGAGGCAGGAGGTAGAGAGAGAGACAACACTAGGACACAAAAGTAAATCCTGGGTTATATTGTTATTTACAAATAGATGACCAGCTGCAGCCTGGCTGTCACATAAAATGATCAGGGTATGACACATACAGAAGAAATGCCTGCTCTGACCTGGGAAAGAATTTGAGGGCAATTTCATGAACCCCCAAATAAATATGGATAGCTTGTAGAACACCCCAAATTTGGTGTGTTGTGGGGTGCTAAGTTTGACAATAAAAGTGGCAGTCTCCTATTCCAATCCTATGGAGGCTGTTTAATACAAATAGAGTCCTGGCCTCTGTCCTTGAAGTGTTGATAGCTCTCTAGACTGGGTTAATTTCAGAAGTCCAGGAAATAAATGGTGCTTGCCAACCTGTTTTCTCCTGGCATTGATTCTGAAGGTCCTACACACTCAGGCTTTGCTTGCACAGCAGAGAGCCACAAGGCTGCTTCCTTGAGTTCCACTGCTCCAGGGGTATAAAACTCCTCTGGCTCCGTGGGTTGGTGGACCAGCTGTGCATGATGCTTGTAATGTAAGTGCCAGCTCCAGCTCTGTGCACTGCATGTAGCAAGCACAAGCACTGACCATCCACATGTGGCATGTAGGGCCAGTCCAGGGTGCGTGCTACATGCAGCACACGGCACTGGTTTAAGGCATGTGCTACAGGTAGCACCCATGCCAAACCAGGCCTGTGCACTGGATCTAGTACATGGAGCTGGTCTATGGGCCCAATCTGGACCAACCTTGGTTCTAACATGCAGGGCCAATCGGAGGGGCACCATATGCAGCACATGCCTCATACCAGCTCCACACTGTGTAACGCCCATGCCGGAAGGGCTCCATATGCCACACGCAGCACACAGGGCCAGTTTCAGCACGTGCAGCATTGCAGTCAGCAGCACTGTGAGCTGCAGGATTCAGCTCCACGGGTCAGAAACAGCCCTGGGGCTGTATCTCTGCTAACCCTGCGCTACTCCATTGTCTTCTGAGGAAGCTTTTGACCATGTTCCTTGCCCTGCTGGGTGATGTACTAGTTCTATCTCACAGAGTTTCCTTTGTATCTCTGGACCTTCACCAGGATTTTTTTTCATATGATAAAAGGTCAGAGTTAACAGAACAAGTGCAGGTTAAACTGCTTTGGAAAAGAGAAGACTGAAGGGGGATTTGATAACACTTTTCAAATACAAAAAGGGCTCTTTATAATAGCCCAAATCTAAAGAAAACTTGTCCAGCATCTCTCAACAAAATACAGCTGGTTCAACAGAAGATATTACAAGAAAACCACTGCCTCTGTTAGAGAGAGGATGGCAATCAATTGGTCCCTATGTTCACAAGGGGCAGGAGAAGAAACAGGAGTATAACAAGGGGTGGGAAAGTAGAAGCAGCTGCACTGTCAGACTGGCCATTGGCATCTGCTTGGCACTGCCCCAGTGCCCCCAGGATGCTGAGGCATCATGTTACACCTCTGAGAAGGAATAATGGGCTTAAATTGCAGCAAGGGACACCTAGGTTCGATATGTCTAACTATAAGGGTGCTTAAGCACCAGAACAGGTTGCCTAGAAAAGATGTGGAATTTTCTTGTCTAACCATCACTTAAAAACTTCCAAACCCCTGACTGGAATGGCTTACACAGGGATATTTCTGCTTGAACAGGGGGCCAGACTAGGCAACCTCTTAGGATCCCTTCCAGCCTTTTTTTCCTCCTAGTTCTACACCTTAATATTTAAAGAGGAAGCATTGGAAAGGTAGGTGTCACTAGGTGCTGCTATTCTGTATCATCTGAGTTCTTTTTCTTTTTGTGCCAGTTCTGCCTGTTCTCAAGTCTTTCTTTGAGTCATACCAGTTAGGCTGGGGCTGGAGACAGTCATGCAATAAGGCAAGATGTTCTAACCCCTAAGTGAATGGTAGTCCTTCCTGAGGACAGCCATCTCGTAAGAACGATTTTTGTCACTGCTTCAGAAACACAAACCAATCAGAGCACCTGCAGGAGGAAGGCAGTGCTCTCTTGCCCCCACTTCAGGAGCCAAAATGGGCTTTTCCATAGATGAGAGGGACAGGAAGCTGTCAACAACCTTTTGATGGAAGGAGAAAGATGCAGAAAAACGATGGCCCTTAAATGTGTCACACAAGATTATCTGCTCTGTAGAATACTACTGCAGTGGTCCTGTCATAGGTCAACCCCATACGTAAGTTGTGCATGGTGTCTGCTTCCTTTTTCAGGAGGGAAAAGGTTGGTTTAAAATCACATCAGTCTTTCTGAGAACATTTCAGGGATTTCTATCTACTTCCAAATCTGATATGGGGGTTTATAGCACCACCCCAACAGAACCTCTGCTACTTTACTTCCCCAAAATCATTTACTTCAAACACCATGTTTTGCCTGTGATACTCCTTTTATTTTCAGCCTATTACCTCATTAATGTACCAACAGCTTTTCCTTTTATTTCTTTCTTTCCTGAGCAGTTCAAACTTGTCAATGCCATTCAGCTGCAGCCATGAGTATTGTTCCACCATATTTCTTCTGTCTTCCATATCTTGCAGCACGAGCTCTAGTTCTTCTATTTTCTTGCTAAGGAACCTTGCATTAACGTACAGATATGTGGTGTGCTGTTTTTTACTCACTGACCACTGTATCCTGCCAGGGTTACATACCATTCTTTCACCAACTGGATCATCTGTCTCATTTTGAAATGCTGCTCTGTTGTCACATTTTGTGATGCATTTTTTGTGGGGAGAAGACGTGGGCAAACAATGTATTTTGATCTCTGCTTTAAATTTCTTTAACTAATGTAAGCTCTTGAGTCAGAGTTATTTTATGGGAACCAAGGATTTGGAATTAGACTGACAGTCCCAAAAGAGGACTGTCTGATTGCTATTTGTGACCACCTCTAATTAAGTCCTCGTCCAAGGAAAAGATGATGTGTAAGGCCACAACATCTGCTATGGGACAGCAATGCTAACTCATCTGTGGGGTGGGTTTTCTTACCTGCTGCTCCTGCCATATGCTCATCCACACTGAGCAGCAGTTCCCAGGCAGCAGGCTGGATGTCCCCATACATTTCTTCTGTGAGGATAGGAGCTGCCTTGATTAACAGTGACAAAGGTGCTGGGGACAGGCTCATTACCTGCAGAAAACAAAACCATATTTTATAACTGAATTTTGCAAACTAACGAGAGTGAGTAACTTATTCAATGATTTCACTATTTTATTGGATCATGAAATATCTCTGGACAGTCCTTGGTTTTAATAAACTCATTTAACACTTTGCAGAAGCATATTTCAAATTACATATGTTGTTTACAAATCATTTACCTTAATTCTGTGTCATTGGCTACTTGTGACTTATGTCATGTGCCATTATTTCTGCTCCCTAATTCAGTGACTGAACCAAGAGGAAATTAAACAAAAGGTTTTCAGAGATGGCTGCATGAACATTACAATAATTATTCACAAAAGCCTGCACAAACTTACTACTGTCCATAACCTTGTGAAAAAAAATTTCCCTTGCATGAAAGGTGGAAGTAATTGAATAAAAAAGTTAAAGAAAACTACTGCATAGTGCTGCAAATTCACAAGTTGTAGTTAAACACATGTTCTCACATTCTTTCCCTAAACCAGTGTCTGAGGCATTAATAATAGATCCTATTTGGATGTTCAAAGGCACAGACTCCCACTAAATGGGATTATAATTACATATATTTAATAAAACCTTTGAGCCAGGTCAAGGTAACTGCTGTTCCTCCTTTCTCCATGGTTATTCCTATGTCACTGAGGGTTGTCATGCTCCCCATGGGCTGCTGTATAAGTCCTGCACTCCAATTCTTTCCACTTTATATACAAACCCAAGTTTCCATGGGCATTTCCAGTCTCACTACAAACTCAAATAAGTCTTGGTAGACTTGATATTAGTCAGCATAGAACCATGTGCATTGGCACAGCCACTACCTGATGCCTGATGTATTTCAACATTCCAGAGTCCTTCTTTCCTTCCAAGTTGATGTCTATAACTCTCTTCTTTAGAGATGGAGTTCTTAGGCATGATTTGTCTGAGCACTGAAAAAAATGGAGACCAGGCATTCAAGATTTGTGGGTCATGTTGTTTGCAAAGTCATGGAAGTTCAAGTGGCGTTCCTATGGATCAGGTGGTGTTTGCCTATGAAGGTACAACAGAAGATCTTCTGGTCTGACATTGTGTTCAGCAGCAGCAGCAAAATGACGTAACTAACTCTAGTTCTAAGGATATTTTAAAAATCTGCTTTCAACATTAATTTCCCTAATACAAGATCCAAAGCAATCGACAATATGGCAAGTCAGAAGTAGAATGTGTTCACTGAAAGTGCAGTCAGATTGCCTTCTTAAAAGTTTAAATGGGGTTCATTTTAGAGTGAGAGTGTTTTAAGAAGGTTAAATATCAAGAGTCCATAACTTCTCCAAAAGCTTTAAGGACAAGGAGTTTGCTACCAACAGCACTGATACATGAACTCTTTTTTTCCTCTCTTTAGAAAATAAAAGTACAAGGCCAGGCCCCATGAGGAAAAACTAAGGGAACTAGATCTCTTCAGCCTCCTCAAGAGAAGGCTGAGAGGAGATCTCGTAGTTGCCTACAAATTCATTAGGAATGAAAGAGATGCGCAGCAAGGAACCGGAGATGTTCTGTTCACCAGGGCACCTCTTGGGGTAACAAGAAACAATGGTCACAAACTAACAGACAGGAGATTTAGGCTGGACATCAGCAAAAATTTCTTCACAGTAAGGGTGGGCAGAACTTGGAATGAGCTTCCAAGGGAGGTGGTGCTCTTCCCTACCTTGGGGGTCTTTAAGAAAAGGCTGGATGGGCATCTGGCTGGGGTCATCTGCCCCCAACACTCTGTCCTGCCCAGGGCAGGGAGTCGGACTCGATGATTTGTTGAGATCCTTTCTGACCCTAGCATCTATGAACCTATGAATCTATATGTACATAATCATAAAGGTAAAGCATTCTGAAAGCTGTACCAAGCCAATTATGGGGTACTGCAGTAACAATGAGAAATGTACTTTCCCACAATAAACACTGCCATGATAGATTCAATATCTCAGTATTGCATATATTTCCTTAATATCTTGCGGTGGTTTCAGTTTTTTCCTCTGGCATTAGCAGTTTATTAATTAATGCATGAGAGTTTTAAAACTGGGTGTTAAATTCACTAGGGGAGGTTCCAACTGTGCCCATACTTCATAGGAAGTGTGCGTGGGGGTGAAAGGAAGTTCACATAGCTGGGAAGCGGCTCCCTAAATGGTCACGGTATGGATAAGGGAGTTGCAGGATGGACTAGTTTGATAACTATCAAGCTACAGATAAAATATCTTTATTAGGTAAGAAATATATTCATTTCTTTCCCAACAGATTCTTGTGGGAGGTAGGTAGGTCTGTGCAAATGCCTGATCACCTGGTAACCTTTTCTTTATTGTTATTGGCCTTTTTAACTTGGGTGGATTATGAAACACTGTAGTTTATCACATGGCATTGAAATTCAGTATTTGAGATGAAACACGCCCCCAGGAATGCACATTAAGCTCCTTAGCTACCACGTTGCCAGGTTCTCATCTCTGGCTTTCCTGCTGTGAGAAGTGATAATTGTTTCCTTTCCTAAATGCGTAGCTGCTGCATTGCATTTTGTGTCAGGGGAAATAAATGCAGGTTAGTGTTCTCCAGAATGTACAATCACTGCCCTTTAATTAGTTTCCTCTTTGCTTTGTTCCCTATAACTATATCCAGATTCTTAACTGGACAGGCAATTAAAGGTCTGTTGTTTGATAGAAACATGTTATGAATTCACAATCGCCAATTCATTTTCTATCCACAGGGATGAGGAAATCTTTGCCCAACTGAGATTATGCCATGAATTTAACAAATGCCTCTGCTTTCAGTTAAGGCATTATTATTGCCACCTGAAAATTTAAAACATATATATATATATATCTCACATGTATTCACAATACCTGCATCCAATCCATTCTTCTCTGGAACATAACTAACAACCTGTTATAGGCCCTAACTCAACACTATGTAAAGTATATGCCTTTAAGCACATAAGTAGTACCACTGAAGCCACTTATCTGCATATGCTGCTGAACTGGTCTATAATGTATGATACAGTTGGGATAATATAGTTGGGGATGGTCCTGCTTTGAGCAGGGCATTGAATTAGATGACCTCCTGAGGTCTCTTACAATCCTAATTTTCTACGATTCTATGATACACAGTAATTTTTGCAACCTAACGTTCAAAGCTACAGTTAACCCTGCAGCAAATTAGTTATGTACTGGCTTGCTCACCTCCTTCTGTTTTTTCCCCCTTGCCACACTATTCAGTGTGTTGCTTTCTCTGAGAGAGTCCACTGTGTCACCGTACAGGAGTTTGATGGCCCGAACTAGCCGAGCACAGGAGCGGCTGTGGTGTAGATAGCAATGGGGGTGGCAGTAATCAATGTGGGTACATATAAAACTCTGCTGGTTGCACAATAAGATCATGACCTGGAAGACAAAGAAGGGGGAGAGTTACCCATAGAAAAGCATGAGTTAGGAAAGGTCTGTGTTTTCATTTTGATTTAGTAATACAGACCCACCTGAGTGGGTCTAAGCTTTAAACTAGTCAGCTCAGTTGTCAGTAGCTGCCCAGCCACAGCGGCCTGCAGTTCAATGAATAGGAATTTACTCTGCAGCTTAAGTGGGTTTTACAGCTCACACTGAAGTCTGTGCTCCTGCTTTTAGGATAATAGTAACACCTGAGCTAGCTGGTTTGCAGTGTTGTGAATTCAGTGCAGACATGCATTTAGATTTGTGGCAAAAGAAGATCCAAGAAGAATAGGGCTCCCTTCATTTCATGTAAAGACTCTTGTATCCTAGAACTTCAAGCAAGAGCCAGGGGTTAGCAGTTATTTGACCATCATTAGATACTGCTCCACTCAATTTCTGTGAGTATTAGGGCACCAGTCATTTCTGAAGTGGGAATAGATCCCATCCCTTTCTCCTGTGACATCTAAAGATATGGCTGCTGTAACTGCAGCTGGTTTTAAACTAGCCATCATGGGTGCATCCATATGAGCATGGCTGTGCGGCATGTGGCACCGCAAACACATCCGCAGTGTCACATACTGCACAGTCAGGTGTTTTCCATGCTACGAGGGCATGCTGCCCATATATGCGCTGTTCCGTTTTTGTTTTTTTTCCATGGGTTTTTTGTACCCTGGGGTATCCAGGAGTAAAAATAAACTGTGGAAAAAACCCCAGAGCAGTGCATGCATAGGCAGTGCACACTGCTGAAAAGTGGAGCCGGGCTTCCAGGAGCTGTGCTACAGCTGCCGGCTAGGCTCTGCCAGGCAGGATTGCCGCTGCTGCAGCCCTGGGAGGCCCCCAGGACCCCAGGTAAGGCTGCTGGGGCAAACGCAGTGGTGGCCACAGACCCTCGTACCACTGCCAGGGTAACTTGCCATGTGCCAAAGTGAACGTGGCACGGGTGTTCCCTGGGGACAAGTAGCTGCGGTGCAGGGTATGCTGCTGCTACTTGTCCCTGGGGAACCAAATGTCCGCACTCGTCTGGATGTGACCCATGAGTACTGGAAGTAGTGTGGGCCTGCAGCAGCATGGATGTCAGCCAGGCTACAAAACCTTCCTTAGAATCTGGGTAAATATTTGGGTATTTAGCCTATACTGAGCTTCATGCCACTGCCACTGGACTGCTACTGGAGCCTAAACTAGCCTGTGAAAATAGGCCGCCTCTTGCTCACTGCCCCTCTCAACTGCTTGTTCACCCCTGCACCTGATTTTCCTACTTGTTACCCTGGCATCATCATTATCTGCAGCTACAAGGGACACACAGTGTCTCCAGGGCTAGTACAACAAAGCAAGTTTGTCAGAAACTGATCATATATGAAAATCTTGGACAGCGGGGAAAATAAATACTAACAGGTATACAAGAGAGACTGAAATTGCCATCCCTTCTGAGGCATTTATTATATAAAGCTGTTTTTCCTTTGCTCAGATAGCCTGGGGTTTTATTCACCTTATTATTATTCAACAGAGCAAAAATGTCTCCTGATTATTAGTGATGTTGGCCTCTGCATGGCATCAGTTGCAGCAGATGATCATCAGACTCCTCCAGGCTTTCTTATGCATGCTAAGTACCAGGCAGGCAGAGTGATCAAAATAGCCTTAACCTCCCCTCCAATTTAGGTTTTACATTTGTGAATCTGCAACCTCCTAAACAAGTGAATGCACCATAACTTTGACTGCATTACTGTTCAGCTACTTGTGATCCAGTCTTCTTTTTGTAGCTGCACTCTCTATTTCCTAAATACAAGTCCTCAGAGAAGTCAGAGAACATTTTCAAAGTGAGTATGAGCTTTATTATTATTTATTATAATGTTATTTACTATTAGTATTACAGTAGTGACTGGAGAGAGAGAAAGGATGCCCCATTGTTCAGGGTGTTGGGAGCCTGGGACTTGAGAGACTTGTTCAAGGCTGTGGACAGAAGTAACGATTGAAACATTTCAAAAGCCTCGGGAACGCTTCAAAGGGCCAGCTGCACAAACATACAGGCCCTTTGAAATGTTCTCAAAGAAGCTGAAGTGCTTCAAAATAGGACCCTTTGAAATGAGGTACCATTCTGAAGCATTTTACTTCCTGTTGCTTATGTAGGGACTCCAAAATCCCACGGAACTCTGCTCTGCTCTCTCTCACTCCATGGGGGAGGGAGGGAGAGTAGGGTGGAGCCTCTGCAGGCTGAGTGACAGCATGCCAGATTGTGAGTTTCTGGATTCCACTCCCTGGTACCAGTACCTCCTGCATTAAGAGGTTGGGAGCTGCTGCTCATGCCAAGCTCCCCAGTCCCAGTCCATTCTACCTCCCTGCTTCTGTGTCAGGGGGAGTGGAGAGGTAGAGGGGATTGGAGCTGGACTGTTGCAGTCTCAGCAATGGGGAAGAGGGAAAAGTGGGGAGTCCCCTCCACTGTCCCTCTCCCCCTCCAACTCCTCTAAAGCCAACTTTTACCTCTGGTAGCATGTTCTAGATGGAGAGTCATGGCTTTATGCAGCTGCAGCAAGTATTCCAGCTCAGGGGTCCCACAGGGGCTGTAGATATGTCTTTTTGTGAAAGGTTTCCAAGCCCATTTCACTGAAATTTTTTCAAAAGTCACTTCTGTCTGCACTGTTAAAAGTGTCAGCTTTTTGCTGATATTTTTGCTGAGGAAGTATGGTCCACTGGCTGGGTACATTCTGGGATTTTCGCAACCAGTTTTCATGTCCATGTTCTGCCACAGGTTCAATGTGTGACTGTAGGCAAGTCACTTAGCCTTTTGGTGCCTTGAGTTCTGATCTGTAAAATGGGGATAACAACACTGTTCTTAGAACCTATGAAATAGTTCTCAACCTCATTAGACTTGAGGCACCCCTCAGAAAGTGCCGGCTCTTAGTTTTCACTTTTTTTTTTACTAGAGCCATTACATAGAGCCATTTTTCTTCTGCCAGAACTCAGAAAACCCACAGTGGGTCAGAATGTATTTAATACTGTTGATTCCTATTTTAAATCTCTGTTTTTATCTTGTGAATCATGCTTCCATGCCTAAAAGAGAGTGCATCGCATCTTGTGGCACCCCTGAAAGGATCACAAGGGAACCCACAGGCTGCAGTGCTCTGGCTGACTGATCTAAACAAACAAGACAAACGAACAGTAAAGTGAAGTACTTTCTCCATTTACAGATGAGGAACAATGTCTCTCTAATGGCTCCAGGTACAGAATGTTAAAAGCCTAATTCCACAATTAAGTGAGCATGGGGTTTGGAACAGGTTACTCATAGTGCATCATCATTATCATTCCTTTTTGCCACTGAAAATGTGAAATCTGGGAAGATTGCAAAAGACCTGTACTTACATGCAGCCAGGACATGTTCCGATGGTAATTCTCCTCTGTGCCTGTGCTGCTCAGCACCTCGGGCTCAATGCTAGGCTCACTTGCACTCCAAGGGCTCCCTTCTTCAAAAGAAAAATACCCAAGAGGTGGTTGTTTTCACAGCTACCTATGTGCTTAGTTTAGGGAAAGCACTTGTAAGCCAGGCCAGACTTGCCAAGACCAATCAGCGCGCACATAGTTGCGCTAGTGAGACTGAATTCAGATCCCCCTTTGCCCCCTGCCAGCAGCTGGCCTGGCATTTACAAGCACCATTCACAGTCACTGTTAATTCACCATCTAGCCAGTGATAAATACTGTTCCCTTTTTTGGGAGATGGGAGGGAGTAAAAACAATGGAAACAAATTCCTTGCATCATTAAGATGCTGCAAATTGTTGATTCAATGATCTGCATTGACTGGGCTCTGTGATTAAAAACATTAACAAAGATCCAACCTGAAATGGCATCACAGCCTATTGCTGCTACTACCAATGGACAATATCATTGTTAAGTGCCCACAGAAGTTACTAATGTACACGGGGATGAAAGGGGAAAAAAATCCTAACTCTAGTCTGCACACTAATGCTAATGAATTGCGGGGGGGGGGGGGAAGGGGAGAAAGCTCTCTGGTTGGTAACTGGCCTCATCCTAGTGTATCTTGCTGCTATTTAACTGCCTAAGGCTTTTCCTTCATAAAATCATAGGGCTTAAAGGGACCTCAAGGATCATCTGGTCCAATCCCCTGTTTGAGTCTAGGAATGTTTCTACTAAATCATCCCTCACCAATGCTTATCCAGTCTCCTCTTAAAGATCTCCAGTGAAGGAGATTCCACAATTTCCCTGGGCTGTCTACTCCACTGGCTTACTAGTCTAACAGTATTCTAATAGTTTCTCCTGAGATCTATTTTGCTGAAATTTAAAGTAATAGCTTTACATCTATAACATTCATATTTTGAAGAATAATTTGTGCCTTCTGAAGACATTTTATTATTAATGCTATTAAGGAATAGCCATGGCTTAACTGAGGTTAGCTCTTTGTCCTTTTAAAGTAAATTTACTACTTGAAAAGGCATCCAGACTGGGAGCTCTTGCTCCCATAGCTATCCACTGGAGAGGTACAGCAGAGGCAATGCTGAAAACATCAAAAGGACCTCTACAATTGGAAGATTAGTTCAGTCTTGACATCTATCCATTTTTGCCTTGTCTGCTGACATCCTTACCAAGGATGCCATTTTGTGCCCATTGTGATGGAGATCTCTTATGACACGGCACAAAATTTGACACTCACAAGAAAAGGAACTGGATTTTTGAAGCCAGAGGACATTATATATAAAATGTAATATTCTTTTTTTATTTTACATATACGCCTATAGAGAATATGCTAGACTCATATGACATATATGTCTACAATATCATATGATATATAATATATAAATTGTGCATGTCAGCATATATATATATAATATTTTATATAACAATTATTACTATGGATAATAAATTAAGATATATAAAATATCCTATATACGTATAATATCATATGGTTTGTTTATATATATGTCCTCCTATGTACAAGACACATTTGGCTGGCAGTCTGGTCAATACCAGAAGTTTAAGGGTTCAGGTCTTAACAATGAGATTTGAACTGACAACTTTTGTGTGGGACAGCATTTACTTTCCAGGGCACCAATGGCAGGATCTATACTCTGTCCTTCCTGGTTAAATCATACAGTCTGTGAAGAGGAAAAGACCCCTGGCTATACTCTAAGAATTGGTGGCTTTTTTTTAATCTACTGCACCCTTGGTGTTTATTTATTGTTGCTAACCCTGCTGTATCATTTCAGAATTTGGATGCTGCCTAGTCGCCCCGCTCCCTTTGAGCCCAACTCATCTAAGTTACCTATGTCAGTGACAGTGTCCCTGCTGTGGGACAGCTGCAGCTCCTCATTCTCAGACTCTGAGTCCTGCCGTGATAACTTGGTGCTCTTTAGGCTGCCGGCCCGGCGAATGCTGGATAGGGAACCCCCCTTCTTCACCCGGAAACTGCGGGTTCCTTTAATCTGGAGCAAGCGGGAGCCTCCTATCCTGATCTTCCTGCTGGGAACTGTATTGAAAGAATAAAAGAGGACTTTTTTCCCCTTAATTTTTCCCCATTTTATGAAAAGAAATCCTAACCCGCCCTCCCTCCCTTCCCCTTCTTGCCAGACTGTATTGCAGCACCTTTACTTCTGTCAAGGAAGATGGGCAAGAGGCTCCCTCCAAAGCCACCGCCAATGCAGTTCTATCAGTCAGCCAGTACGGGATGCTTTACAAAATTGTGCTCAGAACCTTCTTTCCTGGAGACATGTCACATCAGGTCTAGCCTTTTCTATACTTGAGATTAGGCCCGCATCAACCCCTGACTTCCAGAAAATGGAGTTAGCTGCACTGATGGAAACCCCAGCTGTAGGCAAGAAAAGCAGTGGTTCACACTGCTTAACTCCTGCTTGAAGCTAGAATAAACTCTGCTGGTGTAAATCATGATCTTTTTTGCCCATGGATGGGGTTTACATGGGAGCAGATACCCCACGTGCTGGTGACCAGTGGTTGAATCCCAAGCATAGACAAGGCTTCTCTGAAAAACCTATGCTTCTGCTGGCCAAGGGTCTGCAAACCCAGCTCTTCTCCTGCAGTAGGATCATCTTATTTCATTCACAAAGCATATGTGACTGCAGATAGGCAGCCTGCTTCGCCAGGTTAGCAGCACACATGGTTTCTTTGAAGTTAGATTTGCATAAATCCATGTCTTTGCCTGTTACTCTTCATCATTAGAATGCTTTTAAGGAAACAGAGCATGTAGTTCCTCTCCTTCAGACAAGTGAGCAGCTTTCAGGCATTCAAAACATCCATTGACACGTTGCATTTTTGATGAGCACAAACATGAAATGGTTCAATGTTCAAAGCACTGATCATTTGTACTTTATTCTTCTCTTGCTTCAAAGGCAATACATGGAGATATATGAGTTCAAATGTTGCAACACTCAGTCATCGTACTGTAGGTCTATTCATAGAGTACCAAAAAGTGATCATGTATGGCACTCTGTAGAGACTAGAACAGTGTATGCCTTTTTTGTATACCATATGCAAGAAAAATATATGAATGTTAAGTATACTTGGATTTATGAGTCATACATAAGAATCCCTCTATTATTTCAGTTTTATACTGTCCTATCTCCACCCACAAGTCCATTTTTGTTGCAAAATCCTATTGGTTGGGCAGAGCTGGACAAGTCTCCTTTTTGGAGTTATTCAGCACCTGCTTATTAGTCAGCTGGATAATTCACTTCTGAGTGACTTGAGAATCTGTCTTTCAGTGACCAAGCTGAGACTAAAACTCCATGAGAAGAGCTGGCTAGATTCTGTTCAGATGAACCTTAGCAGGGCTGATTAGATCTCCTAAAATGCACAGATGCTTTGCTGCACTTAGCCATACTTCCATGTAGCCTGCAGCACACAATTAGCACATAAGTGCTTCCAGGGGCTAAATTCTCATCTACATTGGCATATCTATATGTTGCACCTACCTGTAGCAGGTTAGGGATAGTAAAATTGTAGCTTTGGCATAGTTGTTAAGATACACTTGGGTTGACCAATGAAAGCGAAGTATTTACCATTCAAAAGGAGATGAAAGGAAAGGAATGAATTAGTAATTGGTCAAAGAGTTTGGGGTAAAGAAGCCTGTCCTTGTCACTGTAGGTGAGAAAGATTGAGTTACAGTCACACAATAAATTTTAGGTAGGTAATTACAGATTGAAGAAAAAAAAAGATGCTTTGCATCTGCTATATTCTGGCCCAGATAAACTCCCAATGGAGTAAGCTGTGGCCAAAGGAAACAGCAGCGCCTTTTTATTTCCATTTTTTAAAAAAGAAACATGACAACATCTTGCATTTATTTAGCATATTTCAGTCAAAAGTAAGTCCAAGTACTTTGCTAACTTGTAAACTAAAACTCACTCTTTATGTTGGAATTACTTTTCCCACCATTAAATAATGTGCAGTTTTATAACTGCTAAATTCCAGCAAAACCACACAACAGCTTAGGACAAGAAATGAAGAAGAGTATGTGTACTGACACAGGAGACAGAATTTAGATAGGCAGAACAAACTGGTATGTGGAAAAGGTACTGGAGTTAACACTGCTACTCTTGAAAAAAAAGCTGAATTTTACTTTGTCTAAAAAGTCTGCAAAGTCCCATGCTAGGGCAAATCTACTTTAGTACTAAGAGAAAATGGTGCATGTACTGACCTAGCGCCACCATTTCCTATTCCTAGAAGGTCTCCCATTCCAATGTTATCTCCTAATCTTAGAAGATCTACAGCCATGGGCAGATCCAGGATTTTGGAAAGAGGTTCGCAGGTGCCACAACTGGTGCTGAAAACTTCTGCACCCCCCTTTACAACCGTGTTGCAGGGGCAGCATCTAGGAACTTTTTTAAAGTCATTGAGGCAAGTAAGAAACCTCCCTGCTCTTCTCTCAGCTCCACGCTTTCTTCTGCTCCATGCTCAGCTGCATGCCCATCACATTCCTCTGTTCTATGCTCACTTGTTGCTATTGTTGTCTCCGCTGCCCTCAGGTGACCTGAGGGCAAAGGGAGCTTCAGAGTCACTCCTGTCTCACTCCAGCTGGGCCATGCTGGGATCTAGGTTAGCTGAGGACAATGGCAGTGGCAGTGGCAGCAGACAGGTTCCCCTTCCTTGCACCTGCCGCCCAGCTGGTGGGAAACACCTGGGGCATTGGGCAGAGAGAAGGAAGCTGATCACTGTTGCCATCAGCAGGGAAAATGGGAAGGGAGGGGATGTGCCAATGGCCATAGAGGAGAAAGGTGCAGGGGTTCTTACCTACTTCAGGGACTTAAAAAAGCTCCCTGGCTGCTCCCACAGCATGGTCTGAAAGTGGGGTGCAACCATACCAACACACCCCGTCTGGTTCTGCCCCTGGTTACAGCAGTTAGTGTGGAAACCTTTTTTAAAAATCATTTTATCCAACTCCATATTAGGGATTTCTTATGCCAACTTTTTGGGGAATGTCATTTTCTGACCATATTACTTCCAGTGCCTGATATATGGACCAAGATAAAAATTAGTTTGTGCATGCTATCTTTAGGATGACTCTTTGCAGCTTGATGGGAAACTGCTATCAAAGCAGTCACTGTCACATTCCACGGATAATTTTAGAAGCAGTTATATACACCCTGAGTCTTAGAAACACTTCCTATATGAATATATTTACTTGTAGGTAGAATCGTGGCTTAATCATCAATATAAAGTTAATGTGGATCTGTTACAAAGCTCTTTACAGTTACTGGGAATTTCTGTGGACTGCAAAAACAAGACCTTATTGAAGATATCCCTGGACTACCTGCTTCAGTATACAGTATAATTCCTTATGGAATCATGCCATAGATTCCATTCCAGTAACACATGTTTTTTTAAAATCTACTTCTTATAAAGTCTGCATCTTTATATGGCTGTTATGCAGCTGTTATACAACTTTTAAAGAATTCATTTTGCAAATGTTCTAAGCTATAAATCATAGCTTAGAGAGTCAACTGGAAAGTCACAGCTAACTGTTTAGAAGATTTAGCCTCTAATTGCACATATTAACTGCTGACTGCGTATTGTATTGCAACACTTGTACTATCAGATAGTATGAAGTTTTGCATGAGATGGTTTTAAAATGGAAAACATTCTGCTGCTGTCAGCAAACACAGTGCGCTTGAGGTTTGCTTGTACAGTATACATTATGTTGGTAACATTAACCCGCTAGCCATCAAAAGCCACATAGTTATGCGTTTTTCATGTGGTAGCAAAGAATTCAAAAGATCAGGTGTTAAACTACTGATTCAGTTAAATGCCATGCACTCCAAGCTTGAAGAGGTTTTTACAAAAAGGCCCCAATCTTAGCATGTGTAGTTTTCCTACATGGATGAATTATATCACAGCACCAAAAAAAACCGAACAAACACTGACACTTCTAACTGAAAACTGCAAGAAATCTTGTTATTTCCCCCATTTGGTTCTGGTAACAGCAGTAGTCTGTAAACTTAGAAATCTTTGCTTTTCACATTTAGCACATCAGACATTGGAGGCAGCTCAGAAATGATTCAAGGCATGTGGCTCTATGGCTTCCTGCTTTTTAACACAGTCTATGGAAATGGAGACATAAAATCCAGCGCCACATAACAAGCCCTGAGAATATGGAAGCTTTTTTTTTCGTGCTGACAAACCTTTCTTCTCTTCACAGCCAGTGTCAGATTTGAGGGTGTGGCTGCTGCTGTGCAGAGAATCTTTTGAGTCTTCATTTTCATCAAGAACCCCAGCAAAGCTGATCTTCCTCTCATATCGGTGCCGGTCCATCTCAGGGTCCAAACGCAACCTGCAGCTCTCAAGATCCTGCAGCAGAATGTGTACCACAGAAATGCACAAATAGAGTAAGCCCTCATACCCCTCTCCAACCACAGAAGCCTATGATTTTAGCAAGAATTTCCCTTAAATAACAATCATTTTCCTCTCAAATAAATTCCCTAATTGCATCTTATCTAACATACATTGACACACTCTCAAATCCAGCTCTAGTTTGGTTTAACGTATCTGAATGGGATAATGAAAATACTGAATGTATTTTGATGGACGGAGTTAATGACTGTAATGAGGTCTCTGCTCTACAGATAGTCACAGACCTTAAAGCTGACATATACACTAAGCCCCCCTTTTCAGAGCAATTAAACAGGAATCACAATTAAATCCCCCCTTACGTGATGACAACTGAAAATCATGGAAAGCTACTACCCAAGACTCTAGATTATATGGCACAACCTAATCAGTACTATTGGCTTATCTACATTATGAAGCTACCCCTACCATAGATGCTGCCGGTATATTATGTTGGTTGAATCCCCTATCAGAGATCCCATGCATGACAATACAAAAGAAGGTGCTTTGGTGGTATAGCTGTGTTGCCCAGGGGAAAGGGATATTTGATCTTTTCACAACGCTATGTGACATAGGTATGTGCCAGAAAAAAATTGTAGTTTAAGACCAGATCTAAACAATTTGGCCTAAGGGGTTTTCCTGGGACTAATGCCAAACACAGGGCCTAGGGGATTAGTTGCAGCTATGTTTGAGTGTGGATATGTAAGATGCAGAAAAAAATGTGAGAGAAACAGTTGTGAGAGAAAGCAGAAATGGAGAGCGTCTTGAGTACGGAACTGACAGTACAGACACACTGGGAAACACCAAGCAAGGAAACTTCTTGATGCTGTTTGTTTCTGCTGTGATCAGAAAACAAGACTTTTGTGGATAAACAGCATTGCACAAAAGAAATACTTCCTGAAAGAAACATCCCTGCAAGCCCTTGAATATTAGCTGACTTCTTGGGCAAAGGAGGTTAGTATACCAATATTCGATTACATACTCATCCATTTTCTCTAAACACAGATTGAATGTAGAGTATGGTAAAATCCCTAGAGGGGCGCCTACTTCCAAAAGACCTTCTGACAAACCCACAAAGTAAGTCCCATTCATTTAAAAATGTATTTGTGACTCCTGCTTAGTGACACTGATAACTTTGAGAATACTCAGCAAGGGAAATATCTAGAAATGTCAAATGGCAGAGATCTGACTGTCCCAAAGTGCACCTCTGGCTTTGTGAGGATGCCCTACAATGCACTATTCTTGGGACACAACCAAGGATTTCTCACACATGGATTAAGATCATATTGGAACCTAACAGCACCTGTACATGTGCTGGACATCTGCTCCAATATGTGCTAATGAGCATGCATTGAAGCAGAATCAATTAATCAATTAAAGGAGTCTGCTGAAGCATGTTAATTAACTTGCTCCAGAAGCCTCTGTGTCACAGGTGATGTGTAAGGTGGGCACGTGCCCCCCCCGAGATTGGCCCTTGCCAGCCGGGGAGTGGGAAGCAATAGCCGGTGCCCCGTGTCGAGACTGTGGGGGCATCGAGAGAAGCGCCAGGGGCACTTCCTTCCAGGTTTGCCACCAGCACTTCTGGTTTTGCTGCTGGCACTTCCACTGGCAGCACTGATTGACTGCTGGGGGGGTCCCCACCCCCTGGTCAGCAATCGACTGCTGGTGCCCCCAGGTATCAGGAGGCACCGGTTCCCATGCTCTTTGTGTCATATCTATTCAGCATGTCCATGCTTCAGATTGGTAATGGGAGCACTTTAACCAAAGTTTGTCAAATGAGCTTTAGTTTAAAAGCCCCCACTGCCATTTTGAAGTGTGGGACACTGAATCCACGTAACACTGTGGGTGCTTTAATTAGAGTGGCTCCAAGAACTGCTCCAATTAAAGGGCCCCCCATCTACCCTGAAGCACATGTATAGATGCTCTAAATGGCTAAGGGCACAAAGAAAAGTTTAAAGCAACTCAGCCTGGCTAATTCAGATGCACCTGAATTGTTTATGCTTAAACTGCTTCAGCTGACTGGTTCAGTTACAGATCAGTCAGTTCTTCAATGCTCACAAGGCCGTACTGCCATCAATAGACTCTGCAGATATTTAGAATAGTGCAGGGTCAACCTTTCCTCTAGAAACAACAGCAAGGAGCAAAGGAAATGAAAGCTACTGTACTGGAATTTTGTCTTTTATCAGCAAGAACAAAAACTAACTTTATTGTCATGCACCTGCATCTCTTCTTTAAAATGAAAGCAAGTCACAACATTTTTCTTGTATAAAGAAACTTCACCTACTCACTTCCAGTTCAAATATAACAGGTCTCACATATTACTTCTTAAATGTTATTGGTTTAATGTCTGTTCAGTACATATTCCACATTTGCACTGTGGCCATTCTTTTCTGATGGACTCCGACATTGCATTACCTTAAATTTCCTTCCACTTGCATGCTACAGAATCATTCCTCCTCTCCCACAACAGAGTTATAAAAGCTAGTAATTAGCAGCCTTTTTGCCTGGTGTAAAAGCATAGTTTCCTATTGACCCTAATTACTCAGGAAGTTCTTGATTTTACACCTACCTACTTTACTGAGATGATTTATAAGAGCTGGCATTATCCTGCTTTCTCTTATAATAATTTATTACAGGGTGAAAATGTCAACAAAGACATTGCAAAAAGACTCACACTAATTTCCTCCTTTTTTAGTCCCTCTTTTCTGAATACTTTTTCCTCGGTGTCTGTCTTTTTCTCCATTTTCTTTCCTTTTCCCTACCAGCCCCTTCAGTTCCTTTCTGGCTCCAACTCAATTTCTGCAGCCACTTGGCCAACAATTCATCCATCTTCTCTACTGATCCATCTTCTGTCCCCCTCAATCCAATTGCTCCAATCAATTCACTGATGACCAGACTCTCCAATCAATTAGCTGCTGCAATCCATATTATTTACCTGCAAGAGATTTAAATCTCTGCCTCATCAAACCTATATTCAGTTCTCTAACCTACTGTTTGTCTTCTAGTCAACTTCCAAACCTTGTGTTTCTAGTTTGCTTCTCCAATCCATCAATTCAGTCTCTCTTCCTAATCAGTTCTCTGATCCTCCCCTCCTTCCCAGTTCCTTGTTCAACTGATCTTTTTTTCCCTCAGTGAGACTCCAAATTAAATTCCTGCTGTCAATCTATCCTTGTTTCCTTAGGGATAACCTCCTGGGAATTTGTCTCCTTACTTATACAGTTCACTTACCACAAGAGGCTCAGTACGTGGCCTAGGCATGTAGGGAAAAGTCTCTCGGAGAAAAGTGGTGATCTCCAGGAGAAGCTGGCATGCTGCCATCTTCAGGGCAAAAGGACAACAACATTTGGTGGGATTCACAGTGCCTGGGAAATAAAATAGTCTTAGTAAGAGAACACATGACACAAAATCTGAAATCAATAACTGATGAACATTATTACACATGATACATAATGCAAGCTGCATGTGAAAAAATGTTATGGTTAATAATGAATTCCATATTCCTACACTATTTTTCTAATATTAAAAGTATGGATTAATACATAAACCAATCAGCACCTATTCCATTTAGTGTACAGTGTGGTTACCGATATATATGCTATACTGAACTGGTGCAAATATGTAAGCTCTGTCTACAGTGCTATATGAAAATTACTCGACAGATACCCTTGTGCCCTTTGTGGTTTTGCATTCAGCCAAATGTACAGCAATTATGGTAATGCTCCAGGTCACAGTAGAGATGAATTCAAATCAATTTAGAAATTAAGAGCCATCTTACATAAGGTTATTTTGGCAGTAACCTTAAGAAAGGGTAGTGTCATTGTCCCCCTGCCCCTTCCCTCCCTTTGATCAAACACATACTTACGAATAGTCAACATACATATACTGGACTTATTGTTAACAATTATCCAGGAAACTAAATAAAGCAGTAGCCCTCCAAAGGTTGCTTCCTTTTTTCCACATACAGAATACAAATGTCACATTTAGAGATGGGGCAACAACTACATACAGTTATCAAGTCATCAAAGGTCTGGAATTGAGTAAAACAGAAAACTTCATTAAGAGGTATTCAGCAAAGCAAAGTACTTACACAAGTGCTTTATTCCACACCAGTGAGTCTACCCATATGCTTAAAGTTGAGCATATGTGCAAGTGGCCTTGCTGAAACGGAATCCAAATGTTAAGCTTCAAAATCAGTACTCATTATATTTTAATGACGGTCCAATATTAGCCAAACCTTGAAGATTACAATGAGCTCCTGTAGCCTCTATTAATTTGTGAAGGACCCTGACAGCTACTGTATGAACTATGCCCATTTCTGATGATTGTTTGGGTTAAACCAAGGATGCTTATGGAGCCCCAAGGGCTGGTTAGCATGGCCCTGCATGCTAGATCAGGAGGCATGTGATGCAGACCTGATCTGACCCATTGACAAGCCCCATGAGACTCATATGGCCCCCGCAAGTCCAAAAAGTTTGACCACCAGTGGGCTAAACAGCTGATGAACATGCCCATTTTTGATAATATGTTATTTTCACCATATTTTGCACATCTGATCCTGTCATGTCACACAGAGAAACTGAACAAAGGAACACATACATGTTACCAGACAAAACTGCTTATGTTTGCTTTGCTGACTGGCTCTTCCATACAGTTTTCTTGTAATGAATGACATTTAGATGCACCAAAATGATCTGAATAGTCAGATACAGTGGGAAGCCATAGGGTGACAGTATAAGCAACAGCATATTCTGTGATTAGAAGAGGCCCAGGTATACCTACCAGGAACAGCCAAAAGTGAGAGATCAGAGAAGTGCTCTGCTTTAGCAAAAAGGAAGAATATTCCTCTGAATGCCCTGACCTGGAAAGGGATCTGTTCTGTTTCTATACCCATGTATGGGGACAGTCTACCTTGCCTCCGTCCCCATGGCCACATGTTGTAAACACCTATCCCATTTCCCTCTGGAGTACCTGGCATCCATAGTTGAGTACAACAGAACGGTCTGTGTTCCCTCTTCATCACCATTCTGCCTGACCTTTACATGGGCTATTCAATGAGTGTAGGGTCAGGAAGGCTCTTGTGCATTTCACTCCTTTGCATGTACTGGCATAAGGGCCGCATAGACATACAGCTATACAAAGCCACACGCATACAGATACCACAGCCTCAATCCAATGGTATACGTGCAGTTTCAGGAAATCCATAACCACAGGGCCTGACTCTCTTCTCTTACACCAGTTTAATGCCATTCAGTCCCCACCATTCCCACCCCCTTGATGTCCTTTATGCAGTGAGTAGAAGCCAACAGATACAGAAACTGCTTTTAAACATTACATCCAATGGACAACAGTAATACACACAGACACAAGCCAGTACACTACAACACACATGTATATACAAATGGTATTGGAGAGGATACAATGCTTGTTATCATCTTTGCCAGTAACTATATACTTATTCTGATTTTACAGGTCATGTCATAATTTGTGCATCTACTTACACTTTCAGAATCTGCAAACTTCTTTTAAAAATCTGTTTTTTTCAGTGATTTGGCATATAGTGTGTTTTTAGCAACATTTTCCATATCACTTCACTATATTTCTGTGTTAAACTTAATATATGGAAATTAAAACATTTAAAGGTGTCTAGCACAGCTATGTCAAACTACAACTAAAATAGCTGATCATACAAAAATATTTTTGGCAGGGATGTCTTTGGAAAAAAAGAGGAGTCAGAATGGCCTCCAGGCACTTACACAAAGGCAAGAGTCTAGAGATGTACAATTGATTCATTTTATTTATAGTTGCAATACACAGTAATTGCAACATATTGCCTGCTTTTTAGACCCCATTTCTTTCAAGGTCTCTCATTGCTCCTACCCATATGATATGTTGTACATCTAGGCACAGAAAGAAAGGGAAGGGAACTTGGTGGGGAGGAAATACAGCTGGGTGGCGAGAGTATGAAAGAGAAAAAGAAAAATTAAGTGCTCCTAAAGCAGAGGTTCTTACAAGCGGGGGTTCTTGTAGTAAAGGGAGTCTCCTTACTGTCATCTAAAAAGTCTTCCTCCTCATCCTCCTTTCTCAGTCTTCGCTTGGTCTCCTCATCATAAATGAGGCCCAGCAGATTGGCGGGGCTTTCACTCTCCCCATGGCACAGCTCATTGAGTCGGACACCAATTGCCTGCCAAGAAAAAAGAAGAAAGTGAGAACTCCTTGAGGTTCACTTGGGGTTAACAACCCACGTCCATTCTAGAGATAGCTGGAGACTTTAGGTTAAGAACAACATATTGGGCACCATTTTTATCAGTAGAGGTTATTAACTAACACTATTTTTATCACTGGTTCAGGATAAAATAATGGATAAGTGCTTGAGAGGTGGGGGTGGACAATTGCCACTTAATACATATGAAATATTGTCTTCCATTTTCTGGTTAAAATTTGAAACTTTCAAAACTTGGGGGAAAATATGTATTTAATAAAAACTACAGAAGCAGGAAGACACTGGGAAAAAACATGTCTGAATTTTCCCTCAACTCAGCTGTCCTTTTTTATTAAAATCAAGGAATGAAATACACCAAGAACTTCTGCTGAAAAAGTGCAACTTAATGATTAGGGCAGTTTCAGACTTGGAAACCAGGGTTTAAGCCAATGATCTATTACACGCTTGATCTGTGACACTGGGTAAGTCACTCGGCCCCTCCACATCAGTTTTTCATCTGTAAAATGAGAAATAACAGCATTTTCCTACTTACAGGAGTATTGTGAGAACAAATGCATTAAAGATTGGAAGTTGCTCAGATACTATGGTAATGTGGGCCATCTCGACTTAAATGGATAGATTCCCAGTGAAGAAAAATAAAAGCTTCAGATCTCCAAATGATTTTTGTTTGCTTGGGGCTGTTTGAGTCCACATGCAAACCAAAGTCAGGGAAGCAGTTGCTGATGCTGTAACAGGGTGTATTAGCAGGCAGAATGCCTCATAGTGCCCCTATTTCAGAACTAAAGGGATTTTCCCAAGTAGTGCTGCCTATAATATGTGTATATGTAAAAGAACATGGAAGGGTCCACAAATTTTGACAAGTACACCATTTGATAAGCTGGGAAATGTTTCTTGGTCAGCGGTACACCACTTCTTCCAAAAGCCAGCCTGTTCTTTTGGGACCTGTGGGGTCATTATTTACATTTGACATAGAGAACGGGTTTGAAATGAGGCAGAAAACAGGCATGATCTTTATTGACCTTACAGCCTTACATGACACTATATGGATCAAGGTCTCAAAAACAGACTCCACTCTATGATACCTGACTGCAAGCTATGCACTTTTACCATGAACATGATCTCCAGCAGACCATTCAAACTCACTGCCAGCCAAGGAGGAAAAAAAAAAAAAAAAAAGAGTACAAACTGAAGAATAGAGTTCCCTAAGTGTCACTGCTTGCACCAATACTTTTCAATGTATATACCTCAGACTTACCATATACAGCATCTAAGTGATACATGTACATTAACAATGATGCCATAGTAGCCCAAGGAATAGACATGACAGAACTGGGAAAGATACTGCATATGACATAGTCCATGATGAATTCTATCTCCACAACTGGAGTTTAAAATTGAGCATCAGTAAATCAGTATCATCACATCTACCTAGACAATCGTCAAGCCAAGAGCACACTGAATATCAGAGTAGGCAACCACATGGTTCCCCATGAGCATACCCCAACCTACCTAAGAGACGCATTAGACCATTCCCTCACCTATAAACATTATGGGTGTGCAAAATGGGCTGTATTTGATTTGGATTCAGCCTGAATCAGGGAAAGTGATTCGATTAGTAGATTTGGATCACTGTCTCCGATTCGATTCGGCCAAATCTGAATCTGAAGATTTGATGCTGATTCAAAGAATCAGCGATTCAGCCATAGACATAGCTTTAAGTGTTTTTTCTACATACCTCAAGGTGCCAGGCGTGGCTCATGAATGCTGTGATGGTGGGGCAGATGGAGAGTCCCATAGGAGTGCCGGGGGACCCTTTGTGTGCTTGGCGGTGGACCTCCCACACCCTCTGGCTCGGCAATTGGCTATGGGGGTACCCTGGGTGTGCCCCCAGACCCTGGAGGCACCAGTTGCCGAGCCAGGAGGGCACGGGAGGTGGGGGGGCAGCATGCTCCCTGGTGGACCAGAAGTGCTTCTGGTCCACTTCTGGGTCTGCTGCTCAGCACACTGGGGACCCCCATGCTCTTGTGGGGTGCTCCATCCACCACACTATTGCAGCATTCATGAGCTGCCTGATACCTTGAGGTATGTAGAAAAAAAATTTAAAGCTATGTCTATGTCTGAATCATTGCATCTTTCCAAATCTCTCTGAATCAATTCCGAGGGTTCTGATTTGATTTGGAAGATTAAAAGACCTCCTGATTCAAATTGGATTTGGAGATTCGGCCACCTAATTAGGCCAAATCAAATCAGTGACCAAAGCTTCACACAGCCCTAATAAATATCTCATTCAGAAGGTCAGCAGTAAACGGTAGCTGCTTTAAGATATTTTAATCAGCATGACATGGGGTGCCAACTCCAAAGTGCTCAGAACCACTGCACTTGCAATGATATATGCCCCAGAAGAATATTGTGCTCCCACATGGTTCAGAAGTTGTCACACTAAAAAGCTAAAGACTACTTAGTGAGCTGAGGCTCAAAACAGGCTGCACAACCTACATATATTCCCTGTATACATATACTCTTGGGCATTTGACCAAGCGATATAAGAAGATAGATTCTAACATCATTACTGGCAATAGAGGCAACAGATTATCAAAAACACTTGCTCCATTAACTGTTAACTGAAGACACAAACAGATGGAGGCTTAAGGGGTCAAAAGTCATAAACCAAGTTCCTGGAAGAGACTGTGGGTTTTGACTCAAACCTACAGGCAGCAAGAGAGTGGGCTGACTGCTGGGAAAGGTCAGCTCTATTCCTACAACATTTTATAATGACACTAAATAGATCCCCCACCAGGTATGGCCTTAACAGAGAAGCAGGGGTCAAACTGAACAGACAGAACTGGATATGGACCCTTCAAAACAACACAGTATAAGTATAAGATGAATATCTTGAACAGTCCCCTGTGTGAATGTGGTATCTAACAAACAGCACAGCACTGAATCAAAAGCTGCAGTCTTTACAAATGCCCAGACAAGCGATATATCAGACAGTGGCTCATAGATTTGGAAGTTGATATGTGACACCATGAGAAAGAGAGAGAGACAGAAATGGAAGCTATTCACTTATTTTAATAACCATTTACCATTGAGGTTATTTCGCTTTTAGAGGGGATGCCCTGAAAGGAGACTAAAGCTGATTTTCAGACCCTCTGTACCATATCATCTATCTTCCTAGACTGAAGTGAGGCAGAGAAGGAAAAGCAGTCACAAATAAGTATTATTAAGCTCATCTCCATTGATACTAAGCAGCTCCTGAAAAATACTGCAATAATGGACAGGAAAGAAGACTGTTATGGAATAAAAGAAAGTGCTACTACAGTAATTTGCAAGCTTATCTAAATGGTTGCCAGTCTCAGTTATCTGTGAGGATGCACATTGCTAAATAAAATCCAAATCCCTCATGCCTTCTCCCTTCCTCTGTACTTCAGTTATTTAAGGATGAAATATCTCCTTTGCTTTCTTGCAGCAATATGTGGAAAATCATTGCTTTTTGCTCTGTTGTCTATGATAAACATCTGAACAATAATGTATAATTTTGCAGCTTCCTAACTAATGAACAGTGAATTTCCTAGTAGTTACTGACTGCAAAAAATACTCATGGATTTCTTAGTTAATGGATGGAACACAACACTTCAAAATAGAAGAATGCAGCTTTTCAGACGAAGCCACAGGAAATTTTCAGTCTATTTTGGTCAGTTTAGTCTATCATTTACAGATAATGTCACTGTTGGGATTGCATGCTGAAAAGGATTAGTAATGGGCCCATTACTTCAAGTAGCAGATCAAATCCAGGCCAGGGAGGTAGGGACTTAGAGCTTTTTTATCACCAGAGGTCTATTAGGTAGCTAATGTTAAATAAGTTTGCTGGTCTCTGATGAGGTCTTTGTCTATCCTCAAGTTTTATAATGGCACCCTCATTAAGTGATGACCCAGAGTCCTAGATCCCTTTCCTAACAGAAAAATCATCACTATAATTAGCAAATAGGCACCTTCCTGGTAATCTGAATGAAGAAGCAAAGCACTGAAATAGACTGAAGACTGATCTGCCTTCCCAGTTCTATGCCTTCAGTCTACAGTCCCACACCATAATGCAGTGGCTTTGTGTCTTCTGCCAATGCAAAATGGCCCAAGAGCCAGCAGATCTTGGGCTGTACAGTGGACAGGAATCCTCTGGTAGCAGAGCAAAAATAGTGGTCCTTCTGTTCCCTTTTGCTGCCATAGGAGTTATGAAAAGTGGGGGGGGAGATCTGGCCTGAACTTCCTTATGTATAGGCAATTCTCAACTGTTGCTGATAAACCAGCCTTATTTAACGTGTTGTGCTAATAAGTCAGTCTTGCATGCAGTTGGCCCAGGACTAAGGAAGAAAAATCCCTCAGCAAGGCTGCTGTGTACTCTATATCTAGGGTCCAGGGAAGCTCCAGTACTGCAGTAGGGTATGAGGCACTGCTTCTGGCCAAGCTGTTTCTGTCTGTTCCATGAAGAAGCACAAGGTTTACTCCAGGGATTCAATGCCTTCCTTACAAAAGCATTGACACAGTAAACATGGAAAGAAAGTTGCACTATCAAGATTAGGTTCCAAATCTACTCCTAAAAATAAATAAATAGAGGTGTAGAAAATGCAAAACTCACAAAAAATAGAGGTACACATTTTAAAAAGCATTCCCCTGTGAAGTTGCAGTTAAGCAGCTAGCAAACAAACCCTATTCTGGGAACTGAGTGTCTTCTCAGGGATAGGGCTTCTGATACCAGTAAGTATAAGAGAGCTGTGTTGCAATCCGCTTTATTTTAAACCCATAAAATAAAAATCAATATTTGCTGCAGGGAAAGATACTTTATTTCAAAGCCACCACAAGGGAGTTAGAAATAAAGGAAGAAGTAAAAAAAATAAGTAAAGGAAAAGCTATAAATAGAACATTGAAGGTCATTTTATAACCTGTGTAATGGGTGAAGGTATCTGAAGGCTAGGGAGAAGCACAGGCTTTTGCCTTACAGTAGAGTTGTTTAGAAAAAACACTGTAGTATCTTTAAATACTGTGTCACTCAGGAATCATCATCAACACCATTGAGGGGCAAGGGAAAGTTTCATTTTCAGACTGCAATGTATACCTGACATTAATAACATGGCCTGAGGAAAAAGAAGGGACTAAAGAAATTTCCTGGCTTTCAAGAAAGGGAGTAGGTCAAAATAATATTTACAAGCTTTGTTCTGTTGGTGTACATGCCACAGTTGAAAGAAGGAGAATACAGAGGTACTTGTCTATTGTCCAAAATTTGGGATGGGAGCTGTTCTTTCTGATTTTCAGATTTTTCTAGAGCTTTGCCTAGACCCGGCTTATCTTGATGCACAAAACCTCTAGCCTCAGCGAAAAGCAGTTACATAAAGTGGATATTCGCTTACAGAGTTATGGCCATTTTTGTTGCAACATTACTAAATCAGGACAGGTGCAGGAAAAATACACAGCAACTAGAGCCATGAAATTCCCTGGCCCCCTCCTTCCAACCTTGCCCATGGACAGGAGAAAACCTCACGTGCTAGACCTTGGAACAATCTGTCAGCAGTCATCAGCTTTTAGGGTCTGCTCTTTGGCAGAAGGAACACAATACCTGGTAGTTCAGGTGCCAAGCTGGACAGATCCACAGGACGGGTTCTTGTGCCGGGCGGTGGGGCCCAATCCTTCTTTCTATGGAGCCAACCTGGCTGGGCAACGACAGGGAAAATCCCTCCAGGGTCTGGCCCTCCCCAACTGGGAAGACCCCATCTTGGGGGGGCTGAAATGGGGAGATTGAGGGGGCGTTATTTACTCCTCCCCCTGCATGTCAGTGACTCACATTGGTTGGCCTTGAAAGGAGAGGAGGTTGTAATCACTCCCCACAGTTGGGCAGACCAGGGCTGGGGAGGGATCCTAAGCCAGCCAGGGGAAAACCCCCAGAGGCTGGGGATTCCCTCATGTGGTCAGATCCCAGGTTTGGGGCTGTGCCCAGAAGTGGGGAACTCCTTTCCCTCTCCTGCCAGTGGGTCAGTGACTCGTACTATCCTGTCTTGGGTGTGCGGCAACCCTTGCAGATCAGGGTGGGCTCGGGGCTGGGGGACAGTGTACTCCTCCTATCCACCCCTGCAGGGCTGACAGGTACAGGCAGGACCAGGCTGGAGAGCAGAGTCATTGCTGCCTCAGCCCTGTGACTGCCATGGGATGGGCCTGGCCCTGGCTCATCCAGAGCAGACAGCACAGCCGAAGCTAGATTGCCTGCCCTGTGAGGGGGTTAGTGGAGAGCCCAATGCATCCTAGGATACTGGGAGACTGGAGATAACTTGAGAGAAGAGGGGACTTGGGAGAGAAGTTCCACAGGCTCGCTTAACCTAAATCAGTTAAGTCTCATACTCCATATATCCAGGTTTATCTTAAACTGTGTTTGGCAATTTTGAAACTGGTTTGTGTGTGCTGAACTTCTGTCCTGTTACAGGTTTAAACCAGTTTCTCATCATTTATATCAGTTTATGTGTAACTTCAGTCCCCGGCTGTACTGAGAGTCTCTTCTGGAAGAGGAAGGGCAAATAAAGCTATTTGCTTCATTTTTTTTAAACTTTAAATTCTGTCATAATACCTTTTAAGACCAATGCTTTTGGAGAACCCCAGAGACAAGCCAGGATCAGGCTTGTCCCTGCCTGAACAATCCCCCACCTCTACTACCCAGCCCCTGTGTAAAGAGGTAAATATGTAATATATAAATTAGCTTTTGAAATGGAGTATCACTCAATTCAAAAACGTTTTGGTGCCTTCAGTCCAAGAAGGTTGAGAATTACTGCTCTAGTACTATACACTCAAGACATCCCTCATTAGACTCAAAGTATCCCTTGAAATATGCTAGCTCTTAGTTTTCACTTAGTTTTTTGACTGTGGAAAATAACAGAGACATTTTTGCTGCAAAGAACTCAGAAAGCCCACAACAGATCAGGATATTTTTAACAGTATGGATGCTTATCTCATGAGTCATGAATAATGTCTGCACACCTAACAGTGCTATTGTTGTGGTTGAGATTGCAGCACCCTATCTGAGAATCACTGCTCTAGTGGACTTAGAATGAGTTTTACCTGCTTTGAGTCTGGGTCTAAGTGCTTTTGAAACCCTGTTTAAAATGGATTTTAATGCAGTTTTTGATATACATTTAAAACTATTTTTAACTTAAAGAAGAAAGGTGAAAACTTACATCTCCCCACTGGTAGAACAGTTTGGCTGCATTCCATTGCAGCTTCTGGTTCCGTTTATTTCCCACTATAGGGGAACGTCCACGGGACAGCCCTTTCTTTGTGATGTTCACATGATGCCCTTTCATCCACTCTGGCCAATTGCCACGGTTGCAGCGGTGAACAAAGCGAGCACATTCTAGGAAGAGGGCTGCTCTTGCCACCACAGGTGCTTCCTGAAAGGTTTGTAAAATGGCATTAAAACAAGTTAAACAACCACATCTACTTTATTGTTGTCATGTCCTGAACTGCTGAGCACTATGCGTGGAAACACGTGGAGAATGCGACAACCCCTAGGGCAAATAGTGCAGCTATGGTCTGCGTCTTGAAGCGTGAGTCTCTTATCTGAATTGGAAGAGTAGGCCCATTAGATATAAACTTCTATGCCTTCTCCATCACAAGAGGGAGAAAAAGATCCATATATGCATCAATATGGGTCATAACAGCAGGAGCTCACAAGCTATTTTCTAGTTTTTAATGGAAACACATTTTCTTTCACTGCTAGTATTCCTCACTCATAGTTAAGTCAGACAATGTCAGCTGACTTAGTGTGTGATAGAGATGCACCTGAACCAAAACCCCAGTTGACCCCCTCCAAACTTGGGACATTTCAAACTTATGTGTGAATTATTTATCTGGCCAATAATTGGTGTTGACAAAGGTGCCTAAGAGGTTTGGAAGTGGATTGATTAGACTAGCTAAAATGGAGATCGTACTAGTAATCTAAATAAATAAATTCACATATGGGAGTATGGACTATAATATAACCTATTTCCATTTTCTACTTAGTTCATCCCTTTCACTGATGATTGCTTCTTTTTTATTGTTTTTTGTAAACATTGTGAAAATATTCCCCCACATATGCAAATCAACCACAACACAGCCACTTTTTTTTTCTTTATCTACTATAATGGTGTCTGATAGCACACTGCTCTATGCTACAACTGCCTGATTCCTTGCTCACTATAAACCCACTTATTCCGAGATCTGTATAACAGCCAAAAATAAATCTGATTCAGGCTAAAACTTTTCATAAGAAAATGAGCCAAATTTTCAGGATGCCTTCATTAGTGAGCCTGTAAATATTGTAGGCACAAATGCCATCTTAGGCAGGAAAATACCAGCCTTTTCATGCATGTTGCTTTTTTTGCTGCCTCTGTGACTGTATGGAAGCATTAATGAAGCCTTGCTGAAACTATGACCTATACAGTCTGTGCTGATTGTAATTAGATGCTGATGGCCACATTCCCTGATGGAGTAAATTAGCGTAACTCCACTAATCTCCCTACTAATTTACATCTGTTTAAGATTAGGAAGTCAGTCGTGAAAACATTGGCCTTCATCTTCCAAGCAAAAATTGTCGTACGTAGTTTTGCATATTGAAGATCCATTTTTTCTAACAGGGAGCAATGCTATCAAATCTCCCTGAATTTGTTATAAAATACACTGCTCTGCCTTCACTTCATTTTTTGTTTTAAGTCAACCACCACATATCCTCATAAATATAACAAGAGTTTAATTTAGCAACAGCAACAACATAATTTTTCAGTGTTGATTTATGTATTTTTCCTATTTTGCTTTTTAAGCTTTATTTTAAAACTAGTTCTGAATATTTACCAGAAAACTACCAACATTTAAAGTTGCAAATAGCACAATTTTGGTAAACAGACAAAATATGCCTTACAATAAACTACAAGTAAGATACACAAAATGGCTCCAAAATACATAGCAGGATTTTTTTTGACAATTGTTCCCTTTTGTATCTATCAATATCTTCCTTTTTTCTGCAAGTACTTTTAGTAGGTATGAATTTGAAAGCACTGAGAATTGATGTAACACTATTTCCATGAAATTCAATGCAAATTGTACCAGCAAGTTCTGCATATTTTGCCACTGGGTTCACAGAATAAACAAAATTTTTGAAATTCCCACCTAACATATTTGAAAATGGAAATCATTATTTGTTTCACAGGGTAGAAACAGACATTGAAAAAGCCTAAGGCAGAATTGATTTAAGGGCACAGACACAAACAACGTATACAAACTCTCTAATCACACAACAAATTGACCCTCATTGTAGAATAGTTCAAATGAAGTTGATCTTAAGCAGAGCGACTTCAGAGTGACTTCTAAGGCAGACATAGAGCTAGGACTAATGTCCAAGATCAAGGATAATAAAAAGTCCTTTTTCAAATATATAGGAAGGATGAAGAAGGCACTGGGAAATGTGGGGCCCCTGCAAACTACGCTGGGCAATTTGGTGGTTGCGCCAGAGGAGAAAGCGGACCTCTTTAACCAATTCTTCACCTCCGTTTTCTTGTGCAGGGACCGGGACTTCCCCGCTGTGATGCAAGATGGACTCAAGGGGAATGCCTCCAGACCTCAGGCTGGGGAGGACCGGGTTAGAGAGCTTCTGGAGGGGCTGGACGTGTTCAGGTCAGCGGGTCCAGACGCTTTGCACCCCAGGGTGTTGAGGGAGCTAGCTGGGGTTATTGCAGGGCCCTTGGCACGGCTTTACAAGCGCTCGTGGTGCTCGGGCCAGGTGCTGCATGACTGGAAGATAGCTAACATGGTCCCCATCTTCAAAAAAGGGAAGAGAGAGGACCCGGGCAACTATAGGCCCGTCAGTCTTACCTCTATCCTTGGGAAACTCTTTGAGAAGATCCTGGGTGACTTCAATTACCCGGACGTCTCCTGGGAAGATCACTCAGCAAAATCCGAGCAGTTGCAAAGCTTTCTCTCATGCGTGGATGACCTCTACCTGACTCAAGAAGTCTATGGGCCAACGAGAGGCAAAGCGCTGCTCGACCTGGTACTGGCTACGGGGGACGACCTAATCGGCGAACTAGTGATCGATGGGAAGCTGGGTGACAGCGACCACGAGCCGATTACCTTCACCATCCACCGTAAAGCTGGCAAGTCAGTCAGCAACACAGAAGTCCTTGACTTCAGAAAAGCCGACTTTGATAAGCTCAAGAGGCTTGTCGGTCAGGCCCTCAGGGACCGTGACCCCAGGGAGATGGGAGTTCAAGAAGAGTGGTTGCTTCTCAAGGAAGCGATCCTCAATGCACAAGCTAAATCTATTCCAACACGGAGGAAAGGCAGCAAGAAGGCACAGCAGCCCTCCTGGCTCTCTAGGGACCTAGTGGACCTCCCGCGGCTAAAAAGAAAAGCCTACAAAGGATGGAGGACGGGATTCACTTCCAAGGAGGATTATTCTGCGCTGGTCCGGTCCTGCAGGGAGCAAACCAGGAAAGCCAAGGCTGCAACTGAACTCCAACTAGCTTCAAGCATCAAGGACAACAAAAAGTCCTTTTTCAGATATCTGGGGAGCTGGAGGAAAAGCAAGGGCAATGTTGGACCCCTGCTAAACCAGATGGGGCAACTGACAACTGACGCCCAGGAAAAAGCCAACCTATTAAATAGGTACTTTGCGTCAGTCTTTCATCAGTCCCATGGGACGCCCATGCCTGCTATGGAATAGGGAGATCCGGGTGATGGGGAACCCCTACCCTCCATAAATGCTGACCTCGTGAAGGAACACCTTGAGAAGCTGGATACCTTCAAGTCAGCCAGCCCTGACAATCTGCACCCCAGGGTACTCAAGGAGCTGGCGAGCGTCATAGCCCAACCCCTGGCACAGATCTTTGAAAACTCCTGGCGCTCTGGTGTAGTGCCCGAAGACTGGAAGAAGGCCAATGTGGTGCCGATCTTCAAGAAAGGGAGGAGTGGATCCGGCTAACTACAGGCCCATTAGCCTGACTTCTATCCTGGGGAAGATCTTAGAAAAGTTTATTAAGGAGGCCATCCTTGATGGACTGGCCCAGGCTAACATCCTAAGGGATAGCCAGCACGGGTTTGTTGCGGGTAGGTCTTGTTTGACCAATCTCATTTCCTTCTATGACCAGGTGACCTATCACCTGGACAAGGGAGAAGAGATTGATGTCATATATCTTGACTTCAAAAAAAACTTTGATCTGGTATCCCATGATCACCTCTTGGCCAAACTGGCTAGTTGTGGCCTTGGCTCCACCACGATCTGCTGGCTGGGAAACTGGCTCCGTGGTCGGACCCAGAGGGTTGTAATTGATGGCAGTCACTCATCATGGTGTCCTGTGACCAGTGGGGTCCCTCAAGGCTCTGTCCTGGGACCCATCCTGTTCAACATCTTCATTAATGATGTGGACATTGGAGTCAGGAGTGGACTGGCCAAGTTCGCCGATGACACCAAACTTTGGGGCAAAGCATCCACGCCAGAAGATAAGCGGGTGATCCAGGCTGACCTGGACAGGCTCAGCAAATGGGCGGACGAGAACCTGATGGTGTTTAACACCGAAAAATGCAAGGTTCTCCGCCTTGGGAGGAAAAACCTGCAGCATCCTTATAGGCTTGGCAGTGCTACGTTGGATAGCACTACAGAAGAAAGAGACTTGGGGGTCATCATTGACCACAAGATGAACATGACCCTCCAATGCAATGCTGCAGCTAGTAAAGCGACCAAAATGCTGGCTTGCATCCATAGATGCTTCTCGAGCAAATCCCGGGACGTCATTCTCCCTTTGTATTCGACCTTGGTGAGGCCGCAGCTGGGGTACTGCATCCAGTTTTGGGCTCCACAATTCAAAAAGGATGTGGAGAAGGTTGAGAGAGTCCAGAGGAGAGCCACGCGCATGATCAGAGGTCAGGAGAACAGACCTTATGACAACAGGCTGAGAGCCATGGGACTCTTTAGCCTGGAAAAGCGTAGGCTCAGGGGTGATCTGATGGCCACCTATAAGTTTATCAGGGGTGACCACCAGGATCTGGGGGAACGTCTGTTCACCAGAGCACCCCAAGGGATGATGAGGTCGAACGGTCACAAACTTCTGCAAGACTGTTTCAGGCTGGACATAAGGAAGAATTTCTTTACTGTCCGAGCCCCCAAGGTCTGGAACAGTCTGCCAGCGGAGGTGGTTCAAGCACCTACATTGAACACCTTCAAGAGTAAATTGGATGCTTATCTTGCTGGGATCCTATGACCCCAGCTGACTTCCTGCCCTTTGGGCAGGGGGCTGGACTCGATGATCTCTCGAGGTCCCTTCCAGCCCTAATGTCTATGAAATCTATGAAAGGAGCACATCTGTGATGGGCCAGCTTTAGGGATGATGCTCAAGGACAACCAGCATGGTTTCATTAGGGGCAGGTCATGTCAGACCAACTTGATTGACTTTTATGATCAGGTCACAAAGGCAATGGATGCAGGTGTCGCCGTGGATGTAGTCTTTCTAGACTTCAACAAGGCCTTTGACACTGTCTCCCACCCCATCCTCATTAAAAAACTAGGCGACTGTGGCATTGATGCCTACACAGTCAGATGGATTGCAGATTGGCTCAAGGGTTGTACTCAGAGGGTGGTGGTGGATGGGTCATAATCAGCCTGGGGGGAAGTGGGCAGCGGAGTCCCCCAGGGCTCGGTCCTTGGGCCTGCGCTGTTCAATTTCTTCATCAGCGATTTGGACAATGGGGTGAAAAGCAACCTGTTTAAATTCACTGATGGTACCAAAATTTGGGGTGAGGTGAGCACGCTAGTAGGGAGGGAAAGATTGCAGCAAGATCTGGATAGGTTACAGGGGTGGGCTAACATAAACAGGATGCGTTTCAATACTGACAAGTGCAGGGTGCTGCACTTGGGCAGTAGAAGCCAGCAGCACACTTATAGAATGGGAAACTCCCTTCTTGAGAGCATGGAGGCAGAAAGGGATCTTGGAGTCATTATTGACTGTGAGATGAACATGGGCCAACAATGCGAGGTCACGGTTGGCAGGGCTAACCGGACCTTGTTGTGCATCCACAGGTGCAGCTCTAGCAGGGACAAGGAGGTGATCCTCTCCCTCTATGCGACACTGGTCAGGCCACAGCTGGAGTTCTGTGTCCAGTTCTGTGCGCCCCATTTCAGGAGGGATGTGGACAACATTGAAAGGGTCCAGAGGAGAGCCACCTGCATGATCTGGGGACAACAGGGCATACCCTACAACGAAAGACTGCGGGACCTAAACCTGTTCAGCCTTCACAAGAGAAGGCTGAGGGGGGCCTGGTGACTGTCTATAAACTCACTAGGGGGGACCAGAAGGGTTTGGGAGAGACACTGTTTCCCCTAGCGCCCCTTGGCATAACAGGGAATAATGGACACAAGTTATTGGAGAGTAGGTTTAAATTAGACATCCGCAAAAACTACTTCACAGTTAGGGTGGCTAGGAGCTGGAACCAACTTCCAAGGGGGTCTTTAAGAAGAGACTTGATGCCTACCTGGCTGGACTCATTTGAGTCCAGTTTTTCTCCCGCCCAGACGGAAGGTTGGACTTGAAGATCTACAAGGTCCCTTCCGACCCTACTTCTATAGTCTATGAATCTATGATTCATTAATTTCTGTCAGCTTTGGCAGCGAGAGCAGCCTGGTTCACCTGCTGTCTCTAGATGGGAGGGGGAGAAGGCAAGAAAGGGATGTCCCTTCTGGGGTTTTCTTAATCCCCTTCTGGGGTTTTCTTCCTGTTGGATCAGGAGCATCAGTCTAACTCATGTCAATTTCTATGTATCGCCATGAGCTAGACCCAGGAGCTGCACTTCCGTCTGAACCCTAAGGTACTCAGTTTTATGTAATCAGTGTAGTTTAGATCAGTAGCGAACAGAACACAGATTCGCTCTTTGGTCTGGGGTGGGAGGGGGGCAAATCTTAGACCAGGTCCCACCATTTGGAAACCAGTATATGTATGCCAGACTTCTGGTCTGTGGTGGGTATAGACCAGTTTTGTGTGTCGAACTTCTGTTCTGCTATGGGTATAAACCATCTTTTGATTGCTTATACTCATAAAAGTGTAGTGTCTGTACCTGGCCTTAGAGTGGAACTTTGAAATTTGGAGTCATCGCCTCCAAAGCTATCAAGATTCCTCCCAGGATAATGTCCTTATGACCTGACACAGTGACTAAAAGGAAGATGTCTTCCTCACCTTCAGATTTTTTCCTTCTTTTTCCGTAATTTTCAGCAATTAAAAATAACATAGCAAATGTTCAACAACACTCCTAAGTCCACACTGTCCTTGAGCAGGCTCTGAAAAATTTTGAAATACTGATTTCATGGTTCATAAATGCACGTGTTGGATATATTTCCATAGGGAGTTGAAGCCAATAAAGATCTACATCTAAAGAATCTTCTTCTTCTGTATAGCTAGGGCAAGCAACAGCAGAGAAGGTGCAGGTTAATTAAAGTTGTATGTTGCAGTTTGATAGCCAGTTGATGACATCCATCCTAGCTAGTGGATTGCTTCAATCCCTCCATGCTTTGCAAGTTCAGGGCAGGAGTTTGCAATGTGGCTCACTTACATGTGGCACACACAGTTCAAAGAGTCCTTGATGCCCATAGAGCTAAAGAATCATGCACAGTTAATAAGTTAAGATACAGAATAACAGATCTGCAAATGGCTGAGCTTCCTTTAGCTCTATGCCATGTTTCTGGCACTCCTGAGCACAATCTGGTTGCCTGTTCCTGCTTGCATGAACCAAATCCAGAGGTGCAGTGGTGAAGTTCCTCTGGGAACATCCCCCATTGCTATTCTTGATATCTCTGCGTCCACTATCCTTGAAAAAGGACACCTCTGGAGTGACTTCCCCACCACTTTTCTGGATTTGGCACATCTGAATGGGAACACAGGAGTGGGGGATACACAAAAGCCAATTCCTCTGGAAGCACTGGGGATGTGATACAGACATGTCATCAGAGGACACGTTCCATCTAGATTAGCAAAAACTGAAACCTTTGGGGTGATGCTAACTGCATCTTGATGTGACATTCTGTTGCTGTTTTGCTTTCATTTTAAATGTAAATGAGGACAGAAAATATGTTTCTGGTTTTTCTAGAAAAATGAGAAAATGTCCCCGGTCAGACGTTATGAAACACTTAAGGACTAGCTGAGTCAGCAGCCCAAAGTCAGAGTGTCAGTGATACCAGGGAACAGAGAGGATGTTTGTGGCCTGAAGCAACTTCTCACTGCCTGGGAAAATCATCTTGTGTTACAGCCCACACACATCCAAGCAACTAAAACAAGGGATAGGCAAGGAGGCCTTATATCAAAAGGACAACCTCCCAACTCATCCTGGAGACTTAGCAGCACCAGAAAGATCACATCCGGCATGTCAGTTTTGTTGATTCAACTAGGCTGGTATATCTACTAGGATATGAGAAAATGAAGTAAGGAGGAGGTCTAAGGCAGAGACTTAATTTTTTAGGCCTTCCATGGGAATTAAAAGATGGGCAGAGAGAGGGAAGAAAGAGGAAGGATGATACAATGGTCCACACTAGCCTGTAACTGAGCAGACCTGTGTTCAGTTCCCTGTTCCACCACAGACCTCCTTTGTAGCCTTGGGGAAGCCGGCTAGTCTCCCTGTGACCTCTGCCTCAGTTTCCCCAACCAGAAATGGCTCTTACCTCACAGGAGTATAGTGAGGTACTCAGACACTATCATAATGGGGTCATCTGAAATAGAGGATGCGTGCATATATTAAGAGCGCCTCAGGGACAAGTCTTACTCTGTGGCAAGCCCAAGACACAACTAAAAATCAGACATGATAAACTCCTAAAGCTGTTTTAGTGGATATTGCTCCATAGTCATTTCATTCAAACAGAGTAATTGTGATGAGCAACGTACCAGAAAAACATGCAACTAGCAGGGAAGACCTGCTTCTACATACCCTGCCTCATGTGAGAAATCGATACTGACAAACAGTTTTGGACGGATGAATAAGGACTGCTTTCACAACGAAGGGATTGCAAAGCAGGGAGTGGGTTCTTGTTTTGGGGGAGTCCTGCTCAGTGGTTCCAAATTTAAAACATTTAGATGGCAGCCTGCAGTGAGATTAGCCTTGCTGAATGTTGCTGTGCGACAAATCCCTGCAGTATCTTACCTGATGCCCAGAACAATCTGAAGTAGCAGCAAGAGAAAGATGAAGATGTGACAGAATGGACAGGGATGGATTCACACCACAGAGAAACACATCACAAATGGAGAGAAATGAATCAGGCAGGCGATGCATAGCTGAAAAGAATCATAAGTTACCACAGTCACTGTCAAAGCTCAACACAGCAAAATTTTAACACCACTGCCACTGTCTGCAGAGTTTTGTTTTCATGTCATCAAAGTGAAGCTTCCACCTTTTTACATGAGGATTTTCTACATCCTTCTGTTTTCTGTATTATATAAATCAGCCTGAATGAGAATCCACACTGTTCTTCACAATTCATATTTCACATATCCCCAAAGGAGCTTCTCAATAGTCAATTTAGTTCATATTTAAAACAGCAAGAGGGATGATCTGGATAAATAGCTGGTGCAAAAGTGAATTGAACTAATATAACATCAAGCTACTGCTTGAGTTCAGCAGCTCTTGTAGGGGCTTATGACAAAAGAGTATCCAGTTCTTCTCTTGTCTCCTACGAGGATAAATTAATTATACCAAACTAATACTAATCTGGTTATGGTAACTTTCTGGAGGTCCTTGCTTTCCACATTGTGACCCATTTCCTATTCTCTGCTGGAAAAAAAAAATCTGTTTTTAAAATAAATCTGAGTACTTGTAAAAAACATAAATTTTATAGCTGTTCTTTTTCTTGCTATAAAGCACGTATATCATATATGCAGCTGAGCAACTGTATACATGCCAGCTCATGAATAAGCATTACCCTAATCTAGAAGGATTTCCTAAAAGGGTTACTTCAGTCTCTCTGACTTTTCAAGAGTTGGGTTTTCTATCAGCATTGACATTGAGGTCAAGCAGTGCCATTTGTGTCATTCAGACCTTGTCTTAAAAAGAACAGATACGCTGTTTCAACACTTCCACTAACACATTCTAACTAATGTATTTGGGAACACTAGTATAGACAAAGCAATTCAAACTTTAAATACAGAGAAACCTAGATTTCCTCCAAAGCCTCTACTTGCTTGGTTCAGCCAACTAAAGTTGCTGTAGCTGGTATACATTGGTCTTCTCAAGTATACTAGTAGGAATATTTTAGCTATTGCATTTTAACACTATACATTTTCTCCTCATATAGATGAAGCTTCTGTATCATCTGAGGTGTAAATTTGTGAGAAACTAGGTCTGAGATATCAGATCATTTCACTTCAGCCTCAAATTCTCTGTACAAGGTAACAGATGTATTTTATTGCCAGACAACACTGGATTTCAGATGGTGGAATAGGGGTGAAGTGGTCTGTAACCTATTATTAATTCTTCTAAAGGGCTCAGCAAACCATAACAAAATCCTCAGCATTATAAAATTCAGTTAAGGATGGATGTCCCGTTTTGGGTAATATGTTTCTAAGCAGTTTTTAATCTTCAAGGCAGTCCATAGTTCAATGTATATAATAAAACACTACATTTGCAACACTTGTAGCCCTTGTTTCACACTCTCATTTTTCTAAATCACTGTGTCAAAACTGTTTAAACTATTCAGGCTTATCAGGGGACCTTTGGTCACTTGAAGAACAGAATTTCTTGTGAAAATCTGCATGAAAAACATGCTGACAAAGTTTGTTAGATATAAATTATAATTTGATTCCCCCTAATTTTTAAGAGTTGTCATAGCAACATGGCTAGAGGTAATGACTTAAAATAAGCAGCTTTTAATTTGCATCAGATTTGAATCCCACTAATTTATCAAAAGGTCAGAAACAACAATTAAAGGAAAATGCTCTCTGTTAAACTGTATTAAAAAAATAAAAAAGAGGTAATATTTTCATAATAATATAATTTGCTTCTGGCCAGTGCAGAGAAATGACACATTGAAAGCTTTTCAAATTTACAGCAAATATGATTTTTAAAGCTAAAACATTTTTCTCACTTTGTAGGCCTAATACTAACTTAATGGAATATTACAACAACTACCCTATTCTTGTAATTTAAAACACAATCTTTTTTCTCTCCCACTTAGCCATAAGCCTTTCAAATGACTTGGCCCTGGAGGCATGCCTATGTCAAACTGGGCATACAATTCATATCTGTATCTACCCAAAAAGAAGACATCTGCTTAGGGCAGATCAGAAAAAGCTTTATAAAAATCTGGCAGATGGTAGAACTGGGTAGGATCTTTGGGCGTTTTTACATATGGTTGTGCCACAGCATTGGGTGCTTTTAAAAGTGCCCAGCACTGAGGCTATACAGCTGTATGAATGGAGAAATGTACACTGGTGCTGTGAAAATGGCAGCAGCATGCTTTTGAACTAAAACATATTGGGGGTGTTTTAGTTCAAAAGCACACCACAACCATTTTCTGCACACTGCTGCGCATTTTGCCACTTACACAACTGCATGTGGTACAGTGCAGTGCGTGTCAGCTTGTGTGCAGAGCAGACTCAATCAGGTCTGCTCCGACCTGCCAGATCTCAGGCATGTTGTGGCACAAAAAAGTAGGTGTATAAATGCCCTTAGAGACTAACTGATTCAGAGAGGCATGCATTTTCATAGGCAACAAACCTATTATGCTTTTACACCAGATCTACTGATTTTTTAATAAGTTTTTCTGTATTAGCATGCACTGCAACTGAGATCAGTTTCCAGTCCAGGGAGTTTATCAGGATGATTCCACATTGTCCTTTCACAGAAATCAACACCATTTCATGCTGAAACCAAAAAAATTTAACTCATCTAACAGAGAAGGAATAGAGTGAACCCAGTTCCAACGATTCCCTGGGCCATATATCATATGTGTTTACTGATTTGCAGTTAACCTAATAAATAAAAATATAGTGAATGGGGCTGTAGCTCAAATACCGGACAAATTTTGAGGAGGAGGGAAGGACATCTCCTCTTGCCAGATTGATACAACACAGCATATTTCTCTATTACACTGTTCTTAGATGCAATATGATTTGTTACAGCATATATTGTACTGCATTCCCAGAAGGGTATTAAAATAACACAGCACAATTTAAATTGACTTCAGTGAGATCCTCCTTCCTCCACTGACTCCCAACCCCCACCCTCCATTTTCTGTTCATTTGTTAATTTAGTGCTCACACTGGGTGCAGCTTGACAACCCTGGAGAATGAAATCATTTACATGTAGCATGAGCAGCACGACAGAAAGACTTCCCACACTGCTCTGCAAGCTTGTCTCAATCCTGACTAGCAGGAACCATTTCTGAAAGAATGGGTCAGTCTCCCAGATGATTCACAATTTCCCTACTCTGCTGATGCTGCCGTCATTCCAACAAGGGGGCCAGTTAGTACCAGTCATGATGGTGGGCTTCAGAGAAACAGACAGCTGCCCACTAGAAAATGGAATGAGCACAGCACACGCAAAATCAGATGGGTACAGCAACTTGTGGCCAATAACTAAGCTAGACTGGGTTTGAACCTGCAGCTTTGGGGAAGACATGTTGCATAGTGTCATAAACAGTGCAGCATATGTAAAAAGGTGTAATTCACAGGTGTGATATCCCACCCATGAATTATAAGATATAACCAACCAATGCTGTCTGGGCAGAAAACTAGCTTAAGCAGAAAAGTCACTGAACACAAACACTCCACAAGGCTAACTATGAGCACAGAAACAGCAGCAGCAACAGTTAGAGATAAGGGAAGGGCAGAGAAGGGAGCAGCTGTTGATGACATTAGAGACCAGGACATGTGGAAAGAGACAGAGAGCAGCCTAAAGGAAGAGGACAAGAGTGGAGAGAGTACACTATAAAGGATAGCAAAGAGGGAACAGTAAACTGCATTGAGCTTATATCTAGGACTTTGATTTTTGAGTTATCAAATCATATACATTAAAAACCCCCAAAAACAGATAAACCTAGACTCTTGGAGTTTTTCTACTGGGTGGCTGTGGGAACTAATAGCCAAACACCATTTTGCTCACAAACCTGCCGTAGCCCCTCAATAGCACTGCATCCCCATAGCTAGCTGTGACCCACTCCTTGCTGTATATCCTATAAGGCAGGGGTAGGCAATGTTTTTTGGCCAGTGTTGAAAAAAAACACAATGTCTACCTTGGAAGATGCTGGAGTGCCAACATGCTGGAGCCCAGAGTAGCTGTTTGCAGCCTCCTGACTGCAGCTGGCCCATGGGGTCTGGTATGCTTGCAGCAGGGCTTGCAGTCTCCCAGCCACCTGCTGGGAGCAGCCTCGGCTCTGTGGCTGGCAGCAGCTGCTTAGATCCTGGGCTGGCAGTGGTGTGCTGAGCAAAGTGGCCTAGTGTGCCATTCTCAGTACGCATGCCAAGGGTTGCTGACCCCTACTATATGGTGTTATTGTTATAAGAGGTTTATAACATGAAGCTTAATGGTTGCTAATAGAGCTTTTAAATTCAGGCTCCAAGCTGTATGTTAATAATAGTGTTAGGAGGGGATCTGTGTAATAATGGAGATCCATTTTCTTTGCCTATTATTTAGTCACTTTAACTAATAACAATAACATTTTGGACGCACATAAAACTGTCCTCTCAGAAGGTTTTATCAACCTTATCTAATAACAGTGGTATTTCAGTATGCCCCAGCCTGTACATTATTACTTAGCAGAATGATATAGGTTAATGAAAGCTTGGCACAAAGACTTACAAGATCAAGTGCAGCTGCCAGGATTGAGGCATCAGGGATTGTGCCTGGCTCACAGCAGTTCAGAAGAAATTGAAAGCGCTTCATGCCTTGTCTTATTGCTCCCAGGTTCACTACATTTTTAGATTTTCCACCTTCCTGGTTGGAGGCCAAATGATCATCAAAACCGTGGCAACCTAAGGAGGCAGAGGGTAGAAAGGGGATGCCGGGGAGGGGATGGGGACCAAGGAAGAAAAGGGGAACACAATATCTCACAAATAAAGAGTTGTATAGAAATCCTGACGTGTGATCCTGTCCCAGCTCCTTTCTTCAACTTGACAACCTACATCAACCACCATCTGATCATCTGTGGCAGTTCCTATGCCACTCAATAGCTTAGATGAGACATGTTACCTGTGAGCCTGATTCTGAACTTGCTTATACTGACATAAACAAAACGAACAAACGAACACAAAACATTCCTTGGATCTCAATAGACGGCTTTAGATTTAGACTAGTTTAAGTGAACTCAGAAGAGACCTCAAGGAGGCCACCCCCCTCCTTCAAGGCAGGTTCAACTATACCTAAACCATTTCTGGCAGATTTTTGTCTGAACTACCCTTACAAAGCCAGTGCTGGAGATTCCACAATATGACCCAAAGCCTTTATTAATTTTTTGTAATGGTACTATGCTATCAGAAACTCTTTCTGTTTCTTTGAGCTTTTTCCTGTCTCCCCTCACTCCCCCTCCAAACTGGTCAGTCTGTTTTGATTATTTTACCCATCTATCAGCCTCTGACTTAAATTCCCATCCTTCATAATGACTGATTGTTCTTATGAACAAGTATGCAATAATCCTATTTGTTGTATATTATTCTGATAATTTTATACTATCAAGCAACATTTAAATTAGTAATAATTCAAAGAAATGCATGAGGCAGGTATCAGATATTATCTCCGAGCCTAAATTTCCAGAAGTGATTATTTAATTTTAGAAGTGTTAATTTCAGGATGCCCAGTTGAAGATCCCTTACATGGCCTGATTTGCACCCATCTCTTGAAAATCAGGCCCTTTCAGTTGTCTCATATTTGGTATACCTGAACATGGAAGCACCCATCCTGAGTGCTTGACCAATCACTCTTGAAAATGAAACCAATAAATCTCCTTTTGTGCATGATGCTAACTTGGCATATTAATTTTGTGTGACAAGTCAACAAATCATGCTGCATACTGGAATGAAAACTTTCCAGTGCTAAAGGCAGGTAAGTAATTGAAGCCTACCAATATATGCAGTGAATATAACTTGTGAATGTTATTTGGAAGAAATATTGAAATATTCATTATTTGTTGGTAAAACACAAGAAAATTAAAGGAATCCTACACTGAAGCAATGAGCAGGGAATGTGTGGCTTTGATCACACAGGCTCTCCCCCCTCTCCAGTGCAAGCAAGGGAGATTAATTAGATTTCTTTATCCCCGCAACAGCAATACTGTCCATGGCTCAGCTGCTATCTTTGCCTTCTTAAAGGAAAGTCAGAAAGGCCTGAGGGTCAGGTGCATAACAGATAGGAATATATAAGAGTTTAATAGCCTCTCAGGGCACAGAGCTGAAAATCTTAAGCAGCTGGATAGAGCTGTCAATGAGTAGAAAAGGAGTAAAAGGAGAAATCTGAAAAACAGTTTGAAATCCAAGCTACCTAGTCAAAGCCAAGACTAGCCAGATCCTGAGCTTTCTTTTTATATTCCCATTTATAGGCATAGAAAGCTCTTAAAGAATAGCAAAGGAACACAGAACACTGGATTGGGACTCTGGTAATTTCTAACATGGATTTAAGGGACAAAAGCTAGGCAACACCTTTGAAAAGACATACCTTGCCTATGGAGTACAGAGAACAGCTGAAACTCTGGCACTTCTCCAAAAATATTTAAATGAGAAGCACTTAGTACTAAAGCAATAGGGAAACCTCAAATGGATATTTTTGTCTTAATTATACAAACAGGGATTAAGCAAGTTTAATTTTTATAAGAATGAATGTTCATGGTTGTCATGATATGTCCAAAAATAAAAACAAATCTGTTTTTGAACACATTTCATGAGAGTAAAAGCCACAGTCACCCAAAAGGATTCTTTATATATATATATATAGTGGGCGACACTATCTTATTTGTACCTCTTCTTTGCTTCTCAACTATCTGCCACATTTAAATGTACCTGCTAGAAATAAACAGCCATTATGTCATAATATCTTGTCTGGGCTCCACACAGATATTGGGTTCCATGTCTATCTAATCTTTCAGGTTCTGATTCTGTGCTGTGTCTCTATGAGGTACAGAACAGAAACTCACAGTCCAAGTGCCTTTTTAATCCTGGTCTGCTCCATAAGGCCTCAAACAATGTAGATACTGGGTCTTAGCTGCTTAGATATAGCAGCTTTCATGGGTTTCTACGGACAACAATCATACCAGAACCCCTTCAGCACCCAGTGCTGTACTTCCACCAAGTATTCCCAGAATCTATAAACAGATGCTGGAAATGCTCTTATGGCTGTCTTCCACAAGGTCTACATGGGGGAAATTTTCACCTGGACATACCAAGGACTTATATTGCCCCACTTTACATGATATAAAAATGGGACAGAATATGGGTTAAGAACCTTTTACCTTACACGGTTAGCCCCATTAGGTCTTTAATCTGATATATGACAAGATAAACCGGTAACTTACTGATAGTTCAGAGGCCAGATCCTGACCTAGCTGAAATCAGTGGGAATGACTAATTTTAATGATAGCAGAATCAGTCCCCCTTGTTAGTGATCAAGATGCTAATTTATTTTCCCCACTAATGGAGGACAAGCTTGAATTACCCAATGACCTCTAGCTGCTGCAAACTAGTATAGGTCTGTTAACTTCCCTGGAGTTGGACTGATTTACAGTGCTGAGGATCCAGCCCAGTTAGTAGAAATTACTGCCTAAACTCTGCAAAAGCTTTACATATTTAGGGAGTTTTGTACTTCTCACTGTCACTTGCTGTGTGTATATAAGATTACTTCTCTGAAGAGGCTTTATACAATGAACGCTTAAAGTTATTTTGTCCAGTTTGTGAGAGAAAAATGCTACTGTAAATTTTGCATCGAATGAAAAATGTGTTAAATAAAAACCTCAAAGAACAAAGTCTCCTCTGTAAAATACATTGCCACTCACTTCTTTAGTCTGATACTGCATTCTGAGTATAAGCTCAAGACCTCTTCTAAATAAATGATCAATTGTATCATTCATACACAGGTATCAAATACATAAACATCCCAGTGACCTTAGTGACAAACTATGATGAAGGCTAAAATTCATAAATAACTTGACAAATGACTAGTCTTTTTTTCCCTTTTACTCTAATTGGGTTTTTTCTTCTAATGCTTTTTACCCAGTTGTCATATTTTAAAACAAAGGCAAAAGGAGCAGGATGTGGAGAAAGCATAAGCACAGTGATATGATAGCACAACATCACAAATGCCAAAAAGAAGTTAGGACAGTAACACTGACAAAAACTCTATCCCAGAGTTAGCCATTCATTCAGTTCTTCACAGCTTAATAACATATCCATCTTACTTGAGAGGCTTCTCCCTTGATTTCTAGGGAAGTTATGGATACTTAGAAAAATTTACAACCCCATATACATGTTGAGCTATGTGTTACTTTTCACTGTATTCACAAAAAAATCCTACTCTCAAAGGCACTTTTTGTATATTTGATTAATTCAGTTTGATATAATTTGGGAAAAATCACATTACCCTTGTTAATCCCTAAATCACAAATTTCCATATGAAACACAAAACATAGCATAATGTGTGTATACACTAGTCAAAATACATATACATATGCCTGCTTGCAGGCATAGGGTTTGATCCCACAAGTTCCAGAAGATGGCTGACAGTGATCTAGTCATACAGATTATCTTGAAAATCTGTGCGTTATATACTCACATTTATATCACAAACACACACACACTAGCATAAGTATGTTTTTTTTTTGTCCTGGGATTTCTCTCTCATTACATATCAACTTCCTATTGGATGTGATAACATACTCCCTTTACTTTCACAATTCATTTTTCCAAATTTGATGTGACGTTCAGAAAAATGTCTCAAAATCCCAATTTTCCTAACCTTACAAACAATAGCCAAATCCCACCCATAAGAATCTATGCACACTTTGTCAGTCTTGTCTTCCCCAACCATAACGAGCTTTTTCTTAGCTTTCACACCACCCACTGACTCACATTTATTATGGCATTTCTAATGCATGCACTGGATTTCAAAGCCAAGCATGTCCCACATGTAAATCCCTTTACAGACAAACACACAAATCTTAATGCACACTTCTCTTGGGCAGGTGAAAGAGATGTTTCAATTTTTCATCATAAAAGTATGTGACATACAGTGTTATTCACAATGTGCTGAAATACTTTAGATAGTTTAAAGCTCACATAGGTAATAAGAGCATCATCTTAGTATTACATATGCTAAGATGTGTTACACATAACATACACTACTATATAATGTAACACAGAATAAAGAAACTCTTCATTTGAGAATTGCAGTCATACTTGAAATTCTGTACATAAAATGCTGGGAACTTAAATTTAATAAGAATTTTGGATGTGCAAGGTCAGCCTTAGATTTCCAATTCTGAAACACACCTGATGCAAAGTAGAATAGCAAACTGCACTCGTATCTCTAGCAAAAAGCTTTATGCTCTCATTTTGTAATAACGAATCAGTACAGTCAAACTGCTAACTGGCTGTCACTCCAGCTGAGAAATAAAGGAAGGATCTTTGTGTTTTATGATTCATGTCAAGGATTTCACATCCTCTTCAACTGAATTAACCTCTTTCTGGTAATTTTTTGGCCAGATTTTGCTCAGAAATGCTTAATTGAGGTTAACATGTAGAAAGTATTGAAAATCTGTGAACATAGATAAAGGCAAACAAGACAAAAAAGATGCTAGGGGAAATGTAAGCAATGGAGGTGGGTTATTTTTAGGTTGATACAGCAACATATAGACTTCAGGCAAAAGACTAATCCTTTTGGACTATAAGGCCAGATTCACAAGAATAACATTTTAGTCACCAGTGAGAGGGTGCAAAAGTAGCTGTGTACCACCACACGTTCTTTAGTGTCAAATGTCCTAGGGTACAATTTAGAGTAGCCTTATGATTGCTCTGAGTTGTGCTGATTGACAGTGGATACCCAGGAGCTGTTTTGATAGCCAGAGGTCAGCCAAGTGCAGTATTTCTTTGTTCATATTCTTTTCTTTGGTTGTGTCCCTGCTGATGGGGGGAGCAAGGTGAAGGTAAGACAGAAGCAATGACATCAGCTGTTACCTAAGGATTCCCTCACACTGGTGGAATTCCCAGGCTCACTGGCTTGGCAGCCTTTGGTGCACTGGAGACCAGGTCCTGAGCAACTACAAGAAGGGCAAGGATCTAATCTAGAGCATATCTCTATTCAATGAATGGAACTGCAAATGCAGCTTTCCTGCAAAATACAGGATGCCATGATTATGTTGATCTGATAACTCATATGTGGGTAGCTATCATTTCTGAAAAGAATCGCTATGGTAAGACTGTAGCATGCTGTAGTCATGCTGTATAAGAATTGCTGTTTAGGAAACTAATCAACATGTATTAGGAATGGACAAGCCAAAAGGACTTCACTTAATGACCAATGCCCTATATTTTACTTCTACTGTTGACATTGTTTGCTTAAACCAGAGGTGGCCAACATAGGGCTTATGGACCATATCTGGCTCACAGAGTGTCTTTTTTGGTCCACAGGACTCCTAGAGGATCCAGGAATTTGGGGGATGAACCCACCCCCAAAATCCAGGGTATAGAGCCACATTGACAATTCATATCAGCAATAGAGGGCAAGTGATGGCTGCATTAACTCCCACAGATGCTGCCACCATTTGCCCCACTGCTGGGGCTCACCTGCTACCATTGTATCTGGAGCTGGCCTGTAAGGTTGCCAAGTGAGTTTGATAACCCTGGCATAGACAATGTGTTTTGTATTTACTATACTCCAAAGCCAAGTCATAATGAAATTCAGCCATGAGTTAATGTCTAATCATGTAAAATATAATGTCAGGGAATATAACAGACCATGAAAATAGTAGAACGAAGGATGAAAAAAATCCACCCCTGTGTGTGTGTGTGTGTGTGTGTGTGTGTGTGTGTTGCTTTAAATAAAAATAAAAGAATGTCAAGATGCGAGGCTGGCTCCTTGAGAACAAGGATCAGGTTTCTGAGCTAAGACTATCTGCAACTGGATACCTGCTTGAACATATAATATCCTATTCCTTTAAGTATTACTTGAAGCACTTTTCATAAAACCACTGATTTTTTAAAAATTGTAATTGCCTTTAAATATATTTTGTTGGAAAGGTATTATTATTATTATTATTATTATTCTTTGTTTGAGAAAAAGGGACAGCATCTCTTTAACGAATGGTATGCAAACACTAGACATGCAAACACAGAAGAAAAGAGATAATTAAAACAAGGTTTATACAGCTATTTCCATTTCATCAATGCTGGACTTTGCTAAAGCTGTCATATAGTCATAAAAAGCTGATGGAGCATCCATCATTATATTAAGGTATGAAAGATTCACATGCCTTATTTTGGACTGAGTCATTGCTTTGGATCAAGTATAAATTTTTCAAGTTTGTCAATTTGATTCAATTCAATTTTCCTTTGAAAGTCCAAATATTATATAATCTTAATTTCTTTGGAGATATTTCCTTTTAAAACAATTCTATGCTGCTAGAGTTTCTTTTAAAATCAAAATGAAAGAAAAGGGGAAGAGAAAGAAAATGGTTACAAAGAACAAAAAGTTGGAGAACTGAACAGTTACAAAAACAAGTGAAAAGCAGGGAAAGGAGAAGAAGGGCTGAAATATAGAAAGAAAGATTGATAGGTAGATAGAAAGAAAAAGAAAAAAAAGAAAAATTTAAAAAGAAAAGAACCCTGATTTCTAACCATCTTTTTCTTCTGTGTGATGAAGCTTGGATGAGTGTCTTCGGCAGGTGCGCCATTTACCAAGACGCTTGAAGAAATTCTCCTCTTCATCTCGCCCATTCTCTAGGCCACCTCCTGGTCCTCCTTCTGACAGCTTCACTGCACTAGTGAATTTCACCTGAACAAATGAAGAGACAGACTGGAGTCTCATCATGACATTGTATGGTCTCTTTCATTTTTGTCATGGAAATGAAGCATGTACAGGATAGGCTATAGTAAGGGTGGGCAATAATTTTGGGCGGTGGGCCACTTACTGAGTTTTGGCAAGCCATTGAGGGCCATATGACAGGCAGCCAGGGGCAGATAACTATTAATTATCTGAAGTTTTTAGGGGCTCTGTGGGCCAGATAGAATAGCCTGGTGGGCTGCATCTGGCTCGCAGGCCACAATTTGCCCGCTCCTGGGCAATTGTACATCACTACAGCAACAGATCTATGGCATTCCATTGCCAAAAAGGGAATCTTCTCAGATACCATAGCCACTACCATCTTTTTTCCTGATCTCTCATTTAGATGATGATCTCTTATTGCTGTGACCATACCATTTGACTTCTATGTCCTCATCTAACCCCCCTTGACATGACTGTTCTTTGTTTACTTTTCAGCTACCTGGTTTCATTTTACATGTGTCCTTAAAGACTTGTAACTTTCAACTTTTCCATGTTTTTCCAAAGTTGCTTTTCTGTCCCCACATTATCATGTCCAGTAATTCAATAGTCAGTCCCACATACAAAAATAGTGAAGTAGTATCATTGCTGTCCCAGCCTGGATCATCACTCAGCACCTCTCCCATCTCAGGGGAACGGAAAATGTCACCCGCCATTTTCAGTCTCTCTCCTTGCAGGATGGCCTCCCTTGTGCTTGTGAGGCAAATACAGCCATCACCACTTTAATGTGGTTATGCTGATCTTTGGTGAGGGGTTTGGATCTTGGAATTCTAGAAGGGGGTGTCCAAACCCAGAGCAAAGTACTTCAGAGTCTCTATGTATAGACATGTTAGACAGAAGAACAAATAGGAGGCTGGGAACAGAGGCATATTACTACATAGATGTTCTTTCACTTCCTTAAAGATTGTGGGTAATCAGAGAAACAAACAGGTTACCCCTCCAGAATCTAGGGAAAGAATTTCCCCACTACAGCACCCTCAGAGCTGCTGGAACCCAGCCAGGATGGTTAGGTTGAATGCATGCACACTTACAAACAGTAGGTCACAGACTTCTGACCTTGGGAGGTAATTCGTTTCATGGCTTTGGAATTCTACCAAAATCCCCCGGTCCCCAGAGCTCCATAGATTTTTGCTCCCGGGCATGATCAGCTACAATGTCCATGCAGATCACAGAAGTTTCCCTGGGAGCTAGAAGTGGTCTGTAAGTAGCCAGACCCTGGCCCTCTATCCTTCCCACTAATCTGAAATGATTTATTTACCTTGGAACTCTGCCTGATGAAAGAAAGACGGTCTACAGAGCTGATATCCAGGAGGTCTTCTACTCCATCAGCCAGTCCAGAGAGGGAGGACCGCTTCAGCCAGTTCCCTGTTGCAGAGAAAGCCAGTTAGAACAATTATGAAATTGTTTCAAGCTGCCTCTATCAACTTGTACAAACATGCTTCGTTGCAATGGAAATAATGGGATATGAGAAAAGTTTGAAAAATAAGGCGTGTTCATGTTACATGCATTAAAAGATCATGGTTTAACCCATAGCATGAAAGGCTGAATATTAGGGTTATGATGGATGAAAACCAAGACAGGTCAGTGAGAAAAGATGAGTAATACTTAATTCTTTTCCTATTGAAGTCTGTTCAGAATGTTTTTCTGGGAGGAAGGATGGTCCAAGGAATAGGGAATTAGCCTCTAAACCTGAAGACCTAAATTCAATTCCCTGCCCTGCCACAGACATCCTTTGAGATCTTGGGTAAGTCATTAGATCCTATTTCACTTAGTAGGCACTTAAGTGCCTAAGGGTGATCCTAATCTACCCAGCTTGAGTCCTTGAAAAAAAGTTAATGCAAAAGGTGGATGGCTGCTCTTCCTGTTCACTGCTTTTTGTGACTTAGTCTTAAGGCTACACTGATGACATGTTACCTTTCTTCAAAGACTTGAGCAGAATCACACTTGCGTGTTTAATATGTGGAATAGGATTGGGCCCTTAGTCTCTTTGTATGCCTCAATTACTCCCTTGTAAAATTTTCTTGTAAAACAGGGATACAACAGCAATGTCATAACTCGCAGGTGTATTGTGAAAATTAATACATTAAAAACTATGAGGCACTCAGACACTGCCTATCTATACTATGCAAGTCCCCAGATAGATATTTTCCCTGCAAGTCTGCACATGCAATACATATATATAATATAGAGAGACATACATTTACCTATGGGGAGTTTGAGTTTCTTTCGGAGAGAGATCCGTCGGGAACGGGAGCGAGAGCGCCTTTCAGTGGTTGTCCCAGAGTGAGCTGTGGTGCATTCTGATGTATCCTGCTCTGACTGGCTACTTGTATCACTTGCTGCACTCTGCGACTTAAACATCTTCCGCCAGAAGTCCTTGCGTCCCAGAACAGCCCCTTGCATTTGCTCATCACTGCAAGAAGTGACAACAGATAACAACAACTTTAATACAAATACTTGGCAGTAACTTTTACACTGTCAAGCACATTTGAATGATGGTTTCTCATACTAACTTCTATTATTTGGCACTTGTTATTCTAAGAATTTCAGACTTATTTGTCTCAAGGTAATTTATTAAGCCAGACAACAAGTTCAGTATTGCACAAGTCAAAAAATAACAATAGCTTCTGCCATGGAGCGCTTACATTTTAGATAGGCTGTTCAGTTTTCTCTGTCCTTCTATTGAAGAATTTCACTTTTCTGGATAAAGTGACCAGTGTTAGCATGCAGGAATAATGTCTTCAAAGAGTACATTTATTAAAAAGCTTTTGTATACTAAGATTCCATTTGGGACACTGTATGAAGTCATAATTTTAACAAACTTATTGGACTACAAACAGTACACTCTGCCCCAACAACTCCAAATGGCCATGACAGGACTTTGACGAATAGGTATAAATATAATTCTTCTTCAGAAGACTAGAATTTTCTGCTGGGACAGGGTTCATAAGATCATAGAAAAGTAGGGCTAGATTGAATTTCCTTAGGTTATTTAGGCCAGACCCCTGTTCAAGGCAAGATAATCCCTGACTAAACCATCAAAGTCAAGTGTCTGGCTATCCTGCTCTTGAAAATTTTCAGGGATGGAGATCTCACAAATTCTCTAAGTAGCCTGTTGCAATGCTTGACTACCCTCATAGTCAGAAAGTTCTTCCTAATCTCCAACCTAGATTTCCTTTGGTGCAGTTTGAGGCCATTGCTCTAGTCTTGTCCCCTACAGCCACAGAAAAAGGCTATCTTCATCCTCTTTATGACCAACCTTCAAGTAATTGAAGACTGTTATCAAATCCCTTCCCCACTTTAGTCTTCTCTTCTCCAGTCTATATAACACTAGTTCTTCCAGCCTTTTCTCATTAGTCATTTTTCCGATGACTCTAATAATTGCTGCTGTTCTCTGAAAAACTCTTTCCAATTTGTCCCCCATCTTTTCTGAAGTGTGGAGCCTAAAACTGGACACAGTACTCCAGGTGAGGCCTTACTAATGCCAAATCATGGAAGAATCACTTCTCTTGATTTCCAGGTGATACTTGTGTTAATACAACCTAATATGCTGTCAGATTTTTATTTTTTGTAACAAGAGCACATTGTTGGTTCGTATTCAGTTTATCATTCACTGTAACCCCCAGGTCTATCTGTGCAGTACTTCAGCCCAGCCAGATTCAGATTCAGTCCATCATGAAGCCACCATTTAAAGTAATATGACCTGGCACTTTTCATCCTTAGAGTGCTTTGCAAAAATCAATATCATCATCCTCATTTTATTGATAAGGAAACTGAGGCCCAGGGTGGTGAAGTGACTGGCAGAGCTGGGGAGAGAGCATGGGGTCCCTGGGCCCAAGTCCAGTGCTCCATTCCCTAGTGCCACCTGAATACAGAAGCTGATGGTAGCAGAAGGCAGAACAGCAGATCAAGCAGGGAGCACAAGGAAGGAAGCTGAAAACAGAGCAGGAGTGTGAGGAAGAAGCACAGAGTAGAGAGCAGAAAGCAGAGCAGCATATTGGATAGAGGAAAAGAATTGGAGGGGTACTCAGGGAGGATGTAGAGCTAACCTGTGGCATGCCGGCCAAAAAGGTTGGTCCTCCACTGGGTCAAACTGTATGAGAAGTTTCAAGAACTATGATTGTATTCAGCAAAGATGAACTTTAAGACTGGACCAAAACTCCAATTAACCAGACTAATATATACACCCACTCACATGTTTTGTTCAGTCATTCCTATAAAATTTTCTAATTAGAAAATTCTATTTCTTCTTAAACTAAGGCTTTCTCCCTCACAACCCATCTTTTCCTTACTTGATCCTGCAGCAAAGTTGGAGCATTGCATTTATGATTACTCATCATTTCCATGGCAACATAGATAAGTCTCTGCAGACTTAGTAGATGAAGAAGAAAAGAAAGGGGTGGGCAGGGTTGAAAGACTTAGAAATAGAAATCTCCCAGTTGAGATCTCGTCTGTCGTCATAGGATATGGGCAGCTTCTCCTGAAAACATCATGTCTGTTATGTCTTCAGAAAATATAAACACATGTACATACTGCTAGCTTTACCAGACATTCTTACAGATTTCCACTATAGGAGACTAAAATCTCCAAGGTAGTATCTGCCAGAAAGAAAATTTGAAAAATATGAAAGGAAATGCAGGAGCCACAAGTTAATAACCAAGAATAACTTCATTACACATATAATAATATTTAACTATTTAAAAAAATAGAACAACATAAATCATGGTCTCAAAAGGAAAATGTAAGGAATAGAAAAGGCAGGGATTTGGAGAAATTTCTAGTGAATTATAATTATTTTTTTCTCAATAGCAGATGTTAAATACCCTGGGGCAGTAGAATATGCTTTTTCATGCTGAGTGTGTACAGATCCTAACCTCATGGACCTCCAATCACTAAAATAGCTGGCAGTACAGCTCATTTCAGCTTAGTACACAATGTTAGGCTTCACTGATCTTCTACTGAAATCAATGTTATACCTAATTGTACCAATCCCTTCTTGCATCATGTGATGGGGCAATTTGATAGATACAATCATGAAGGCCAGTAGCAAATACCCACTGCATTTGCTGAATCACTTAAAGAAAAGAATCCTTAAAGAACTGGAGTTCTAAGCAGTCACACTGCTAAACATTCACTTACTGCTCTGGAGTCTGCAGTGGACGGCTGGAGAGGTAACTGCGACATTCATCAGGGGCAGATGATGCCTGTCCCTTATCAATAACAATGCTTCCCACCTCAGATCTGTGCAGACAACACAACCGAATTAACAGGTGGCATATCTCACTTCTCGTGAACACTGTTCACTAAACATGGAATCTAGCACTTTGAAAATTGAACTGTCTTAAATGCATGCCCCTATTTTTTCAAACTGTTGGCCTTTAATGGCTATAAAAATGCCCTGGTGCGGGGAACTGAGGCCAAGATTTTCAAAAACTGCTAATAACTTGATGCACTTTGGATTTTGGATACACATTTTGAGACATTTTAAATTTGGCTAATTTCCAGGAAACTAACCTCAAATACCTTGGAATCTTGGCCAGTGGGCTTTGTGCATCTCAGAGATTGTCCAGTGGCTTTGTGTATCCAAAACTAAAAAAAGCTATGCAACAATTTTTTGATGTTGCCAGTTACTTGAAACTCAACCTCTTTTTTTTCAGTTTAAAGCTCTCTTTTTGATCTATATGCACATTTCTGTCCTATGTTGTAATACAACATGACTCCAACAACGAGATCAAATTTCATATTAAAAACGCAACATTTCATGACTAAATTTCTTTTGTATCATGATCCATGTCCTGGATCAGCCACCAGACAAAGCATGCCTACTAGAAAAAAGAAGCTTCCTCACTTGCATTGATGAGCTGTATTTGACTCAAGGGGTGACAAGAGGTAAGGTGCTGCAGGATCTGGTACTGGGCAAAAGGGATAATCTAGTCAGCAACCTGAGGATCAAAGGGAAGCTCGGTAATAGTGATCACAAGTTGATCACTTTCTCTATCCATCACAAAGCTGGCAAATCAGTCAGCAATACAGAAATGCTTGAATTTAGGAAAAAGTGGACTTTCACAAGCTCAGGAGGTTGGTTGTTGAGGTCTTGATCTGAAAGGGAGGGGAGTCCATGATGAGTGGTCACTCCTTAAGGATGTGATCCTAAAAGCACAAGGAAAGTCCATTCCGGCCTATAGGAAAGGTAGCAAAAGGGCTGGGAGACCCCCTTGGCTCAGCAGGGAACTCACAGACGTCCTGAATCTGAATAGAGAAGCTTATAAGGGATGGAAGTCAGGAACTACCACTAAGGAGGATTATGCAGCACTGGCCCACACCTGTAGGAAGCAGACCAGAAAAGCCAAGGCTGAAACTGAACTCAAACTGGTTACAGTAATCAAGGACAATAAACAGTCCTTCTTCAAATAAGTGGGAAGTCTGAAAAAAAACAAGGGCAACTTTGAACCCTTGCTGAACCAAATGGGGCAGCTGACAACTGACACCCAGGAAAAAGCTAACCCCCTCAATGATTACTTTGCATCAATTTTCCACCAGCCCAAGGAAACCACCCTGCCTGACAGGATGCTGGACTACCAGGGTAAGGGTGATCATACTCCTAAAATTTGCAAAGATCTTGTGAGAGAACACCTTGAGAGGCTGGACATCCACAAGTCAGATGGCTCAGATGGAATGTACCCAAGATGGTGAGGATATTTAAAATTCGTGGCACTTGGGAGAGGTTCCTGAAGATTGGAAGAGGCCAATGTGGTGCCTATCTTCAAGAAAGGAAGGAAGAAAGATCCAGGGAACTACAGGTCAATAAGTTTGACCTCAATCCCTAAAAAGATCTTGGAAAAATCATCAAAGAAACCATCAACAACAGGCTAATGGAAGGCAACATTCTGAGAGATAGCCAATGTGGCTTCACTGCGGGTAGGTCTTGCCTGACCAATTTCATATCCTTCTATGACCAGCTGATGAATCACAAAGACAAAGTAGAAGAGGTTGATGTTATATATTTAGATTTCAAAAAAGCTTTTGACTAGGTCTCCCATGATGTCCTCGTGGTAAAACTGGGGAACTGCAGTCTCGACAACCTTACAGTCCGAGGGCTGGGGAACTGGCTCTGTGGTCGGACCCAGAGTGTGACAGTCAATGGAACAGAGTCAACATGGTGCATGGTGACCAGTGGCATCTCCCAGGGCTCAGTACTTGGACCAATACACTTTAATATATTCATAAATGATCTGGATTCAGGTGTCAGAAGAAGCAGACTGGCTAAGTTCGCAGATGACACCAAATTACAGGGAAATACAATCACAGTAGAGGATAGGCTGGCAATTGAGGCTGACCTGGACAGGCTTGCAAGGTGAGCAGACCAAAACCTGATGACATTCAACATAGAGAAATGCAAGGTGCTTCACCTCAGGAGAAAAAACCCACTTCATACTTATAGGCTCGGCAGCACTAGCACCAAAAGGGACTTGTGGGGTCATTATGGACTAGAAGATGAATATGAACCACCAATTTGATGCCATAGCTAGCAAAGCAAATGAAACTCTGGCTTGCATCTACCGATGCATCTCAAGCAAGTTCCAAGAAGTCATCCTCCCACTGTACTTGGCCTTGGTGAGACCACAGCTGGAGTACTGCATCCAGTTCTGGGCTCCACACTTTAGAAAGGATGTGAAGAATCTTGAGAGAGTCCACAGGAGAGCCACACGCAAGATTAGAGATCAAGAGAGCAAGCCTTATGAGAAAAGGCTGAGAGGCATGGGACTCTTCAGCCTGGAGAAGCGAAGGCTCAGGGGTGACTTGGTGGCAGCCTATAAGTATATAAGGGGTGTGCATAAGGAACTGGGAGAATGTCTGTTCACCAGGGCACCCCAAGAGAAGACAAGGTCTAATGGTCACAAACCGCTAGAAGATCATTTTAGACTGGACATAAGGAAAAACTTCTTTACTGTCCGAGTCTCCAGAGTCTGGAATAGACTCCCCTCAGAAGTGGTCCAAGCACCTACTCTGGATGCCTTTAGGAAATGCTTGGATGCTTATCTTGCTGGGGTGATATGACCACAGCTGACTTCCTGCCCCTTGGGTGGTGGGCTGGACCCAATGATCTCGTGAGGTCCCTTCCATCCCTAACGTCTATTTAATCTATTCCCCCAATGAAGCAATGCGCAAGGCTGAGTCATGCTCACATGAAATTGTGGGATTTAAAATCACCCCTTCAAACAAAACCTCCTTCACTCACTCACTCCTTTTCTTGTTTCTCTACCTTTCCTTTTCCCAAAGAGTCCCTTGCTTTGCTATCTAATCCCTGTTTTACCAGTTATTTCTGTGAGGTTTGAACTTTTTCACTGCTGCTTCCAAAGCTGTCTCAGGGCCTTGCTACATGTTGCACTGTGAGCCACACTAATGTTGATTGGTTGGTGCTAGCTTGCAGTCTCACCTTCAACCTAAGCAGCACATCTGTGGGGAGTAGCCAAGCCTTAATGGAACAGGAGCTGGGTTATGTGGATCAAGAGATAATCCTGCCTTGGAGTGGCATAACTTTGACCTTCACAATGAGTTTTTAAAACCACTTAAAGGTGTTAACGTGCCAACAATCCAGGGGTTATGAGCTCCAGGAGCTGTCCAAAATTAACATACAACAAAGCCCTCACTTTATTAAATATTAAGGGAGACTGATGCCACCTCCACACTTGAGCTTTGTACATGAAGAGATGACATGCTAACAAGAGGAATAAAACAAACAATCCTATGGACGTTCCTACATTCGTGTTGAAGGCAATAAGTTACACAGCATTATATACATAATTCATAGCCTTATTACATTCCCAGACACAAACCTTTTGCTCCCTGAAGGTTTTGGCTCGTGCTCTGTTTCCTCTGTTTTCTTCCCCGGTATTAATTTTTCAGCACTATCCAAAAGGGCACTGAGTGCCACCCTTCTAAAGACATTTCCATGAGCCTCCTTGATAAATTGGACCAACTGTCGGATGTCACAGTATAATCCCTGAATAAAAAAATATCATGAGGCAGAGGGGGAAAAGGAGAGAGAAAGAGAGAAGGAGAGAATTCTATAATGGGTTTGCTTTTAAGCAGAGACAGACAGAGATACTTTATTTTTAGATGTAGTTAGTAGCTTTTAAATTATTATTGTTATTCAGATGAAGCACACAGTTGTCATATAACCATTTCAATAAGGAAAGGTGCTGTCCTGTTGAGCTATTCCCCACCAGAAGCACATCGTTGTTATGAAACCTATGCTGTGTTGGACTAAGGGAACTTTAAGTTATGTCAGGGCTGGGACATCTGCAGGAAGAGGGAGCTACAAAGATTGCTCAAAGCCTCTTTTACCCCATTCATCTAAGCCCACAATGTTAAGAGGTAGGAAAAATCCAAAAGAAAAAAGCTCCAAATTGCATGTTGTGCTTCAGAACCTGTCAGTATCTCAGGATTTTTCTTAATTATTTTAGAGAATTACTTCATGAAAATGGAAAGCAATGATTCACACATTCACCAATCTAACTCCTACACTTAGATTTTTTTTTAGTTCAGTGCATTCACATATATATTTGTGGCAGCTAAGAGGAGTTGGTATGTGAAGGTCTCCTCTGATTCAGGCAAGGTGGATTTATAGAGCCAGTATTCTACAAAACCCCCCTCAAACAAACATACTTTTACAGACTACCCTGTGTACTGTCTTATGCCTTACTCGACAAGGTACTTAGGCACACATTTAATTTTAAGCACGTGAGTACCCCCCACAATGGGCAAACCGCGAACACAGCCCTGTCACTTCAGTTCATTATTTCTTTACAAGCAGAGGCTGTGCTCATACACTTTACAGACTTGGAGTCCAAATGCACCAACCCTGTCAACCTCAGAAAAGCATAAATCTTGTGAAGGAAAAGCATGCCTCTTGGTTTTAGTCTAGTCTGATCTAACGGATGACTACCCATGCCCTAAAACTATCAGCCAGTTCAGTATGACAGGCAGGCTTTGCTATGAAGAATTCAAGAGAGAAATGTAGAGAGGTATGGTAGGTCAAGATTGGGCATTCCTAGCAGGGATGTTGTTAGAAAACTTACAAGGGACCAGCCAGCTATGGGCTACAGCCTCAGCTAATTCCAGCTAGCTTTATCTCTACCTGAGTCAATGGACCTGTTCTGGTTTAGCTCATGTGGGAACCTAGCCCATTACTCTTAGCTCCAGCTTAGTGCTACTAGTTGTTCTTTCCACTAACGTCAAGTTCACAAAGAAACCAACAAAAGCACTATCTGAAGACAAAGGGGATCAAACCCCAAATGTATTTGCTTGTCATACCAATGAGGTCTTGTTGAACTGAATTTGGGCTTAATTTTAAAGCTTAGCTGCCACTTGAAACAAAATTAAAATAACAAGCTTTTAGAACATGAACCAATGTTCTCACCAGATTTTCAGGGCTATGAAGTTCATGTGTAGTAGAGGCACAGCGAGTGATCAGGGACTTGAACATGGCACTGACTATAATTCCTTCCACACTTTGTGCAGTAGATTTGTTGTCCACTGTGGTGAAGTTATTGCCAAATCCAGCCTTGTCTGCAAAATGCAAGCATGAATAAACCCCATTGTTGAGATGGGTTAAATATTATACATCAAAATATAATGATGTATTTAAATGCACTAAGAGATGTAAATCCATGGTAACACCTCACCCAGAGCACTCTGTTCAATTCACAATGAATGTGATAAAAATGGAGGTCAGAGATAGGTAACAAGAATAATAAGAGGAATTGAAAAAAATCTTCTATGTGAAAATAAATTGAAAAAATCAGGAGGGTACTTCCTCTCCCTTTTTCTCCTCTAATTTAGTGGTATATCAAATAATGAGAGCAGAAAATGGTAAATCAGGCACTCCTATACGCCTTCTCACATGAACAATGGGATATTTAGTTAAACTGAAAAGCAAGGCGTTTAGCACTGATAAAAGGATTTTTTTAAACCAGTGGAACTTTATTCACACAAGATAGTATGGAGGCAAAGATCACAGAAACATTAAAAAAAGGGTTCTTTTAAATGAGAACATCCACAGTTTTCATTAGACAGAGTGAAAACATTCAAAAGGGACATATGCCCTCTTGCTCCAAGGTACAGACCAATTTGTAACTGCTGAGTGTTTGAAAGATACATCATGCATGCTTCTTATTTCACAGCTGTCCACTGTGGTGTTTCTTGAACCTTTTTTTAAAGCGCCTTGGACTACAGGCAGCACATAGGACTGGACTGACTACCTGGATATATGGCAGGTTTGTATTCTAAATGCCTATAATTATCTGCTTGTACATGCAGGGGGGAAATGTATGCATGCAATCATCAATTGCCATTGAATTAATTGTCTATCTTTAAAAATAAATCCAACTCACACTGTCGGCACATAAACCAGAAGGCTCATATTCTTGTTTACAAGGTCTGTTCTACCTATTTACTGCCTTCCTTTAGGCTATACTCAGAGTATTACATGCTCAATTATATCTCCATTCAGAACAAATGCTGGAATGCACAGTCCACTCCAGCTGGCATCTAGTCATGTCATTAAGCAGAAAACAACTTCTTGCCTGAGGCATGTTAGAAAGAAAGTTTCCCTTTGCCAAGCTATAAACAAATAGGTAGGATGCATCAAAAACAGGGCACACATGTTTCTTTAAATGTCATTGTACTGGAACTAGACCAGGTTACTAAGACCCACAGCTGGGTATATGGGGTGTATGTAGTTTGGTGTAGTTCCACTGAATTCAGTAGAGTTCCAGTGACCCACACCAAGTGAGAACTGGATTTTATCATTTGATTTTATTTTTTGGCTTTAGACATTCACTCTGGCATCACTTTTTGAAAACTGTAATGCAGATCCTCTCTGCAGGTGTTGTCTTAGAAAAATGACTGGCCTTGAGATGCCAGCTCTCCTTACTGTCAGTGACTGGCTCCATGCAGAATCCTAGCAAAGCATGAAGAAAATCCACCACGTTATTGAGGGAATCTCTGTTCACATAGTCCCTCATGGTCTGCCGGAACTGCATCTTATCCAGCTTGTACAGCTTTGTGAGGCAATTCTGAGCCTGTGAAGACATTAAAAAAAAATCAGAAATATCCACTTGAATTTTGTCAACAGTGGCAGGGTCATTTGGGTGCTTCTCTGCTCTTGCATTCCCTGTGCTACAGTATAAAGTAACTTCAGCTGTAAGTCAAATATTCAAATCTCACAACAGGACATGGGCTCAGATCAAAAGCTGACCAGGCACTTCAGTAGAAGGTGCCACTGCATTGCTTTTGGGTGAGATGGCAGGTCAAGGTCATGTTTGAGACCCTCCATGTAGAAGACAAAGTCTCACTGCATTGACATCTGTTCTCCTTGACCAAAAATTATTTTTTGATAAAACAGGCTCTGACCCAAAGATGTCAGATTTTCAGTCTGTGGCCCAGATTTAACCCATTAGATATGTCTGTTCCTAGTGCCCAATTCATATTCTGAAAATGCAGGCCTGTATTTAAAAAAAAAAAGAACTGACTCTGCGTTGCAAATGTAACCATACAAACATGACCCAAATGCAGTGAGTTTTTAAAAAGTCTGAAATATCAGCTCCAAGAGAAGTATGGACTCTTTCCTGGTGCTCTCCACGTTGGTATGGTTTCTGAAGCTCAAGGAGAGTGCACTAAGGGACAGATATTAAAATAATTTAGACATACAGTTGTACATGCAGTTATCACAAGCAGCATATGCAAAACAACCTGTTCAAATAAACAAACAGCAGAACCAGCAGTGTGTTAGATCTCTCTAGTTGCCCCAGGCCAGCAAGGTACCTAGATGCAAGCTTGTGTTTAAGCATGTGACTAGCCCATCAGTTTCAGAGAGACTACTCATATACTCAACATCAAGTCTTGCACCTAGGTGTTTCAACTGGATTGGGATCAAAATAATGCAAAATGTAATTTGGTAAGTAAAAGTTTACTTATTCCATGTGGGCCGTTTTCAACCCATGCTCTTTGTGAAAATTTCCCAGCTTTATCAAAGGATGCCCTGCTATCCTGTGACAGCTGTATAAAGTAGGATTCAGCAACCCATGAACCTTGAGACTGGACCGAGCCCACAAAGAGGTTGGATCCAGCCTGTGAAGGTCCAGCTCAGCTTGAGGCAGTGCAGGGGATTGGAAAAATACAGCTATGCTGAGCCTTCCACCCCTCTGCAGCCCTCCCTGGTCCTCTCTCATGCCTCAGCTTAACCTTAAGGGTTTCTGAGGAGAGAATAAGCAGAGGCAGATTGGGTGCTCCATAGGCTGGAGATTTGTACCCCATGGCAGGGGACCAAGTCACAAGCTTCAGCCCATGGCAGCAAAATGTTGCCTAACCCTGGTATAAAGGATTAGAATTGTAGCCCAACTCCACCTAGTTTCACAACTGCAAACAGATTTGGGCCCTCTCCATGGACCGTGAGAATCTGTCCCTAGAACCTGATCCAGCATTCTCTGAAGAAAGGGAAAGGACTTCACTTGACATTGGTGGGATCCCTAAAGTCTATGATTATATGATAAAGTATTCCTGACTGTATAGTGCTGATATGACGACTACCCACATTTCACACATTGCTTTAGGAAGCATTTGGGGATGCTTGTTTCAAAAGATACTATATAAAACTGAATTCTATTCTATTCTCTTCAACAGTACACAGGACTGTATTAATATGAACATCACTTGCAAATCAAGGAAATTGATTCTCCAACTCTATACAGCACTGGTGAGGCCTCATCTGGAGTACTATGTCCGTGGGCATATCTAGGATTTTGAAAAGAGGGGTGCAGGTGGTATGACATATCACATATAACACAACACATATTTTTCTCCAGTGAAATGGAAACTATATCCTTTACTAATATGCTAACAGAGTAGCACTATACAAATGTAACTATTGGAATGTGCACATATTTGTTAATGATATATAAAGTTTAAAAAGAACACAACAAACTAGGCAAAAAATAGTCAAAATTGTCAGAAAATATTGTTTCATTAGTCCTATAGTCATAATTATATGCACTGAGATTCATACAACAAAATCTAGCCTTCTTGAGCATCTTGACAGTGCCTCCAATACCACACCATCATTCATTTCTACACCTGACTTAATATTACCAGATTTGAGTTAAATGTTTTTAACTAGTGTTAAAAACAGTGTGCAAGACTGTGAAATAGCAGAGAGACATTACTGGAATGGTTAACAGACAGCAAAACTGAAAAAGAAAGAATAATTTGAATATCAGAACCTCAAGACCATAACAAAGAATAGACAGTCATTAACACCTGTGGACTAGAGAGAGCTTAAGGGGAATCAGGGAGATGACAATGAGCTATGAGGTCAATTGACTCTTTCAGTACTGCCAGAATAGAACCTCTCAGAGTGTTGGTTTTAAAGTTTGAGTAGAGCAGGAATCAAAGGTGGAGGGGAGCATTGAAATTGCATCACTGCATCTCCCTCTGGACCTGCCCCCATCTGTGTTCACTTTTGGGCTCCACATTTCAAGAAATATGGAAAAATTAGAAAGAGTCCAGTGGAGAATGACAGAAATTATTAAAGACTTGGGAAACTTAATTTATGAGGAAAGGTTGAAAGAACTTGGATTATTTAGTCTGGAGAACAGAAGACAAAAGGGGTGAGGGTGGGATTTGATAACAGTCTTCAAAATACCTGAAGGATGATTACATGGAGGATGGTGACAGACTATTTCCTGTGACCACAAGTATCAGGACAAGGAGCAAGGTTTATAAATTCCAGAAAGAGAAATTTGGGATCAATATTAGGATGGATTTCTCATTATAAGAGCATATCTACACATGCATTTAAACACAACTAAATTTAATGTGCATTAAGCTGATAAGCATGAAGTAATTTTTAACAGATTTTCTACACATGAAGAGATTTGGCACTAAAGTTAGTGCCAAGTCCCTGCAGCCCTGCCATATGCCCCTAGTGGCTGGGCAGACCCGGCACTAAAGTTAGTGTCCAGTTGCATCTACACATGCTTTAACTAATCATGTCTAAATTTGATACCTGCTAATTTTGCCATTTTTAATGTACACTAAGGGTGCACATGTGTAGACACACGCCCGTAATGTATATTAAATTAGGTCATGCTCATTAATGCATCTCGTGTAGACATGCCCTAAAAATAAGAAACTATTCGAACAGGCTAAACACAGAGTAGCCTGACCCTGGAATTTCTGTCCTTCAATTCTTTTAAAGACACTTTAGTCAGGAATTATTATCCTATCTTGAGTGGGAGGGTTGGGTGGACTAGATGACTTTGTGAGATCCCTTCCAGCCTTATTATTCTATGAATTTAAGTTTCTACCCTTACACTGGTATTTTATGTAGCCAGAAAATAATTGTGCTAATCACAGAGGGCATTTATACACATGCTCTGGGAGTGAGGGGAGGGGACGCAGAACATAGAGTGCCCAAAGCATCAGGTGTATCAGGGTCCCCACACTGAAAAATGGCAGTCGGGGTACTTTAACTAAAGATGAACTTTAGTTAAAGTACCCCCACTGCCATTTTTCAGCACGGGGATGCTGATACACATGGTACTATAGTCTGCTGGAGCACGGTAATTACCAAGCTCCAGCAGACACGATTAATCATTTAATCCAATGTGCTGTAATTACAGTGCATCAGACCAACTTCACTGCATTGTGTATAGATGCCAGAGCTTGTAAATCAGAATTTAGAAAGGAAAAAACCACTGTACAGACATTTGGAATTGTCTGAGAACTATTCTGTATTTTCAGTGTAAAACAAAATGAATGAATTCTAATTTTGGTCTCCCTGATAACAACTAACAAGGATCCCCTAATTCAGAGTAACCACTTTGCACTCCTCTGTCCAAGCAATTTGAATATAAAGCTTTAGATCCCAGTACAGAGATGAAAATTCTACTGCAAGTGTCTTAGGTCTGATTTAGGGGCACCGAGTCTGTTCTTCCTCCCTGTATTCAGTAGAACTTGGACCAGGAGACATCCCTATGCTATGCTGATCTTTCCCTTCTTTTTTGGTCTCTTGTGGTCTTTACAGTCCAGCAAAAAAGTAAAGTTACTTTCTAGCTACTGAAAACCAGAGCAGAGAAATGGGTTTATACAGAGCAGCTTCCAAAGGAGTTCAGAGGAAACTTAGGCAGCCATTGCTTACAATACTGACATGCGCTCTGTGTTGTTTCGTTGTAGTAGAGGAAGGATGATCCTGGAAAAGAATATACTGGGCACCTTGCAGGACCTGGGAGACCTGAGCTCTGTCTCCGATTCAGTCACAGACTTCCTTTGCAATGCAAAGCCATTTAATCTCTTTGCACATTTGTAAAACCAGGATAATTCCTTACCACCCTGCTATGAGGACTGTGAAATTCCATCTAATATGGTAATGATGAAAGCCATAGAAATACTCAAATGCAGAAAATTGACAAAATCCAAGATAAAATCAGTAATCAATTCCTGGCGGAGTCTTATCTTTTAAAATTCTAATCCTTATTCTGAGGTTTTATAGTCTGAGTCACAATCTCTTAGAACTGGTAAAAATGTTCAACAAATGGCAAGAAAGATTCATTACAGCTAAAAGCCCACGAACAAGCTGCCAGGCAAACTAAAGCAAAGAAGAATGCATTTACATTTTACAATACAACCACACACTTGTAGAAGTTAACTGATCCTTATCATAACTCTGTATCACTCTCAGATATAGCATATGTTACAGAATGCTTTGAATTCAAGGCTCGATATCAAAACGCAACACACAACATGCACTTTTCTGTCATTCTTAAAAAAAAAAGACCAGTTAGGAGGAGGGAAGAGCCCCCTGTGTTGGCCTCATTTACTTCCAGGACCCACTCTCACCTCCATTTTTATGGGCACAGTATGCATCCATAATTCTAGTCAAAGGGAATGCTCACTGCAGCAAAACCTGGTAGTAAATATATTATCAGCTCACTACTAGTTAAATGTTTGCAGGGCTGGAAGACTCCTATTACAGAGATCCTGTCTGGCAGAGGACTGGGGCTGTGTTCCCACTGAAATCCCCCAGGGATCCATTTTAATTCTCTGGGATGTGGTCAGAGCAATAGCCAGGCTCTTAGGGATAGAATAGATCAAAAACACCCATAAAAACCCCCACACAGCTCTGAGCTGTATTTTCCACTTGTCATTCTTGAATGGTAACCAAGAGCCACAGCCTAGGTATATCTTTGCCTCACTGGGAGCCAGACCAATGGAAGAGGAGTCTTCTGGTACTCTGGAGCACAGTGCACACTGGCTACTGGGACCTTGTGGAGCAGCCCAGAAGTATCAATGCAAGGTCACCCTATAGAATTACATGCCTTGTCTATATTTAGGGTTTTTGTGCCAATGTAGCCAATCCAATATAGCTGCATTGTTCTAACCCCTTCATGTAGTCATGATGCATCAGTGTAAAAAGTGACATTCATGTTTGTGTTGCGTATCCATGTTACACTTTTGCTCATAAAAAAATGCCTATGGCAGGTAAGCCCTTGGGGCTGCTCTAAATTGTGCTGGACCCAAGGGAAGGGTAGGAAACTGGAAGGTACAAAGGTGGCTTAAAGCTGCCTTTGCCTCCCTTGATTGGGCTGCACCTCAAAGTTAGTGCTCCAAGTTTTGGGGGGCAGTGTTCTTTTGTCATTAGAAAGGAAACCATGTGGAGGGGAGAGTGGAACCTCTCAACATCAGGAGACTCATTTCAAATCTGGGGGACTGGGAGAGTTGGAATCTACTTTAGTTCTCTTACATTCTCCCGGAATACCTGGTGTCTCAGGCGATCTCCAGAGAGCCCTCGGTGTCCTTCTCCACAGCCATAAGCACAGCCCAAGGATTTCACTATTTTGATCAGCATAGTTAGTGCCAGCCGATGGGTGCTTATTGGAGTGGTTTCATCCTAGAGTCACAGAACAGAAACAATATCACATGAAACTGCAGTCAGAGTAACTGATAAATTGTTAGCCTTTGCTTGTAACAAACTATTGGGAATTTTTGCTCTCAGACAGTCCATAATGCATAAGGTTAAGTTAAATAACTCTTGAAAATCTTGTTGTAATGTATCTATTTGCATTTGGGACCTAATTATGCAAAACCTTGCTAGCCCATGTAATTCTTACCACTTTGAATAGTCCTCATTGATGTCAAGTGGATTATTCCAACTAGTCAATTCTCTTTGATATAAGAACCAATTTGTGCAACTTATATTTGAGGGCAAGCAGTACTTTACTCCAAAAACAGTCTCACCGAGGCCCATGGGAATACATTTGAGGTACTACTGAGCATGAGTAAGTGGAGTAGCATATTACCCTAAGGAACTAAGGCTGCCTATACATGTGCTTGAGAGGTGGGGAGGGGGGTGTTCTCTCCTGGAGAGCTGCTCTAATTAAAATGCCTCACCATCACACATATTAAGCCCCCACAGGTTTAAAAATGGCCACGGGACACTTTATCTAAATTTCACTTGATGTAAAGCACCCCAGCAGTCATTTTTAAACCAGTGAAGGCTTATACATGTGATGGTGAGGCCATGCTGGAGCGTTCTAATTAGAACATGAACCAGCATATGTATATGCAGCCTAAAGGACCAGAATCCTCTCTCTCTACTGAAGAAATAAAACAAGGGTTGTATCTGAGCTAGCAGATAATGCCCTGGACTAGGAGTCAGTAGGCTTGTGTGCCATTTCCAGCCTAGCCCTGCCACTGGTCTAATGTGACACCTTGGCATTACAGTTCTATTTTCTCTCCCTGCATCCATCTGTTTTATCTATTTAGACTATAAACTCATCAGGGCATGGGACAGGTCTTACTATTTATTTTATACGGCCTGAAATATGGGAGACTCTGACTACTACTGATGGCTAGAATATGATATTTAGAGGTTTGCTTTTAGGAATTGGCTTGTAGGTAAAGTAGATATGCATTAGAACAGGGGTGGGAAAAATCTGGTCTGTGGGCCAAATCCAGCCCATCAGGCCATTCTATCCACCCCCTGGGGACCCTAACAAATTTAGAAAATTTATTATTATCTTCCTGGTGCCAGCAGCAGCAGGACCCAGGAGCCAGTGGTAGGACCTAGGGGCAGCAGCAGCAAGGCCCACACAACTCCACCCCACCCCTAGGCTCCCCACCCCCACCCGGAAGCTTCTGCCTGTTCCCCCACTCTCCTTCCATCCAAGAGTGCAAACCCTGGTAAGAACGAGCAAAGGAGGGGCGTGAGGGGGAGAAGAATCGCTGTCAGAGCAGGAGCCAGTTTGGCCCCACTCGCACAGCACAGCACAGCACAGCAGGAGCCAGCTGGGAACTGCGGGGCTTGGGTTGTCTCATGCTGTGTTCTGCGGTCTCAGCTGGGAACCACGTGCTGCCAGAGTGGTAGGCAGGCAGGGGGGAGTGGTGGTGGCAGGTGGGAAAGAAGGGAATTGGTTAGGGAAAGACACACCTTCCCCCCGCATGCTCCCCCACCCCACATACACACATAGCCACACACCCCCAAGCCCCATACCCACTCACCCCTCCACAAACCCCCCATACACCCTTCCCCATGATGGTGACCAGGGGGTGGGGCAACTGTCAAGTGGAGGGGCTACCCATGCAGCCCTTGGCAGCTCATCAAAACTTGTTAAGCAGCCCTCTAGCTGAAATAATTACCTGCCCCTGCATTAGAACAATGGTCCAGGGGAATGGCAAGGGTTTCTTAAAGCCTGTTTGTGGCAAAGTTTCCTTCAAGGCCCACTGTGTCTGAAGCCAGCAGGCACACAGGCTGGGAATTGAAGACATGTACCACACTGCTCTGTAACATGAGATAAGGTGGCATTAGGTCACAGTGACCAGCGGCAGAGCCCCTGGGATTTCTGGTTTTGGTGGATGGACCAAATTAAGACACCAGTAAATAACCAAATTAAGATGTGTGCATGTGATGGGTTTACTGGCACAAAGGAATATGCTGACAGGACAGAATGTGGACAGTAGGATGACCACAGTGAGACCAATCAATGATAGCCGGGAATGAAAAGTCATCAAAGGATTTCAGAACATCAAAGGGCCCCCGAGAAGGGAACCCATGGCCACCATCGACAGAGGGTACACCACCAGCCCATCTCACCCACCCCACTTGGGGGTAGTGAGCTGAGGCCCTCAACTTCCAGTCTGCTGACTGCTGACATTCAAGAGAGAACCACAGGGTGAGGCTTGCATACTGGCCAGATGTACCTTCCCCCATGCAGCCTTTGGACTGGTAGATATAGAATTGAGGGTGTTATTTTGTTTGCTTTGCCTGCATTATTCTTATCTGCTATCATTGTGTACTATTATTCTTATTGTGCTATCATTGCCTATTATTCAATGGAGAAGTCGTGGTCGGTCTAAGGGTTTGGGTCTACCCAGAACAAGGTATTTGGGTTATAAATCCAGTGCCAACACTATTGTAAGACAAAAAGCAAATGAACCCAGCATTCCTTTTCTTCTTCCTCATTTATTAACTTCTGCCTAAAATCAAAACTTTAAAAAATATATTGAGCTGTAAAAGGAGGCTTATTTTTCAAAATATTATGCTTGAATAAGGTCTGAGAGCCCTTAAATACTGACAATAAAAACACTGTTTTGCTTTATCCCAGAGAATACTGAAATATACTTTTACTTTAAAATGAATAAAGGTCCAACCAATTAATTAGTTAAATATCCCGTATTCCAGTCAAAGCAAAAAGCAGCTTTTTAAAGGCAACGATAAAGTAAAATGGGGCTGCTGAGAATACAGGCTTTAAATTTGTCCATTTTTTCTTATTCATTTTAGGTTGCATTTTAAACAATCCAAATGTAATCTTTTGCTATTGAAGGTGTTTTTTATCTGTCAAGAGGTATATAACTATTGCATAATTATCTGTCTGCCCAGATACTGAGTGAATCCTAGGATGTGTCTGCACTACACATTGCATGTACATAGCCATAGTAGTTTTGGACTGGTTATCCCAGGTTACTGATAACAGCATACCTGTGGCAGCATGGAGCTTACTGTGGATTACAAAACATGCTTAAAAACCTGGGTAAATACTCTGGGGTTAGCCCATACTGTGCTCTGTGCTGCCATAGTTACATTGCTATCAGTAACAAAGCTAACTCAGTCTAAAGCTAATTCAGGTATGCTGCAAAACTGTACCCATGGCAGTGCCTGTATTCCTACAGTGATTAATCCATAACAGTTTACATTATATAAATACCCTACTGTCAAATACCTGTACCCTGTAGTCAGTTCTTACCTAGGGCTATGCACCAATAATGTGCTTACCTGGTATTTACTAAGAAATTCAATGAACACTTATTGCTATAGCACTTAAAAGTATTTGTATTAAATATACTTCTGTACTCACTGCAGTTAAGGGAAAAGTTTCTATGTAAACCCCAAATGTCTATACTGGGGTTTACATTCATACAAAACAGAAAAGTTAAACAGATATAAAATCTACCTTTATATTCATATAACTGAGTGCATCTACACTTTGAATTAACATGGAGCAATAAACTCTAGTGCAGTTTATGCCAGTCAGCTGCTTTCAGACACAGCATATACATGTCCACCCATACTTTGAGCCAGGGCAGAACAGCTCCAGGCTGGCAGCAGGCTCGAGGGGGGTCAAGCCCAAGCTCTGGTATCAGGTGGCAGAAGGGCTGGCTGGGGACAAGGGTGCTAAAGTGCGACACGGTGCTAAAGTGCGACACAAGCAGCCCTAACACATTAGCACTCTCATGCCCTAGCCAGCCACTGTCACCATCTACATGTGCATTTCAGCACACATAATTACTCCGCTGTAGACAGTACTATCCTATAGCAGAGTAAATTAATTTACTGTGCCTTAATACTGGCGCATGTGTAGATAGCAGTGCTTTACTGCAGAGCTAATTAGTCAACTGCAGTAAAGCATACATGTAGATGCAACCACTGTGGCTATATGTGGGAAGGGGTTTTGCACCACTTTAAACCAGTACCACTTTTGAATGTAGACAAAGCTGCAGGCTCAGCCAAAGGTAAATCATAAATATTTGGAGTTTTAAACAAATCTGTTTATGGAATGCCCAAAGTGATCTCAACAAAAATATTAATGGCCTTGAGTAAACTGGTAAGCAACTTGCAAGAGATATACTCAACGCCATTTAAGTGCATAGCTTTGGGATTGAAAAAAGAAAGCTCTGCACTTACCAAAACTTAGTGTAAACAGCAGTGTCAGTAATGTGGTATTAGCAGCACTTAAGCTCATTTTCAAGGGTTCCAATACCAGCACTTCGAAGCTGCTTCCCCACTACTAGTGCCCTTTAGTATGCAGTTACATGGAGTTTAATTATATTACTAAATAGTAGGCTGAAGGGTGCTATACACTTAAGCAGTGTATGTACTTATCTGATAAAATTATTAGGATTTGCTACAATTTAATTATGTTAAATATTGATAGTTATGTCAGTTATGCATAAATATTATATGTATTGTATGCATATATGGTATGTATGTTAGTAGAGTGTAAAAGCCTATGTTGTAGAAGCACCTCCAGTTTTCAATGGTAGGCAGCAGTCTAAAACTAGGAAAGCTGTAACAGCAAGATGTTGTAGTGTGATCTCATAGTAACACTCTTTAGAATATTCTACAGTGCATTTATTAGAGCAAGTTAATTATAGTTACATTATAAACAAGTGCTTAAATAAATGAGCAAAGCACATGTTATGTTCCATGTTCCTTGCTTTTACATTTCTTTCTTCACCTACTCACCAGCTTGCTAAATTCAGGGAAACCTCCCCACCAGCCATATGAAATGGTGAGGTTCTCCCATGTCAAATTAATGCTAATTAGTAAGGTTCTATACCACATAGCCATGTTGTTTAGCTGTAGAAAAAGTTGGAGATGAAAAATCTGACTCATTTCAGAAGGCAGAAAGCATTGATATTAAATATGAATCCAGATTTTCAATTGAAATATATGTCTTCAGATCTCTCAGATTCCCAGCATGTACTTGCTACAGTCTGATCCAGTGAAAGATGCAATGAAAGCAATATCTGGTTCAAAAAGTTTGCAACTTTACAAGTGTAGTAGATAGGAATATAACTAAATTGACATCACAGCATTTGGCTTTTCCCAGGTCTGCTTAGGTGGGAAAACAGTATTTTCCAAACTGGCTGAAATATTATACAATAGGGAGAAACAAGTTTAGGAGTTAGCAAAACTACTAACTCCATGCCAGATACTGAAGGGCCATAATTCAAATACTGGTTATCAAGAAAAATGAACTGAGCCACAGATCTAGATTTTTATACTTTCTTTAGCTTTACATGATAAAAAGCACCTATCTACAATAAGGAACATAGTTTTTATATACAGGTGTACTACAGTTGTTTTTCTGCAGTAGTCACAGCCACAGCAGCTAAATTCTCCATTGTGATGCACTCATTACAGTGATGAGTGCAATCACAGTGATTTTGCTGTGCATACTGCAGCAAAACAAATTAATTTAAGATGTCTTTGTGGTGTCAATAAAAGAAAGTCTGGCAGTTTCCCTCCCTATCAGGAAGGGAAATTATAATTGCACAACACAAATACACAAATGTCTCCATGGGCATAGGCCTCATGCCTCACGTACTATTTGGAAATATCATACGTAGTGGCCATGAAATACCTTCTCTTGTTTTTTGTCATTCTTTTCATAAGGACCGCCGCCGCCGCCGCTGCCACCTCCTCCACCTCCATCGCCTCCACCACCTCCCCCTCCACCACCTCCATCTTCTTCTGCTCCATCTCCAGCTCCACTGACTGAGGGAGCCACAAATCCACAGGCAGAGCCACCTGATGTGGCCCCCTTGATCTGGAAGGATCCTTCACTTGGTCTCTTTTCAGGGGCCTCATTTTCTTTGTTCTCACTCTTCCTTCTGACTTTCTCCACGCAGGGCACCACACCAAGCTGAAGCAGGCATTCAACAATGTTCAGTGCCACGTCACAAATGCGGGAGGTAATGTCATGGTTCAAAACTAAGTAAACAGCTTTCAGAACTACCTAGAAAGGTGAAAACAATGCATTTTGGTCAGATTTATTTTCTCTCCTCTTCTTATTACTAATTATTATGAATATTATTATAGTACCTAGGAGCTGGACCCATGGACCAGAACCCCCAAGTGGTTGGTATTGTGTAAACAGAACAAAAAGATGGTCCCTGCTCCCAAAAGTCTCTGCTCTAGGTATAGGACAAAAACAATGGATTGGAAACAGACCACTATGGGGCAATAAGAGAGATGACTTTGGTCAATATGAGAGGCAGTGATTTCATTGCACACATAAGTCAACTCTTGCCAAGTTGTTGTAGGCATCACAGTATGTGGGAGTTTGAACAAGTAGTCTGAATGGGGATAAAGTCTCTGTTTTATAGAAGTGTTCAGGGAGCTTGGCTGGAGCTGCTAGGGAATACTAGAAGCACTAAATAATAGTATCACTAAAGAATATTAGGTTTTGCAAGGCAAATGCCTTGGGGCTTAGCTACTTCTTTTCATTTTAATTTGACTAAATTCTGTTAAATGTGAAAGATTTATATCATCCTGTCAAGTAGACAGAAATGGTTGCGGTTTTTTTGCTAGGATCTATTGCAGTGGGGGCAGAGGAAGGAGCTGAGAAATTCTGTGATTCTAAATATTTCACAACCTCTTGGTATTGAGAGGAAAGAATCATAAATGAGAAGAAATAGAGAAAGAAAGCTTTCTGCTACGATGTGTATGTTTCCCTAGTTTTCAGTAAACCTTTATGGGTATATTCCCCTCCAGGGGTTCTTGCATTACTCTTATTAAAGCTAAGAGAAGGTGCATTAACTAGATGTACCCTTATTGTACTTTCTAAATGACCTTCAGGCACTGCTGGAAGTAGACAGACATACAGAGATTGTGGGGAAAAAAACAGGCACACCCCTCATCTCTAAGGTTAGCTCAGTGGCACAGCTATGTTGGTAGAAGAGAGATATACGACTCTTTCACTTACCGAAAGATCCAGCATTCCATTCTTGTGGACAAAGTTATTTGTTCCATCGATGTGATCTGTGTCCTCCAAGCAGCTATAATTGATGCAGGAGTCAGTCAAACTCCGTGGGAGGTTGGCACATGCCAGTGGTTCATGGGGCATCTCTGGAATAGGTACCTGATTGCAGAGTTTTCGCATGTGCTCACTGAAGAAATCTGCGTAGCCCACGTTAAATGAGGCTAATGTGGTGTTGAAAGTTGCCACTGTAATGGTGGAGATTTGGGAGCGTACTGCAAGAAAAAAAAATATGTGTCTTGGCAATTTGATTCTAATGATGCAATTATAGAATTAAGGCTGTGGCTATTGTGGCATTTTACAAGGGTTTTCACAAAGGCTGTCTTTCTTTCCTGAATTCTGTACAGCACTGAAATGAAGAGATCCAAAGGTAGCTTCATTCTTTTTGAAGTTCTATCTCTGGTCCTCAGCACAAAATTAGAACTGTAGATTAAAATTGCAGCAGCTTGAAACAATCCCCTAGGTGTCATTATCTCAACAGAAAATAGCTGGAGAAAAGTGTGTCTCAGACACTTCCCATAAATTCTTTGAAATATCCCTAAAGTAGGGGCTGTGAAAAAAAGAAGTGCTGTAGATCCACTTTGCAGGCTCAATGTCTCCACCGGAGTATCTGAAGAACATTCCAGGTGAGTTAGTTAGCACCACTCTCAGTGGCAGAGCTAAATAGCCCATTTATGACATCTCACAGACATGGTTACAATACTTCCGGGTAAAAGGCAGCATGTGGCAAGCAGCATGACATGTCTGGAGGTGCCACTACCTGGTAATTTTACTGCGTACACATGGCCTAAGGGATTTTGGTCCTATTAATTTGCTGTTCTAGAGGCTGATCTTTAATTTTGTGTTAAAATAGGTAGCCAGTGCTTTTGGGACATCAAAAAAGGAACATCTAATTCTAATTTCAAATAAACCAGCTTTCTCTTTTCTGTTTTTCAGAGCAGTTTAGTTTGCACAAATCAATATCTGGAACTTTATTCTTCTCTAGCAGTCTTCAGGCATATCAATAAAACATTCTTCACCCTGGAAGTCACATGAACCTTATCAGGACCAGATTATGGAGGAAAATTCTTTTTAAAGATGCATTTAAAAAAAGTCCATATTTTTCAGAACATGTAGCCATTACTTATTACTTCAGGTATAGGTGACGATTTTAAAAAACACATACAGAACAAAGTTCCCAACCTAGGGAAATAAAATGACATCCTGTACTGTATCTTTACTTGTATTATCTTACCATATGACTTATTGACCAAGAGCTAAATGGTTTGTGGGTCTGTGGAGATAAGGGAGAATATAAACATCCATCATTTACACCTTACATGTAAGTGCCTATTACTCCCCTGGATCACGTGGGTAGGGCCTAATCAAAGCACGGTCTCTGCTTTCCAATGCACCAACAAGCAGAGATGAGGCACTGCAAGGATGGACATAAGTCAGCAGAAAATTATTTCCCAACTGCAGCAAACAGAGAGCAGAGAGGGAATTATGGCTGCACAACACAGCGTCACTTACTATAGGTTGTGTCCTTGTGGCCTCAAAATGGTCAATGGGATTATTTGTACAGGTGCTATAAAATCAGGCCTGGAGTGCTCCAACTTAGGCAACTACAATATAGAGATGTAACCATATGCTGGGAATGGCAGACACAGACCACTGGCATTCTGGAAGCACTGGGAGTTGTTTGCTGTTCTCTACATGGAAGGCAGAAGGGGTGAAGTTATGTTCTCTGTCTGCTGCAGGAGCAAGGGGGACTGGATCAATGTCTGCATCTTCTCACTCAGTGCAACAGCAGCTATGCCCTTGCTGTAGGGCTGGAGACACCAGTGTACCTTAAAAAATCTGCCTTCTTCCCCCCCAGATGGGGACACCAGACAGCTCAGTCTGATCTAAACACTATGCTGATAGAATCCAGCTTTCATCAGCTTAGTTTATGTCATTCAACAAGCTGGTATACCAACATACCAGCAGAAAGCTCCTTATGTCTCCATGAGTCAGCAATAGCATAACTAGCATAGACTGATTGGTCATCAAGTCCAGGAGTGGGGGGCATAGAAATATCAGCTGCTCTTGCAGCTGCATGATTGCAGTGGTGCCATGGCACCACCCAGAAGTTGCTGCTGTCCCCAAGTATCCTGTTGTTGCAGGTGCCCAGCTGCTTTGTTAAGGACCATAGCACTCAAGCTTAAAATTAATGTCATGTGATTTAGTTTCAGCCCTTTATTTGAAATGATGGGGACCAAATGAACTACAAATAGAAAGAACAGGAGTCTACTGAGTGTTGTGTATGTATGCCCCCCATGGCTTTTGTAGAGGGCTCTGAAGGGTATGCTCTGGTTCAGTGGAACAGGAAGCCACCAGGAAGATTAGAGCAGACATGGGGCCTTCAGTAAGCAGATGACACTTTGCTCCACATCTACATCTCAGCTGACCCTAGTGGGGCAGCTGAACAATGTGTTCAGTGTTCCAGTAAAATTAGATGGGGGTTGGTTTGCTGCAGTGCCATCCAGAAAAAAGAGATGCAACTCCTCTGGCCAAAACCACTGAAAAAAAGATAGGTATTTATGACAGGACCTGTGCCCTAGGGGTGACTGTGACACCCTCTGGTGGACATGTGGCCCCTGCTCTGGCCCCTTGGGGTACCCTTCCCAGTTATTTTGCCTTGATATTGCTCAAAGCATTTGGGAGGCTGCCCCAAGGTCTCAGAGTGGGTCCAGTCCACTGCAAATTTGCCACTTGGGCACTCAGTTGTGGCCCTTCTGGCCCTATTAATGCGATAAGAGCACCAGGCGCCTTATGGGCCATGCTCATAGCCTCTGCTTTCCCCTATAGCCATACCCATGCCTTCCAGATGACACTCCAGACTTCTCCACACTGGTTTGTACAGGCTTTGGTTGTCTTGACTTCGGCCTGCTGGTTACTCTAGCTGCAGACTTGTAAGCTTGGGCCCACCCACACTGGTTGGCACCTCAATCCCAGCCTTATCATCAATCACTATGTGGCCCCTGTCATCCCTCTGGGCTCAGGCACTAGCCTTCTGAGACCAAGTGTATCTGCTTTTGGGGTCAGGTTTTAGGTCCCCCTCCAGCTTCCACTTGTCTCTGTTTCCCAACTCGGGATCCAACTCAGACATGCCCCTCCCCCCAGATCTGAGGGTGGTTTGGGAGCCTGCCAGGGTATCTCCTGCGGCACCTCTCTCCTAGGAACTTCCTACAACACACTATCAGACTACCTGCCTTCTTCCAGGCACTGGGTTTACATGCTCTGGAGCCCTGCCCCTTTTGGTCAGGTGACTCCCTAATAAAGCACAGGGGGTTTTCCTTTTGCTTAATAGACAGCCCGCCCTTCCCTGCTGCAACTTAACTATGCTGCTTGCAGCCCTTATTTTTCAGCTGCTTTGAAATCTGCACCCCTGATCCAGCTCTTTACAATGCAGCTAGCTTTGGCTCAGCTGCCTGCCTATACAGCAAGGGCTAGCCTGCAATCCTTTCCCCATTAAGAAGCAGGGGTCTTTGGCTCCCTGTTACATATTACATCAGGCCAAGGATATGCAGCAGGGGTTTTTTAGGAACAGAATAGCTTTCTGTTACTCAGGCTTTGTACTTAGTGGTTATGCCCAAAACCACTTGGTTGCAGCTGAGGTCTGGTATCTATGCAGTAAGAAGTGTTGTGTAGCTGGAGCTCTCTATGGGGCAAAATTGTCCAGTGTGGCCTGTAACTCAGATCAGCTGCTGAAAGCCACATTATTTCCTCCCATTAATTAAAAACTTATTTTTATCCTGAAATAGGTCAAAAATGGGTCAAACTTTTGGAGAACATTTTCACCAACACTTCATCCTCCTTTATTTTCTCCCATCAAAATTTCGGTGTAAGATGCCATTAGAATTCCACATTTGGAAATTGTTTGACTAGACTATTTTACTCTTTTCTGAAAACTCTGACAGCTGCTACCCCTAACAGATACAGTGGCTAGCTGAACACATGCTAATAAAAAAACACAGATCTTTGATAGTGTGATACATTCTCACCTTAAAGTGAACCAGACATCACCAGTACTACTGAGAGTGGTCATTGACCTAAACATTTGTATACAAAAACAGCCCCTTCTCTTCTGAATGTCAAAGGGTTTCACAGGAAGAATGTAAAATAGCAATTTTGGGACCTAGCTTGGGATTTTTGTCTGCCTTCCTTCTCTGACAGAAATTTCCTTAAGACTCTTAGGCAAATCACTTAGGGGCAGATTTTAAAGGTAATTAGGTACCTAAAGCTTTTAAAAATCAAGCTCTTAGCCTCTGTGCATCTTAGTTCCCCTTGGTAATATGGGAATAATAATCATCTCCCTACAACAAAGAGGTGCTGTGGGGTTATGTTTATTAAAACCTGTGAATAGTTCATGCACTGGGAATAATGAAGATACTGTACAGCAAATAGATAAATGTGAGTTTTAAATCTTTTCTGCATCTGGTTAAAAGGAAAGCAGCAGTTCCCCATGCTTGATTTTGCCATCAAGGCAATAGAATAGCTCTTTATTAACAGCACCTTCCTTACAAGGCTGAGCTGTCTTGTAGTGCTTTTAAAATTGCATACCTAGAAAAAAGTGACAATGCTTTTGTCCTGTTGGTAGTCACTTCCCTTACTGAAACAGCAGGAGCATAGTGCTGATGGTCTGGCCATATGCTGATAAGAGCAATTATAATCTGCCCATCTTCATTGCCTTTGTAGTTTGGCAGGACACTGCAATTTGATTAACTTCCATAATTGCCAAGCCAAACCATTCAAAATGTTAAGTCAGGTTCCAAGAAAACATGGATCCTTTCCTTTCTTCTAGTCTTGGAGCTCTTGTTGTTTGCCTTTTGATTTCTGAGTCTTTAGGGTTTGCATTGTTACAAGGTTTAAAGCTTTTCTCCACGACCATCTCAGGGTTAAGGAAATTTATTTATACCAGGTGCAAACTGAGATTTTCACAAAGTCTCCTAATTCCAACAGTTGGAAGTTTAAGAAAAGCAAATACTGAAAATGCATAATAATAGTAACAATAATAATAAAACCCATTACTGCTGATTTCTAACCCTACATTTTTGTGCCATGATGTTGTGCACTGTTAAAAAGATGTTGTTTGCCATCCCAGAGGTGGCTGAACATTCTTTAGTGAAACTACTAGATAAGTCTAAAAGACATTTATGATTATCCCAAGTAAATAAATAATTAGATGTATAGAAGAACAGAAAGTCTAAAGTGAGATTAACCTAATATTCATTAAATGAGAATGCCAACATCATCTCAGCCCCTTGCAGCTAATACCTCAGTGAGACATTTGCTCTAGTTGTACTTAATTTACCTTCTTTGACTGTATTCTCTCCATGGCTGTTTGAGTGGTCAGGCAAATCAGTGACGAGAGTATGATGAGAGTGTGAATGCCTAGCACTCAGGCTCTCCATCTCCGTAGGTGTGTCAGAGCTTCCCCGTCTGGTAAACTTTCCTATAGGCAGCATAAGAAATAGACATTCAAGGCCAGATTCTTTTCCACATATTCAGCATCTAAGTAGTCAACCCTGCTCAAGTCCCTGAAAAACCACAAAGCACAAAGATGAATATGTCTTCTTCTACTTGCTATTTGTGACAATTTTAAGGCAAGGATGACAATATGTTACAAAAGTAAATGTGACAACAGTCTGGTAGATGTTTAAGTAGGATGGAATGGGCTCACATGTACACACCTAGAACATGGAATAGGAGCTGCTCCTCAGTTTCCAAGCGTAAGGATTGCTCTAGGAGTCTCTGCAATGGAAACTGAAGTAGGAGGATGGGGTTTGTTGAAAGAAGTACAAATCTAAGACCATCAGAAAAAAAATTGAAGCAGAACAACTAAACTGTGAAATAATTACGTGATGGCCTGGGAAGTCTGCCTTCCTACAAACTTATGAATTCTGATTGTTTTTTATTAACTCTGTGGACAACTCTAATCCACAATGTTTATTACGTCTGCTGCCATGGATCGTGTCACATATTGTATACTCTCTTGTCATGCATACACATATTTAGAACAGCTTACATGCAGTTTAAACCTTAAGTGGACAGACATACAATCCTGTTAAACTGGTTAAAATCCACTTAGAACCAGACCTAGTTTAAAAGAGTACCTAGATAATCAAGTGCTATTTTGGACTGGTTCAGTGTTATGTGTGGATACCAAGTTTTCTGTGACACGGGTCTGGTGAATCCTCCACACATCCTACATTGCATTATTCCTCATGCCCTTCCTCTCCAGTCCCCCGACACATACAAACTGCTACAACTGGCTGCTCTGTTATGGAGCCAGAACTCTATTGTCCCCTTTGTTGACACTTAAAAAAAAAATCAATGAGCTCCTTTACGCTGCTTGTTCAAAAAATGCTATCTAACAATCAGCTGTGTTTTCACTCCCTATTTGATCTCAGCCCATCATTGTGCCCTCCAGTCCCTACGAACCAAAAAAATAGGTACAATCACTTATGTCAAGCAAGCACATTGCAGACTTTGGTTATATGCAGCTATGGAAGGCTACTGAATTCATGCTTAGGAAACAAGGGAAAGCAGAAAAGTGACAACTCCTTCAGCTACATGTCACTCATTGTCAGTCTGTGATCTCAGCCTGGCAGCACAGCCACTCATCCTGGCTGGCCACCCCACAGTTGACCACCCAGACTGAGCAATGCTGGCCTGAAGCTTCCATCAGGGGCTAGCCCTCTGCCCACTTCCAGTCACCAAAGTGGGCAGTCAGGGTCAGCTGACTCACCTTCCCCCATAAAAGCTCCTGAGCAGAAACAGGAAATGGTCCTTACAACAGGGCTTAAGCTGATCACAGACCAGTTTGCTGTTTCCTCCAACTTGGGCTCTGACTCCACTCTCTGTTTGATCTCCCGGGTTCTTGACCTGGCTTGCTTCCTGACTCCTCTCTCTACCTTATCTCCTGATTTCCTGATTCAGCTTGTTCCTATACCTTGCTCTCAGACTCATCTCCTGGCTTCTCCCTAGATTCTGCTCATTTCTCTTGAACCTGCTTGGTACCTCAGTTCCCCAAGTGGCCCCAGACCTGGCCACCCAATATTAATGGCTCACAAAGCTGCTACAGGACTACCAAAAGAGCCATTAATGTTGACTGGTTCTTCCTTGATAAAACAACAGATATACTGAAGAGATTGACCAAGATAAAGGAAGCAGGTTTCTTCCCATGTTGTTTGAAGAGACATAAGAAGATATTAGAAACTGCTGTTAAAAAAGGAGTGCTCTTTCTGGGCTAGGGTGAACCTGGGGACTATTGGACCTGAACAAACTAAGTAGAGTTATTTTCAGGATCAGAAAGAGACAAACTGATATTTAAGAAGGCAGACAAGAGGATGTAGGGCCCTGAAAAGATTGAGCAAACCCCAAATGGCTCTTGGAGTGGTGAAAACATTGGAGGAAGGAATTCTGAATGGAGGTTTAGTCATTTTTTTCATAAGTCTGCAAGTCTCTGTTTTTGCCTACAAATAAATATGGACACTGAAGAAGTTATTTTGCAAAACTTCTGAGCTCCTTGTCACATATGCCTAAAGGGTTCAACTGTAAACTGGAGTACTCATGTGTGGAGCTCAAAGTAACCAGGGAGAACTGAGAAGCTGACCACTGGGTGCCACTTCCAAGAAAGAGCATCAAACTGCACTGCAGGAGGCAAGCAACTGGGCCTGGATGCTGCCCACGTTCAATGGGTTTAGAAGCTTGCCAGATTCACTGTTTGGACCTAAACACAGTATCTGATAAGTATCCAGTGGGGCAAGATCAGAGAGATGCTGTTAATACCTTTCTCAGTTTGCATACTGCTCTTTTTCTGGCAAGACTTCCACTGCAGCCACAGGTAAGAAAGGGTTGGACTCTCTTGGGATATTTTTGGTCCCTGTTACATTTACTTGTCAGAAACAAACTGACATAAACACAGTATATGAGGTCAGCAGTTAGCATAACTATGCCACTTCTGTAATAGGTATGCAATCCTGCAGGTGAGGGCAAAGGGCATAAGTGGACAGTCTGAACACCTGAGCAGTGGAGGAATAAGAAGTCTCTGCCATCATTTGAACATTCTGGAGGAGAATAAATCATCAAAGTTGGGGCTGAGAGTGTCACCTAATATGGTGGTCTGCCATCCTCCCCTCTCAATGCCACGCCGATCCTCCCCAATCCCGGAGAAGCTGCCGAAGGAAAATGTGCTGCGAGTGGGTGACACGTCCAGATGGTCCTCATGAAGGAGAAAGGGCACACCCATTCTTCGCTGACGTTTTTTCCCTGTGTGGTGGTAAGGAATTGATCCCTTGCGCTCACGCTCCCTATCTTCTTTGCGGCTCTTGAACTGCAGAAGAAAGAGGTGGAGTAGGTTAGATTCAGCCAGAAGCTGAAGAGAATCTGACTAGTTACAGAGAAAGGACAGAAACAGATGCAGGAAAAGCCTTTAGGACCCACCTCAGACTCCCCACTCAAACTCTGTAACATAGCCTGGTCATAGCCCTGATGGATATTGGTACTCTGACACAAACTATGTTTTAAAGATCCAGAGTACCTCATGTTGAGCTGACAGCCAGATCTTTACTATGGTGACTACTAGGATAGGGATTTATTGCCCTAATGTACATCTCCATTCATATCTACACCTTTCTATAAACAACCTCAGACTTTTTTATTTCAAACATTTTATTATTACATTTGTCACTATTATTATTCTGACTGCTCTTGAACCTGCATCGGTGTCTTCTGTCTTTCCTCATACCTTTTCCTGCATTATTATGCAGGGAATCAAACAATCTTATTTGATTTAGTGCTTTTTGTTTCATCACAAGATGGGATTTTAATTTGTACACTCTTCAAAACTGTACTAAGGACCTCAATAGTGGAGTGCTTTAAACAAAGACACAGATACTTTGGTGGGGTAAAAATCAGCTTAAATTAATTGAAATTGAGAGTGCTACTCTGATTAATATTATTTTAAGGATCTGGTCACAAAATTAACTCCCCTGTGGAAAAAGCAAAACCAAATTGATTGATTTCAGTAGCAGTTTTATCTGAGTAAAGGTTTCAGTCTGGGACCATATAAAAAATATGAATACATTCATGGATATCACATGCCCAGATAGACATTTCCTTCAGAAGAAAACAAATTCAAATCCCACATTCAACCTAACCACAGAGTCAGTACAGGCCTTTAAGTATTATAGATGATGATACTGTAATGTAGTTAGTTATAATTCTTATCACCTTCTTAAAGATGTTCATTCCCAGGTCTGTGGAGAGATCTGGAACTGCAGGCCTGCGTAGGTTGGTCAGTGACGCCTTGGAAAAGGCCTCAGTGCTGAGTGATTTTTCTTCTTCATTGCATTTCATTGTGAGATCCTTCAGCCACCACAAGAAAACAGTACAACAAAAGAAGAAATAGCTGATAAGATATCCTATATCCATAGATCACCTATGCTAGGAGACAGCTATAAAGAAAGACCTTAATTTCATCAAAAAATATTCCCATATGAAGATAAACGAGATTTCAAGACTTCTGTTATTTTGGCTGTGGTGAAATATTTGATCATTATACCACCAGAAAAGGCATCAATTATGAATGACGGTCCAATAGATAGGGCAGCAGGTAGAAGTCAGGAAATTTGATGTCTGTTTCCTCCTCTGCTACTAACACATTTTCTAACCTTGAGCAGGTCAGTTCACCTCTCAGAGTCTCAGTTTTACCAGTATATATTAGTTGTGGATAGTTATTATTACCTTCCTTTGAAAAGGGTTTTATTTAAGAGTCAAGTACATACTGGGCGCATCTACACAAGAACTTTACTGTGCAGTAGACTAATTAGCTCTGCAGTAAACATTGCATATCTATATGTGCACCTCTATTGGGCTGGAGTAAACTAATTTACTCTGCAGCAGGATTGTATTTGTAAATAAAAGTACTATCCTGCTGCAGAATAAAAAATTCAACTGCTCCAGTTGAAGTCAGCAGAAATAATCAAATTAGCTGACGTATGCAGGCAGTTAAGTTTCTTGCAAGACCAAGCTATTGAACGTGTAACACCACCCCGAAAAATGCGATAAATAGGGCATAATCCTGGTGCTGAGTTCCCTCTACTCTCAGTAATATCTCTGGCTGCCATTTCAAGGGATAAGCTCTTGGTTTATGAAATGCTTTGGGTCCTTTTAGCTGGTAGACACTAGTGCCTTTTGTAGACACATTCACTGTTTTCTAAATTCTGTTAACCAATTCACATCACACAGTTTGAATCAAATTTCAATTTGAATTTCAATTTGAATTAAGAGTTAATAGTTCATCACTGACCATCAGGGAGGTTTTTGTACATTTCTGCACTTTTGCATTAGAGGTGGCAGGGGGCACTAGACACTGCCCACCATTCACAATCAGAACCACAAACCTGTGCTCACTTGCTACACCTGGTGGTGGGCATGAGCAAGAGTACGCCCTAGAGACCTGTGAGATATACAGGTTAATTAATACAGTTTAAAGTGCCTAGTTTGGACTGCCCTAGTCTGCATTAACTTTAATCGTCATTCAATGAGAATTATCTAATTCACTCTAAAGCCAATTTTAATAAGGACTACAAATGTTCACATGTATATTATGATGGCTGTAGTCTGGATTAAACCTAGAAAAACATAACATCTATAAAAGGCCTAGAAAATTAAGTCAAGATTGTTATTGCGCATCAATAACTAAATCTCTGTACTACTACTTGTGCTGAGTTAGCCAAAAGCACACAACAGGATTTGGGTCCAACCATGCTAGCTGGCTGCTACACAGCACATAAGACAGAGCGTCTGCCCTGAGGAAGATTTGCCTAATAAGAAAGATCAAATTAGTACAGAGGATTGTACTATAGATCTTTTTTGCTATCCTCCTACATGGCTATAACTACTGGCCCATTATTATTTTTGTGACCTTCCAAGTATTATCCTTTTGTGTCCTTCCAACTGTTATCCAGTTTAAATTAGCATGGCATTCAGTCATTACAGTGGTACTAGTCTTATGTTTAATTTAAGCTTTCATTCTTGATCTCTGCAGTGTTACTGCAAGGCCGCAGAGATTTTGTGTCTTGGTTCTGTCCCCTATGCTGGATTTACTACATACAGGTGCAATGCAGGTTTTTCTTTATATTGCTTTGTTGGTATTGAAACAAGTTTCAACGAGAGTCACCAACTAGAGTCATGAAGAAGGTATTCATTTGACTCGTATTCCATTTAGTAGCTCTTCTGTTATGCAACAGGGATCATGATACATTTTCAATTTCCTGCTGAATGAGATATTTTCTAATATATATTTCAGTTCACTAGACAGTGAACTAGAAGTGTTTGTATGCAACTGTATACTCATTTGATCAGAAATAATTTGCTGTAAAATTATATTTTAAATTTGATATCACATACAAGCAGTCAGTGTGACAAATGTGCTAAGGTTTAAAGAGATGGAAGAAATTATGTGGCAAACCCACATTCTTCCTATATACTTTGAAGTTCTTTATTAAATCTCTTTGCCTGCCCTGAGTTGATTTCTTAGAAGTCCTTTCTTCTGCAGTGTCTAATATCAGATGACAAAGACAAAAACAATTGAAGAGCAGAGATAACGTATATCATCAACTCTGGTACTGTTTCTGCCACCTATTTTGCTGCATAAAGCCCTAAATAAAGGGAGCCATGAACTCAGAACGAGTTTGGGGCTGCTTGTTCAAATCTGTTCATTTTGAGTGCTGGGTCCTAATACTTACTGCATTTTATTTTCCATTGCAGAAGTTATCATTGGAATTAAGTCAATCAAGAGAGCATGATGACTATGCCACTACCTCGCTTTTTCAGGCTTATATCATGGCTCCATAACAAAACACTGATTTCTTAGTTTGCATATCCTTAGTTCGAGAAAAAGAAAGACCAAGCAGGCAGAAAAATAAAGAAAAGTGTGACTCCTTCCATTTCTCTGGCTAAAAACCTTCAGCATATCCTATCTGCCTCTGTTGCTCATGCTCTGTCTGCTGTAATGTTTACTTGCAGTGCATGATTCAGGGACTAGAGGTCTCTCTGCGCTGTAGAGAGTCCCAGACAGGGTGTGGTCCCTGATAAATACATGAAACAAGCTGAAACTCCAACTGTCTGCAATACTGTTTTGTCTGGAGTCATAGTAGTTTAAAAGGGACTGGAATCCACAGAGAATAACAAAATGGATGAGATTGACAAGGAGTTCTTGCAACAATGACTGAAGCAAATGCCCAAAGCACAGCATTTTAAAAGCAGTTACATTTACTTGTAAATTACCAAATGTATTTTACAAGCAGGTTTGTGAACATGAACAGAATGAAGAGATCCTTTGCAGGTGAAAAATACGGCAAATAACATGAGACATCTGGTAAAAATTACCAGAGTTGGCAACACAGTTAGTAGAAAAGGATGTCTTTTTTAAATGTGCTATAGAGTTCTACAGCAGAGACAATTCTGCAATATGGAATGAAGCTGTAGAATTTATTTTCTACTCCAGTCTACAGGATAGAGAGACCACATCCTAAACACAGCAAAAATGACTAGGGAAATTAAATGCAGATCTTTCTCTTTGAAATCCTTTTTATTTATTTATTTATTTAAGTCTTGACTCCAGCTACTCAGAAGAGGCCTTTATTGCAGCAGGGAAATCAGCCCTGACTTTTGTAGAGCAAAATGAACAATGAAAGGAAGAAGAGGACTGAGGCATGTAACAATCTAGAAAGTCTTTACTTTGCTTTTCTTCAACTCCACAGTGCTTTAAGTCTGTTGCAGCATTTCAAAGAAGGTGGCCTTGTATCTTGTTTCTTTCTCCAAACAGAATGTCATACAGAGACTTTGATCATCTCATTCCTTTAGTTTCATTTGGCATGGTTTTATAGCATAGAGTTAAATCAGACCTGCATATTGAATTCCAGTACAAAGGCATTAAGACTACTTCTGACATCTGCGTAAGGGCACTGTCCACAGTCCACGTGATCTGATCACAGACACTGTAATTATAGCTAATACTAAAGAGACATTACTAATAATTCAGCTACTGTTTTGCAGAAGTACCAAGGTTATTTTTATGCAGCAGTTGCTTACCTGAGTTTTATGCGTATTTACCAGAGAGGGTGCAGCAGCCACCATTGAACTGCTGCGGGGTCTTGGCAAGGGTGTGATCTCCGGCTCAGGTGGTTTCTCTGGTTTTTCTTGTAGCATATGCCTCAGTCTTTGCAGATAGTACATGAGAGACCACTGTGTACCCTCCTCTGACCAATGAGGCTGCAGCAAACAGCGGAGCACAGCCACATCAAAATAAGTGGCATAGCGGGACTTTTGGCATGGCGGGATCACCACAGAAATCCTGTTATGAAAAATAAAAGCAGTCTTAGAAAATACCCTACCCAAGGCCTGTGCTCTGTCTAGATACCCACTGCTCTCTAAATATACACTGGTCTGTTTTAGAAAAAAGGTTAGAACTTTTATTTCCATCTCTTCTAAAGGGTTCTTTAAAACAGAGGGAAACTTGTTATGCTATGCCCACTTTGGCAAACAGGGCAGTCACCTAGAAAGCTAGGCTAATGATGCCTGCACTGGTCACTAAGAAGTTGTTTTAGAGAGAGACAAATACAGAAGTTTTCATGCTGCCCCCAAGACCAATGTGCTTTACTAGCAACTGACAGGTGAAAGAGAGTATCTATCTTAAGGCACTCTTGCTTTCCAGGCATCTGTAGAGAAGCAGATGTTTCTGCAGCTTCTTCTGCTTGGGCTGAAAGCAATATTTGAACTTGGAACTATGAATAATTCTGCCAACTACTTTGTACCTAATCTATTGTTTAAAATTACGTTCATGCTTAGGTGCTTCGCTGGAAAACAATTTGAACAAGTTGAAATGGAGATTTTAGGCATCTAGGTGAGTAGCTGAGTGAAAGGTTTGCAGTAAATACTGTTTGTCTCAATTCTGTCTAAGCTGTGCACTTGTAGACAGGGTGGCTAGGAAAAATGTATCCTAGAGGAATGTGTTAATTTAAAACTTGAAAAACTGCTTGGTTTGCTGCCAACATCTGTAAATGGACCTTACACAACTCCCTTAGGTCTATTTTAAAAAAAACTTTGTTTTTGAAGATTGAACCCTGTATGTCAGCATGTGTTACTACATTCAGTCTAAAAATTCATATATTTTAATGAACTAGGAAAAAAGCAGAAAGGTTAACATCTGATGCTACTTTTTGGTGACTTAAAAACATTTAAAAAATAAACAGAAAGCAACCAGTTGTTAAATTAAAAACACTATTAACCCTTTCCCACCAACCTGACAGTAAAGCTTTTAGCAGAAAATCCAAAACTGTATGCATTAGGACATAACCTGTACAAAAGATTGGTACACAGCTCAGACAGACCAGAAGCATCTCAAGGAAAGGAATAAAACCAGCTAGACTCTCAATGCTAGCTCAGCTGCACAGACTGGCAAGCGCTAGAGGCCAGACTCCACTCCATGCTATACCTCTCCCTGCCTACCTACTCAAGGGAAGAAATAAGCAGGGAATGCACTCCAAGTCCCAGTCAAGCCCAAAGGATGGAGGTATTCTCTTTGTGAAGTACCTGCCTGGATTGCTATGACTATTTCTACAGCAAAACCAGAGAGTCAGGAGAAGGATGGATTTTAATATTGCAGAGGATCAGCTGAAATGAAGAACTTAAGAAACAGATAATTATCCAGCATCAGGATAAGCCTGAAATTTGCTGCATGAGTTTCTAAAAAGCAGAATTTAAAATCTATGTTTCTTTCTTTCTTCTTTTTTAAATCAAACCTTGTGTTCATTTAGGTAGACAGTTATTGCCCCTGCTTGTAGGGAGAGAGGGTAGCTTTTTTATTCAGCCCTAGGTCCAAGGACAAAGGAATACTGTGGTTCTTGGTAAGTGGAAAAAACAACATTTATTTCTGAGTTGTCTGTTGCTTGGCAACCAAAGCTCTCAGCTCAGTTTTACCTTATCAATGAGTTCTGTACATGAAGAGACATTAAAGCCTGTCTGAAGCTTCATCTCCATAGTAACCATGAGCCTGAGCCTGACAAACACATCACCTGACTGTCGTCTAAAGAGCTGCTGTGCCCTTATTCTTTGTGTGCATGTTGTGCGTGTGCATATGCATGCTCTCATGGAGTGACAGACTATAAAAGAAATGGTTTACATTCAGAAAAACAATTCTTACTGAGAATTAACAACTGACTTATGTTTCCCTGGCTCATGTTAATAAAATGAAATAAAACCAGAAAATTTGTATAGGGCCCAGTACAAAACCTTTCATGTCCACAGAAAGATTCCTAATTGGATCAGATCCATGAAGAACGGCTTTTCCCTTTAGTAGGTGACAAAATGTACCACAACCTTTCATCTACTATCCCTTCCCCCCAAATAAGACATGCACCTTATTTGGGGAAATGAAGGGGAAAACAGGGTTTTCCAAAGTGATGCCTGCATAGAGCAGGGACAGAGCCTAATCTTCAGCTGATTTGACCTCCCTTTCCAGTTTAACCAACAGCTGAAACCTAGCTGCCACTGAAGACTGGTCTCTGCGGGTGTCTCTACAATTTGGAACTGGTCAAAGAAGCCTATGAAATAAGAGAAGACAGACCAGGAATAGCTAATAGACACCAGCATTTCCAGAAAAAAGGTTAGTTTGATTAGTGGAACCATTAAAAGGAGAGAAACTCATTAACAGCTGTGGAGTGAACAACAATGAGCCATTAAAGTCAACTGCTTCCCTCAGCTGCCTGAACAGAAATGCCATGGCTGCTGTGAACAGGAAGCAAAGCTGGAACGGGAATCGAAGTGGGGTGCTTCTATTGTGGGCATAAAATCAGCTTCCCTGCTTAAGATGCACACCCCAAATTTGGGTACTGATTTGGGGGCAAAAGGTCTGCATGCTATGTGAGTAACTATGGTATTTTGAATAAGCAGCAACAATCATTGTAGTCTAAGTCCCAATCTAGCCCGAAGGAAGGGGTGAAATGCAAAGGGAGACTTTTTCAACACAGAATACTTGGGATGTGAAATTTCTCAGTGGAGCTAAAAGTGAAGCAGGATATTTTCAAAAAAGGAAGCGAGTTAAGATTTCCTTATCCATATAGAGCCACCTAAAAATATGGTGAAATTTTCAGAAGAGAGTACTCACTCATAAATAGTCCTGAACTATGGACAACCCGGGACATCTGAAATTTGGTCACATCTTTGTATGCCTAATATGTGTTTAGGAGTTTAATTTTACACTCCTAAGCTTGAAACTCTCTGTCAAGACCCTTTAAGGTGAGAAAAGGTTTCAATAGCTGTTCTCCCCAGGAAGTTGTAGTGAGTGAACTAAACAACAGCCCAGGAAGAGCTAATGGAGCATGTGGACAAGCAACACCACAAAGGAGATTTTACAAAAACTGTCTCCCAAAGAGGAAGAGAATTTGCTTTGATGCCTGCTAAAAGAGATCCATCTTCCAAATTTAGGATAGATCCCAGCCAGAGAGAAAAGGGTCCAATTTTTAAAAAATATCAAACACCCAAATATAAGAGTTGCATTCCCATTGCATTTAAGAGCAATCCTAACAGACCAGCTGAAGGTTTGTCTAAATTAGATAGCATAACCCATGTGGTGGCCACCATCTCTTCCAAGACCAGGCATTAATCAGGGGCATGTCAAATTAAAAATCAGAGATGCTACCATTTAAGCTGAATAGCCAAAGTTCTCTTAGTCTCATCTCCTTTGAAGACTGCCCATGGAGCTGAACTTGTAACAAACATACGCAACAGAGTTATACCAGCAAAAGGAGCCCTTTTGCAAAAGAAATCTTTACCTGGGATGTGGGGGGCCTCTGTCCTGAGATGTTTGAGATGATATACTTCCATCCAAGGAGTTTCCACGGTGACATGCTGAAATAGTAGCTTTATGAGGTACAGAATCTGGTCGGGCTGTTTCACACACCACCTGGAGACCCTTAGGGTGTTTTCAGCAGAGAGAAGTATATTTCAAAACATCTCTGTCTCTTGTACATTTGCTTTCTCAGTATGATCAGATAGGTGTCTAGATATTAACATTGTTTATGTTACAATTGCACTAAAGGGACTGAATCGGGATTGTGGACTCATTTCGCTAGGCCATGCTGAATGGACATATGGCAGGGGTGGGCAAAATGCAGCCCGCGGGCCAGTCATGGCCCACCAAGCCATTCTATCTGGCCCACAGGGCCCCTAAAAAATTTAGAAAATTAATATTTATCTGCCCTGGGCTGCCTGTCATGCAGCCCTCAATGGCTTGTCAAAACTCAGTAAGCAGCCCTCTGCCCAAAATAATTGCCTGCCCCTGACATACGGCAAGGCATGGCACTTGTCACAAAAAAATGTAGAAGTGAAGGCTTTAATGATACATCTTAGTTTGCCTAGGCAGATTCCTACATCTACATGGAGCCCCCTTGACTTCAATGTGAATAACTACTGCTTGCAAGCAAGGGCAGGGACTCATGCATGATAAGGTACCACAAACAAGAGAATGACAGGAAGGAAGGAAGGGCAGGATGTAACAGCACTTGAACGCGGAATAATCTAGGCTGGTTGGTGTGTACCTTTATAGCCCTGAATCACCAAAATGTGACTTTCCACTGAATAATCCATAGTCATCCTCCTCAGCATTCTTCACAGCTCTTTTGTACATTTCTATAATATCAATGCTACTCTACTCCATCTTCTCATTTCCTATCTTGCTTTGCCAATCTGGTGCTGACTCACGGCCCTAGGTTTCAAGCACCTTCATTACATGGAGCAAGCCTCAGAAACAAATAATAAAATTTTATAACACTTAAGTAGAAAAATATTAAGGGGCTTTGGAGATCTGGTTGGTTAATTCAGCACATGCCTAACTAATTTATTGCATATTTTTGTTTATAAATGAATTAAAGCAATCCAAAATGCAGGATAACCCTTGTAGCTGTCATTGCAAAATTTCCCTGAGAGAGATTCCCAACCCACCCATTTTAGTTGAACAGATACTGTTACCCCACAGCTCTCCTCTTTTCATTGTTTAGCCATATGGGGCTGAATTTACCTCTGTTTGCCCAGTGTCCAAATTTGGGGATTCACAAGACAAGCTCTGACTGTTGCTTGGAGAACTTCTCTTGGCTGGTGAAGGAAAACATTTTAAAACACCTTTAAAGCTTTTGTTGTATTAACTGAACAAATAAACTATTTGCTGTTGTAAACAAAACATATTATAAGCATCCCTATTGTTGTAACACTAACTGCTGGGAAATAGAATTGTTTAAATTATTTTTTTGACAAAAAACACAGGTTTTGGGAAAAAAATACTATTTTCTTCAAGAAACGCTGCTTGATTAAAAATTGTCAGCTGTTAATCCGTTCCTTTAAAAATAATTTTGGTTGTTGAATTGAGCTGAAGCATATCATTCTGTGTCATTTGGACATTAAACTGCATCTGCCTAAGGTATCTAAGGTGCTGCAGCGTAATGTAGAACTGTTATTTGTATGCTTCACACTTCTTGTCTCTTAGGGAAGTGGCGGCCAAACTTCTTGGCAGATCTGTCATGTTCTCTTCCTCTGCCTGATCAACTGCTCTTTTTGCTCCTTGCCCTCTGTTCCCTCCCCACCTACTGTTTTGCTTTCTGCCCTATCTGCCTCCTCCCCAATCCGCCATGTGTGACACACAAAGGCTGACCATGCCACTTGTGGCACTTATGCCACACGTTGGTCACCCCTGTGTTAAGGGACAGGCTCTTTGGCTGGACCACATATTCCATGATGAACTGTGGTTTCCTTCTCTGGCCAAGCCACGTACCCCATTGTAGAAACATTAAGATTATGGGAGAGGCAGCTGGGCCAAGGAGTACAGCTGATAGAGAAGAAAAGGAACATGAGGGACTCAAATTACAACTTCCATAATGTACTGCAGCATCTATGCTTCAGTTTAGCTTCAAACCAATCCTCTGTTGATTTTTTCTATTCTTGGCTGTTCTAAGGGTCTGTGCAGCTTCTGGATTACATTAGAACAGCCTACATGTCTACTCATGTTTAAAGCAATCTTTTTGGACCATCCAGTCATTTCACTGCTCAGCTAACTACTGAACAGGACCACTGTACCTTTGACAGAGACAGAAAAATGCCATCAGTTCCAAATACCCAGAAAGCCCAAGCACCTGCCTTTGAGCCCATTTTATGGTGCCATAAATTAGGGGTAACCCACTAAAATATGTGAGAACAGATTCAGGTTCTAAGTCACTAGCTTGCCTTTTGGCTTGTGAAACAATACTATATAAATGCTCAAGTCAGGACTTGGGCTGGGGAGAGACTACGCTGACTGTTGCTTTGCCTCTTTTTGTTAAAAATACATAGCTGCTAGTCTCAGTGGGTGCATCTACACATGTGATTAATGTGTATGAATAAACTCCAGGGCTCATTACTTTGGAGTTTTTTGCTCCTGGGTATGCTGTTTGAGCATGTGCTTGGGAGCAAAAAACTGTGGAGAATATTGCTCCAGTTTATTCATGTGCAGCATGTGGAGCCTGGTTGGTGCAGCCTGGGCTGGCGAGGGATCCAGGGGGTCAGCCTGCCAGCCTGGGCTGCTCTGACCAGGCTGTACATGCTGTGGAGCAGCTGACTGAGGCATGAGGATGCTTCTGTGTGGGAGCTGCCTCCAGGCTAGCCCTGCAGTAAAGCACCCTGTGCCCCAGGTAGCTAGGGCAGCACCTACACGTGTGCTGCTATGCATAAAAAACTCTGTGGCAGGGTAGTATTTGTATTTTACAAGTACTACCCTACTGCAGTTTCATGCACCCTGATAGGGGTACACATGTAGATGCTGAGACATTTACTAAGCAGTTAATAAATCATCTGTGCAGTAAACATCTCATGCAGACGTGCCCAGTATTATCTTCCCCATCACTGCAAGGCTGTTGCCAGTCTAGCTTCTACTTATTCTCAGCCACTCAGAAAGAAAGATACAAAACTGACAGAAAATGATATTTTACATAAGAACAGAGGTGGTCAACTATGTTAGTCTGAAGTCAAGCAGAGGGTAGGGGAGGGTGGCACCTTAGAGACTAACTGGTTCAGAGAGGCATGAGCTTTCATAGGCAACAACCTACTTCGTAACATCTGATGAAGCAGGCTGTTGTCTATGAGAGCTAAGGCCTCTCAGAGACAGTCTTAAGTGCTACCCCGCCCTACATTCTACCTAAGCAATGTTTTCTCTCTTCTTCCATTAAAAGGTTATGCAAATACTGGTTGGCTTTGAGAGAAACCACCTTAAAATACTCTGAAATGACAAAGGCTACAGAAAATATTGTGACATTAGAGAATTTCTTTAATTGCAGAACAATTTTAAATGCATGGATCAACTTGTCAGCTGTTAAAAACTACTAAAAAGTAATCAGAGCACACTGAGTTATAACTATTGAGGATTTGGTTGTCTTAGGTATTTTTTTGTTTTTCCTTGCACAAACCTGTATAATTGGGTTTCTGGAAATAAGGCACCTAGCACTACAGGTAAATGACAGTAATGAGAAGCAGACATCTCAACCCCATACTGACACTATCAGATACATTTACTTTTAAGGATTTGCCAACAGACAGAAATTGCATCAATTTAATTAAAAGATGTGATATTAAGCCATATTGTAAAGCCATAGCACTTTCAGTTAAGCTCTACAACCTGTGTATGCAAAGCCAACGCGGTAGCAAAGAAACTAAAAACTGACAAACCATAACAAAATATATAACAGAGCCAGATTTGGTACTAGAGTGAGGGAGGCGTGGTTCCACTTATTGAAATTATAGTAGATTCATCTGTCTCCAGGCTGATTATAGCCTGTTAGTTTTGATTTTTATTTAAATTACGGACTTGTCTCCACACATAAGTTGTATTCATTTCACTGTATTGGCATTGCAATTAAATTGGTGCAATTTTTGCATGTAGATCTGGCCACAGAGAAAGTGTTTATTTTTGAGAAAGCACATAGTATATAGAGCTCAGACAACCATACTGTACCAAAGAGAGTCTCCGGTTGTCAATATCTGAAACAATACAGTGTGTCACACACCTGTTATAAAGTTCCTAATTGGTTTAACCAGAGCAGTGAAGGCAGAAACCTCAGGCTGCCTGTGTTCCCACATGGGCTGCCAAATAACAAGGCCACTGGCCAGCCGAAAAGTTAGGTCAGACTCCTGAAGAGACACAAGAGGATCATACAACATTTGAATTAGTCAGACTAACTCAGAAATTCATTGTTTTCTGAGCTGATTATCCCCCTTCTGGACCTTCGTCACCCTTACTACATCGACCTTGAAAAAAATAACAATGATCACAGAATGCACTTCTTACATGGAATAACTGAATGGCCACAAACTATCTCAGTAACTATTCAGAATATATACTGCATGCTTGTTTAGTGGATTTGTAATAAAATAATATGGAAACCACAGTAAAAGGCTAAACTGTAGTAAGGGTGACCAAAGATCCAATACCTGAGACCTGAAGAAGTGTACCAGGGCACCCACAAGCTTCCTTATGTCCCTGCCAACTACACAGCTGGCCCAATAAAAGATACCATGCTCAAAAGTCCTTGCCTCACACAATTTCTGGACCATCACAGCTACAGCATCCCTTCCAAACTCATTATTTTTCCAAATATTTGTTTAGAAGGCACGGGCAGTTTACAAAGCGTCCATGTAATCTACCCGATGCCACTACCCTTGCTCATGTCACTGAGTTTACTTTCAATGGCAATATGATTGCTGTCTTCTGTAAAGGCAGCAAGGGTGTGCACCATATACTAAATTCTTTAACCAACATTATGACCTTTGGCAGCAATGGAAGGCAGAATTACAACCTCTCTTTCTACTGGTATCACCAATTACCACTACCTGAAGAGCTCTTCCACTTACCTTAATTCTATGGACCAATGGAGCAAACAGGAATACAAACAGCTCCACTGTAGCCATGGAATTCTGAAAGAACCTCCTCCTGTTATTCTCTTCCTCATCGTTAGAGATGCTGTGCCTGGGGTGTCCTGGCGATCCCTGGTTTTCAATCTGATGAATAAAGGCGCTACTACTCCCTCCCCAGCTGGAGCCTCGGTCTCCTCCAAACCGGTCATTGCTGCAGTCTTGAGGAGCCTCCAACAGCATCCAGTGGAGAGTGTGAAGCAACTTAGTCTCTGCTACTCCAAGCTTATCCTGATGTCCTGGATAAAACATATACAGTAGTGCATGTGTAGTGTCTCCAGTATATGCATTCCCTCTTTGCCTTTGAATATTTTATTCCTACATTAAAAGTGTCAAGTTATATAAGTGCCATTATGTCTTGGATAAATATATCTGATTCACAGTTTTCATTTCTACTGCAGTCTGATTGCTGTGGGTGCAGCCATGTGACATATTTACTCCAGAATAAGCTGAAACATGATGGAAAGCCTTGACCCAATCTAAGTCTTCCCACTCCAGAGGAAATTTACCCCTAAGAAAGTGAGGTGTAGCTACACTGCACTCCTAATCAATGTCACTTTGGGGCATACAGGTAGAACAGAACAATGCAAACAGGTTCCCCTACATTAGGACATATGAGAGCAGACTCAATTAATTGAGTCGGCTGGAGCATTCTGATTTGTATTCAGCATCCCATGTTTCAAAATTGTGGCGGGGCAATTTAACTAAAACTCACTGAATGAGCTTTAGTCAAAGTGCTCCTGTGGCCATTTTGAAATGCAGGATGCTGAATACAAGTAACACGGCAGCATTTTAATTAGATGGTCTAAGTAAAATGTGTCCCCCCTCCCACACCCTTCCTCCCGGAGCATGTGTATAGACTAGGGTTGCCAACTCTGTTGGAATCTATTTCAGAAGAAGCTATTCTCTTGCCAAAGTTCCCACAAGAGACAGTGCCAATGTGTCTGCAACATACAATGTGAACATGCCCATGTGCTTGTGTATATCAGTTACAGATTATGGTGCATAGACTTTACATCAGTAAGGCAAATGTTCATTACTATTACATTTTAAAAACCCACTGAACTACTGTGTAAATCATATTTAACATTTATTTTAATGAATGCCCTATCATTATCTCCTGGGTGAGTCTCAGCAGTCTCCTGTAGATTTCTGTCTAATTCCTGGAGACTCCACGGCAATACTGGAAGGCTGACCACCCTGGTATAGACACCCTAATGGTCAAGTTTTGCAATAATGCCTACTGAAGGTGGCCTACATGGGAGAGCTGGTCTTATGTGCCCACTTATTACTTGATCATTTGTAACCTTTCTTTTCATATTTTTTTATTCTGCATTGACATCAACATGATGAATCTATGGTATTCCCCTTCCTTTTCATAGCAACAGACACACGTGTTCACCCATAGCAACATGTGCTAACTTGTACACATATCATCTTAATGTTAAACAAAATCTAGGAATTGAAGGGAACAAAAATTGATGAGACAATTGTACTGTGACTGCTTCAGTGTAGCACTAAACAGAAATAAATTCATACTTAGTTGATTGGGCAATTCCTTTTATAAATAAAAATATTTCCATTGATAAGGGAAATATAGACAAGTGAAAGCCTAGTAGATATATTTTGTATCAGTTATAGCCTTTCAGTCCCATTCATACACTCAGAATGATCTAGGGTTAAGATTTCTCCTAAACAAAAATGAAAGGTATGATGCTACAGAACTCCAAACTGATTGGAAAATATTCATTTTTTACAACTATTTCAACATGACTGAATTTCCAGTTCTACATGAATTTTGGATTTTCTTAGTTTGCTTTCCATTTGCAAGAAGTCCATGGCTCTTTCCATTATTTTAGCTGTACTAGAGTTTTAAATATACCAAACTCCTATTACTCTGTTATCCAGAGTTCTGTCAGCAAAGTAATCAGGGGCCACAAGAACATGTGGCAAAAATAGTCATATGTGATTAATTTGACTAGGCCTATATGTAAATTGGATAATAGTTGTGGGGATTCAAATGAAGAGAACTAACAGAAACAATGAAAGGCCAATCCTGCTCAATTTTACTCAAGTGAAAAATCCTTACTAATACAAGTAGTCCCATTTAAATGGTACTATTTGCCCAGGTAAGCTATGCAAATATGGATTGGCAGGATTGGATTCCACATCACTGAGAAAATGCCTGAGAAGCAACTGTTCACAGATCTGCATATAGTTCAGTGGCCCATCCATAAAATTATTGTAACTCCATTTACGTCACTTCTTCCAGTTCACGCTGGCTGTGTCTACATGAGACAGTGACTGCACAGTAGCCCGCAACTACTGTGCAGTAGCATTGCATCATGCTTCCTGCCACACGATCCTACTGAACAGCAATCACAAGCTACTGTGCAGTCAGGATCACGAAAAAGTTTATAGAAGTACTGACTGACTATGGAGCTAAAACTGCAGAGGCAGTGTCTCATGTAGAAGTGGCCACTGTAAATGAAAGGACAGGATTAAGACATATAACATTTAACTGAGCTAAAGCAGAGTTTAAACGTTTGGGAGGACATACACTATGGCAGTGGTCAACAACCTACAACTCACAGGCTTTGGATCTGACTTGTGGGTGTGGGTCTTTGGCAGCAATTGGCAGCAGTGGGCACCTTCTGTGGGAGCTCTCTCCCTGTGCTGCTGCAGGGACAAATGTTGGCAGTGGGAGCTTTCCTCATGCTGCTGGGGAAAAAAGCAGCAGTAGCAGCAGGGGTCCTACCACCCACCTACCCACCCACCTCCAGCCTGGGGTTGATCATTCCAGCCCTCAGCCAGAAAATGTTGCCTGACCCTGACTATAGCAGGCTGAACACAGCTGTGATGTTTTGACAGATGGTCAAGTATGGTAGGTACTAACCTAGCTTGTTTCGGTTAGACAGCAATGTTGCTGTGCAGTGCAGTACATGTGGTAAGGCAGCTTGCACCAGTTCCCAGCGAGAAATGCTTTGGATGGCTTCAGAAAGGGCTGGAGAAAGACCATGTAGTTTGTTCTCCACTAAAACTCTTTCAAAAGACTATAACAAAGAGAAAGAAACAAAATAACATGCATACATACATTGTCCAAGTGCATATACTGCGGGGACTGAAATATGCTCTTCTAGTGATCTGGCAGATAAACAAAATACAATTTAGAATTCTTTTTAATTAAACTGTTCTTTAAATATTTTCCCACAAGGTAAAGACTCTAGCTAATGCTCACTAGACAGATGGATATTCTGTGCTAAGAAGAATTGAGAGATTATATGACTTACTTCTTCTTCTTTTTTTAATTAGTAAATCACATACACTTTAAACTTATTTAAGTATGCAGGGTCAAGTCTGGCTCACAGTTTTGCTGGTGTAAATTTGGAATGATTCTGTTAAAGTCAGTGAACCTGCTCTATTTTTACATTAGTATAACAAAGAGCAAGATTTGACTCAATTTGTTCCTGAAGGTTTTGTATACTATAAAGGGCAGCCTGTTACAGGCACATAAGCCCTAAGAAAGGTTTTCATACCCGGTATCAGAAACTAATCCGTATGCATAATAAAGGCATGCTGTAATATATTTGCAGTTAAGGTTATTGGATGAAACACATTGATTATTTCTGCCTCAAGCATTGTAAAATGTGAGCTATGATACCTATTTTATAAAGAACAAGTCCTAAAAAGGTTTATTATTGTCTAATAGTCAAGCTACTTCTATAAGCCTTTCTTTTGTATACAGCCTGAAAGGTCATTAATACATTTACATCCCTTTGACATTACTGCTGCACACATGTGCATTAGTGATAACCTATGACCTTGCCATACACTTACCTATGCATTCACAAGCTGATTCACCAATTTTGCCATGTTCATAGCTCTAAGGAACTTTGGCATTCATGACCCAAAATATATTTCACATGCCATCACTCCATATTCACAAAATTCATCCCTCAGCACCAGTCATAATATTCCATCTCCAAGTAAGTGAACAGTAGAAGCAAAACGAAAGGAGACTGATGTATAATTCAGTCTTTAACACTGGACAATTAGCCCGAAGTGAGCAGTACCAACCTGTCAGCAACACAGCAGGTGATATTCTTTTATATACACTAAGGACAGGAAAGGAGGCTTTGCACAAGCTTATTCTGTAAGGTAAAACACTTGGATAGCATTTGAGTATAGGTGGAGTTAAGAGCAGTGAAAATGGACCGTGCAGCTCCTATAAACAGAAGGATGTACTGATAGATATGTACAACTGTGTGTTGCTCTAGTGAATCAGACCCTGGAAATAATAAACAAATGTTAGTGCCATACTTTCTCACATACCACACACAACCAAATAAGACACACTTTGTTTTAGAGAAGGCAGAATGAATAATTGTTTTTCAGTTATGGCTGCATGGGGCAAGGGTAGAGCCTAATCTTCAGCTCACTCAACTTCCCTTTCCTACTCAGGCAAAAGCTATAATTTTAACCCTGCCAAACCAGAACTGGCTTCTTTTGCCTCAGTAAAAATGGGAGGATGAATGAGCTGAAGATTCGGTTCTGTCCATGCCTCAATTAAGCTATGAAAGAGTTAAAACTGCAGCTGCTGCTGAAGATTGGACTCTCCCCTCCTTTCATGCAGCTGCTGCAGGGAAATAAGGAAAAGCAGAAGTAGCCATCTTGCAGCATCTCCCTGCTTCTATTCCAAGCAAAAGAATCAGCTCCAAGACGTGGACCTAAGACATGAACCACAATTTTGAAGTACAGTTTTTTGGGAACAGAGTGCATGTAGTATGTGATTAAACATGGTACTTACAGGTAAGAAATGAATCATTATACTGGATTGTCGAAATGGATGGGTCTGCTAGCACTCTATTCTGACGAAAGGAAGGAAACAATCAAGGTCCTTTCAAGAAGAAGGCAGCTGAAATAACACAGTGTACTGGCCAGATGGAAGGTCTAAATAAGAACTAACTCCAGGAGAAGAGAGCCTTCCTGGGTATGAGTGAAACAATTAGGCCAAAGATTAGATTGCATTTCTTTGCATGCATAACCATTTGTATCTTAGGCCCTTGACAGACATTACACTTAAGACATAGTTAACTGGTTAATCTCATCAGATGCTGGAATCACCCCTCAGCTGTTTGAGGCTCCCAGAGGAAGAGTACACCATGCACTCCTGCAGCTGGGAGCTCCAATCAGCTGATCAGGGATCCCAGCGGAGGCATGGGGCACTTCCCCAGCTGGGAGCCCTGACCAGCTGTAGGGGGCATGGGAGTGCACTGTGTAATAGATGGGAGCCCCAGTCAGCTGAAAAAATAAGCAGAAAGCCAGAGAACCAGTTAGTAGTGTGGAAGAAAGCCAAGACAGAGAGAGAGAGAGAGATTCTGCAAGTATGTCACAACAAGAGAAAAATCAGGCAAAGTGTGGGTCCCTTACTGAATGGAGGAGGGAACCTAGTGACAGATGATGAGGAAAAGACTGAAGTACTCAGTGCCTTTTTTTACCTCAGACTTCATAGGCAAGGTCAGCTCCCAAATGACTGCACCTGGCAGAATAGTTTGGAAAAAAAGTGAACAGCCAACAGTGGCAAAATAATAGGTTAGGGACTATGTAGAAAAGCTGGACACATACAAGTCCATGGTGTTGACTGAGGGAGTTGGCTGATGTGATTGCAGAGCCACTGGCCATTATCTTTGAAAACTCATGGCAATCAGAAGAGGTCCTGAACAATTGAAAAAGGACAAATATAGTGCCCATCTTTAAGAAAGGGAAGAAGGAAGATTGGTCAGCCTCACCTCAGTCCCTGGAAAAATCATGGAACGGGTCCTCAAGGAATCCATTTTTAAGCACTTGGAAGAGAAAAATGTTATTAGGAACACTCAGCATGGATTCACCAAGGGCATGTCATGCCTGACCAACCTGATTGCCTTCTGTGATAAGATGACTGACTCTGTGGATGTGTGGAGACCAGTGGATGTGATATATCTTGACTTTAGCAAGGCTTTTGATAGTCTCCCACAACATTCTTGCAAGGAAGTTAAGAAAAAGAGATTGGATGAATGGTGGACGATTGGATGAATGACTGTAAGGTGGATAGAAAACTGGTTGGATCATTGGGCTCAAAGTGTAGTAATCAATGGCTCAATTTCTACATGGCAGCTGGTATCAAGTGGAGTGTCCCAAGGGCTGGTCCTGGGGGCTGTTTTGTTCAATATCTTCATCAACAGCCTGGAGGATAGGATGGAGTGCTTCTTCAGCAAGTTTGCAGATGACACTAAGCTAGTGGCAGTAGTAGATACACTGGAGGGTGTGGCTAGGATTGAGAGAGACCTCAAAAAATTGGGGGATTGGACTAAAAATTGGAGGAGCAGACAGTTTCCCATATGGTCTAGCAGTTAGGATTCCTGGTTTTCACCCAGGTTCAGCTCCTGATGTGGGAAGTTCTAGTTTTACCTAGGGGTAATAATAGACCACAGTATGAACATGAGCCGACAGAGTGATGCTGTAGCCAGCAGGGCAAGCAATACTTTGGCATGCATCAGCTGATGCATCTCAAGCAAAACCAAGGAAGAGATTCTTCCATTTTACTCAGCATTGGTGAGACCCCATCTGGAGAACTGCATCCAGTTCTGGGTGCCACACTTCAACAAGGATGTGGAAAGGTTTGAGAGAGTCCAGAGAAGGGCCACCTGTATGATCAGAGACTTGCAAGGCAAGCTATACAAGGAAAGGCTGAGGGACTTGGGCCTCTTCAGCTTGCAAAAAAGAAGGCTGAGAGGGGACTTGATAACAGTTTACCACTATCAAGGGGAGTACATCAGGGGCTCAGTGAACCAGGGTGCCCTTGGGAAGAACTAGGAGTAAGTGGCCAGGAATAAGTGGAAAACAGCTTCAGGCTCAACATTAGAAAAAACTTCTTCACAGTTAGGGTGTCCAGACTGGAATAAATTCCCTCCAAATCACCTACCTTGGAGATCTTCAAGAGGAGACTGGACTGTCACTTCACTAGGGTCACCTGACCCCAGTTATCTTTCCTGCCTAGTGCAGGGGGGCTGGACCTGTGACATTGGGAGGCCCCTTCCAGCCCCTTACAATCTATGAATCTATGAATAAATGAAATCTCATGAGGTTCAATAAGGAGAATTGTGAAGTCCTACACTTAGGAAAGAACAATTCCATGTACCAGTACAGGCTGGAGACCAATGGGCTAAGCAGCAACTCAGCAGAAAAGGACCTGGTGCCTACAGTGGACAATAACCTGAATATGAGCCAACACTGTACCCTTGTTGCTAAGAAGGTTAATGGCATACTGATCTGCATTAGTAGGAGCACTGCCAGCAGATTGAGAGAAGTGATTATTCCCCCCTATTCAGCACAGGTGAGGCTATATCTGGAGTACTGTGTCCAGTCTGGGGCCCCCCACTACAGAAAGGATGTGGACAAATTGGAAAGAATCTAGCAGAGGGCAATGAAAATGGTGAGGAGGCTAGGGCACATGACTTCTGAGGAGAGGCTGAGGAAATGGACTCATTTAGTTTGGAGAAGGCAAGACTGAGAAGGGATTTAATAGCAGCCTTCAAGTACATGAACAGTGGTTACAAAGAAGAAGGAGCTAGACTGATCTCAGTGGTGGCAGATGACAGAACAAGGAACAATAATCTCAAGATGCAGCACCGGACGTTTAAGTTAGATATTAGGAAGAACTTCCTCACAAGAAGGGTAGTAAAGTACAGGAACAGGTTATCCAGAGAAGTTGTACAATCTCCATCCTTGTAGGTTTTTAAGACCTAGGTAGACAAAGCCTTGGCTGGGATGATCTGGTTGTGGATGGCTCTGCTCTGAGCAGGTGGTTGGACTAGGTGACATCCTGAGGTCCCTTCCAACCTTAATTTTCTATCATTCTATGATTTTAGAGAGAGTATGAGCATCTTTTAGGCAGAGGAGTGGCTGGAAGCAGGCTTGGACTTTGTACACGGAAACTGTCTCCTATTAATTTCTACTTTGTGAAGGAAAACAAGACTTTGTGTATTTTGTTTATAAACAAATAAGATAGCACCAAAGAACTAGCTGACTACCTCTGACAGTTTGGAAATATATGTACCTCTTATGAAATAATTCAGGTCAAGGTTACAAAATTCCTAATTCTTTGAATGATTCAGTGTATTTGAAGTCAGCACTAAGCTGTCAGGACAGAGTCACATATTACCTTGACTGGGAAAAATAGGAAGTTGTTACAATTTTAACAGTTTCCATTCAAGTGAAAGCACATTACATAATGGGATGGATGAAGTCTAGGGCAACCAGAGCAGCAAAGGTTGCAAACAGGATACAGGAATGGCCCCGGAGACAGAACAGAGAGATAAGGTATTAACACTGGGTCTTCAAAATTACAGAGCATGAAAGAATTACGGAAAACTTGCAGGGACTCAGAGTTCTTTCAGTAACTTCATTCAGGCCCTAGAATGTACTAAAGCCCATTTACTTTTATAGGATGATATGAGGAAGGAAAAACGTATTTCCTGCTCTGAACTAGTTTGAAGTGACAGATTACAGTGGCCCAAAATAAAGTCTACTCATTTCCACTGACAGCTGCCCACAGAAGACAAGATTCTGCCTCTCTTATTCACAGAGAATGTTAACTGATGCTGCCACTTACTTTGTTGAAATCAATGGGCCTATTCAAGAAGAAAAGTACCTCTCAGTATGAGTTAGGGTTGTATAATCTGGCCAAAACAAATGTGTGAAGTCATACAGTGGAAAGGGATGACCCAGACATACATCTTTCTGTGTATGACCTAGAATAAACAAGGCATTTATCTTCATTATTTGATGACGTCCAAAGAAGGAAGAAAATAATAAAGGCCCACATTCCTGGGTAAAATATCACAGTCCAAAAACTCTATAAAGGAAAGGGGGTAGCTCTTCTTTTTTAATGGATGAGAGTGAGCTAATACTGTTGCTCTACATAAGGGACCAACCAGCTCCTCATCTGATATTGTATCCAATTCAAAGCCTCATTGTTCATAGACCTCAATGATGTTAGAGACCACATACATCTCTAACTGCCTGTCTTCAAATTATGGTCCCGTTTCTGAGCACTCCATACAGTTCAAGGCGGAGAACAGGAATATGCAAAGCTAACTTTGAAATAGTCTTTATATTTCCCAGTTTTTGCAGTGTCAGAGTTCTGCAAAGGTTGTCAGATTTGTCATACTGGAGTAGCATTAAGACTGTACTAATTTATGCTACCCATCTGTGAGTAAGCTGAGAACAAGCTGAGCTAAAAGGAAGCCTAGCCAGGTCCCTCTTGCCAGTATGTATGTGGTGTAGACTTATTGGAGGATTTTCCCATGTTAAAGGGATTTTTTAGACTAAACTGGCTATTAGGTTAGTCAGTACTATACAAAGCCTTGGAAGGGACCTCAGTGATCTACTGAGGTCCCTTTCAACCCAAATATCTATGAATCTATGAAAAGCCACTGACTTGCAAGGCAGAATTGGGCCCACACTTGAATGATGTACTAATTGTATCACTATCAAAGAATGTTGATACAAGCTGTTACTATGCAACTGGTGGGGTGCATGATTCTGTCCCCATATAAGTGTTACAAAACCACTCCAACTTTAACCCTGCTTCATACAAGCTAAACATCAAAGTATTTTGTTCAATTAGCTCACTAAAAGCTCATGAAGAAGTAGCAGTCACAGCTGCTGACTGCTCCCAAGCAACAGTTTCCCTTACTTTATTAACATGCCTACAAATGTATGCTTGTCCATACCTTTAGAGCAGGAACTGGCAACCTATGATCTGATCCAACATGGGAATAGGTGTCAGAGTTGCACCATACTGTACCCCCTCTGAAGCATTCCCCTCTGCTGCGGGGCCTGGTGTTCTGCAGTATCTGACCTTATCCTTGCTGTGGAAGGGTTGGGACTCTGGCAGCTGGCTACTTTGGGGAGTGGGAGGGACAGGGATGGGGATGGGGGCAGGGAGCTGAAACTTCCAGCCTGCAGTGATGGCTGGGTGGGTCACAAGCTTTGACCAACTCTGACAAAAGGCTGCTGACCTTTGCTTTAGAGCAGGGTTAGGCAATGTTTTTGGCTGGAGTGCCAAAAAACCTTCAATGTCTACCTTGTAAGGTGCTAGAATGCCAAAAAAACAAAACTGGGGTGGGGAGGGGAGGGATACATGGCAGGATGCACTGCATATTACTATAGTTAATAATCATAAATATTGCTTTTTTACAGTAAATACCAGGTTTTCTAAATTCTAAACCTGATGATGATAAATAAAACTTCATATACTACCTTTGTTGTTGTGTATCTTTTTTAGATTAAGCATGTGTGATGAGACAGAGAGAGAAAAAAAAGAGGAAAGGAAGGGAGAGAAAAAAAGGGGAGAAGAGAAAAGGAAAAAGAGAAAGCGGGGGAAAGGAAAGAGGAGGAAGAAACTACAAGGACAGGCTGCCAGACCCTGCCCTCTGCCCCCCATCCCAGCAATGTAGGCAAGCAGTGCTGGCCATGGGCCCACGAGGAAGTGGCTGCTGCCACTGCTGCTAGTGTCCCTTCTCCTCTCCCCTCCCCCAACAATGTAGGCAGGTGGATGGGGACAGAGGCAGCACCAGAAGGGGTACTGGGGGAGGCTTGCTGCGTGGCATGGTGGCTGGGTTCAGGCCACTTGCTGCAGCCCCAGTCCCAGCTCCAGACCTAGTCAGCAGTACGATGCAAGCCACTAGGGCCCCTGCCAGTGGCCTTGGCAGAAATTGCAGGGAGGAGGGGCACATGTCCCCCCACCCCATGTTCTCCCCTAGGAGTCACCTCTGATTTGGGACCTACCAAATTCATGGCGGGGGTAGGTTGCGCAGTAGCTCCTTTAATCTTGAAGCTTCCCCTGTGCACCCATCCCCACAGCTGGCCACTCACTCCTGATCAGCAGGAAGTTAAAAATCACAGTCTTAAATATGGCACCATTTTTGCTGCTCACCACTAATTGGCCAAGGGGCCATGGCCTCTCCGCTGTGCATTGCTGATTGGCCAGGAGGCAAAAATGGCACCATATCAAAAACTATGTTTTTTGCCTCCCCGCTGATCAGGAGGGAGCAGTGGGCAGTGGAGTGGGGAGGGGAGGAGCCACATAGGGGAACCTGCAAAAATCAAGTGTGTGCCCCTCCCCACCCCCACCACCTTCGGAGAGCCTGAAACAGCAACATAATTTTTTTTTTCTTTTTAAACAATTTCCTCGGCACACCTCCTGGCATGCCATGGAAAATGTCCTAATTGGCACATGTGCCAGGGGTTGCTTATTCCTGCTTTAGAGCACTATCCTCCCCTCCCCCAGCAATGATATACAATAGCATAACCAGCCTCTGGAAGACCTGCCCTGCACTTTAAGATGGAGGGAGCCTCCAGGAAGTTTAGCCAATATTCTACCAGAAAGACAGTGTTTGGGGGTCAGATTCTGCTCTCAGATTATAGCACATTTGGGCTGGGGTGGCTCTGTTTACATTATTCTCTCAAAGGTAAATCCTGGGGGGAAAAATTAAGATGTATGAACCAATTTTCACCCAGCAGAAAACGAGTAATTGCTATTAAATTCAGCAGGAATTGAACAGAATACTTCAGTCAGAAGACAGAATTGGAATGTAGTGAATAAGTTCCCTAGAACATGTAAAAGAGAAAAGGAATGCTGGGGTGCTACAAATGTGGATGGGATAGATTGGTGAGGGGCTGGGGGAAGGAAAGAACCAAACAATGATTATCAGCAAGCCAAGCAATGTCTCAGTGATGGTACTATGTATCTATTAAAAAGGGAAGAGGGAACATCTGCAAAAATGGCAGTCTGGTAAGCAGTGCTGAAAGCTGATGTCATGCTTTTGCTAAACTGATTGCAGACCACCAGCTATACCATGCTTGTATGCCTGTTCCTGTTGCCTGCATGCTCAGTTCCCTTGGGGTCATTTATACAATGATTCTTCCTTTCATCCTGTTGACTCCATCTGTTATGAGCTGAGAACAGCACCCAGCCTATTCTGGCTTTGTTCACACCACTGATGTCCTCTTTTCACCCTGTTCCCTAGTGAGCTTCTGAGCTCTTGATTACTTCCTTCTGAAGTATTTTGCATTCCCATAGGCCCTTCTTTTTAGAGGTCATCTATCTCTTTGTTCCAGAAGGTGACATGCTATCTGAGGAAGGCTAGTCATTTATTATGATCAAAGACAGGATGATACGGGAACTTCTGTGCCTGGTCCTGCCATAGGCTTCCTGTACAACCTTGCTCAAATTACATGAACTTTCAGGCCTGAGTTTCTCATATCTGTGGATATTTACCTGCTCCCAACCACACTGAAAGATAGGGGTAGATTAATAAGCACTCACTTCCCCATCATTGCACATATTAAACTTTGAAGACAACACTTTTCTCTCCAAGGACTTTACATGAGCTGGAGCCTTCTCCCAAGGGCAAGTGCCCCTGAGGAAGCCTCCAACATCCTGGAAGGAGTAGTAAGCTTAGGAAGGCAAAGTAGAACTGATTGAGACTTCACAGGCATGTGAACATGACAAAGTACCTGCACCCACCTGAATAGACTAAGCACTACTTACATGGGGTTTGGATGAGTGCAACTGTTCTTGGAATGATATACTCCTCTTGTCCCTGAACGTGCTCTTTTAGGAATGTATGACCTCTATGTAGATACTATTTAAGGTCTACCTAATCGACCTAAGATTATTTTTGCCACTTCGACTAGCACTGGATATTGCATTCTTAACCCACTCATACATTTAATCCAACTAAGGCTACTGGGTACCTATTCTGTGCTGAACACGACTTGCAACACACATCTGTAAGTCATGGGGTTTTTAACCTTATGTTGAACCCTGTCAGATTCTTCTTTAGCAGCAAACCCATGCTATTCCACAAGTGTGAATCCCTTTCTCAGGTTTCAAGAGATTATAGAAAAGCCACTAAACTTGCCTTTAACTCCATTTCTCTATTTAAAGAGGGATTTCAGTTCCTTAAAGGAACATTTGTGTTTTAATAAGACACTATGATCCTTGGATAGGAAAGCAGAATAAAAAGTATTCATTAATGCTTGGTCTTCATTATGCCTAACGCTAGAAAGGCAAGTGTGTTTGGAGGCTAGGTGGGAAGAATTTGATTATGAATAGGTACAGAATTAAGGGTAAATATAAATCAATTCCTCTGATGGAAGAAGAGATACTAGTGGAAGTTAATCAACTGGAGGAAGAAAGTGACAAATAATGATGACAGATCCTTTTTTTAACTCAGAATTATAGCTAGAGCCATAAGAAGAATGCAGATCCATTTAAAATACAGTAAAAAATGAAATGGTACCATAGAAATAAAATGTAGCAGTTGAGTATGAAATAGGTTCAAAGAGGGGAAAAAAAAAGAAAGATAGTTTAAAAAGGTTAAGTTCTGCCTATACATTGCTAAGTTGTGAACTTTTAGGAGAGAGAATTAGGTACAAATGAGCCCAGAGGTTGCCCATCTAGTGTGCAACAATTTTTAAAAAAGGAAGCTACAGCACACTCCATGTAAATGTAAAACTTCAGGACTGAAAAATATAAGCACTGCTCATTAAAGTACACCCATAGTACAGTGAGTGCTGTGATATTAACAGCACCAAAACTGGCTAGCTTCCCTCATTTTCAAGGCTTTTAAGAGCAATCCTTTGACAGCTGCCTTCCTTTAACTTTCTAGAACATTTAAACAGGATAAAATTAAGGGTGCAGACAGAAGTGACAATTTTCAACCGGTCTGGCCATAGAAAGCGGACTATAGCTGTGACCAAACCCAAGTACATGGCTGCAGACAGCTTCAAGGGCATAGCTGATTGAGTGAAAATCTGAACCCTCATTGCATGAACGGTCAAATGAAGAGGTTTCAAAATAAAGCCTCTTCGGTAACTTCTGTCTACCTGCCTGCCAGCCTGTCACTGCTTTCAGAATGGGAGGGGGCAAAGGGAGTGGAGGGAGTTCGGTCTGGGTTTTTTCCAGCTCCTGCTGGAGGATTAGGGAGTGGGAGGGGCTCCAATTTACCCACTCAACCCTCCTATGCTGGCTGGGGAACCCCTAAAAAAAGGTCCTTCTTTTCCCTTTCCTTCCTCCTATTCTGAAACAGGGACAAGCTGGGTTGGAGGAGGGAACATTGCTAGGGGAAACCAGCTATAGGCTGGTAGCCAGCAGCTAGATTCCCCTCCCCTGGAACCAACAGTGAAGCTCTGCTTGGTCCAGGGTATTGTTGTAACTCAGAAGCTTTCTGCAAAGTATTCTCAGTTGCAGCAGAGAGCTGCACTTCTACCTACACCCTAAGTTACATAGAATACGATGGGGTATGCAGTTATGTGGATTATACATTTAACTGATATGCAGATAACCCAAATTTATTACAATGCAAGCAAGAAGCTCAGATAAGCAAGAGGCAATAAATCAAGCATGGTGTTGTGTTATGCATTTAAGAGAATTATGCACTTATGCATACATGTAGAATACACTACACAAAGAGAAAGAAAATTTCAGCTTTGTCTACACTAATAATTTTAGTTTCACTGAATTCACTCTAAGAAAGGTTTACGGTGAAGATGAAATAGTTTCAGGGAGAAGGTGGGAAAAAAATCCTAGTTTGTGGTACAGAGGGACTGGCACAAAGAGTGGCAAAATAAAAAGAAAAGAGATTTATTTAACTTGGTAAGAGTTAACGGCTAACATCTGCAAGCTAACATTCATATAAGTTGGCCCACTAGGATCAATAGGACAATAGGGGTTGCTAAAAATACAGAATTCAATCTTTAGAAAACTTCAGTATTAAAAATTATGAAAGGGTATAATGAGAACCGATGGTTCCCTTTAAATCTTATTCCATAGTATGGAAACAAATGACAGAAATAAAAATAGTGAATTTAGAACCAAGAAAAAGAAGATACTTCTTTACATGATGTATGCTGCATGCTGCATGCACAGTCAACCAGTGAAATTTACTGCCTGCTGAGCTGGTCAATGAATCAAATGTTGTAGCCAAAATATTAAAAAGACATAGATCATATTATAATAGCCAAGACATATTGTGTAGCTATGCCAACTGATACAACAGTATCGGGTAATTCTATCTTACGCTTCATAGCATGAGCTGATTACCTGTCAAAATCCAGACATATTTCATACCCTATATGCAGGATGATATAAAAGGATAGTTGTGTTATTGATACAGATCATGGTTCATCTTCCTTTGGGAAAAGTCGGAGGCTGACCAGTGGAATTAGCAGTCTGATTCAACAGATAGTGCCCTGCAGTCTCCCCTTGACTGCTCACAATTAAGTCTCACCTTTGCAAATTTCAGATCATAATTTAACATAGCACCATTCCAATCTGGAGGAAGAAAGATTTGACCCATCATCATTGCCAATTTGGAGAACACTTGTTCTCCCATGATAATTTAAGAGTTATAAATGAAAAATATTTTCTTATATGCTGAAGGACACTTTCCACATGATAAATTACTGAGCCTTTGAAATGCCAGGTTCCCTTGGCAGGTAGAGGTGTCCTGAATAACTGTCTTTTTTTTTTTTTTTTGGCAAACAAAGAATAGAAACAACTTCCCGCAAAGGCCATAGTTGACTTACTGAAATTTTTCAAGGGACCTCTTCAGTATTCAGGGTACCAATATATAATTGTAAAGGGCTTAAATACGTATATATGGTGGACACACAAATGTGGCTGGCCTCAACACCTAAGCAACACACTGATTTTCACTAGCATTTGGTGACCGAGTCACTGAGAAACCACATAGGTGGGCACCTGTATTTCCCTGTGCATTGTAAAGACAGCTTACATGGGAACTTCGTAAAAGAGACTGTGGAGTTAAGAGACTGAATGTGTCAAAGTAAGACTAATGCAAATTATTGAGTCCCTACATTCATTAGGCAGCTGAGCAAACAGCTTTCTACCATTTCCCCCCCTATCTAGCGGGGAGCTGTTAATGATGTAGTTAATTACAATACCTTGGTGGTTATGATTCCATCTTGCAGACCTACCATGTCAAACTGCTTTACTCACCTCCTCTCACATTGAGCACCTCAAGAAATATCATACTACTTCTTCAATTGGACCTTAGTAAATGTTTATTAACCTAGAATCATATATTCCAGAAGTCTTTAAAAGAAGAATGTATTTTTAAGCGTTAACTATCTGTATGACAACTGTTTTATATTATTGCTATTAATAATATAATCCACTTTCTGATTTGCTAAATTTAGTTTAGAATAGAGAAATATGGTTTAAAGTTCTAAGCTTGCTAATATTTTTATGTGTACTTACCAGTTTGTGTGTTCCATTAAAATTACTAGAATTAATAATTTCTGAACTTAAACATGTGCATAAGTAACTAAGGGACTGGAGTTCAAGAAGTGCCTTGATTCAAAGATTTTTGCCAATGATAAATCTCTCAACTACTCTCTCTGTCTCTTTCTGTCTCCCTCTCTCTCTCTATAAAATATTATATAAAATATACTTTAACTGCCTTTGGGACTGTGTCTACTTGAATCTTTTTTTGGGGGGGAGGGAAGGGAGTAGCCCTTATGCTTTTCCATTTTTGACAACTACTTTTATTGACATAAGTTGAGTTACACAACATACAAGTTTGACTCATTTAGTTCAAGTTTATCAGGTTTCCATATTCAAAGCTACATGAAGTTTTTTCTCATGTGGGTGAGACGGGGAAAGAGGGAGGAGAAAAATCTACATACCACACAGGAAGCTTCATATTGTTTCCCCAATTTAGGCCTCAAAAATGCACTAAAAGAAAAAAAAAGTTGTTAAGAATAACCAATATTAAGGGCTATATTGAAGATGTTTTTGGTTTAGTTATTTTTGTTCAGTTATTGTCACTGTTACTTAAGTGGCTAAAGAAATTCATCCAAAGAAAAGAAATGAAACTGGGAAAAACTTCAGGTACCTGTTGAAAGCCCCATAAAGAATAACGTTATCTTTTTCAGTATAGAATTTTGTAAATGCAAACCAAACGAAGAGTTGTCCATATGCTACCAGAGTACTTATGTACACATGGAGGAAAAATTCTACTAATGATAAATGTTTCACCCATTTAAACTCAGAATACACTTTCTATGGTCTTTACACAAAGGTTTATTTAAAAAGAAGCCAATCTACTAAACATAACAGGAGTGGAGATGCTTAGCTGTGTCTTGCCAGCATCTTGCTTTAAGGTCCCATTTCTTTTGGTAAGTGGTATATTCAGGGCGGTGGGAGAAGACTTCACATTCTTATCTGGCTTTCAGGCATCCAGTCCCTCTGGTTTTAGCTATAAGATTTCCACACCTATCTCCTTCAAACCTATACTTTTTGAGCCAAATTGTTAGGACAGACTACTGAGCTCATCACAGCACAGGGTTTGCTCAGATACCACTGAGAAATCTGCTCAATGCCTAAGACTGGGACTTCAGATTTAAAGCCAACCCTCTTCCCCACAAGGACCAACCCAAAAGAAAGCACTCAATTCTACTCACTAAGGCACTGCCAGTCCAGAACTAGGGCAAGGGGGGCGGTGGGAATAGTAACTGCATAAATTACAGCCAACACAGTCCAGTTAAAAACAAGAGAAAAGCAACACACAGCCTCCCCCTTCGACATCAGTAGTTCCCAATCCAGAGGAAAGCAGGGAGAGTGTGACGTCTCCATTTTCCTTCTGACCTGTTCAACCTGCTGGTAATCATCCTGACAGAAAGGAGCCAGCTAGTATGAAGCGAGCTGGGAGCCACAGCCCCAGTGCCCGGGGGGGCTGGAGGGCCCTCAGAGGCTGTGTGCCTGGGATGCTCCTGCATGTGCTTGGCCTTGAAGGCAAAGCAACAAGGCAGAGATGGGGCCTGGGCAGTGGACACTTGTGGTATGCGCACGCACATACATATGTACATACACACACACATATACATACACAGGTGCACACACACATACACAGATATATATCTGTAGACACAGACACACATACACTGACATTCACATGCACAAACACAGAGGCATACATACATATACATGCAGATGCACACATATATGCACAGGCACATATATGCACATATGCACGCGCACACACATACACACACACACACAAGCACACATGCAGAGACACACAAATACATATATGCACACACAGGCACATGCACACATATGCACATGCACCCAGATACACACATGCACACATACACACAGACACGCACACATATACACATACACACATGCACACAGACACGCGCACACACATTCACATGCGCGCGCGCGGGCCGGGCGCGGGGGCGCTGACCTGGTCTGCCTCCACAGGAAGGTCTGGATGGGCAGCGGGACGCCGCGGCCGCTCTCCTGCTCCGGCCCCTCCGAGCTCTTCCTCTTCACCATGGCGGGGCCGGCGTCGCCCGCCCGCCCGGGAGCGCCCCCACGGCCCCGGCCCCGATTCGGCCCGACCCGCGCCGCCCCGCCGGGCAAGATGGCTGCAGCGGGCGGGGAGCGAAGATGTCCGCGTCGCCCGCCCCCGCCGCCTTCAGCACCTGAGGCGGCGGACAGCGCGGGCCGGGCCGCGCCGGGCCGGGCGGGGCGGGGCGAGACCGCAGGCTGGCGCCACCCCCGAGCCCGCCCCGGAGCTGCCGGCGTCGGGGTGTGAGTGTGAGTGTGAGTGTGTGTGTGGGGGGGTCCTCCCCCCGCCCTGGTGGTGGGAGGGCGCAGGCCGGGGCCGTGTCGAGGCGAATCCCACCTGCAGCCGAAGCGCGGGGACAGGCCGGCTCGGGCCGCCCCCCCCCGCGCCTACGGCCGGATGTGCAGCCCGAGGCGGACAAGGGCCGGATGGCCGCTCTCCTTCCGCCCCGCCGGGGCATGGGGCTGGCGGGCAGCCTGGGCCCTGCTTCCACTCAAGGGGCAGCTGGCAAGAACCCCCCTGCAGAGCCGGGCCCCGGTTGCAGGCCTTGGCTCTTCTCTGAGCTGGATGGTCATTTTTAATCACCGCCCTGTGACGCTGCACACGAGGCCAGGCCAGATTGATTGCAGGGACCCCCAGGTCACTGCATGGGCACTACAAGAGCCAACAGACCCCTGGTTGGAGCCAGAATCACTCTGCGTTTGTGACCTGCCTTATTTTGTAGGTGCAGCCTGGCTAAATTTATCTCACGAGTCTTCAGTCCATTGTGTAAAATATGTAACATGTCATGGCGGCCTAAGTATGGGAGACATCAACCATTTGGGAAAGACTGGAGAGGAAAAGGAGTGTCCTGGTGCAGTGTGGGAGCACTACTGGCCATGTCTTTTGTTGGAGATGGATGCTTTTGTGGTATTAAGGTTGTGTGGGAGGAAGCAGCAAGTGCCCGTTTCTTTATGATTGTGTTTTAAGACATGAGCTGGTCTGTCACCAGATGGATTGGTAGGAAAAAGCTTGAGAAGCAAGTGCCACCTACAGCACTGCTTGCATTTTGCCCCAGAAGCAGCTACTACTTGGCACTCTTACTGAACAAGCTACAAGAGCCAACAGGCGGCTGGAGCTAAATAGATAGATAGATCATGGAGTCGTAGAAAATGAGGGTGAAGGGACCTCAGGAGGTCATCTAGACCAACCCGCTGCTCCCCAGCTAGATCGCCCCAGCCAAAGGTTTGTTTAGCCGGGTCTTAAAAACCTCCTAGGATGGAGCTTCCACCACCTCTCTGGGCAACCTGTTCAGTGCTTTACTACCCTCCTAGTGAGAAAAATTTTTCCTAATATCCAACTTGAACCACCTTTGTTGCTACTTGAGATGGTTGCTACTTGTTCTGTCATCTGCCACCACTGAGAACAGTCTCACTCCATCTTCTTTGTAACCTCTTTGTTTAGGGACTTGAAAGCTGCTATTAAATCCTGTCTCTGTTGTCTTCTTCAGACTAAATAAGCCCAGGTCCCTCAACCTCTCCTCATAAGTCATGTACCCCGCCCTTCTCACCATTTTCATTGCCCTCTGCTGAACTCTCTCCAATTTGTCCACATCCTTCCTGCAGTGGGGGCCCAAAACTGGACAGAGTACTTCAGATGCAGCCTCACCAGTGCTGAATAAAGGAAAAGAATCACTTCTCTTGATATGCTGGAAATATACCTACCACTGCAGCCCAGTATGCCATTCTTGGCAACAAAGGCACACTGCTGGATCATATTCAATCTCTTGTCCACTGTAAGCCGCAAGGTCATTTCTGCAGAGCTGCAGCCTAGCCAGTCAGTCCCCAGCCTGTTCTGGTACATGGGATTGTTCTGTCCCAAGTGCAGGACTTTGCACTTGTCTTTCTTGAAACGCATGAGATTTCTTTTGGTCCAATCCTCCAATTTGTCTAGGTGTCTCTGAATCCTAACCCTACTCTCCAGTGTATCTACTCCTCCCCTCAGGTTGGTGTCATCTGCAAACTTGCTGAGAGTGAACTCAGTCCCATCTTCCAGGTCATTGATGAAGATACTGAACAAAACTGGTCCCAGGACTGACCATTGGGTCACTCCACTTGATACCAGCTACCAACTAGACATTAAGCCATTGATTACTACTCCCTGAAACTGATGATCCAGCTGAATAGCTGCTTGTTTATTGTGGACCAAGCTCTATCCATTTGGTTTTGCCTAGCTTTGGAGTGAGAAACCAGACCCATTTTCTATGTGAGATTTCACTGAATCAGGAGTTATATGCAGTATACTGAATTGTTATCTGACTGGCAGTCTTGTTTAGCTATGTTAGCATTTGTGTCACTTAGCACCACAGGCCCTAGAGGCCCTTGGCTGCCTCCACTATCTTCACCTGTATTACCATTTACTTGCTTTAACTCGAGGAAATATATTGCATAGACTGAGATGCACAAGTAGGTATACCAGAGCCTTCCATAAAGCTTACAGAGTTAAGTAGATCATTTGATGCATGCACAAGTCATCTGCATCCAACTTGAAGAGGGAGAGGTTGGATGTGGTCTGCTGTCAGAAGTTTTCTTATGCTGCAGCTGAGATTCTTTGCGCATCCAGCAGCAGCAAGGACTTCAAGAAAAGTCTAAGGCTGCACATGATCTTGATTGAAGGTCTAAATTCCCTAATTTAGCAGTCACAAGTTCTACAATCAGCCTTCCTTTCCACCATTGTCACTTCCATTGTTAGGTGTCACTCACAGACAGAAACAGGTGGCAGATTAAGCAGTTGTGCATAAAACAGTGGATGTGATATACCTTGACTTTAGCAAGGCTTTGGATACAACCTCCCACAACACTCTGGCAAACAAGATAAGGAAGTATGGGTTGGATGAATGGACTATCAGGTGGATACTAAGGTGGATGGATCATCGGGTTAAAAGAGTGATGAATGGCTCAATGTCTAGTTGCCAGTTGGTATCAAGTGGAGTGCCTGAGGGGTCGATCCTGAGGCCATTTTTTTTCAATAACTGCATCCATGACCTGGAAGATGGAATGCACCCCCAGCAAGTTTGCAGATGACACCAAGCTGTGGGGAGTAGTAGATAGGCTGGACAATAAGAGTGGGATTCAGAGAGACCTCAACAAATTGAAGGATTGGGCCAAAAAGAAAAAAAACCCATGAGGTTCAATAAGGAAAAATTCAGTCCTGTATTTAGGATGGAACAATCCCATGTACTGGTACAGGCTGGGGACCAACTGGCAAAGCAATAGCTCTGCAGACTAGGACCTGGGGGTTACAGTGCACAATAAGCTGAAGATGAGCCAACAGCATGTCCTTGTTGCAAAGAAGGCTAATGGCATTCTGGGTTGTATTAAAAGAAGCATTGCCAGGAGATAGAGGGAAGTGATTATTCCCCTCTATTCTGGCACTGGTAAGACCACATCTGGAGTACTGTGCCCTGTTTTGGGCCCCCCACTACACAAATTGCAGAGTCCAATGGAGGGCAACCAAAATTGTTAGGAGGCTGGGGAACAACTTATGAAGAAAGGCTGAGGGAACTGACTTATTCTGTCTGGAGAAGACCGAGGGGCAATCTAATAGTGGCCTTCAACCACCTGAATGATGATTACACAGGAGATGGAGATAGATTGTTCTCAGTGGTGGCAGATGATGGAACAAGAAGCAATGGTCTAAAGTTGTAGCAAGGGAAGTTTAGGTTAGCAGTTAGGAATAACTCTTTCACTAGGAGGGTAGTAAAGCACTGAACAAGTTACCCAGAGAGGTTGTAGAATCTCCATCCTTGGAGGTTTTTAAGACCTGAGTAGACAAAGCCTTGGCTGGGAGGATCTAGTTGGGATTGGTCCTGCTTTGAGCAGGGCATTGGGCTAGATGACCTCCTGAGGTCCCTTCGAACCCTAATTTTTTGTGATTATAAATAGAGTCTATTGAAGAGCCAAAACAGCTCTTGACATCAGTAACTGCTTTTTCATTTTGATTTAAGTAGGTCAGTTCACTGAAAAAAAAATTAAAAAACCATTTGGGAACTGAAAAAGCCTGAAAGCTGCTTTTCCTTTTCTAATCAGTAGAACCAAATTAGAGGATGAGATCTTAGTTATAAAGTCTTGGAAGGAGGAAGAAGAAAAGACAATTCAATTCACTAACTACAGAGGAATTTTTGTCTTGAAATTAAAACCAACTTTAAGCAGTTGTGTTTTGGTAAGCTTTCTTTCTTCCCATTTCATATATAGCAAATTTTAAAAATGCAGTTGGATTAGAATTAAGACGTGGATTGATGGGATTCCAATTTCTACACAAATCAACTAGAATCACATATATTCACATATAAACACACATATCCATATATTCATATATAAACACATATATTAAATAAACACACATATTCATATATAAATACATATATTCACATATAAACACACACTTGCAGAAAACATCAATTAACTTAATATCCATTTCAGATTCTTTGAGTTTATAAAGGTAGTATATCCTCCTAAATTAGCAAAGTATCAAGTTATGCTACTGAATATATCCTTTACACTAAAACATTTTTTTTTAGTGTAACCAACCTGTTAGTAGGCAGGGAAGTACCATCTTTTTTGCTTTCTTTTGGAAGGGAGAATACAAATGCAAGGGTTTAAGATATATATTTAGTTTTCCTTTTAGCCCATCTAAAGTGGTGGGGTGGGAATCACAATTGAAATCAGTTATTTAGGTCAACCCAGCCTACTTAAGGACCCAGGCAATGTCCAACCTAGAAACTAGAGGTTTTGAACAATTTTGATGAGATGTGAGTGTTTGCAGAATAGGCACAAGCAAAGTTCCTAGCATTAAATTGGGTCCTTGGGAATATTAACTAGCAACTTACATTCTTAAGGGATTAGGATAAGATAGCAGTACATTTGGATGCCAAGTTCATCCTGGAGGCTGGTGCTACCAGGTACTTTAGTCAGTTCCTATGAAGAGCTTGATCAGATTTGAAGTAGGTGGGCACTCTGAGAAGTAACTAGACAAGAAAATCTACTGTATTTTTCTTTACTTAAGGAGTGTTGGGGGTTTGGGAACACCCTGTACTGAAATTCAATAATTTGTTGTTGGTAATAGCCCTCAGTTTGTTAGCATGAGTAAACATACCACCAAACATGAGAGCATTACAGATTTCTCAGCATTTTACAACACAACAATTTCACAATAATTCTGATGAACAGCATGATCACAACAATACTGTTCAACTACTTACTGATCAGTAGATATGAAAACTATTTCCATATCAGAAAAAAATTTAACTGGTCCCAGACAAAGCTGCAAGTTGGCAAATCTAACTTTTGGAAAGAAACCCAGATCTCACTTAAGCTCAGAATTAAAATATTTAGTCCAGTCAAATTAGATAGGAGCATAAGAGGTTGCCTATTTCCTCTCATGCTTGACTAAAATCACTTCTATTAATGGATACAATAATAGCTTCCACTCTCTATTTACTTTATTCATCAAGAAAGTACTGAGCACCAGACAGGGGTGCAGCCCTAATATCCTACATGGTGAAGAAAGACTTGGGGTTGGCAAGCCAGTCAATTGAATTATCAAATAATGTAAATTGACCATGTATTATTTCACTGCAGTAAAAAATTGGCATAGAGTCTACAAAGCCGAAGTCCGTACTACAGTTTAAAGCAGGCTGAGATCCAAAGGGACCTCTCAGCTAGGATATGCAAGAGGTTGGGCTGAGCAAGTGGGGAGCTGCTACCAATGCAAGTAAACTAATACAGCTTGGACCAGGTTGTTAACCTTTTTCCTAGGGGATTTGATTTACTGGTGCAATGGATTATCTGCTTGCTGGATCTCATAGAGAAAGCCACCATTTCATAGCATTCAATTGCAAGCAATAAAAATTATACCCCACCAAGGCAGTATCTCAGACCTCAGTACCCCCAACCCACAGCTTAAAGGGGGGAAAAAAAATAAAGGTGACTCAGTTCACCAGATAGCAATTAAATAACTAGGGAGATCTCTGTACTAAAGGAAAGTGTTTTTTTCACAAGACTCTTTTATGTGGCAGGGAGTACTTCTTTCTGGCACTGCTTTCAGATTACATATGCAGAAAAAGTCAGAACAAAGTGACATGTAGTTGCTATGATACCAACTTTTGTTTTATGTCACAGCCATAATAAAAGTCAGGATCAACTAGAGTGTTATGTTGAAGCATAAGATAAACACTCATATTCCATCTGTATGGAATAAGAGATGCGTATGTAAGTAAAGTAAAGATCTCAGAAGTCTCACAGCATTACGTACAATGCCATCACAAGTCCACTGTAATCTGTTACACAAATATGCATTTCTTACAATAATATACTTCAGTGATTACCCTAAAAAGGTGGTATGTGTAATGGAATAGGCTAGTATCAGGTAATGCCACAGTTGCCACACTTTGGCCTGTATTTTACAAGAAACTATAGCATTAATTTTTCAAGCACTCGGACATCAGAGCTGGGACCTGATTTTTCAATAGAGAACACTACACACACCATGGCACTTCTAATCTGACCTTCAGATTCATTTCAACCCCAGGGGAAAGGGGAGAGGAAAGAGGCCAGGTAATTGAGCATTTGTTTTGGGGTCCTAAAATGAAAAGGAATGTTAAGGCATTGTGAAGATTCAATCCTTAGAATAACTGATGCCTGAGCAATGCTACACATTATGAAGTAGCTGTACTCACCTAGGAGCAAAGAGTCATGACAGTCATGACTTTCAGGTGTGCTCCTCAAATAGCAGAGACTGTAGTCTTCTGCAGGAGACACTGGCTAATTTTAAGCTGCCCTTCCATATTTGGAATTGTTGGACAAGTGAAGGAAGCATACATGCCTTTGTCATGAACTATTCCTGGGAAAGGCTGTTCCAAAATTATGCAGCAGTTTGCTTTCCAACACCTTGAAGCAACTCCTCTTGCTCCAGAACAGCTTCTCAGGACACAAATCACAGAGCAGGTAGGAACTGGAAAGAGAAGGGCTGAGGTGTGACTAATCTAAAATTGGGTAGGTGAAAACTGGTACAGATGGGAAGTACTACCAACAGAGAGAAAACCTTCTCTTTCCCTCATTCAGTGTTCCAGAGATGTATAACTCGAATAGATATTTGTATTAGGCAGTTAAAGAACATTTAGGATTGAAGTGGATGAGATGGAAGACTGGTGAAGTTAAGGGATAACAGAATAAGAGCTAGCTCTTATTCCTGGTCACCAGAGCTCAAAGTTTCTTACAAGAGGTCAGTACCATCAACTCCCATTTACAGCTGGGGAAATGAAGGCAAAAGGACTGAAGCACAATGGTGGAAGACATGGAGTCTCTTTCTAGCTTAAAGTCCCAGCACAATCCCCTATTCATTATGCACCACTGGTTCACTAGAAACTGGGATAAACTTGCTGCTGGTAAGATGAGCAAATAACATTCACAGGAAACCACTTGCCAGTAGGGAAGGATTCAAGTGGAATCATTAGCCCTGGACCCCAGTTAAGCCTCTCTATGCTCCTTAGGCCAAGATAGCTATTACTAGTCTAGTAGAATGTGTCGGATATATAAGCCTGAGCTTGTCTAATGTGGCAGGCAGTAACTTTCCAAAATTCTTCAACATATGATTTATAAGGATGTCAAATTATCAGCACCTACACTAAAGGTCTACCGTGGAATGTGAAATACAGAAGCCAATTATTTTAAATACATTCATAAGGCAATTCCTGAAAGTGTCCCAACTGATGACAGTTCAGAGACCAGAATAACATGGGCAACACAGCATGCACCCTTGCAGTGTTAGCAAGTCATCCATGTCTATAATAGAGAACTGTAGAGTCACAAATAGGTAGGAAGCAAAGGTGAGGCTTTTCAGCTGAAACTGCTCCCCCCCCCCCAAAAAAACCCCCAAACAAACTCCACAGACAAGTCTTGACCACTTCATTTTACAAACATCCATAACTTGTTTACATTGTGGTCCTTTGTTTTCCTTCCAAATGAACCACTAGAATCCAATTTCATTTAGGGCCCTTGCATTATGGGACAGAATTTCAGAACTGGAGGTACCGATAGCTCCAAATTTGGCACTCAGAGAAAAAAGATTTTGGCCCCACTTGCAGATGTACGCTTTACGAGAGGCTAAACTCAAAAGAAGGCCACAACTCAACTCTTGACCACCAGGGATATTTCTAGAGGAAAGAAAATGCTTTATATTCCGAGTGCCAGGGAAACCTGGCATTTGTTTTTAGCTTACGTATTTCTGTATTAATCTGAGCTAAACCCATTTTCCTTCCTCCCAGCTGGTCATTGCAGACCCTAAACAGAGAAGCTCTTAGGTATCCAGCCCTGGTTGCAATGTCCTGCCAATGTTTGCCAGGCATCAGTCACTCACCCAGCTGGGGCAGGGTTATTATGCTCTACTTCCCCAGGAGGAACTGACTCAAAGCAAGCTCCCCTGCCACTGCTGCCCAGTTAAGGTTGCCACCTCCCCTGCTTTGGTGCCTTCTGGCAGCCTCTGTGCATGGGTGCTCTAGGTGGCTGCAGTTTGCCCTGCAGGCGGAACTTGGCGACCCACATGCTCAGGAGCTGAGCTGCAAGTAAGGGCTAGAGAGACGGCGTGGCAACCTCAGCACCAGCCAGGGTGACACCAGCCAACCTGCTGGCTTCCTGGTGTGCTGGGGTTTCAGATACCCTTCTGGAGCCCCCTGGTCCTTGCTTCACTCTACCTGCTGTAGGCCTGGTGTTCATGCTGACATCGCTGACTGCAGGACAGGGTTTGCACCGCTCTGAGTGGGGAACCAAATGTCCCTGCTTTGTTCTTGATCATCCTTGCTTGGCTCCCAGATCTGCCCTTTGACTCCATGGTCTGATTTCTGGCAGGTTGTAGGAAATCTATGCCAGTCACCTTCTTCCCTAAGGGACACTTATCAAGCAAGTTGTGAACCCCTCCCCCTGATCCTTCCCCCCTTATTTCTCATGTTCGGACGTTGTATGCAATGTTTTCCACAGCTGTCTGCCTCGGTGCTCCAGTTTTTTACTTGCAGAGCTCCTCATTGCTGGTGCTTTTGGGTGGGTTCAGTATATCAACAAAGCAATGAGTTGTTTGTTTGTTTTGGGAGGGGTGGATATTTTTCCCCAGAAGGAAAACTATGCTTTCTGTCAACCCCAGGGCTTGCCAGACTGTAACAGGAACTCACTGCCAGCTGGTATGAGTGGGGAATGGGTAGATAGTGACGAGACCTGGAAAAAAAGGCCAGGTGAGGGGCTCCGCTTGAAGAAGGTGGACGTCGTCCCCACACTGTCCCTACAAAGATTCTTTTGGAAAGAAAAGAGCCCCAGCTTGGTTCCATCCCAAAGGCAAGGCTTGTTCTGGTTCAGTAATACCACTGGAGCTACAAGGGTAGAAGGGGAATGGGGGGATGGTTCTGGCTTCTTGTTGTTCTCTGAAGATTTTGAGGGGGAGGCAAGTAGTTGATTTGGGGGTCACCACCCACCCCCAATGGAGTATTCAAGGCAACTTGAAGAGAACCTGAGATTTTCATCGCTTGTGTTTTCTTTCCACAGAAGGGAGCAGTTGGGACCTTGGTAAGGAAACACGTTTCAGTTGTGTAATTGTAAAGGGTTTTATTGTAAATAATAATGAGGTGAAAATGATGTCTTATCCCACAAAAAGCACCTTGACAATTTTTTACTGTTGGTAATGAATATGGATACATTCAAAGCATAATTGAAACAGGTAGCATATTCCTTTTGCAAGTTAAAGGCCTAATCTTCCCAACGTTATTTCTATAAGAAATCCAACTGAAGTCAATGCAGTGATTCATGTGAATAAAGGCTGCAAGAACAAGCCTACAATGTGAAATAAAATAGTGGGAATAACAATTATGAATGTTGTGTTAGGGCACTGAAACAGGGGAAAAAAAACGTTTACTGCAAGATGGCCATTTTCCTTATGCAAGTCACCAGCACGGTAAGGTGGCTCTTGCTCATAGAGTTCATAGACAAAGGAAGACTAGCAAATACAGCTACTGTCATGTAATACATGAAGATTTATTTCTCCGGAGAACTAATTCCAGTAAAGGAGAGTAGGTGAGGGGACTGGTTAGCTAAAACCGGCAGACCTGTTGCTTAGCGGGGCATGAGAATGCCCATTCACAGTAGGAACACAAGAAAGCAAACATGATTCAGCACTTGTTTTTTCAACATGTGTATGCTTGTGTTTAGAGAAGAAAACAAGGCTGATTTATGGCGGCATGTTCTCAGCAGCAACCTCTTGGCAAGGATAAGCATGCCTTACTGAGGAGTTTGAATAAGCTTGAGATCTAAGTAAGTGCACAAACAAACAAGAACATATTAGGGGGTTGACATTCTCTTAGGGACAAATTTCTGGCTGGGCTTTTCTTTTCAGCAGAGCGTATGAGGATGCCAATGCCACTCTTTACTTTGTAAAGAAAACAGATATATAAAAATGATTTAACGGTTTTCAGCCCCATTCCCAGTAAGCAAGTGGCCATGAGATACGACCAAACTTGGCATTAATAGATGCCACTTCAGAGACACTAGCGTTTAAAAGGTTATACCCGTCCACTGAAGCACATGCCCATGCCCAGTCAGGTTTGAGGTCTCTGGTATATGGTAGGTGCGCTGTAAGAGAAATTATAGCCGCTAGCTGTGCTGCACATATTTTGTGGGGAAACAGATGACTCCAACCTCCAGGGACACCTTCACTTTCATTCAATTCTTACAAAAAAATACGAAGAAAAAAGGAAAGCTGAGCTACTCATGAGATCAGTTATATTTCTAGGTAGCTGCATTGGCTAATTCAGAAAGTAAAGCAAGTATTTGAGTTACATTTCCAGGGCAAATAAGGTTATGACAGGGAAATATCACCCTACAGATTGGGGGGGAGGGAGGTGGAGTCAAGGTGGGGGACGACAAACAAACACCAATTAGAAGCAAAAAGCAAACTGACTTCTTTGGGAACAAATTATGGGGAGTAGCTGACAGACACAACATGCCCCTATGGCTACTGACTCCTCTTAGTGAGATTTCATATATGCCATGGCAGCAGATATATGATATGATATTTTCTTACGAGTAATGTAGTGCTGTATAACGAATGAATGAGAAGAGCCTGCATCTCAAAAAGAAGAGACAGATACAAGCAGTTAGATGACAAGCAATTTTATTTTGCAAAACAATCACTATACAGCAACAAATACAATTGCAAATTGGATTGAAAAACATGAACTAACTACCACCAGCCATTCAAGAAATGCCTCTTTATGGTAACAGGCTCTAGAATTATCAGAAAAAAACACAGGTTTGTAACAGCAGACTGTATTCCTTGAAATCCCAGCATACAGAATATGTTTCCTTTTTTTTCTCTTTGCTAAAGTTGAAGTGGTGTTTATGTTTGACTTTTCCAAGTGTGAAAGTTATTCATTTTCCTGCAGAGGGAATTACTTGAGTGAGATTACTAACAAGTGAGCTCTGTGCTCACCTACGCTAAAATTCTATCTTCATTTTATATAGCAAAAGTGATCTACACTTCAAGACATGTGTCTTTGAAGGGACATTCATACTTGGTTCCAAACATTATTTAGTCCAGCACATCTTGTATGTGGTTGTCCACAATGACTGCTTTTTGACTCCTTTTGGGTCATGTAGATAGGCAAATTTGTATACATTTGCAAGCAGTCACGATGAGGAAAGGAATGTTGCTACTGTACTTTAACATATTTGAATGGATAATACCATTTAGTGCTGTACAGTGAAACTATGTGTAATCTAGTGGACACATGATTTTCTTCATCATTATTAGTCTTTCCTTTAATGGTACTGGACAAAGATCTATTCGACTTCTGCTGATTTCTTCCTGCCTGTGATTACATACAAACAGAAATTTGCAGATGCAGAAATTCTTAAGGAGCGCCTTTTTTACTCTCATCACTCAAAAGATATATTCAGTTTTGGTCATTCTACTGCTATCCAACTTGGTGCAATTTAAGTGTTCAATTTCCCTGGATGATGTATTGTTACAAATAGAGAGAAGTTTGGTCTCAGATACCACTGACTGGCTATACCTACCAGTAGAATCAAAATATTAAAGATGTACTTTCTAGAACCTTGGATATATTTTCTTTTCAATGTGGGCATCAGATGCTTACAAAGTTGGGTTTTTTTTAACACAACAACATTCTTCTTGAGAAATTAAGATTTTGAGGAGCTTTTTCAATGAACACCTTGAGTCATGCAACACAACTGCTCTTTATTCAACAGTGAAAACTCTTCATTTCTTTTATCTTCATTTAACTCCACAAAAGATCTAGAATGCTTTCCATGGAAGGACAGTTACTGATTACAAGGTCTTTGCTTGAATTAAGACAAGGAAGCTCATTTCAATGCATGAAGTAAGTAACCAAGTGTATCGCACCAATCTAACTTTGGATGTTGTCTATCTACTGACTCAAGTTAATGATTTATAGTATGTTAATTTTAAAAGGAGAATGAAAATACTTAAGTTGAAGGTTAAACACTGTTCTGCCTTGCTGGTGCTCAGCTGCAATGAAGGTGAGGTTCAGCAGTACCTTAGTTTCTCTCTAACACTGGCAAAACACATAATAAAAACAGTGCAAAGCTAATTTGCATTAACTGATGCTACAGACACAGCAACATGTTCAAAAATACTGTTTTCCCATCTCGTTTTGTTTTAAAAAATGGCAAAGGATTTTGTTATACCACATGGCACAATATTTCCATGTCAATTCTTATGCTTATTCTAAACATCAGTACAGAAACTGCAAGGCAGAAGCCAGAATCCTCTTGATGTATGTAACTTGATGTCTAAGCTCATTTGCTTTTGTATAAAATTACAGATTTCTAAACAGCATTAGGTACTTTGTAGTGTGAAAAAGCTTTTTGCAGAGTTAAAGTGTGATGTACAGTTGTATTTAAGAATTTACTGTCAGTAAGGTACCTGGAGTTTTAGCTAAATAATTAATTTTCATACTTTTGGGAATTGCTTAGCTAAAATCTTCGTACACCTCAAACATTTATTGTTAATATTTGTAGTTTTCTACCTGAATTTAATTATGTGGCATCCTGTTCTATTAATTATAACAATTCTTCTCCACAGATAAAAAATCTTCTCTGACTATGCATCTTTTCAGATCAGTCCCTGATCCACACATTCATGTACAAATAAGAAGTAAAAAGAACAGATAGAATACTCAAAAGCTTGCAACTCATGGTTCATGTGTAGCTTAACTAACTGTGCAAATGTTATCTGGAGATTTCAAAAGGAAAACACCATTCTGCAAGTGTGTAAACTGGTCATTTCATAATGTCTATTATATATAACATCAGCAGATTATTATCCACTGATGAATAATAGTACCATATTACCTTCAGTGTTTTCTTAGTGTCCATAAGGTAGCACTGGAATTCTTACAAGTAACTCCATTAGGTGTGATGTTTATCTCTCTCTGCCTTTTTCTTTTAATTCACACTTTGTCTTATACTTTTTATAGTCAATATAATCTCACTTGGTTCAGATTTAAAGATACCCTATTATCTATCTGGTCATCATAGTGACCCAGTCTAGGATGTTTATTTTATTTATTTATTTATTTATTTAATTTATTTATTATAATTTATAGGCATGTTCTACAGTGCTTATTACTGAGCACTTGATCATATACATAAGACATCACTGAAGGACTAGAATGACACCCTAATACTCTTATTCTGTGTTTCAACTTTAGCAAAAGAAAAAAGAATAAATAAATCCAGTATTCATTGTTACTACAGGAATTTTAAAAAATGCCAAAACCAAACTATTTTTGGATTTTTAAAAATCCAAAATCTAAACCCACCTCTTTGGAGACCCTTTTACAAACATCTGGACCCCACAAAATCAGTCTTGGTGAAGAAAAAGGGGAGGGAAGGAATTATTTTTCTAGCATCACAGAAGAGACTTGCATCTGGCACTAAAACAGGGTCACGGCTTTTAGTTGTTACAGAAAGCAATTCATGCTAAAATTTTTGTCATTTTTTTAATGTATTTTTCTGAATAGGGAAAAAAACCCTGCTAACATCTACTTTTACATACCTAAAATTGCAACACCAAAGGGTGCAAGAGACACAGATACTGTGAATAAAGAAGTATAATATTCAAGTATATGAGGGCGTATCACAAATGGCCACAGAGAAATATATATATCTATAATACTGTATCAAACAGATGGAAAGGATGTGAAACCGGTAGTGTGTACACAAATCTAGCCGCTTAACCAACATTCTAATCAGACACAAGTCCATTGGAATGGAAGTGCTCCCTTTCGATAGCTTTTCCATGTCACTTCCTCAAGCACGGTTCAAGTGTTTTTCAACTACTATTTTTAGTTATTAGTTAAATAATTTATTGGAATCAGCTATACACTGACAGGGTTAACCAGGCCCAAAAATGTTAATAACTTAATTCAATCTTTCTTCTACCCATTTATACAAAATAACACTTTAATTAAACTTGATTTTCTTTATATGCCCTTCCTTCTGAAAAGTGGATTCTTCAGTTTAATTTAACCTGTAATAAATTACAGTGGGCAACTTTTTTTTCTCCCACCTATCAACAGAACAGTGAAATGAGCAACTTGGGATATTAACAAGGCTCTTCAGAAAGAGGTGGACAGCCTTCAGGCACATGAAAGGTAAAAATGCATTTTATCATAGTACGGTACTCCATGCAAGACAGAGCAGAGCAACAATAATTGTCCAATATAACATACTTTGATTGTATACCCATGTAAAGCCAGTGTCTTCCTGCTGTAAATGGAGATCAGGCCAATTTTTGTATCTATTTTTTTCATTTTTTTTATTGTATAGTTACTACAGTCTTGGGATGTGACTTAATTTTAGACATGGTAAAGAATGAATGTAACACCTGCTCTGAGCCCATTCCTGCCAAGAGCTCATGCCTAAATATTATTACTTCATACACTGCTAAATGAAGCAAATTCATAAGCCCTGCTTAGCTAGGGCTGCCGTGACATCTTCAGCAAGGGTAGCAAGCTGAGGGGATTCAAGCAGGTTGATGCTTCCAGAGGATGAGACATTGCTGAGTCTGCGAGGAGAAGCCACGCTGGATCTGCCCGGTGACTGCGTAATGATTTCAGCCCCATGATCTACACGGGCTTTAGCATGCTCTCTGAAGTTTAGCTTCTGGCTGTCAATCTGTTCAAGAAAAGTAATGCCTTTAAACATTTGTTTTTGAGTAAAGAGTGTGGCTTCTCCATTGTCAAATGCATTTCAATGCCTGCTTTCTCTAGGGACAGTTTTCTCATTCATACATTATTCCACCTTTTTATTCTGAGTCCATTCTCCAGTTCCCAGTGCCCTTTGTGGTGCTTGAGGTCAGTGGCACTTATGAGGCCTCAACATCTGCTAGTATGATGATGTACAGTATCCTGGTTGTAGCTGCCATCACTGAATACTTCAGTTAGAAGAACATGAACGCAGTCCTATGAATGTAGTCCTACCCACAATATCCAGCAGTGCTTGGCAGTAGGAGTTAGGCACCCAGTTCTCATTGACTTTCCATAAGATTCTGGTATCTAACTTCCTTAGGCAGGCTTGAAAACCCCTCCCATAACCTTATTTCTGCTACTGGAAAATCTATGAGGTCATCATATGCTCACTGATCTATGAAATATTTATATTTTTGGCCCGAGATTGCAGGGGGGAGGGGTTTGTTTGTTTGTTTTAAGCAAAGGAAAAGAAAGACCTGAAAATAATTGAACTCAGGCATGTCCCTGAATATTCAACATATGCTATGGCTGAAATTCATCCCTGGGCACAGTCAGCACAAGGCCTAATTGCTACTAAGTCCCATTTCAACCTCATTTAACAAGCATATGTGAGACTTTGGGTATGCACACACCATAAGCTAGGCCAGCAGATCAGAGGTGAGTTTCACCCAATTTGAGCTGTATTGGTGTGTTGTGGTTGGTCATATGATATTGTTTCAATTCTCCAATAGGATGATCCTTCAGGCAGAATGTAAACCTGCCAGAATGAATGTAAATATGCTTTTTATGTACACTGCCTTAGCAAGTATTTGTGTCCGTTAGCCTGGTTGTTCCAAACTTTGTAGGAAGTCAACACAGATGGCACATGAACATGGTTAAGTGGAATCAAATACAAGCTAATATATCTGGAATCTTTTGTTTTAAGTTATTTACTCAGTACTAGTCAATCTGAGATCTTCCAGGGCACCCAGGGGAGTTAGGCACTCAGTTGCCATTGGAAACAATTGGAGTTCAGGTAAAGTGTTCAAATTTGCCTCCATCTTACTGAAAACCCTTCTCATTTTTATACCAGTAGGACAGCCCGCTGATTCAATGCAAGTTTTATGTAACCAGATGTGTCTAGTATATGGGTTAACTGAATTAACAAGAACAAATATGAGCCTGAGTTCCAGCCAAAGCTTCAAACCAAACCCCAAATTCTCAAGGTTCACATTAGTTTCTTGACATCTTATAAAATAAAGGCTAGGATCTACCCAGTTCCTGGGGATCAGAGCCCTGCAATGAAGTTCCCCACTTCTACTGGTCTGGGAAAGCCCTGGAACATAGGACATTTGAAAGCAGCAACTGTATCAGGGCCACCAGAGATTACTATATTGATTAAAAGCTCACAGAGGATTTGGAGCAGCAGCTAAGGTAGAGGTCTGAAGATAGGATGAAGTTCAGTCAGGGAAAGAGAAGGGCACTGGGGGTGCAGACAGAAGTGCAGCTCCCAGCTGTAACTCAAAACCTTTCTGCAAAGTGCTTTGAGTTACAACGTTACTGCAGACCAAACACAAGTTCGCTGTTGGTTCCAAGGGAGAGGGGAATCTAGCTGGGACTGGGAGCCTGCAGCCAGATTCCCATAGCAATGGCCACTCTGCCAGTGCTCACTGTTTTCAGAATGGGAGGGGGAAAAGGCAGTGGAGAGAGCTCATTCTTCAGACTCCCCAGCTTGTCCTGAAGGGTGGGTGGATTGGAGCCTCCCTACCTTCAGGCGAAGCTGCCATACACCTGCCCCTGGGGAGGGGGGCCTGAAAAACCCTCAGACTGAATTCCCCCTTCTCCCTTTTCCCCATTCTGATCTGAAAACAGCAACAAGCTGAGAGCTCTGCAGACACAATTTACAAAAGATGCTACATTTTGGAACATCTTTATCTAACACAGCATGCAATGAGGGGTCAGATTTTCACCCAATCATCCATTTTTGCAGCCTTGCACTTGTGTTTGGTCACACTTATAAACTGCTTCCTGTGGCCAGGTCAGGCAAAAACTGTCACTTCTGTCTGCACTCTAAGTGTTAGCAAGATCAGTAACCGGGAGTCTCTGTTTCCAGCCTGAGGGGAACAAACAAAACTATTTTGTATTCTCTTGCAAACTTCTTTTCCTGCTCCATGCCCTCCTCCATCTCCTTTGCACATCTGTACATTCTGTGTAACTTACACCTCCATTCATGTCATCGCTGATTTTGGCCAAAGTCTACTCTGAAATGGAGAAGTTGCTTCACCAAAATGTGGCGGCTATATCATTGCTGATGACTACTTACCTTGATGTTACCACCTCCAGGTATATGGTGAGCATTTTCAAGTGAACCAACTTTAGCCTGAGCCTTTTCTTTGAAATCCAGCTTCACGCTTTCAATTTTCACACGTCCCCCACCTATATAAGAAAATGAAAATTAAGAAAACAGTCCTATTTTTAAATTTCCAATACACCGTGTATTAGAAATCCAAATCCTTAAACTCTAACCTAAGGCCACAATGGCATTAATTGGTCCTTGTAGCTATTTAAGGAAACAATCTGCTCTTACACTAGGTCCTCTCTACACATTACATGTGTAAAATGTGATTAACCAGGTAAACATGCCTTAAGTTGTGATCCCGCTACATGTTGAATCAACTAATGCTATGATGAAACAAACAATAAGCTACAAAGTTATTCCACAAAAAGCCTGCAGTAATTTTGTATCTTGTTCTAATTATGGCGTTAATTGAATGTGCAGCCAGGCCCTGGTGCTGGGAGCCCCATCGACCGAGGGGATCCCAGCCACAGGGGAGAACCACCTGCTGCCAGCCCTACAACTGACAAGGCTCACAGTGCTGGCAGGGTTGTTAGCTGTGGGTCTTACAGCGGGGAAAATACTGTCTGCCCCGTAAGCAGCGCACACAGTGGTGGCAGCGGGAAGAACTCTGCCCCTGCTGTGAACCTTGTGAGATGCAGGGCTCACAGCAGGAACAGCACACGGGAACAGTGCTGTGAGCCCTGCTGAGCCCTATCAACTGTGGGGCTCACAGCTGCAGCAGCTGGTGCAGAGGAAGCCCAGGATCATGATCCCAGGCTTTCCCTGCACTGGAGATGTGGTGCGATGGGATCTAATGTGCAATCGTACAATTGCATGTGTGGCACGGCAGGAGGTGCAATTGTGTGGTTCACACATTAGAACCTATTGCACTTTTACCTGCACTTGCAGAGGGAGGCTCTTAGTAAAAAAGAAAGCATAGAACCAAGCACAGAAGCTGTAGCACACCACTGATGTGGTCCGGTCCACTAGTCAGTTTTTGTTTTAGAGAGGTGATGAGCACTCAGGTCTGTTTAGCAAAGCACATCTTTTAAGTACATACGTAAACCCCATTAACATCAGTTGGATTTAAGCACATGCTTAAGTATTCTGCTGAACAAGGATGAACTGAAGCACTGTGTTAAGCTGCCGCTCAGTACAGCATCTGCAATGCACATTTAAGTCAATAATGTTTTTTGGCAATGATTCACACAGATTAATTCTGAACTGTGTACAAACATATTCACTTGTATTAATTTTGAACTTGCTGCCTCTCAGCTTAATCTCTTTATAATTGTATAATTAGCGATAGTTAAGAAGTGCACCTGGTTTACCTGTTCTGCTTTTTTCTTTGGTTTCCATACTTCTGTCATGAGTGCTCTTTTACATTACATCTCAATATTATTGCCCCTAGTAACTTATTTTGATTTGCATTTGGATAATTTAAGTAACAACTACAAACCATGACCAGTTTTTCACATATTAAAGATTTGTGTAACGCCTTTCTTAGGCTGCTGACAGATGTCACCTTAACCCTGGGATAAACAATTTTATCCTGGGACAAAATGCAATCCTGTATCCATGACTGTTGTTCTGGGATGAATAAAAAAACAAGTTTCCAGGATAAAAGGTAGTAACAGTTTATCCTGGGATATTACAAAGAACATCTGTACAGTTATTCTGGGATTGCATTATTTAATCAATGGCAGAAAACTGGTACTACGTTTAGCCACTCACTAAACCCTAACCACAGAGGTGATATGTGTACACACCAATCCCAGGATATTGTATTTCTGTCCCGAGACAAATACAGGCACAACTTATCCAAAGGTAAATGCAATATGTGCTCCTAGCCAGAGCATATGGACTAAGAGGCCCAAGGAGTGTTTGCATCTGAATACATTCATTAGTTTACCTACCTCTGTAAAACTCAAACATATGTGTAAGTGCATGTGTATTTGTATATATATTTTTTCTTTATTGAATGCATATTAGAAGTTGTGTGCATTGTTTATTGTAGTATACAGAACATCTGAAATAGTTCTCATCCAATTTTCAGGCATGTCTATGTAAATACCCAAGGAAATGACACTCAGGTGTTATGACTGAGAAGCCGGTATGAAGACAGTATTAATCAAAGAGCCACAAAAACATGTGCACCCCTGCATTAATGGTGGCAACCATATTCCAGTTCAAAAGAAAAGAAAAAAAACCCCATACACTACATCATGTGAAGATATATGGCAAATTTTGAACATAGTATCACTGGTATATGGCCTTATTTTATATACTGCAATGCATGAAGTAAAAAACAAAACAATATAAAAAACCTTTTTATAACATTTTCTGCAAAGACAGGTGATAAAATGAAGAGCCACAGGTTATCACTATGCTACAACCACTTTAGTATCTGGTATATATATGTGTAACTTCATTGAACTGAAAAAGAACAGTGTTTACTTGTATCAAGGCTGATTTTACTACATATTCAAGTACGGCTAAAACTTCCTATTTGAAAATCAAATCCTGTTCCATTTTTTCTACTTTCAGCATATTAGATAATTGTACATTAGATATGTGTAATGTACTCCACTTTTTGAAGGAAAAAAAGCTTATAGGAATGGTGCTGGCCCATCAAATACTTGTTTTGGATTATTAACATGGCATATTAACAAATGTGACATCAGAATAAAGCTATTAACATTCCAGAAAGCAGTCACTCAATAGTCAACAATGGACTAAAAACAGAGTCTCTGCTGTTTCTTCAGGTACCTACCAATTATCATCTTGAGCTAGGGGGCTTGAGCTGTGGCTGCTCAGTGCACTGGTCCCTATCCAGAAAAGCATTCTAAGTACATACTCAAATCCATATATCTATCTATCTATACACACACACACGGTTTCCTGGGACAGGCAAGAGTGCTTAGCACCTTATAGTAGCTATACAGAGAACTTCTACTTATCCTTCTCGCCTTGCTTACATGATAAGTTAGTTGAAACAATGGTTATGTGCATGTGGGATGCGCAAGCAGGTTTTGGCCCACTGTATGCCACATTAGTGCAAATAATTCCTGCAATACCTGGTTTATGACGGATGTTCTTCAGGGAGCCACATTTGGAAGTGACATGACTCAGGTCTATCTTCTTAGTTACAATTTGTACCTGTTAAAAGCATACAAAATACATTATAGGAATGAAAAAAAGTCACAGGAGGGAAAAACTCAACTTTGAAAAGCACTGGAAAAGAAGAGATGGTTAGTAGAGAACAGATCATGCCACAAAGGAGGGAAACACCTGGATTTAAACAGCAAGTGTCCATTCCACCAAGGAACCAGACAGAGCTATGTTAACTCTTTTAATTAGTAAAATGAAAAATGAGAGTCAGGAAGATAAACAGGCGGAGTTATTTTCCAAAATGCTTCTGAGCTTTCCTCTCAGCATGAAAGGCAGCATTTAAGCACGGTGTGCCGCTTGACACACATCATTTTACTTCATATTTTTATGCTTTCTTGTTCGCTTGTTTCCAGGAAATCAGGGCTTTTAATATCAAACCTTTCACATGGCTTAACTGGACTTTCAAATGTAAATCTCTTCCTGGGCTTATCTAAATAAATACACTAAATTCTCAGCCCAATTCACTACTGACTATACTGCAGTCAAAGACAGGATGGCAGCCCAGGCAGAACATCCCTGAGCTAGTTTTAAACTTGCTAGCTTGGGACTGCTAATGAAAGAGCAGTGCAGACTAACCAACAGAGTACTTATGTATGTAGGCTTTTGTAGCCTACTAAGAACTCTGTGTTGCTACAGCTACTGTGCAGTCAGTACCCAAACTAGCTAGTTTAAGGGTAGCCTGGATCTGTATACATGATGTACAATCACAGTTTTCCTGCTTTGAGTTACTCCCATTTATGCTGAAGTAAGAATAATAATGCCATGATTGGAATACAGTGGCAAAAAAGGAGCAACGTATCAGTTGAACCTATCCTCTTTCAGCCATGTTTATTCTGAAGTTATATTTTTCCTCTCTCTCTCTTTCAGATGGCTAAATCTAACAGTTAGATGACAAAGACTTACAACAGTACGTACTCAACCTTGAGCTCTTTCACACTGGTAGAATTTGCTATCTGTCTTTTGGTTACCTTTACAGGGAAATCCTAAAATGTGCAAATATCCAATATGACCAGGCCTGACCTCTCCTAGTACATCCAGTGGTTTGAAATGTGAACAAATTTGAATGAAATCATATTGCTGAAATGTGTTGTAGGCATTTGGACATTTTCTGAGACTGTGTATAGAGGAAAGAACCTTGTATTTTGAGACAAATGCAGTAAGTGAAAAGGATACTTGTTACTTCTATAAATACATGGCCTGAGGCCAGATCCCATTTCTTATTGAACTCCTTTCTGGTGCTCCATCAGAGGTGCAGATGCTTGTATGTCCTGAGGTTCTTGGCTTTCTTGTGGCACTTAGTACCCATCTTGTCCTGCCTTACCACTTTCCTAGCTGAGTCCTGGAAATCTGCTGTGCTCTGTGGGGAAGGATCAGAAGCCCACCACTGAATACGCAGGGTTGACAGACTACCAGACCAGACTGATGTAAGACATTAGCAAGAAGGAAAATAGTGTTTGGGAGAATGGAGACGGAGGGCTGGGTTGTGCAAAGTGGATCATCACAGTCAGGATGCCTTTTCAGATAGCATCTCTACTTACATTTCCTCCCCCTGCGGAATGTTTGATGTTATCCTTGGAACCACATCGGGACTGAATATCGCTAAAATCGATCTTCTTGTTTAAAATCCTAACCTAAAAGGAATTGGAGGTAACTTACTGTACTGTACACACATTCTTTCACTACAGGTTAGGGGCACACAGGATGGCTTCACCTGCTGCTGGTCTGGGCAGTTAAGTTGAAATATTAGCTCTAAAAAGAGACAGTTGCCAATGCATAGCAGCCTTTGCATTAAAATAAAACAAATCTTTTACCATCCTCTCAACCTGACTGACAATGAAATGAAATACATGCCATTAGCCTCTGGGCTACAAAAACCTAATCTGGACAATCATAGCACACAGCCAGTATGTCTCCTTACTTGGCCAGAGGGAGTCTATGCAGAAACCTGAGACACTCCTTCCTCAGCCTCTGCTTTGTTCTCCTGTATAGCAATACCAGATTCAGCCAGCCCAAGGAGCCTGCACCAGAAAGTTTCTCTCCTGAACAGCAGCATCAGTGCTCTGCACTTATTCACAAACAGACCTTGAACTGCAGACCTTGACTCCTGTTGCCATTTTATAGATGGCATGATGGAGACACAGAACTCACTTGTGCCAAATTAAGCTCTGAACAGGAAGAAGACAGAGTACACCGTCAAAGCAATAGAGCCTGGAAGATTTTTTGCCTTCATTCATCAGCAGGGATCCTGGTTTTCGCTGATAAAAGAAAACCTCCAATTTTTAGATTTAAAAAAAGCAACCCCCAAATCCACATTTTTCCACAATCAAAATGAAATGCCACTATACAGCTATCTATATATTAATGGTGTTTCATTTTAATCACAGGAAATGGTGGATTTTGGATTACTTTTTTAAATCTTAGAAATTGGGGATTATTTTTTATCAGAGAAAACCAGGATCCCTATTCATCTGTAGAAGAAACAAGATGGCCACTGGGTAACCATCACTGCCAGGACTAATAATACTGCCAGAACTGCTGGTGTTTCTCCTTTGCACATCCCATTACTGGAAGCGCCATTATGGTGGGCACTGTCTGTGTACACTAGCACGAAGGGATCCTTGTGTCTTCTTCTGCATAGAATTATTTGCCCCTAGCTAACCGAGCCAAGGTGTCCCAATGAGTTATCAACAGAACGAGGAACAGAGCCTGACTCTCCTAATTTCCAGTCCCATGCTCAATCTACATTCCCATTCAGATGACCACCACAGGATCAGCACTACATCCTGGCAAGGCATTAGTTATCAAACCTATCATTTTGCTTTATCAGTTTCACTTCCTTTTTTTATCCCCCCCACTAAATAACCCATAGCAAACTTGCTGGTGCCACAGTATGGGACCATGTGATAGCTAGGTGCCTTTTCACCTACAGGGTGCGTAGCAGTTCAAAGAATGCCTGAAGCTTCTGTCAACATCACCTGTTGCTAATGCTCCCCCCTCCCCCTCCAAGGTGTGGGGCCAAGGATGTCTGAAAGGCAGCCATCACTCCACCTGCCTGTGTGCCAGGCTCCTTCACTGTGCCTTTTAAAATGTGCAGCAAGTGCAGTATCTGAACAGGTTTCCTGCTGGCTCCCCCAGAGGCTTCATGCCTGACTGCCCTGCACAGTTATCATGACTCCAGCCACGAAGTGCTCAGCTATAACCCTGCAGCGTCTACAACATGCCTCTAACGATACACGCCACATATGCTTCATTATGCATTATAAACAAAGCACAAAAAGTAAGCCAATGGTAAGCAACTTTATTTAACATGCCTTAGATATCAGGGTGGATTACAGTCTCACAGGGCTAGACAGATGGACAGATATTTCTATGATGTAAGATCCAGCTGGTATCGGAGAACACATAACACAAGAGTCTTTGAAATGACAGCTTGAGGGCAGGCTGGCTGATTTAATTACCATAAAAGCAAAGTCATAACTGGTAAAGTTTGTTCCCTGAGGAGCCGCCGGGTGCAGGAACCCTCTCTCAGCCCCCTGTTGCAGCTACCACTGCAGCTTACCACCTTTGATCTGGTGACCACGGCAGCTGTAGTGGGAAGGCTGCATTAACTCCCCTGGCTGCTGGCTATACCAACACACCTTCTCCCACAAGCAGTGGAGTCTCCCAAGCAGTGTAAGGCTGAAGAAGGGATACAAGGCCCCGGCTGCTGGACCTGACTCCCAGGCACCACCAATTTCAGTTGCCCAAGGCAGGAGACAACCATGGGCTTGGTTTCACAGTAGGGTGGTGCCCCCTGCAAGTCCATTCTGGCATCTCCTTCACACTGGTGCTGGGGCTTGTGTCCCCATCACCCACTCCTGGTTGTGCTGCTGGGCTACAGGGAGCCACAAGGAGTAGTGAGCAACATGAATGAAGTTGTGGATGTACCTCTGCTGCTTGTGTCTCAGGTCTGCAGTTGCATTTTATTACCCTGTGCTATATTGCCCTGTTGGAGAGGACTGGGTCACTGCGAGTGCTGCCTGATGATAAAGAAAGAATGTGTGGTTTGCTGGTGAGTAACACCCAAGCAGGCCCATAAGGAGAATGGAGAGACAGAAAAAAGCATACATCTGATGATACTTCCTCCTGATTTGTGCTAGAAGAGACTAGGAAACTGCAGGCATGTGAACAAGTGCTCCTTTCCATTCCCCAGCCCAAATGCTTTTCATCCTCACACCTGATTGCTGGTTAATGTTCTGTGTTAGCTTCTTCTTGGTGGGTTAGAGAGATATTCTTTATTATAGTTTTCAGATCAAGTCCTCAGTTAGGAAAAGTCAGTGAACTTCACTGACTACAATGTCAATTAGACAAAGTGAGTATCCCCACACAGAGATTTCTTGTTCAAAAATGACTGCATCAGTTACCCCAGTATAAATCTTCAGGGCCAGTTACTAAATTATGACATGGCTTCTATTCAACTGTGCCCTTACTAAACAAGGCTTCAGGATTTGGCCCTATATTTCTAAGATGTGCTAAGAATTTATAACTGTTTTTCCATCCAAGCTTTACATTTTGTTAAGGGTTGCTGATTACAAAAACCAAACTGGGTGTTTCAGGAGTGAACGTAAGCACAGTATTCATCACAGTCATCTCTATAATATTGTTGACAGGCACTACAGGATAATTTAAGATGACTGACTGATATCTAAATGATAAAAAGAGACAGATTTATATGCCCCTCTGAGCTGCTTTTGCCATTCCAGAAAAACAAAGCAGTTGTAAATCCAGCAGAACTGGCCAGTGGAAGAAAGGAGTCTGGTGGCTAAGGCACTACACTGGATTTTCTATCTGAGTTAACTTCTCACCTCTGCCTCAAATCTTCTGGGTGGCCTTGAGCTAACTCAATCTTCCTGCAGCTTGGCTCCCCATCTGTAAACTGGCAAAATATTACATCTTCCACTGCACAGATCTACTCAGGATAATCTTTGTGAAATTCTTGGCTACTAGAATATTGATGGCCATTATAAGTACAGTACCTAGTTAGCTAGTGGTGCCATAAGGGAATAAAGCAGTTGAAGTGCACTGTTAAATCAGGTCACTTGTCTGAGGTCAGGAACTGAGTGCCAGATTTATGTCAGGGGGTGGGGGGAGAAGTTTTCCTTCTTTCCTCTGCTAAACTTATTTCCACTAGACCATATTCTATAGTTAAAGGGAAGAAGTGGAACATGAAGAGCTATTCCATGGGTTCCCCTTCTGCCAGATAGTGTGGAAGATAGTGTATCAATCAAATATATCAAAAACAGTGTATCAGCCAAAACACTAGGATGATTACCTAGTGGTACGGTTAGGAAGAGTTGTGATTATGGTTGCTTTTGTGAGACAAGTGATGATAGGAAGCACTTTGCATGGGCAGTACAGAGGGCCATATAACACAACACGTATTTTTCTCTAGTTAAAAAGAAACTAAAAGCTTTACCAATAGGGCAGGAGTCTGGGGCTATACTGTTCAGTTTAAGATAGAAACAAAAACAAATATAAATTTATTGGAATGTGGCTTAATTTGTTATATCACATAATATGTACAAAACCACAACAAACTAGGCAAAATAATCAAAAGATTTTGTTTCATTAGTTCTGTAATTATAAGAATTAAATGTACATCTTTTTCAGATTCACAAAACAAAAACTAGTCTTTGTGAGCACCTTGACAGTGCAGTGAATGCTTCACTGAAAGTTATCTCCACATCTGAGTTAATATTTTTAGCTGGAGTTAAAAATGGCCTGCAGGTCTGTGAAATAGGATCTACATTACTAGGAACAGTTAGCAGAGAGCAGAACTCCAGAAGAAATGATAGCTGGATTTGTAGAATATCAAGACAATTAAAAAGGAAACAAGGTCATTAAACACCAGTAGAATGAAGAGTTTAGAAGAAATCAGATGGATTATATGAGCCATGCAATCAACTGACTCCCTCACTGTTGCCTGAACAGAAGTGCTGCTGCTGCTGCTGCTGCCGCCGCCACCACCACCGCCACTGCCAGGCAGCCGGTTTGAAACTTTGGGTGGACCATGAATCAAATCACGGTGCAACTGCACCACTACACCCCACTGGATTCTCCCCTGCCTCTGCAGCATCAGAAACCCTTGCAGTACGTTGTCCTGTTTAGCCATACAAAAAGATGTCTGTGTTTGGTGAAATGCTTTCCACATTGTCCTTTCTTTTCTTTTCAGCACATCAGACTAAATAGATGTTTACCAGAATAAAGTGTCATAGGAATTTTATGTTTTTGTGCTTTATTTCAACATATTGGTTGAGTTTTTTAAAAAAAGACCCTAGTAACATGCAAGACAGGTGTCACATCAGTTAGAGAAATGCATGTCAGACATTCAGTCTGGATTTGGCTCCTGGAGAACTTTAAGCCAGACAGCCAGGCAAAACCCAAAGCCCTCGTAGCCTTTTCTGACTACATGTCCCTCTGAGTAAGCAATCAGCAACACCTCTCAGCAATCACTGGAGGAAATACTAGCTCTGAAAATGCTGATTCAGGGAGCATTACAAAACTTAGGTGCTCTAGGGCAGGAAATCATATTCAGGGACTTAATAAACTAGGTTAAAAATAAGGCCTATGCAAGGTCGCAAGTTGAAAGACCACCTTATATTAGGCTTGGCTATCATTCTACATTAGATTGAAACTAGGAGTCCTGATGCTTATGGCCATTTCTAACAGAGATATTAAGGAATAATCATTTGAATTATCCTGTCTATCTCACTGGTGAAATATAACCTTATACAGAAGGAAACACAAAGCCTCTGTATCACTTTGTCTCACATTTAAGTGAGGTATGTGCTTTATGCTGGCAATCTGCATATGGCTGAATTCCTCTGGTTCTCTCTTCCAGTTCAGTCTGATTCCCTGTTTTTTCCCCCTCTTGATATATATCATATTGGAGACATGACTCCTATCTACATTTACATCAGTGAGCTAAATATGAGATTTCGAAACTACTTAGGCCAGGGGTTGTCAACCTTTCAGAGTTGTAGGTCAAGTGCTTGTGACCCGGCCACTGCCACAGGCTGTTGATTCCCCACCCCTGCTACCTTCCCTGCTTCTCTGAACCCTGCTCTTCTATGTGGTAGATTTTGATAAGGTTGAAGTCCATCCTGCAACAAGATATTTCTGTCTTGCTGGAGAGAAATGAAGACCAATCTTCCTTATCAATACATTGTCTTACATGTTCTATAGTTCTTTGCACTCTGATGATTTTGTCTGTCATGCAACACAGTTATACTGCAGACTAGAGCTGTTTTTTTTTCCAAAGGAGGATTGTGTATTCTCCACTGTCATCCATTCTGATTGTTACCTCATGCCACAGCTTTGGTAGGTTATGCTGAGTTCTTTGTTTGCCACCATAGCACCATTTAGGCCAGGAACAGAAAAAAACAAATCAAAGAGAAAACCTCATGAGAAATAAATACCAAAGATGCAGAAGAGTAAAAGGAAGAGGAGGTTAGATTCTGCTCTTTAAACACCTTCTAAAGCTTTCAGATTACATTCATTAACATTTGATCTTTTAAGTTGCTAACATTAGCAGTCTCAACTTGGGAAGGTTTTTTGATGCCAGTCTTGTCTCATGTTTGGTATTTCCCTGATACAGTAGTTAAAATTATGTTGCAGTAATATCTGATTGATTCCTTGATACTGAATACAATGCTGATGTTAGCCACTGACCAAACTGGATTTTAAAGAACAGCATCACCCATCTGTTATGCCAACATCTTTTTGACTAACCTGATTGTCAGAGCTTTGAGTGCCCCATCAGGTTGAAATTCTTTGGCTCTCTCTCGTTTTTCTGATACCTGATTGCTACACTACAGAAGAAAGCACAGCACTTTTTGAGTCCTCCACATTGGGTGCATCTACATGAGAAGCTATGTTGCTGTAATGACAAGCTACGATGACATAGCTTATCACTATGGCAACGTAGCATCGAGGGGCACAATGTGTGATGCCGATGTTATGTTGTTGTAGCAATGAGCTACATTGCTGTAGTTCGTTGCTATGGTCACGTAGAGTCTAAAAATAACTGTGAGCCACTGGGTAATGCACCAGTGGGTCATGCCCAGTAATTTAGTACTTACTAAAGTACCAAATGCACAGTCAGAGGCACATGTAAGGGTTAAAGCTAACTCAGCTCCACAAGCATGAAAAGCCTGAACCACAATTGAATCACTGAGGAGCTGTGGTACATAGCTTCATCATCCACACTGAAGCAGAGAGAATAAATTTTGCCTGGGAAGGAGGAATGAGGGCAGGGGAGAACCACCAGGAAGAAGTAAAGATGTCTAGTGGATCTGCAGGGTCTCTGAGTGGGTGACTTAGTTTCACTCCTTCACATGCTCATGCTCACATCACAGAATTTGAATCTGGATTCAAATTCCAAAGTACAAGCATCTTTTGGCCTGGGATTTTGGTTCAAACCAATCTCTCACAGTAATGCATCTATGGGCACATGCAGGCAAAAGAAGCACAGCAGCAGACCAAGAAACTTCAGAGAGACTCTAGCTTAGTTTTGCTCCAGAGCCAAAGACAAATCAATCAGTCTGTGCATTGTCTATGACCACATGGAGTTTAGAAACAAGAAAAATGCATTTCATTCTTGCCAATAGTCACTCTATTCAGGTGCCATTCACTGAACAAATAAGACTGCTGAGAACTTTGCTTCTAACAACAAATTACTTTCCAATAGCTGGGCAGACTATTCATAACTAACTTCCCTGACCTGTCCCACCACCCCACTGCATGCTGAAACAAAGACTCTTAAAGAAGAAAAATTGAAATGCAGAAGAAATTACAGGCGGTGAATCATTTTCTAGCAAACTGATCATTTACGTTCTCCCAAAATTCCGTATCTTGTATTTATGGCTATGTACAGTCTCTCATAAGTTTGACCACAAGCACTGTGGATAAGACATGTAAAAATACTTTTAGCTTGACCTTGTGTCATTAATGTAGTCTTCCTTTAAAAGAGAAAGTCATTCATGTATTTTTGAATCACTGGTCATGATTTTCCTCCTTGGATGTTTGCATGCAAGCCTTAGTTCTCAGATACTTTTCTGAGACCTTTGTGACATGTTTCAGGCTCAGACTTTTTAAGTCAGTGCAATTACCTATGGCTTATGGTTATACTTCTGACTAAATATCTTGCACAACTGGGGCCCCGAGAAGTATATTATTTACTGACTTTAATGGAGTGTCTCCTGATTTAAACTAGTTTTGAGTGAGATGAGAGTTAGGCTTATGGAGGAAGAATGTTAAGGAGAATGGTTCAGCACAAACCTGATTAGCACCAAGCCAAGCTAAAAGAGTTTCCAAACACCTGAGCTGACAATGGGAGCTGAGCTTCCCTGATGTCCTGGCTTCCAGAAGAAGCTATGGAAAGGCATTTGCTTCTTTTTCAGAGGAAAGTACCTGAAGAGAAAAAATATGACCAACACTTTCCAAAATGTATCCTATGCATGGGGCCATATTCTGCTCTCACACCACTTACATCACAGGAGTTTCTGGTGTAAAACCAATAAAGAGGAACAAAGTCAACTTCAGGAATTAAGAGAGGCTTATCTAGTACATAAGCCTAATGCTGGCTCTCTATGCACAATATACTTCAATCAGTCTGTGCAGAGAATGGGGCCTTTTGATATTTTTCCCTTTTAAAAATGTAATTCCAGATTTAGTGGCTCTGTCCTGTAACCTTTACTCAGGCAAAGAGCGTACTAATTTCAACTTGGGAGATATAAGCAGAAGGGTAAAATATTATTCAGGGGGGCTGAGCCCTGCTTGAGTCCCACCCCTCCCTCCCTTAGGGCTGTTGTGGGGCTGGTGCGTACTGGTGCTATACGCTGCAGTGGAGGAGCAGCTGCATGCCGAGTGACACTAGATACTATGAGATGGCAGCGCCATAGTATTGCTGCTGTCAGTGGCTGCCGTGAAAAGTTTGGGGGGGGGCTAAGCCCTGTTTGCCCCAGCCTTCTGCTGCCTATGTTGGTAGGATGCATTTTCTTTCTATGATGTTGACATGACCAGGAGTAGGACCTGCATGGAAGGTATATAAATCTACAACTCACATGGACACTTTTAAGAGGAAGGCACCAATCTGTGGGAAGTCATAGACACAGCCTGTATAGATGGGGAAGGCAGTGGTTATGTGATAACCATGTATTCTGATAGTTCAGAGTTTGTTCTCAAACCTACTCAGGTAAGTGGCAGTATTGCCACTGATTGCAATAGGCCTTGCATCTTTCTTAGGGTAGGAGTTTCTTTCATGCTCAGCTGCCTAAGACAGATGCCCAGTGAAGCTAGATAGAGACCTAGCCACAGTGGCCTACATATCTAGCACTTCTAGTTATAATACTGTTAATAACTTCTTGCTAGAAAGTCTTGTGTTATTTGCCAAATTAAAGAAAGTTATGCTGTGGTCTGATTCAGTATCTTCCAGCCTAGGGACCTAAGGTTCTGCAGGAGTTGTGAGACAGCATCTTCTCTGAAAATCAGGTCAGTTTTGTTGAGTGCCTAGTACTCAGGTCCAGGTCCATGACTAGGATTTCTAGGCATCAACATCATCACCCACATCATAATGATATATGTGCCTAGCTTTAAACACACTGGTCTAAATTTTCCCCTCCCATCCACTAGTCTCACTCTTCTCTTGATTCCCCATTTGAGTCTCATTGCCCAGCCAATCCCAACCACTCCTCCTGTCCCCATTCTTCTTGAGCAGGCAGCTTCTGGCCTCCCTAAGCCCTAGCCTCCCCAGCACAAGACTTCAGTCCCAGCATTTCCTGCATGCTTGACTTTGTGTTTCATTCTATTTCCACTCTCCTAAAGGTCCAGCTCTTGTCCTCCCTGCATTTCAGTCTTTACTTCCATACTGCCTAAGCCAAGCAGGGGATCAATGAGAGTGGGTGATAGTCTCCTTTGTGTTCAGTTCAGGTGCCCAGACTTGACACAGCCCACAGCAACCCAGAACTGCAATAGCAGTGAAAGTCTTGGTCAGCCACAGCCTGGAGCCTTCCCAATATAAATGAAGCTGCTAAAACTAAGAAAACTCTCCTGAGCATGCACAAACTGCAGTGTTTCATGAGTTTATAACTTGGCCAAATTTTGACAGACTTTCACAGGATGGCAGAAGGCATGTCCCAGACACAGCCTACTGCCCTACCTACTTTTAAAGTTATTGTTCCAAAGTATGGAGACAGGGGGGTGGGTAGGGCTAGAACTGGGTTTGTTTGTTTTTCTTTTTAAGCTACCAGTTTTTAACATGGGCAAAAGGATATATTTTTCCCTAGCCTAGTTTTTGGAAACAGGTGAAAAACATTAGCTTAAATTTTCTCAAAATATGTAGCCTTTGGCAGACCCACAGAAAATAACATTTAATCCTGAACAGTTAAAGTCTGCGAAAGTTATAAGCAATCGAAAATAGACACAATTATAATGGGACAATAGTCAATACTAGTGACCATACCTATAATTGCGCAAGTGCAGTAATTGCTGAATTACTTCTTTTTCTTTAAAGGATGCAGCTTATTACTTGTTGCAAGGCTTTATTATAACTGCTCACAAATCATTGTATTTATCTAATTAATCAGATGCCTTACACAGCTGAACCAGCTATTCCCTTAACAGCAAAAATAGCCCATGTCAGCAAAAAGCAGTAGGGAAAGGAACAATAGCTTAGAGCACAACTCTTTTAACTACTAAAAATCTTGCATATTGACAAAAATGAGATATTTAAATTGTATGTATGAATTAAAGATCACAAATACAGAAAAGTCTTAAGTACTCATTGCACACAGAATAGTCAGAAGATGGTTTTCTCATAAGTATCATATGAAAATGATGCCTGTTCATCCCTTCAAAATTAATGACTGGGGGGAAAGCTCTAAACATTCCTGACTAATGGAAACAAAATCTATATACAATATTGAAAACCAATAGTTAGGATGTTGAATCATGTTACTGTTCTCTTTATATTGTAGCGATATCAATAGACTTCATCCTCATGGTGGCAGGTGTTGCATAAATCTTTAGCAAAATGGTCTTCTATGCTGAAAAACGTACAGTATAAGGAGTCAAGAGGCAGCAGGCTGATTTAACAGATTCTGAGCACTACTTTAATAAGTGGGGGGTCAAAACATCCACTCCAACTGTGACCACAACTATATAAAGTAACCTGTAGCAAGGAATGTTGACAGAATGAGTACTGAAAAGGAACTAAAAGATTGAAATTAGTCTGAACAAAAAGGCCTACTGATAATACCCAAAGACTATATTACATTCTTGTTTGATAAATAGGAGAAGTATGAGACCGGAAATTAATCTACTAAATTTGCTGTCAGAAATTTGGCCAGATTAGTCAATAAAGCATGAAAAGGTTGTCTATTCCCTGATCACTGAGACAGAGATGTTGGGACACCAGTGAAGCCAGCAAGGACTCCAACCTGATACACAGGACACCCACCCTGGCACCCTGCATGTCTGTCCTTCCCTTGTGCGCAACTTTCTCTGCTTATCCTTCATCCTTTGCCCCCAACTAGCTTCCTCATGCTCTCTCTTTCTTGGATTTTCATCTGAGCCTCAGACTACCCGTATTGCCCCACACCAGCACAATTAGTTGAGATGTCACATTCAGCCATGCTCAGCATGACAAGAGGGACCTGACCACAGCTATCAGATGTCCCAGACTAGAGAAGTAAGCTAGAACAACAGCTTTCATGGCTAACCTGTCACACCCAAGCCTGCACCTGAATAGCTACAGAACATCAAAAGCACTTCTCTCCCTTTTATTACCCATCCTCTTTCCCCACCTTGTGTCTGCCTGTTTTGCCAAAAGCGGGAAAAGTAACAACCATTATCACACTGATCAACTCAACAACAGGACTGACCTCTTCTTTCCCCTGAAGTAGGATCTCTGATAGAACAAGCAACTCCAACTAAACATTTTCTTTCTAGCAAAAGGATGTGGATAGATTTGATTGAGCTTGTCTTGTATGACCTATCAATTTCAGTTTTTAAAAGCTTTTTTTTAAAACTCTTTTCATCACATCCTATGGCTTGTGTCTATGATGCCCCTGTGAGCTCAGAAGCACTGGTATGAAGCACACCCACCCACTCCCCCTCCCACTCCACTTGGGTCAAACAAGGCTATGTAGCTGATTCACAGTGGTCCTAATCATTAATCACATGCTCTTAGGCTGCTTCAGCTGTGCTTAGTATTGCATGTGGAGGGCTGCTCTGAAGTAGCTAGACTGCTTAATTCCCAGGACATGGCATGTACAGGGTAGGGATGAGGGTGAGCTGTGTTTCTTGGTGGTGATCCTAAAGCTTAGCAAAGAAGCAGTCTAGACATGTCCCTATCAATACAGTTCAGACCTTGGCATTAATTTCCTAGTGTACTAAGCAAGCCAAAGTGTTTATACTCTGAATTTAAAGCCATGTTTACCTGTTTAATATTGCAATAGTGTCATATTAATACCCTTTACTTTCTAGGCCAGTGGTTCTCAACTTTTTTTAGACTTGAGGCACCCCTCAGAAACTCCCAGCTCTTGGTTTTTACTGATTTTTTTGTTTATGGAAAAATAATACAACAGTTTTTTCTGCTGCAAAGAGCTCAGAAAGACCACAGTAGGTCATAATATTTTGAGCACTCTGGATTCCTATTTGAAATCTATGGGTTTATCATGTGAATGATGTCTGCACACCTAATGGTGCCAACATTGCATGGCACCCCAAAGAACCCTTGAAAGGAGCTCAAAGTGATCCAGGTTGCCATGGCACCCTGATGGAGAATCACTGCTCTATGTCCACTTACCCCTTTGAAATGAACACATGAGAGAACAACATAACCATGAGATGGTTATGATCAGCAGTCAGCACCACCTACTCATTTATAACCATATCTGGTATCTGACAGGTAGAAAGGTAAAAATTGTAAAGCACGCACCACCCTCCAAAAACAAACCTGTAGCAATGTTAAAATATGACTTAAGCCAGTCAAAAACAAAAAGAAGCAAGATTCAGCACATTATTCTGTGGTACTGGCCTTCAAAAAATGAATTCAGAGTTTTCCTACATAAAAGGCCTGATCTTTTAGTAACAATAATCCTTCCCTATACACACACTACCATCAACTTTCTGATCTACAGTACTTCCCGTTGCATAAAGTTAGACCTGGAGATCAGTCCCAGCATTGTAAGAAAGGCCTTGCTTTTCAACTGATAGGGTTTTATTTTCTCTATGCCAATAAAAACTGGCATATGAGAAAAGAGGATCAGGATCTACCCTCTTTTAGATGTGAAATATTTAAATAGAAACTGTGGTTAAGAGAATACGTTCTTTCCTGTTTAGTAAAATGAAAGTACTTCTCAGTTTACTCAAATCAGGGTTGAGTATTTTGTATTTAACTATATAAATCTGATCCAGATTGTCTGTAATTTTTTTTCTTGCTTAAAAGGATCACATCTTACAAACAATAATTTTCATTTAATTGACAAGAACCAGAACATGGCAGAAAATGCTTCTTTAGCTTGCCTTGCTGGTAGTTTTTTAAATTACACTTTAAAGAGTTTGCAACTAAGAGCAGAATCTCATTTCACACCTATCTTTCTAGGGTGGTTAAAGGGGCACACTCACCAGTGGGCCACACCTTAAGGAAATGGGTTGCTTAATGGTAAATGGAAAGTGAAGCCAGAACCACATCCAGACCCGGCCAGATTTGCCCCTCCATCGTAAGATCGGTGCTGCCAGCAGTACCAGCAGCTTCCCCTGTTAATCACTCATGGAAAGTAGTGGCTGTGGGCTGTTCCCTTACAGTGTTACTGGGATGGATTAGGAGATGACTCCTCTTAATCTCCTGGAACACTACTGGTGAAGCAGCACGTACTTTGACTCTCAGTACTTATTTTCTTCCCTGTTCTCGAGGTTTTTTAGAGCTGTTTGAAAGGCATTTCGAGTCACATTTACAGAATACTGGCCTCCACAAAAACTTCCTTAACTTCATTCTGTAGCTCTTCCACATATGCTATAGTGATGTGGTACCCCATGTAGACATGCCCAGTAGGGCTGTGTGAAGCTTCAGTCCCTGATTTGATTCGGCGGCGATTCAGCCCGATTTGGTGGCTGAATCTCCAAATCCAACTCAAATCAGGAGACCCTTTAATCTCTCCAAATTGATTTGGAGAGATTCGGAAAGATTTGGAGATTCGGACATAGAGACAGCTTTAAATGGTTTTTCTACGTACCTCTAGGTAGCAGGTGGCTCGTGGATGCTGTGATGCTGGGGTGCATGGAGTGTCCCACAGAAGTGCGGGGGGCTACCAGCGCACTCAGCAGCAGACCCAGAAGTGGACGAGAAGCACTTCTGGTCCACTTCTGGGTCTATTGGAGACCGTGCTCGGGGGGTCCCTCCCATACCCGTGTGGCCTAGTGACTGGTGCCTCCTGGCTCTGGGGGGGTACCTGGGGTCCCCCTGCAGCTGATCACTGATGGGGGGAAGCACAGGGGACCCCCAACACACTTCCCGGCAGACCCAGAAGTGGACCAGAAGTACTTCCAGTTCACTTCTGGGTTCACCACCAAGCACATGGAGGGTCCCCTGGACTCCTCCGGATGCTCCATCCACCCCAGCATCACAACAATCATGAGCCACGTCTGGTACCTCAAGGTATGTGGAAAAAACTTTTAAATCTGTTTCTGTGTCTGAATCACTGATTCTCTGAATCAGCATTGAATCTTTAGATTCAGATTCGGCTGAATTGAATGGGGCCCATGATCTGAATCAATTAATCAAATCACTGTCCCTGATTTGGCCTAAATCTGAATCGAATAGGGCCCGCTTCACACACCCCTAGTGCCCAGTATTGACTTGGGTGAACCTAGACTGACTGACAGACCTCATCCACTGACTTCAAGGAAGCCAATTTATACCAGCTGAGGATCCAGGCAATGGTTTAAATTAGTATTTTTTTTAATAGAATTTTTCCTTGATTGTTGGCATATGGGACCTAACATATATCCTAGGGCTGTTATATAGAAGATTAAATCAAAGTCCTTTGGTATAATTAAACTGTTTACAAACATCTTCTCACTTCCATGGGCAGAAATTTGAGAAGAAAACATCAAAATAGCAAAAATACTCTTGGCATCTGCAACAAATTTCCTCCCCCTAGCCCCCCACCAACTCCCTCCCACTCTTTCCCTTGAGATATCATAGAAATAACAGAGGCAAATGGGTTACTATTGAAAGTGCAGTATTTCCTTCATAGCTGATGTGGTGCTAAAACCATGTTGTCTCTGAGCTTTACCAAGAATGATATGCATTTCTTCTTACTTTTCTGTAAGGAGAAATCCAGACAGCCACCACTTGGTTAAGATTACAAGGCAGAGGACCCCTTTGGTTCTTGGTAATGAAGAATGCCAATTAAACATGTCTCAGACCACATACAACTAGTAGAGATTTAATATGAAATCTGTTTTTCCATCATGTCTTTTGAGCTGTTTTAAATAGTGAGACACAGCTGAATTTAAATACATTTGTTGGCTGATGAGTTGCTGATGAAATTCAAAACAGAAACTGTGTTTTCTTGATTTATTTAGTATTCAGACTGCCTACTTCTTCAGCCCTGCACCTCATACTCTGGCATCATCACAATGTTACTGTTTTCCCTAGGACAGCTGTAAGTTAATGGACCTTGTGCTAAGTTAAGATGTGCCTCTAGTCAAAGGGAAGAGACTTTTTCCAAATGACACTTTAGGGTTGCATATCTATGTGTCTCCTGTAATTTTTATGTCATTTTTGCTTACTTTATTTGCCCAGATATATTTTTCCTATGGTTATTACTATCAGCACTTCTAGTTCAGGTTATAAAATTCAAACTGCCTTCTATTTGTTTCATATTTCATCAGTCAAAGTAGATAGCAGAAAGCAGTTCATTTCAGCCACTGGAATATTCAGTGCCAGACATGATATAGGAGGGCAGTGACCAAAAAAAAGAAAGAAAACATGGTTTCACATTTTTTTATGATCACTTGAATCTATAAGACTGAACAAGAAAAGAAAAACAAACTAAAAACCTTTCATTTAGACAGAACAAGAATGATATGGGGAAGGCATAAAGGAAGTATTGAGTGAGTCATTTTTGTTGCCCAAGCCACAGCTTAATAGGCACATGTAATTAAGAAATAAAGTATAAAAAATCCTGTCATCTCAATCACATTATATTCACCCACAAAATTTCCCCTGTGACCCTCCCTGAGAAGAAAGAATTGCCAGCTGCTACAGCACTGAAGGAGAATTAATATTACATGAGAGAAAAACATCTCAGTGCAGAAGGGGCAGAGTGTCTGGCAGAAAAACAAGGCAAAATTGTGAGGGCTCAAAGACTAAATAATTGAAAACACCACCACACACAGCAAGCAAATGAAGCTTGACATTTTTCACTGTGTACATCTACAAACCTGATAACTCCTTATAATAATGAGCAAAACAACTACTCACAGATTCTTCCTGACATCTTAGCAAAGATTCCTTGTAGCTTTGCAAAACTGTTAAGGAAATTTAGCTTTGGCCACAATATTTACAAGAAAGAAAGCTGTTAGGGACTCTACTGAAGTTGTATATGGCTTTTACATTGCGTGCTATGGTACATGTAAAGTAGGAGATGAAGTATCAACAATACTTGCAGACAAACCTGTCCAGATCAATGAAGGAATGTATGTGGTGATACATTGTCTTTACTGGGTTTATTTGATGAGTTTGCTACAGACCCCAAACTGCAAGGTGCTAAGAACTCTACTGTGTCATTAAGGAACCTGGCAGGATCAGGATGCAGTTGGTGAGATCCAGTGGGAATCTCATAAATTGTCTTGTACTTTTTCCTCTCTATGCGTTAACAGGCCATAGAACTGGACCCAGAGTCAAAAGAGTAGTGACCATTCACGGTGTAGGAGTGGTGGGCCTTCAGCTAATGAAGTTAGTGAGAACTGAAGAGGCAGTGTACTTTGCAGAGGCTTGGGTCACAAACCAACCTGAAGTTCACAGGAGTATTTTATGAAAAATAAAAAAACCCACATTTTTTACATCCTCAGAAAAGTTGAATTTGGTCCAAGTTTTAAGCCTGTTGCAGGTTTCAATTTTTCTGATCCAGTATTCCAGCTTTGTAAGGAATAGGCTATTTTCTGTAGCTTTTTCATTAAGCATTAATAAGACTAATTGCCACTTCCTTTATCTTACAAGATATAGTAATGCTCTTTTAGCTGCAGGAATCTTGCTTGCTTGCAAATAACTTTGACCTCTATGGATATATGTACAGACATTTCCACAATGCTTAGAAAGGAGAGACTGCTCTACAGAAAGCGGACAGTGGTCCGTGCAGTCTAATATCTAGCCAGTGACAGTGACTGGTACTAGAAGTTTTGGAAGAAAGTATAAGAACCTTATGCAGTCAGATGTCAGATGACCTGCCATTCCCATTAGACCTCACTCTGTTTTCCAATAATTAGAGACTGGGTGAAAGTCTGAAGGTTTAACGTCCTTCCCAAACTTGTTATTAGCATTAAGTATAAAAAACTCTGCATGTTCTTGTTACTCATAAAAATGGTCAGGTATTTTCTGAATCATGTTGGTTTTCACTTTAATATTTTTCTGGGGATAATCATGGCCCTGTAGTTTAAAATCACTTAAATAGCAAGTGTACACCAGAAACACTCTGCTTAAAATCTGTAAATCAATTCAAAATTGATTATTAATCCCTTCCCCTACTAATCCCATTGTGGTGCACTTAGAATAAATCAACTATATATGAATCTATTTCTCACCTGTCCCCCTTTTGGCTGGTACTTGATATTTTCTGTTGATCCAATTTTGGACCTGACATTCTTGAGGTCCGGCAGAGGCTGATTAATAACTCGTAGTTGCTTGGGTGTTGCTGGAGATTTGGGAGGAGTGCGTATGATGGCTACTTTCTTCTCAGTGGGCACTAGGATAGCAGACTTGGGAGTTCCAGGAGTATGGGGTGTCCTGGAATAGCTGGGCGTCCCAGGAGTCCCTGGGGTACGCGAAGAGTAGCTAGGTGGGGTACCAGGAGTGATCGCAGTAGATCCAGGAGTCGTGGGTGTAGAAGTGCCGCTTTTTCCTGTTCTGCTACGAATTGGCTCTGATCCTACATGGAAGATAAGGCAGTATTATAACTACATAGATGCATCTTTGTCTTCTTCATAGTGTCTCTATGGACAACAAGAACTCCACAGATAAATACTTCTCAAAAAATCTTTTATGGAACACCAAAATTTAAGTCAGTGAAAAGATTGCTATTTATTGTCAGTGGACATTAGGCAATAGTAGATACAGTGGAGATGATTTTGTTCTTAAACTTTGAACAGTGGATTTGGAATGAATGGCTACTTTTGATCATTAACCTTATGTAGTAACCCTGTATCCATAGTAATTTAATAAGACTGAGATACTTGTCTGATACAAACTGTCATAATTCCTTTGACCTATTTATACCAATTATCGATCAGTATCTAGATCATTATTGTTTTATTAGGAGAATTAATAAGATGATTACTACATGAATACCTAGATTAAAGTCACATTCATACTATGGACACATATGGGGAAAAACAAACAAACAAAAGGGGGATTTTGTAGTGGCCCTGTCAAATGCAAATGCATGCCCAGCCCTTGTCATTATGGAGAGAATTTTCTCCAGAAAAATTTGTATACTGGGAATGTGCCCTGTTCAGACAGCCTTGCAGAAAGCTGTCTAAAGGCATGCAACTAGCAAGCATCCAAGGCATGAGCTGAAAACTCATTTCACCTCAATAAGGTGTTTGTGTCAAGGCTTAGCCAAGGCAATTTAAATTCTAGAAATATTAATCTGGGCAGCAGGAAAGAAAACATGAAACAAAACAAAAAACCTAAACTTTCAAGCAGAGTTGGAGGTCTAAATGTTGTCCTTTCTGGCAGTACATACCTGCATGTACTGAGGTTTGCTGAAGAATGATAAATTTAAATCCCCCTGAAGTTAATGGTAACATTCAATTTATTTCAATGTATTTGGATCAGACTGCTGCTTATGGGGCCAAGGAGAAAGTCTCTTTGTTATACATGACAACTTAAGCAAATTAAACTGGCCTTACCCTCACCTCCAGTTTTCCCAGAATAAGCTCTTTTTTCCCCAACCAAGACTGTCTTACTGTGATTGAAATAGAGTAGGTTTTTCCCACAAGAAAGTACTCTTGACATACTTATTTTTTATTTCTCAGCCTTCTGTCCCTTGTGGAAAATGCACTCATGGCCTTTCAGGAGGATAGGCTGTTGTGCCATCCAGAAGTCATTATGTACAGAGAGGATCTGCATTTTCCCCATGGAGACCTAGGAACATTATTTAACAGTCTTCAGGGGATTTTACTATCTTCTTTACGTTCCTCTAGAAATGGCTGTAAGAGTGGCTTCTGAAGAGGCAGAAATGAGAGCAATCTATAAGATACTCTATCCAGGTTCTGAGGCTGGGACTGAATTCCAGACTAGTAAAGGAGCTTCATTTATGTTTCCTTAGTTTTATGGCAACTTGTTTTGATTTATGGTTTTATAGACTTGTTCCTGATGAAAAGACCATTTTGTTTAGCTGCATCTTTCTTCTGAAGAGTCATTCTACTAGTTTGCCCATATTTTGTGACAACTATACATTTATGCTGAGCAAGGTCTTGCGTTGGCATTGACTGAGCACTAGAAGGCCATTTAAACTGGAGCAGTATGACTCTTTTTATTAACTAGCAGATTCTTCATATCATGAGACTTCTGTTTTAAATCTGTACTACTGATTGGAGGTTTGGATCTATTTATTGCTGTTGTTTAAAACAGCCCTGTATTGAATGTTTCAGACAACTCACAAGCCCACATGAAGGGATTTTCTTGTCATGTCCAATCTTTGAGGTGCAGGGTCTGCTCTCAAGCAGTACAACTCAGTCGTATATTTTAATGCAAAGGGAAGGAAGGAATGGATTTACTGGTTGGGTGATTGATATAGCCGGGCAATGAAACCAACAGCATCAGGGAAGTGTTAGCTTGCAGAAAAACATACGGGTGGTCCGTCGTACTGAAGAAGAAATAGAGGTATTGAGGGAGAAAGAGTTCTCATCTCTGTCTCGGTCTCCTGAGGTACCTCTCCGAGGGGGAAGGATGGAGGAAGGTCTTGGTAGAGATGAACGCTTTTCTGGACTCTTGGTTACTCCATCCTAATAGAAGCAAAAAAAGAGAATAAATGGCTGCATTTAGCATGCATGAAATGTTAGAACATGATTTCCCATTGGTTTAATACTAGCACAATCCATTGTTTATTTTTCATGCAGGAAGCTCTGAAAATGTTTGGCTGGCCATGGTGCATCAGGTAGGGTAAGTCACTTCAGCTTTGCTGCGTTTCAATATCTAGTATTGAAACTGACAATATCTTAAGGGAAGGATTTCAAAAGTGCTCGGTGTTGGCAGGACTCTGCTCTCAAGAAAAGTTACATTCTCTCTGACTTCAGTAAGAATAGTGTTCAACCAGTACAGAGCACTGCCAAAAATTCTTCCAGCAAACTCATTTTTACCATCCCTTAAACATCCTGCTGTCTATTTCAAGGTAAACTTTCCTCCGTTTCTTTCATAGCTCCACTTTAAATAGAATTCTTACTCTCCCACTACGCTGACCCCACTTGTATTAAGGTCTAATTTTGCTCCACTGAAGTCAATGTAAACCTCCAAGTGACTTCAATGGATGGGGATGATTTCCTGTATCTTGATTTATATTGCAACAAAGTCAGGGAGGGAGACTTCCTATTAAATCCAGTGTGCTTTAGATTTGGCCCTTAAAGGAGAATTTTGGTTTTAAGGCCATGGGACAAGAGGTCCAAAAAGGTCATGTACTATAAAGGGATTTGGTCATGAAAATAGAAGCAAATATACATGGTCCAAACATAATTTTGGTATGTTATCCAAACATAAATTTGGTATTGCAGAATTTGACTCCTACAAGGCACAATAATCAACATAATTGCTTGCTTTGAATGCAAAACTGCTGCATTTTGAGACACTAAATTTTTATATTTTACAAAAAATGAAGAAAAAAATTTCAGCTGCTGATTGAATTATCTAACAAGACCTGTTGGAGGCTTAGCTTGTTTCCTTCTTATGCCCAAATTTTTCATATTTATATCAGTGTGTCTGCTTCTTTACCTTTTTTAGGCCAGAGGATATCGCAGGAAATTAAAGGATTTTGTGCACTTATGAGATGGACAACCAAAGGCAACCAGGCATGAGCAGAGTCTCCTTTGGTAATCATTGGGCCAAATACACTGATGGGCTAAACTGGTATAAGATTCACCAAGTGTAGGTTGGTCAGAAAATGGATATAAATTTGGAAGGGGCTAAGAGCATAATGTTTGCCAACCTGGCATTCAATGGGTGTGTAAAGCAAATTAAATGATCGTCTAGGGGGATGAGAATGAAAAGCCATCCATAAGGGGGAAAGGAAAGACAAAGCAGACTGCTCCATCTTGAGCTTACATTGCTTCAACCTCTACATAGGCACTGTCAAATTTAGCTTGGTGTAACTGGTCTCTGCCTTTCCTGAGAGGTGTGTCCTCGTATTCTGGCAATTAAGTATGGTTTTCAGGGAATAGTAAATGGTTGAAAATCCCCCTTTTTTATTCCTACTGAAAGACAAATTGGGGCTGCTGTACTTTCTTACTTATTTTACAACTAGCTTCCTACCAGGGACTAGACACTAGACACACTGCTTGCACAAATGGATGCAGCTCCACTGAAGTCAATGGAGCTGTGCCCCTATATTCCCAGTGGAGGGAGGTTTGGTTTCTACGTGTATATGGCATTGATGTCACCACTGAATTCAGTCTGGAGAATTCATAACATACTTGTCTGTTTTTATCTATTTTGTGGCTTATATTCTGCAGCCCAGTTCCCAATTCTCCTGCTACATGATACAAGTATTCCCAAATAATATCACTGTGTGCTACCAAGATTCAGTGGTGAGTGATTTAGGTCCACAGAAGAAGTCACCTATAAAACTCTCTGAGCTAACCCTCTCTACTAACTCTGCTACCTTACCTTAGTATCTGATTTTGAGTATGGCAAGCAGTCTCTTGGGCCCGCTGAGGAGGGCCGTACAAAATAACTGTCTGTATCGAGAAAAGTAGCTCTTTTAGTAGTTAGTGAGCAAGCTGAGCTGGGTCTTGGAGGAAGCATTGACTTTGCTCTAGACTTTGAGGCAGGAATCTTTGACAAAGAGGAAGTCTAGTCATGAGAAAACAAACAAAAGAAAGATAACATGAAGCTGACCAAAAGGAAGATGCATGTAAAATGGATAAAGAAAAAAATGCCAAGCTATGAATTAAACTTCTCCCTTGTCTTAATCAGTATGTATAAACTTCTAAGACCCACATGAAAGAGAAGGGACTAATTCTATGAAGGGCCTCAATACCACTCCATTTCGGAGTGGGGGGGGAAAAGAGGGGAGAGGTTTTTAAATTCATTTTATTATCCTGTTAACTACAGACACAAATGCATTCATTGCAGGTGCAGAGCTTCAGGTAAAGACAACACCTGCTTTTTAAAATCAAGTCCACCACCTTTTTCTGTCCTTGCAGATGGTTTCCTCTATAGTCAAATTGTGTTAGTGTGAGGCTTAGAAAACAATGTACGTTTATTATTCAAAAAGGTAGAAAGACATGGTAACATCACTTGTTTTGCCATTTTTACTGTGCAATCCAGTGAAATATAATACATTGTAATCATTAAACTCCATGAAAGATGAGCAAGTCATAATAGGTCAGGTTTTGAATCTTTTAGTGACAACAGTGAGATAATTCCTCCTGTGAGCAGTTCAAGTCAAGATGGCTACTTAGGTTAGTAACACTCATCAATGAAAGGGGTTTATAATCTGAGTCTACTTTTTTTCTCTCCCAGGGGTATAATATATAACTTTAAAGAATGATTGAAAGCCACTTTCCCTGCAATGAAGGCTTGATTCCTCAATATTTTACTTACATATGCCTGAAATTATTGAGCAGTCCCACTGGAACTACAAATATGTAAATACTACTCAGAACGAATAAGATCTGCAGAGCTGAACAATTAATGTCTAGCAGGACTGAAAGAATCCTGTTTACATTCAAACCTTAGAAACTGAGGTATTGTCAGATATATTATTTAAGACATACTGCACGGCTAGGGGGAGATTACACATAAACTGGTTTAGTGATCAGAAACTGGTTTAAACCTGTAACAGAACAGATGTTCAGTGCACATAAATCAGTTTGAACATGGCTGAAACTGGTCTGAGATAAACCTGGTTGAATGTAGTATCAGACATAACTGATTTGGGTCAAACTGATTTATGCAATGTCTGTCCCAGACCCCTTACTGGGTTAAGTTAAATCAGAGTTCCCCAGCATCCCAGCATGCTCTCTGGGCTGGGCGGGGCTCTCTGCTTCACAGCAGGGCTGGCCCTTCCCCTCTGCTACCTGACTGCAGCTCTGACAGAGACTTGCAGGCACAGCAATGTCTGCCTGGTTTCCTCCTGCTTTCCCCCTCCCCTCCCCACTCCCTGCTAAACATGGTTCCCCCCATACCCTCTGCCTTATACAGAAACCTCAGCATTAGCAAGCAGACCACCTGCTGGCTACAGTCCCTGCTGTGGCACACAGCAGTGTCGCTTTAGGACTTTTTGGAGCTGATCAAAGCTCAGATAGTAATGTCCCCCCATTCCTTCTTTGTTTAAGAAGAGTTTGAAATAATGAGAGAGGCTGTTTGTTTTCTGATGGGCTGATAAATGCTGTATTATCAAGGTGGGGGAGACCCCACTAATCCTGCCAGGGCCTGGCCACACGCCCCTCAGCTCACCACTGTGGAAGGGAAGGGAAGGCTGCTCTCGCACCCCCTGGCTTCTAGCCTGAGCCACTGCAGGCATGTGCCTGCATTTCTGGGATGTCTGTACAGTTACAAAGTGATTCACCCTAGCCAGATTAGATTAACCTGCAAAGATTTAATCAATTCAGGCTCAGGCTTTTGAATGTATGTCCCTATCCCACCTGAGTCTCTTCACCAGTTTTATAGTGGTCTAGTTTCACAGGTCACAGGAGACTCATTTATGTCACTTGAAGTGAAGTAAGGAATGAACCCATGAACCTTTTCAAAATAAAAGCTAAATTAAACAGATAAGAACAGAATTTCCCATACTTTGCCTTGGAGACTCTCTAATTTCCAAAGCAAAAGAGATTATTTCAGTCCTACTGCATTATCAAATTGGACTTTTGTGATGCAGTACTGTACCAATTTGGTACCATACTCTAGAGCCATGATCTAACAGATGAAAGGTCAGTACGATGAACAGAAATTTTTTAATAGAGAAAACGTGTTTTATTCAACTGTGTACAATATATGAAGGAGTATAATCAGTGGCAAATAGTTTAAGTAGAAATTGAAAATAAGATTAATAAAATTATCACATTCCGTTTTGTATCATTCCATTTTTTAATATCCATTCAACACATGCCGGACCAGATTTACAAAGATGTGTACGGATACCGAAAGGCAACAAGAGTTGGGTGCTTAATGCACTGAGGCACTTCTGTATAACTCATTAGGTACTTCTGTATAACTCACTAGACACCTAGCTGAAGTTTAGGTACTTTGAAAGAGCTGAGCACTACCAGTCTAAGGTCTAAACAATAAGCAATTTATCTGAACTGGTCAGGAAGCTATTACAGATGGGGAGCTAAAGCACAAAGGGCTGGATTCTGCCCTTCTGCCTTGGTTTCTTTCTTATACTGAATAGAATTTTACTGTGCACAAGCACATACAGTGTGGTTCCCAAATATAATCTGGACCATATTTTGCAAAGTATTTTCCTATCTTTAAATAGGAATACTGGTAGTTAAAGAAAAAGGATGGACTTGTGTTAAAGCAGCCATTTGGGATTTAGGGTATATCTACCTTGCACAACATATCACATCTTAGAGATACTCATACTAGCCCTAAACAAGCTAGCTCAAATACTGGCTGAATTAGCACAAAGCTCTACTCAAGCTAATTCATCAAGCTACCCTGCTTCTAAATGCTGGAACATGCATTGAGGCTAGGGACAGAAATTACACATAAACTGGTATAAGTGATTGGAAATTGGTTCAAATCTGTAACACAACAGAAATTCAGAGCACATAAACCACTTTCAAAATGGCCAAAACCAGTTTGGCCATCCTGGATGGATGTAGTATTAGTCTTAACTGATTTAGATTAAATTGGTTTATTGAACTTTTGTCTCAGATCCCCTCCAGATTCAAGTTAACTCACAGTCCCCCAGCATTCCACAATGCTTTGTACCTCCCCCACAAACCCCGGCTTGCAGGGTGGGTGGGCTAGCCCTGGCCCAAGCTGTCTGCTTCAGCTGAGCAGAAAGGCGTGCTCCAGCATGCTCTGGCTTTTGGCCTGAGCCACTGCAGGCATGTGGCTACACTTCCAGAGTCAAAAGTGAATGTCTGTTCACTTGCTTATCAGTTCAATCTATGCAGCTTAGATTAACCTGTGATGATTGACTCAATTTACCCTTTGGCTTTTTGACTGTACTTAGTCTGGTTGTTTAGAGCTACATCACATTGAATTTTGCCATATAGATGTATCTTCAGAAAATCTAAGTTCATCATCTTACTCTGCCATAGATTTCCTTCCACATGACTTGAGGAGTATGGCACTACTCTGCATAAGTAATAGTAGTGGAATGTGCTTCAAAGAGATTAAGTGGATTGCTGAAAGGTTATACAGGAAGTCTCTGGTAGAGATCACTTGACATGAGATCACTTGAATCACAGACCAGTGATTTATCCACAGTCATCTTCATTTCTTAACTCTTGTCATATACTACCTTTGGTCTCTGGTAGAATGTCTACTGCTTTAAATGCAGGCTGCTTTTGTAGGACTGAGCTACATGTGGCCCTCACAAGGAGAACTGGTGTTTGTAGTGAGTCAGATTGTTGAAGATGGAAGGTGGAAATTGCACTTTATTTCACAGGCTACTAAAACACAGGTAGTCATGATGCATGCTTCTTTACATGTACCAGACCATATTTTACACTCATTGCTGGATTGGGGTTATGGGTCTTTCCAGGAATCATGAACTGCTTGGCTCTTCCTGAATGCTGTTCAGAAGTACAATACGTGAGTGCAGTTGAGTATGAAAGTTTTGAAAGTGACTGGGCTTACTAAGCTGGAATGCTAACAATGCTGTTATGGAGGAGCTAGGGAACTATTATGAGGTCATTGCATTGGGAGCAGTGAGCTGGGCTGAAAAATGGGTCGACTTCAAAGACGTTAAATTGGGGGAATTACGTAGCTGGAATGGCAAGGTTACAAAACTGTCCTAAGAGTAGGGCTAGGGAGCAGGGAAGCCTGAAAAAGATGCAAATCCTACCCTCTAGCAGATTGGAGGAAATTCAGGGGTGTAGCAGGGGAATGAAATCAAAGAAGTCTGAGGTAGGCTAGAATATGGGAGGACCTGGAATTTAACAACACTGTTTAAAGTTAACATTGTAAAGGTGGAAATTAGAAGTCCAAGCAATGCCTTATGAACTGATCAGAGTGCACCCATCTGTGTAACAGATAGTATTGGTTAATATTTTCCAGAAATCTGTTACCTTTGAAGAAGCAAATAGCAAAAGAAAAGTAATAGTGCATCATAAGACACTGTCTAGCCAATCACAAGGCAGGGTTTTCTTGTGGTATGTAACAATCCAGTGATAACAGCTAGTCATCATATGGTGTGAATTGGTAACCCTGAAGGAACTATGCTGTTTAACAGTAGCTGAGGGGCTGGTTCTCAGTGTTTAACATTATTGAACTTTTATTACAGTTCCAAGCCTGTGCGTTAACATCAGATTGCTAAACCATTATCAGAACTATATCATAACTATACAGTTTACCTGTGACAGCAGTGAAGTGAGGAGTTGACAGCAACTATGTGTACAAGATGATTTTAAATAAAAACAATAATGAATGGCTATGATAAGTGAATTTTGAAAGGAAGACACATTTACAAAATTAAACTACAGAATCAGGACAAAAATGAGTTTACAGAGATGGATGAGGAGAAGACAATTTTACTCACTGAAAGTTTTTCCTTGGCTTGTTTAAATACACCAGGAGCCTGATTTGTTTCACCACCTGCCGCTGTGAGACCCAAAAAAAGACTTGTTGGTTAAAAATAATAATCTGTATCTCCAGGATACCTTCAATATAATCAATTGCCTTTGAAGCCATGTGCAAAACAATAACCTCATGAATTAGACTGTGAATTAGAATGAGCTTGGCTAAGCAAACTGTGTGCAGCAAATGCAGCCACCTTTAAAATGTATTTATTTATTATTTAGATTGATATCCTGCCCTATCCAAAAGGCTCAGAGTGGCTTAAATTAATTCATTTTCTACATATTTGTGATAGGGCTAGTTAATCTATGAATTCAAGCAAGTTAATCAAAATTATATCCTCCACTTCATACTGGTCTATGATCTAGGGCTGTGGTTTTCAATCCATGGTCTGCAGATCACTGGGGGCCACAGACTATGTCTAAGGGGTCTGTAAAAGATGACTATGATAAATGAAAAGTATGTGGATACCCACACTTACACTTCAAAGGGTCTGCACCTGCACTCAAAATTTTTTAAGGGTCTGCAATTAAAAAAAGGTTGAAAACCACTCATCTAGGACTGAGCTTTTAAAATGTGATTAGTGGCTTTGGGTGACCAATCTAAGACAACTTAAAGGATCCTGGTCTTCAGAAAATACTGAACCATCTTCTAAAAATCAAGCCCCTTTCAGGTACTTGAAAACTGGCACCAAAAAAACACTAGACACTTTTTGAAAATTTTGACCAAGAAGTCTACATGAAAAGTAACAGATTTACTGCTGCATTAATTTCTCAGTTTTACACTGGTGTTAGCAGAGTTACACTGGTATAAAACTGAAGTAATGCAGAAGTGAACTACATCTTCAGACTTTGGTTTATTTTAGTATTCAAGCCACTGTTATCTACAACACCAGTATTCAAGCCACTGTTATCTACACCAATATATTGTTTCAGTGTTCTCCTTGTAAAGAAATAATGAACAATTATTTTAGTTGCAGTGGAAACAAAACTGATAATGTTTGGCCTGGATTCCCTCCTGGGGAAAAGTTTAAGTCCTATTCAGAAATTGAGATACTATGTGCATGCTGTACTGTTGTGTGCCTTGTGAGATGCAGCTGTTTGTGAGATCCTCTTTAAGTAGCACAGTACCAGTTTCTGAGTGTGTGTTGGAACATGTTTGTGAGGGGACAAACAACTTCCTTTAGCTAGAGTTCCAATTGTCCTCCATTTACAAAATCTGGGTAGCAGTGATTGTTTCTCCTTTGTCCTGGACAACTGTAGCACACTCCCTTGCCAGTAGCAGTGGGGTGGAACGAAATCCTGCTGCTCTGCAACAAATCTCCATTGCCCACAAGGCTGCATTTCCCACTCAGTGTTTTTGCAATCTTAAATAATGTTCTTGCCTTGTCCTTTTTCTTTGAATTTAAATCGAGGTAGGAGGAGAGAGAGAAGGAAAGAGAGAGAGAACACAGAACTGATAATTTTAGTTCTGAATTTTACAGCAGAATAAGTACAGTACAAGATGCCTGCATTACATTTTACCATATCTGTTACTGCTGTTGTTTTTCTTCAAAATAAACAGGAAAATTGGCATTTAACTCCAATCAGCCACAGCTATAAAAATGAAGATCACTGTTGTACAGCTGTCACCAACTTACCTGAAAGCATAACAACTCCTCCATCTGAACAAACTATCTGGATCATGACTTCACACTGTCCTTTTGTGCTCGGCTACCAGATTAATCACACAAGAAACATGTTTAACCTTGGGGAATTGACTATAACATTTAAGATAGGAACACAAGCTTAACGCATGTTGGCCTCAGTTCAAAACAAAGTAACTGCTCTGGGTAATGTATGACATCCATGATGTGATGTCATAAAGGCAGCAGTGTCCTATCACTTCAGCCAATTAGAAAACACAGTGCAAACTGTACTTAAATCCAGATGATGAAATAAATTGCCTTTTTCCAAAATTGTGTCATCTTTTTTCTATTAATATTGCAAAGAGGTGGGTCTTTTAAAAACATAATTATTGAAATTGTTACTCTTCCACATTCAGTATATTTATTTACTAATTATTACTACAAAATTACTTGTGAATTATTGTCTGTCACTGAGATTACACAGATATATAGCAATATTTCATTTATTGTATCACTGGGGTGTAAACCTGGATGGATTTGAAGCGTTTAATACAAACACTAAATCCCTGGTTGTTCTCTGAACAAATTTCTTTTCCAAGTACATAAGGCTCATTAGAATTTTTTTTACTGGTTGGAATATTCACTGATTTATTCAGAATTGATTCTGAGGACATTTTGGGCTAAGTATGCAATCCTGTCCACACTGAAGCCAACAAGAAATCTCATTGCTTTCAATGGGAATGGATGTTGACCTAAAGTGGTTGCTTAATTTCATCATCTAGGAAGAAAAAAACCCCAAATCTGTTGATTTTGACTTGAAAGTCTCAGTTTCCTAATCCTGAAGATGCCTGAGGACCAATCCAGTCCCAGTGTAAGTCAGTATAGCCCCAGTGGTGTTCAAATGTAGATCTGGCTGGCTATTGGACAGGTCTATGAGATACCCTTCCAGCTAGGGACAGAAGTTGCATATAAGTGATTGGAAACTAGTTCAAAGCTGTAACAACAGAAGTTTAGTGCATGTAAACTGCTTTCAAAATGGCTAAAACTCGTTTAAGATAAACCTGGATGGATGTAGTATCAGACTTAACTGATTTAGGTTAAAACAGTTTATTGAACTTCTGTTCCAGATTCCCTCCAGATTCAAGTTAACTCTCAGTCCCCCAGCATCCCAGGATTCTTTGCACCTCCCCTGCAAGCCCCCACTCCCAGGGTGGGTGGGCTAGCCTTGGCTCAAGCTGTCTGCTCCAGCCAAGCAGAGAGACATGCTCTAGTGCCCCCCAGCTTCTGGCCTGGGCCACTGCAGGCATGTGACTGCATTTTCAGAATCAAAAGTGAATGTCTGTTCACTTCCTTATCTGTTCAGTCTATGCAGCTTATGCTAACCTGTGCCTATTGAATTGATTCAGCCTCCAGCTTTTTGACTCTCTGTACTTAGCTTCCATGTCCCCTAACCTTCAGCTATAGCACTCAGCAGAGTTAACACACTACTGTATATAAGAAAGAGAGAAGAACATTTGAGCTACTATGGTTTTTATCCATAGTCTTGAGGATATACTGAAGTTAGGCTCTGGGGACTTTGTTCATTTAGCAATATGGTTCATGTTAATCTGTTTCAGAGATGCATCCAAACCTCAAAATTCATACCCAGACCAAAATTACTCCAAATTTCAGGTATATTCAGATCTTGGTTTTTGGTTGATTCTATTCTCAAGGCCATGAAATTGAATCAGATTCTGTTCTTTTGAGAAGTCTGGTGATATGCACTAAGCATTTATATTTGCTTTCAGCTTTAAGTTTGAATAAACCTGGATTTTGCTATTGCACTGTATTTTTAAATTTTTGACTACTTGATGGTTTTGTTTTACATTAACATGAGGAATTCCCCTACAGATTAACATAAGGGCCAAACAGCAACAACACATGACAGGAAAAGCATGCCCAAGCACTGGACTGGTTTCCCATCTGATTCTTTCGGCATTACTCAGTCCTGACAAGGAGGTTATAGGAATGTTTATAGAAGATTTAGTGATAGACCTTACAAGGCACCTACAACACTGTATGTAGAGTACAGGACGGCAGAGAAGTGAAGATGTTAGGCGCTCCATTTTTTGTAATGAGTACCACTTTTAATTTTTAAGCCATGAAAACAGCAATATGTCTATTTTAGTATATTAGCTGTATGCTAGACAGGCACAATTCTCCTCTCATTTACTCTGGAGCAACTGCGTTGCTGTAACTGGAGGTGTCAAACTACGTGACAGGAAAATTAGATCCAATTATTATTTTTTAAATACACACAGAAATCCAATACTTATTTGTCCACCCTGAACTGACAGCACCAGCAAGGAGACTAGATTGAAAAACTCAATATTCTAACTCCAGAAAAAATTACATGTCACCTAAGATATCAAATGAATAGTTTAATTTTCTTTTTCTCATCTACCCCAACCCAATATTCTGATTTTGAAAAACATTTTTTCCTGTAATTCACTCCTTGCTGGACCCCAGATTTCTTCTCTCAGCTTTGTACTTGCATGTGGCTGGATTCTCTCTGTGGATTTTGAGTTTACAGCAGAAACATCAGTAACAGATTTGGAAGTGCCAATGCAGATAATAAAAATGAATAATATATAGGTCCGAAAGACTTCTTACTATGCATGAGAGAAAAAAGCAAAAAAAAAAAAGAAAGAAAGAAAGAAATGGAAATGTATATTATGGTTTAAGCTATCAACACTTTCCCACCAGAAAACAAAATAAGTAAAATAAAAATAATGAGAATAGGGATTCCTACAACAACACACTAAAGCACGATGCCAAGATACAATCACGGCACTTAGAAGTCCGAGCAATGACAAGCATATGTGATCATGGCCTTTGCTAAATAATAAATAAATAAGTTTTGAAAAAAAAGAAGAATGATACAAAACACCAAGAAGCAATTTTGTTTGTGAAGGCTGATATTCTTGGAGGAAACATAAAAATAAACAATAGAGAAGCTGCTACAGCAATGAGATTTAAAAAAAAAAGTCTATGTTTGCCAGCCACATTGCATAATTGAACACGACACAGTCACCTGTCTGCTTCCGTTTAACACAGGAGAGATGAGTTGGTCTAGTATATTTGATAGCAGGTTTTAAAATGATTTTCCTGGAGGGAGAGTGGGCCTGAACTTCAGTTTTTTTAGCAAGTTCAGCTTTCTTATACACTGCTATGAACAAGAAAACACAAAAGCACATAATCAGGAAAAAAACACCAAACAGTTTGACATGACAACACATCAACCACAGGCCAGACCTACCGCTCTGTTACTCCAGTTTGATGCTTTTGGTTCCACTTGAATGAATTAATCCTAGTTGGCAGAGGTGAAGGACTAGTGCATTAATCTCAGATGTGCTACCTAGTCCCAAGGAGCTACCTGGGCATAAAGCTGGAGTGATGGAGTGGTGAGCCTAGCACCTTTTCTTTTACATAATTGTACATCTGATTTAAAAAAATATTCCAGATAGTACGATTAAGGTATTCATCTTCTACAACAGTGTAACCTTGCAGTACTGTACAACAGCAAAAACATAGTAATAGGGAGTGTTAAATGAACCTTTTTTCCTTCTCACTTCATCTCTGGAGAGTGTGCTAGGTTCCTTTTTAGCTATTTTCCTTTCAGGAGTAGAAATCCTGCCTCTCCCAGTTTTAAAAGGTTTCTCTTTTTTATGTTTATCGAGAGATGATCTTCGCAATTCTCTCTCTGCCTTCTCCTCTTTAGGAACAGTCTCTAACTGTTCTGTCATGATGCTCCTATCATCATCTGTAGGATCAGAGCAAATTATAAGAATAAAAAGAAGATTAGTAACAAATGTTAACAGAACTTTGGTGGAAGGGAAAAAAAATGAAAATGCAGCAAATTGTTTAAAAAAAATGACAGAGTATTTTACCATGTTTTGGAAACGTGCTGAAATTACTATTACTGTTATTATTACACTCTTTTCAGTCATTATGGTCTATTTGGAAGCAAAAAAAAAAGGTTTATAAAAGGATAATGCACACCTTGAGTATCTGCCCAGAGGCTGTCTGTGTCCATGATGGAGTCATCGATAGTTGTTTCATCTTTGTAATCATCATATGTCTCAGTCTTATAATCAGTAAGCAGGATTTCTCCTTTCTCAGGTGAGGCAGGAGCTTCTGGCGAGCCTTCTTTGAGTTCTGCTTGGCTGTCAGCTGGTTCCTCCATATCCACTTCCTCTTCAGGCTGAGAGTCTCCTGTTTCCAGTTCTTCCTGCTGTGTGGCAGCAAAGCGCACGCTGTGAGAAGCAGATTCACCCTCATCCACAGTTGTCTGCACCACTGTGATGAAGTCATCCTCAACGGTGACAACAGACTCAATAACCCCTTTTAGTTCAGGCATTTCCTCTAAGCCGGCGTCAGCTGGCACTTCTTCTTTGGCAGCTGTCTTCAAGTCTGCTTCTTGGGGCATTTCTGTTATGAATTGTTGCTTCTCTTCTTCCTTCTCCTCCTCTCCTCCTCCTTCTTCATGCTCTTCTTCTTTTGGAGTCTCAGCTGTTAGACCATACGGCAGCTGCTCTGTGGTTTCCATGGGTCTTGCAGCTGCATCAGGAGCTTCTTCTTTAGGTTGTGGTATGCTCTCCATTTGGATTTCAGCTGTCTCCTCCTGCGCAGACTCAGCTTCGGAAATGGGGAACTCAAGGGCAGGTTCCTTCGCTGGCCATTTTGATGTAATATCTTCTTCTGACACAGAAGGTTTCTGAGATTCTGTTTTGTTGTCATCTGGTTTTAGAGATTCTTCATTCAAGCCCTCTTGGGTCTGGTCATGTTCTCCACTAGACTCATAAGATTCTTCTTTATCAACTGCTTCCTGATGCACCAGATCAGGCTTAGTTACTTTCTCCTTGATCTCAGTTTCAGATGGTTTGGTGCTGTCCTTTACATGAGTAGGCTCAGTCCTTGAGAGAACATCTGCTTCTTTTGGTTCCTTGGATAATGAAGTCTGGTCTTTTGGAGCTTCTTCTATTTCAGAGTCTGCTCCTTTTACGTAAGTTTTGTCCTGCTCTGAAGCAGATGTAACAAATGCACTGATCTTATTATCTAGTTGACGCTGATATTCTTCATCTACTTGCCTTGCAGCAACATCCAGGTCATGTTTTATAGCATCATAATCTGGTTTTTGTGGTGTTTCTGCCTCAGCCACCTCTGGAACAACACTAAGAGACTTTTCCTCCTTCTCAATAAATAAAGAAACAATATCTTTTTCTTTGGTGATCACTTTAGCTAATGCATTGTCTGACCCAGCTATATGAAGTTTATCAACCAAACCTTCTTCTTTCACTTCAATAATTGCATCAGGCCTCATTTTCTCATGTTCTTTACTTTTAATGGCATCCATTTCTTTAGCATCAGCCTGTTCTTCACTTTTTTCTAGCAGAGTATCTAGTTTATCAGCACCTTTCTTCTCCTGCTCATATTCCCTTACCAGGACCATTGAGTCACCAGATATATGCTGGCTCAAGTCTTGTTCACCAGCAAATTCACTAGCAAATTCTGGTTTGGACTTTCCAGCTGCTGCCAACTTGACTTCTATCAAAGACAGGTCAGCTGGTAGACCTCTTCTCAGTTTTTCATCTGTGCCTTCATAAAAAGGGCATGTTTCACCAGTTAAACTTTCACTGTCCTGGACTGGAGAAGGAAGTGGAACTGTGTATTTATTGAAGACACAGTAGCCTAAATCTTCCAGCTGACTTTCAGCTTTTAGGGTTATGTGGTTTTCATCAGTCACAGGAGGCAGGGTTGTACCACTGTCTTCTGCAACAGCATCAGAAGGAACAGATTTCCTTCGAGCCACCTCTGCATCAGCACTCACAGACGCTAATCTAGACCTCGTGCCTGCTAGATCCAACATTTCAGGCAAGTCAGGAGCCATTACAGTCCCATTTTTGTAATAATCTTTAGCCAGGAAAGGTGACTCAACCAGGGATTCAGCCTGAATGTTTTCTTCTGTCATGGCTTTTTCCTCTTCAATCTCATCATTATCATCATCTTTGCTATCGATAGGGAAGCAAGGGGCTTTTTCTAATGCTGGGGTCGTTGCTGGCAAGTAGTCATCACCTTCATCCAGGCTCCCACTAGTATTAGTGAGAATATCTGAAGCGAGTGGAGACAGATCATGTGTCCGACCAAAGCTATATCCTAGAGCTATAGAATCCAGACAAGACATTGGCAGGTTAATTGACATACTTCTCTGTTCAATTGCAGATCTACCTCCAAGTCCTAAGCTCCTGCTTAGAGTCAAATCATCTTTATTTTTATTATGGATATCTCTCTTATCCCCATATACCTTGGGATCAATAGTGAACATTCTTTCTGGTGAACTGGGTTCCTCTGAGTTGTCAGATGGAAAAGTATGAGCAAGAGTACTGTACCCTATTTCATGAGCACTGGAGTGTTGATCTGTTTCTGGCTCTAATTCATCTTCCTCTTTTTTAGACAATAGAGAATCTATATGATAAGGTTTGTATGCACTTTCTTTAGTATCACTTAGTTCATAGTAATCACTGCCTTGCTTCTGAATGTCACTTTTTATTGCTTCCTCTTTCAAAGTAGATGTTTCAAAATACTTTGACATTCCTGACCTATCCTCTTCTGCTTGTATTTCATGAGTAGCTGACTCTGCAATACAGATATTATCCTCCTTAGTATCCTTTTTTATATCTTTTTCATGAGAAAATTCTTGAGTTGGGTCTTTTTCACCTGTTAAGCTTAGAGCATCAGGAGCTTTCTCTGCTGTTTTAGATAACTGAACTTTATCTACAGGTTCATGGCTTAATGTGCTTGTGGGGGCCTTTACGCTTGCCTGTTCTTCCTTTTTGGCATCTATTGCTGCTGAAACTCTAGCTTGATCCATTTCTTTTTCTGTTTTGAGACTATCAGGTGACTTTTTAGTTTCACCTTCCTTTTGAACAATTTCTTTGTCTGCAGCAAGTCCTTTCTCTTCAGACTTTGTAAAAAAATTACTGTCATCTAATACCTTGGACTTCTGTCCATCAAGGAAATCATATCTTTCATCTTCATCACTCTCATCTCTTGTCATGTCCTTTTCTTCCCCCCAAGTAGAAAATTTCTGGGTGGACCTTTCTTCTGCAATTGGGGCATCTACAGTCACTGCTGAGACTCCTTGTGCCTCTAGAGTTTCTATTTTGTCTTTGGAGAGCCGTTCCTCCTCTCTTGCAAAATCTTTGGCAATTTGTTGTTCAGTAGAGTCTTGTTTTATTTTGTAACTGTCTTCAATCTGATATTTCTGTGGGACAGCTGGTGATGTTTCTGAAGGAGCTTCTTTTCTGACAGTATCCGACACATCAACTTTGGATTCTGGTGGTAAAGAACTTATTCCTTGCATGGAGACGTGATCTTGGACATCTTTAAAGTCATCTTTATATTTTAAGGGAATCACTTGGCTTGAAGGTATTGAGTCATCTGTACTCCTTTCATCTGCTTTACTCTCTTTCGGTTGTTCAGTGGACAAGTCCCTTTGTTCTTGAGAGACAGAAGGTTTTGCAGTTGAATCAGGTTCTGTAGAACTTACTTCTCCTTTCTTTTGCAGATCGGTATCCAAAGTTTGTGAGAAAGTGGGAAGCATTCCCTCTTCTTTTCCATGAGATTCCTTTTTATCTGTATCCTCTGTTTTTGCTGGCTGTGGAACTAAGGCATCATGTTTAGGTTGCTCACCAGTCTTAATGTCTTTCTCTGATTCACGTTCCTTTGTGTCTAATGGCTCAGCTGTGAAAGGGCCTGTGCCCTCCTGGTCTTGGATTTCCATCTTCGAGGCTGTAAGTAAATCTGAAGTAGTTTGGGTTTTACAACAAATTACTTAAAGCACTTATAGCAGGCAGTCATTTAGCTTACAACATCTTGTATAATTAATGCAGGGGAAAGGGAAAATATGCAGGCATGCAGCAAGGCTATCCATTTAGAAATCTGTTTTAAACTGTTGCATTTAACTCTCCTCTTAATGTACAAGGTTTCATAAATACCATACATTATAATGTCAGGAAAATATGAAAACCTGCATCCATTGTAACGAGTAGTGTCTTAAGTACTGTCTTCTTACTCATTACTTGCATCCAACAAGTAAAAATATAAATAGCCTTCATTTTATAAGTATACTTCACTGGAATATGAATACATTGTAAGGTTTGCTTTAGTAAGTCCTACAAAATTTAGACAAAAGAACAATATCCTTGAAATATATAATATATGCATTTGCATATATCTAAAGCTGTCTTAAATAAGATCTTTTCTCTGTGTAGCCTAACCTAAAGAAATATTAAAATGTATTGTACATGGGGTGAGGGTAGATGGAGGTTATTATGTTTACTAACTTTTCACATTTGCTCTTGGCAAACTGCAAAACTCAAGCTACTCTCATAAAACTAATCTCACACAACATGAATTGGATATGTGGCTGTTTTTATTTCCAAAGTTTGAAGTCCTGGTTTTCAGAATTGCTGAGCACCAAGAAGTTCAAATGAAGTTTATGAAAGTTGCGGAATGTTAAAATATTTTAAAACTAAATAAAGTGCTATTCTTACATCAGTTATTGTTATATTCTTAGATAATATTCTTTGGTAATGTGTTAAGAGTAGAATTTTTAAGTGATTTATTAGTAGTTAATGACCACTCTTTCTTAGTGCATTTTAAGACAGATACAATGTCAGGTACTGCAGAAAGTTATAATGTTATCTATTAAAAAGAACAATTTTAAGTGCTTTTAAGCCAAGTTTTAAAACAAATATTGGGCAAATTTGGCTCTCCTTACTCACTTAAGTGTTCTGTCTGAAGCCAATGAAACTATTTCTATAAGGACAGCATGCCGGACTGATTACTACATTATTCAACAATTTATAGGTTATTTGTTAACCATTAGTAAAATATTTAGGTATGCTACCTTTAGCTTAAAACTTTAATCATTTTTCTAAACATTGTAACTAGAAAATAAAAAGTCCACATGTACAATTATTTTTTCTTCTGTATCTTTTAATATTTTTTTGCTCTTGTGGTGGTGGTTTTTGGTGCCTTTAAAAGCAATGCTTATTAAGCAATGTCACCGTGAGATTAACTAAATGAATGTTACCTTTGTTCACTTGTACTATACAGTACTGATGCAGCATAACCACTGACATTAATCAGCATTTTTAATATCACAAGAATTTCATTTTAAATCAACTGGATGAAACAAAACTACTAGCATAGGCTTTCTGTTAGAAAGGTAGCCTACCAAAACCAACACCTCTTAACACAATAAAATCTGTCTTTACTGAAAAGAAATGGTGTCCACAGAACAAAACCTGAAGTTTTTAGTTTTTACTCAGGAAAAAATTTGATCTCAAAAGTGATTTTGCCTGAGTAAGCATCTCTGAATTTTATGGTAGGTGCCCAATCTTGTATTTCATTCTGAAGGAAAAAAATCCCATTGAAATCATGGGAGTTAAGCCCAAGCAAGGTATTCCAGTTGGGCTATACATTTGCAGTAGTGTAAAATAAATGAAAACTCACAGCTCTAGCAATGATCAAAGAGGGAAAGAGTAGACTGCAATGAATGGCACGGATATGACATAAGAAGCGACAGCTTTAGGAAATTAAACCAGAATGCACTGAAGCATAAAAAATACTGCACACTGCAAACAAAAACATTTCTATAGCTTAAGCCTCTTTATGTCATAGTCAAAGTCAATAAATCATATGAATCTCTGCATCAAAGAGAAAAAAAAATATACACATAGATTAGCAATGTGACTGGCAAACACATTTGAGATGGGGAAAAAAAGGCTTACAGGGTGGTATCAGCTTAGCTACAAAGCATATTGTATCACAGCAAAGTACAAAATCAGGAATTAGCTGTAGTGGTGGGAAACCATGTTGTCAGATAGCATCCACACAAATCAGATTACCCACTACACACTCATCAAGCATAATAACAAGAGCAGTAACAATAAGAAATGAGAAAAACAGGAAATGAAGCAGCCTTAGAAAGCACTGGAGAAAGCTGGAGAAGAACTTATTTGCAGCAAACACATGCAATCCTAAGGAGGACACACCTTCCTCAGCCAAGGAAGGTGCTTTCACTTTCAAGGACACTTCCTGGACAACTGTTACTCTTTCCCAGGTGGGTGCAGCACTTAGCACTCTGTCTTCGTGATACACTTTGGCCTCCGACCCAGAATCCAGCTGGCCCTCACTGAGGCCCTTTGCCTGGTCTGAAGGTTCAGCAGGCCTATGCTCTTTCCCCAGTTCCTTTCCAGGAAGGGCTGCTGGTTTCTTTTCCTCGGCCATTGGACTGTGTACTGTTTCTTCTTCTTTGAGGGGTGGAAAAAGGAGGTGATATCAACACCAACAGACAACACAAAATTCAAAGCTCAGCAGGACTATTCTTCCATAACACTTTCAGCTCTATGTAGAAGTTAGGTTTTTAACTTCTCAGGTAGGTGCTTTAGCCTCCATCCCATTTCAAGTACTGGAGGTATGAGTGAATGAACTTATCTTAGAATGAGAAAGGATGTGTTATTCTCTGGCTGCCAAATGGCATGGCATACACTGGAATGTTTAACGGCATCATTTCCCTTCTTGACAAATGTTTAACGCGAGAGCTGAAAATGTCTTACAAAGCTATTGTTTCCCATCTGGAGATAACTGAAGAGCAAAATAAATGTTGAAAACTCATTGGAAGTGGAGATGGTGCTGGGTGATAGATGGCTGTGAAAAGACTGATATATCAATGAGCTCACAAAGTGCACAACATTTTTTATAAACGTACCGGTTTCTCTAATACATGAAGGCCCTTCAGGGAAAAAATTCTTTCACTGACCTTGAGGATATAACAGACTAACTGTTAGTAAGGAATCTAATTTGGAAAATTATCCTGAAAAAACTTTTATAGGGCTGATCATTAATAGATTCGCAAGACTACTTGAGCTGCCTGTGGCAATTGGGTGCATAGCTTTTCTCCTTCAGTTGAGCAATGCATAATGTTACTATCTAGGTATTTTAAGTTCTGTACATTAGATCAGGAATTTAACGGAGGGATGTCTTCATTTTTTCCCCAGTAAAATGTAGCCTGATAGGCCAAAATGTACAATAACAATATTTGATCACTTAAATTTCTAAAATAGGGTAATGTCACCTATCCCAGTACAGTGCTAATGTAATTATATTATCATCAAGCATAGTGATTATTTCACTCTTGACAAAGCAGAATACTAAAGGCTCTAGGCAGATGCTGCATTTATCGCATAATTAATGTGTTAATCACATGACAAACTGTAACATGCCAGTTTCAATCAATTTAGCATGTGATCAAAATGGCAGACCAGTCACAAAGATGTTCCAATTTGAATTTAATGTGAAACAGCTTTGTGGCTGGTTTGCATTGTGCTTTAATATGAACACATGGAGTGTTAAAGCTGTTTTGTGCTGTGTATCCCAAAGCCACCCTTGGGGACCTTTAAAGCTGCAGCACATAGCCCAGTTTTGGTGGCTTTAAAGGTCTGCAAGCACAATGAGGAAGTTTATCCTAGATCCCAACAATCGCGCATCCTGCCTTGTCAGATTTTGAATGTCTGGCATATCAAGACACAAGATTTTTGGGATCCAGGATAAATACATAAATACCCCAGATCCCACTGCACATTTAAATTAATGTCTGACAAGGCCCACAGAGTGATTTGTCCAATGCTCCTACTGAAATAAACTATGACATATTCAGATGAAATGTCACCTTGCTCTCTGGGTATTCCCATGGACAGCAATCAGGATTAATAAGAGACCAGGAATCAGCAAGGTTCTTAAGTACAGTTTCACTGAAATCTACACACGCACTTGTGTGCTTAAAGTGAGGTCCATGCTTAAGACCCTCACTAAATAGACCCAAAATAAAGTGCAGTTGAGTGGCTGTGCTTGGCCCAGTTACATTAAAGTTGAACTTTTCTGTAAATAAGTGGTTTTGCTCCTCAGATTGGCTTAAACTAAATTTGTCTCTTATAAAGCACAAAAGGAGCACTTGCCAGCTGATGAGAGAAAAATACAATACACAATAAAAATTAAATTACAATTATGTCATTTCTCTTAAATTAACAGAAGCCAGAAGATTCAGAATTAGAGATGTAACTGCAACTTTCACTTGAATCTGCCAGCCTAAGTGTTACAGGGATGTTTAAACAGAGGTGGATTTTACCTAATTTATGCTACCAATGTCATAACCTGGCACAATTTGGGCATTTGAAAGACAAATGTTCACTATCTAGCTTAACTCGCTTAAATAATTTAGTTAACTTTGTTTCCCTGTATGGTTTTCTCACATGTATGTAAGTTTAAAATTTTGATCTGAAAAGAACATAGTTCAGTTCTCCACTTTTTTACCCCATTTGACGTAGCTTTAACTTTGTGTCATGCAAGCATTAATTGGTGTAACAAAGTGGAAAGTGAGGTCCAAAGTTGAACTCAGTTCATGAATGTCAGGATAGTTGATCATAATGACTTTCAGAATTAGTACAATTCTATCATACAAATATTTCAGATACACAGAGTTAGAAAAGAAATAGAAAAATAATTTGCACAAAAATCTCTTTTAGGTTTTCGTACTGGGGAATAAAGAGGATTCTACCAAAAGTGAAGAATTTTGCTTTACTAATGAACAAAATGAACAATTTTTTTACAGCTGTGTTACAGTCTCCAATAAAAAAAAAAAATGGATACTAGCAATTTATACAAACTTAATTTATAGCAGCACTAATGGGCATGACTGTAACAGCAGAGGAAAAATATTCAACTTGAATGGACAAGTACCATGTTTTAACATGCAAATAACTACACAAAAACACACATGCACACATAGATCAAACACTTCTTCTACCTATACTTAGATTAAAATATTCAGTAAAACATTTAGGCTTGATTTTTTCCAACCCTTTTCCAGGAAACAGATTTATCTATCTGATCCAATAATAATATATTAATTAAAATAGTACCCCCCTTTTTTTTGAAGCTATAGGACACAGTAGGTACATCTATAAGAGAAGCTTTAATGTGGAGTTGACTAATTAGATCTGCAGTAAACACCTCACGTCTACACATTTAGGGCTACTAGGCTGGAGTAAACTAATTAACACTGCAGCAGGGTAGTACTTGTAAAGATAAGTATTATCCTGCTGCAGAGTTTTTATTTTGTATCACTGCATGTGTAGACATTGACGTGGCTGTCTAGGGAATGAGAGTGCTACAGTGCAGGGGAAGCCTGCTGGCTAGCCTGTCATTGTAGCACCCTCATGTCCCAGCCAGCCACTCCACAGAACACTGACCTGGGGTGGAGCAGCTCTGGGCTGGCAGGCTGACCCCCCCCAAGTCTCCTGCCAGCTGGGGCAGAGCCGCCCAGGCTCAATGTGCTGCTGTCCTAAGTGCATGTGTAAACACTGTTCCTAGAAGCAATAAACTCCGGCGCATGCTGCGCTGGAGTTTATTGCTTCACATTAATATCATGTGTAGACATGCCCAGTATAATCCTCAGCTGTTAAAAAGTCCTATACTATTTCATGACGGAATCCTAATGATCGTTTTACCAGTACTTCCTTGTATGGTTAACTCTGTTAAGCCAAAATAATGATTTTTCTTAATCCTGTTTTTGCTCACAAGACAGTCAATAGGAAAAGATATTTTACAAAGCCTGCTTCTTCGCTCATGAGTCAGTTTATTTCTCCCTTTCTCTTACAGATAGTGTTCTGGAATCTATTTCTTCCACCAGTGGGCAATGTACAGCTTTGTATAAGGTTGTCCTTCATGATTTAACCTGTCTAGAAGAGGTATTTTAGGTGTAGGTATGCACCCATTTTAGGTATGGCAAGTTAAGTTATGAAAAGGTTTGTGAGGCACCTGGTTTGCAATAGTTTTGATAGGAGTCCTGATACTGTTAGCAATCTTGGATTAACAGCATGGGCCTCTTTTAATTGTTTCCACTGTTGCTGCAATATCAGAATACATTTCTCCTGTGCAATATTCTACTTAAATAACCTCATTAGTTCTCAGTATACCCTTCTGTATTCTCTTGTGACATTAACCTCTTCTGAATTTTTATCACCATTCTTCATATCTGGTTTAAGCTGCAGGTTAATTTAGCAAAGTAGTATTAAGCGTGACATGGTTCACTTTTGTCTAGGATAGGAATCCAGCAATCTAATAACCATTTGGATTAGGAAAAAAAGACTCCACAAATTCATTCCATTCTTTTCCCACTACCCTGGTAAAATAAGATGCCTAAATGGCTAATGAGGGAGTCAAACTAATATGAGATGGGATGCAGACAACTGCAATAAACTTTCTTAAATATCTGTATCGTTTGTGATCAGGTAAAGGTTGCTGGCCATGTATGGAACATTGGCAAGGACACCACAGGCCAATTGAACCCTTGAAATACCATTTCTTAAGTTTGTGGATAAATTTGGCCTCTTCTGCCCTACAAAACTACTTAGTTATTTTCTATGGCTTTCGCAGTGGGTGGCTGTCCTGCACCAACACATGGCTTAACTCAGGTACCCTAATTTCCACACTTTCTCTAACTAGGATCGCCACATGGGACAATGTGAAATACAGGACAGTGCTTCCCTGTCCCCCAATGTCTGCTGCTGCAGGCACAGGTGGGGGCAGGGCATCACTGGTATTACTGTTCAGGCAGCTAAGGAGTCAATTAATGACCCATTGTTTTCTTCACAGGTGTTAACAATCCCCTTTTAATGGTCATTCTACTAATCAAGATAACTTATTAGGGCAATTTGCTGTCTCCTAGAGCTTCCTATTTCACAGCTTCTGCCATTCTGTCTCCCTTCTCCACACCCTGTGCCTGGGATGCTCGTTTTAATTTTCACTGGCCAGCCAGGACCAGCTTCCAAAATCTGGGACTGTCATAGCCAATCCAGGGTATATGGTCACCTTATCTCTAATGTTAAGAAGGAACATCTTTTCTTCCTTTTAATAAGATGCTTGTTCACTGCAACAATCAAGGTCATTTTATGACAAACTATGGACTAAAGTGAATGCCACAGTTATGGACTAAAGTGAATGCCATAGTTATAGTTATTGTGCCTGCACAATAACTATAAATTAATGTACTGCACCACTGCATTTGACTCTTAGGCCCCTGCCTCATTTGGAGGTATGTGGATTCTAGAGGGACTTCACTTCTGCGTGAAAAAAATAAAAGACCTGAAGAAGTTGCACCAGGCATGTATAATGGGATGAAAATCATTTGGCAGGGTGGAGGGGAGGAGGAACAAAATGGGACCATGTTTAATTCACCTTTTTCATGGCTTAACAAGGCCTCTGCACTCTGAACTGTGGCACTGGGGAGTGTACTAGAGTCAGTCCACTCAGAGCTGAACAAAGGATGCTCATAGTACTCCTCGTCTGAATGGCAGGGTTCATCATCAGGCACAGACACTGAAATGGAGGGGGCTAGGTGCTTATGCCTCTCCCCGCTGGCAGCAGGCCCATAGTGCAGGCAGCTGTGTAGAGGCCCCACCTTATCCTCAGCCCCTTCATCTACAAACAGACACATACACAGGTAGAAACAGCAGGACAGACAGACAGACAGACAAAGTAAGACAAGACAGGATGGACACATGCACTGACATGTCTAGGCAATATGTCATACCACAGAATGGATTCAATCAGCCATGCCAAGGCAATGCAGAATTGAAGACATGAAATTTACATAAATGTAATTTACTGGGTAAATGTTTATTGTTTCCGTTAGTAATCACCACTACAGAACAAAATCATTGTAAATGTCAGTGAAATCAAAATTAAGCTTTAAGGGCAAGATCCTATTCTATCCATTAGACATATAAGTGAACACAAGCACATAAGCATTATACTATTCCACCTTGCTCAAATGCCTGAAAAAACAGTTAATGAGAAAGGTGGATGAATCTTCCTCTTTCTTGCTGCTTTTTCTGATTTTGTCTTGAGGCAAAGATGACAGAGTGTTATAAAAAGTAGGGGCATAAACTTTTTTCCAGGGACTCAAGCAGGGTAGAACAGGATCACATCTGTCCCTAATACACAGAATCAGATCTGGCCCTAAACTTTTAAGGGCTGTACATCAGACTTGCACTGATCCCAAATGACATTACACACAGGGACCGATTAGGAAATAGACTTAGTACCCCATGGCCAAGTTGTATGATTCCTTCAAAACAGTTGAGTAGATGTGATATCTTTTATTAGACCAACTGAATAGTTGAAAAAAGGTGTTCGCAAGCTTTTGGGTGCAATCACCCTCCTTCAAGCATAGGGAATCTCTGCTGTTCTGAGACTTCAAAGGAATGAAATGGAGTCTCAGAAGAGCAGAGATTCCCTATGCTTGAAGAAGGGTGATTGCACCCAAAAGCTTGCAAAGAACTTTTTTCCAACTACTTAGTTGGTCTAATAAAAGATACCACATCTACTAAAAAAACCTTGCCTGCTTATGTCCTTAGACCAACACGGCTACAACGAAAAACCCTTGAAACAGTTGAAACACTTGGAAGTTTAAAATCTAGAGGCTGTTTTCATTTAAAATCAATCTATCATACTTTGATAGAAGCTTTATAAATATGTATTTTAAATATCTGCTACTCTTTTTTTACACTTCAATAAATAATAATTCAACCTACATAAAGTTCTTTCTAAGCGTGTGTCTACCTTTTAATGGTAAAAACCTCCTTTACCTACCTTTCAGCAATTTCTTTTATTATTTGTCCCTGCATTTTATATTGTTGTACCATATTTCTAGGGTTTAAGATGGCCTCCGATGGAAGTTTTTCAACACATTAATGAGGACTTGCTTTTTCACCTGCTGAAAAGTTAGTGTGTATCATCACAAAGATAGTTCTGTTGTTGACAAGAGGAACATCTTCAGCTTCTATTATTGTTGTCTACAAAATAACACAGCTGAAATAAAAATGGCTAAGGAACAAATCTACCTAATGGATCAGATGTGATCTGAGATCTCCTGTCAGTTATGGTGCACACTGAGCATGAGCTAAGTCATGGCACTGCTAAATACAAGATATTAAGCCCATCCTCTGAGTATGACAACTAGATACATGATAAATCCTACATTTAGGGAATATCCTCTTTCAGTTGGTGTCTATAACTGTAAATTAACCTGGACTTTTCCTCTACCACAAAAACTGCACAAATAATTCCTTCATTTTTTTCTTGAGACAGTTTAGAACCCCTCCCCATAACTCCTCATAGAAGCTAAAATGTAGTTTCCTAAACAAGTGTGATCTACATTTCACTCTAAAATTCAAATGACTGGGTTAGAAAGTGAATTTTAAGCGCAGTCAACATCTGAAGCCATCCAGATCTGTGTACCTGAGCATCTCACTGCAGAAACAGTACAGCTGCTAAATGTTAACTCTAATAATGAAGTGTTGTCTGGGTGACATAAGAAAATATAATCTGACATAGAAGGGAGAGTGGCCTTCCTCCCACCCCAAGATTATTTTGTGCCAAATATGTGCCATATTTTCTTGCATACTACACCACACCATTTAAGACCTGCACCTTTTTTGGAAAGGGAGAATCCAGGAAAAAAAATTCCAGTCATGGCCACATGGAGCAGGAACAGAGCCTACTCTTCAGTGTACTTGCCTTCCCTTTCTAGCCCAGGTAAAATTACAGTTTTAGCCCTCTCAGAGGCACTGCTTCATTAGCAGCAAGTTTTTGGCTGTTTTGGTACTGCCAATTTGGCTCTGCCTGTAAGAGGTTAAAAATGTGAGTGAAATGTAGATCAAACTTTTTAGGAAACTACATTTTATCTTCTAGGAAAAGTTTTGGGGAAGGGTTCTAAACTGTCTCAAGAAAAGAGGTTAAAAATGTAGCTACTGTATAAGACTGGATTCTGCCCCTGCTTTCAGAATTAAAAAAAAAGTCCCAGTTTGCTTGTGAATGCTGAGCAATAAGCAGGGCAGGGCACAAATATCTGAGCTGAGCCAAGGAAGAAATGATATGGAGGGCTAGTGTTTATTTTTTGTCTTAGGTAGGATATGCTGTTCTGTCTGTGAACCCAGGATTTTCAAATGCAAACCAGAAGCATCTTTGGCAAGAGATAGGTAATTATACTTCCTTTATCTGTGTGAGTTTTTGGTTATTCCAGACTACCTCACAATAAGTCCACAACTTGGACCACATTTTTCTCTCAGCTACATCCGGGCTTTCTGTTGCAACCAAAATTGGGCCCAGCAACTATCAAATATATTTTTAAAAAATGTTTTGCATATTAGAAAATACACTCACATGTTCCTTATTTTCATTAATTTGCTGTATGTCTGGATCATCAAATGGCTGACCTGCCCCACAACACTGTAGACTAATGCCATTCAAAAGACTATTTATTGGGTATGTCTACATGTACATTTACTGCACAGTAACCAGTTTTTAGACCAGCATCTACACGTATATGCCTTACAGTGCAGTAGTGCTGTGTGCGTACCGACTTGGGAGTAAAGTTACTTCCAAGTCAATCCACACACAGTGTTACTGTGCAGTAAGGCATCTACATGTGTCTTGCTGCACAGTAACTAAGTGGGCATAAATTTGCTACCTGCATGATCCAAGTTGGCGTCAGTCACTATAGTTACTGTGCAGTATCTGTGTATATACAGACGCACCAATTAAAAAGTAAAAAGGTACTAATTTTGTTTGTTACGAATTGGCCCATACTTGTATCTCACAAATCAAATATTTTATACTGGGGAGGCAACCTGTTTTCATTTATGACATTGTGACATTCTAATACTGACTTGGCTTACTATAGAGTTTACATGTTGCTCACTATGTTTTTAAATGTCATCATATTCTTTAGTGTTGCAGCTGTCTCAATACGTATTATACAGCTTCAACCACATAGGGTAAAAATGGGAGAGAAATGTCACTGCATGTTACAGTGCAGATAAAGGTACATGGGATAGGTAACATCATGTAAAAAAGTGTGCCAGGCTAACGCTTCATTGTTTAAGAAGGTTGACAGTTTTTCTGCTTTAAATAAATATAAAAAGATAGTGACATTATACAATTTGGTATGAAGCAAATTATTTTAATTGTTGTTCTTGTTTAATACCATCACTTTAACTATGTTCATCTATGTGTGGGTTTCATTAGTATAAATCACCATAACCAAAAAGATAAAATGGAGTTGCAACTTTTAACTTGTAACTCAGACATTACAATCTCAGTCAGTTGGTTTAAGATCCTAATCTTCTTTTTTGACTTCAGCTGGGGTAATAACTTAATGACATACATTTTAAATTCTGGAATATTTTTGGGAATGTATTTTATGGAATATAAATATATAATAAAGACAGGATTTGTCATGGCACTTGAACTTTACTTAGACTGTAGGCCATAAATTTGTAAATTTTGCTTTCCTGCCTAAGAACTGGCAGGACCGGGGACTAAGGTCTCAACTAGTTTGTTTCTGCATTCCCAGATCAATCTTTCTTTTTCTATTCTATTTTGCAGCCAGGTATATTCATTTTCATACTCATACTTTTAAAATGTGGAATGCCTAACTCATTGTAGTTGAAGAATCTCTTTTGCATGAAATAATTTAACCAATTAGTAATACAGCGTTCATTCAACAGAACCCAATGGGAATATGGCCCCTGTTGCTTTAAATGAGGCTACAATTCTGTAGCAAAATTATACTAACTGAATCATAATAAAATGACATCAATATCTCTCTACTGGCAGAGAAATATATTATGTGAGCCCATTCATAGTTATTCAACTATAATAGACTAAAAAGCTATTAATTGATCATGGTACCACTAATTCCCTTCTACAGTATTTTGATGTTGAAAGATCATCTAGTTTCAAGGTTCTCTAATCTACTGTATTATGTTAGTAGTGGGTCATGATATAATGTATGATTATTAGCACTACGTAACATCCAAAAGGAGATACATACATAGAAATACAGAGGTGATTAGTTGTGTTAATCTGAAATCAGGCAGAAGGTAGATGCAATCTATAGAATGCTTTTCTTGAAAAGGATCATTTTAACAGATTTTCTTCTAAAGGACAAACCATGGACATAAAAAAAATCAACACAATGTGATATGGTCACAAACTCCTCCAAGACAGTTTTAGGCTGGACATAAGGAAAAACTTCTTTACTGTCCAAGCACCCAAGGCCGGGAATAAACACCCTCCAGAGGTGGTGCAAGCACCTACTCTGGACCCTTTTGAGAAACATTTGGATGCTTATCTTGCTGGGATCCTTTGACCCTAGCTGACTACTTGCCCCTGGAGCAGGCAGATGGACTCGATGACCTTCCAAGGTCCCCTCCAGCCCTAATGTCTATGAAATCTATGAAACAACATAGTAAAATATTAGGCATTATTTTCCTGATTATCCTTCTAAATTTATTTCCTGCTAATACATTATTATGAGCATGTTAGATACCAAAATACTGGCAACGTACTTCTGATAGTGGTATGGTTTTTTTTAAATACCCTGGCATGTTATACCCAGATAGATCCATTTTATTTCTGTTTTAATGCCACCAAGGAAAAGTAAAAATGAATATGGTAAAAGATGCCTATCCAATTCTAGGGGCTGCTCTTTTTGAAAGTGCCACTTTAGAGGAAAAAAACCTGAACACCCTTCTGAAAAATCAACTTTTCAAAATAATGTTGTTTCAAATGACAAAAGCATCATCTGTGAGGGTAACAATGTTACAGCTTGGACATGTGACATGTTTACATCAGTGCAATCAAACTTTACACCTTGAAAACATGTACTGGACACAAGATGTTATGCCCTACACCAGTGTAATTTACTTAGTTTTAGTGCAGAGTTACCATGGAAAAAATCAGGGTGAAATTATGCTGATTTTGTATCTAGACCTATCCCAAGATAGCCATTTGCCTTAGACCTGCTACTCCACCTCTCAGTATTGACACTGTAACAGTACCTACTGTGAGTAACAACCCTGGAATAACTGGTTGTCTCTTCTATCAAGACTCCCATATAATTGACATTACTGCAAAAAACCAATAGAGGTTACTCCAGTGAAAATGTGTTGTTGTGGTTCCAAACCCTTAATATGCTTGGAAAGCTGCTTTTCTGAAGCATGGACATTAATTCCATGCAAGGTAATTTGAGTACCTTTGAATGCATAGCACTGAACTTGCTGGCCCAGGAGACCCTTTCCATTCCCCTGTTCTTATCGTCAAAAGGTGATGGTAGTAGAAAGAGAGCAAGAGTTAGAAAGAGAGCAAGAGAAAGAGAATGCTACAATAAGTGGAGCTCAACCCTGAGGTGTCAGAAACATGGAACTAATGGGGATTTTAGACTTTTAGAAATACATAACATAGATGTTCAACACCTTTTCAAAAGTTTGTTCATGTTATGCCAGGAGATGCAGCTGATGAACAGACACTATTTGGTGCACTGAATATTTATTTAAATACTAAACTGATGAGTTTACTCCATACTTCGAGTTCATTTTATGATATTATTTAAAGTTCCTATTCAAGAATGCATCACATCAGGAGAGTAGGTAAAGCATGTGCTTAAATTTAAGCAGTTGTTTAAGTCTGTACTAAAGTCAAATTAAAGTCAAGCATGTGCTTGATTGCATTCCTTAAGAAGCAGGGATTTAAGCAGATGCTTAAAACTGCTTCCCTGATGGGGGGCCTAAATCGCCATTAATGGGTATGAAAAGAACTCAGATTATTAATTACATCAAACATAATGTCATTACTGTGACATATGGTGATACATCAAACATAATGTCATTACTGTGACATATGGTGATGTCAAAACATTTCAAGTATAATAAAGGCACAAAGCCAAACAAGAAGCATGGAATTAATAGATTTGCACCTGTATGTCAATTACATTTTTGAGTTATTTTAAATTTATATTTTTTAAATATAAAAAGTGAAATGATCAAATCGTGGTTCGCTATTACTTTTGCTTGTATCAAAACACTGATTTTGAGAAACTGGTAAAACAATGCCATTCCAGGGATAGGAACTAGGTAGAAGAAATATTCTGAACATGTTTTATTTAAGCGTTATGTCATAAGTTGGCAACTGTATGCTACCATGGGCCATAACTTGCAACCTGACCTGCTCGATGACCTGGATCTCCAAATCTCCTCCCCTGGAGCACTCAAATTGCCTGCACTTACCCTTACTACCAATCCCCATTTCCAACAGCAATGGAGAGGGACAAATTCTAAATTGATGATAAGCCCAGAAATGAGAGTAGCAGAACGTGGGGCATGAAGAGTAGTGTTGAGGAGGGTATGGGTAGCATGGTACAGCTGTGTGCCACAAATCCCCTAGGCTCCCTTGGGCTGTATCCAACCTCTTTATGGGATGTAGACTGGCAACTCCTGATTTATGTGATTATTGATGAAATGGAAAATAAAAGGCTGAGGTGGATTTCAAAGGGGCCTGAATTACTTGGCAGCACACCTCTCACTGAATTTCAGTGAGAGCTGGTTACTTGACTCCCTTACTCTCTCTTATGTAAAAATTTCAGCCAAATGTCCTGTTTGGTTACAGGGTGGTATTGCCTTCTACTTAGCTGCTCATATGCCTAATAAGACAGACAGAATACAGGGAAATGTAAGTTTTTCCAGCAGTGCTTACAGAGGTATTCTGGGAACTAAGAATGGTTTGAAGATCCAGTCCTACCAAAATCATGTAATCACAAACATATATGTAGATACACATTAATAATGACATACAAAGAAAAGGTAATTAACTAAAAAGAATGGGTAAGACATATCAAGCAAATAATTAAAATTTATAAAATGTGCATGAATCTAAAGAAGTATCAACTGTATTCACTTTTTAAATAAATTAATCATGGATGTTCTAAGTTTCAAAGTCATAGAAAAGCCTCCAGCAGCTGGCCAGCCTGTTAGGGGAAAGAGGACTTCTTACCAAAGTTTTAGAAACTAAGTTTCTAAAAGTGCTAACTGGGTACATCTGCAGATAGGCAATTTATCCAGAACTGTAGTGTAAGACTGTAGAGTGAAAATTTTGAGGTAGACCAGTTTTTTTAATACTCTATTGCATGGTTAAGTAGCAAAAGCTTTTACTAAATGAAGCTAAAAACATAACAATGTTTCTAATAAGTCCTACTTATTACTATTCATATTACTTGCAAATTAATTACTAATTAATATGCATATGCCTATTTTTATTCCCTATTTAAGCTGTATCTTCATTAAAATTGGATCTAACCAATATAAGACCAATAATCGTACTCTGAACTGTCTTTAGTTTCCCATTTTCCCCTGTTGTCCTGGCACTTTTTAAAATTATTCTCTCCTCTGACATTCTCTTTTTTGTTCATTTGCTTTGCTTCCTCTTTTGTCACCCCAACTTCGGTCAAGCAAATGCAATATATTGCCATTAAACAGCTTAGGGCCTACTACAGTCTACAGCTCTTAAAATCACTGGCCAAAATCCCACAAGAGGCAATCAAGCCAACACAGAGACCTGATGAAAATCTATGAAACTAAGTTCCCTAAGATTATTTTTCAATAATTCTGAATGGGAGGGGAGGTATCTTGAATGAATATGGATCAGTGTGATGATGATATGACAGATGAATCTCTTTTTTTGAAACAAAGAAATCTTAGACTGTCTGCTTAAAGTTTCTTGAATCTGAATACTACAGGACTTGAAAGGGGTAACAGAGAAGTGGTCTGGGTTCATCCATATTATTTTCTTGCTCCAGTTTTATCATTGTTCAGTGTTTCTTACATTGCTTTCTATCTTGCTTTATTTATAACTGCTTTACAAAAGATTTAAAAAAATTGTTCATGAGATAATTTCTTAAGATGGGCAATAAAGTCTTCAAATGCTACTATGCTTTTATTTTAATCTTTTCTCTATAACAAACATTTTCCCCTGTTGTTTTAGTACCCTTTAAGAGATATCTTGGTTTCTCTCAGGCTCAAGTAAAAAGGCAATACATTTTCAAATCTAAGGTAGAATATTTTTACTTACAGGGTTATTCAGTTTTTGATTCCAGAGCCTTTTTGAAAATGTCTTTCAAAAGTGATGTTTCACTGAAAATAATTCTTCACTCATAACCCTCAGTTCTTTTTAATTTGTAAAACAGTTTTTGGTTATAGAAATATACACTTTAAACTGCACACTATTTTATCAAGGACATTCTTTTTGTCCGGTAGGATTCTAGATTTGGTTTTATATGAGGCAGTTAATAGCCAATCAAAGGAGGTGCCAAGCACAAAAACGCAATATTGACAGTACAAAGCAGCACCAGCAATGCTTGTCCAAATCCATTTGATAAAAGCATCACATACTGCTTGGGTAAATTCCATTCCCCTAAAATATAAACCACAGGAAAAAAATTGCAATGAATGAATTAATTGCAGTCAGGCAAATTAGTTAGCTTACCTTCCAGGGCAGTGAAAAGCAACCCACTCATCTGAATATCTGTCTGTGGTTGTACGAAAGAATGAAGCCTACATCCACCGACTCTTTTCACTCCTAAAATATATTTGACCCAAATTCTTTCCTTTTGCTTTTTTTTTTTTAATTTGTGTTTGCTGCATGGCTGACCACATCCACCTTTGTCATGTCTACAACACAGTGATTTCCTTCCCATTATGACTGAAGGAAATCTCTTTCAGATTCAAAGACATGCTATCACAGACACCGCCCCCCCACTGACAAGAGCACTGGGAAAATATTAAAGGGCAGGTGGAAAGAAAGAAAACCTAAAGGTATTATACATACCAAATGGTTTTGACTTTTTTATATACAATTGCAGAACTGGATGAAATTCTATAAATTCTATTCCACGGAACAGACACAGAAGGGCATATTAGGATATAAATGGGCACATTTACATGTTCAATTAATGCACTTTAGATCAGGTGCATTAAATCTAGTACCTCCATTGTGAGGTACTGCAAAATGTGCATTAGCTTATTTTCATGTGTATTAGGCTAAAGAGCACTTTTTGTGGTGCTGTAATGTGCATTACAATAGGCTACTGCGCATGAAATTGCACATGTAGATGCACCCATTACTGGATATTAGGATATGTAATTAGGGAACATGAGGGTTGAGGGTTTAAACAGATACTATAGCTATTGTATGAAATCCTGCAGTCTTCACTTAGGGAAATGTTCCTATGGAATTTAATGAGATTTTTGCTTGAGTAAATACAGCAGAATTTAACTTATTCATGCTAGCAGCATAAGACAATACTGAGTCTGGTAGTCAACATTTCAAAGTAGTTGTAGAAAATAAGGATTCACTCCAGTCAAACAGACAAGGGCTTAATGTATAAGAGAAGCAAAAGGATATTGACAAGAGCTGGTTGAAAAATGTCAGATTTTAACAACTCCCCTCCCCGCAAAAAGCCATGGGAAATTTTGGATGAAAACTTTTGCAACAATTTCCTTTGTTTTCCATCTTACCCTACTATGACCCACACCCTGAAAGCCAAAACATAAAAGAGAAATTGACAGCACTTTGGAATTCAGTAATCACCAATACTGAGGAATCACCAAGTAAGATTTTTGTCAATGTTTCCAAAACACCCTGTATTTTCAGAGTCTATGAACAGTCCAGTGAAGTCTGTTCTCAGACTGAAAATGTGGGTCAAAAGCCATAATGATGTTTTAAAATCAACCTTTAAAGAAAAAAACCCCCATAGAAAACATGTAGCATAACATCTCTTCCAAGCATTATACACACATTGACTTGTTAATCCTCACAACACCCCTGTGAGGTAGGTAAATAATGATCATTATGTTAACTCAGCTTTACAAATGAGGAAAAAGAAACACAATACTGTTAAGGAACTTGCTGTGCCTCTTGCATCACTAGGAATGGCTCAGTCCATTAGGTCAAACAACCTAGAGTTGTTCTCTGCTGTGCCACATTTCCATTCTATCAATTAATCAATTAAGTTACTTTATAAAAAAAAACCCTCCAAAAGTAACAAGCAATAATACTGTTAATGAAAACAGTCCTGAAAGCTCATTCTAAACCCAAGATAAAAGATTTTGAAATACATTTGATATAAAGTCACACTCTTGAGCAAAAACAGCCACATACACTGATGAGAAGGAGCAGTGCAAGAATCAGAACTTTCTTGGCTGCCCTAAAATCTTTGTTTATATAGTACTGGCTTCCCATTACCTTTAGGAGATGGGCTGAATTACCACTGTAATATTTGCTCAATACCAGGAATGTTATAACAACAACATTCAGAAAATCAACATTTACACACTGCTTGCTGAACATATCCAGTAAGTATTTTCAGTACAAATGACCAAATAATGTGATCTTTGCTGGATTAATCCCAAATGCTTAGAGGTCAGGTACAAATTAAAGCATGTCCTGATTGACTGAGAGCAAGTACATATTAACGAATCAAGTAAAAGCTATCAATTTCCTATCATATTAAACATCACAGATTAAAATGCATGTAGACTAAATGCATGTAGACAGTGATATCTTATTCCCATGACAAGTTTAATTTCAAAGGAGCCAAGAAGGAAGTTGACATAAAAAGACAAATGACTATCAAATGGCTGACTTCAGTTCAGGGTGATACTTGAAAATGCTAGGTCCAAATTCTTTTCTCAGATGTGTAAGGTAGGATTCTGCTGTATTTAGCTACTCTTCCTGTGACAATTTTAATAGAAGTACCATGCATTTACAGGTCATTCCTATTCAGCAAACCACATACATGCATGCTTAACCTTAATCATGTGATTTCAATGGGGCTTAAGCTCTTGCTTAATGTTAAGCATTGGCTTAAGTCTTTTGCTTAACCAAGATTTTAAAGAGAGATGAACGTAAAGATTATGGGTTCATAATACTGAATATCACTGTGTAAATCAGCACACAAAATTTACTTTAAAGCTAAAAGTTCACCTGTGCACCCACAGAACAGAATCCCCCAATACTACACCTATGTACAGAAGTGTATGTTAAAGATGGAATGTAAAAGGAAACAGTCTAAATCAGAATCTCCTTGCTTTCATGGATTCAGTAGCGTTGAAAAAACTCTAATGCTGATTAATTTTCAGCAAAACAGTTTTTAACAGAGCATAATTACTAATAGTAAGTCTGGAAATTGGTGACCACCCTGGGGAAATCTCACTTTTGTCTTGGCTTATAACATCCATTAACAGGTATCAACATTATTTTCACATTTTTATATGTATGTATTTATTTTTTGCTCCAACATGCACTCCTGCATACCTCTGTGGATGCAGATGTACCTCATTTGTGTGTTACAGTCAGTTTGCAGGTGGCAACTTATTGACAGTGGTTGATTAGTCCACTAAGATGCTACCGGCAAGAAGTAGCCCCCCCATTCACTAACTCTCCCACCCCGTCAGCTTAACATCTGTCCCCCTTCCTCATAGATGTACACTACACTGTCCAAGGGACCCTTACCTTCATCCAGTGTTCCAGTCTGTTCTGAGGCTGGTGATGGAGGTGGGGAAGGAGGCAGATTAGCTGATTCTTCAACTGCTAGAGATTGAACAATGGAAATGAGACAATGAGATACAGCAATTAATTCCAAGGAGAACACTAGATGCCAAGTACAAGCTGCAGTAGACTTTTCTGGCCACACTGGAGAATAATTTAATGGAGAGTTGTACCTAATGGATTTTCAGATATAGTCCCCTTTCAATTTATCTGTTAAACCTATAATAAAAGGAGAACATTTATTTAAAACACGCATTCATTATGTTCAGAATGATAGTCATATTTACGACCAAATAATGTCAAGTATAAAATGATCAGCCGTCCTTTCTGCGTATGTTCCGTCTGCTACATTGATCAATATTGTTTCTGGAGGAACTTTGGTTCCTCCAGAATATTTAAACAAGAGGTATTTTTAGGTTGCTTCCTCATCTGTTAAAAGGACAAACAGGTGCCAAATCCCATGCTTAGTCTACCTTTGTGTACCTAGAGAACTAAGATATTGCTGGGGTTTTCATTGTTAAAGCCTGGATACATTTTATTCATTTTGTTTGTTTGTTTCTGCTTAGTTCAACATGCTCCTTGTCATAACATAAAGGCTACCAGCTGGTGGCACCACTAGAGGCAAGAAGGCATCAATAGGGAATATCACTCATAACATGAAGGTGTTATTCAGATGCTTAATCTGCTCAAATTTTAGATTAATTCCTAGTCAATATCTTTATATCCCCACTGATGTCAGGAGAAGATTTTTAAATGACTTCAGTGGAAGCAGAATTAAGCCACAAATAAGTTATTTTTAAAACATATTCTCCTTGATTTCTTCACTGCTTTCATAAATAAAGTTCACAGGACTAGTTCTGAGCGAGCATTTCTTCAGTTGGTACTAGGATCTATCAGGTTGGTTTTTCTAGAGCTTTATTTTACAAAATTTCCTTCAATAGGGCAGCATTGTATATAACTCTAGCAGGTAAATGGGACTCTACTTGTGATTTACAGCTTGCTCCCAAACCCAGTAAAATCCACTGATTTCCTTTCCATTGACTTCACTGGGGCTTGAATTGGGCCTTTCGTACTCTGTAATCCCAGCATCCTCTGTGGCTTTTCAATCAAAGAACAGTTTATACAGCTATCTTTGCAGTTTAATAACTGTCACTGAGGTTCACAGATCAAATTTTTGCTAACAGATATTTTTCTCATAGTATGTTCAAGAATGTCTTCACACCCTCACCACATTCTCAGTTCTGCTATCCTTTAGGCCCTACTTTAACAAAGACTTTAAGTATATGCCTAAAGTTAAATATATTGAAAGTGTTTTGCTGAATCAGGGGCTTTCATGAAAGAATGGACCTCTGTGAAAGAAGCGCTATTGGGCCTTAAGTCTCTGTTGAATAAAATTCAAATAAACTCAATTATGAAGTAAATAAACTTTGAGATCTAAAGTATCAGGAGGCTGCAGCCCTTGCATATATATGCACACAGATGTAGGCAACAGAAATGTAAATATGATGAATTTAAAAATTTTCTGTCACCCTTTCAGAGTTTCATTGGAAATTTGGCTTTAAGGTTTCTATAAGACACTATTCCTTAAATTCTAAATATCAGGATTTACATACAGAAAACCTATGCTAGAAAAAAAGTTATGTTTGCAAACCATACTAAGTACTAAGAAATTAGGAAATGTGAGAAGATTGTCTGTACAATCTTAATTCAACCCCACTTCTGTGTATGTATTATGATACAGTCTTAAATGACATGTTCATGTAATATTTATTCACAGAAATCCTATCTTGTTGAGTGTAGAGGGTGGGGGGTGCGTACTGAATGGGCAATTACTCAATACTTCTTTTTCAAAGTGTTTGCCTTGCCCTTATTCACTGCACAGTTTCCAAAGCCTGCACTGAATACATAATTATTAATTTCCTCATGGGCTTTTTTACTGCACCCGGCATTATAGTGTCTTTCACACACATGAAAAAAATTATCTTTGCAACACCCTTGCAAGTGGGGATGTTATTACTATCCCCACTTTGCGTATGAGGAAATTGGATTACCAACTGAAGTGCTCACAGGTGCCCACGAATTTTGGATGCAAATTGAAAGTGTTTTTATAGGAATTATATGTTAAATGTATGACACCAATTGACTTCAGTTCTTGTCTTGGTGCTTAGTACCCCAAAATGTCTCACTCTGGGCACTGAAAATGCTGAAAGTTTCCGTTGGGCACCTGTGAAGATTTTCTGCAGTGTCTCGCCTAGCATCCCACAGAAACTCTGTGGCAGAGGCACAGAGTAGCATTCAACTGCCAAAACCATGAAACGATCTTTCTTCTGTTCTTGCAATGACTTGCACCATTCAATACATACTTCTGCCTTTCACAGCAAATGCAGCAGAGGCTTTGAATTACCTAAAAGGTGGTTCAAAAGAGGATGGAGCTAAACTGTTCTCAGTCATGAGAGATGATAGAACAAGGAGCAAGTCTCAAGTTGCAGCAAGGGAGGTATAAGTTGGATATTAGGAAAAACTCTCTCATTAGGATGCTGGCAAAGCACTGGAACAGGTTACCTAGAAAGGTGGTGGAATCTCCATCCTTGGAGGTTTTTATGACCCGGCTAGACAAAGCCCTGGCTGGGATGATCTAGTTGGGGAGTGTCCTGCTTTGAGCAGAGGGTTAGACGAGATGACCTCCTGACATCCCTTCCAACCCTAATTTTCTATTATTCAATGATTCTCTATATTCAAGAACCTAATTCTCTAATCAGTCCTGACTCATTTCCAAGAAGCGTCCATCCCCTCTTCACCTAAGAAATCAGGACTTCCATTGAAAAAAAAAAGAATATGTGATCATGTAATTAAAGACTGTATCACTCAAAAGGAATGAGAATTCTAATACTTTAAGAACACTTCAAAGACATTTAAAATAGTTCTACTTTTCATTAAAAAAATACATAGTTAATTTCTGCTTCTTCAGGTTCTCCCAGAGATACAGGAATAGACCATATTGGAAAGCGGGGACTCCCCTTTATTCACCCAGAATTCAGCCACATAAAACCAGAAGACAGTGGGATATGAGCCTGTCATCAGTTAAGGACTGCATTCTGTTCCTTGGCTGTAGGATAGTGCAATTCTGGAGAATTATTCAGTTGGGCCAAAGGTGGGAAAAATGTTGTCAGAAAATGAATGGTTTAAAAATACTCCAGAGAGCTATTTCAGGCAATAGTCACCTCCTCATAGAAACATGGAAGCACCCTCAAAAAATAATAAAGAATTGGGGGGAAGGAGGAAAATGTAGCCCCACCCTTCCTCCCAAGACTGTTAAGACCCAGAACTTGGCAGGGGTTAACCCTTTCCTCCCTAGAGGCATTGGGACCCACAAGACACCCTTGTTCCCTGAGCCACATGATCTAGGGCACAAGAAATATTTCAGAGAGGAGCCTGACCCTCTGGGCAACAGAAATCTCTAGCTGGCTGAGCTGATAAAGAACCAGCAAGGACAAGTGCTGCTGCACAGATTGGAGAAAACCAATGATGCTATTGGATGCTTTCCCAGAGTTCAGTGTGGACATTGTTATATACTGTGACACACACACACACACACACACACACACACACACACAGATACCTCTCTCTCGCAAATGCCCTGCTTTACCTAAAGGCAGTCCAGGCTGGTCTTTGTGCTGGGCTTCTTTTTCCTGTTCACCTTTCAGGACTGCTACAGCTTCAGCTGTTACTACTTGGACTATTCTTGCAGAAACTTCTTCTGTGGTAGCAGCAAAATGAACAGAACAAATACAATCATATTAATAAAAGAGATGAAAAGAGAACACAACTAAAGCAAAGATTACACAGTCAGATTTGTTAATTTAAGTTCATTTTCTTTCATATATTTTGTCAAACCATGAAACACAACTTTAAAGATGGAGATTTTCCAAAGATCTCAGTATATCAGTGAAAGTTTCCAGGTGCTGAGCACTTGTGAAAACCAACCCGAAATCTAAATATGTAAAATTTATGTTGAATATTACTGCTCAGAATGAGGATGACATAAGACAGCATTATTAAATACTGTTTCTCATTTTTGGTATGGGAAATATGCAGCAACTGCTAGAAATTGCAGCAACTACAAAATTTTAAAATGAGTGCTTATTAAATGTCTAGAAAGAAGCATTTTTACATATGATTCTTCAATCATGGCATTTTACAAACAGTTACAACAATAAACTGAACAATGGGTTTTTGACTGCTAATGTATTGAATTGTTCATGTTTTTACACATGCTTTGGACAGTACTTTCCCAAAAAAATTCAGAAAAAATGGATTTCTTTTCTGTGACTGTATCAATATTCCTTTATTCACTAGTATGCATATCCTTCTACTTGGGACCAGAATTAGTTTATATTAATACTTTATTTCCTAGGTATATCTGATCGAAGGGTAAGAATAAGTTTCAGACTGAGGCCAATTATATAGACACTGAAGACAACTGAAACCACAGCCACAACAGATATCCGTTCTTGTATAATACCCACACTTGCAGCATATAATAATAAATCTCTGTATTGCTGAGGAGAGCTAGAAACTGCAAATTAAAGAACAGATTGACTTTTATTAGTATATGTTTAGGATTGGGAATCCAGAAAAAATATGACAAAGCTGATAGGGAAATACAGATCGCCCGAATGAGGGACTAACAATAGAGGGATGGGGGTGAGGAGGGGAACGCAACTAGGTTACAGGAGATACAATGTTAGCCAACTAAGCCCGGGGCTGTGGGGTGGGAGGAAGAGGGAAGGGGAGGGAGGGGGTTTGTGATGCTGAGAGAGAAAGGAGATAGATACACACAAACCCATTACAATGGTCCGCAATGGTGGAGGAAGTGGTTCGGAGGAAGTGCCTCAGTCCATATAGAGTCTCATCGTGGAGGTCCTCTTTGGGTGGAATGGGGTCAGCCGTGGTCAAAGAATCCTTTCAAAGTGAAGTGAAGGACTGTCTGGCATGGGGGGGGTGGGAGTTCACGCAGTCCCCTCTGGGTCTGGTCTGGCGGCAGCTCGTGCTGGGGTCGGAGTACTGGCAGTGGCCCGTGATGTGTTCCACGTAGATGTCGCGGGACCAACGGATGGTGTTGGACACCATGAGGCAGCGCATCAGCTTGGCATAGTGGTGGGTGACATAGCAGGCACGCAGGACGCTCTCGTTGCTGGGGTCCCAGGCTCTGAGCATTCCCACGATGAGCGCGTCGACCATCACATCGTAGCCGCGGCCCCTCAGGGTGTCAGCCAGTGGGGCGTACTTCTCCCACTTGCAAGCCCGGGCATCGGTGAAGGCTTGGCACTGGTTCTTGTAGGGGACGGTGACATCTACAATCATGACCTTCTTGGCTTCTTTGTTGGTGATGACTATATCAGGTTGCATCTGGCTCTCACAGCCCAGGACAGTGTGGTTCATGGAGATCTCCCCCGCTGCGGCCGGGATGGCTCTCACCGGGCGGACCTGGACAGCGTTGTGGTGGAGCTGCCAGGCTCCGGTGTGTGGCTTGCAACTGCACAGCATGTGGGGGAAGGTCTCTGTGTCAGTGTGCAATGATGACATCATGGACCATTCATTAATCAATGACAGCAAAGATGAAAGCCTACCCCTTAGCATTTACTTCAGCTAAACTATGTGTTGGCAGGGAGCATATATTAGTCGATGCCCTATGTATTTCTGCTTTAACAGATGTGCTAGCTTTGAACTGATGTTATCTTAAAGTTCTCATGAACATTTCAAATTATTTCTTTTCCTTTCATTTTTCGTCAGCATTCAACATGTTCAGTATGTACAAGGCAGGACATACTGTTTGGAAACCTCTTACATAACAGCAGTGATTTAATATCAGATTCACTAATATAGTTACCAAAATAGTTGCATAGTTATTGAAATACACATAGATTTCACTTATTAGAATAGCTCATTTCCCAAAGCTGACTACTGCGTATATCTGCTTCTGTTGACCTAAGTATATGGATTGTTGATTGAAGCCAATGGATTCTTTCCACAGTAATATATGTATGAAAAAGTCCAAAGCAGATGAGATGCTTGGCAGGGGGCAATTGGGAGTAGTAGCCCTCTAGCATGCTGGCTATTTTCTGCAGCATCGTACCTGTTGCCAGAATCCTGTTGGCCCTGGGTGAACTTTTAGTATTGGGCTTCTCTTTGCCAGAGATAATGGTAATAAAAATTTTTAAATTACCATTTTTGGGACCTCTTTTTGCCTGGACCCTGGGTGGCCAACCGGTTCACTCATGTCTGTGTCCAACCCTGACTTTCTGGAAACCTAGGGAAGCCCCCCCATAACAATTCTGCATATTGGAATTTTGCAGTACCCTTCAAGATTGGGCATGCAAGGAGCAAGGGACATCCATTTTATATTGCACTTCTCCTGATTATCAAGCATTTTCTCCTCCAAATTATCAAGGGTAAAGCCAATATGGAGCTGTACTTATTAGGTGTGAAGAACAGGAAAGGAGTTTGGTAGGTGTAGAGAGCAGTCCATGGATGTGCATATTACAGAGGACATTTCCTCCACTTAAAAATAACCATCACCATCACCAAATTCATTCATCACCACATGTCAGGAAATGTTCCTCCCCATTTGTGTTTGTTAAACCCAGCTGCAAGTTTTCCCCAAGAGGATGCAACACCTTTTGCCAGTTTTCATGACTTGGCAGTTTTCAGTATTTACTGTCCTGTTGACAGAAGCAACAACACTGAGTCATCTACAAAACTGTACAGTTAACTAAAACTGATTCACTGGAGTGGTGAAGTTTGGACCCAGGCCTAATTTGGGGTACTCCTGCATGACTTAAACTTTCCATGATTTATTTGGACATGAACATTTTAACCAAAAAAACTGAACAGATTGACTTTTTATTTGTGAGATGCAGATCCTAGCACACATTGGGATGAGTCTGTATCTGGTATTCTGGGAAGAAACACAGAAACTAAAGACAGAAAGCACCTACTTGGTCATCTCCAATTCATTTCCTAGCCAGTATAGGACTTTCTCCAGAAGCATATAACAAAATCTTAATAACAGTTAGCTTCCCTCTTATAGATTCACTTATTTGCATTTAATCTGGGTCAACGGTGTTTCCAGACCCTTCACAGCCCTACAGGCAGATCCCACCATCTCAGTTTTTATCCTAATCTCATTTCCCAGACATAATAAACATGCTGGAGAGAAAAAGAAAGAGAGAGCCTGCTCAAATACTGACAATTTAAATTTCAGACATCTCCAAAACAAATTTTAAAAAAAGCAACTGCCTCTGGGGATTTTATCAAGTAAGGCTCACTGCATAGCACTCCTTTGATGGATATTTTTGGTGACACAGGAAGCGCAGGCTGTTCAGCAACAGAACAGTATTTTTGCTGTAAATGACTGCTGCAAAAGGACAGACACATTTGCACTAATGGACACTATAAATAGCACATCCAATGGGTAAGTCAAATCCTTGAAGGGTAGCTATTGAAACTTTTTATAGGTTCTTAATCTTCACGGTTCAGTTAAAGTTCAAGGAAGGCTAATGATAAATAACAAAAACAAAACAAAAAACACCCCCCAACTCCCTCCCCCCCCCCAAAACCCAACTAGCTCCAATGCTAGGCAAACTCTTCCCAGCAAAGACACTGTGGGTTGCTCAGAGATTTGCAGGTGCGGAGTAACACAGAATATGAGTTCCTCACTGGTAACACGAGACTTTTACGGAATATCAGCATGGATCCTGCTTTTCTGTGATTAAAATGAAACACCACTACTATATAGATATCTGTCAATCAATATATATACAGTAGTGGTGTTTCATTTTAATCCAGGAACAATGTGGATTTTGGGTTACTTTTTTATCCAAAAATTGGGGATTTTTTTATTCAGGGATCCCAGTTTTCTCTGATTATCAGCAAGTTTCCACTTATTTGTTCTAGTCACTACCCTTTTTTTAGTCAAAGATGTGATATTCATGATGACTGATTCAAATGTCCAATATTACATTTTGAGACTGTGAGAACAAAAGGACAAGATCACTTAAGAAAAAAAAAAGAATGAAAAGAAGCCAATGAGGATCAGACCCAAAAGGCATTAACCTGTTTAACTAAGGAAGCACTAAGACAACTTAAACCAAAATTAAAACTCAGCTGAGTCAGAAAACTTGGCTCCTGGGCTAGAATGAGCGTTATCCATCTATGACATCTAAAGTTGAGGAGGCAACTTGAGGAAAGCTGAGATTCAGGATATATCTCCATCACCTCTCTGTTTTTGCAAGAAGCACGTGTTCTTTAGTGCATCCCACATACTGACTCTCACTCGCACAGGCCATCCCTGGAGATGAGGCAATAAAACTTTTGGGGAAATCGACTACAACCACTCTCAGGCCAAGTAAAGACACTATCCTTTTACTGGTGTAAGTGATTGGAACCGGTCTATACCTGTAACAGAACAGAATTTTGGCACGCACAAACTGGTTTAAAAATGGCAAAATATGGTCTAAAATTTGCCACCCTTTTCCCCAACCAAAGGGTAAATATGTGTTCTCTTCACTACAAATTTAAACTACACCACTTACAGAAAACCGCATAACTTTGATTGATTGATTCTACTTCAGGCTGGTTGAATGTCTATCACTAGTCTCAAACATACTGGAGACTGAGGTGTAAACATATCCTCAGCAAGACCTGAGAAGCAAGTGGATGAGGAAATGGGCTACCTTGGATCCGCCTCCTTGCAAGTAAACGGTGACAGTGCAGATTACAGTGAAATAGAACTGTTTCTGCTTTCACTGAAGATTGACGTAAAACTAAACATACTGTTAGAAACTAACTAAGCAATTAAAATAGAGCCAACAAAAATTAGGTCTACTAGGTAGCAGTGCATGATATTAAGAAAACGCAAAATAAAACCAAGTTTTGTGCTACAAATGTGGTTAGGTAGTCAGAAATCAGCCCAGCCTAATCTTCTGCCCCATGCATGCATTGTACTTGATTCTGATCATATCTCTGTCATAAAGATACATCCCTGAGTAGAATTTGTCTTAGAGATTATTGACCTGTTTTATATGATGCTACAGAGTGCACAAAGGCCTGCTCAGCTTGCAAGAAGTGACAGGGCATGCAGAGGATGAAAAAGCAGTATACCTCAGCTCTTTAATTGAAGCAGAAGAGACTCCTGGATTTATTTCTGAAAGTTTCTAACCAATGGCACCCTGTGTCTTTCTTTTCCCACTTCCTCATTGCTCCCTGAAACCCCTCTTTTTGACATTTTTGTAATGGTGCCCTGTTGTATTAATCAACATCACAGCCACCGTGTAAGTTTGAGCTTGCCTGGCAGTCACATTGCTGTAGGCCTCATACTCTTGGGAAGGGTTTCTTCCGCCCAGTGGAAGCATGTAACCAAATGATCAGATATTATGATAACACTCCTTCTCCGCCTAGTTCCTAAGTCACAGCTCTTCAGAGCCTGACTCTTTAGCTCAAAGTTTAATGGCTCACCTTACCTCTTAGCTCTTACCATTCTATTTTCCCCTAGTGTAAATTCCCAAATTTCACTCACCTTATTGACACCATCTATCATTCCTTCCCATTTCTGTTTTCATTCTCCCAGCAGCAGTACAGGAAGAGATAACTCTTGTGAAACACATGCACTGCTTTAGCTCCCTGTAATCCCATTAGTGTGCAGTCCTATGCAACTCATTTGGGAGAAGAATCATCTGTGGTTATTCTCCCTACCAACAGACTTTTCACATGCTACTAGGATGGAAATGGAAGTCAAGCTTGCAGCAGTGGTAGAAAATTCCACTGGCTTTTATAAAAAACCCCAAACCTGACTGTAGCATATATGTAAGTTTAGATTACTGCAACTGTACAGTGTAATGAATGTCCTAGAAAGGAACTGCAATTAGAGGGAAGCAATGAAGGAAAACTGGGAAAAATGCTCTAAACAAATGGAGGATTATATTAGGTTACACAGTGTTGCCGTAGTCATGATAGTCCAGGTGCTATGCAAGAAAACTCTGCTTCAGATTGTACATTCATTCACAATGCCACCTATTAGGTCCAGACCAAGAAAATGAAAACGGCGAAAGAGAACTCCTGCAGATCATTTGCAGGCAAAGCTAAGAAAAAATGAAGACAACAATAAAGAATGAAATAATTTTGCTACAGCTTTGGCAAGAAACCCAGGGAGGGCCTGGTGAAGAAATTAGCTTCGTATGTGCTTATGAGATTGGAAAAACAAAATGATGTCAGACAGAAAGTTCCTGTTGGGATTGCTCTTGTCAGGAAACTCAGTAAGGTGCAGAACAGTTTCCAGAGTAACCGATGCCAATTGTTGCCAAGGTAGAAACAAATCAGCAATGAAAACACTAACTAGGTTGCAGTTCTCAGATAAGCAAACCTTCTAAATAAGAAGGAGAGATGGAAAGTTACTATTTGTTATCTATGACTTATCTGAAAAGCAGCTGGGGCCTGCAGAAATTCTTTTGTTCTGCACTGCACTGCAGTGTGAAGAAGCAGGAAAAACCAGATAGCTATTCTAGTTGTTTAGCAATCTCTGTTACTAGACACTCATTTAGGGCCAAGTCTCAAACTTAAGGTAAATTCCCGTAGAAGTCAGTGGGCATTTTGCTTGAGTAAGGACTGATCATGACCACTCATGATCAGTTGTATAAGTGGTGAATTACACATCAGCACAGGGAAAATGGTAGTGGTGTGCTTTTGAACTAAAGCACCTCTGAGGTGTTTTAGTTTAAAAGTGCACCTCTGTCATTTGCTTTGAGCTGACGCGCATTTCGCCACTTATACAGCAGTAAGCATTGCAGTGCCAGGTGCTTTTCAAAGTGCCCGGTGCTGTGGCACCTACATGTGTAAAAATGCCCTATATTTTGACCTTGTGAGCTGTGTGCTAAAAAGTGGGGTCCTGCAACAATATCAAGCAACAATATGATATGCAAAAACCCAACATGGCAATTGGTCATATGATACTTAAATTATATTGATTTAAAAATTTGACAACGAACCAGGAAACAGGACAGATCAGAGGAATTCAAACAGGCTACCCTCACCTCGTAACTCATGGATTTATCCATGATGCTGATGATAGTGACTGGAAGCGATTACCATCTGAAGGTAGCTTGGTGGCCTGCCAAATGAGCTGATGGTCTCTCTCAGTCTGTTTTCTAATGGTAGAGAGTCTACATCATGAAAACAGTAAGCTAATTAACACCACTGATTGCAAACTCACCACACAGCCAAAGAATGATCAGGAATGGAGACTGAATTAGTCTCTCAGACTTCTAGAGGCATAGCTCATTGATATAAGGCATTAGACACATCAGTAATATACAGCAGGAAAGCTTTCATGCTATCACTGCTTGTGCCATACTTGTGCAGTGATAAATATAGGAAGCCAGACAGCCTATTTTTCCCCCTACCCACATTAATGGTGAAATCCTCTCCCACATGATTATCCAGAGTAAATAGGTTTAGCAAGGAGGAGCTCATCACAGGGTGTAATCCTGCTCTTCAGGCTTCACAGTGCCCACTGTCTCACTCCTGCAGTAACCTCTGAGAGTGCTATCTTCAGATTAAAAGCAGAACGGTGCTTGCTCACTGTACTCTTTGAATTCTGAATAAGGACTTTCACTTCAGAGCACTCCTTCTGTCTCTAACCTACTTGGCTTTATAGGAAAGCACCCTCACTTGTAGTCTTCCTTGGAAGCTGTTCCAATCATCACAGACTTAGGGTTAATTTTAGCACAAGTGTTTCAACAATCAAGTTTAAAAGCTATTTTTCCCCTCAGAAAACAAGTGATTATAATAGCAATTAACTGTTTGAAAGCTGCTTTCCTGTCTTAGAAGGGAAAAAAAGATCAAATCCTCTAATGCAAGGAAGACAGCAGAAGAAATGGCAGAAGCCGTCAAAAGGGAGCGAATAAACACTGAGATTAAGGGCTCACAAGTTTTATGACACAGGTTTTGTCTGTTGTTCGCTTTTTGTGTATGATACTTACAACCTACAGAATTTTTCATCCATAGATTACAAAGGTTTCATAACGCTAGCTTTTTCAAAAGATGAGGTTGTTGGCCTCATGCCCCACCCTCAATTTGGAAGACTAGGACATTCTTCTTAGTCTGGTCTTTACCCTTTGACCCTTTCATCATGGGAGACCCCACTGGTACACCATGCTACCAGCAACACTTGTCAGGGTTACAGAGATAAGCAAACCACTCCATTACATCAAAGTGGAAATATCTTTGGCTTTAGTTAAGGGGGTTATATGCCCCAGAGGCCTGGGAGAGCAGGAAGAAAGAGAGAGAGATGACAAGGTAAATATAAATTATTACCCCCTTTAACAAATCAGGAAAGAGAGTCACAGGGACAATAATTGTGTGCACTTCAGTTTCTGAGCACAACACTTTGGGCCTGATTGTCACTAGTGCTGAGTAATGAGAGCCCCAAAAGAAGCTGATGTAATCAGTGGTTGTCTTGCAACCTCTAAAGACCATGCCCAAAGCTTGAAGTGAGCATCCAAAACCAAGCCACGTAAAGCCAGTGGCTACTTTGAATAATTTGACAGTGAGGGACTTGATCCAATTAACCTAAAGATTTAGTGGCAGATTCAAACCTAGGGCACAGGTCTTCTGATTTCCAGTTCAGAACTAGTATTAAGAAAAAAACCAACCAACCCTATAATATGCTTGTTACTCTGAATGAAGAAAAACTCCTAGAACACCATAATTTATTGTAATCCCACTGCAGGACAAGTTTTCTTTTCTACCATTGGATGGAGAATGCTTGTGATCCTACTTTTTAAAAACAACGGGCTATATTCTTAGCTAGTGAAAATAGATATAACACCAGGGAAACCAGTGAACCTTATTTACACCAGCTGAGAATATGGCCCTTGGTTCTAATGGTTAAACTGAAACAGATATTTACAACTGCAATCAGAAAAAGTACCAGTTACTTGAATAATAAAGACCCAGGTCTTCCCTACAGGGAGTCTGCATGGTTTTTAATTTTTTCAATCATATAACATACCTTTATAGAATTCAAATATTTGCTCTCAAGTGGATTTAATGGTTGCAATATTTATCCATTAGTAGGTTCTCGATCTTGATGTCAGTGACATCCACAGTAATTGGCAGGTGAACAGGAAGGCAAATAATGAGAATGTGGGCTTTAAAATTAACCTTCTAACTCACACAATTAAAAAAACCCAACCCTCCCACTTCCATTACAAACATTTCAACTTTCATTTGTTACTATATCACTTAGAGTGCTTAACAACAAAGTATAATTACTAAGTTCCCTCTCAAAAATAAATGACACCAATGTCAACAGGTTCATTAGATAAAATGAATGTTTTTCCTATAGAACATTCAAAATTATAATTCTACAGGTTCATAGTTCACAGTGGGATGGTGGGATAGTATACCTGAGATTATAAACCCAGTCCACTCTGGTGGTAGCCTTGTATATAACTACAAATTGAATGTATAGTAGATGTTACTATTCTGAGTTTTTTTACTGGGATAAGTGATGAGACAAGATGCACCACACATTTTATTCTGCAATATTTAAAAGGAGGCATTAACCCATTTTTTAACATTTCTGATTTCATTTCCAATACAAACTACCCTTTTTGAGTTAGAAAGTGCAGCACACTGGCCATTTTACGATTTCCACGTAAATGCACAATACAACAATTCCCATCTAATAGAACATAGATAAAATTTAATTTCCATTTAATGGAGGCACTGATATGTGTCAGATCACTCTTTGGAGGTCTTGACTCTTATCAAGAATTTTAATAGTTTGCAAACCTTGGTAAAATATTGAGGGGTTATATGGGACACTTTTCTGATAGACTTTGATTTGCTGAGGACTGTCTTGACTATACCTTTCTCCCTGTTGATCTCAACAGATCTCATTTGTGGACTCAATATCAGAAGACCTATTTAACAATCATAATAAGATCTCCTCCAGTGCTTTCATAGGCATTGACTAAGTGGCTCTTCAGTTAGTTTCTCTTCCCCACTGCTCTGCTTTCCTGCAGCTTTCTCCTTTTCTTTCCTCCATCTTCCATGCTTTATCTCATTTCCCAATGCTTTTCATTAGTCATACCCTCCTTTTCTCTCTCTCATGTCTATCCTGGTTCCACTTATTTCTTTTTCTTCTCTCATTTTCTTATGACTTGGTTCCCTCCTGTTCCAATATCAGAGTTCCCTTTCCTTTTTTCCTAACCTGTTGCACCTGTCAAAGTCTGGTTCTCAGTTCTTCCTGGAAAGCTTCTTATTCAACTTGTTATCTCTGTGATCAGATTCCTCTGTTGCCCATCATTGCCTTGGCTCAACCATCTTATTCTGACTCTCTTCTGTAGATGCTTCGGCTCTACTTCATCTGTATGTTTTTCACTGGGCAACTTCGGTTATTTTTACACTGAGACAGAAACTCCAAATCTCAAAGGCACACACCTGGGCAAATATGAAAGATATCCCGCCTTTGTCACAAACAGTTTTGAAAGCTTTAATCAATCATCACTCCCATCTCCCCAAACAAACAAACACCCAATCTGTGTTCATTAGTCAGATGCCCTTAGTGCATTGCCTAGTGGCTGCAAAACATAACATCACAGTTCCTTTATCCATTCAATAAAATAGAAAAGTCAATAGCAATGTCAAATAAAAGTCAAATAAAGTGATGCGCTGGTCAGACCGCAGCTGGAGTACTGCGTGCAATTCTGGGCGCCGCACTTCAAGAAGGATGTGGATAACCTGGAGAGGGTCCAGAGAAGGGCCACTCGTATGGTTAAGGGCCTGCAGGCCAAGCCCTATGAGGAGAGATTAGAGAAACTGGACCTTTTCAGCCTCCGCAAGACAAGGTTGAGAGGCGACCTGGTGGCTGCCTATAAGTTCGTCAGGGGGGCACAGAAGGGAATTGGTGAGTATTTATTCACCAAGGTGCCCCCGGGGGTTACAAGAAATAATGGCCACAAGCTAGAAGAGAGCAGATTTAGATTGGATATTAGGAGGAACTTCTTCACAGTTCGAGTGGCCAAGGTCTGGAACGGGCTCCCAAGGGAGGTGGTGCTCTCCCCTACCCTGGGGGTATTCAAGAGAAGGTTAGATGTGTATCTAGCTGGGGTAATGTAGGCCCAGCACTCTTTCCTGCTTACGCAGGGGGTCGGACTCGATGATCTATTGAGGTCCCTTCCGACCCTAGCATCTATGAATCTATGAATTTATGAAAATGGCTCTTCATTAATGCACATACATAGGGAATCAGTATTTCCTGAGTCGGACCTTTTTAAGTGTACTGTCTGAAACTAATATTTGCTACTCGTAGCAGTTCAGAACTCTTGTAGATGTGGGAGATAGGTTGTATTCTATTCTGCCTGATGTATCATCAATCCAATTGCCAATTAATGGGTGATACTATAACACCATGTGCCAAACAATCAGCTAGCATAAATCAGCACAGTTCCCTTGATTCAAGAGGCTGATTTACATCAGGTGAAGATGTCAACTGTATGTATGAAAGCTCCTATATTTTTAGATTTGCAGTGCTCACAGAAGAAAAAACATTTTTACTTCAAAAAATTAGATTTTATATTTAATTTGACTTCTAGTTCTCTGAGGGAGAATATATATGTGGAGCTAGTATCTTGTTTTTACACTCACTTTTCTGTCCATCTGAACAGAGTTTAATGAACAAACATTCTGCAAATGCAAATGGGTGAACAGGTACCCAAGTCAAGGAGCTGCAGCTGTTTATACCAGCAGACAATTTGGCCCTTACACTTCTCTTTCAGTGCCTTCTATGCTCATTTTAATTACTTTTTAGGTTGTTTCCTGAAGCTTTCTTTTTAATTTAAAAGCTGTCCTGCATACGTGTCAAAAAGGAACACTAATCTTTATGTACAGCACACAGGGTTTATCATTATTCTTTTTTCAGTGATTAAAAATCTTATTCTGTCAATACAGCACAATCCTGACACATTCCATTAGTAATCTAGGAACAAGTAAATGCAGTAATATAGTGCCCTTTCCCCTTTAAGGCTTATACTGCCAGTTACATACTGCTTAGGCAACTAGTTCTGCAATGCAGCACCAGCTGCACAGTTAATCTGCTCTGAGCATTAGTTCCCTAACTACTATCCTGACTGTATCAAGGCAGACATCTTTCTCTTACTGATTGCAACGAATGGTTCTGCATATTTACATATGCATGTGGCCAGGCACGCTTACACACACACATATACATAACAAAGTAAACCCAGCAGAGTTCTGATTTGCATATGAATGATCTGAATCCCTATGAAACAATCTGAAGTCACATGGAGAGGCATACATTTTACAGTTATTCTCTTCTTCACTAAGGTTTGTGTCCTGCTAGGGGAGAATGCAGAATTTTGCAAAGGGGGTGGGGGACAGGAGTAGCACCTGGCATTTCAGAGGTGGCTATACTCCACTCCCAGCTTCCTTCCCACCACACGTTCAGGCAGACCACACAGCAGGAGCCTCCAGGGACTTATTTAAGTCCACAAAGCAAGTAAGAATCCCTTGCCCTCCCTCTCTGTGCTCACAGGCATAGCCCCTTCTCTCCCATCCCTTGCCAACTCTGTCCTCACTTTCCAGTGTGTGGGGGAAGCTCCAGAGCCACTCCTACCCACTTCAGCTGGGCTGCATGGGACTAGACTTAGCTGGGGACAGCAACAGGAGCAGAAGAGGTGGGTTCTCCTTCCCTACACCTGCTCCTGGGGGTACTGGGCAAGATAGAGGAATGCACCCTGCTGCCACTGCTGCTGCTGTTGTCCCTCGATCAGCCCAGCCCCCTCTACCCCCAGGACAGTGGGAAAAGCAGTAGGCAGTATCAAGTGTGGAAGGAGAAAAAAAGGGGCGGGGGGAGGGGACCTGCCTCTGAACACAGATGGGAAGTGGTGGGGGAGGGGGGAACTTAAAGTCCTGCTTTGAGGACTTAAAAAAGTCCCCAGAGGTTTCTGTGGTGCAGTCTAGTCTGAAAGGGGGTGTGCAGCTGCACCCCTGCATGCCCTCTGGATTCGCCTTTGTGTCCTGCTCATCACTCCTGTATGGCTTCTTTCTATTGGCACTGTTCACACTAGACTGGGCTCTTTAAGGAATTTGCCCTCCTCAGTCATCAACCCCTAAGCCGACTGACCCTTTGTGACTGTTCATACTGTCTTCCCACCCCGTTCCTCCCTGTTGGTACTACTGGCCCACACCCTAAGTAAATGAGGATCCAAAGGTATTCAAACAGATGTCAGGAGACCACAAGTAATTCACAATTCTGATTCAATAAAAAGGATGTGTTGCGTTATGGTGAAATCCACACAGTCGCATAGTCCTATATTGCAATAAGATCTCAAATTCTGAGCTTGTTTCACCTGGCAGTCTGTAGCCTGTAATCCTTATACAGTAAGTAAATTAGCTTTGCACTGGGGTGGTTAACTTAAGACAGTCAGACCTGGGATGGAAATAGGGGAAGAAGACACATGACTCCTTCTTAGGGCAAGAAATGCATATAAATTCACTCTATGCTTGCAGCACTAAGCAAACCAAGCATACTCTGGCAGAACTTTTTCTTTCAACCTCCTAGGACTGTATTGCTTTCATCTCCATGATGCCCAGGAGGGCCCTGCTCCATAGCCTCTTCTGGGACAAGGATTTATTCATTGCAAGAAGTGGGGAAGATTGATCTAAAAGGGTCAGACCTTTAAAAGGCATGAAAAAAAGAAAGGGCTATGAAAGCTCAAGACCTACAGGCAGAGGAATGGTTTAGAGGAGAAAAAGGTGAAAAAAAACAGAGAGAGAGCATTAAATATATTGACATTGCCCTAAATGATACATGCAGAATTATACCAGGCTGTCTAAAACCCACCCCTGTTCCCTGCGTATATATACTATCTTGTATAGTCCCCCTTACATGAGGAGGAAGGTAGTAGGTGACACTGACTGGCAGGTACACGAGTCAGATGACCACCACCAGCTATATGGACATCAATCAGTGCATCGTCATTTCTCATGAAGAAACAGCTTTTCGTCCTCTACCACACCATTGACCAGGTCACTGGAATCAGCCAGAACTACCCTCTGGGAAAAAGAATGGGAGAAACTAGGCAACAAAGTTGCTGAATGGAGCCAACTCCCAGTGAGGAGTTACCATCCAGCTCCAATTAAAAAAGGCACACATGACAGAACCTAAAGAGATTGAGTGTAGGTCTTGGTAGATGCAGCTTTCTCATGAAATCATGGGGCCTTTTGCAACTGGCCAATGTATTTGTCAGGAGAAGCAAAGCACAGGTGATCTCCTGAGATGCCCTGTAGCACCACAATGCACCCCACAAGATTTGTCAACACCAACACCAGAAGCAGTGGCCTGTGCAGAATACTGGGAGCAGACCATACAGAAAGGATGCACTGGAGACAATGAAGAAGTGAGATAACATGCAAAGAAGCAATAAGAAACCACAGTGAAAATGGAGCAGAAAAAAACAAGGATCTAATGCGACAATACTATAATTTGATATTTTGATGTATCAAAATAAAAAGGAAGAGTTAAAGCGAAAGGAAAGATAAATTTTGCATACACAGACAGAAGAAATCAAACAGTTACTACACAACATTAGAAATGACCAGCAATCAGCACGGTACCATTATGTTAGATTGGGCACTGATAATACACAATATTCATGGCTAATCCTACTCCTTCTCTAATGCAGCTGTTGTTCTGATTAAATCAGTTTTGATATATCAGTGCTACTCTACACAGCGTAGGCAGCAGAAATTTCTGTTCCTCTTTGTTAATACTCATCTATTTAGATGCATGAAAGCAGAATTAGGTGAAAGTTAGTTGTATTAACACTTTAGATCACACTGGGCATGTCTACTTGTGCTGCTCAGGTGCCACTGTTACTGTGCCATCATTTATTTAGTACTTCCTTTTGAAAGTACTTAAAGACAGTGCAGTAACAGTGCATACTATACCATGCATGCTGTGCAGTTATTTTTAGCCATTACATCGCCGTAGCGATGCACTATAATGTAGGAGTGCATCGCTATGGTGATATAGCTGTGGCATCACAGTTTTTGCCCGTGGACAGTATATCACCATAGCATGTTGCTATGGAGACAGAGTGTCATGTGTAGACTCTCCCACTGCGGTTGAAAGTAGCCCCACCTTGATCATGCACTCAGAAGAACTAGACTTAAGGAATGAAAAATTACCATATGAAATGTGGTAAAATACATAGTTTCCCCTAAATGCATACTTCTCTCAATGAAACTGGTTTCCATCAAACACTGAATCTATTCAGCACTGAGTTAAAATGACTTTCTGAAAAGAGCCATCGGGTTTTCCCAGCTCAGATAATTATATCTTATGCTTATTTTCTACAGGCTCTACGTAGTTGTCTGAATGACAATGGTATCTTTAAAGGTTTGGCTAACTCTGTTCCCAAATATAGAAAAGGATCTCCCAAACATCCCTACCTATGTAAATGAGTCTTTGTTTCAACTTTCTGCAGGTCAATAAGCAGTTCCTTGCACCTGCCAGCATTTTTGCACACTGTGTGCAATACATTAATGGAGATAAAAACATCAAGACTTTGATATTTCTATAGTGTCTTCTCTCAACAAACTCTCCAGGCACAGCTAACTTAGTTGCATGATAATGCTGCAAGATAGATGCTATTATCATATTATACCTGGGAAAAACTGATGCACAGGAAGGCTGAAATGATTTGCCCAAGATCACACAAGGAGTCTGTGGCAGAATCAGAAATATAACCCAGGTCTCACTCTCACTTGCACTTCAAGCCCAAACTCCTCATAGGCCGTGTGTAGACAAAACGAGGGACGTATATGCATGACACTTTAAAGTGGGTTATATGCTTTTGCACGGTTTTAATGGTGTTGGTGTTTGCATGTGTTGGTGGCATATTTTGCACAGTAATTCCAGCTGATGTACCAAATTCGGCAGTGTAATACACCTTAAATGACTTGGGGCACAGCAAACTAAAACTCCTCAGAGGAGTTTTAGGCACTACATCTCCTTGGAGGAGTTTTACTTTGCTGCCCTACAGCCATGGAGCAAAGCACTGGGCTCTGTGCAGCTCAGGGGCTCTGCAGGAAGCCTGTGTAGGCAGCCTGGCAGCAGCCTGGGAAGGCAGACTATGCCCAAGAGAAAAAAAAGCGGCAATCTGCTTGTCTGAGCTGTGCAGGAGCCTGGTGCTTCACTCCACAGCTGTGGTGCCCCTGGGACAGACCAAGCCAGGCCTATGGGTGGGTGCCGCCTGGGGGGGTCTACCACTGCCGCAGAGGGAAGCACAGCTGCCCCTCCCCCCCCCGCAGCCCAGGGACCGCTCCACCTACCAGCAGCTCACCCTCCCCTCTCCATCACGGGAGAAGCAGGTAAGTGCATGGGTGTGTGCACAATATGGGGGTTTACTTCGCCCTAAATTGAAGCAGTGTTTTTAAAACCCACTGCTTCAATTTAGGGCCCCCATTTTGTCTACACATGCCCATAGATATTAAGAGGGGGAAGTAGGGCAGCTAACTACTGTATATGTATCTCATCTAAGACTACCTGTCTTATATACACTCTCATTCCCTCAGTCCTAAGAGGCCAACCAACTTTTTATTGTTATCACTTAAGAAAAGGTCAATGAGCAGTTACTGTTAATAAGAAGTTATTGCTACTATTTAAGAAGCAGTTATTAACATTATTGTGATTATTACATCTTATTGTGCTATCAGGCTTACTACCATATGATGCATATATTATAGTTCATATTGTAGTATGCTGTTATAATAATATTAGTGTGCTTATTAATACGTGATTGTTATTAAGAAAAGTAAAAGATAAAAAAGGGGTGTAAGTTGTAGCTGTGTTGGTCTAAGGACATAGGTAGACAAGGTTCTTTGGGTGAACCTGATATCTTTTACTAGACCAACTTAAGTCTAATGAAGTATAAGAAAAGGTATCAAATTCACCCAGAGAACCTTGTCTGCCTAATTTATATATATTAAAAAGCACTATATGCCCGATTTTTCAATCTTTACTGCATTACCAAGAAAAGAAAAGTGAGAGAAGAAAAAGATCTGTTCTGAATGTGCTGAACTCTGGCTAAGAGAGGAAGCCCACTCAAAATTTTAATCAAAACTAAAAATATGCCATTTTTCTTCTGAAATGGAGACATTCCTTCCGACAAAACTTCTCCTTGACTACCGCGGGTGCCTGAGCGAAGGCAACAGAATCTGGCCTTTGATTGCAAACTGCACTTATCTAATCTCCCTGCTTCTCCACATAGCTGACTCCCTTAACCTTGAGAGGCAAACACTGAAGAAGATTCTCGCTTCCTTTGTCAGACGGTCTGAATCCGGCTCAGGCGCTTCACAGAGAGGCTGTTCAGCCTGCTGCAGGTCCATCCCTGAATGCTAAATAAGCTCCCAGACTGCATACTTTCTCTCAGCGGAGCTTAAAAAGAAATCTCTGTCAGTGCACTGAGATGTTGGCATGGCAACCTGGAAAGAAAAATCTGCAGCCCCTGGCAATCTTAGGAGTAGTAGCAGCTTGTTTATGTGACTTGTTATTTTTAAATGATTTTGTGGCATCTGCCCTTTTTACTTGGGAAAATGAGGGAAGATGTTCTTGTTTTGTATGTATGAAGGAGAGTATATATTTAATTTTCTTCATGCCATGGTGTACCTGCATGCAACTAGACGTGTATTTACAGGGGGCAAAGGGGGACCATGTGCTCTGCTAGGGAAATGCTGGTCTAACTTGCAGTGTCTTCTGTTTGAGTTTGTGACTAGATTTAGCAGTACTTAAAAGTGCATAAAAATGCACACGCATTAGTTATCATAAAGGGAAAATGGGATCTGCAAAGAATGTAGGTGACTTGGTTAATGACTGGCACAAGACTTGCTCTAGGCATTGGCAGACTCCCCAATCCAGGATCCTGGGAGACCATGAAGCTCTGGACTGCCTATGGCTGCTAGCAGAGGACAAGGAAGCTGTAAAATGAGACACAAAATCCTCTTGGGCCACAGTCCATGATTGCAGCCAGCAAAGATGCATCCCAGAGGTATCTGCCTCCTCCTTTTGAAGTAGAAGAGAAATTTGCAGAATTTCATCCAACTAGCTGATTTTACTCTGATTAAAACAAGAACCCCCAGAACCCTTGAAAAATAATGCTTTGTGGTTTGTTAATGGACCTTTGGTGAGATCCTCTCAACTCAGCTCTGCACTTAATGGAAAATTATATCCCATTTGTACAGGGTCTAGTGCAATGAGCCCTGATTTTGAGCAGGACCTCTAGATCCTATTATACTATTAATGAAATTCCTACTACTCCTGGTAGATGGCTGGGTCTAAGCAAACAGTGAGGCAAAAGCTCACAACCTCAACCAAACCAGCAGACAGTGGAATAGTAGTAGGTATGCTGAAAGGCAAGGCTTTGTCCAGAGATGGAGGATGGAAGGATGAGATGGTTAGCAATAAAAACATCAACTTCATAGTAGTAAATATAACCAGGTCTGGTGCCCAATTTAGAACACTATTTGACAGGATATCTCTTCTCCGGACAGCAAATGAAGCATGAAGCATGGAATCAAAAGGAACAGAGACCAGTCAACCACCTTGTCCTCAGTGCACAATGCTGACTCTAAAACTTGGCCAAATCACAAGAGAAGGGTATCATTAGAATATTTTAAAATACAATTTTAATAAAGAGCAATTTTAGGGAAACATTATGCTAAACAGTGTGATTAGAAAAAATATGTTATTAAAGATATTTTACTTAGAATTCAGGCTTGTTACTCCAGTTGTTAGATCATGAGCTCTGCAATGTCATAATTGATTACACTGTCTGGGAACATCAACTGCAACAAGTTAGACCTCTTGTTACTATGACAACACAGTTACATTAAGCTAATCTCTCATTCCTTAAAGGAGCTTAGTTTTTTTTATGTTCATGTTATAAGAAGAAACATTGAAACTTGTTAAAATAATGAATGGAACATAACAACCAAAGCAGCCATTTCATTGTCTTTCTCTCGGTCAAATTCAATTTTGATGTGCATGACTACAAATCCATTGATTTCAGTGACATTATTACAGAAGAGTTGGTTCTAAATGTAGCTTTTAAACATGCCTGTGTGACGTGGAAGCACAGCTGCAGATTTTCAGAGGGAAGGCAGGCAAGTGATAGGTGAATTTCAGTGATGCTAAATCTTAAATTCCTTTGAAAAGCCAAGCCATAAAAATCAATATTCATGGTCCTAAATCATTTAGGAACATTTAAAAATCCAACCTATACTTTTTTTGGATGCACTATCTAGACACGCTCAGCACCACACCTGAGCCCAGGATTTCTAAAGAGTTCAGATCCCACTTAGGGACCTGGAGAAATGGACAGATTTTCAAAAGTATTTGCTAGATGGAGATACTCAATAGGGCTAGGGACAGACATTCAAAAAGCCTGAGCCTGAGTTGATTGAATCTTTGCAGGTTAGTCTAACCTGCCTAGACTGAATCAGTTTGTAATTGCACAGACATCCCAGACATGCAGGCAAATGCCGCAGTGGCTCAGGCTAGAAGCCAGGGGGCGCTACAGCAGCTCTCCCTTCCTTCCACAGCACTGACATTGCATAAATCAGTGTCACCCAAATCAGTAAAGTCTGATACTACATTCAACCAGGTTTACCTGAAACCGGTTTCAGCCATTTGCAACCTGGTTTATGTGCACTGAACATCTGTTCCGTTACCAGTTTAAACCAGTTTCTGATCACTTAAACCAGTCTATGTGTAATGTCTGTCCCTAACCTAGGAGCCAACACATGCTGACAAGTTTGGCCGCTTCATTAAGGTGCCTAAGAGGGGGGCTGAATTCTTCTAATAGTCCGGCTGATAACTTGGGAAAATCTAACCCCTTTCACTCCTGTACGCTGAAGCAGAGGAACAGCCAGGATCAGACAGAATGAAATTGGAGGCTAGAGAAGAGAAACCACCTTAAAACTGGATTATATAATGAAAAGAGATGGCAAAGAATTTTTAAAAAATTAACTTATTTGATATAAAAAGGGACAGTGATTGATTTGCGAAATTTCTAGGAGAGTAGGAAAAGCTAGACAAAGGCAAGGACTGAGTCAAATTGAGTGTTTTACTCTATTTAGCAAATAAATATGCTAAAAATCCAAAGAACACGGAGGCAAGGACAAATTCATTCTCTGCAGTTTTTGAATATTAAGAAGGGGTGGAAATTTCCTTGGCCCCATTCCCAATCCCCTCCAAACAAACCACCCAGGGGAAGCTATACAGGAGGCTTTAAAGAGAATGGTGAAATAATATTTCCTAAGGAATGCCTCAAAGATACAGTGCTGAAAAGCCTCTAACTATGCTCTTTTCCATAATGTGATTTGATCATGTCTGATACATTCAGATAAGGTGTCCCAAAACATGACATCCATGTTACTCCTAACAAATACAAAGCAGAAACACTGATATGCAATGTATATTTGCTTGTATCAAAATCAGCAAGTGAGATGCATGGTGTACACAGTAATTATCACCACAATTTCCTGAGCAAAAGGAGAGAGACTGGCATGATTAATTAACAGCTTCTTCTCCATGGGAGCTAGTAAACGATATGGTAAGAAGTCTTCTTTCAGCTTTGTAAAAATCATAAATAAAAGAAAATAAACTCAAAAATCAGATTTATCTTTAGATGCTATTACTTTTCCTCCTCAGCTATTTCACTTGCTTCTCCTACATTTTCTATGCATATATTGCAACTGAAAACACACACCCAAAACAGAAGGCCCAGTGGTTTTTCCTGTAAATGAGACCTTACAGGACTGCTCCTTGAGGTAGAGTCAGATTTTAAATGGATAGGGTAGGGGCACAGTACAAATAGCTAAACAAAGAAAATAACTGCTGCTACATTACAGTAATGTTAGAACTGCCAAAATCATGGGTTCATGAAGTTTTACATTAGGGCAGAAGGCCTGTTGGCTTTCTCATTAATGGTGTTTCTAGGAAGAAAAATATGACTATATCAAAGCAAACTGGTTACCTGTTGCATGCAATTTCTGTGTGGGAAATTTGGCATGCACACTTTACTGTACTCATAAAATGCCAAATCAGCCCCAAGATATATTAGTCTTGAACCAATGCTGCAGCTTTTAGAAGAGGTTACTACATTTCCATAAGACAGCATGAAGAGAGTGTAGTGTGGCTTTCTTCAGGGCTCAGAGTGCAGTCCAATTCTCATTAAAGCTAATGAAAAGTTTCCCTATCAATCTTCGAAAGCCTTGGTGCTCAACTTTCTAGCCCTGTGAAATGTGTCAAAGAAAAATCTTTGGTTTCAGATGCCAATGGCAAAAAGGTCAAAGGCTAATGTAACATATTTTGTCATTATAGTTCCGTATCCAACCCCAACCCCCAGCTTAAATGTAAAACACATGCGCAGTCAATCTCACATGAAACCTGAGCAGAAGTGAGAAACACACAAAGTCTGTTCACAGTCATGATTGGCAGTCCTGTAATTATTCATGCCTGGCGTGTTGCAATAGGCCACCCTACAAGCTATAATTTTGGAAAGATTTCTGCCTTCAGTGGAGATCTCCATGCACGCCCAGGAGACATAGCCAGTGATTTGGCCAGTCGCTGACCTCTCTCTCCGCCTACAGTAAAAATTTTCAGGCGTATCCGATTTTGTCGACTCGTCCATTCTCATCAAGAGTTCTCGAAAGCCTGCTGACTGAAGTCACCTATATGCTTTGCTTAAAAATCTGTATTACTCAGTTTGTAATCTGAACAACAAAATATCTACAGTGCTGTGCTAAATAGCTCAACTTCTCTTTTTACACCGTGCAACCACGACTTCCTTCCTACGCTGCATTCTTCTGTAGTGTAAGTAAAAATAAACTTTCTGTGTAACCAATACGCTTTAAACCTCCTGACTCTGCTCGCTTACCCACCTGTCTGACCACCTTACCCCACCTGTGTCCAGCTGGTCGTGCCGACCCAGGCTCGCAGGTCAAGGGTACACCGGTCATCGGACGTGACAAAATGGATGAGTGATATGGGCCTGATCCGCAGACCAGATCTAGCATGGGGTCGGAGCATAAGGTCAGTCTCAGGGTGTCATCTGACATGCTGGCCTGGCCCCATGTGCCAGATCTGGTTGTGGAGTGACCCCACATGCTGGTACAATCAGGCATGTGGGGCTGTCATCCAACTTGCAGAGCTCCCCAGAAGGCCAGAAATTTGGCAGCAGGGAACTAGTGGCAGCCTTAATTGCCACGACTTCCAGAGTGGCAAACTGGCTTCTGGTGCTCCCCCAATGCCAAGTTTCTGGGCCTGTGGAAGTCCTATGGGCCAGATAAGACTGATCTGTGGACCAGATTTGGCTCACAGGCCAGAAGTTGAACACCAGTTGTTCAAAAAAGTTGGATCAGACCACAGCTGCATAGCAAGTGCTATTGAAACTGAAGCAAATCTCTCTGAATCACCCTCATGCTGCAGAGTCAGCATGTGCAATTGAAGTAATTTTTTCTGCCTGACTGAGGCCCAGACTCCACTGGGGATTGCTGTCTCTCTGCATTGCCCTGCAGATAATTACACTTAGCAGAATGAGGCAGTACAGAGGTCACACAGAGAAATGAGAAGTAAAGTTACTTGACTTCACGGCAGTGAGGCTCTTTATGAGGAAACTGAACCCCAGAATAGAGGAATGGGAAGACAGTGGCAGGATCTGAGATAAGCAGAGGTGAGATGAAAGGCTACACTGGTAAATGAGGGGGGACTAGAGAAGCAAAAAACCAGAAAGAAACAAAAGAGTCACCTTTCAGCATAGGACACCCGGCTGCATCTGTGTGGAGACATGTACCCAATTGTCTGTTTTAAAAACTGACCCAGGGAATGGGGTCACCAGATTCTTTCCTAAATGTACCCGCTGAACTTGGCTGGACCAAAGAAGTCTACAGACTTGTAAAACAAATGATTCCGTTAGGAAGCATTTACATTCATACTGTAACAGAACTAAATCTCCTCAGTTTTCTTTTCTTTTCAGTCTTTTCCTATTCCAGGGGAACAGTATTTGTTTTTATTCCCAGGTGCCCAAATCAAATCCTCTACCCCGCCTCCTTCCCATCATCACGGGGAAGCATGATCACGCATGAAGATAGGCTGCAGATACAAGTGGACCTAGACAGGCTGGCAAGTTGGGCAGATCAGAACCAGATGAGGTGTAACACCGAAAAATGTAAAGACAAACAATCCCCTGCACACCTACAGGCTTGGCAATGCCAATCTGGCCAACACTATGAATGAAAGGGACCTGGGGTAATAATTGACCACAGTATGAATATGAGCTGGCAGTGCAACACTGTAGCAAGCAGAGCAAATAATACTCTGGCATGCATCTCCAGCAAAACCAAGGAAATTATTCTTCCACTCTACTTGGCACTAGTGAGACTGCAGCTGGAGTACTGCATCTAGTTCTGGGTGCTGCACTTCAACAAGGATGTGGGAAAGTTCAAGAGAGTCCAGAGAAGGGCCACCTGTATGATCAGAGACTTGCAAGGCAAGCCATACGAGGAAAGGCTGAGGGACCTGGGACTCTTCAGCCTGAAGAAGAAAAGGCTGCAAGGGGACTTGGTAGCAGCTTACCGCTACATCAGGGGTGTACATTAAGGGGTTGGTGAACAACTGTTCACCAGGGCACACTTGGGGAAAACCAGGAGCAATGGCCACAGTCTCCTGGAAGACCATTTCAGACTCAACATTAGGAATAACTTGTTCACAACCAGGGTGTCCAGACTGTAGAATAAGCTCCCTCCACAGGTGGTGCAATCACCTACCCTTGAGATCTTCAAGAGGAGACTGGACAGTCACCTTGCTGGGGTCACTTGACCCTACTTGTCTTCCCTGCTTGGTGCAGGGGGGCTGGACCCAATGATCTTCCGAGGTCCCTTCCAGCCCCTTACAATCATGATTGACTGCTTATGTTAATCCAATTTCTCATTTACCAAAAATCTCTCATACGTTCTTGATTTCAAAGCCCACCCATCTGTCACATGTACTCCTCCTATGGATTCGTATGTTCTTCAGGAGGAGGATCTCTCAACTTACCGATGAGCCACATCAACTTTTCCTGTCTTTCAGCAGTTTCTCCATGACCCAAACCTTTGGGTGTTGTGCTCACCAATGAAGCTCTCTCCATGTATCAGTCTGTCATGATCCCTCACTAAGCACACTGGCCAATAACTGTTTCTTCCTCTGACACTACCTGACTTGAGAACAAAATACCCAGAGAATGGGATTCCAGGCAATTTATCCCGTCTAAGCTTGTTAAAAAACAATTCAACAAATAACTTCATAGGTAACCCAATCCTTTTCCACTGAGTCACTATACATACAGACACATTAACTCTACTTAAGAGGAAAAGACTTCCAGCTACTTTTACCTCAAACTATAAAAAACTGACACGTTACTCATCATATCATTACTAAATATAAAGGACATCTAATAACAAATGAATTATAAATGTAGTAAACAAACTTTATGATTTAAAGTTCTTTGCAAGTTAAATATGCGTTGGATTTGTTGAATTAACTGGAGATGAGCTGTGATATCTCTTAAGGTTTGGTAGCTTTTTCCCCTATATTCCTGACTAGGATTTTTTACCAGCCAAGAGGCAGCCATCATTATTGGCCAAAAGACCCTTCCCAGAAATTAATTAGTACCATGATGCTCCTCATATGGGGCCTGTTCCAAAGCCCATTGAGATCAGTTTTTCCAAAGTTAGGCACATATTTATGAACTTTATAATCCATATTTTCCAGGATGAGAAAACATTTTGCTTAGTGAACTTAACATCTGATCTTATATTCTTGGACTTGAGTACCCACTGAAGCGTGTGAGTGTCTGTATGTAGGGGTGGATCAGGGAGGGGCTTGGAGCAGAGGGAAAGTGTGTGGTATGGCGGCTGCATGGTGCATGTGCTCTGTGAGCTCTCTGAGGTCAGCAGCATGTCAGCACAGCTCCTGCCAGAGTGCTGCCTGTGCCATGAGCTCTCTGAGCTCATCAGCTGATTGGTGTGGGGTCTGGCAGCCCCTGTTTTTACAAAGCTCCAGAGCCCAGGGAGCTACCACTGCTGCTACTCATTCCCTCTTTTTCCCCTGCAGTTGAATTCAGTGTTGGGGGAAGGGGGGAGAAGGGGGAGCCATGCTCATCCCCTGGCTCTGGAGCTGCATGGAAGGAGGGGTTGTGGCAGGAGCCTGGGATGATCATCTGATGAGCTCAAATAGTTCACAGCATGTGCAGAACTTCAGCAGGAGCTGTGCCGACATGCTGCTGACCTCGGAGAGCTCACAGCATATAAGAGCTTAAGGGGGTGTGGTCGCATTCCCCTTGCCTCCATTCTGAATCCATCCGAGCCGTGTGGAATCATGGACCTGTCCTGTTCTCAATAACTGGAAATAAAATAACACAATCAATACAAAGGAATCATTCAGAAGATATTACTGCCCACAGTTTAGTCTTTGTTGGATAAGATGGGTGATGCATGTATTTTCACAGCACAGTTCACATTGCCTAAATCGGTTTCTTACTTCTCAACAAGAAAGCAGAAGTGAACACACACACATGCAGAGGGTGGATGGATGGATGGATATTTGAAGGAGCTCCTGCATTACTAACTTATCTTACTTTTATAAGGTAAAAGGCTAGCAAGAATGATTTTCAAAGGGATATTTGACAATTTTAAAGATGGATCCTGCCCCATACAGTTTTTTTCCACTGACAAAAATGGATGCAGGATCAGACCCTGAGGCTGCCCTTATATCCTGCAGCATGCTTTCTGTCATCAGGTTAGTTCTCTTCCATTTTAAAGGGGACACTGCTGTTCAATAATGCAGCCATTATCAGTATGCTACTGAATGAAATCAACCAAAACCAATGCTACAGCCAGACTCAGAGGATTCCAATATTGAGGTCAGACTCAATAAATCTTAGATAGAGGCTAAAGGATAAAAATAAAGGCAATTTTTAACTGTGCAAACAAAAAATATTAGCTGCAGCGATCAAGTATACATGCTTCCACAATACAGTTATTTTCGCCTTAGTTTCAGTGTTAGGGTGGAGTGTTTTTGTTTCAGCTAGCAATCTTTATCATATCAGTTCGCTCGGGGAACTCTGAGAGCAGGGATGCCTAGTTCATGAATCCCAAACAGGCTTTGTTATAAAATAGGTGCAAAGATGCTGAGCAAGATGATGGCACCTCTGAACTCTGGCAACACAAGCAAAACTGTAGGCACCAAGTAAATTTTCTGGCAAAAACTTAGGTAGCTAAAAATTAACCTATGCAGTTAGACTTGAACTTAAGTGCCTAAATTCTGTCACTATTGCACTTTAAGACCATGTCCAGACAAGCACAGACCTTTGGCTCACCGGGGAGAAGTAGCAGCAGCACACCTTTCTACTTGTCCCCAGGGAATATCCATGCCACATGCACTTTAGCACATGGCAAGTTACCCCAGGGGCTGTAGGGGAGGCTAGAGTCAGCACTGAGCTGGCTCCAGCAGCTTTACCTGGGGTCCTGGGGGCCTTCTGGGGCTGCAGCTGCAGCAATCCTGCCACACAGAGCATGCTGGCAGCAGAGCATGGCTTTGGGCAGCCTGGCTCTGCTTTTTAGCCGCATCTGCTGCTCAGTTTTTTTCCCCCAACAGTTTGTTTTGAGTCCTGAATGGGGGAAAAAAGAAAAGGAGCAGTGCATGCATGGGCAGTGCGACATTGCAGTGCAGAGAACAGCTGACTGTGTAATATGTGGTGCTGCAGATGTGTTTGTGGCGTTGCATACTGCATGGCTGCATCCGGACATGCCCTAGGTGCCTAAGTGTTTTCAGATCAGGCCCAAAATGACTTGCCAAAGATCACAAAAATCATCAGTGGCATATCAAGGGACTGAAACCAGAATGCTCAAGCTTTAGGCTAGCACCTATCCTTTGCACTATTCTTCTTTTCTTACAGTGGCTAGGATCAGACATAATAAATAATATGATGATCTGAAAATGCAAGTGATGGAGTGATTTTTTTTTTAAAAGGAACTCTGCATGCCTATTTGGTGCTTATATATGGACTAAAGTTGGTGAATGGGGAAAAAAATAGTTTCTGTTATCTTTCACACAAACAAGCACCACCACAGGTTTACATTATTGACCACGCAGGCATTTATTTCACCTTAACGTCTTCAAATTGTTGCTATCCACAAGGATAATCTCTTAAAATCTAAATCTACGTATTTTTAAGAAGGCATATCATTCCAATACAATCCCTTATGAAACTACTTTAGGGCCTGAAAACTCAAAATTGTCTAACTGCAAAGAAATTATAGATAGCATCTCATAAAATGTTCTTGAACAGTTAGTAAACGGTGCTATGATTATCCTCTTAGCATGCATCGATGCATACATCAATGACACTGGTGTCTGTAAAAGAGATAACTTCCCTTTCCACTGTACATTTGGGTATTAAAGTAGGAGTTTTGCAAAGAAAAAAAATACTTATTTCTAAAAGGGGAAGCCTCTTTGCATAATTCTTTCATTTTCTACAACATGCTTTCTGGGCTTTTTTTTTTTCCCCCAGATACAGCCAAATCTTCAAGTCTTTATAAACTGCCTATAGAATTTATTCACAGACAAACCCCCCAATGATTGCAAACCCCCCAATGATTGCAAAGGGTGATATGCTTGCAGATTAAATACTCCTACTCAGGCTCAGTAGGGTTTTCCTCCTTGAGTAAAGTCTCCAGAATTTGTCTTAGCTAAAGGAAAACAGGGACACTGCATGCAGCAACATATGTTGCTTTTCTTGTTCCATGATACCATAACAGATTAAACTCTCATTTCTCCTACACAAGGTTTTCTACTGGCTTTAGTAAGGTTATGCCTGGATTCCATCAGTCGGACACCAGACCCAAGATGACATATTAGTTAATATTTAGACTACTGCTCAGAGGCTTGATTGTGGTAGCATTTCACTAATTTGTGAAATGATGGTCTTTGTCATGAATGGCTAGGGCTATTTCACTAAATCCCATGGCTTTATGTTACAAGCTTATTATTTTGCATGGGAGCTATCGATAGGGTGACAAAGAAGCATTTAGGCTACAAACAGATGTCACATTTATCCCAGGAAAACATTTTCTCTCAGGACAAAGTGTGACTGTTCAGACGCCCATGCCTGTTGTATTGGGATAAACCCTAAAAGGTTTCACAGGATAAGAAGTGCTAACAGTTTGTCCCAGGACATCACAAAGCACATCTAAATGGTTGTCCTGCGCCACCTAATAACTGGCAGAAAAGTGGCAGGACATTCAGTCACTGGCTGAACCCTGACTGGAAGGGTGATGTGAGACTTTTCTGTTCTGGGGCCAACACAGCCATAAGTGGTCCCAGGAACATGCAAGGTTTTTTCCTATCCTTATAAAAGCAAACACCTTGTCTCCCCTCTCACTGGTGGGAAAATGTACTATGTTCACTTTCAGACCAAACTGACTTCAAAGCCAGATGCGACAGGACTGACGTGTTGCTATAGCCATGATGGTCCAAGAAAAGGTATGGGAGGCGAAGTTTTGGTTTTTTGTGGTATCTTTTACTGGACCAAGTGTAGAATTGGAAGAGTAGTTGGACAAGCATTCAAGTTTAGATAAGCACTTCAGCTCTTTCCTACAGCTGAAGAAGGGTGTTTTATGCCTGAAAGCTTGTTCAATTTCTCTTTCCAACTATTGGTCCAATAAAAGAGACCAGAAAAACCCCAAACAAAAGCCAAAACTCTAGCCTCCCATTCAAAGCTAGATATGAGAAAAGAAGGGGAGGATGGGCAGGAGTCTGGTTTTGTTACCTGCGGTTTCTCTGTCTCCTGTGGATAGTTCTCCATTGATCCCATTCTCTTTGGTTCTAGAATATGTGCCTGGTTGCTCACGTTCGCCATAGCTTGCTTCCTCATCCTCCCTGTATGGAAATCCATTGGCACTTCTGACCAGTCCGGCACCTGCACCAGCTTGTTCCTTAATTTCTGGAGAATGTGGGTGTGAAGAAGCCTCTGCTAGTTGACTTGAGGTCCAGTGTGGTGCCTTGGCTTCCTCCTTCCTATCATCTGCCATATTTCCTCTCCTTTACCACCTGTCCTGTAATGCAGTAATAGGAGATATCAGCAGTGCTCAAGATGTGATTTCCCTGGCTCAGTCTGCAACACTAATATAACACATATACATTCCCAACAGCATCTTCAGGAAAACTCAACTCGTAGAGAGGCAAGAGCTTTAGAAGCAAAAGTTTGCTATGCTTGTGCTTCTGAAAACATCAAAGCTTCTGTAGAAGAAACTAACAAAAATAATTACAAAACTCTATGGTCCAGAACTTGACCCCAATGGACCAGGCTTAGAGCTTCTGGCACTAAGTTCATAATGGGAGTTAATGTATTGATCAGGTTTTTTTTAATTTAGTGATTACAGTTAAACATGGAGACAAATAACTGCAAGTGAATCATTCTTTAGGGCAGCAACAATACCTCGTGGTGTTGACAGAGAAGAAGAGTGTGATAATTTTCTTAAATAATTCCTGTTATTGTTAATTACTGTTTGTACTACAGTAACACCAAGGAGACTTTGTCACCAACCAGGACCCTGTTGTATTAACCAGTGTACAAGCAGAACAAAAAAAGTCAATTGCTTTCCCAAGGATTTGACTACCACCTGCTATACATGGCAGAACGTTCCTATAGATGTTCATATCCCTTTCTATGGCAATTTGCAGATAGTTACACAAATTTCTTTTTGTATAACCAACTATTTAGGGAATAGTTGTTTTTCATACAAGCACTTGCATTCTCTTTTGAATAAAGGTAGTTACATATCTGAATAAAAGTAAGTTCATACCCTTCATCTGGTATTCTCCTGTTCAGAATCTTTCAGTCCTCCAAGCAGGAAGCAGACACGGTAGAATGGTGCTAGGCATTTTTGTCACTGCACTAAATAGTGTGGTTTTACATTGAGAGGTGGCTATCTCAGTGTAAACTCCTGGGCTAGGGACAGACATTTAAAAACCCTGAGCCTGAATTGATGCAATTTTTGCAGATTGGTCTAACCTGGCTAGGCTGAACCAGTTTGTAACTGCACAGACTTCTCTCTGGACTGAGAAAATTCAGGCACATGCCTGCAGTGGCTCAGGCTAGAAGGTGGGGGGCACTAGAGCAACTCTTCCTTCTCTCCTACAGTGCTGAGCTGTGGTAGGCGTGGCCAGACCCTAGCAGGACCTCTGGAGGTTGGCCTGCACAGTCCCCGGCTTTTCCCTGCTGGCTGCTCAAGGGGCAGGTGTGTTGCCAGACCTCAGCTCCCTGCTAGCACTCCGAGGCAAGGGGGTGTGTGCAGTGCATGCATCTGTTGCTGATACAGAGTCTTTCAATCTCCCCCCCTGCTTCTCTATAATGTCTGCAGCAAACTGACAGGCAAGCAAGCCATAGGGCAGGGGGAAGGGGCTGATAACAGTGTTTAACACCTCATCAGCAAAACAATAGCTTCTCTCCATTATTTAAACTCTTCTTAAACAGCTTAACAGCTGATGTGTTGATTAGCTTCCAAAAATCCTTAACTGTCATTGTTCTATCTACCTGTCCCTGTGAAATTGGAGACACACACACACACACACACACACACACACACACACAGACACCTCTCAACATTTGCTAGCATACCACATGCCTGGGGTCCATGAGGCTGGGGTCTGTCCCGTGGGAAATGGGAGGGAGGAAGGAGGGGATCCCTTCTTGTCCAGCAAGCAGTGGGAGGGGGGCTCAGGGCAGGGGGAAACCAGGCAGACCCTGCTGTGCCTGCAGTCTCTGCAGGAGCTCTGGCCAGGGAGCAGAGGGGAGGAGACAGTCCTTGCCCAACCCAGAGAGCATGCTGGGATGCTGGGGGAGTCTGGTTTATCTTAAACCAGGAAGGGGTCTGAGACAGACATTGCATAAACCAGCTTGAGCCAAATCAGTTAAGTTTGATACTACATTCAACCGGGTTTCTCTCAAACCAGTTTCAGCCATTTTCAACCTGGTTTATGTGCACTGAATATCTATTCTGCTACAGTTTTAAACCAGTTTATGTGTAATGTCCATATCTAGCCCTAACCAGATAAGGCAGTAAAGTTAACCTGATAGTAAGCAAGGAGGTACAGGCTTAATTTAGAATAGCTACATCAAGGTTAAACTGTGCCTTATTTTGACTATATTTTGATGTAAAATCTGGACACAGAACAGTTTTTACTGCAGTAAAGCAAACCTATAGATCGTTGGTTACATATCATGAATAACAAAGGCTGAAAGTCTAAGAGAACAGTTCACAAACAACCACAAATTGGTCATCAAACCTACCAGTATAGTCAGGAAAATCCAATGTAGTCATGAGAATCAGAATCAGTTGGTTTGTACACACAGGGCATGTCTACATGCGCAATTAATGCATCTGAATTTTCTCCACAGAAAATTCAGGCTGATTAAAGTGCTCCTGGGTACACATCCACATGGGCACCCACATCAGGAGCAAATTACACTTAACAGGAGCAGCCCAGTCCATGGTGCCAACCCCTAGTTTCCCAGCTTGGGAGGCAGCCCCAATTTGTGTGGGGTAGGGTAGGAAGGGAAGCTGTCCTGGCTTGGTGGGCAGCTCCCTAGCCACGGAGAGATTGGGGTGGGCCCCAAACCCCAAGAGGCTGGGGGAGCTGTTGTCATGGCTAGGTGGGCGGCTGCCTGCCAGTCCCAAGCAGATTGGGACCTGTCCTGATTTCTATGGGGCAGGGAAAGCTGTCCCAACTGCCAGGCAGCTGCCTCAATCTCCACATGGCTGGAAGACAGCATCCCCCCAAGCTGGGACAGCTCTCCCTGCCCCATGTGGGTCCCTGTTGCCTAGGCTGACCAGGAGCATCTACACATGCACTTTGGCATGTGAGTTTAATGTGCTGATTTCTAGTAACTATCAACAAGTACTAGAAAATGGCACATTAGACTAATCTACTGCACAGTAATTGCTGTGCATGTGTAGACTGTGATGCTTTACTGAGCAGCAGATTAGTCTAACATGCAGTAAAGCATCTCATGTAGACACACCCACAGCAAACAGCCAAATCTATCATTTATTAATGAAAATAATTCTGACTCACTCTAATCATATGTTGTAGTTTAGTATCAATAGCTTTTTAAACTACTTACTTTTTTCTTTTAGGGTAAAGTTTTGCTGAAATGTAAATATCAGTAGCCTTTCACAGCAGCCAGTCACTCTATTTAATCCCTTATAAAAGGAAGTAACATATATATTCCCCTGTTACCTTCTTTCTGAAACCTTGGTATTTATGGAAACAGCACTGTATGTATCAGGTACTAACTAGCATGCTTCCATCAGGAAGTTTGACTGAGTAAAGACTGTTGTAGGTGGCTTTAGTTTTGAGCAGAACATTTCTACTCTGCATTGAAAATGGCAGGTTTAAAAGAATGACAAGGTATCTTGAGATTAAAAGAACTTCTGTATCTCAGTCAATTATAGAAATATTAACTTTCATTTTAACTAGGCCCTGCTCTTTGGTTTCTCCTCTCCCCTTATGTTCTTCTGTAATCCTTATGAAAGAGGTTTTGGTTGATACAATGAGAGACAGGAAGCTACAGTACAGTCATCTATTCATAAACATTTTATAATCAAAGCTCTTTCCAAAAGCATAAGGTCACAGGCCAAATTCTTCCCTCTGGAAAAACATGTTAACACTCAACAAAAATCAATGGAGTTCACTGAAACTGTAATTTAAGGGCAGAAATTAGGTTGCTCTGTGAAAAAAAGGAGGCGGCACTCAATTCTGTTTCTTTTTTATGTTGAGCAAACTCTATTAAGAACTTCTATCTATTGAATCAAACTGTCCATCCTAGGCATTTTGAGCCTGATCCAAAGGCCCACTGGAGTCCATAAGGGCCTTACCACTGCCTTTAGAGGATCTTGTACGCATATCAGATTCTAACTCCAGCAGTTATTCTCTACAGAAATGAGTACAGAGTAGCCAAGGGTTTTCATGTTGAGAAGGATTATATAAGTGGAAAGCAGAGTGAAAGCATTTTTGAAAATCCTGTTGATAAAAGTGATGGTTCTTGTCCCCAGTCTAATAATCCTAATGCTATTATCTGAAGTGTCTGGTCCTCATCCAAGTTGAACACTTCTTCCTTCTCTTCAAACTATTTTGGAAGAGTGTTCACATTCTTATAATGGGCCATACTACAGAAAGTCCTTTGTGAAAGTAACAGAAGTGCTTTTATCTTTAAAAATAAATACAGTGGGCGGACTTCAGTGGTAGTTGTATGTATCTGGGGTCAGAATTTGGCTCAGTGTACATAATAGATGGTTACAGACTGAAACATGGGTGACTCCATTCTTGACTCTCTGTTATTCATCAAGTGCTCTCACAGTTTATAAAGCTAGTAGAAACATTGAGAGTGAGTCACAATATATCTTTGTGTTCACAGCAGTGATGACTACTAGCCATAATGCATAATGTCACAAATCAAGGCACTTAGAATACAGCATAAATCCCATCATGCCAGGTGCACTTTTTAGCGTTGCTTATTTTTTGCCATTTAATTTAATCCAACTTCATCACAAAAATTATTAAGTTAAATAACAGCATAGGAAAATGCAAAGTGGGTAAGTACGGAAGCAGGGTCTTAACAGTGTTAAATACAAAACTGAAAAGAAAAGAGAGTCTTTATGATTTTTTCTTATACACTTAATGTACACCGTTTCAAAGAATTTTAGAAAGTCACTTTGCTTTTTCCACTGTAGTTTTTGGTTCCCTGTCAAAGCTTTTATGAAGGCCCTTGAAATAACAAAAACAGATACTACATCCTCTTGAAATGTCATGTCTCCATGGTTAATGAACTGTGACATTTCTCATCCCTCATTCCTTTCTGATTCTAGTGATATCTAATTATGAAGAAATACTCAGCAGCAGCCTTAAGGGTATGTTCTTTCCCACTCTGTCACCACTCTCTTCAGTGAATTTAGCAGTGGCAAAGGGGTCTGGTAGTGCAGAATTAGATACTGAGGTCCTTTGTTTATACACAGAGTAGCTGACTGTGAATTAAACAGATGCTTGTGCATTTCTGGCACCAAGCCAGAACTTAGAAGACGTGGATTCAGTTGGCAGTGCCACCAAATTTCCTTGGTAACCTTGTGCAAGTCACTTCATCCTTTTGTGCCTCATTAATAAAATGAGGGTAATTTTATTTCCTTTATCTTTCTTGTCTAATTAAGATGAAAGATCCTTGAAACAGGGACTATCTCTTACTATGTACATGCATAGCACCAAGAACATTGGGTTCTCTTTCTCCAGTCAGGTCTCTGGGCACTGCTGTAGTACAAGTAAATGAGCTGGGATAGCCAGAATCTGCAGGGTGTAGGCCATGCTAGCCCATGTGTGCTTCAACCCTGGCCTTAGGAAAAATAAAGTAAGGAAATCTCTAGAGCCAAGGAGGGTCTCATTTTTTTCCATGAGGGCTGGGGGGGACAGTCATGACTTGCAGGTGGGCTAGGGAAGCAGATGAGACCCATGGATGGGGTTGGGGGAGGCAGGTGTGACACATGGGTGGGATGGGGGGGGGCAAGCATGATCTGCGGGTAGGGTGAGGGGGGCAGGTACAACCCACAGGGTTTTGCTGGGATCTGGGAGAGTCTGGCTGGGTCCATGGGGGAGCTTTGGGGGATCAGGAGCTACTTTTAGCCCCCTGACCCATCCATAGCAAACCTATTCCCCCATTTCTCCTGCCCCTCCCTGCATCAGGACTTATTTGCTCAGTTCCAGCAGCAGCAAATACAGGTAAGAGTGGCTGCACCCAGAGCAGCTTGTGGGATGGGGGTTGAGAGGGCTAGCTGGGCTGGGGGGAGAGGCAAAAAATAGCCCAGTACAGGGTTGGGGGGTGAAAAGAGCAGCCCTGGGGCTAGTGGCTGAGTTTTCCCAGCCCTGGGGCTGTGCAAGGAAAGCGTACAGAAGATCCATGCACAGGTCTGAATGAGTGTAATCCAGGTTTATCTTAAACCTGGTTCTGGAATTTCTGTACAGTTATAGGTTTAGACTGATTGTTGGTCACTGAGACCAGGTCTGTAAGTGGAAGGTCGGCACCAGGACGAGCTAGGTTTAAATTGGGCAACTGTTTTGAACCTGATTTAACTTCCTGAATGCCTGTACTTAGCCCTAGTCCAACTCTCTGCTCAAGGCAGGATCAACTTTATCTAAACCATCCTATATAAGTGTTTCTCTGACCTATTCTTTAAACTGCACAAACAACCTTTTTACACAACTACTATGGAAAATGCTACAAACCACCAAGAACACCCTAACTTGCCATGGATAAAGAAAGGGAGCAGAAACACTGTCAATGCCCTACCACTGCAAAGACAGGAGGTAATTATTAAATACATTTGAGAGATCCAAGGAAAAAGAGCATGTTGCCTGCTAAAGGAAAGCAACACTCCTTCTCCTTGCCAATTTGAGAGTAGGGTAAAATTCCTTCCTGATCCTAACTGTGGCAACTGGTCTGACCCTGACAGAACAGATCCTTGAGTCCCAGCTGGAGCCTCAGCACACCCCCACCAAAATCCCCAGCCTTGCCTGCAGCTAACACCCAATGCTTCTGAGGAAAATGAGAAGAATCCTCCCCCCCCACCCCATCACCTGCAACAACAGGAGGGGAAAATTTTTTCCCCCGCTCCATGTGGCAAACAGCAAAGCCCAGAAGCACTGAAAAACCAAATGCCCTCCACTCTGCCCCACTGCAAACAAAAATCCATACATTACACACCCCATCTGGAGAGCCATAACTCTCCTTTGGGTCATCTTACCCCCTCCATAAACTTGTTCCAGCTCTTTAATTTTGTTTCATAACCAAGCCAGTTATGGAACTCTACTTCATTCCCATGCTGCTAAGCACAATCTTTTCCAATTTCCACCTGCTCTGGACTGCAGAGCATTTTAAATCATTTCCCTGGCTTCTAATTATTGCATTTCACAGCCCACTCCAGGTATTTCTACTCCTAACTACCCTGACCAATACTTATCCAACCTCTTCCTGAAAAACCCCAAGGAAGGAGATTTCAAAACATCCCTAGGCTTTTAGGGTAGTCAGTTCTAACAGCGAAGAAGTTTTTCCCATTATCCAGTAGGGCTGTGAGAAATGTTGGCAGCTGTTTCATTTCAGAGGTGTTCTGGCACACAAAATACCAAACACAAATCAAAACAGAAGGCTGCAAAACATCTCCAAAATGAAATGAGGCATCTGAAATGTTTCGGAAATGTTTTGGAAAATTTTTGAGTTTTGGAGCCGGGCTTATAGGGAAACAGCTGTACACTGCTGCCCTGCTACACACCCTGGCTCTGCAGGGAGCAGAGATACACACTGGGGGCTCCTCACCGCCAGTGCCCAACCCACACTGTCCCAGCAACGTGGGGCTGTGTGGGGTGGGCAGTGGTGTCGAGCAGACCCTGGCATGGATCGCTGCTCTCAGTGGAGCCAGGTTGCACAGCAGGGACAAGCACTGCCTTGCCACGCGACCTGGCTCCGCAGGGAGCAGAGATCTGCACCAGGGGCCTCCTTATCACCACTGCCTGCCTGGCACTGCCCCAGTGATGCGGGGCTGCATGGAGTGGGCAGCAGTGGTGAGGAGACCCCAGGCGTCTGCTCCCTGATGAACCAGGTCGTGCAGGTTTGCTCACCACTCTGCCCTGCGACCCAGCGTGACAGGGGTCAGAGATCTGCACGGGGGTCTCCTCACCTCCACAGAGGGCAGCAGCCCCCCCCTTCCCTGGGTGAGCCACCTACAGCCCTGTCCTCCCCCCACTGGGGCTCTGCAGCCCCTGGCTCCAAGCCCCACCTGGCTGGGCAGTAGGGCTGTGTGAAGCTTGCAGCCTGTTTGAAACAGATTTGGAGGAGATCTGGTGGAGTTGAATCTCCTAAACAGATTTGGCCGAAATGAAACAGGATCATGATCCAGAACACCAAAATGAATCACTGTCCTCTGAAATGATTGAATCCAAAACCGAATCAAAACAGAGCTGTTAAACACAGCTCTAATATCCTGTTTAAACTTATTTGTTGCAATTTCAAGCCATTGTTACAGGTTCTATTCTCTACAGCACAGGTCTTTTCCCTCTTCTTTATGACAGCTTTTCAGGTATTTGACTATTGCTGTCATGTCCTATCTTAATAACCTTTTCTGCAAGCTGAACACGCTTCTTTTTCTCAATCGCTCCTTGCGTGGCTTGCCTTCTAAGCCCTTTATCATTTTGGCCGCCTACCTCTCTAACTTCTCCATGACATTTTTAAAATAGAGCCCAGAAACGTACTAACTAGTGCCTTCGGTTGAGGCCCAACTAGTGCTGAATAGAGTTGCACTATTACCTCCCATGTCTTACAATAATCCTTCTGTTAATGGAGTCCAGAACTGCATTACTCTTTTTTGTAGTTGTTCTGAATAATAAGATTTCTGTAAAGAGAAGGCCTGAGACTACAACACACACAGATAATCAAAAGGCTACTGGACAGTAACAAATCTTAGTATTAAGCACCCTTATCTATAGTAGCAGCCCTAAAGACACGCTTCTGTTGCACAGGGTATGAGCAGGCATTACATCTAGATAAAACTACCGAGGGTTATGTGGATCTAAATGCTGATCTGTGCAGATGTTTGTGGGGTTTAAATCAAGCCAAAAATGGCAAGCCTGATCTTAGTTCACCTGAGTAGGCCAACTAACTTAGATTGTTCACGTCTGGAGCGAGGCTCCGGCACTGGAAAAGCTCAGCCACTCACCAGAGCCTTGGGGCTACACTGTTCTTGCACCCTCATCCTGGCTGGGCTATTTTTATCCATCCAACTTGCCCACCTGCAGATGGACAACCCGCTCTGTGGACCCACCACCTCCCCGAAGACCTCCCCCTCAAGCTACTTACAGCAGGTTTCTGGTGCAGTTCCTGCCACCAGTGGGTGCATGCCTGCATGTGTCACTCCCAGTCTACAATCATGCAGCTTAAAGCAAGCCATATGATTGTAAACTGGGTGTGGCAAACTTTTATAAGCACCTTCAAGCCGTGCACTGGTTGGGCACTACACTGTCTAAAGTAGAACCTCTTACCTTTTAACAGAAACTACAGCAGTATGTGACCTGTACTCTCTTCAGCCTTTTGAGATCCCTATTGCGACAGAAGAAATTTAAATAAATTAGACAATACAGAGCCAAGCTCACCAAAAGTCCATAGCTTGAAGCTGCCTTGCCTTTTAACATGAACTTCATGTTCAAGTTGTATCCAACCAAAATGTTCCTAACCCACCCATGATGAATCCCCTACAACCAAATGTAACGAAAGCAGTTTGCAAAGCCAACTGTAACACTGAGCTAAATGTTTCCACTAACTGTCCTACACAAGGGTGTTCTGTGAGCACATTCCCAGCACAGCAATCTTCTGGGGAGACAGCTTTTGTAACTGGCCTAATGCTGATCCCTTTGAAGTCAGTGAAAAAACTGCCCATTGACTTCAAAGGGTGAAAGTTATACCAATGCAGCCTGCTTTTGCCAAGCTCACCCCAATCTTTTACTCTTGTGTTCTGTGAAGCTATTCATCAGTTGGACAAGGATATTAGATTTCAAGAAACCAAATTTTACTTAATTAAGAAAGCCAGTGAGCCAGATGCAGAGAAGAATGATTAAAATTCAGAAGCATAGGAGAAAACACAAAGATCCTAAAAGAAGGGACAGCAGGGACAGGCAACCTTTAAGAAAACTGGGAAAAGGCTAGAAGGCAGAAAACCCCCAGGTGATGCAATGCTAGCCAAAGGGTTATTCTGGAACAGAATGAACTTTTTACAAATATTTCAAAGAAAAAATATATTAAAGAAAAGCAGATCCATAGATAATCAAGGAGGGGGAAGGAATGAAATAAAGGCTATCTCCAGAATAGTGGGATACTATGCTCCTTTTCAAAATCTGCCTTATTTAAAGAATACAGCTAATGACCTCACTGAACCACTGACAATTAGTTCCAAGAAGTTAAACAGAAGTGAGAAGAAACGCAGATGTAATAAAAGTCAACATATAGAAAACAGGAGATTTAGATATCAATTTGAAATTCCCAATTGCCTTCTTAAAAGCACTTTTAAGAAGTTCAGGTTTCATTTCTATAAGTAATAAAATAATGGAACACTTATTAAAAAAGATGTTCCAAGCATCAAGAAAGTGACTGGAGCTTGAGCAATAAGCTATTTAAAAATTATGCCCTGCTAGACAAATTGAATTACTTTTTTTTAAAGATTTATAAAACTGAATGTATGAAAAGAATGTGCTAGAAGTTAGATTGTGTATGTGTTATCTTGGCCAGGTCCCATTGAAATTAATGGCAGAAATCAATGAGGCTAGATTTCCCCCCTGTATTTCTGTGTAACACGTAAGTTCTAGGTTTCTCAAATTTTATTCTCAGTATCGTTTTACATATGAGTGCTGACTATTTGTTTAATTAAAAATGATCATACTTGAAACATGATATATCAAACTGAGGGAAATGTCTAATGTCAAAGACAAGTATCATGCTAAATCCCACCTTATTTAGTATTTTCATTCATGCTCTAGAAGAAGCAAAAGCATCAACAAAATTGCTGGCTGATCCTCAATAACTAGGGATGCAATAAGCCAGTGGAGAGAACTATACAGTCAGGACAAAATGATTTTCACAGTAATTTATAGTCTATTTCCCTATGATCCTATACTTTCTCCTTACCCGCTATGCAGATTACTACTTAACAGTTAGATCCCTGTTTCTTTAAAGTACCAGCAAGACTATCTGTAAAACAAAGTAAACAGAGTTTATATTACTCACATTTACGTTCTTTTTTGAGGGCTTTCCCCGCCATACAGGTAAATGATTGCTGTGCATTTCCTGTAGAATATGCTTCAAAACATGTTTTTCACTGTTCCTTCAACTATAAAAATCAATGGAAAATACCAGAGATGCCTGAATTGTAGGATGAAGAAAAGAATCTCACTATGTTAAAACTGAGGACATTTACCGCAATCTGTATCCTTGCCAGAGCTGAAAATGAGGAACAGATCAAGTCTCCTAGGCAGTCAATCAGACTTATGAAGCTGGCACTGCAGTGAGTAATTAGGGAGCCAGACAAATAGTCGCTCATGATCCAGTGATTTTCTTCTCCTTCTTTCAGAGTTGTCCTCTATAAGCACAAAAACGTTTAAAGCCCTCCTTGAGTTTCCCTCTATTGGTCTGGAGAAAGGTGCAAGAAAAGAGGTGGAGAAGGGGGAGTGTCACAGTTGTTTCTGATCTATTTAGTCTGCATAACTATGGGCTTTGGGTGTGGGGCTAGCTGTATTCTCCTGGCTAAGAGTCAGAGTTTTGCTAATAAATGAATGAAAGTCAGATTTCAAATTAGACTGTCTCATTTTACAAACTGAAAAAATATTTGATGGAACCACAAGCTTTAAAAAAAGTTCCCTTTAATGGGTTTTGGGTTTGGGTCCTAATGAGGTAGAATGTTTAATCACTGCGCAGTGATTTGCTCTACATCATATTAACCTACTGTTTTCGATTCGATTTGCTTAGTTACAAACAATCAGAGCCATAATTTTAGACTAGACATTTTGATTTTCCCTCAAGTACAAAGGGCCTAATCCAAAGTCCCCTGAAGGCAATGGAAAGATTTTCACTGGACAGTGGTCAGGCCCATACTGTATCAATGTCATGTGCAGTCAAGCACAAAAGCTGGAAACTAGTGAACAAAAAATTAAAACCTAGGGGGAAGTTAGGGTTGCCAACTCTGTTTGAATCTATTCTGGGAGGTTTCCGGAATGCCAACGTGCCCACGACACACAATGAGAACATGCCCACGTGTTTGCATATATCAGTTATGGATTGCGGTGAATAAACTTTATGTCAGGAAGGCACATGCACATTACTATTACATTTTAAAAACCCACTAGACTACTGTAGAAATTGGATTCAACATTTAATATTTATTTTAATGAATGCCCTATCATTTATCTCCCAAGTGACTCTCAGCAGTCTCCTAGGCTAGGAACACAAGTTACACAAACCAGTTTAAGTGATCAGGAACTGGTTTAAACCTGTAACAGAACAGAACATTTCAGTACACTTACACCATTTTCAAAATGGCTGAAACTGATTTTAAATAAACCTGGATGGATGTAGTATTAGACTTAACTGATTTAGGTTAAACCAGTTTATGGAACTTCTGTCCCAGATTCCCTCCCAGTTCAACTTAACTCACAGTTGGGTGACTTTTCCATCCCCCGGGGTGGCAGCCCTGGCCCCTCCTTGGCTGAGGGAATCAGCCTGGCTCCCAGATGGGGTTGGGGAAGTAAATCTCCCACTGTGGGCTTCCCGTCCTGCTGGGCACAGGCTGGGTGGAGGTTCAGAGCTGGGCAGGGTGGGGGCATTCCCCCTGCCCCCACCTCAGCCAGCCAGCTGGCCAAGGAGGGGTAGGCAGGTGACTGGCTCGGCTCCAGCTCTGGGTGCGGGGGAGAAGAGGGGGAGAAATGCCTTGCTGGGGGCTTCCACCATCCCTCTTTATGCCCACACCAGGGAGAGGTCGGGGGTTCAGTGCAGGGTTGGGGGGGTTCTCCCTCACCCTCTTCCAGCCAGACTGAGGAGCAGGCGTTGCTAGGGGGACCAGGTCCAGGGACAGGGGGAGGATGAAATGCCTGGCTGGGGGCTCACCCTCCCTTCCTAGGCACTGGGGGAGACTGGGGACCAAATGGGGGGGTTCCCCCCACCTTCCTCAGCTGGCTGGAGACTGAAGAGAGGGCATGGCTGGGGGAAATCACCCATCTCCTGGCTCACTGCAGTGGCCAGCAGGCTGGAGGGTGTGCTCTAGTACCCTCCCCCCGCCGCCCCCGCCTCCTGGTATGGGCCACTGCAGTGGTCTGAATGCCTTTCAGGTTTGAAAAGTGAATATCAATTCACTTCCCTGAAGATTTATATCTAATTCCTGGAGACTCCAGAGCAATGCTGGAGGGTTGGCAACACTTAACACTCTGTTCTCTTCTGTTAAAAAAATTAAGTTATAAAATACAAACCATGTCCAAAATATTTTTGCCAATACAAAAGGTTCCTCAAATATAATTACTAAGGGCCTTATTCTGGTATCACACTATTTTTTAAAACAGAATCTAGGCTTTGGTTCCCTTTAATAAATAAGGGATACAATTTCCTGACTCTCATTTACAATAAAGCCCATTTCTACTGCCACAGCATTAGGAGGGCCCTTGAATATAAATGTGAACCTGGCCCATTTATTTATGGTTCACTTACATATTTTTCAGTGTAAAAAGTATCAAGAGCACTGGGTATCTGAAACAGACATTTATACAAACTGTAACTATCCAGTAGTTATCAAAATAAAATAACAAAGCCTAACACACAGGTATTATTGTTTCTAAAAAGACTAATGGAACCTATACAAAATAGATCATATTATTTCTTACATTCATTTGTGTTGGTTTGCAGCTTTAAATTAGAGTCTGTAGTTTAAAAGAAAGGTTCCAGATAGGCACCCACCTAGACGCATGTGCCTTGTATACCCAACACCAGAATCTTAACCAGCTGTGTGTATTGGGGCTATGCATTTGCACCACATACTCAAGCATCCCCTGGACTGGTGGTATAGAAGATGATGTTGTTCCAGCTGCCACTCAGGACGTTCAGCCCTTGGACTGTGGGAGTTTTTTCTGAACCACATCTATCTCAAAGACCTAGATATATGATAAGGTAAGTTAACCTCTAGAAAATTCACACATCCATTGTCTACTACAAGTTACTCCTCAATGAGGTGTGTGATTGGAGACCCTCTTTAAATAATAACTGTAGAATAATCCTGCCAAATTGGTTATCAGCTTTAAAAGCTGTGACAGAAGATTAATGATTGGCAACCTCGTAAATGTCTGAACCAAACTCTTAAGATTTTCTGCATAGGGACTTCTCTTAAACAAGCCACAGATGTTGAACGGGGCCTAATGGAATGTGCCTTAATATTAGAGGAAAGAGGGAACTTATTCTAAGAATAAGGAATATTATTGTAGCCTGAAAGTCACTGAGAGAGTCCTTGAAAGGAAACTCTACCTGCCCTTTAGACTTATTACCAAAGGCTACAAAACAATGAGATGATTTGTGAAAAGCCTTTGTTTTGGAAAGACAGTAGGATATAGCCCTGAGAATGTGTACTGTGTGGAGTTTGGTCTCTGCCAGCAAGTCATCAGGCTTAGGAAAAAATACTGGTAGGAGAATATATCAAAATCAGAAACAGTTTACAGTATAAATTTCAGGCAACTAAGAGTAACTCTGTCTTTCAGAAACCCACTATATGGTGGACCAGACATTTGAGCTTGAATTTCACTTGCCCTGCAAGCCACTAAAAACATTTTTTAATAGAAGGTGATATATCAGCTATGAGCATGAAAGGAGGATTTGTAAAAAATGAGTACCAAATTCAAATCTGAGGTAGGGAATACTTCTATATTTGGTGGAAATATGTGTATTTTGCCTTTTAAAAACCTGGAAACTATGGAATATGAAAAAATGGACTGAATTTCAGTGGGTAGACTATATACAGACATTAGTGGGGGACTTTAATAGAGATAACTGAAAGTCCCACATCTTAATGGCAATAAGTAATCCAAGACCATTTCTACTTGGCTGATCTGTAAAACTATTCTAGAAAAGGAAAGCCTACAAAGGATGGAGGACGGGATTCACCTCCAAGGAGAATTATTCTGCACTGGTCCGGTCCTTCAGGGACCAAACCAGGAAAGCAAGGCTGCAACTGAACTCCAACTAGCTTCAAGCATCAAGGACAACAAAAAGTCCTTTTTCAGATATGTGGGGAGCCGGAGGAAAAGCAAGGGCAATGTTGGACCCCTGCTAAACCAGATGGGGCAACTGACAACTGATGCCCAGGAAAAAGCCAGCCTATTAAATAGGTACTTTGCGTCAGTCTTTCATCAGTCCCATGGGACACCCATGCCTGCTATGGGACAGGGAGATCTGGGTGATGGGGATCCCCTACCCTCCATAAATGCTGACCTCGTGAAGGAACACCTTGAGAACCTGGATACCTTCAAGTCAGCCGGCCCTGACAATCTGCACCCCAGGGTACTCAAGGAGCTGGCGAGCGTCATAGCCCAGCCCCTGGCACGGATCTTTGAAAACTCCTGGTGCTCTGGTGTAGTGCCCGAAGACTGGAAGAAGGCCAATGTGGTGCCGATCTTCAAGAAAGGGAGGAGAGTGGATCCGGCTAACTACAGGCCCGTTAGCCTGACTTCTATCCTGGGGAAGATCTTAGAAAAGTTTATTAAGGAGGCCATCCTTGAGGGACTGGCCCAGGCTAACATCCTAAGGGACAGCCAGCACGGGTTTGCTGCGGGTAGGTCTTGTTTGACCAATCTCATTTCCTTCTATGACCAGGTGACCTATCACCTGGACAAGGGAGAAGAGATTGATGTCATATATCTTGACTTCAAAAAAGCTTTTGATCTGGTATCCCATGATCACCTCTTGGCCAAACTGGCTAGTTGTGGCCTTGGCTCCACCACGATCCGCTGGCTGGGAAACTGGCTCCGTGGTCGGACCCAGAGGGTTGTAATCGATGGCAGTCACTCATCGTGGTGCCCTGTGACCAGTGAGGTCCTTCAAGGCTCTGTCCTGGGACCCATACTGTTCAACATCTTCATTAATGATGTGGACATTGGAGTCAGGAGTGGACTGGCCAAGTTCGCCGATGACACCAAACTTTGGGGCAAAGCATCCACGCCAGAAGATAAGCGGGTGATCCAGGCTGACCTGGACAAGCTCAGCAAATGGGCAGACGAGAACCTCATGGTGTTTAACACCGAAAAATGTAAGGTTCTCCACCTTGGGAGGAAAAACCTGCAGCATCCTTATAGGCTTGGCAGTGCTACATTGGTTAGCACTACAGAAGAAAGAGACTTGGGGGTCATCATTGACCACAAGATGAACATGAGCCTCCAATGCGATGCTGCGGCTAGTAAAGCAACCAAAATGCTGGCATGCATCCATAGATGCTTCTCGAGCAAATCCCGGGACGTCATTCTCCCCTTGTACTCGGCCTTGGTGAGGCCGCAGCTGGAGTACTGCGTCCAGTTTTGGGCTCCACAATTCAAAAAGGATGTGGAGAAGCTTGAGAGAGTCCAGAGGAGAGCCACGTGCATGATCAGAGGTCAGGAAAACAGATCTTATGATGACAGGCTGAGAGCCATGGGACTCTTTAGCCTGGAAAAGCGTAGGCTCAGGGGTGATCTGATGGCCATCTATAAGTTTATCAGGGGTGACCACCAGGATCTGGGGGAACGTCTGTTCACCAGAGTGCCCCAAGGGATGACGAGGTCGAACGGTCACAAACTCCTGCAAGACCGTTTCCAGCTGGACATAAGGAAGAATTTCTTTACTGTCCAAGCCCCCAAGGTCTGGAACAGTCTGCCAGCGGAGGTGGTTCAAGCACCTACATTGAACACCTTCAAGAGTAAATTGGATGCTTATCTTGCTGGGATCCTATGACCCCAGCTGACTTCCTGCCCTTTGGGCAGGGGGCTGGACTCGATGATCTCCCGAGGTCCCTTCCAGCCCTAATATCTATGAAATCTATGAAATCTATGAAACCCCGATGATGGAGCTCTGCTAGGCTGATCTGATGCAGATTGCTCCATTCCTACTGGTATATTGCTTTTTAACATAAAGGGCTGAACTTGCTTCACGGTGATATTCGAGAAATACATTTGCTGGGTGGAGTATTCAGTTTGATGGAGATGGAGGTGTAGCAAGCCAGCTCTACACTTAAGGCAGCCATGGCTAGCACCATGCTCTTCGAAGTGGTCCCTGCTCACTTCCCATTACTATTGGATGGAGGTGTGAAAGTCATTGGATTCCTGGTGGAATTTCTTAATTCTCAAAGTAATTAGGAGCACAGCTAGCTAATGATGCATGTTTTCAATTCAGCTGCTGAACCAAAAATTTGGTTTAGGTGGGTGTGAAACCATCATCTAGGTCTACTTATTAGAATTAAGATGTGAAAACCATCTTAACAACAGAAGGAAATGTTACCGATGATGACAGTGCTGTGACAACCACTACTGATGCTACAATCACAGAAGAAGCTACATACAAAACAGAGAATACTGAGGTACATGGTACTATAGTACTGAGGAAGTGATGAGTGTCAAAGATATCAACACTCATCCAAATCCTGAAAATACACAGTACTGATGCAGTTCTGATGAAGCCTGTTTAAGTGAAGCAACTTGTGATGGCAAACAGTGCCAAGCCTGACCTAAAGTCTTTATTTGTTCCACTCTCAGGCACTAGGAGTCTATTAGCTGACCTGAAAAAGGCTGACTAGAAAGCTCAGAATGTGTGCCAGCAGCACCAGTTCTCCTGATGCCAGCAGATCATTTACCTCTCAGAGCATCGTCCCTTATAGAAAGGACACTCATTGAACTTGGCAAGAACAGAGTGTTCCCAAGGGACTACCTGAGGGACAGGCATGCACGCTGCATAGATTTTTTCCTCCTGAACAATTCAAATGGACTCTTTGCATTTCTTATTGAAAGAATTACAAATGACATGCTTCTAGAAACATTATCTACATTGTTGAATAACAACCAGAGGTGTCAAACAAACATCCTGTGGGATGAACTTGGCCTACAGAACCACTCTGTCCAATTTGGCGGGCTACTGGCAGGCCACTGGAAATTAGAGGGTGTTGTTGGGGAGGGGAGGGGGGTACAGTATGCCACAGAATCCAGGGCCCCTCAGTGGACATGGTGATGATCAGGGACAGGACAGTTAGCAAGGGCTGATGCTGCCCTGCCTGCCAGCCCCTGCCATGTGCCCTGTACCAGAGCTGGAGGTGCCGCTGCAGCATGGAGCATGTGGTGGTGGCAGCTCCTGCTCCAGTACAGGGCACATGGTGGGAGCTGCAGCTACCACCACATGTCCTGGGTTGGAGCTGCTGTTGCCACCACTTCCTCATACCCCAGGCAGGATCTGGTTTGCAAGGAACCAGATCTAGTTCAGTCCAGATCTAATTCAGGCCACAAGGTGAGTTTGACACCTCTGATCTATACTATTCAAGCTATGGGGACACTGAGACTCTGGCTTGCTATCTTAGGCAGTGAAAAAGAGCTGAATAGCAGTTGGGTTTGCTCTGCCTTTTATTCTTCTGTGCAGGGGACACTGCACAGGATGTATGAACAGGTAAAGTCCTGGGGGAGGTGCACAAGGTTCACACATCTGTGGTAGGATGCATTTCAATTAGGGTTGACAAGTCTGATCAATTGACCAGTCACATAATATCAATCGACTGGTTAACTGACTGCATATTTTTTGACTGGTCAAAGATTATAGCAATTTTACAAAAAAATGACATTTATGTAGTTTTCTTGACAGAAACCTGATTTTTAATTATTTTTGACAAATTTCTGCTGGACAATTTGTACTTTTTCTGTGTATTATTTGGACCTATTGGCAATTTTTTTACAAGTTTTGACCAATACTTGACTGGTCAATTGGCCAAACTTTATTTGACCAGTCAAATATCCAATCCTAGTTTGGACAAATCCTCAAAGATAAACTTCCCTTATGTGGTCTGAGGACAAACTCCTTGAGGGTTGTGCAGATTTCTGTTTTTCTCTGCTTGCTTGTTTTGAAAATTAGTGCTGAAATGCAGAAAGTTTTTAAAGAATTTTACAGCAACGTCTACACACACACACACACACACACACACACACAGCTGAGCTCTCTATCAGTTTACTGCATAGTACTGGGAAGCCAGAAGGGAAAAGAAGCCTAGAAGCAAGCTCACCCTTTGGAAATATTTTAGCAGTCTTTGCAAAACTCCCTATTCCTAGATTTCTTGCCTTTGATTGTATTGGATTAACATAATTGACAATTAAATCTTTAAAATGTTGTTTATTGCACAGTATGAAACACGGAGATTTTCAACTTTATGTTAAAGCCTTACATAAATAAATGCATATCTTAATGACTGACGCTAATTTGTATTTTTATCATCCATTTGTTTTTCACTGCCAAATTACAAAGAATTTCCCATCCATATTATAAACACACTTTCAAAAAGATAGGAAGAATCAGAGAAAAGTCTTTATTTAAGCAGGTTTATGAGTTTCTAGGAACAAAAATAATTAACTATCTTAGTAAGAGGGTATGTTCTGCACCTCTGCTTTTCCACAATCCTCCCCAAACAGTTACACAGGATTTTGGCAAGCAGAATGGATGACTGTACACTAGTATAATCTAGTTGAGTTTAACACCTGAGATAGTGTCTAAGCACCAGTGCTTCAGGTTCTTTTGGCAGAGGTTGTGCAAAAGGGAAATCTTCGTTTTCACTACCCATGAAAAGAGTATAAAATGTGAGGGTCTCGTTATCTGCTTGATAAACTAGGGAAAAGACTAGATTCATGTAAATAAAAGTGAAATTTTTTTGTTACAAGGAAGTCTTGTTCCCTGTTCTCACAGAAATCTTGATGTTCAACTACAGTTCCCTGTGGGTAAAACTGAATTCTAATTCTGGCTTAATCTCTGCTTAAAATGTGACCACACACTGTCCTCAGTAAAATCAATGCAAACCTGGCTTTGACTTACACTGATTCGAGTTCTGTTACTGCAGAAATGAAATGCTGTCCAGAAAAATTTAATTCAGTGTTCCAGGATGTTCATCAATATTGCATTTTCCCAGCTGACATCAGATGGACAAACCATGTTGCATTTAGGGGCACTTGCATGGCAATTGTAAATTGCCATAGCTCTACTGGCTTCAGTGAAAATGTGACAACTAAAACCAGCCGAGAATTTCCCTCTCCCCACCCCATGTGAAACCCAGATTTTTGAAAAAAATGAATAGCTCAGGACAGTAACAGATGAATGGGACAGTCACTGTTCCATAAAGAAGAGACCCATAAATGCCTACATCACCTGTTTTGGAGGGGCCTGATATGCAGCACATTGAAATCAATAGAAAACGAGACAAGAATCTGAAGAGCTCTGAAGTGACTGGGCTTTACATTAGTTCCTGTATTTGGATAAGACTGTCTATGACTTCCAGTAATTGCTTTGCAATGAGTGACATTTTATACCACTCAAGAAATACTGAAAATAGATTACCCTTAACAGAAAAATCTCTCTCTGGCTTCCAAGAACCTTAAAATTTACCATCTCAAGTCTTGCCTGAAACAGTGTTTTGCTAATAAAAATCAATTTTCTTAAAAGTATTTTTCATTATAATTTTTAGTGGGAATTTAATGTTCGGGAAAGGTCCTGGACTGACAGTCTTGGAGATCAGAAAACAGTAATACTGGCAGGGGAAGCACCATGACCATGTAGGTGGGCTCGCTAGGGCCTGCCCCTTGTACTCTGGGCATGCTAACCCCTCCAATTTCCCCATATGCTTCCCTAACTAGTATTTTGTAACATTTAGGATTGCATTCTCAAGTCTAGTTTCTGAAGCTGTGCCAGCAATATCATGCACTTATACTGCCAGATAGACACTGGCTACATAGCTGTGCAGCTACTCAATTTACACATGCAAATGCTACGAATATAAGATATAAGACAGGCAGTATGTATAATTATAAGGGTAAAATTTTGGAAGGTATTTTTGAAAATTTGACCTTTGTTACTTTTACTCAGATACATTGATTTGATTTGATGTCTGTTTTCCACAATGCATGACAACTTGAATTTCATTGCTATGAACATGCTTAATTGTGCTAATTCCTTACTTGCATATTCTCTCCCTGCAGGACAGGACTAACTCTTGTTAACTTCAATGAAAGCTATTCTTAAGCTGAGAGAAGCAAACAAGACCACTGCTGCAGACCTGCTGCATTCTTAATCAATAAGAGAAAGCTCACATAACCAAAAAATTTAATTGTCTAAAATGATTACATTCAGTACTCTGAAAAGTCTTATCTAGATCTTTATTTTTGTGAATTAATTTTGCATCTTGTTCCTTCAATTCCAGTGAGGTCTCACTCTACACCATGTGTTTTAATACTATTTTATATGTTTTGTGAATATTAAAAGTGTTAACTGGTGGAACTGTTCCAGGTGGCAAGTGGCCTGGTTAATCCAGTTTGTCTCTGCCTAAAAACTGACTCTTCTTCAGTCTGCTGTGACAGGTTTGATACCTAATTTCCAGACAAAATCACCCACATCCAGCACAGCTTGGGGTTCACCACCTTTGCTGCAAAATCAGAATTTGGGTTTGAGGAAGCTCAGTCTTGTCCTCTTTATTGGAATCATTTAAAATTGTTATCATTCTTTGATGCAGAGATATTGCTTGGGGAATGAGGACAACCAGTTGTGAGTTGGACCCATTGCTTGTCTTGGCTTGTAAAAGCCAACTGAGGGACACTAAGCCACTGCTGGTAGGGGTTGTCAATGCCTCCCTTCAGGTGGCCATAGTGCCAGACTTTATATCTAGCCAAGAAATCATTGTGTGATGTTGACTCTGCAGCTAGTTATTGCCTTGTCCAACCTCCCCTTTTTAGGAAAGGTCATTCGACAGCTCAAGTTGCATCTGGATGCCAAAGGTTTCCAGGACCTCTGGTTGGTTTGGCTTTTTTCCTGGACAGAGCTGAGAAACTGTGCTCATGGCCTTAGTCACTGATCTTCATCAGGAGATCAAGAAGGAAATTGTGCCATGCTGATTTTACTCATGATTTCAGGGAGCAGTCTTTGATACAGCTGACCACTGAGCTGCTGATAAAGTGTTTACATGACTTGGTGGGGATTTGTGGGACCACTCTAAGTTGGTTTCACACTTTCCTAGCAGGAAGGTCACAGAGAATGGCCATGGCAAAGTGCTCATCATCCCCTCAGGACCTTGCCTCTGGGGTTTCCTAGGACTTTATCTTGTCACTTCTCCTGTTCAATGTATTTATGAGGCCTCTGTGCGTGACTGTTTGGAGATTTGGAGAGAGCTTCCACCAGTAGACTTATAACACCCTAATCAACCTCTTTCCTCAACTGACCTTGACCTCACAGTCTTGGTCCTTTCCTGGTGCTTGGCTACATTTGGGGATTGGATGTGGGTGATCCAACTGAAACTGAATTCACACAAGAAGGAAGTGATAGTGGTGGGCGAATTGCCTGATCTGGGAGGGGTTCGGACACCTATCACTGATGGATTCAGTCTCTCCTTTTCATTCGGGTTCACAGCCTGGGGGTGCTCTGGACCCTTTGCAGCACCTGGATCTTCAGTTGGTGGCAGTGGCTAAGGGTACCTTTCACCAGCTCCACCCAGTGAGAAGGATGTGACTCTTTGTTTCACCTTCAGATCTGGCTGTTATTACCCATGCCTTTGTAACCTTAAGCCTGGACTATTGCAATGTTTTTTACATTGGGCTGTCCTTGAAGACCATTCGGAAGCTGCAACTAGTATAGCCTGAGGCAGGCAGCCTTCTGATAGGGTCGGTCACCAGAGCGCACAATTGCAATGTTCCAGAGTCTGTACTAGCTCTCAGTAGCTTTCTATTTGCAATTCAAGGTGCCAGTTTTAATCTACAATGCTTATGTATTTAAAGAATCACCTTCTCCCTTATGTCCCATTGCAACCCCTTGTTAAATAACTAATTCTTGTCTTCCCTCCTTTCCTGAAAAAAAAAACTTTGAAAACATCTTGGAACTTTCCTGCAATTATCTGTACAGCTTCAGCAGTGCCAGCTACTCTAACTAGGGACAGGAAACACATATGCCTAAGGCCAAAGTCAGACTCTTTTTTCCTTGTAGCATATGTAAGGAAATAGGAAGCTTCATAATCTTGAAATACAACTTTTGAACACATTCTAGACCAGGGGTCAGCAAAGTGACAGATCTAGCAAGCGGGCAGACTCCAGTTCCCAGCAGCCCCTGACCACATGGCTGGGGCTGGTTTCCATAGAGACCCCAGCAGCAGCCACACTGTGATAGGGTGGGGCCAGGGTTTCCAAGGAGACCAGCCCCAGCAGTGCTGGCAAGGTGCATGGCAAGGCAGGGAGCTGCTCCACAGCATGGCTGGGATCTTATAGTAGTGACAGCATGGTTCGGATCCAGGGCAGAGTTGTGATCTGCAACCTGCATGCTCCAGGCCAGGGTGTGCAGGCAGCGGATTGTGGCTCTGCTCCAGCTCTGGACCATGCTGTCACCGCTGCAAGGAGCTGGGGCAGAGCTATAATCTGCTGCCTGCATGCCCCTGCTTGAAGCATGCAAGCTGCAGATCACGGCTCTGCCCCAGCTCTGGATCATGCTGTCACCACTGCAGGATCCCAGCCCAGCCCCAGAGCAGCTCCCTGCCCTGCTGAGTGTCCTGCCAGCCTGCTGGGACCAGTCTCCATGGAAACCCCCAGCCTTGAGCTATCACAGCAAGGCTACTGCTGGGGTCTCCATGGAAACTGGCCCCAGCCACCTGGGCAGCGGCTTCTGGGAAATGGAGTCCACTGCCAGCTGGATCCACCCTGTGGGCCAAATTTTGCCTGCCTACTCTAGACTCTGCCTGTAAACCTACAGAGTGTATATTTTACAAGTCGCTTGCAGTGGGACTGCAATGAGATGTCTGAGGATGACCTATGTGACTCAGGTAGGTCAGCCTTTTTTTTTTGGCATATTTTCCCTAACCCAGCCATTTTCACCCTCTCATTTTCAGGATGGTCCATGGAAGTTATATACATGAATAGGACTGATTATCACACAATTATACAAAAAATAATGCTAAAATATAACAGATGAAGGAAATAAGTAAAATCAGGAAAGGATCCTTAGGCCCATGTACTGCCTTGATGCATGCACAAAATCTCTCACTAACGCGAATGTGATTTCCATCTCAGATCCAGAGCAGGGTATCGCCCTTTTTCAGGGAATGTTTTCAGCGTCACTTAGCAATGCTCAGAGACACTAAACAGCGATAATGGGAGCAGAGATGGAAACGGAAATATTTGATTGTCTAAATGGTTCATTGTTTATTCATGCTTTAAAAAGGGGATCAAACAGAATAAAGCTTGTTCTAAACTGTACCTCTAGAACCACTTAAGCATCTTTGCTTCTCAGTTACACTATTAGAAAACCTGAAAGGCAGGAAACCAAAAATCTATTATGACTAACAGAAGCCAGTGTTTTACTGCAGTCCAAAAATCTAAAAACAGACTAGATGAAGGCTTGGAAAACAGTAGGGAAAAGAGGTTATTTGCAAAGCATAAAGGCCTCTATATTTACAACAAACTTGGCAGAAAGAGTTATGGCTGGAATTTACTTTTCTAGGGAAAGTCCTGAGCAATAATTGTTGTGCCACGATGTTCTGATATTAGACACACAATGGGATTCTGACTCCTCCACCCAAAGTTTGCTGATAAAAACCCTACACACTAAATATTCAATTAAGGAACCAATGTTTTATAATCTACATATGCATACATGCATGTATACTTGTACACATGTACACACATACGAATATGCCCAGACCTGTTGATAAAGACATACAAGAATAGTCATATCTCTTTAGCTGTAACTGAGACTACCTATGGACATTTTGCACTGTAACCTTAAAAAACCAACAACAGTGAATGCACAGAATTCAGGGTTTTATTTTATCATATGGTATTTGTCCTTGCCAAATCTTTTATTCCACCAGTTCTATTCCCTGCTCAAAATATAAAACAAGAAAGTAAATAAATCAGTCTCTTTTCTAGTGAGTTTTAAAAGCACAGAAGTAAAAGCAGATAGCCATGCCAGCAGAATCTGAAATCCTGGAAACTGATCCCACAGTTCTACACAGAGGAGTTTTGCCTGTGTAAGACCTGCAAAACCAGGGCTTTGATCTATATTGGAGAGGAACAGACTACTGGCATGGGCCTATATGGAGGCCTGTTTATATTTGCATTATGATAATGAATGATCTGGTGTAATTGGGTTGAAATTCTAATAATTTTTTTTAAAGAAAATGCAGGCCTCTCAGGGGAGAAATGCACTGAGGAACAGAGAGTTAATCCAACTCACTGAGTGATATGACCTTTACTAAATCTCCCTTGTATGTTGAGAACAGTCAAGCACTGAGCCTTTGTAATGGGCATTTGAACCCTGTAACAAGGAGCTCAATGCTCCTGTTACTTTAAGAGGAGAAAGGCTGCAGACAGGGCTCAGGCAGCACTCAAGGGAAGGCACCTGGCCAGAAGGGGGTCGGTCTTAGAGAGTATATAAGTCCAGAGCCTGAGCTGAGGCAAGTAGTTTAGTGCTGGAGTCCATGGAAGAAAGAGCTCCTGAGCAGGATGGCTGCAGATGAGCTCCTGACTCATGCCAGGGATACACTGGAGCCTGGGAGCAGGGCAGGCATGTTGAATATTGTAGACACTGACTGGTAGCTTGGGACTGGGAGTAGTGGGAAGACTGGACATCACAGCTGGCCCAGGAACAGGACCAGGGCCAGCACCTGGGAATAGAGCAGAGAGGGTAATAGCCCTGAGAGCAAGGCCAGAGCCAGGGGAGCAGAGCAGTGCCCAGGAACAAGACAGAGAGAGTGCAGTAGGCCTGAGGGTAGGAGCCTGGGAGCAATGCTCACACAGGGGCAGAGATGAGACCAGCGCTCAGGGAGATAGGGTTAGAGAGTCCATTGAATTGATTGAGATCAGGAGCAGGGCAGAGTCTGGGAGGGTGTGAATTGATGGATTGGTAACAGCTGTAAGGCCTGGGTATGGCTAGAAGGTGAGATGAGTAGGCCACCGAATTAGCCTTAAAAGCTATGAGCATTTAGATGGTAGCTCATGAGTAGATGAGATCTTGCTCAGGGATCTCTGGGGCAGGCCTTTGTTACAAACCCACAATCTCTGAACTCCCACTTGCATGAACAATTATCTTAGTATTGCTGCAAGTTGGGCTTTTGACATATGTTGCATTCTTGAGGGTGTGCCTGTCACCCCAGTTTTGAAGGTTCAATATTTACTGAGGTAGCCCTTTTGGATGAGATGAGAAATAAATAGCTTTGATGGGAGGAAAAGTGTGAGCCTAGGAATCAGGAGTGGGGAAGAATAAGAACATTGCATCAAATAGAAAAACAGAAACATGCCAAATGATAAGATGCAACTGATAAACAAACACAGTAACTGGGGAGAGGTTTGGAAAAAATATCTGTGACACCACACTTCCTTTTCAGCATACAGAGAACCGGTCAGGGTGTGTAGAGGCTCCAGTGCCAGTGAGGGCACAAACACACACACAGTGTCATATATATCATGAGTTTTGCTTGTCAGCAGCCTGAAGTGCAGTTTCTCAGAAACTCCTGCACCTATATCCTTGAAACACGACAGCCTTCGTTGTCTCAGCAGGGGCAACCATCCCTGCAGTTTTCAGCCCACTGTGCCTTAACACACACAATGTGATACAAGTTTTGATTTTGTTACTTTGAGGTGCAGTTTTCCAGAAACCCCTAAACCTATCCTCTTGAAACTTGGCAGGCTTCATGCCCTCAGAAGGAGCTACTATCCCAGCAATTTTTATCCATATCAGCCAAAACATGACAAAGGTTATACGTATTTCAGTGATTCCCCATTATAGTCTATGGCCAAATTTCCAAATCTTTCTGAATTGGCACCAGATCTTCCAAAGCCAATTCAGCTGAACTGATTCGGGACAGTGATCCAAATCTCCGAATCGAATCACTGTCCTCTGAAGCAGCCGAATCCGAACTGAATACTTCCCTATTTGCACAGGCCTAATGACCAGCAGCAAGGGGCTTCAGCAATGGGAGCCTTCTTCATGCCATTGCAGGGAAAAGTAGCACCTTGCTGCTTCAGGGAGAAGTGACAGCAGCAGTCACTTTTCCCCTGCCACCAGGAGAAGTGGTGGTAGCGGGAGCTTTCTGTGCTGTTGCACAGAAAAGCAGCAGCAGCGTCAGATGGATCCTACCACCTGCCCACCCACCTCTGACCCTAACTGGGTAATTCTGGTCCATAGCCCCAAAAGGTTGCTGACACCATAGCACAATGGAGCCCTACCATTGCTTAGAGCCTCTAGGTATCCATGTAACATAGTTTATATGAAAAAGTGTGAGTTTTTTTTTCCTTCCTGTACATTATTTAAAAAATATTTTCGTCATTATGATAGTTCACATACACTTGCTGAGCTTCATAACGCTCTTCATCTAGTTCAAACTGCTAAATCCAACATCCATTAAAAAACCCAGAGACTCCTTTCTATAGCAAAATGAAAAGTGCACGTTATTCAGTGTTACCCTATCACCTCAAAGGTTTTGTTTGCCAAAGGTATACCCAATCAGAGTATCTCCTCAGGTATCAACCCTAACATGTATACATCCATATCCCTCCACTGATATAGAGAAAACAAGTAACTTATATATTTCATTGTCTTGCTTGAATTCCAGATGGTCCACACAGGCAAGGGAAAAGCACCAACTGTCAGCAGGTTTGACAGGGTGCTGCTGAAACTGCTCACCTTTATGCTAAAAAAATTGCAATAACACAAGATGACACTGAGGTAACTAGTTGCTTGGACAAAAGAATTTTTTGTAAAAGCAAAAGTCACCTGAGTTGATAGGCAGACAGACCTTCCAGAGGCTAAAGCTACTATTTACATGAGGGACTCAGATGAGATGTTATCTGCTGATGTTTTATATATGAAAAGCCTGGAGCTGTAGCAGTGGAAACAGAATTGTGTATACTTTCTTTTTCACTTAAGGCAGGGAGTCGGAAACGCTTGCCCCTCTAATGACCTCCCTCTCTGACCCACAGGGACTGTCTTTGGTTGAGAGATGATTCATTCACTCTGCTAGCTGAGTTGAATGAATAGGCAGTATTCAGACTGCAGAACACTTCTCATCTGGGATTCCCTCAAAATTTAGGTCTGACATGACTGGGTCAGTAACCATGCATTTTCATTCCTACCTCCTCGAACAGAAATGTCTTTTTGCATCCTTCAGTGGTTCCCACGAATCAGGTCGATTTTTATGGCTTGCTAATTATTACTGCTAGGCTTCTGCCAGGCTTCAGAATGAAAAGAGAAGTATTTTGAAGGCTCTGGGCACAAAACTTGCAAAATTAATCATGATCTATCTGGTAGCAGCAAAACCTAGCCTTAGCAATTACTTAAATATGCAAATCTGTACAGCACTAAACTTTGTTTACAGAGGAAAAAGTTCTGTTCTTTTGTTGATGGAAAACATTAAAAGATAAAGACAGATTTAAAAGCATTACTATTATTGTTAGTTGAATTACACCCAGAGGCACAGTCATATAGCACATGCACAAACACTATGTTAAAAGAAAATAAAGGTTGCAAGGTCAAGCACTTAAAGTAAGGAAATGTCGAAATAAGGCTGCCTGCGTAACCTTAACTTGGCTCCCTCATGAGTACATATTAAGATAGTCTTTAATTACATGCTATTTTTCCCCCAAAGGAACTCTTCCTCATTCAGTGCATAAAATGAGGTTGCTCACTCAATATGTAGGTCCTTAATATTCTATTTGCTCTTTATTGTTCAACCTATGACCCCCATGTCTTGTATACTGTCCACTGATAATCGTCTTCAGAGCAGAGTTTGAATGGTTTCCTATGATGCTCATAAATCTGCTATCTGATTATTTCATAAATAGTGTTCTTAACAAATCTGTCAGGTATTATCTTCATTTTATATAGGAAGAGCTGAAGCACAGAGATTAAGATCAAAATATATTCCAGTTCTGGGTGTCCAATTTGAGATTCTCAGAGTATTTAGGATTCTGTAGGATATATTCAAATAAATTTCAAATAAAGTTCCCACCTGCTGTAACTGCAGTTACTGATTCTGAAAATCAGGTCACAGGGTATGAACAAACACCCATGGAACACAGCTCTGGTTTAGATGGCTTAGTTTAAGCCACTTAAACTGAAATCAGGAGAAATGCATGCAAACATCTGCCACTTGCTGGAAGGAGGGATGGGCAGCTGGAGGCAGCTAAGTCGCAGAGGGAGAGGTGCTGGTGGGTCTGGATCTAGGGGATAGGCAGGTCTGTGGTGGGGAACTGTTAAGTTGCAGGGGGCGGGGGTGTTGTCAGATCCATGGGGGAATGGCAGGTCTGTGGTGGGGGCTGCCCAGTTTAGCAGTAGGCTTGCTGGGGGAGTAAAAATAGCCCAGTCGGGGGGGCAGGGCGGGGGAAGTGCAGCCTCATGGATTGAGAGTGGCTGAGCTTTCCCAGCCCCAGGGCTGTGGTGTGAACACATGCAAGTGTTAACTAGGCTGAGCTAACCTGCACTAGGTCAGGTTAATCCCTTGCCAATTTAAATTTAGTTCACCTAAAACAAGAATTAACTTTAAAAATGGCATGCCCTATCTAGGGTAACCTACGCTCTGTGAATATTTGGGCCAGGTTAAGACATTACACTTTTGCTGTTATACATGATCGGAAACCGGTCTATACCTATAATAGAATAGAAGTTTGACATACAAAACTGGTCTATACCTTTAATAGAAATGTGGCGCACACAGACTAGTTTAAAAATGGCAGAACCTGGTCTAAGATGCCTGCCCCCTCCCTACCCCCTCCCAACCCCAGGCAGAGGTGTGTTCTGTTTGCTGTTAATCTAAACTAGGCTGCTTAAAGAAAACTACATGACTTTGATTCTGCCTCAGGCTTTTTGAATGCCTGGCCTTGAACACTGGGGTATTTAGATTGCCTTAACCTTGGTTAAGGCAATCTAAACATAGTGCTTGCACATACTCAAGGTCTCTGGTTAGTTGTACAGTAAATGAAGAACATGCATTTAGGCTAAGTACAGACAGTCAAGGAGTCAGAGGCTCAATTGATTCAATATCCACAGGTTAGTGTAACCTGTGTAAATTGAACTGATAAGCAAGTGAACAGACATTCACTTTTGATTCTGGAAATGCAGCCACATGCCCGCAGTGGCTCAGGCCAGAAGTTGGGGGGTACTAGAAGCCATCTTCCTGCTCACCTGGAGCACAGCTTGGGCCAAGGCTAGCATGCCCACCCTGTGAGGAGGGGTGGTTTGCAGAAGGGATGTAAAGCGTCTTGGGATGCTGGGGGACCATGAGGTAACTTGAATCTGAAGAGGATGTGGGACAGAAGTTCAGTAAACTGATTTAACCTAAATCAGTTAAGTCTGATACTACACCCATTCAGGTTTAAACCGGTTTTGGCCATTTTGACATTGGGTTATATGCAGTGAACTTGTGTTATGGATTGAATTGGTTCCTGATCGCTTATACTGGTTTATGTGCAACTTCTGAACCCTAGCCTTAGTGACTGCCTATTAAGTCTAGCTTAAGAGACTTAGCATCTCTTAGTGTAGCAGGGGCCAGAGCCCAGCCCCTGATAGATCCCTGCAGAGCCAGCCAAGCTGGTGGGGAACTTACCGGGACATGTCCGACAAGCAGCACGTCCCCAGTAAGTCCTGAGTCAGGAGCACCCCAGGCTGTCTGGAGAGTTAAGTAGCAGTGGACGACAGGATAACAGGAGTCTTCCCTGTGAGCTCAGGAGACAGGGTCAGGGGAGGAAAGATCAGGTCTTGGCCAGTAGCCACAGATCAAGAAGAGGAAAGGACAGTCTCACCAAGGGCAATGTGGCCCAGGAGAAACTGAGGCAGTGAGGGCAAAGATAAGACTTGTCTAACATGCTGGAGGGAAAAAAAGAGAAACAAGGAGTAAACCCAGATAAGGATCGCCTAAGAGAACCTTGACTTATGCCAGGAACAACCATGATCAAACTTCTTTGGGAGTAGGGGGTTTTGAATTCTGGAATCAAGGGACAATATAGACCGGGAGGAAGATACCTCCCCCTTGGGTATAGGGTCCCTGGGAAAGAAGGACAATTGAGAGGAAAGATCTCCCTTTCTTTTGTTTGATCTATGTTTAATAAGGACCTATCTAGTTCACCTGGGGCTTTAAAGGAGCTTCAGTTTATAGGGTTTGAAATAAGACTAGAAGAGACAAGGAAGCATAGAACAGGATAAGCCTGGATAATCACAGAACTATAGAGCCCTGAGGAGGAAGGGGCGGGGAAGACAACCAAGAAAGAGAGAGAGAAATAGAAAGAGGATGAAGGTAGAGTGATCCAATGAGTACAGCCAAAGACAGAACCAACCAGGAGAAACTCAGTGGAGTTAGGGCACAGACCCCACAGGCCCGCAGAAAACTGCAAATGACGACCTGAGAGGAAAAGGGCACACACCAGACCAGTGTGGACCACACTCCAGACGAGCAGAAAATAGCAAATGACCACCTGAAAGGAAAAGGACAGGGTGTAGGAGAGGTGGAGCCCTGTGGAAGATCTCAGCCCTGCTGGATGGACCTCTGCACAGAGAACCATCCATCCTCCCAAACATTCTTACAACATCAAGTCATGGCAGAAGAGTGCAGAGGACAAGCCAGAGGCCAAGGTAATTCTAACGGAGCAGGGCAGGCAAAGAACACCCACTCGCACTTAGGAACTCAACTGTAGAGTTAAGGCTAGAATCCAGTTCACTAAGGCAGCTTTTAACTATCCTAATTAAAAGACCCAGCCTGCTTTCCTTTATTAGGTAAAGTCTAGCAGCAAGGAGTCTCCTTCACTACAAACTGCTGATTGTCAGAACAGTTTCATACTGTGTACTGAATGAAGCAGAATACTTTGGTCAAAATAATATGTGATTATGCACTCAGAGAAACTCTTATGCTGCATAATGGGAACAAATTAAGTTTGCACAGAAGACTTGTAAAAGCAAGCATGTGCTAACAGTGATTTTTTTAAGAGAATCACAAGTTGGCCAAATTTGCATAGATTTTCACATAACCAGGTGCTAAAGAATTTCAAATTTTGCAATACTGTGAAACAACATTTTTCTTTTTGTTCTCAGTGATGTCTGAACAGTTTGGGCTAAAATCTTCCACACTCCTCTGCAGCGCACATATAACATGCAATGTTTCATCCTAAACCATTGAAGTTTGACAAAGTTATAATAAAAGCAAGGTCTTATAATGGAAAGTATCAAGCAACCTCAATGGGTTGTTTCACCAACCCTGCCTATGATACAGTGATAAGTAAACAGAACAGAATTTTGTAACAAAAAATGTTATGCTCAGAAAAGCATTGAAAGATAGATTTTAAAATGTAAGTTCATTGTAACCATGGTGACTACTATCAGTGCACTGGAAGTCATGTTGCAGGCCACAGTCTTAGTATGATATAAAATGGAAGGTATAAAGAACTCTGGAAAAACTCTGTATTACAGTTGGCAAATATAGGTTGCTTTCCAAGGTTGACAGCACCTTGGAAAGCAACGTAGATTTGTATAATTTTTTTCAGTCTTCTAATGAGACCCTGATCCATCTCCCAAGACACAAACAGCACTCTTCCTTGAATTCACAGCAGAGTACAGGTTTAGCCATACATGAGGGTAATAAAGGGTAACTTGACTTTCACAGCAGGTTCCCAGAGGCGGCAACTTTAGCCTCCTCTGTAACAACTTTGGTTGATGCACAGGTTCTGTATCAGCTTTGTCAGTTAAATGTTATGCCTTTCAGTTGTAGCACTCTGAGAGATGATGAGTAGAAGTCCCTTGTTTAATTCCTGTAAACCATTTTTATTTAGTGTGTCTATCGTGTCATCACTTACTCCTCTCCTCTTGAAAGTGTCTCAGTCTTCACATGCCCTCTTCATATTGAAGTTTTTTTCATAATGTAATTAACTGCAATAAAAACCCCAAGGTTGGAAACTGGGGGAGGGGGAAAGGGGAGAGGAGAAGGTGGGTACAAACCCAGAGTCTTGCTCCATCACAGATAGATGATGTCAAATGCACAGCGTGCTTTGTACTAGACCTGTGTAAATTGTAGCATGCTTGAGTGGCTCTTATGTGTGAGGTGTGTGGCTGATAACTGTCTCAAAATAGGAGATGAAACTGCACATGTAGGGATTTACAACATAAGCAAGTCCTTCAGACTGGGTCTTTCTTCGCTTTGGAATCCTTTTCTAACCAATTAGTTCAAATTGGTGCAAGTAGTACTTACAGTTTGGATATTCTTCCCCCACTCTCTGTGATGAAAGCAGAGGCAGTTCTAGGAGTCAGTAACAAGGGCAAATGCCTGGATCCCCAAGCCTCAGCTTCTCTCTGGAGCCATCATAAAAATAACACCAGCTTTGGGTAAAAGTAGCATGTTGCTCAAACCCTGACATTCCCCTTATCTGGTGGCAGGGAGGCTTTGGGGGTAAGGTCTGTCATCAGTCACTGGTGTTCCTATTCTCCCTGTCCACATGTAGGTAGCCTGGCTCTCCCCTTCTCCCAAGTAATTCTGGCTTGCTTTTAATCTACTGCTAAGGATACTGGGACATTTCTCTAAGAGTTTTATGAAGGACCCTACCAAGATGCATCTAGCTATACCATTCAATCACAGTTTTGACACAGTATATACAAACACAAAGAAAAAAGGCTTTCCTTTCCTTTCCCCATAGCTGTTCCTCACGTGAAGCAGCGGCTAGTTTTGAGGGGCAGTGGGGGTGATTGACTCCACCTTATAACCTGATTTGGTTACCAGGATCAGGTAAGAGGAAGAATTGTTGCCTGATCGATGTTTCAAAAGCCTACATTGGCCTCTATTCCTATTTGCCTTCAGGCCTCATCTCCCAGCTTCTGTTTTAGCCTAACCTCCAGCTCCTGCCTTGGATCCTGACCTTGCTGCATCTCCAGCCCTTGCTCTGGTTTCTCTCAGCCTTGTTTCTTCCCAACCGCCCTCAGTATCCTTGATTCTCTGACTGCCTTGACCTAAAATGTTATAATTATTCTGCCTTGGTTTCTGATGTAGAAACTCAAATTTTTCCCCTGAACTCCAATCTGTCTTCCTTATCTGACTTGGACACTTTCTCTAACTGATGTTCTTTTGGGCTGCTATGCCCTGGGCATTACAGTATAATACAAAAAATAATGACATATAAAACCCCAATGCTCTAACTTCAGAACTAATGCTGAGCTCAAACCCCATTAAGTGCAACCTGAGTGCAAGTGGTCTGGCTTTAGGACTTAAATTTGTGCTTTCTGAAAGTCCTGTAAATGTGTTCCAAGAGCTAGATGATTTCACTTGGAGCGATTCCCTATAATAATCACCTTATTTGATGCAAAAGAACTACAGCCATCATCATTTTTTGAGTTTCTTTCATTTCGAGCAATTTATAGTGATTTTCATTGGGTAAAATGGGAAGCAACATGTATTTCAGATAGAAATGAAAATCCTACTAAGCTCGGGTAACCAAAAACATGATGCCCAGAACTTCTAGACTTGACATAAAACACAGCTGTGTTCCAAACATCAGCCACTCTAAAGATCTTAAACTTTGAAGGCTACGGCTGGCTAGCAATTTAAAAATAAACATAAGGCGTTGACTGGGCTGCAGTGCTTGGACAGAGACCCATCTGCATTTTTTTAAACAAAGGTGAGATTATTTTCCTATTCCACTGCTAAGAAATACATTCAAACAAAATAATTTGTACAGAAGACTTACTTCCAGTGATGAAGATAATATACTTCGGACTACAGGAGAGACATAGTATTTACGGCATGTTATATCACAAATGTCTTATTATTTTTTTTGCCTTTTTAAGGATAACAACGTACTTGTTATCTGTTGCTCTTGAACTTATACCACTTACTTTTATGTAGCAGTTTCTTTGATCAAAAATACTAAAGAATCATTAATTAAACAGCCAGTTTCAAAAGTACCTAGAATACATCCATTTTTTCCTCCTAAATCTCTATGGTACTTTTTGAAATACCACTCTAGAGCCTCAGAACAACCCTCTAAGGGGGTAGGTATTATATACCAAAGCACACAGAAGAAATCATTATTAGAGACAGGTTTAATACCAGATTTCCAGTGTTGTCCTCATGTTCTTAAACCAGTGGTTCTAGGATAAACCGCTTAGTCCCACATTGCTAATTCTTCTGTCTCCTCCAGTAAAAATCCAGATAATGCATTCAATCCTTTTCTAACATTAGTTTTCCTTTTCAGCATCTCCTCTTTCATTTCAGCAACTGCTGATCTTTGGCTTAAGAACCTGAGCTAACCCATCCCAGCACATCATTACAGAGAATCTGTTACAAAGCTGTAGTGGACAGCTAAAGCTAAAACCAAAGTGAAGAGAAATTATGGTTTTATATTTTTTTAACTGTTTTTCAGTAGAAAATGGCTCCTCTGCAGCCAAAAGGTCAAAAAGGTTAAAAGCAGCTGAGATGGTAGAGCAAAACAAGTTAGCGAGTTCAAGAGAGTTTGCTTTCTTCCTTTGATTGTGACTGATCTGGTTCTGCTTCGTGACACACACATGGGATGACCTGTTCAAACAGAATTAAGCAGGGGCGGATCTAAGATTTCCCAAAGCAGGTGTGGGAGCAGCAACCCACAGTGAAGAAGTGGCTATACCCCTGCTCCCCCTCTACTCCACTGTAGGAGCCTCTTAGGAGTTTTTAAAGTCCTAAAGCTGGTGAAAATATCCCCTCCCTTCCCCTTCCTGCTCAGAGGTAGCCCCTTCCCCTCTTATTTTCCTCCCCTTGTTCCACTCCCCTGCCTGCCCCTAATGCACACTCCCTGGCTGGGGGCAGGGAAGCTCCATCCCCAGCTCAGCCCAGCCCTTGCCCAGCAAGCAGAAATGGCTCTGGTGTTTCTCCACCCTTGGGACAGCAGGGAAAGGCAGGCTGGGGAGGGGCGGACGGACTGGGATGGGCAGAAGAGGTGGGGAGGGAGTATTTCTGTAAGCAGGAAGGGGAAAGGAGAGAGTATTTGCACTTGGTTTAAGAATTTTAAAACATCTCCAGAGGCTCCCCAGTGTGGTCCAATCCAAAAGGGGGGGGGTGCAGCTGTGTCACTGCTGCACCCGCTCTGGATTCACCCCTAGATCTAAGGACCTCATTACACAGAAGAAAACTATGCGTTTACTGTCTAGGACTCCATCTAAGTATTGTGCACTATATTCCTTGGATTCAGGAAGTTATCATACTTCTCCATATCTTCACCAGCTTTATTTTCCACACTTTCTACCACTATATTGTTGTAAATCCCCCTTACAAAGGCTTTGTCTCCATTGTCAAAGCCAGGTGTGTATTTACTGCAAAATGCCTAATGTCCATTAAGTAGCCTGCTGCAAAATTGTAGTGGAGATGTGACTGAAGTTTTACTGTAAGGTAACACAAGGCAAGGTCAGCTGCAGCTGGGTATATGAGGTCGATCTCCTCTAGCCACCTCACAGTAAAAAATAAAGATGCCTGGCTTCCACTAGAATGATACAGTGGGGTGTCTAGCATGTGTTACATACCCTGTTGTAAAACACCAACTTTTTCTGGAGTGAAGGCAGCCACAGACTTCAGTCCTGCAAATAGTTATGCACCCATGGGATGATTCACCTGTATATATTTATTTATGTAGGTTTGCAAGATTGCACATGAAGCATCTAATTGCATATACACATCTTGTATGAAATCTTCCCTATAAGCACCAAGCACGGAAGAAACACTCTTTAACACATGTATGCTATTTACAGAAAAAGAAGCAGGCATAACCAAGTGAATGTCTGTTCACTTGCTTGTTGGTTCAATCTATGCAGCTTAGCCTAACTTGCAAAGATTGAATCAATTCAGTGTCAGGCGTTTTGACAGTTTGTACTTAGCCATGATCTCCTAATTTCTGTGTGTAACATTTAAGTGTGTCACTATTCCAGAAATTGTTTGCAAGTAAAAGGTAAAGCATCAAGTTGTACTAATACCTCCTTTGTACCCTTTTTTTTTTTGTAGCCCATGGGCCTCAGTTGGCTCTTCTGGCCCTTTAAGTATCAAAATAAATGGTATTTCAATGCAAATCACTGAATAGTGGCTGAATGGTTAAGGTATTAGCTCCAGAGGCATAAGTACAAGCCTCACAAAAGCTTGCAAAAAAAGTTACCCCCCGTCAACCCAGCACTAATGTGGGTTGACGATGTAGCCTTCTGGGGTCAGGAGTTAGAGCCCATCACTCCATCTTATGCTGTCAGATACAGACTGGATGCTTTAACCACACAAGCTGAAGGGGCCAATGTGTACTTGCAGACCTTTGACTCATATAGGGATCTTCAGTTCCAGGTGTTTGTATACTTCTTTTGACAAATGTTCTCAATCAGCAAACAAAAATACTTTTGAATAAAGCTGCCTTTGCTAGCAATTCAAGATCATGATGTGATGTACCCGGGGTGCCAAATTCATTTAAAAGCAAATAAAACTACTTTTAATTACAGCCCCTTATTATTTTAATTACTTCCTCTTTAATAAAGCATAAGAAAGATCATAAAAAAATCTGGTATTCAGTAACACTTTACCCCATTTTCCTTGCCTTATTATCTCTGCCCCAAAGACACTGAAATACCCAACACTGTGGTTGTAATGCCTTAACACCCACCTTAAGCACACATACAAGATCAATTTTGTTGGCTCTAATGCTTTTAAATTCTGTTTGTTACCATGAGAACTTTACTAAAATGCCACCCACGTGGTTGCAGGAAAAAAAAACCCAACAACAAAAAAATCCACTTTTAACCTTTATGAAAAAGACAGTGGTAGTATACTTGCTGCATTGCAGTAATTTCAGAGGCTCCACAGCATTCTGCAGTAACAAGCAGTAGAAATACTCAGACAGATTTATTTTGCTGGATACTTTATTTTGGAAATTATTTAGCTGACAGAACAGCTTTTAGTCAATTCTGTCACACAATATTCCATTCAAGTAGTATATACATAGACATGCATGTTCTATTCCATGCTAGGAGGATCTGGTTTGAAACAAAGATGTACTCTCATATTAATGGTGTTTTTAGCTCTGACAGTCAGAACGGCAAAGGAATATTTTCTGTGATCCAAGAGATGCATCAAAAGTATGATGCATTTTGATTTCTATTCCATTTGTAAATTTTGATGTGTTTTATTTTTATTTTAGTTTATGTTGGCAATTGAGAATATAGTACTGTATTTAATAGTAAGGAACTTTTTTAAACATACACATTCCATGAATTATGACCTTATGAATTATGACCCTTTAAATTAAGTAATCTGGTAAGGGGGAATCATTTTTAGTACTTCAAGAATCAATTATTTTAGAGTACAGTAAACTCTAGGGCCAGGTTTTCAACACATATAACCTGTCTAAAGTAAGTTAATGGATTTCACTAGTTTGTACCAGCTCAGGCTCTGGTACGTGATTATTACATGCCAAATATCCTACAGTCCCAATTCAGCTACTGATAGGCAGAACTCCCATCCAGGATTGATGCAAATGTAAGAGTACAGCATTGGCTTTTACTAACTTAATCAAATTGTGATCCAATACCCACTGAAGTACAATAACAGCGGACAACACTTGATGACCCAAGACATCCCCTTCCACTTCCATGTCTCCATGTATCCCAGCCAATAAGATTTTTTTCTACTGATTTCAATGAGCTCTGGATCATGCCCACACAGGTTACTGATAGTCAGGAGAATGTTACAGTCTTTAAGAGCCTCAAAGGTTGTGTCCACATGAGTGTGGACATTTGGTTCCCCGGGGACAACTAGCAGCGGGACACCTTGCACCCTCTCGCATGCGACAGATAACCCCGGGTGGGGTAGGGGTTATGGGGGCCAGCACTGGATTGGCCCGAGCAGGCTTACCTGGGGTCCTGGGGGGCTTCTGGGGCTGCAGCAGTGGTGATCCTGCCACTCGGAGCCTGGCTGGCAACCAGAGAATGGCTCTGGCTGGCCAAGCTCTGGTTTTGAGCCATGCACGCTGCCCCCGCATGCGCCGCTCTGCTTTTTTATAGGCTTTTTTTTTTTTTTTTTTACCCCTGGACATCTGCATGCAGCCATAGTGATTAAAACCAAAATCCTCTTCTCCTCTGCCTTGAGATGTTGGCTTGGCTTGTTCTTCTTAGGCAGGGGTTTTCCAGGAGATTAATGACATTAGCAACTCTGAGGTGCTTTATCTAAAGAGCTTTACCCTTTGTTAGCTATGGAACACTGAAATTATGGTTGTGTCACCTCTTGGCTGGATGACTGAAAGTTATTTTTTGGTAATTTGTCTTCTTCCATTGTCGTCTTCTTCTCTGTAACTTACCAAAATTGGGCAAAGGATGCTAAGCATTTGCATGTTTTGCTGAAAACTCTGCTCTAAGTAGATTAACTACAAGATTATTTTATTTGAGTGGAAGGCCTTATACAGTGCTCTTCCTGCTACCACTACTATGTATTGGTATCTACCCAAACAATATAAGTATGCTTTTGAAAGGAAGGATGGCCTTATGATTAGGGACTGGACTGGGACATACAAGATTTGAGTTCAATTAGCTGGTAATCCACTGGATGACCTTGAGCAAATCACCAAGTTTCCCCATCTATAAAATGTGGATTACAATGATCATAGAATCATATAGAATTAGGGTTGGAAGAGACCTCGGGAGGTCATCTAGTCCAACCCCCTGCTCAGAGCAGGACCATCCGCAACTAGATAATCCCAGTCATTTCTCTGTCTAAGTAATGTAAGTTTTTTGGGGCAAGAACTGTCTTGTTCTGTGCATGAAAACTGTGCAGTTCCAAACTGAGGTCTCTAAATGCTCCTGCAGCTCTGAGAACTGTTCTGATTAAAGTGCTTGCAACATCTCATGTATCAGTGTCTCCGTATTTCAAGATGGTGGTGGGGGCACCTGGACTACAGGTTGTTTGATAAGCTTTATTTAAAGTGCCCCCACCACTGTTTTGAAGGGTGGGGATGCTAAATACACAGGATGTGGAGGCTACTGGAGCACACTAATTAGCAAGCTCCAGCAGACTCAAATAATTGAGTCTGCTCTGGCGTGGTTTAATTAGTGTGTAGGAGCAGCCTCCCCGCATGTGTACAGGCACCCATATATTGCAGGTGTCCCAATGCCCATGCAAGTAAAGTTGGGGGGAGGGGAGGGGGAAGGGGAGGCAAAAAACACAGGGGCTGAAAAACAGGAAAAAGAAACTTGATAAATAGGGAGGAGAATCAAAGTCAGAGCTGGAAAGCAGCTTCCCACTGCTAACGCCCCTGGGCTCCAGCCCAGAGTGGACAGTGAGGGGCAGGAAAGTGGAAGGCTCCCTGAGTGCAAAAACAAGGACATGAGAGTTGGGGAGGGGGTGGAGTCGACCATAGTGAGCAGCAGCACTGACTAACCTTAAAGGGACAGGCAGTCAGTTAAAACAAGCACAGCTGCATCAATAATAGCACCAATTAATGTCAGGATTGTCTTAACAAAGACAAGATGGGAAAAGATTTAACCAGTATTAAAACAAGTCAAGGCAGACATAATCTGCCTACAAGAATGTGGTATATGAGAGGAGAGGGAGTATAAATGCTTGGAGAAAAAGTGGAGATAGGGACTACATGAGAAAGAGGAGGCAGGGAGGAAGCTCCAACACATGCACACCCAACCCACCTGCATCCAACACACCCGCTGCGCCAGTGGCTCTATTCAGCATGTACAAAGCCGGCAGCAATATGGCGCTGAGAGACCTGGGCTGGCTCTGTTCAGCATGTATAAAGCCCAGTCTTGCAGCGCTGCATCACTGCTGGCTGTGGCTGCAGCTAAGGCACAGTCTGATGCCCCTGGCACCACGGGGAGTGGGCATGGGAGCAGGTGTGTAGCAGCCCTCACTCCACAAACCCACGCACAGACCACACATTCCCCCTGCCATTCCACATACCCCCAATACCCTCCTGCCACCTCCCATGGCCACCCACATCCATAAAACCCCTCATCCCCATGTCCCTACTTACCTGTGACAGCTCCCAAGTCACGATCCTTGCCATGTTTCTGCTTGCCCTGGCACAGTAAGGGTTCATGCCCCACGTGCTGGGGCAGCAGAAGCAGCATAGAGATGCTCTGGCCAGAAACCACAGCATCTCTCTTGGAGGACTGAATCCCGGCTTGCCCTGTTTTTTTCACCCAGGGTATTTTTTGACACTTGAAGAAATATTTTAAGAGTACCAAAGAATACTGGATATTGGTGAAGAAGAGGACAAGAGAATTGTTCAAGAAAACAAGCTGAAGAAATGTGGGGAGAAGAACTAAAGAACACAGAGAGCTACAAAGAAAGATGCAGGAGCTGCTAAAGGAAGCCGTAGAAGGAAGACAGGTATGAGGGGAGCTGGAAGAGACAAAGCAGGAGCTGGAAAGATGATTTAACATTAAGACAAAAGAGAAAATATTTTTAGCACAAGCACTGTGGGTGAAACAAAATGAAGAATGATCCTGATACGTTTTGGTCAGAGTAAAGAAGGCAAAAAGTGGCACAGATGGAGAAGATGGAGCCCGAGTGGAAAAGCAGGAGGATGTGCTGAAGGTGATGAGGAGATTCTATGAAGAACTATACCAGAAGAAGGAAACAGACATAAAGAAAATGAAGATTTTTCTGGAAGAGACTGAAGAAAAAATAGAGGAAGAGGAGATACAGAAGACAGAAATAAAAACAGGATTAAAGGAAGTGCAGGAGTGCTTAAAAAATTGTAAGAGAGGAAAATCTCCAGGAGCAGATGGACTAGCTGTGGAATTGTATAAGACAGTCTCACCATGGGTGAGGATAGACGTAGTAGAGATTTTTGAAGAAATAGTGGGAAAAGGAGAGGTGGGGAAAGACTTTACAAACAAAATAGTAATATTATTATTCAAGAAAGGAGAGAAAAAGCTACTGAAGAACTGGAGACCAATTACCCCACTAAATACAAACTACAAGTTATTGGCAAAGACAGTGGCTTTGAGAATACAGAAGAACCTGAAAAAAGTAATACGTGAAGATTAAATCTGAGCAATCCCAGGCAGGAGGATTTCAGACTTGATTTGGCTAATAAGGTATACACTGGCACATGTTCAGGGAGGAAATTAAATATGGCAGTAGCAAATTTGGATCTGGATAAAGCATATAATAGAGTGGATCATGATTTTATATCTGAAGTAAGGAACATGGGTTTCCCAGAGAAACTGGTAGGAGTTATACAGAGAGGCAGAAAGTCAAGTGCTAATAAATGGACATTTGAGTAGAGCCTTTAAAATCCAAACAGGGGTAAGACAAGGGTGCCCACTGTCACCAATAGTGTTTGTATGTGCAATGGAGCTGCTGGTACAAAGAATAAGGAAAAATAAAATCATAAGTGGGATAATGATAGCGGGAGGGGAGAGTTAAAGTGTGCACTCTAAGTGGATGACATCAATGTAGTGGTTAGAGACAAATTATCAACTGAAAGGGTACTACAACATACAATGGCATGTGGTGAAGCAACTGGGACTAAATTAAACAAAATGAAAAGAACTATAATGGGAATGGGAAGCTGGAGGGACTTAGAGAAGCTTGGACTGCAAGTAGTGGAGGGAGAGATCAAAGTTTTAGGGATCCCACCTGAGGCAGAAGGGAAAAGAAATAAAGTGTGGGAAAAGGTAACAGTGAGGGTTCAACAAGTATTATAGTTGCGGACAGGAAGGACACTGTCCTTTGCTGGAAAAGTGACAGCAGTTAAGGCAGTGCTACTGCTTATCCTTTTGTACACCGGAATTGTGTTTCCACTATCATGGTGGCAGTTAGTGAAAGTACAGAGGGAAATATATGTGTTCTTTTGGAAAGGCAAAAGAGAAAGGCTAGCCAGGATAGACCCGTATAAAGCAAGAGAGACAGGGTGATGGGGATGCCGGACATAGGGTTGTTTGTTTACACAAACTACATTAAGTGCCGTAGATAAAGCAGCAACAGAACGGGAAGGGAAACCATGCTTTAGCCCATTTTTGGCAGGTATGATCTTGAGAAGATGGGGAATGTATGGATACTCTTGGAAAAAGCTATGGGTGTGGCAACCTCCCATTCATTACATAAGAAAGGGAAGTTTTATAAGGAGGTACAAAATAGGAGAGGTGGGGTTGCAGGTCCTGAAAGTTCACAAGAGGCTGACAACAGTTGAGAGACAAGAGGGACAGGAAGGCATCAAGTGAGGGACCTTACAGAAGGACGAGTGAAGAAAGTGTGGAGGGACGTGGCTGACAAACAGAAAGGGGAGCACGCTGATCTAGCCTGTCTTATCATACAAAATATCTTGCTGGTGAGAGAGGGACAACATAGATGGAGCTTGGCAAAAACAGCAGTGTTCAAGGGAGAGGTGCAGGAATGAAGGAACAGAGGGGCATGTGCTTTGGGAGTGTACATATGCAAAGGTTATGAGGAAAAGGGTATGTCATTTATTAGTATCAAAAAAATAAGCCAGTCCATAACATGAGATAGTAATTTATTGGTTCATGCCAAAGGGGCCTGAGGACACAATATTAAGGGCACTGTTAGCAAGTATTAAAACCAGTATGTGGCAATTAAGATACCTCTGGGTTTTTAAGGGGCTGGCTTTCACTGAAAGAGAGTGCCTGAAGCCAGGGCTGCCTGAACTGAAATGCTACATTGATCAGGACAAGGAAGAAATTGGAGAAGAGGAGGCAGAGAAGAAATAGAGGAAAAAGGACTGGACATACTTGTTTCACTGAAGCAGAAGAGAGGACTGATGGGAGGGATGGAGAGTTTCAGGTGGTTACTGAAGTAATTGGGTTTTGGTAATTTTTTAGAGGGTGGTGAATTGATACTCATGGGGTTCTGTACAAAGAAACAGAGTTCTGTAAGGATTTTTTTGTGGGAAGTTGATGCATGTGTTTTAAGGATTTAATAAATGTAATTGTATGTTTTTGATAGTTGTTTTGCAATATGAAGTCTTGGGAAAACAACGATGCTCAGTATGTGAAGCTTTGTAAATGTAGAGTGATAAAGATGTTTTTAAAAAGTTCCCATTAGTATGTTTGTCCAATGTGAGCCATGTATTTTATAGCCATGCTCAGTGTTGGCTGTACTTCCTCAGCTTTGTAGTTGGTTTCCATTGCTGAGCACATGGTGCTTTTGGCAGATTCAATTATAGACAGTGAACTTAGTAGGATTTCCTTGTATGTGATTATAAGATGGGGGGGGTCTCCATACCAATTGAGGGAAAACAACCTTGTCATGTATTCAAGTAAATATGGCAAATGAATAATGATGATGTTTATTTCAGTCCTGTGGGCATTCTTGATGTTCCTTATACCAAATCCCACTGCAGTACTTCTAAACTGGGGGTTAGCAACCCATGGCCCATGGGCTGGATCTGGCTCATGGAGCCATTTTATCTGGCCCAATGGGGCTGAGGGTTTTAGTGGCATGGACTTTTGGACTGGTGGGGGTGGTTCCCACGCAGGAGCTGGGTGGCAAGAAGAAGCAATGGTGGTGAGGAACAATAAGTGCATTTGTAGTGGTGGTGGCAGCAGCATGGACCAGGTTGGAAGCAGCCCACACTTGAGGCTAACCGTGTGGCTAAAGCAGACTCTGCTCCACCACATTGCTGACCCCCTGCTCTAGACTGGTGGTTTCTCTTATGTTGTATCTGTGGGATCCTCCCTGTTGTCACCTCATCCCTACGGTTTTATAAAAGGTTTTAAGTTTCATCACCACAACAAGACCACTTCTATAAATGCAAGTTTCTTTGATACTCTTCTTCGATTCACACTCTAAGATACGTAGGATTTTGCACATATAAGGAGTCCAAAAGTGTCTGCCCACAAATACTGAACATATTTTTAAATCAGTCAACTTTTACACTATAGTAGTTATTTATATGCATCTCAAGCCAGTGCTAAAAATGAAGTTGGCCCAATATATTGCATCACTGTATAATGTACTGGATTGTAAATCATGACTAAAATCAAGAATGGCCAAGATATCCTTAGTTATGATAATTAACACTTTGTTTTATGAATACTTCCACCACTTCCTGTAAAGTATAATTCAATATGAGTAAAGATAGCAGAATCTGACTTACTGTTACTCAAACTTGACAGCCAATAGACAACTGAATACTAAAGGGAAAGAGTGTGGGGGTCAGATGACCCCAGTTAAGTGCTTGTCTAGTCTCCTCTTAAAGACCTCCAAGGTAGGGGAGAGTACCACTTCCCTTGGAAGCCCATTCTAGATTTTGGCAACCTTCACTGTAAAGAAATTTTTCCTAATGTCTAATCAAATCTGCTTTCCATCAGTTTATGGCCATTGTTCCTAGTAACCCTGAGGAGCGCCCTGGTAACCAGTATACCCTATTCCTTGCTGGCCCCCTCTGATGAATTTGTAGACAGCCACAAGTTCCCCTCTCAGCCTTCTTTTGCAAAGGCTGAAGAGATCCAGTTCCCTCAATCTCTCTTCATAGGATCTTACCTGTAGGCTTATAACCATAATTTGTCATACATTTTGATAGAAAGCACTGTGAAATAGGGGCAACTTTTTCTTCTGCGTTTATAAATTTAGCACAAAGCAACCTGAGATGTTAGGTTGATGAGAGTGGCTAAAAGCAACTTCCATAATAAAATAATAAAGAGGATATAGTAAAAAGTTACTGTTCACAGCAGCTACTTTAGCATAATCAGCTTAATAAACTTGTATTTGTTTTGTTTTAGTAATTATTATACCTGGCAAAAAAGGCAGCCTATTCTTTTGTGTTATAATTTTTTCAAATGAACAAACTGATGTCAAAAATATTTGTAAAAATAAACATTTTCCCCCAGGAAATGGTGGAGTTAGTCATTTAAAAGGAAGAGGGTAAGACTATGGGAGGAAAAAAAGATCAGCTATAAGAAAAAAACAAGAAAAAATCATCTGTAATGACTGCTTGTCATGATTCTGCAGGGCTTCATTTTGTCAGCTATGCTGGAAAGAATATTAAGGTTCAAACAGCTGTTCTCATAATTTTTCCTCTTTAATATCAAAGAATCTGTTCTCATAAACTCTTTTCATGTTAGAATACCCAAAACTATTCCCACTAGCCATCTCTTTAGGGGAATAGTTAATATAATTGTTCAGAACAAGATTTAGATGTGCACATCAAACTATTTACCATTAATGGATTTCTTGTTATGGTTTAAGAAATGGATATTCTAATATAAAAATAAAACACAAAAAGCCATTAAAACTTCAAAATTAGTAATAAAGTGACTTATTTTCCATATTTTTTCCACTTTATTTCCAAATAACTAACTTCCTTCCACCTTATGATGCTTCTTGGTAGATAAGAATACCAGAAGAGGGCAGCTCCCAGAGTATAGTTTCATAGTTTGTAGGGTCTGAAGGGACCTGAGCAGATCATCAAGTCCGACCCCCTGCCATGGCAGAAAAGAGTACTCATCTATCCTCCTCTTAAAGACCCCCAGGGTAGGAGCCAGCACCACTTCTCTTGGAAGTTGGTTCCAGATCCTAGCCACCCTGACTGTGAAGTAGCACCTCCTGATATCTAACCTAAACCTACCCTCTGCCAGCTTGTGACCGTTATTTCTGGTCACTCCTGGTAGTGCTTGGGGGAACAGGGACTCCCCCAATGCCTGCTGATCCCCCCTGACTAGTTTGTAACAGATCACTAGATCCCCTCCGCAGCCTTCCCTTGTGGAGGCTGAACAGGTTCAGGTCCCTGAGCCTCTCCTCATAGGGCCTGCCCTGCTGCCCCTGATCACGCAAGCACTGGTCATGGTCACTGCAGTCCACTGCACTGTTTCCAACACTGGCAAATATCACTTGTCTCAGAGGAAGGTGCAAGAAAGTGTGTGACAGGTGAACATTGGCTCACCATATATACTTTCCATTCTCCTTGAGCTTAGGGATGGATTGTGCCATGTAGCACCCAGGATTGTCACTCTTGAAGATGCAAGATCCCATAAAGTACATAGTTTTTAAAAGATTCTTTGTATGTGAAATCCTGCCCTTTCTGAACTCAATGGCAAAACACCCATTGACTTAAATAGGGCCAAATTTAACATGCCTAGTTCTCTTCACTTTTCCTCATATGTCATGCCTTCCATACACTTTATCATTTTGGTCATTGACTTCTGGACCCTCTCTAATTTTTCCACAGCTCCAATATAACCTTCTTGCAGGTAAAATGACTTCATCAGGCATCCTGAGATAAAGAAGCCTTCTTCTGCTGTTTCTTTACCCTCTGTCTCTATAATGCTGTCCAGTAATGGAACATATTGATGTTGGCTACTAAATATGACAAAAGTAGCTATCATTAAAGGCATGCCCAAGTTAACTGCAATCACTATCCTGCGTTGCCACTACTATCCTACTAAAAATGGTCCCAAAAATAAAGGGAAAATTCCCCTCCCCTTTATACTGGCTTAAGTGAAAACAAAATTACCCGCTCCCCCTATCTTTTTAACAGCTGCTATGGTGCTTACTAAAGAGCTTGCAGCAGGTGGTACCATCTCTAGCTGCAAAATTCCAGCCTAAACAATTCTACTTCCCAGCTGTAAACAAGTTTTGAAAATATGATGGTGACTCAGCCTGTTCAGCTGAACTATTATTATCATCATCATTATTATTATTATTAATCATTAGTATTAGAGGAAATAGGCACTGCTCCTCCTTTCCACTGATCAGCAACTATGAGCAATGCCTCTTCTAGTCTGGCAGATGACTAATTAACTGATAAAACATAGGTAATAGTGGGTGCATCTATATGTGCTATTAGCATGAAGCAATAAACTCCAGCGCAATTTGCACCAGAGTTTATTGCTCCTAGACAAGCTGTTTGAACATGTGCCCGGGACTGCAGCACATTGAGCTGGAATGGAGCATCCCCAGCTGGCAGGGGGCCCCAGGGGTCAGCCTGTGAGCCCATGGTTGCTATGACTTGGCTCAATGTGCTCTGGAGGGACTGGCTGGGGCATGAGGGTGCTACAGTGTGGGGCTAGCCAGCAGGTATCCCCGCACTGTAGCACCCTTGTGCCCCAGCCAGCCCTGGTCAACATCTATGCATATGTTCTGGTGGAGTAAATAACTCCACTATAGGATAGTATTTGTGTTGGGCAGTACTATCCTACAGTGGAGGTAATTAATTTACTCCAGCCTAACAGCCCTGCACATGTAGATCCTGATGCTTTACTGTGGAGCTAATTAGGTAACCTCACAGTTAGTGTCTCATGTACATGCTCCCACCAGGTACAGTTCTGGTCCCTTGTGTTCAAGAATGATAAATTCAAGCTGGAACATATACAAAGAAGGGCTGCTAAGATACAGGGGAATGGAAAGTGATAGATATGAAAGGAGACTAAAACAGCTTTACTTATTTAGCCTGACAGGTATAAACCGTATCAGCTGGAAATAAGAGGAAGGTTTCTAACCATCATAGCAGCAAGATTTTGGAACAGTCATCCAACAGAACTAGAAGAGGCAAAAAAACCCCAAACAAAAAGACCGAACCCCCCGCCCCACATACACACACCAACCCCACCCCCAGCTAAACCAAAGACAAACCAAAAAAAACCTAACTGATTTTAGAATGGTGCTTGAAAATTTCTCAAAGGTATTACATGGTATGGGGGTCTGAAGTAGCAAGGGACTGGATCCAGTGACTCAGGAGATCCCTTCTAGTCCAAAATTTCCACCTGCCAAATGTGCAATGTGCACTGCTACCTTTTGCCTGTCTCAGGATGGACTGAGGAAAGATGGGATCATCACAAAGAACTGGCAACACCAAGTTAACAATAAGAATCATAGGATCGTAGAAAATTAGTGTTGGAAAGGACCTCAGGATGTCATCTAGTCCAACCTACTGCTCAAAGCAGGACCATCTTCAACTAGATCATCCCAGCCAAAGCTTTGTCCAGCTGGGTCCTAAAAACCTCCAAGGATGGTGATTCCACAACCTCTCTGGGTAACATGTTCCCATTGGTGATGTATAGGGGGTGCACGCAGGTGCATGTGCACCCTGTGAGATTGGCAGTGCACTCTCTGAAAGAAGTGCCGCTGATGCTACCAGCAGTGCCTGCGGGTGGTTGCTGCTTGCCTCTCCCTCCCTCTCACTGCCAACACTGCCAGTGGCATCTGTGGGTGGTCACTGACCACCATTGGCTGCCGCCACCGGCAACATCTGGGGGTGGTCACTGACCATCGGTTGGCACTTGCCATCCCCTCCCACTGCCAACACTGCCATAGCCACCTGCGGGAGCTCCCCGCTTAGCCCGCCTCCGCCGCTGAAACTGCTGTGGCTGCCTGCAGGAGCTCCCATTCACTGTCGCCACACCCCTGCCACCGCCACTGCTGCCTGCAGGTGGTCGCTGTGCCCCCCCACCAGCCTCTGGGGGAACGCATCGCTCATGCCTGTTCAAGTGTTTTACTACCCTCCTAGTGAGAAAATTCTTCCTAATATCAAACCTAAACTTCCCTTGCTGCAACTTGAGACCATTGCTCCTTGTTCTGTCATCTGCCAATCTGCCACCATTGAGAACAGTCCAGCTCCATCCTCTTTCAAACCACACTTTGGGTAGTTAAGGGCTGCTATTAATTCCCCTCTCAGTCTTCTCTTCTCCAAACTAAATAAGCCCAGTTCCCTCAGCCTCTCCTCATAAGTCATGTGCCCCAGCCCCCTCAACATTTGTATACCATACTTTTATAGTCTGTTCTCTCATATTCCCCTTCTTCCCCATCCCCCATGATATAGTAGGTGATGCCAAATGCTGATGTTTAAAACTAAGACACACTGAGATACAGCTTGGAGAATCTTTCTATATATAAATCAAAAAACCTTTTATTTGTAAATATTAGGGCCCAAGTCCTTAACTGGTGAGAATCAGCACCACTTCACTGAGGTTCCAGAAGGGGCTTAAAGCATTAGAAACCAGTTCCTTTCTCTATAATCATCATTTCCAATCAAATGCCAAGAGAAACTCTAAGTCTGTAATAACAGCTATGTATTATTGATATAAAAAGGTGTAAAAGTATGCACCTGAGCCCTTACAGAAAGCATAAAAAGAAAGATCCATGTCCAAATTGTTTATTGTGTAATCTAATGCAAACAAAATATGATCCTTAGGAATCCTTACTGAAATGTGTAGTTCCTGAGCCTGTAATTCAGAACATGTTTGCTAAATATCATTCCGTCCGTTTTTCTAACTTGCTGAATATTAGACCTACAAGAACAAAAGATATGCAAGTGTAGGCAATAAATAAACCAATCTAAAAATACTAACCAAAGACAATAGCAGTGTCAACCTGACATAGCTTTGGAAGGTTTTATAATTCATCTTGTTATTTTGAAAAAAAACTTTGTGCAGCTGTGCACTTAGTTTGGAGTCTAGGTAAATGTGTTGTTTTTATACCTCAAAATTTTCCATCCTTGGTTTGAAGAAAGCCTTGCTCCCCATTTTGTGAAACATTGCTATAGAGTCCCCATGCTGAAAAGTGGGTGCTTAAAGACACACAGATGTTTCTGCTTTTGCTACGTTCCCCCTCTTTCTGCTGATACCTGACATGCCCACCCAGGGGCCATCTTTGTAAAATATACAAATAGATTTCTTCTTTTCTTTGGCTTTTGGCTTCTTTACCATAACTTTTCCCTGTAGGCCATGTAGGATACCATGTCCATTATCAGGACTATAATAGCTGCTATGGCAATAAAAGCATACTAAGACACTGTACACTTTCAAGTATAAAGAAAAAAGGAGGCTCAGGAATGAAAATGCTCTGATTATTTCATAACTCACAGGACTGACCAAATTCTTAGCTATAAAAATGGCACAGCTGCATTATTTTCTCTTTAACACTAGATCAGTGAACTAGATCTAGCAAGAAGTGCTAGAGTTTCATAAGATTCTTAAAAGAAATTGTGTACTACTAAAATTGCTGCCTGCTCTGGCACTACATTCAGTAAAAATGCAATGAAATTCTCGAAGTACCTATTTTCTAAATTCCAGTGCAGAAATTTAGTTTGATCATTAGAGGCAGGGCATGAAGAGCCATCTTCATATTTACATGTATGAGAGACAATGCATGCATAAATAATACACTATGGAGGTATATTTTATCTCTGGTGGACTGCAAGCAATGAGCAAAGGATATGGACCATGCACTTGCCTATTCTTTACTTAAAGTCTTATAGGCTAATTCTGGCCTTCATCCTTGCATACAGATGCCACACTGGAGTTGCAGAGTCCACAGGAAAATTGCTGCAGTAATTCAGGACCACTGCCAGCAGCCTTGCACACTCACCACTCCAGCAGATGCTGGCACAGATCCAGTCTGATGAGGATTCTGCACTGCTCAGTTTCCCACTGCCAGCCTTGGTAGGGACTGAACAAAGCTGGTGGCAGCTTCTGCCCTGTGGCGGTTTAGAATCCAGAGGATACATTCATCCTGCTGGGCTGGACTTTCATTGCTGTGTTTCTCAGGAATAGCACACTGAGTCCCTTCACATATTAGCAAAAAATACCCTGGGATGCAACAAATGCTCTTATCAGAATAATGTTACATGTTATTTAGGACTAAATCATGCCCGGCAAGTACATGTTGGCACTGACCCACAAGAAGCTCTGGCAGTAGCGTGACTCAAGCCAGATGGTGCGGAGAGTGTGGGGACTAGTGTCTTGGCTTCCCTTAGCCCCTGATGGTGTGGCTTGTGGCATATGCTCAGAAGGAAAGGATGGGGAGTGCAGAGTGTGTGACTGGTACTTATGCAGAAGCTTCATGCAACCCTTCATAGATAGGGCAAGTTTGGTTCCTGATTTAAAAACCTGTAGGGACAGGAGTGTTTCAGAAAAAAAAAATACAGATATGGATTGCTCATTGGCATTTTGTTCTGAAAATTTCTAGATTTGTGGATGTTCTTATATATAGTTCTGCAAACTGAGTTTGGTTTTGTGTTTGTCTCTTTTTACAAGGTGCATATATATGGAAGAAGGAAGAGAGAGCAAGTGAGTGAGACCTTGGCTCTTATATTATTAAAGCAATTAAAGTGTTTTCTCTTCAGTGTCAACCACCATACTTGCATTTTTCTAAAGCTCTGGCTGATGTTTGCATTTTTTACTCTTTAATCTTTAATTCTCTTGGCAGCCTAAAAAAGGGCACAGATTACTTTAAGGGAGATGGAGGGGCATTATTTTAGTTACAAGTCATCAAGGAAAACTTGCAAGATGTAAATACTGTATAATTCTGTAGTCTACCAATTGAAAAACAAATTCACTCCTGGGTTTGCAAAATCAGAAACTGTAGCCAGAACACAAGTTGCCGGGTTTCATCAAAACCAAACCTGCCTTTGCTGCTTGGTGATCTAGTAGATAGTTTCTTGATTACTTCCTCTTTATTAATTACTATAACAATCTCTTAAGTTTGATTTCACAAAAGAACTATGTTGAGGAAAGTGCTGAAAACTGGCAAAACCGCATTAATGCCAATGAAGGTAATCTCTACTGAGCTGCATCTGGTGCAGTCATTTACACCTATGTGAAGTACTGGCAGAGGGGTATCCAATGCTGCCCAGACCTGTTTAGCATTCTGCATAGGTACCTAAGGAGTGAGGCAATACATGCTCAGATTTTGCTCTACCAGTCTCACTGAGAAACTGATTTTATCTCTGCATTCACCTTCACATGGAACCACTTAGTGCAAATGTACTAGTTCTAAAAGTTTAATATTCTACCCTTTGGATACTGAACTCATTTGCCAGTGTAAGCAAGGACTACATTTGCCTGTAATTCAAACTGTGCTGAATAATCAGATATGGCAGCAGCATGGGAAAACAAATAGCTCTGTTTTATCCCGAGAACATGGGCAGCACGGACTGTGCTTATCAATCTTCTTCATAGTTCTAAAAACCAGACCTCTTCAAAGTTCCCTCTTTTCTGACAAGAAGTCCAGATCTCTTAATTAGTCTCATCATTTAAAATTTCGAAGACCAGGTAATGTTACAGTCGTCCTTACCCCGTCTTTTCCAAGTCATCAAATATCCTTCCTAATGGATCATCAGAACTCATCAGAACTGCTGGTTATGGTATTCCAGATAGGGTCAAATTAGCGCTTCTCACAGTAACACTATCACCTCTTTTGTATTTTCTCCCTTTATTAATAAACCAGTCTTATGTCTTTTCCAGAAGAGCTATGCATACGGTTGTTGTTAAGCTAAGGGAAGATGTATGTTGAGACTGTTGTGGAAGAGATAGCTCCCACCATCAAGATATAAAGGTTTTTAATAAAATTAAAGAATGGGGAATAAAGGCATGAGCTCAGTAAAATGAAATATTCTTCCTTTCATGAATTTTCCCATTTGAGCTACCCTTTGTGTGAAAACATGAGACCTCCTGTGAAAAAGTCTTACCTTTTTAAGCAGATGGTAGAGGGTCAAGGCTGCTGTGTCCAGTTGTTAAAGAACCAGGAAGGCTCTCTGGCTCCTGTACAAAAATATCAACAAATATATTAAATTCTGGCTCAGTTTGAATTTAGTGTAAATGCATCATAACAGCTCTGACCGGGCCTCGTTATTATTTTTTTTTAATCTGGTCAATCGGGGCATAGTAGCTCAGATCCTTTGCTCTGCCCACCTCCTTTGAATGTAGACATCAGGGAGCCAACAAGGAGCAGTCTTCACGCTGGTCCTGGTACAGAAGCCTGGAAGCTGTCTGGAGCCAAGCCAGCTGATACCAAAAGCCTTTTGTCAGATGGGGACAGGTAAGGGGCAGCTTCCCAATGCTCTGGACCACACCTCAGCTGGGGTAAAACTCTAAAACTTCATTGATTGCAATGGGGTGGCATCAGTTCACAGCAGCTGAAGATATGGCTCTAGAGCTCTATTTAAAATCCTTTCTTCAAACTATTCCTTCCTCACTCGTAAAATTGTAGCCATTAACAAGCTTAAGATGAATAGGTTATGATAATATCTGTAGTACTCCCCGAACACCCTTTTACTTATTTGAAGAAATGCTTTGGCTCCATGATAATTAGCGGGTTTAAAGGACCACAAGTGCATCTTTATCATAGATACCCTTCCCTTATTCTCTTAGCTATATCTTTGAGTAAAGGACAGAAAGGAGATTTTTAAAAGTACAACAGGTAGCTGGGAACCAAAGTTCTCGCTGCTCACCAGTGGCATTAGCTACTGAACTGCCATAGGTACATTTGAACACCTACTTCATACATTATGGGTAAAGGTGTCCATACCTATAGTTCCCAGCACTGCCCATTATTAATCCAGACTTCAACTGCTTAAGATATTGCCCAGTTTCAGCCTTTTACATTCAAATCTTCCAGGCCAGATGTCTATCATAGGTTATTCTTTGTTTCTTTTTTTAAGATTCAGCAAAAGATGTCAGACATTTCCAGGAATGAAAGTAGAGAGATATAAGGTGGTTGGACCATGTTAAAAATGATGAAAAAATAGAAATAAAATTATATGTGATCAGGTAATTAAGGACTATCAAAACAAATGCACCTGGAACTGAATGAAGGTTGCAAAGGTAACCGCAACTCAGGCATTTCCTAATTTTTGAGTGCTTGACTTAGCTTTATAATATACCTTTATTGTAGGCTTTGTGTGCATACGCACTCCATGTTATTGGCAACAGGCTGTGTTAATTACAGTTTTTCACCAATTTGTTTAATTTGTATTTAGCTTTGTTCTGAAACATATGACAGGTTTTGCTTCCTAAATATTACATCTTGAAGAGGAAGGTTTCATAAAATTCTGACAGTGAATTAATATCAAGTGACTGCTGCATTCTACAGCACAGACCCTCGGTAGAGCACACCATTCACCTCTGTGCAGTAATTAGTTACATTAAATGAGCTCTGTAGAAATGAGGCTCCAGCCTGCATTGATTTTACTCACCCGCAGGATGCAGAGGAATTTTAAAATAAACTAATTAAATTTGCTGTGGCTCAGCAGAACGATCAATGTGCTACAGACAGTGGAGCCTATTCAGCACTTCCAGCCCTGACAGGCATTCTGATGTGTTGCCTGTGCAAAATAATGCTATGTGGTCTGATCTGGGGGAGGGGAATCTATATCTATAGGGAAGGTTGTTTACAGTGGATAGAGATTTTAGACAAGGATATAAACAGAAGCATTGAAAAATCTGTAAAACGTACAGTGATTTGCTAGATGAATAAGCCAGCACTTTCATGCTTTCCAGTAATGCTGGGGTTGGACATGTGCTCTTTAACGTTCTTAAACTGTATAAAATGTGCCAAGCTATAACTTATGGCTAAAGCCAAGTGAGCAACAGGTTTTCTATGCCAGGAAAGTTTTAGAGGTTTCAGAAATGTTCCTTTTGTAAACTGGAATGAAACTAAGGCCCTTCAAAGATGTCTGCATAAGATGAGAGCCACCCCTACCAAGTAGCCAGTATCTAACAGCCCAGAAGTTAGGGCATCATCTGGAATGTGGAAAATAAAATTTAAGTTCAGAGTGTGAAATAAGCCAGAGAAAGGACTTGAACTTGATCTTACTGGGTGCATCTACACATGAAATTAATGCGATGCAATAACGTCTGGGGCATATTGCATGTTTACACACACGCCCAGGACCATGGTGTGCTGAGCCATGTTAAAGCAGCCCCAGCTGGCAGGGAGACTGGGGGGTCAGATTGCCTGCCTGAGGCTGCTCTGACTTTGCTCAGCATGTTTCAGGGGGGCTGGTTGGGGCACGAGGGTGTTTTAGTGTGAGGGCTAGCTGGCAGGCAGCACCTGCACTGAAGCACCCTTGTACTCTAGCCAGACCTGCCAGCATCTACTCATGCACTGTGCACTAAATAACACCGCCACAGGATAGTACTTTTATTTACTTATGGCAGAGTTAATTAGTTTACTATGGACTAATAGGACCGCATGTGTGGATGCTGAAACTATTGCAGAGCTTATTAGGCAGCTCCAAGGTAAAAAAAAGTTTTATGTAGATGTGCCCACTATGTCTTAAACTGGTCTTAAGAATTAGGTCCTGCTCTGCCACACACATACTTTCTTGTTTTGGTGAGAAAAACATTCTTAGCAGAAGATTCATTGTAACTTGCAAATTCCCACAAGAAGTCTTTGTTCACACTAAGCAGCATTTTCCAACCTAAATAGGGTTGCTGGAAAGTTCCTAAGAAGTAAGTTCCACCTACTCTTCCTTTAGAAGCTGTATTTCTTGCTTTTAAGCACAATGAAATAGAACCTCAAGAAATGCACCTTGTCGCAGTCATGATAATCTGAACTAGCTGGGGACTTGCTCTCCATAGTTCATAACATGCATCTGCTCACAACCTTGAAAACTTCTTTTAAATAGTATGAACACTTATCACTTGCAGAATAACATTACTTTAGTACTCAGAACAGGATTTATTTTCATGTAAGTTATTTCTGTATGTGTAAAAAGCATCAGGCTTTTTACCTGTGCTTATATGAGTCAGCCTGGCCTCATGAATAGAGCACTAGACTGGGACTCAGGGGGCACACCTCAAAACTGTTTGAGGAGCTGCAAACCACATGCGGCACACATGCAACCATTCACCATGCTGCATGTGGCACCAACATTTAATACCAGGAACTCCTGGTATAAAAAAAAAAACTGCTGCAAAAAAATGGGGCAATGCCCAGCTTCTTTTAGGCCTGTTTTTTTTCTAACCCCAGGATCTACTGTGGTCAAAAAATGCCCTTGAACTCTAAAGTAGCAGTGCAGGAAATGTCTGTATGTGCAGCATATGGCACCACAGATGGGTCTGCAGCACCACATATCAGCACTTGTCTGGACGTGCTCAGGATGTCTGAGTTCTCTTCCTGAGTCTGCTGGTGATACTGGGCAAGTAATTTGACCTCTCTATGCCTCAGCTTCCCTATGCATAACATAATGTTAAAGATACCTGTTTCCTTTGTAAAACATTTTGTGATCTATAACAGTTACTGTTACAATATGTAAATAAAAGGCCTGGTTCTTTCTCATTTATAGGAAGGCTATTTTACAGTGAGCCACTTGAAGCTGTCTGTATACTATCTAAGTGATGTAAAGGGGCCATCTTGCACTTGAAAATCAGGCTTAAAACTTCTTGGATTTTCTTTTCAACCTTTTTCATACTGATATAACACATTAAAATATGATCAATAGATTTCATAAAACTAACAACTTTTATATTTATTTCCTGTAATTTAAGCATGCATTCAATAAAAAGAGCCCCTGTCCTTTCCTGCAGATTTAGACAGAGACTGTGGTGCAGGAAAAAAAAAATCATTATAACTAGCTGGTATCCAAAAAATATGAAACCTTCAGAATCTGTCCACCATTTCCCTTTCTCGTCTTGGAAACACAGTGTGCTATCATTGCTCATGAAACTCTCTATTTGATTTAGACCCTTTTGTGGGCAAGCTATTCTAAGAAGATGGACCTTTTCACTCTTGCATAGCTGCAGTAACTTCACTAAGATGCTTTCCAGATTTTGAATTAAGACAGCAAACCTTTCTGATGAAGGGCCTTATCATTTCATATATTACGCCTGCAGAGTTTAAACAATACCAGTAACCAAAAAAAAAAATTTGATTGCCACCAATTATTTTTAAGTATTTTGCCCAACAATACCTTAAAAACATTAGCCTGCAAGGTTAAGTACCAACATTCAAAAAGTCTAAGTCTGAATTGATTAATTCTTTGCAGATTAGTCTAAAATGAACTGATAAGCAAGTGAATAGACATTCACTTTTGATTCTAGAAATGTAGCCACATGCCAGCAGTGGCTCAGTCCAGAAACTGGGGTGCCTTAGAGCATGCCTCCCTGCTCAGCTAGAGCAGACAGCTTGGGTCAAGGCTACCCTGCCGACCCTGTGAAGGTGCAAAGCATCAGGGGATGAGGGGGACTGAGAGTTAACTTGCATCTGGAGGGGAACTGGGACAGAAGTTCAATAAACTGATTTAACCTAAATCAGTTAAGTCTAATTCTATAGCCAACCAGGTTTATCTTAAACTGGTTTTGGCCATTTTGAAAGTGATTTATGTGTACTGAACTTCAGTTGTGTTAGAGATTTGAACCAGTTTAACCCATATGAGAGTCTGCATATGGCCCATATCTGTTAACATTGAAGCATTCCTTAAATCTTTTCCCTATAGTATTTTATTTCCCCCCTCCTTCTAACAGTAGCAGGGTTTAGGCCCAGATAAAAATCTTAATTTTCAAAGAGAATATAAGAACCTCTCTATACCTGAGGAACTGCACTATTTGCTTTTAGTTTTAGTTAGATTTTCAAATTACTCCAAAACAAAGGTAAAATCTATCTGAATTTCAAATGGTGCTGATTTGGAGAAAGAGTTTCAGGAAGAGATGGATATCTGGAAGGCAGATGATACTAGCATAAATTTTCAAGGTTCAGCTGAAGCCAATGAAGCTGCACAGATTAATAGCAGATGAGGATTTGGCCCTGAGATTTGGACAGGCTTGGAGCCAGACAGTTCTACTTTTGAACTAAAGATCAGTCCCAAGTGCAATCCAACCTGAGAAATAAACAGATCTACAATGAAACCATTGTCACACATTTGCACTATAAGTTTTATCAGTTATGAGGTGCACATAATTCAGTGCATTTTTGCTTTCTACCAACACTGTGAGCTCAGTTGTTAACACCATTGGGAAATACTGCCTATCCAGCTAATCTCAGCAAAGCTCTAACACCCAAAACAAACAGAACAACACTTGCCAACACAAATCTATTTATTGTAAAAGCTATTAAATTACTTCTGCATTATGAATGACTGGATTAACTCAAACACATTTTAATTCCCAACAGTTAAGTAGCACTACTTGTGCAATGAGAGGAAAAGGGTACAGCCTACAGAAATTTCCTTTACACTAAAATAATCCATGGCAAATTCATGGCACAAAAAGCACAAGTAAAGTCTACTGATTCATAAAAGACATGTTGGCATTGCTGCTACTAATCTGAATAAAAGGTAAAGAACATTGTGCCAGTCTTGGTTGCTACTATTAGGTTGCAACATGAAAGATTAAAAGTTCTCTAAGCATTGGAAGATCCTGGATGTCTGCGGCCTAAATTATACAGTACACTGTTCAATCATTTATGGAAATCAAGGTTAGCAGTGTCAGTAATGCTGGCTTCAGAGGGAATGGTTCTCATTGTCTTGGCAGGAAGTAACTTAGCTACATTAGTGGCACTGATGAGAGAGGAGAAAAGAATTAAAATGAAAAAAGACAAGGAAAAGGCAAAAGGTAAAAATATGAATACATCAATATTTTCACAGCTTGCTTAAACAGACCTATTAGAAGCCAAAGAGGCTTGTGTTCTGGGAAACACTAACTGTGTTAGACAGACAGATAACTGCTGAAGTAAATGAAAATATATAGTGTCTGACTTTTACTCATGGTAGCTCAAACAGTTTATCCAATTGTATAACTAGGATCAAAATAAATTGTTAAGATGAAAATTAGTGCTGAGGTGCTTGCAACATTTTGCAGAGTGCAGCAATATAGGCCTGTCATTAACATTCCCTCTTTTTAACTACAACTTGTTTCCTTTGTAGTCACTCGGTGAGGACAGATCTGGAAGCTGTTTTCTTGATGCTGTCAAAAGGAATTTTAATTCATTGTCTGAAAGATATACCACCTGCTATTTTATTTCTATAATTTATTATGTAATGAGTGCCTATAAATTCTTATGATTGCTTAAAAGGCCTGTTAAATGAATTGCTGGCATTTTTCTTCTTTGTTCATCAGCAAACAAGGAACATTTTGGTTCACTATAAGTTTTTTCTCTCTCTGTGGTCATAGACAAAGTAAAAGGATTCTTTGGTGTGATTATACTTACCCAATGCTAATATATGAGTTTGGTCCCTAAGGGTGTGTGCAGATGAAACAGGGGCCCTAAACAGAAGCACTGGGTTTTAAAAAACACCACTTCAATTTAGGGCTGATTAAACCCCTATGTTGTGCACACACCCCACTGATTTACCTACCTCTCTGGCAGGGAGGGGAGGGCAAGCTGCCAGCAGGCAGAGCAGTCCCTGGGCTGTGGGGGGAGGGGGTTTCCCGCCACAGCAGCAGCGGGCCCCCCCAGGCAACACCTGCTCACAGGCACCGGTCTTGGGCGGTTTCAGCAAAGCACCGGGCCCCACACAGCTCAGGCAGGCAGCCAGGCTCCAGGGGTAAAATAGGGGTGTGTGTGTGTGTCAGTCTCAACGCTTTTCTTGGTTGAGCCTGAATCCCTGGGCAGCTGCCAGGCTGCTTGCAGGGCTTCCTGCAGAGCCATGGAGCTGCACAAAGCCTGGTGCTTTGCTCCTCGGCTGTAGGGGCAGCAAACTAAAACTCCTCAAAGGAGTTTTAGTTTGCTGTGCCCCAAGTCATTTAAGGCGCGTTACACCGCTGACTTTCCTACAACAGCTGGAATTAAGGTGCAATATGCCACCAATGCGTGCAAACACTGACACCACTACAGCAGTGCAAAATCATTTAGCCCACTTTAAAGTGTCATGCACACACGCTTCTTGTTTCATCTATACATGGCCTAAGAAAAGGGCTTCATAAGACCCTCAAAACTAACTGAATATTATTGCACATGTGCAGATTGCAATTTTTGCCATTCTCCCTTAGAAGCTTTGACTTTCAGTTGTCAATGAAACTGGTAGTCTCTATATGAATATAGATTGAATGGGTGCATCTCATTAAGTGTGCATGTGTGGCTTGTGGTGCATGTAAAGTGTGCATGTGTGGCTTCCAGCCAGGCTCTGAGCAGCTGGCTCAGCACTGCTGCTGTCCCGGGAGGCCCCAGGACCCCACAGGTGCTTGCCCCAGCCTCCCCTATCTGACCCAGGTCACTCTGTCACACACTGGGGCACATTGCAGGGGCACATCCAGGGACAAAAAGCAGCAGCACATATTTGTGAGAAACGTGTGTCCCTGCACATGCGTGCTTTTAGATGCACCCACAGGCAGGAAGAGAAGATCCCATGGAAATTCCTCTTCACAACAGGAGTGGTCAAAACAAGCTGATTTCTTTAGTCCAAGGGAGCCCAGTAGACCTAAACACCCTTTTCTGTGAGGTGGCGATTACTTGAAACTATGGCTAGGAAGAGGCATTCAAATCCAGTGCTGGAACATGTGGCAAGAAGAGTGTACAAGCATTCTAGATCTCTAGGTGGAGAGCAATAAGTCACTTCCAAGGTGAGCTCTCCAACTCAGGGATGATAAATGAGCAATTGTCTCAAGTTGCAACAAGGGAAGCTTAGGTTAGATATTAGGAAGAACTGGTTCACTAGGAGGGTAGTAAAGTGCTGGAATACATTACCCAGTGAGACGGTAGAATCTCAATCCTTGGTGGGTTTTAAGACCCAGCTAGACAAAGCCATGGGTGAGATAATGTAGTTGGGGATGGTCCTGCTTTGAGCAGGGGGTTGGACTAGATGACTTCCGGAGGTCCCTTCCAACCCAATTTTCTATGATTATTTGATTTTATGATAGGGAACTGCACTTCTCCTTCCTTCCACCCCCATGGCAGACAAGCTGTCTCCAGCTTATGTCCAGATAGCATCATCTGGTGGTAGTTATGCTGCTTCTACCTTCTCCAGGTAACCTGGAGCTGTTCAGGGGGTTTATTCAATACTTGGACCCAGAGCTGTGTGTGAGGAGGCTACTAGAAGTTGGGGGGCATGCCCATAGACAAGTAGCCATGCCCAAACCCTCATTGGTCCCTAGCCCCCCACTCCTGCAACACCCCTGGGCCCTAGACCCACTGCTGCTGGACCCCTTGACACCTCAGGACCCACTGCCACTGCAGTTGCAGTCACCATCTCTGTGGTAGCCACAGCAGCTGCCTCCATGCTGAGGGCCTCAGGTAAGTTTCATACCCCTGGTCTAGGCTATCAACAGCACTCTCAGTATTCTTGTTCTTTATAAGGCCAAACTGTCCTTATCTCCACATCACCCACTTGAAAGTCTTTGCTTCCTCTTTTGGGTCCAGAAATCCTAACTCATGGCAGTAGAAACTGTAGGCATTTCCCATTTCCAGGCATAGACTCATTTTAGGGAGTCCAGTATCAACAAACTGTAGCACTAACAAGTTCACGAGGACTGAATGAATATATTTCATTTTTTTAATTACTGAGAAGAAACATCTTCTGTAACTGTGTTCAATTACAGAAGTTTTAAAAAAGTATTAGTTAAATCTTACCTTTGGCTGAGTTTATTTTCTGAAATATTATAACCCTGTGACTGCTAATGCAACATTGGTAATAAATTGAGAATATTGTTGAGTAGAGATCCTGGGGTGCATAAAGCTGCGATGTGGCAATGCTGTTAGCATGGACTATCTCTGTCTCAACAGTGAGTTATACCATCATCAACAGAGAAAATTTTGACAAAGTCTTTCACCTATGTGCATGAGTCTTTAAGATAGTGGCCAGTCTTGAGGTGTTTCAAGCCATCAGAACAGAACAGCAGCCAGTTACTTGGACATCATGGTAATTAATATAGGGGTACAGAGGTTGAATAGATTAGATCAAATAAATTTAGGGATATCAGTATGGGGAGCTGTGTTAAAAAGGGTCTGTGATGAACCAAATTTCAGAGCAGAACCACTTCCTGTCTTACTTCCCATTTAACAGGAAATCAACCACCTTCTCCCTTGACAAGTCTAAGATGCATTTTTTTCCTTTCCTGCTGCTCTTGGGTCTTCCCTCTGCCTTATACAAGGAAGTAATAGTGAGCTGGTACTTCACAAAACCAGCATCAAACAGAGTAAAGAAGTAGATTACATTACCTCATGCAGGGACCATCCACACATGCAGTTAATTCAAACCAATAAACTCTGGAGGAGTTTGGCCTGGAGTTTATTGCTTCCTGGGTGCTGTATTTAAATGTGCACCTGAGAACATAGCACATTGAGCCAGGTTGGAGCAAGCCCAGCTGGCAGGGGGGCCCAGGGATCAGCCTGCCAGCTGGGGGCTGCTCTGACCAAGCTCACGGTGCTGCAGAGGGCTGGCTGGGGCATGATGGTGCTCCAGTATGGGACTAGCCAGCAGGCAGCCCCCGCACTGAAGTATCCTTGGGCTCCAGCCAGCCATGTCTGTGTCTACACGTGTGGTGTTGTGGAGTAAAAAACTCTGCAGCAGGATAGTGCTTGTATTTACAAGTACTATCCCACTGCAGAATTAATTAGTTTACTCTTCCCTAATAGCACTGCATGCATAGATACGAGACATTTACTGTGGAGCTAGTTAGTCAACTCTGCAATAAGTGTATTGTGTAGATGCACTCACTAAGAGCCATACTGCTAGAGCTAGCCTGCTTCCATTAACTGAGCAGCTCCTTTAAAGCTATCTCAGGTAACACTATCCCCCACTCTACATTCATTTTTGTAATTCCAATATAACCATATCAAATGCCTGGTGTTAGATATAATTGCTGTGGGGAGTGGTCCAGTAGCAGGAGACTCTCAAGGGAGATTGTGGGAGAAGCCTCTCGTTATTTTTTTACATGTTCTCAGCAGATGGGGAGGGCTCCTTCTGCATCTGGGAGAAAAGAGATGAGAAAAGAGAAGAGGCAAGATTATTTTAGAGGGGAAACAAAGAATATGCCTTGACTTGGCTTCCTTCCCTCAGTTCAGAATCCTTTTCTAAACCATTGTTTTTTTCCTGAAGAGATTTTTATGATCCTACTTTAAAGGGAGGAGTTCTCTTATTAGCACACTGTATACCTGACAGAGAACAATATTTCAGAGCCATGACACAAATGTCAAATAAGACAAGGTAAAAATATGTTGTATGTCTATAGGGTGATTTTAGTCATCAGGATCTTGCAGCAATTTAAAAACATTAATTAATTACAGTCTTACAAGATGATTCTGATAAAATGATATAATCCCCATTTTACATACAAGTAAATTGAGAGAGGCTAAGTGACTTACCCTTGAATGCACAGGGAGATACTGCCTGAGCTAAGGATGAAACCAAGATCTCCTTGTTCCCAATTCCCTACTTCAACAAGTAGATTAAGCCAATAACTGCCTATCATGCACAATGTTCACCAACTGCAACCTCATATACTAAAAGAGGACAGTCTTTTCCTGATTTTACATTATGCAAATTTTATTCAGAGAAGAATTCTCAATACTACATTGTCTACTAAAGAAACAGTTCTTGTGTTGAGTTTGTAATCTTCAAAGGGTATAGGGGAGCCACCTTCAGTAATGTCTATTTTTTTTTCCAGAAATCAACTGCTTATATTTGTGTCTCTTGCCCCAAATTGCATTTAAAGTGTGAAAAGAGGTTGAGTTGCACCAGTGCAAACTGCATGGCAGCAGTGCTAACAGCATTCAAAAAAGGGACCTGCACTGATGCAACTGTAGTTGAGATGACAACACAAAAGGCATCAAACTTAAAAAAGATGGGAGATGAAGAGTATTGCCAATAACATTCTTGAGGGCATCTAAGGGAGTGGACAGCAAAATAGATTATATCAAGTTAAAAAAAAGAAGCTGGCGAGGGGGGCATGCACTACACTTCAATGACATGCAGTAAGTGTTTTGTGTGTCCACACTACCTCATAAGCGGAAGCTAAACCGGGTGGATTGCCCCATATGAAACAATTTGCTTATTGCTGCCAGAAACTCACACCTTAATAAACATTTTTCTTAACTTCCATCTGATTTGTGCTTTGTGGAAAAAACAGAGGAACATTTTGATAACATTTGTTAATGAGTACACCACAAGCTAGCAACAACTTACTTCTCAGTGCTAACCAGCATGCCCCATATGCATCAGGTGAAACAGAAAGAGCTACTGAAATACCAGCTGCACATTCAGCATCTCAACCACTATTCTGCTAAAACCTAGCTGGTAGAAGCAGGTCACCTGGTGACCAGAACTCAGATGCAGCCTTAAGTTGATCCTCCAAACTACTTCATTACTCTGGTGCCCATATGTCTTCCTTCATCATCCCCTCTTACTATTCTCTCAGTGACCTAGTGCTAGCAGACTGGAATGATATTTGCCTAATCTCAGACATATGGCCAGAAACTCTGTCTTCCAGAAGATTTCCCAGATACTGTTGCCAAAAATCTCGTGAATTTCAGTGTCACCACAGCTGTCACCCCAACTCTGTAAGTGATGCTATGGGAATGAAAAAAAGATAGGCAACTTCGATCCAACCAGGCAAAAAAACCCCAACAGTTCATGATTCTCTAAGGCCCACCTTCCTCTGAATTCTTACAGGGACTTCTAGGGTGCCTGTAGATGCGTCTGTAGGCTGTTCTGATGCGCTGTAATTACAGCATATCAGAGCAGACTCAATTATTCACTTGGGCTGTGTACACACATCCAAATAATCTGGGGAATTTTCTCAAGTTTGTTTCATGGTAGAAAAACTTGCCCCGAGCCATGTGTACAGATGTTTGAATGCTGAGGCCCTGAAGAGCTGAGAGCTTGCAGTCCTGACACTGTGCAGCCAGGAGACAAGGCCCCATGCACACATCTCATTGTGCTATGCAGGATCTTTTAATCTGCCTGGCAACAGGTGGCAGCAGTACATAGGGTAGCCCTGATTGACTAACCCAGACTGTCCATGGCAGTCTGTGCTGTCAGCAAGTACAGATATTTGCTCTCCCAGGAAAAAAACTCTCCAGGAAGTGATTTAACCCTGGTTGTTCCCAGGATATTTTTAGCCTGGAGCAGCCATTTTTACTTTGGGAAAAAAGCATGAAGTTCTGTAAACTCATGGTGTCTCCTGGGGGAGCAGCAACTCTCCCAGGAGAAAATGGGCTATGTACAGATATTACACCCATTGTGCTTTAAGCATGCAGGAAATGCTCTAACGTTGTAACTGAAGAGACATTCACAGCTCTTAGAATACCTTAAAAATGCTGAATCATGCTCTAGGTTAACCATTGATGGATGAGATATTAGACTAAGAAATAGTCTATGGATGAGATATTGTGACAAGAAATAATGGGCACAAGCTGAATGAGGATTGCTTCAGGCTAGACATAAGGAAAAACTTCTTTACAAGCTGAGTACCGAGGGTTTGCAACAGGCTCCCCCCAGAGGTGGTACAGTCATCCACCTGGGCAATCTTCAAGGAGCATCTTGATGCCCACCTTGCTGGGGTCATCTGATCCCAGCAGCCTTTCCTGCCCAAGTGTAGGGGGGCTGGACCCAATGATTTGTAAGGTCCCTTCCAACCCCTATGAAACTATGAAACTTAAGCACTTTCTATTTATAGAGCACTTTATGAAATATCTATGCCAGATCGCACTGAAGGTTAACTTAGCGCATGATTGCTGCCATCTCAGGTGGCATTGCCCAGGACTGAACTCTAGCTTTGGGCAGAGCTCATTTGCTTTGCCTGAGCACCGGGCTGTCACTGACCCAAGACAGTGACAGCCTCTGATCCTAGCCCTGCCTCCGTCCTCTGGCCAGCTATGAGCTGCAGCTGACGGGGCAGTGGGGGGTGGGAAAGGGGGTCTCTGGCCAGGGTGGGCAAGGGGCCCAGGGTACTTCCTCCCCCAGCTACCGCTGATAGTCACCAGCTAGAGTGGGGTAGGGCTGGGGAGAGGGGCCACTCTGGAAGCCTCCTGGGAGGCGTACAAGAGCTCCCCCATTTGCCAGTGCAGGCAGGATCCCTCCCTCCCTCCCTCCCTCCCTGACGCACACTGAACAGTAAATGTGTGTTCAGTTTGCTCACATTCTAATGTATAGTGCTTTAAGTGAAAGTAAAGTGTGATAGAGCACTTCCACCAGGGGCTTTTTGAATCTTTGTATTTAGCCTGAATGTCTGTAGGAGGCCCTAACCTGGCCTTCTGTGTAGTGTAGCCTTCTGTCACGAGAAAGCATCTAATCTGGAACCTAATTCACAGTGGACACTCATACCTCCTCCATTCCCTCCACCATTAACTCCTTGAGGCATCATGGATCCAAGGAGTTGCAGCCATGTGTCATTTCTGAACCAAGCTTCCACACAGACTACCGCTGCCTGTAGAAGTGTCTTGCGTTAATCAGTACCAACCTCAGCATCACTGCCACCACAATAACTGGCTTGGAAAGATACTCTCACAGCTGGTAACTACAATTAGACTTACCAGCTGTGTTTTGTTTTGATGGGTACTTGGATGAACATCCTGTAATTAATCTACCCTGCCTGTCTGCTCTGTCCTCTTAAAAGAACCTTGTTTATTTCAGAATTCTTCCTGCTTGGAAGACAGGAAGAACAGTGCATCCACAGATAAACCTACTGGCACAGGTTTACTGCTGTTAGGTTGTCCAATAGAAAGTTGCTATCCTAATTCCTCTCTCTCATTTCTAAAGTATCACTGAAACTGGTATTTAAATATTGATGAATGGATACATATTCCAGAATCAGCAGAGCTATTAGTTATTTTAAAGCTAGGTCAATTTCAAGCTTTTCAGCACTAACTGCATAAGTGACATTCAGAGGTAAAGATGTTTGCTTGAGTCTGTACATGCACTGGGGGAATAGTAGGGGATGATTATAATGGAAAAAGCACTGAAAGGACTTAATATTTTATATAAAGTGTCAGAGGCTTCATGTATTTTATACATGCATATAACCTCTTCCCACATTCCCCATAAAGTGATTCTTTTCCTCACACCTCCCTCTGACCTGCTCATCCTGTAAATTATATCGACACTTATATGTTGCCACTAGCAGAGGTGGGTATGAAATGGTTTTCCCAGTCCAGAAGATTTGTCAAGATTTTGAAACACAGTATTGTGGCTTTTTTTCCTTTTTCTGTAACTCCCTTTTTTTCTAAATAAAAAGATTTTTTTCCCAGAAAAACAGAATTTTATCGTGTTGAGTGATTATGTCAGATTAGGCTATTATTACAATTTTGATTTTTTTGCCCCTAATTTTTTTTTAATGGAACATATGGTAGAAATTACACTCTCTCAAACTGGTTTGGTTTGAATGAAGTGATAACATTTTTTTTTGAAAAATTCCTGCCTACCTTTACTTTCTAAAGTTCATACTACCTCTGACTAATTCTCTGGACCAAATTTTCCGCTGCTATTCCCCAAATTCTGGGAGAGTACCAAATGTGTAAGCAGGTAGAATTCGGTCCTCCCTCATTTAAAAGGTTTTCTCTAATGCCATAGCTTTGTTCTTAGCTTGCTGTTTATTTTAAAAGTATGCAGTTTCTGTGACACTGAAAGTTCAGTGTTTAATACCTAAAGCCAGTGGTACTCAACCTGTCTGACCCCATGAGTCAGATGAGGGATGTACAGCCAGTCCATGGAGAAGAACCCTTGAGCCAGATCTGCTCATGGATGCAACCCCGTGCACTGTCCCAGCCCCATGTGCCAGCATGATTTGGTGTACGGGGCCATGTCATTTGCCCATGGGGCTCCCTACAGGTCTGGAAATCTGGCGCTGGGGGACAGTGGGTATGTTAGCTGCCGTGATTCTGGGTTCTGTCACAGCAATAACTTCTGCCTTTGCCAAATTTCCAGACCTGTAGGGACCCCCATGGACCAGATGACATGGCTCTCCAGGTCATATTCAGCCCATAGATTGGAGGTTGAACACCACTGGCTAACTCCCTAAGCCATAAAGCCAAATTTAGCAAACATAGAAATAAGCTTCCAAGTGACTAGTTGAAGTCAAGTTGAGGCCTACCTACCCACAACAAACACACTCTTATGTCTTTATTAAAGTTGTAGGAATATAAAGACATCAGAAGTGTTTTTTCTTTACAGAGTTTAGATTTGTTTTTACTTTGTCAAAAAAATAAAAATTACACCCATCACAAAGTTTGAAATGACCAGGAACTGGTTTGAAATGACCAGGAACTACCAGACCGGGGAAAACATTATCCCTTTTATCTTGTGAATAAGTGACACACATTTTTACTATTCGGTACTACTTGCTATTAAGCACTCATTATTTTCCTATTATATAACACAAAACAGTTACTGCAATTCAGAAAACTTTTCACTAGTTTAATTGTCTAAAAGTTCTTTAAAACTCAATAACTCCTCACCTTGTACTATCATCTGTGCTACTACGATGAACTTCTGATGAAGATTGTCTCTTACCTGCAGTAGACATATAGCCAGCAAATTCTACAGCTCACTCCGTAATCAAATACTTTGCTAAGCTTGTCTGGTCCTGGACTTCTAAACCATTGGGACCAACTGTTAAAGTTTACCACACTAAGCACTTAGTGTCACAGCAGCTCTTTTCCTGCCTTGAGCTGGATTTGGACTAGATGACCTCCTGAAGTTTCTTCCAGCTTTATTTTTCTATGATTCTACGATTCAGTGTTAGCAGCTGGTGCCCACAGCCTTGCATTCAAGTGTGCACATCCATGAACTGTAAATAGAACCTGGATCTAAAAACTAGCGACTGGCGCAGCCCAAGCTTTACTATAAGCATATAAACTAGTGAGAGTTGGGCATCAGCCATGCATCAGAGTCCAGTGCCCAAACTCATATTAAAAGTCCTAATTCATCAAAGTACTTTATCATATGCCTAACTTTAGGTACACACACAAGTTCCATTACAAGAATGGGCTGTGTCTTCTTAAAGTCAGGCCTATGTTTCAAACTCTGTTATTCGAGGCCTCGGGAAAGGGGAGCCTGGGAGAGCTAAAAGAAAAGTCTACAGTGCTGTGACATGTAGGTCAGAAATAATTCTTTTTGGGGTAGAAATAGAACAACTGACTATTTGGGATTTGAATGAGTCACCTTGTTGACTCCTTCAATCAGATCTTCTCATACTCCATTTTCTGCAAGCTGACTAAATTCGCATGTCAGTTCTATCCAAGTCACTAATTCTTAAAAACAATGGTTAACACGCATGCAGATTTTCTAGTTGAGCGAAAAACATTCTTAACTTCCTCTTTTCTTATATTGATCTCGTGTAACATCAGAGTTTGTAAAATGTTCTTCCGTGACAGCCACCAAGTATAGCACCAATAGTCCAAGCACAAATTTCCCAGGGCTGCCCCTCCAGTCTTACTCAGTCCTAACCTCTACCAAGTCCAGGTGAGAAACCAAACTTGTCTTCTCTATGCCCTCCCATTCCTGGAATTCTCTGATGAAACTGCCAATGACTGTGCCAAATAATTCCTGTGGAAATACGGGCCTTGATGACTGAAAAGTTAAATGCTAAAATGCTTTGCCAAGTACAGACAAGGGTTCTTGACAGACTGACAGACTGAAAAATGTGCAAGCATTTACTAGTTCGTGCTTTCTTTTACTGGCTGTTAGCGGTATACTGAGATAGAGTATTTCAGTCTTTCTGCCTGAAGCCATCATCTTTAGCGAAGTGGTGTATTTCCTTACTTGTAAACTCAGAACTTGTCTCTTCTTCAGTGTTTTACAGTGAGAGAGTTGCACAATTAACAATCAAATGATACTGCAATGCAAATAATAAATGTAAGTAATGCTAACCCCACAATGACCATTGCCAACTTATGCCTCCATTGTATAGTATTTCAAATTAGTATGGGACTAGGAAACAACCATACTCGCTAGGGTAGAGGCCTACTACTTACCAACACATTTTCTTAAATCTAAAAGAATTGGTTTGATTTTGAGATTACAAAAGAGATTTTTAAAAGCATCTGAAGGACAGATCTAGACTGGTACACAAGGCACCAGTTGAGTCTTAGGTGGAAATTAGGGGTGTACATTGCACAAAGTGATCCAAATGCCCTTTTCCCACTAGGCCTAAATTTATTCATCCTACATTTTGGACCACAAAATTCATTAGGCACTGATACTCAAGGTTCTGTATGTGCAGGGAAGCCGTCCAGCCTGAGCAGTCTCTGTACAGTAGTAAGTCCATTCCTTTTTATTCTGTTCAGAAGTATGTTCTATTGTTATACAGTAATTAGCTTATAATTAAGCAAACAGACATTGCTAAAAAGGTAAGAAGCTGAGGTACAATAAAGTGGAAAGTATTAGATGAGCCACATTTTCATGAAAATGGAATTGCACAGTAAAGTTAAAAATATTAAATGAACATTAAGGCAACATACAGGTCACACAGATGACTAATTCTACTGTGAAGCTTGGCATAGAAATTATTTTTCCCTAACATCACCACATGCTTCTGGGTCATATCAAAATACATTAAGGTAATGTTAATTTTACTAAACTGCCCACTGTTAGGAAATGATTTAAGTAGGGAGCAGAAGCTGTACTTAATGTGACTGGTCTTGCGTAAGTACCGAACTGTATGGTGCCTGTTTGGTTCCCTGCTTTTTCAAACAAAAGACAACATTGTTTGCAGTACTTTCAGAGACACAGAACAATGTGAATAAAAAATAGTTGTTTGACCTTGATAATATGCACTTGATGCTTTATACTGAAGCCATTATGGGCAAAAATGTATTTAGGCAATTTCAAAACAAGTACTTCAGAACCTTGAAGAACAAATTTTATTTACCCAGTGGACTAATATCTCTTCCACAGAGCAATTACAATTCACTACGTAAATCTTGGAGGAAATTTTAAATAGGAATTTGTTACTCAGAAGGTTATAATAACTTCTTTAGCAACACTAAGCTCCCTGTTGGGGGATTTAAAACGAAACAAAACAAAACTACAGATTATTAACCATTTCACCATATGGGTTCCAATCTTTTGGGTCAGAGAAAGCACAATTTAGCTAACTTGTCTGGCAGCTACTTACAAGTATGCAAAATCCATAAGAAATGTCAGCCATATAAAGGTCACCGTTATTGTTGCCATGTCTGGCACCTGTCCAAGACACCTGAACCATTTTTGATTCACACTTTGCAAATGGACTCCCAGGCACAGAGTTAACACTAAGGAACTATAGCCAGCACAACTTCACATTTAAAAGCACTGATGTGTAGCAGTGAGATTATATGAAATAAATAAGCAAGTAAGCACCACCACTTTGCACTTTGATGGCAAAGAAGAACCCGGCACTGAATTTTTCTCTCTCATTTTTAAATCAACATTCACTTGGGAAGGGATTTTAAGGCAAAATTCAACTTTACAAAAAGTAGATTTAACATGGAAATTCTATTAAATTCTATTAAAAAAGGCAGAATGAAATCTACCATTAAAACATACGTAGGATGTAACATGGGTGTAGTCACACCATTTTATTTTTTTTACAGTCTAGTCACAGGGAAAAATATCATCAGTTTACATTCCTTAGCCCATGCCTCATGACAAGCTCATGCCAAAAATCCATCATGGAAATATACAAGCACCACACTGACAAAATCCTTCCTGCCTTGTCATGTACTGATAGGGTGTGTGTTCAATATTACACTTACCTGAATGAAATTAGCCAAGCCCAAGTGATCAAGCCAGATCCATTTTCCAATGGTTGGGTTGCAAAGAGTTCCTATTCCACCACTGGAGCTAATCTTAAATGAGGTAATTCTTTAGTTCGTATAGAAGACCCCAATGTTCTTTTAACGGTATGCTGTTAAAATGCTTTTAATAGTATTCCCCTTACTTATTTTAGCTGAAGTCCATTTCCTCAGTGCTGGCATACAGCCATGGATTGTCACTAGCTGATGAGCATCAGCTGGCATGATTTGTTGTGATCCCTGCATCTTCTTTGTGAAGGACAAGCTCTGTTTCAGTTTGAGGACTATGTAACACGCTGTAGTCTGTAAGTACAAGTACCATTTCCTTTACAGGATGAATTTAAACCAGCTTTTACTTATGTGTTTATATGGTACCAAAACCTGTCCTCTATCTCAGCTGAAGTGGCTAAGCTGCACAGATGCATTCGCTGTAGAGGGGCCTGAACTTGCCAGGCTCTGAATGACTGCTACGCCATTCTGAGTGTCCTTACCACCATCCCTGCCTCCCACCAAGGAATCTGTGGGAATTGAGGGAATGTACATCTGTGGCTCTGGAGTCAGCACTCATGACATTATACTCCAAGAACAAAGGCTTCCATGTCATGCAAACTAATGGAAAATCTTCATTTCCTCATAGCATATGTCCTTTTTATAGATTAAGATCTAGACACCGGGCATCTTTACGCATGCTCCGGGGTGGGGAAGGGACTTCAATTACAGCACCTCCTGAGAGCCACTCTAATTACAGCACCACAGTGTCTCGTGTATTCAACACTACATGCTTCAAAATAGTGCTGGGGGTGCTTTAACTAAAGCTTAGTCAACAAGCTTTAGTTAAAGCGCCCCCACTGCTATTTTGAAACACGGCGATGCTGAACACACAAGACACTGAGGCTGCTGCAGTGTGCTAAATAGCATGCTTCAGCAGATTCAGTTAATAGAATCTGCTCCGATGCATGCTAATTAGCAGGTGTCGGAGCAGGCTTTGGGCACGTGTATAGGTGCCCATAGTGACCTGAGCTGGGTTATGTCCATCCAGTAGACTCCCTGGAATAAAGGCCCAGAAAAATAAAGTGACTGCCCCAAGATCACAACAAATTCCATGTCAGAGCTGGGAACTAAAAACAGATCTCCTGAAACCAAATTCATGCCAAGAATTATCATTCCTGTTTAGTGAAGAACCATTGCTCTGCACAGGGATGAATGTAGCATATGGGTTCTGGGTCTGGAGTTTATCCTAAACTTCTTTGAAAGCACTGATGATCATTCAACAGCACTGATGAGACTCTTTTTGACAGCCTTTTCATAGAAGCTTTCACATCTATTTCCTTGGGATGATTAGGAGCAACATATTTCGTGAATGCAAAGATGGAAAACTCAAACAAACGTTGCCTCCTATCCCACGATATTAACGTTTCTGGAGTTTGTCTTTCTAGAATTGGAAATAGTCAAATCAGACTTGGATATTAAGATGTCTCCTACTCATAAGGGGTTTTTTTTGTTTTGTTTTTTGCTTTTACTAAAGTTTTGTTATCTCTGGGGGCATCTACACATGTACTTTGCTGCAGAATTGACTAATTAGATTCACTGTAAAGTGTCCCTGTCTATACATGCACCCCTATTAGGCAGGAGTAAACTAATTAACTCTGCCATATGATAGTACTGCTCAACACAAGTATTATCTTACAATGGAGTTATTTAGTGCACTCTAACACACACGTAGGTGGTGACCAGAGCTGGCTGAGGCATGAGGGTGCTACAGTGCAGGGGCTGCCTATCAGCTAGCTCTACACTGTAGCTCCTCTTGCCCCAGCCAGACCCTGCACAGCATGCTGAACTGGGGTGGAGCAGCTCTGGGCTGGCAGGCTGACCCCCAGGCCACCTAACAGCCAGGGCTGCATAGCCCCAGCTCAATGTGCCACGGTCCCAGGCCCATGTATAAATGCTGCACCCAGGAGCAATAAGCATCAGTGTGAACTGTGCCAGAGTTTATTCAGACGCACTAATTGCATATGTGCCTTTGTGTTCATCCTTCTTACCCCTATCTGTACCTGGAAGCAGTGAATGTAAATTCTGCAGGGCAATGGCAACAGCAACATCCCCAAGTCAGAAGCTGACCAAAAGAATTTCCCTAATCAGAGAGGAGGGGCAACTGAACAGCAACGTCTAAACTTCCCACTTTGGGATCTGAGTGGAATGAGCAATGTTGCAGGCATTGTTCTGGTTGCCTTTTTTATCTGGAGGTGGGAAGGAATTTTTTCCTCAACTCCAGACTGACAGCATCCCCACAACATGTCAGAGACCCAAATTAATAGGTAACAACACTGAACAGGAGGCAAGTGTCCTGGGCAAAGCTCCACAGAAGGTTCAGGTCCCAAATAAATCAGAGTCAGAAGTGAACTTAGTTGAAAGCCCCTAAAGGGTTGCAGCTCCTAACATGTGGTAAACAGGGAGGCAATTCCTTTTAATCAGCATCCTCTTAATATTTTTATGGGGGAGTGTGGAGGGATACAAGCAATGCACTGAACCAAGGTGGATGTGGAGAGGGTGGGGAAGATAAACAGTCCATCCAGAAGCAAGAAGAAACAATCAAGGGAAGATCTACTTGTAGCTGTCCTTAATGATATCTTTTCTGGGTGGGTAAATTGATGAAAGTTGCAGGCTAATTAAAACACCATGCTTGCAACTTGTCTTTCTTTCTGCATGGCTAGAATGAGAGAGAATTCTCTCTTGTGTCTAGAGACATGAGCTGGGTTTGCAGCCTGTTACTCAGTGCAGCTACACTAACTCGAGAGAGAGTCACTGCTCTCCCAGGAAAAAACACAGTTGTACAAATGTTCAGAATTTTTCTCCCAGAGCAAAAATGGTCATTATAGGAGAAAAATAACCTGGAAACTACCTGCATTAAATTGCTTCCAAGAGAGTTTCTCTTGGGAAATCAAAATGTCTGAACAACTTACCCTTCTGAAAAAAGGCATGGCACAGTCCTCCAGCATCCTTGCTTTATAGTTTCATAGTTTCTAGGGTTGGAAAGGACCTGAGCAGATCATCTAGTCCGACCCCCTGCCATGGCAGGAAAGAATACTAGGGTCAAATGACCCCAGCAAGGTGTTCATCTAACCTCCTCTTAAAAACCCCCAGGGTAGGAGCCTGCACCACTTCTCTTGGAAGTTGGTTCCAGATCCTAGCCGCCCTGACTGTGAAGTAGCGCCTCCTGATATCTAACCTAAACCTACCCTCTGCCAGCTTGTGACCATTATTCCTGGTCACTCCTGGCGGGGCTTGGGGGAACAGGGACTCCCCCAATGCCTGCTGATCCCCCCTGACTAGTTTATAACAGGCCACAAGATCCCCCTCAGCCTTCTCTTTTGGAGGCTGAACAGGTTCAGGTCCCGTAGTCTCTCCTCATAGGGCTTGCCCTGTTGTCCCCTGATCATACAAGTGGCCCTCCTCTGGACCCTCTCCATGCTGTCGACATCCCTCTTGAAGTGTGGCGCCCAGAACTGGACGCAGTACTCCAACTGCGGCCTGACCAGTGCTGCATAGAGGAGGAGGATCACCTCCTTGGACCTGCTCGAGATGCATCTGTGGATGCATGCCAAGGTGCGGTTGGCCTTCCTAACTGCCTCCCCACACTGCTGGCCCATGTTCATCTTGGAGTCAATGATGACCCCAAGATCCTTTTCCGCCTCCGTGCTGACAAGAGGGGAGTTCCCCAACCGGTAGGTATGGTGCCGGTTGTTCCTCCCGAGGTGCATCACCTTGCACTTGTATGTGTTGAAACCCATCCTATTCTCGTCTGCCCACCCTTGTAACCTGCCTAAGTCTGATTGTAGCCTGTTGCATCCTTCCAGCGTGCCCACGTCCCCCGACATCTTAGTGTCATCAGCAAATTTGAACAGGGTGCTTTTTACCCCCTCGTCCAAGTCATGTTGAACAGTGCGGGCCCGAGGACCGAGCCCTGCGGAACCCCACTGCCCACGTCCTTCCAGGTTGAGAAAGACCCATCCACTACCACCCTTACTCCTGCTCCCCAACCACTACCCCAAGACAGTGCATCACTCAGGCTGGACTCTACTACTTTAGCCAGGCAGACAGCAGAAAACGACCCCTTTACCATCTTACATTGTGCTTCAAGGAGACAAGGGCTAACTCTGAGCAGCCTGGGTCAGTCATTAGGGCTGCCCTATGCACTGCTGCCATTTGTCATCAGGCAGACTGAAGGAGCCTGCAGAGCACACTAAGATGTGTGCATAGGGGCCCTGTGGCTTCACAGCGTTAGAGCTGCAAACTCTCTGCTCTTCAAGGGCTCAGCATTAGAATGTCTGTTTAGGTGTTTACAGGTAAATTTTTCTACTAGAACAAATCCAGGAACATACATGCATCACTTGAACATGTGTATGAAGCCTTAAATGGAGCTACTGCAGGTTGCACCAGCTACTGGTTTAAGTTAGGATCTCTTAAAGACATCTGATATTCAAAGTTAACTCTCTCAGAACATGACTAGTACAATGCCTTGTTATGCCAGTGGGCCAGTCACCTTTACTGAAGGGCATAGTGCTGGGACCCTCAAGAGTATTCAAATAAACCACACTTCTTTTTTTCTTAGCTCCATACTTCCAATAATCATGTTTTGGGTGTCTCTTTTGTCACTAACCTTGCCTATTTCACAGAAAGAAATTTCTTCAGTACATTTGCCACTTGGGTAGTAATGATCCCACATCAATGGAATGACTCCACATCAGTGGAAAACAGTTTACAGAACGTACTAGCTCTTCTTAGCTAAACATTCCCCGTCTGTACCCAGTAATGGCTCAGTATCTAGAAGCAATCTTGGGTAGCACCCTGGCATACCTCAGTCAGGGAAAGATGTGTGTGGAAGCACAGGAGGAGGAGAAGCTGTTTGATGGAAATAATGCCACCCAAAATTAGTATATAGCTGATTTAGGGCTTGATTTTGATGAATAATTGCTCTCGTGTCTCTCTATATAGCAGAAATAGTTTGGATCACAAAACTGAAAATAAAGAATCAGTTAAGCCTTAGTTCATAGATCTCATAGATTTTTAGGGTCAGAAGGGACCTCAGTAGATCATCAAGTCTAACCCTCTGCCCTGGGCAGGAAAGAGTGTTGGGGTCAGACAACCCCAGCCAGGTGTTTGTCTAGTCTCTTCTTAAAGACCTCCAAAGTAGGGGAAAGCACCACCTCACTTGGAAGTTTATTCCAGATTCTGGTGACCCTTACTGTAAAGAAGTTCTTCCTAATGTCTGGTCTAAATCTGCCCTCTGTCAGTTTCTGGCCATTGTTCCTAGTTACTCCAAGGGGCGCCTTGGCAAACAGAGTATCTCCTATTCCTTGCTGCTCCCCCCCCACCCCAATGAACTTGTAGATCACCTCTCAGTCTTCTCTTATGGAAGCTAAAGAGATCCAGGTCCCTTAATCTCTCCCTGTAGGAACTTACCTACAGGCCCCTAACCATACAAGTGGCCCTCCTCTGGACTCTCTCAAGGTTATCCCCATAGCCTTCTGAAGTGCGGCACCCAAAACTGGATGCAGCACTCCAGCTGCACCCTTACCAATGCTTCATAGAAGGAAAGTATCACCTCCTTAGACCTGTCCGTGATGTACCTGTTAATGCATGATAAAGTGCGATTAGCTGTATTGATCACTTCATCACATTGTCAATTCATGTTCATCTTGGAGTCAACTGCATCCTGTTTTGTTCTCCCCACTTTCCCAGCCAGATCAAATCTGGCTGAATCTGTTACCTACCCTCAGGTGTGTTTACTTTGCCCCATAATTTGGTATCATCTGCAAACTTGGACAGTGTGCTCTCCATGCCCTTGTCCAAGTTACTGATGAAGATATGGAACAGCACTGGTCCAAGGACTGAGCCTTGGGGGACCCCACTGCTCACATCTCTCCAGGTTGATAGTGACCCGTCCATCACCACTCTCTGGATGCATCCCATTAGCAGTTGTTTTAATTTGACTTCACCTTCCCGCTGTCAAGTTTATTTTGTATAAAAAGAATGAATCTAGTACTTGGGAACTTAAAATCTAATGAACCAGATGCATTTTAATATCAATGATTATTGAATCTACCCTATTTTTTGCCATTTCCTAACATCTGAGTGGTTCACTCAGCAACCATTACCATGTTTTAATGTAGAGTGGAGATTTATTATTGTTTAGTATATGTAGTGGAAGTACAGGTAATGAATGACCTGAATTCAGTAAGAAAGGTTGTAGACAACCTGAAGATTCAGTACACATTCATCACAAAGTAATTAGTTGGAGGAAAGGAGACAATATTAGAGATGAATGATTGGAAAACATAATTTCTCATACATATTTATGTTAATTTTATTGAATTTGCTTCAGCCAGACTCAAGTTTTGTGTTCATTTTTCATGAACATATATATGCAACTGAGTTCACATACATAAATGATTCCAGAAAATGAATATCCAAACGATACATATTTGTAATGATAAACCCAACAAATATGTCCACTCTGAGAACAGAAGCACTTGCATACAATTTATCTGAGCAATCCCAACAAAGTAACACAGTTTGAGCAGTAAATACTGAATACTTATACAAAAAGGTTTGCAATTATAAAAACAGGAAAGTAAGAAATGCCAGGTACTTCTCAAGGAATATGATCAAGTCCCTATACCTACAAAAATATATGCCACAATGCACAGGGTGAGCTAGCTATTTAGAGCTAAAAACACTACAGTAGAGGTATATACTTTTCCTGTTCATCCCCCTGGCCACTTGGAGTCATTCTGCTCTATGCTGATCAGATGGCTCTCATAAGCACAATGTGGTGGTTAGCTGAATATCTAAACAATGTAGCTGCATTGGGTAAAGGCCAAACTTGCCTCTTAATTATGTTCATGTGTGGCCCAGCAAAAAGGTCTCCAAATGGAAAGTACTACTGTGAGATAAATCTTTATTACTAATGCCATTTATTATTTGGAGAGCCCAATGACACATTAACATATGAATTTACAAAATAAAGGACCCAGACAATTCAAAAAGGATGCTCTAGCAATGTGAAATATGTTAAAGGAGCTTAAGGGAGTCAGCTCCCAGTTAATTTAAGTGAGAGTTGGATAGTTATTTTTCTTAGGGCTGCCTCAACTCTTTCCTGGGATATTTATTCACAACTCCTGAAATCCCAGCATCCTACACTGTTAGATAAGGTGCCTTAATGTGGATTAATCATATCTAATTTCTACACTTCTATGATCCCAAATATTTTCAAAAAGGCTAAAAGCCAACTCAAAAAAGCATATGCTGTATTTTTACCCTCTGAGAAAATACGGTCAGTGAATCATGCCCATGTTCTCTGGCAATGTGGGATAAATAGAGACCCCCTTTGAGACCCATTCTGGATATGATGCACATTCTTTGTGCAATTTATGGTGAACACATGTAGGGATTTACACCAATGGGATTTTCTAAGATAGAAAGAGTAAATAATACTTAATAAACAGCTACACAGTAGGAGATGGTGCTATAAATTTGTTGGCATATGTTTTAACTCGCTGTTTGTAAGCAGGCAATAAAACCACACAAACCTGATTCAATTTGAAAATAAATGTAAGTTTAAATTCTAATTTCCACTCACATGTCTGATAATTTGTTAGTAAATCATAAGGAAGAAAAACTGTGCCTTTTAAAGCCTTTTCCCTATTTTTCATACCATTATAACTAAAAATACTCAGCACAGTGCATAATGGATGCCTGCATCTTGATAATTATATAGATCCAAAATTATTGTAATGCACATACATACATTATGGTCTATAAACAATATCATTTCAGTTTTGCCACCAGTGTGGATGGAGCTACAGCAATTTGCTCCTGCAGAGGAGCTCAATCTATACATTTAGGTATCATTTGCAAAATCTGGAGTTGGTGTCAGATGTCTGAAATCCACAGAATTAAGGACTCCTTTGCTAAGGGGTTTTACTATAAGCAGAGTTATTGCTGCTAACAAGAGGTTCTGAAGTAACAATTTTATTTAACCTTTCTTTAAATTTACATGAGCATTCACTGCAGCACCTGTTCAAAAATACCTTTGTAATTATGTCTAATTCCAGAAGAGCCTTAACAAGTAGAGTGAAGATTTCTTTCAAGTTGGTCACATAATCCTAGTTGAAGAGTGCAAAATAAACTCAACACACAACATGGCAACCAGGGTGGAAGCTACTGTAGCTGAAGGCTGAACAACCTTTAGCCCTGAAGGGGTTTTGTCTGTCTGTCCCTCTTAGCAGTAAAGCAGACCCCTTGGGGAAGTTGCCCTCATACTGGATCAGCATCTCAAGACAATCATTTTCAGTTATACTGGTCCCTCTTCACTTTTGCAGACAGACTTCTATTAAGCAAAACAAATGCTCTTATTTAATTTTTTTTACTGGGAGCCTTATACAAAGCCCCTGAAGTCCACATGAGTCTTCCCACCCACTTCATTGATTTGGGACCCAACTCTAACACTATAGCTATACATAGTAGGCCAGATTCCTTGTTTTTGATGTGCTATACTCTGCGTAGGACCAAAGCCACAAAGTATAGGGAGATAGAAGTTTTAGCTTCTCACTGCCTCTATGTTCTCTTGATTTTAGGAGATTTGGGCCAAAGGACTACTCCATCATCTGGGAACTGCTGGAACAGAAAAGCAGCTGCAGTGAAGATGAAATTCTGTCTCTAGGGTTATAAAACAATGGAGCTCTTCTTCAGACAACACACATATGGACTTTCCAATAACATGTGTAGGCATTACTACTACTACTACACAACAGGAAGACACTCTCAGAGAATCCCAAACCAATACTGGATCTGGCATGCAAAGCTGATCTGTGGGATTCAGTCTGGCTTTTGGACCATTCCTGTGGTCCTCATGTGGCTAGAGGGGTCAGGTGAATTTGATACCCCTGGCCTAAACAACCACATGAGACAGACAGGGTGATAAGGAATGTGCTACAGAATGAAGGAAATATGAGTGTCTCTTCAATCAAAGAGATGATACTTACTACCAGGTGGTCAAACCTTGGAACAGGCTACAAAGAGAAGTTGTGGAATCTCCATTCCTGGAAATTTTCAAAAGCAGGTTGGACAAGCACTTGGCTCAGATGGTTTATTCAAGCTGATCCTGCCTTGAGCAGGGGGCTGGACTAGATGACCTTGAAAGGTCCCTTCCAGCCCTACTATCCTATGTTCTGCATAACTGTTCCACAGCCACACAAGGCATCCAACCAACAACTACCCTTATTACATCTAAATCATTCTGCCCGAGTGATTTTTTTTTTTAACAGAAATCCCACAGAAGCTACCACACTTTGCACCTAGAGGTGGCTTCTTCAAAACAGTCACTCCCTAGCCATCTCCATTTAAAACAAAATGAATGTTGATCTAAGGAGGGCTGTGACTCAGCAGAGAGAGAGGATGAGAGCACTCTGCACAACTGAGAGGTACTGCCAGTGAATCATGCCCATGATCTCAGGCTCTGTGGGCTAAATACAGAACCAAAGTATTTTAGACTCCCTTACACCTACTTCTGTCAATTTTACAGATGCATAAGGGAGTTTGGTGTCATACATCAAATCACTAAAAGAAAAAGTTGCAAGTTAAAGTATGGAAGAGATTCAAAGTGACACCAGAATAATTCCCCTCACGCATTGAAAACAAGGGGGTAAGCAGGTCTGCTTGGAGTATCAGCCTTTGCCTACATCATTTTTGTACCAGCATAACTTAGTAGTTTTTTAATTTTATCAGTGGTTTTTAGTGTTTTTATTTTTATCATGCTGAGACTGTAACATCCTGTAGCACTCATACACCAAATACCAATATAAAGGTGCCTTGTATCTATGTAGCACATGTGCTATGATGGTACAAGCACATTTATCCCAGTGTAACTACAGCCACATTGGGTGCATCCAGACGAGCACACACGTCCCTCTTGCCTTGCCTCAAACCCCTTTGGGGGGCCAAATCCCTTGTTGGGGGGCCTTACCCCTTGTGTGGGGGCCAAATCCCCTGTTAGGGTCTGTACCCATTGTGTGGGGGCCAAATCCCCTGTTGAGGGGCCAAACCCCTAGTGTGGGGGCTGAAATCCCTGTTGGGGGCTGTACCTCTTGCGTGGGGCTGAATCCTCTGCTGGGGGGCCAAATCCCCTGTGGGAGGGCAGCAAAATATATATTCATGAAACATGTATTTAGAATTCACTTTATTATCAGGATAAGAGACTTGCTTTAATACTGTAAGATATATCAATAAAACACTGTCCAACTAATCACTGTCTCCGTTTCATTCTCTCTCTCTTTTTACAGTGCTCTTTTGTTTTACTTGTGGAGGAACATGGATTTGGGCGTATTTTACAGAGTGACTTTGGGATTTTTTTTTATCATGAATTTTTCAGTTTTCCAATAAGGAACACCAGAATTCCTGCTAGGGAGGCCAGTGGCAGGACCCTGCTTGCTCAGAGCTGGCACCTTGGACCCAGCTGGCTGTCACTGACCTCCTGGCCAAATGGGGCCAGGAGGACATGCTTTGACACTTCAAAGCAGGCCACCACACTCGGAACATCTTCCAGGAGATAGCTGCCCAGATGGTCAGGCAGGGGGCACATATGGCAGTAGTGCCACACAGAGGCCAACCTGACCACCACAGTCCACTGGCAGCTGGCCCAGAGGGGCAGATGCCTCTACTGGCTGTGTAGTCCCCATCCGGGTCTGGCAGGTGCACAGCAGGTCACAACCAGGCAGCAGCCCTCACTGCCAGACTGCTGCAGTGGGTAGAGGGTGCAGGAAACTCTTAGGGCTGCTTCAGCAGTCCAGCTGGCATAATTGGTAGTGTCCCCAAGTACCAATTGGCTGAGCCTCAGAAGCTCCTGAGAGCTAGTAGTCCTGAGCTACTTGCCAGGGCAGCTTTTTATACTGCTGGGGACAGCACAGGTGCTGGCCCCAGGCTCTAGCTATCCCTGGCTGCGGATCTGGGAGGAGCTAGGCAGGGTTATTTTGCCCCAAGCGGCACAATTTGCTCCACAACAAAGTGCATGTCTGAGCATGTGTGCTGAGGCACAAAGCCCTGGCTCAAATTTGCACTGCTTCTATCTGAGCTGCTGTAAGCACATACGCTTGCATGTGTGAACGTGCCCATTAAGGATATAGGTACTGTATGCCACTTTAAGTATAAGGGGTAAATATTTTTTTGTGTAAACATGCACCAAAAGAATCTGAAATTTAGCACTGTAACTCCTTGGTTTTGAATGTGTTTGGCTAATAGATAAATAAGGCTTTTCCCTCCCAAGGCAATAACAGCAGGAGTTTGTTCCCAGCTTTCTTAAGGGCCACAGTTCTGTAAATGGTAGTCTCATAAATTCATTCTCTGGAATCTAGGTTGTGATTGTGTGTGCAAACTAGAGATATTTTCTCCACTACAGCATTTTGTATAAACAACTGGGTCCTTACTGTACCTAGAAACTTCTAAATGTAAGCATTCTAGCAATTTTGCTTTCCTTTTACAGTTATTAAACAACCAAGTAATATTGTGAGATTTACCATGACCAAGTAAGATTGTAAGATTTAGCATTTAAGTGGCTTTCCTGATAGTTTCAAGACCCAAGATGCCTGCAGCAATTTAATATAACAGATATTATACAACAATACTTCAGCACCAAGGAAAAATTTTAAAACTGGAGGTTTTAAAACATTCAGCAAGCAATGGGGCTCTTCCCAACTATATGAGATATTGTGCTATAAGCAGAATTTGCAATTTCTTTTACAAGTGCTTACTGACAGTTCATCCTAATGCTGCACCTCGCAATACTTCAATATTCTATTCACTGGATATACCACTGTATTGCTACACAATTAATATTAGTATTTTGGATTACAGTAGTAACTAGATGGCCCAAAGAAAACTGGAATCCTACTGCGACAGGTATAAAACACATGCTAAATGATGCTTCATGATCCAAAAAGCATAAAATCTAATGATAACAAGTCCAGCAGCTGATCATATACAGATATGGAAATCACCAGGGCTAAATACACACCATTAGCTGCCTGACTGTAGCCTAAAAAAAGAAAAAAAAACAGATAAATAGTAGGAGAAGGGGAGGTATCATAAAGATGGAGCAATCAAAGTAATGGCTGGTGAATACAAGTTTTGTTTAACTATTTTTTTAAATACCCTTTTTCCCTGATATTGTGTGGTCACTTAGAGATATATGTATGTATGTATTTATGTATGTATGTATGTATGCATAATCGGGGGGGGGAGGAGTATTTTACCTGTGATGGGTGAAGTACAGACCAAATTATCCCAACCATCTATTTCTATAATTATACATTTTGATATCTTCAAATTAACTGTCCAATCCAAGATTACAGACTGTATTGTCTTCCTAAGTAAAAGACAATAGAACCAGTTCGCACAACTAAATTCTGCTCTGAATGTACAGCTTTTTTACACAAGGCACTATAGCTTACTGAGAAGCAGGGGCATGACCTAATAGTGATTTTTCTAACAGATTGCAGTTTATTAATTACAGTTTACAGAATCAAGTACTGTGTGTAGATGTTTTTTTCACCTGGAAGAATGTATTTTTCCTCCACATCTTTGGATAGTCATTATATTCCATTGCTTGGAACTTCATTTCACTTCCATGGTTCTGATCATACCTTTTTAGAACATATTTTAGTATGGGTAGCAATGTTTTGTCTCAGGATTTGCAGACACTAGCTCTTTGGCTCTCTTGTCCTATTATATAGTGTCTAACAAACTATAATTACCTACATTTGCTTTTACAATGACATAATTGCTTGTTATTTTTGCTTAAAGGATAAATGAGTCTGCAATAGTTCACCCACAGAAAAAATCTGAATAATGCACAGTGTATTATTCAGGACAGATAAGAGCCTGCTTTATCTAAAGAGTAAATAGGTATTGCCTGCAGTGGATCAATACCAAAGAAATGCTAACAAGAATGTTCAACAAAAATTCAAAAGTGAAAATAGCAGTCTTTTTAAAGCCTTTGTTTCCAGTTCACTCCTTATGTTTTGTGTATAAGTGCACATGTATCTAAGAAGGATATCCATTGGATGGGCCCCTTCACATACTGCAGCAGTAACAGAGAGCAGTAATGAAACTCTTTCTGTTCATTGCCCATAACTTGTCATTATGCAGGAGCTACACTGCATGCTGATTACTACCTTGGCTGGTATGATGCTCAAAAAGTAGGGCTGTTCCACAGCAGCTGCTTTGGGCTATATTAAGAAATGGATTTATACAGTACTTTATAATACAGGACATTTCAAATCCTTTCACAGAAGCCTTACAGTATGTTCAAAAGTCTATGGGATATTATAGATTATAAACTGCAAAAAGACATGCAAACACATTGAAGTCAAGAGCTTGAAATTGAATGACTTTCCTATCCTTCCCTTGCATCAAACACCTCCCAATTTTCACCTCCAATGAAGAAAGTAATGACTTGAGCTTGTTAACAACTTTTCATATCTGCCACACACTGGAGAATTCAACCTCCCTCCCTAAGCATATCCTCCTAGCAAGGTGTACAGTATTTTACGATCGAGTGAGCTAAGACCCTCTGTTGAATTTTTAATTCACAGACTCTGACAAAAGCAACATAGTGCAGTAGGCAACCAAGGACAATACAACATTCTCCTGTCTACAAAAATATATGAGACAAGATTCTCAACATGCACCACTGGAAAAATGAAAGTGATTCCACTAAAGTCAACAGAATTACTCTTAACTTGCACTATTATAATCTGGCTAGAATTTAACTTTAACCTCTGTATTGAGGACTAAGAGAACTTTCAGAAGTCCTTTCAGCTTCTTACACTTAGAAAAGCTTTCAGGGGTGAATAACTTGGGATGTTTGTTGGAAGGAATGGTTTCTGCTAGAAACTTCAGCATTTGTATTTTTCAAGGGAGTTATATTTCCTAATGCTAAAATATTTAATGAAAAAATCCATAAAAAAAATAGATAATGCACCAAATCCTACTCTCACTATACCCGCTCAGTGTCAGAGATCCTAATGCAGCTGCAGGAATGTAACTAGAATCAAATGTGGTCCAAGGTGGTCTATTCAATGTTAATGCCTACTGGTAATCACAGTCTAGCAAAACTTCTGAAACTGAAATTGTAGAAATTACTCCTGGTGGTAAACAGGCCACTACTAGCCTGACTATGATGCGAATGATGAAGCTTCCAAAGACATCAGCTATTATTCAACGGGCATGGAATACATTTGGAGCCATTCCAAAAGGTGAATGGTTCAAAAGTCGAGTAGCTGACCAGCAGCAGCTGTTACTTTCTAACAGTTGTATGTAGGCTAGCTAGAAACAATACACATGTAGCATTACTGCTTGGATTTTTTTTTTTACCCTGGGTGAAGCAGTGCTAAAGCTGGAGCTGTTTTCTACATGTGTATCATTTCTGGCTTCTGCAAAGATAACGGTTAAATTAGAACATAACTGCTGTGTAGTTCAGAGCTAGAGTCCACCCCACCCCACTTTTGAAAAGGCTCCAGACATGCCTGTTTCCATACCTCATACTGCACTGTCTAGCGCAGTGGTTCTCAACTTTTTTCCTAATGGGACCCATTTGCAAAGATCCATGGCCAATCCTGACCCACATCCCCCTGGCCCTGCTGGTACCCAACCCCCAGTTCCCTGTCCCCCCGCCAGCCATGGTGGTGTCCCTCCCCCCAGCCCTGCTGGAGAGATCCCCAGCTGCCCTGTCCTGCTGGGGCCAGACTGTAGTGACTGCAGTGGCTCCAGCTCATTTGGGTGGCTGCAAGGTGAGCCTGACCCCAGCATGGGCTGGAGGGAGGAGGGGAAAAGGCCTGTGTCCCCCTCCCCCTCCAGGCTGGAGCTGCTTTAATGCACCAGGCAGCCTGGTCATGGCACCTCCTGCCCCCTGAGCAGTGTTTCCCAACTGCCCCACCCCCACAAGCACAGGCACCAGCTGCGGTGCTGCCAACCCGGCCACATGGCTCTCACCCACTCCCCTCCCCCACTGGAAGGGGCAGGTACCGTCCCACTGCCCCTTTGCTCTGCTGCATCTCGTGACCCTTTGAAATATTCTTGTGACCCACTTTTGGGTTGCAACCCATGGGTTAAGAAATGCTGATTTACAGTACTATAGGATTTGCACCCCCCCCCCCAGCATTTGTAGCGGCCCATTTTATAATTACTTTGAAGCTTTGACTCATACAGTTTTTCCAACTGCTGCCTGCTGCTGCCAAGTGTTATTATTTTACTCCCCAAAACCTGGAGGTAAGACTCCCTTATAGTGTAGGAGGAAACTTTTCAAAATGCTACCTGAGCATGCCCAGTGGAGTGATGGGCAGATACCGCATCCTCCTTGGGGAACTCAGTGAGACCCTCTCAAGCATGTTTGGTGGGGAAACGGTGGCGGCTGGCAGCCCTGATGGGTGTACCAGTGTGGTCAGGGGAAGTAATTGCTATCTTAGCGCCCAGGATGGAGAGCGGATGGGGCCCAGAAAGGAGAGTTTTGTGGGAATGCTCTGTGAACAGGGGCAGGGTCTGGGTGACTGGCAACAGACTGTCCTTTAACAACACTGACTGATCAGGGCTGGGTGAGCTCTGGCTCCTGCTGGCAGAAGGGTAACATACCTGTCCAGTGTCCCAGGAAATAAGAGAGATTGTTGGGAATTTTAATAACTTTTGTCTCAACCAGAGAAATGTGCATCCTGCTCTGAGCGTCTTCTGGGAAAAAGAAATAATACAAGCACACTGGATCTATCCAGAGACTCCAGAGGAGGCAGGTTCGATTTTGAGAGCAGCACTTCTCCGAAGTCTGAATAGCTCCAGTAAGAGGATGGTGGATCCTGCATAAACTGGAGTTTGAGGCATGAATGTCAAGGACTGAGCAGCATTAAGACCTGAAACAGAGTGGAGGCATTCAAGAGCAGCTGTTTCATTTTGTTTTGTTTCATTTAATTTCTTTTCTTTTCTTTCGCCCTTTTCCAGACTTAGAATATGAAGGGTCCTCAGGGGTGGGGCAGCTGGTTTGTAGCTTATTCACCAGAGAGGAACAATACAATATAATGTGATTTTTAATGTTCTGTTTGTAAGGATTTTGTGTGTTGTTTGTTATCCATTTGTTGTTGTACTTAAAAAAAAAAAAAAGATGATAATTTTAGACATTTTTTATTCATCATCAGTCACAGAGGTAAATTTAATGCCAAATACCCCGTGCTAAGTGCTGCTAGTATGTATATATAATGAACCTAGAGGGGCTGTGCAGTTAACATTGCAGAATCCTTACACAAACTCTTCTCTAGCTGCAGTTTTAAGCTATTATCTACATTTTGACTTCACAGTCCATGCAAATTTAGATATTCATTGCTTACATGCTTTGCTGAATCAAGGTGATAAAGACTGCAAAAAATTCCCTACACACAAAGAAGCACACAGATGCACAGAATTTCAAAAGATTTTCTATCGCATTTTACTTAGTTTCTTCTTAGGTGTCACTGCTGTTTTATACAACTTGTGTCAGTCTAACAGGGCAGGAAGTTATATAAAAGGGGCCAGTATAATAGTGAGACTTTATTTTCTGTTAAAATATTGATGATTTCTGCTTTTGTTCAGCCATGAATGTGTAGTGGCCAATGATTCAGAAGCTCAAATAATTTCTGGTTAAAAACCAAGTTAAATAGTTCTGCATGCAGCACAACAGATGGCAACCACACAATAGCTCTCAGCTCTGTTTAAAAAGATGAGTATCTCTACCATCCCCAATGCTGCTCTATACGTATGTTAAATCACATACAAGTGCTCTCTGTGCAGAACTTTCTAACTTTCTGAAGAAGGTGCAGAGGTCATGCCTCTTCCCCACACTTTTATCATTTACACTTTGCGTATTCTGCCTGACAAGCTGCAGTTAACAAAAGTTTCTCACAGATGCCTTCAACTGGTTAAAATAAAGCATGTATCTGTTTTGTTTGTCTTCCAAGCATAGGGCAAGAGCTGTGGGATGAAGCAATCCAGCTCTTAAAACACAGAATGGCACAGAATTAGGCATGAGGTGCCCAACCTGATAAACTCAATGTTTCATCAAGAGATTTCTGAGCAACAAAGGAGACAGCTGCAGCGTGGAAGACAGGGCTATGTGAATGACTGCAGATCTATTTCCATGTCAAAGATCCAGACTGTCCCCAAGCAGAGTCCCCTCTATGTAGCAAGGGGGGAGGAGGGAGGACCCAATAGGCCAAATACAGTGAGGAATACACAGAGAATAATATAGATTTTGCCATCTCAGCCTGAGAGAGAGAAGTAGACAGACTGTAGTGAATTTTGAATGACGAGATCAGGGAAAGACCTAATTTACTAAGCAGCTAAGGGTCCTCAATGTAAGGCAAATTTTGATGATGGGCAAAAAGTACTGATAACCCTGAGAAATCAGAAGCCAAGGGCAACAAAATAAGCTGTGAGTAAGAGGGAGTAGGGAAGAGGTTATAAGGGGTCAGCAAGAAAGAACACCTCAGCAAATTTTCATTCTGACATGACACTACAGATTCTGCAGTTCAGTAGGCCCTCTCCCCCTTCCCCTTACATCCTCCCTCCACAGACATGCAGAAAATCTGTGGATTTTAATATTTTTTTTCCAAGGATTACTTCAATCCACTGGTTTAACTTTTCTACAGAAAATCTACTCAGAGAGTGAGTGCCACTGCCTCACTGCTACTATGAAGTCTATCAACAGGACTGATATCACCATTAATTTGGCAGATCTAATAGTTCTGGCATTTTCTTGTAGTGAATGGTTTCTTAAAGAAATCAGCTGCTAGTGCTTCACATATGATTTGTTTCACACTCCATAATCTTTATTGCCACCTATACAAGTGCTTGGGGGTGGGTTAAATTAAAACGGCTCACCGTCATGTGTATTAAGCCCCTGCACATTTCAAAGTGGCCACTGGATGCTTTATCTAAAGCTCGTTTAATGAGGTTTAGATAAAGTGCTTCTGTGGCCGTTTTGAAATGTGTGGGTGCTTAATACACATGACAGTGGGGTGACATTGGAGTATTCTAATTAGAACACAGAGTAGACTCGATTAATTAAGCCTGCAGATTAATCGAGTCTGCTCCAATGCATGCTAATTAGAATGTGAATGACCATGTTATATGTCCATCTTTCTAGACCCTTTGCAGACAACGGTGCTGGGAAACATGAACCCTCGCTCTCTGATTCTTAGAAATGCACAGGATAAAGTCCTTAGTGATCTTAGGAACTGAGTTCAAATAGAGGGCTTTCAATTCTGCTTGAGTCAGGATGTGTATTATGCAATTAGGTCAACTCTTCTGGTGGGAGAGGGAAGAGGGTGATATGAAATCTTATCAATAAATTAGTGATAACCAGAATGGAGTAAGAGTCCTTTTTTGTCAGTATCTTCTCATTAAAAGTTTTTAAATAAATATAGACCACGACATGCTAGACCACGCACCCCTTTGAATAACTGACATATGTGGACTCAAGAGATGAAGGGTTACTATCTAAAGTAGTCTCTAAAGTATGCCATTTTAACAGAGGAAGAGATGGATAGGAAGACTATCCCCCTGGGGCTGTGGCAAGTAGCTGGGCTTTCCTACCCCCAGGGCAGTGCTATGAATGCTTACAAGCATTCATTTCACTGGATTAACTTTTGCTAGATTGGGTTAACCCTTCATTGCTGTAAAACTGACTTAACTTTAAAATCGGGCACACCATTTTAGGGTGATATATGCCCTGCACATGTTTGCAAGCCAGGCCATTCATATCACTATAACCATTTGTAAATACCTTAAGTAAACAGGGGTAGAGTTGTGAAGTGGAGAGCCCCAAGAAGGGGCTTCTTTTGGACCTAATTTAAGTCCTTTTGACATAATTGGAAATATATCCACTGAACCCAAAAGTCTCTACACCAGGCCCTATCTGAATAGAACCATTTTCATTACTTTTTACCAATTTTATTCAGTACCAGTATTTTAGCACATTTACTTAAATTCTGCCTTGTAGTGATGGAAATGTAAACACAGCACCTTGGTGTCACCTCCTCAGAGAAAGAAAGCTATAAAATGGCCAGTCTATTATTTTCTTTTCTAAACTGAGCAAAAAGCAAGATGAACAACAAAAACTACATTCAATTTATTAAAATAGTATTTCAATTAGTGATTTTACTTTCAATAAAAAAATAACAAAATATGGATTGAAAGTACTCTTGTATACATGCATATTTTATACACACACCCACACAGGGACCTAATTCATTTCTGGTTATTGAAGTAATAGAGTTATCCCAGAAGTAAATTTGATCTATTACTTTTATCCAAACATCCTTTCTTAAATGTGTTGTAATTCCAATGCTCTTCTGCTTTTAATCAAGATCAAGAGTTTGTGTTTACATTTCCCCTGGCTATTTTAATACCTCAAAGACATTTGGGGGGCCATAATACTGTTCTTACAGGCCCTTAAAATGGCTCCCAGAGGCGGAGAGAGAGCTCTGGCAAATGTAAACACAAATTTTAATAAAATACGAGTAGTGGAGACATGTTGATACAAAGGTAACCACTTGACCTTGTGCATAATCCTGATTGTTGTCTCTTTATCTTAACAATTTTCATTAGTGCTTACTAGGTACTGGAGGAAAGATTCACTTGAAAGTATATTGCAAAGTGAATATCATATTTCAGTGTGCAGTGTGATGTGGTGTGGTTTGGTTTGTCACAATTTCCTATTTCTTCTAGAGCTGGCTCCTCCTTTATGCTAATCTTCATACAGATTATTTTTATCTGCTAGGCAAATAACCTGCCATTTCCACAGCAAACTGAATGATTTGCCATGACAGACCATGCATGCTACAATTAAACAAAAGAGGATGGACAGTCTTGTAGCAAAAGCACTGGGCTAGAACTCAGGAGATCTGGCTTCAGATTCTCAGACTCCTTCTGCGATTTTTGGCAAGTCACTTAATCCCAGTTCCTCTCCGCATGACAACAGCAACAATAATTATCTTTCTGCTGCATAATAAATGATAATGAGGACTTGGAATGATAAATAAACTGGAATGCGCAGGCAACTCCCACCTATTTGCCAATCTTTATATACACATCAAGGCATAAACCAATAAATAACTGTGAAATTAAATACTACAACAACAAAAAAAACTGGGCAGACACTTATGTTTTGCTGATTGTTATTACTATTTGCCTCTCTTCCCTGCTCCCTAGCTGCCAAATATGAACTACAAAGCAAAAAAGCCATTACCCTGAGTATCATGCACTCCTTCCTTCTCTTCATTTTTTTCTCCACATAACTTGCTGAAGTCTGATGGTTTCCAAAAAGAAGGAAGCAAGTGTTTACAATGTTAGTAGGACAATCCCTGGCAGGTTTCTAAATGGAATACATTATTGAATGGATGTCAGTAATGCTTCAAGTCCTTCCACCCCACCCACTTCTTCCTGGAACTGGAATCAGATCAGTATCATCATCTCTCACAAGAAGAAAAATCTCATAAATGAAAATTCCTCTTCAGATCCATAAACCGCATGTACATCCTACTGGGGTTGGATGAAAGCCTATACCACATTCACTCCAGTCAGCCACCAGTCCCTGCTGGACTGGTTTCCTTCCTAACTAAATTTTGCTCTCTGTTAGCCAAGGACAACTCCCGCTGATTCCCATGTCTGAAACAGACGAATATTACAGCAGAGTAGATTGCTGTAGGCTGCCACTAACAGCAGTGCCAGGTGGGGATTATCCATTTATCCTAGACTGAACTGGCCCATGACATATGCACAGATCTAAATACATCTTTTTGTCAGATGCCCTTTCCCCACTAGTATTTCTTGTTCACTGAGTGCTGGCAGCCAGGAAAGGCCTAATACAGCAGAACCAGAAAGACTTGTTGAGAGTCTTCAAAGCCTTTAGAAAGAAGATCTTAAAGGGAATTGGCTGTGCTTTTCCAAAGCACACTACACAGTCTGCAGTTACTAATGTCTTTGTGAGTAAAGTTATGATGAATGAAAAGAGACTGCAGAAAACTGGAGATCAATTAATTCTGTGAATACCCTTGTTAGAAATATATACATATGTGTGTATGCGCGTGTATTTTATATATCTATATCTCTCTCTCTATATATATATAGATATAGTGTATCTGTGTATGTGTGGATGTGGGTGTGTGTGATGAGACATAATCACACACCACGGGTGCAGACAAGAACTTAGTTTAGTTAGAATATTATTCTTGCATATTATCTTGGAAGTGTCCAATTCTAACCAGGGTCTCACTGGACTGTGCTACTGAACAAGCACATGTTATGAAATCAGTTCCTGTCTCAGTAACATCCCAATGTAGGATTCAGACATATGTCAATCTTTTTCAATTGAGAGAGACAAGGGTGACAATAAGATGAATTAGCAGGGCCTACTTAGGCTGGTTAAATAGTCCAGAACCAATAAGCCATTTGTTGAATGTTTCTTTCTTTTTCAATCTGTGATAGGCACGTAAAGAAATCCTCAAATGTACTAGTGTATTCAAATGTTATTTGCACCATTCTTCAATGATTTATTCCTTCTCTTTAAACTGTCTGCAAGGTATATGGTTTGTCACTTAAATTATGTAATATTGTTTCTGTTCCCTGACTTCTACAGTTAACCAACTACAAAAGCTTATCCTGCTTCTCTTTTTAAGCATAACCTTCAATGTTAATACAAGATTCAGTGTTCATTAGTTGTGCAGTTCCAAAATGGCTTTCAAATGGCTTTCAGGAATATCACAACTGAACACTAGAGTTTCAGCTATACCTTCCATAGCCATTTCCATTAGTCAAAATGTCCTTGAGAGGATAGTTATTGAACATGAATACAAACGGAACTAAAAGGCAATCTTACCATATTCATTTAAAAAACAATGGGATCTTACAAATCTTCCACAGTTTCTATTAGCAGTATTACTACTAACTTATTCTTGTTGTTACTCATTTGCAGCACTTTCTTGGGGTCACCATTAAAGAAAAACGACTCTGCTGTTCTTATTACAGTAGTGAAGGGAAGGGTCCTGCACAACAGTTTATAGCACGGTCTAATAAATTGCCACTGGCTTTGGTGGGAGTTCTGAACATAGAAGCTAAATACAGAACATTCAAGGGGATTAAGGGGTTGTTAAATCGATTCAGAATGAGCGTCCAATATTAGGTAAGTCAGGATGGCAGGCTAGCTGGGGGGGCTGGGGGTTCAGCAGGCTGGAGGGGATTGGGGATCTGCTGGGGGCTGGGGGAGGAAATGCAGCCTGTGGGTGGGGTAGGGGAGCAAACAACCACAGGTAGGTAGGTAGGACAGGCATTACCTGTGGTTGGTGTGGCAGGCACAACCCATGAGGGTTAGGTGGAGCAGGCATGACCTTCAGGTGCAGCTAGGTGAGGTAGGCATGACCTGCGAGGGGTAGGGGAGCAGGCATGAATCGTGGATGGGGTAGTGGGGGCAGGTATGACTTGCAAGGTGTGGGGAGGGGGCAAGTGCCACCCATGTACAGGGTTGGTACAGGGTCTCCACACCGAACCTCCATCTCCATCCCCCCTCTCAACACCCCTCTGCCCCATCCAGACTTACTTACTCAGCTCCAGCAGTGGCAAATGCTGGGCTTGTGGGATGGGGGTTGAGTGTGCTGGCTGGAGGGGGTAGGGAGGGAGGGCAAAAAATAGACTAGTGTGGGGGAACTGGGGAGTGAAAAGAGCAACCCCAGGGTTGGAGCCAGTGGCTGGGTTTCTCCAGCCCTGGGGCTGTGCAGAGGAAATGTACAGAAGTTCCATGCACTGGTTTGACCTAAATCAAATAAGTTTGATACTACATAGATCCAGGTTTATCTTAAATTGGTTTCTGCAATTTTTACACTAGTTTGTGTGCATGGAGCCTCTGTACAGTTAGAGGTTTAGACTGATTGTCAGTCACTGTGATCGTGTCTGTAAGTGTAAGGTCGGAACCAGGATGAGCTAAGTTTGAATCGGGCGGCCAGTTTGAACCTGATTTAACTTCCCAAATGTCTGCACTTAGCCAAAGAGCTTAGTGGACCAGGTTCAGAGCAGGTTAAAGCCATCACAAGACTCTCACCCAGAAATGAGCTTTGTCTGGGTCAATTACTGGACAGTAGCCAAAGCTTGGAGACTTCCCCAGTATTGATGCAGAACCACCTGAGTTGATCACAAAACTTCATCATCAATTATTCATCTCCTCTGGCTCCAGGTCACTTACACATAAAGAGCATCATACCTTTTTGCTTTAATTTCCTTCATACACAATTATGATTTAAAAAGGAAAGATAAAAAATAAACTACCACATAGACTCCTAAAACACCATTTTGTAGCTAAACCTTTCAAGAATTTTTCAATTGTTGATAAATCCAATAAAATTTAAGCCCCGTTCTATACTTTGTCTTATTCATGTTCAAAGGATACTGTTTAACAGTTGCATGTCACAAATGATTCTTAACAGCAACACATATTCTGAATTATAAATGCACAGCAAAGTGCATTTAACTACTTTTTATTATAGTTACCAGTAGTAAAAATTATGCATATGGCACTGAAAATTTACACTGCATTTTACAAACCTATGAAATAAATTACCATACTCCATTATAGTTTCCTGAGACCAAGAGAATGCCATAAGATTAGAAACTCTTTAGGGAAGGGAAATTGTTTTAAATAAGAGACAAGAGGGGTGCTGAGTCCCTACTGAAAGGAGAAGGGCATTTTAATGAGGATATGTGCTTGTACCTGTTGGCAGTCATGCAACATCCTCAGAGCAAGGGTTTGTCTACATCAGTGGTTCTCATCCTTTTTAGATGTTAGAAAATGCCAACTCTTAAGATACTACTTGCTTTTCACTACAGAACCATAACAGCAATTCTTCTGTTGCAAAAGAACCCAGAAAGACCACAACAGGCCAGAATGCTTTTGACACTATAGATTCCTATTTGAAATCTCTGGGTTTATCTTGGGAATCATGTGTATGAGTTTGCATGCCTAACAGTGCCAATATTTAGTAACACCCTGTGACATGCTGAAAAGGTTCTTGTGGCATCCTGATTGGGAATCAGTGGTCTGTATGAAAATGTGTTAAACCAGTGCAAAAGGCCCTGTGGATTCCCTTAGACAATAACTTTATTTTATCTTACATTAAGTTAATAAGGGAGTGATTTAAGCTGAATAAAAAATACAAGCCATTTAAGTAGAATTAAGAGGATTTACAATGAGCTTTGCATTGGTGTAAATAAATCAGTTTTTAAACATATTTAACTTAAACTGTTGCAACTTCTCTGTGTAGTGAAGTCTTAAATAAGGTTGCCAAATCCTCAAGGTAAAATATAATGGCTTTGTCTTCCTCTCACTGGGCACATCTACACATGCAATTAATGTGCAGAAAGCTTATTACACAGTAAGTTTTCCCTGAGCATACAGCTACATGTCTGCCTGTCAAGAGCAAATCTGCTCCCTACAGGAGCAATTCAGGGTAGGGATAGTCCTGCCCTGCTCTGTCACCATATGGCAGCTGGGGGAGCTGTGGGCTCCCCTGGGTGTCAGTCCTACGCTGGATGGGGGCACTTGGGTCATGCCTGAGCTCAGGGGAACAGGTAAAGGTGTTCCACTTCCAATGCAGCTGTCCCCCCACTCCGCATCGCTGCCCCAGGCAACTGCCTGCCGCCCAACCCCAACTCTGATCTCAGAATGGGACCTGGGACAATGTCCCCATCCCACACAGCAGGCAGCAGGCAGCTGCCCAGGGCAGAGAGCAGTGTCCCAACCCTGACTCCGAGCTGGGGCTGGGAGCTGCCTGCTGTGGGGACATGGGACATTGTCCCAGACTCTACTCTGAGATCAGAGTTGGGGTTGGGCAGCAGGCAGCAGCCTGGGGCAGGGGACAGTTGCGAAGCAGGCAGCAGGCTTGCACTGCTCTAGGCTCCCCTCGATGCAGCTCTGGGGGAAGGAAGAGTTCTCCTGCCCCCTGCTGCCTGGCCTAACCGGGACCAATATGCTCCCAGTCAGCTATGTAATTGTGTGCTACTGTACAGCAAATACTGCACGGGAAATATACCCCCTGTATTTACAGGTAGTAAAAAACTGCACAGCAGACTAATCTACTGCGCAGTAATTCCTGCACATGGTTACATAGTAACACTTTAATGCACAGTAGATTAGTATACTGAACAGTAAGGCAGTTCATGTATACACATCCACTGAAATCAAATGGAGCATTGCCACTAACTTGAGGTGGAATAGGATCAACCTCTCGGACTTTATGCCTTTTTTCTTCCAACACACTCAGAAATTAAATAGTAAATGTTTTCTAAGTGTATCCATGCATATGATATAATACTGTATGCATATGAAAATAATTGCAGGGCAAAACCACAGAAGTGACAATGTGGCTCTAAGAAAAGTGCATCCAAGGAAAGAATTTGGCAGGTAACACTTAACAACAGCTCTTCAAATCTTTCACCTTCTGCCATTTTTCCATTTTGTTGGCCATTTCCCAGATGGCTTTATATTAAATATCTCGATCGCTTTTTAACTTTTAGAATCATACCAGGTAAGTGAGCCTTCAAACAAACATTTAACTAAACCAAGGCACAGCGCTACTGATTTCCCATTCTTTTAATTAGAAGCATACAATCAAACAAACCCCACAATACTAATATTGCATTTACAAATTAATGGGAAAAAAATTAAATACAGTTGCAAGAAAGAAGCAGTTATTAGTCAACTCACAGTTTCCTTCATTCCATAATAAACATTTTAGGCACCAATCCTTAAAAGACTTATACTCATTTTTAACTTTATATGTTGGAAATAATCCCATTGAAGTCAGTAAGACAGCTCATGGGATATAAAGATCAACATGGGCACAAAATTTTGTAGGCTCCAGGTTTTAAACTATGGACTGCAGCCAGATCCCAAGCTGGTAAGAATTGGCATATCTCTGTCATCTGCAATGGAACAACGCTGATTCATACCGGCTCAGAACCTGCCTGCATATTTCTGCACTGCAACGTTACCAATATAAAGACAGTTATAATATTAGAAAGTCCTTCTATATTAAAAAATGAGTAAAAAGCAGTTTAAAATAGTATAAAACATGAAAAAGGACTGATTAGATTCCTATACAGTAAAATAGGGTTTTGCCAATGTAAACAGGATGATAGCCAGAAAATACTTTTGCTCAGCCCCAATCCATCTACATGGGGGAAAGGGCTTGTACAGCATCACAGGGAAGAGGGCACATGGCCCAGTCCAAATCCATCCCTGTGGGGGAAGGGGTATGGATTGGCTTTGACCCCTGTAGGGGTTTGGGAATTTGGCAGTGTGGGAGGGTGGCTGTATTAATTGCCACTGCTCCCCAACAGCCAAATTATCTCATCCATGGAGAGCCCTGTGGGCTGCATGCCCCTGCAAGCCAGATTCAGCCCACGTGCCAGAAGTTAAACATCTCTGCCTAAAACCAAAACTTAGATGTTCAAAATCCCCACCTAGGAGTCCCTAATAGCCTAACTTTGTGACAGCACCAAACACCCCAACATCTTGCGGGGTAGGAAAAGGGTGGTTTTGGGGATGGCAAAGAGAAACAGTTCACCCCTTCTCCACTTCTGAAAGAAAGGACTTAGGCACCTACCTTCAGAAGAGGGTTCAGGGCTGAGAATCTAGAGTGGACAAAAGCAGCTCCTGGAAACACTGAATAGTAAGGCAGGTAAGCTCCATAAGGGGTGGAATTTAAGACACCTCCCTGTCCTCATCGTTTCCTAGTAATTAGTAAGTAACACCCCTTTTTGGACCTGGCCCTAAGTGCCTTAGGAATCTCTGGAACTTGGGTAATAATCTTGGAAAGATTATCCCGCAGATAAAATGCAGGCCTAGCAAGTCTCTTCTCCTCCCATGTTATTTTCCTTTCCTGCAAGTGCTTTAGGGAACTTCTTAACCTAGTGTATCAAAAAATAAGTCACAAGGAGCTTCCTTAAATCTGACTCATTTCTCTTTTAGCCAAAGAGGCATTTGAACATTTTCAATTGCTAATACATGAATATATGCGATATATAAATTAACCTGATTCACCAAACGCTACATCCAAAAAATCACTTCACCGCAAAAACTGCAGTGAGTCAGAAGAAAAATCTAAAAAGCGTTTGTGATTTAGAGTTGACTGTCACTTAGTGCATTAAAATAAATTGCCCATGATTTCTCACAAGTTTTCTATTAATGAACTCCAAAATGGCAATGAAAATGCTGCAGTGCACAACTCTTTAGAGGTTTTACTGGGTGGCAAATAATAAAATAAGCTCTCTTTGGATCACAAGAGGGAATGAGAGTGAGGGTTAGTTAACACATCCAGCCTTTCAGAGAATGTTCCAGGATTTTAAATTGTGAGCCAGCAGTATTTTTATTTGTTTCTGCTAGTGCAATCTCCTCTTAGTTTTCACAGCTTTCACATACCAACCTCTCTCCAGGCAGAGAGACCTCTGTCAGTAAAGAACAGTCTTTTGTGTAGCACAGGACAGGTGAATCAGTTGGCTTCTATTCATCATCTCTGCCTTGAAACTGCTCAGTATGTGAGATCACCATGTTATTTACATGGAAAGAGGCTCCACAGGGAACAAAATCATTAACAAGTTAGTTCCTGGGGAAACAAAATGTCAGATCTTTTTTGCTAATTATTATTATTATTATTACTACTGTTATTACAGCCACTTCTAAGTTTCTGAAGTACTAATTTCCCTTCACTGCATTACCTAAGTGCAACAATGAAATATTGCACTTTATAAAGTTTCTTCTATTCAAGAATCTCAAAACATTTTACCAGCTTCAGGAATTCAGGCTCCCACTGAGAATTCCCCACTGAAGCAGAAGTTAGCATCACCTTTTTTCTATTTTTGAACACATAAGAAAAGGGAGGAACAGACAGATGCAATGATGTTCCCAGACAGAGACATGCAGCCTGCAACAAGAGTAGAACCCTTGTCTCCAGTTTTCCAAGTCTGGGCCTCAACCACTCTGTACCCTCCAGTTCATAGCACGCTCCAGCCATGTGAAAGATCCAGGGTCAAGCTTTTACCCAGTCTCATTCTGCACTTGATCTTTGTGGGCGGCCTACAGTGGAAGCGTCACTGATGAGCTATGTCAGTTAAGAAAAACTGATCCCACTCATAAGCTCCTGAGAATGATTGCAGGATTTTGAAGACAAGAGGTGTCTTCCATTGAGGACTAGAAGAAGGATACTCTGGAGGGTAAGGCACAAGCTTTCTTCTTGAGTGAATTGAGTTCAAGTGCAGGCTCCACCAGACTGCCTATATGGCCTTAAGCAAGCTAGTTAGGCTACATTTAAGCTGATAATTATGACTCATCTTAAGGTTCCTCTAAAGCCCATGCATAATGCCCACCCATGCTACAAGTCTCTCCATTCCCCAGCCTAACTCTGGAAGATCTGCTGACCTTCTAGGTATGACCTAGCCTTTGCTTCTCTCTGCTCCAGTTCCCTAGCAGTACAATGACAGTCAACAGCAGCTCCCTGCCTCATAGGGATGCTGGAGGCATTCAGATATTGTAAAGGGGGACCTTATTTATAGTCAACATTAAAAGGCTAAACTATGCATTAAATGTTCAGGGACTTGGCTTGATGTTTCCTTACATGATTTATGAAAAGACAATACTAACAGGGGTGAACTATGCAATGAACTTGAATAGGAAGCTAAGCTTTTCAATAAGGTTAATTCTTTCTAAAAGGAATAGTCTAAGAATTTGCATTGCTTCAACTTCTTAGGGAGATGTCTACTTTATCTCAAGAATTAAGACAGACAGAGACCATCGTCACCAGTGTAACACCCAATGAAACTAACAGCAGGGACATACAGAATCCAGGTATTTCTTAGGGCCCTGCGTCAATCTGGCTGTAGCATTCACCTGTAACCTACTACATCACTGCCACTGTAAACTTTAGCTTCTGGTATTTAGTTATATAAAACAACAGAGCTCCTCTTTTTGCCATTTCAAAAAGCTTTCTTCACCACTGTGCAGCTACTGTTCATAACTTTGGTTAAATACCTTTAGTTAGCATAGCAGAAACCTGTCAGAGCAAACACTGCAACATGTCCTTCAAGAAAAATAAAGATGCTTCAAAATTATTTAAATATATATTTTTTCTTTTTTTAAAATGAGATCTTCCCTAATCAAACCTAATGTAGAAACTCATGACTGAAACTACTTTTGTTTTCAGATCACAAAGGTTTGGTAAAATGCTGCATACTTAAGAAGAATTCCTATAAGAGATGAAAAATATCAATCCAAAGGGAGCCCATTGTCAGATACTGACTCATCATTCACTGATTGTGTGAAAAACTATGCAGCTCAGTTTGGCCTGCTAACTATGACATCACTTTTATTTGTATATTTTTATCTGGGTATAGAACGTTCTTTTCCCAGTCTCCAATGCTGCAGCAAAACCTTAAATATTGACATCAAAACCAGTAAGTACTGTTAGTCCTTGAAACAATTTGGAAAGCACTAATGAACCTGGACTTACATTGCAGTTTGGCTTGTTGCCCTTGGATACTGGAAGTGAAATTAAAAGTGGAGGAAAGGAAAATTGAATTGTGCTGCAAAAAATTGTTGAAGCTATTTATCATGAATCCTGTTTTTGTTTTGTTTTTACATTATGCTGCCCTTGCCCCTCAACTTTGCTAAGTCTAATGTTAATGCAGATCAGGGACAGATTACTATTCAAAAGAAGCCTCTGAAAAACAACAAATGAAGACTTCCTTTGAAGAACTTTATTTATCCAGGGAGATCCGTAAGACAGCAAAAGCACCTCCTCCTCAACAAGAAGTAAAATGGTCTAGAGAACAGGGAAATTTTAGGAAATTACTATCCGTGATGTGAGAACTAGGACGGATTAGCTGACCAGCTGAAAACCTGCAGACCATGTTCACTTTGCGTCAGAAATAGAACCTATATATCAACTGTGCGTGAAAAATGATTGGCAACATTATGTTACATAAAAGTATTATTAGCTTGATTTCAAAGTGAACTTTGTGGTCTTTTATTAACAGCACTGATGACAATTCTCAGGAAGTCCAGGCCAAAAGTTTTATTGAGTTTGCATGCTTACCCAAAACTTAATCAAATGTCTCATTTCTGGGTACTGGACTACAACACTGGGCATTCTCACACAATTTCCATGATTCCTGATTTCATCCCACCTAGTAATACCACAAGATCTGTCTTTCTTGAAAATGTCTTTACTTTTATTTTTAATCTCATTATTGCAATGCCCTTTAGAAAGCTAGATGAGACATAGTAGTGAAGTATGTGAAAATTTAGGGCCCATCCTAACAAACACACATGTATAAGAAGAGGAAATGTGTAGAGTGAACACAGAAGGTTATGGGTTAAAAGCTGGGAGAAATATAACAGGTAAAAGGTGAATAGGTGATGATCATAAATATCCCTGTCTAGGCAGGAGACAAAGGGTAGGATTTTCAAAACTGCTTAAATGTTTTAAAAACACTAGATTCATTGGAAGCCAATATGATCTGTACTCCTAAGACATATAGGCACTTGAAAATCCCACCCAAACATACCAGCTTGCAAAGTCCTCATTATGAAGGCATGCCCTCACAAGCAGGGTTCACTATTTTTTCACTATTCTATGAAGCTAGCATCAAAGAATTCAAGCAAAACAGAGATACTACGAAAGAGATGACTACATATTTGCATTTATGTATTGGGAACAAAATATTCCTAAAAAACAGATTTAGCCTTTTTTGTATCATCATGTAGGAGCAGACTCCTAAACGTGAATGACATATAAAAAATATACATGACGTGCTACTCCAGCGTTGCCCCTCACTGGCAGCATATTAAAATTCCATGCATGAAACCACAAGCTGAGGTATTTTACATATTCTGACAGAACTGAAAGGGTTAGTGATTTCCCTTCCTTGCTTCGTGAATGTGATGCATCATATTATGCTATCTCTGCCTTCAGCTGTGTGTTCTGTGATAGATTGTTACTAGATAAGAGCAAGTCACTGGCTTTAACCCCAACCCCTACTGCACAGATTTATGTCACAATCAAACCTGTATGAAGAAGAACCCATTTCTAATGTTATTGATCTCAATGCAGATGGAGGATTTTATACACAGTTTTCACAGGGCTATTAAATCAGCTCAGGCAGACAGGTAATGAAGTTTTTTTTAGCCTTTGCTAGCTTCCCCTGGGTGAAATGCCCAATCTGACAGTGCAGTCAACACAAATCAAGCAGTCTGAGTTTACACATGTATGTAGAAAATAACTTTAGTGTACATAGTAAGATCAGACTGAATACCTATGCAAAGATGTAGCATAGCAGAATATGACAGAATGAAGCAATACAGACATTACTAGAAGACACTATCAGCAATAACCTTCAAATACCTAAATGCTTGTAAAAATATTAAAATAAAATGTGCCATCATACCTTTTTTGATCTGTGAAAAAGCAAATCCTAGTCAGTGCGTCAAATTAGTGTATGCAGGCTGACGAATCTATTAAAATAAGCCAAAAAGAGTAAAAAAAAATTTTATTTTTGATGCAACAGTCTTTTCTTCAGCCTTTGGGGAGGAAGAAAATTGTTTTCATTAAACTGGTACAAAGATATACAGATAATATACATGCACACACAGAGAATATATATAAAGAGATACCATCATTATTATATATACATTTTTAATTAATGCAATGTGTACTAATGCAGCTCTAAACATTCAGCAGACTGAATCCTGAATTCTACACAAGAATGCTGGTGTCTTTTTAAATGTTCATAAATCACATAAAGCTGATATCTTAAAAAGAAAATCATTACCAGCTCATGCGCTGCCATACCCCAAAAAGCTATCCTTAAATAACTGCTGCATAATCATTCTCCTGGAGCATTATTATCCATCAGCTTGCTGCCTATCTCCAGACAGATGCAGTCTGCAAGCCACCAGCTTGTATCTACCATGTGTACGTCAGGAAAAGGAAAACTGCAAATTAGAAAAAGTCCCTGCAGTGGTGAAAAGGAAAAGAGGGCGAGTGGGAGAGGAAGAGGGAGTTCACTGGCCACAGAATTTTCGAGAATGATGACAAGCCAGCCAGCTCCGCCATCATTCACTCACAATAGGATGCTGCGACTCGCGTCTGCTCAAACAGTTTGTCAAGGGGTTTCTGGTATCAAATGCCTGAGAGGCATTGTAATTGCATCCAACCAAGTGTGTCCTCAGGAATCAGGCCTTTAATCCTATGAATATCATCAACTGCCTCCCTTTGTGCCACTGCCAAGCATACACACTAGCACATACTGCATACAGGCAGCAGCACCACACGGTTTCTGTGACTATACCAATCCAAATCCTAAACAGGTTTTACATATTGTACATTTTGAAAAGGAAGTCTTGAGGGATTTGACAATCTCTGCATTACAGATTAGGAACCACACATTGATTTTACTGTCCCCTTTTTTGATTGAGATGTCCCTGAATTTGTTGGCAAGTCATTTGCTCAGTTATTGGAATCTATATTTCTTATTTCTACCAATAAAGAAAAACAGGGAAGTCACTGAAGAGCAAAAGCAGCATGAATGTAAGCTAGGCTCTGTGTAACCAGTATTGTGATAGACAGCAGCCACCCCATATTTCAGCCTGAAAGCAAACTTGTGCGACTTACAAGTTTGCCTCAAAATTTGCAGTTTAGGTCAGGGCCAGGGTACATGTTTATTTTTATCCAAATTTGACAAGAATCAGATAAAGGCCTTAAGCAAAACACTCTAAAGCAAGACAGTCTAAAGACTGGAAAAAAAGAGGTTGGGGGTGGAGGGGAGAGGGAAGATCAGTCTGGTCAGTCTGAATAACCAGGTTGAGATTTGGACTTCAGGACCAAAAATGAAGCTAAATTTCTTTACGAAGTTGTAATTTTGTTATAAAATACCATCTAATCCAAGCTATTAAGGACACAAACAAGCAAAGCACAAGCACATGCCTAACTTCAGTCCTAGTAAAGCCAGTGGGCCTAGTAAAGCTTAAGATTTAGGGTTTTACTGGATCAGGAGTCTAAATATACACATCGACTGCTGTCCCGTTACCTTAGCTGGACCTCACAAGGCAACCCTATTGCTAGGAAGGTTTGTCAATGGAAAATGGGATCATTTTCCTACCCAAAGACAGTTGAGGGGGCATAACAAGTTCCACATGTCTTGTGGGCCTAATATGCCATGTGAGGGACCTAACATGCCCCTAAGGCTGTAGAGAGGGGCCAATATTCCTCCTCAGGTTTACTGGGAGATCTCACCTTAGGAGGTCCATAAGGAGATGGTGCAATGCATCCCTAACCTCTTCCCCCTAGCCACCATTCTTGCCCTGTTCCCACTCCACATGAGCTCCATGAGGTGTTTTTGTCTGGATATCCCTAAAGGACCACAGTAGTGGGAGGTCTATTAAGTATAAAAGACTGACAGTAGCTTCCCTCACTGCCTTCCTTTGCTCCCTTAAACAGGGCACATGTAACAATTTTTCTGCTTCTCTAAATTTATCTTTTCCCACTAAATCAACACACCTCCAGTGAGGGGGAGCATGAGGAAATGGAAGAAACCAGTCACCAATAGCGGCAGGCATGAGACACTGGTTATGGGTGAGCCTGAAAATAAAGGTGTAACAAGTTATCTTCCTGGAAGAGATGGGGAAAGGGAAAGATCAGAAGTGTAGGAGAAAGAATCGAGGAAAACTCTAGCATATTTCTGACTTTTCCTTCCATCCACCTTCCTGTGGCCCATCAAAAGAAACTTGCTTTGATTTCTCACTTGCAGAAGCAAGGGAGGCTCGCAGGAATGGGCAAAATGTGGCCCAGGGGCCGAATGAGGCTCACCAAGCCATTCTATCAGGCCCGTGGGTGCCTCTTTCCCCCAATTAAGAAAATTAATATTTACCTGTCCCTGGCTGCCTCTCATGTGGCCCTCAATAGTTTGCCAAAACTCAGTAAGCAGCCCTCTGCCCGAAATAATTACCTGCCCCTATGTCTAGTGTCTCCTTGCCTTCCCCCAAAGCACTGAGCTGTTCCTCAGCTCCTCCATGCTGCCCTCTCTGCAAAAGGTACCACCAGACTCCATCAAACTCTAAAGGTTTGCGGTAAAGGCCCATAAACACAAGACAGGTGAAGGAGAAGAATAGAAAGGTGTCCTGTAAGCCTTATTAAAGATTACTGTCAATGCAGGGTCCTGTCTTAAGCCTTACATAGAAACTGATGCACATCCCTAGGCAGCATCCATCTCCTGTGCCCATTCTGGGGCCTCAGAAAATGTGAAAAGGTAATCAAAACCCAACTTCCTTCCTTCAGGCATAAGGAGTCCAAAGCTATAACTATTTAAAAAGAAAAAAACATTTAGCCACAAAAGTTTCGTATTATCACAGGCAAAAGTCAGCAGCAGTTTGAGGGTATACAACTCTTTCATAAAATTAGAGATAGGAAAAACAAAACCTTTATATACCTAGGAAAAGTACAGTTGAGGTTGGACTTCTTGAAGACAGCCCTCAAACTGCTTTAACTCTGCTTCCTGGAAAAAAACAAAAAACAAACCCTAACTACTGACCCTGTCCACAGCAAACCATTTCAATTTTGTCACTCCCTGGCAAACAATGGATTGCTTTACTTATCAATCATATAGGAGAAGCACTCCCTTACAAATTTCTATAAAGTCATATATAGCACACAGAAAAGAATTTCACAAACTCCTGATGAGAAAGAAATCACTAAGGACAATATTGTGCAAGACGCAGAGGGCATTCAACCAAACACAAGGAGCTCATTTCTTTCCAAGATCAGGCCATACATTTTGAGGTACTCATGATCTCAACAAATGTCACTGCACACAAAATGAGCTTGTCCCCATATAAAATTCTTGTAAATTAGGATAATGAAATAAGATCATTTTTCAGTAGAAACCCTCCCCATTCCCCTGAGGTTAAAATAGTGATAAATCATGGCACTGACTAATGGAGGCATGTATGTGTGACTGAGGCCTCTAGCAGATGTTACATTTATGATGTGATTAACATATTAATTGTGCCATAATTTACAACATGTTCAGCCAATGCCTGGCACCATAAAATGGCAAACCAACCACAATGATTTTCTACATTATGGCTAGGGACAAAAGTTACACATAAACCAGTATAAGTGATTCAAAACCAGTTCAGATCTGTAACACAACAGAAATTCAGTGTGCACAAACCACTTTCAAAATGGCTGGAACCAATTTAAGATACACCTGGATGGATGTAGTATCAGACTTCACTGATTTAGGTTAAATCTGTTTACTGAACTTCTGTCCTAGATCTCCTCCAAATTCAAGTTAGCTCAGTCCCCTAGCATCCCAGGATGCTTTGCATCTCCCCTGAAAACCATCCCCCCAGAGTGAGTGGGCTAGCTTTGGCCCAAACTGTCGGCTCCAGCCAAGCAGGAAAACATGCTCTAGTGCACCCCAGCTTTTGGCCTGGGGCACTGCAGGCTGCATTTCTGGAATCTGTTCATTTGCTTATTGGTTCAATCTATGCAGTTTAGATTATTCTGCAAAGATTGAATCAATTCAACCTTGAACTTTTTGACCGTCTGGACTTAGCCTATATGGCTAGGGACAGACATTACACATTAACCAATTTAAGTGATCAGGAATGAGTTTAAACCTATAACAGAACAGATGTTCAGTGCATATAAACCAGTTTGAAAATGGCTGAAACCGGTTTGATATGAACTTGGTTGAATGTAGTATCATACTTAATGCACTGTCTGTCCCAGACCCCTTCCTGGTTTAAGTTAAATCAGAGTCCTATCGCATCCCAGGTGCTTTGCAACTCCAGACAGGGCTCTGCTCCAGCCCAGCAAGGCTAGCCCCTCCTCTCTGCTCCCTGACCGGAGCTCTGGCAGAGACTGCAGGCAGCTGCCTGGCTTCCTCCTGCTCCTCTCTGCCCCCTCTCTGTTCAAGCAGGGATTCCCTCCTCCCCTCTACCTTACACAGATACCTCTCAGCATTAGTTAGCATACCACATGCTGGCTGTGGTCCATGGTGTGGGAAATGGGACAAAAGCAGACAAGACAGTGTTGGCTTAGGGCTTTTTGGAGCTCATTAACAAGTAGGTGGTAATGTCCCTCCACTCCTTCCTTGGAAAAAGTGGCTTTAACTAATAAGAGAAGCTGTTGTTTTGTTTGATGGGGTGATAAATGCTAACAACTCCCTGTGTAACTCCCTGCTGTGTAACTCAATGCCCAGTGTGTGTGTGAGGGGGACCCCCTCCCTAATCAGAGCATCCTGCTGGGGCCTGGCCACAGCACCTGAGCTCAGCACTGTCACAGGGAAGGAAGGGCTGCTTCAGCACCCCGTGCCTTCTAGCCTAAGCCACTGCAGGCATGTGCCTGCATTTCTTCAGTTCAAAAGAGATATCTGTGCAGTTACAAACCAGTTTAACCTAGCCAGGTTAGACTAACCTGCAAAGATTGAATCAATTCAGGCTCAGTCTTTTTGAACATCTGTCCCTAGCCTATGTGGAAAAGATCACATGATATTTGGAATAGAACATAAAATTCCTCAGATCTCAATGGCACCATTATTTAAGTGTCTGCCAGGGGTCAAATGATAAAACCATTATTTTCTAGTGCACACCTTTAACAACTTACCCATAAAGAAGGGAGAAAAGTAAGCTGAAATCTCCTTCAGGGAGTAAGAAAAGATCATTTGCATGCCTTGTTTAAGTGTCACCTGAACTCTAAAGTTTAGTTTTTATTTTAAACTCTAGTGTTCATAAACAATAAAGCACCATCACTTTTGCTATTATTTGTATTACAATGTTGCTTAGAAGCACCAGCTGAGATGAGGCCACATTCTGTTAGGTACTGGACATACATAAAATAAACAGTGCATGTCACAAATACTTTATAAGCTAAATAGATAAGGCAGGCAAGAGGTGACAGAAAGTATTCTTCAAATTTTACAGATGGGGAACTGATGAAAAGAATAACTAAGAAGAAAAAAAGTCTGTCACCAAGCCAGGAATCAAACCCAGATCTCCTAAGTCCCAACCTAGTACCTTCTATTCAGACCACTGCCATATACCAGCCACCACACCAGAAACTGAATCTTTGTTTTCTATCAGAGATTGTGCGCACTTGCACATGCACCCATACAAGAGAAAATTCAGCTGAAATGTTATGCAGTGCCCAGAGTGGCATCTACTAAGATCATGACCTTAAATTAGAAGGAACAAGTTGTGTGAACAGAAACAGCTTCACAGTTTTGAAAGCAGGACTGGGAAGGGATGAATATTTTAACACGTCTTCTTGCACTGACATTTTAAATTATAAGTAGCTATTTTATCCAGCATTGCTAGTTTTGTTGCAGTAATAATAAATGGATATGCAGTCTGATTTTTGCATTGCTCTGCAAGGAGACCAGTTTATTGCAAGTTTCCCATTTCTTTAGAAAGAAAAAACAAGACTGAAGAAAAGGAATTTATTCTTCAAAATGCATATATGTGCCTTATGAAAAGTAGCTCTGCAGTGAGGATGGTTGAATCAGGAGTCATCATCAGTGAATATATCTATGATTACTCATATAGAAAAGTTTAAGTAAAAATAAGGCAGTGATGGGAGCAAGGAAAAGCTGCAGCCTGCATAACTAGCCTCAGCATGTACCCAAAGGAAGAAGATAAAAAAAAATGTGGAAAGTTTCAGGATCAAAGCAGCCCTGGTTTTGTCCCTAGTATCCTTGTTGCATTTCATTCATACTGAATTGATGCACAAATAACTTATCTCCCCATCTCACACCGTTAGTCTATCCAATGTCTTCTAAATTGTATTGTTCATTTCCTTTGTACCAAAGGCACCCCCCATCTTTGTATCCCCAGCAAATTCACGTGCCCCTTCTCCCAAAGTAAACAAAATCAGACCTACCATTCATCTTACTGCCCATCACAAGTTGCCTGTTTACATTTCACCCTGTCTTCTGCAAAAAGTACCTGTTGCACTGGATACCTAAGCACATAGAAAGTTACCGACCTTGCAGCTAGACTCCATGCAGCACACTATTAATAGGGGTTTTATAATCTAAGCCAGCCAGGGATGTCAAAGATATAGCCCATGGGCCAGATCCAGCCCACAAAAACATATCATCTGGCCTGTGGTGCTGCCTGCAACCCTTGGACTGTACCTAAACACTGCATATGATGTAGCAGATTGGCCCTGCATGCAGCATATGTTGGTCTTGGCCCCATGTGCTATATATGTCACATGGGGCCAGTCCAGGGTGTGTACTATCTGTGCACTGCCTATGTGCTGTGATGCCTGGCATTGGGGCCAGTCTGTGGGGCCAAACCAGCTTGCATACTGGCCCCATGCCTCCCATCTGGCCTATGGAGCCTGATGGATGTGATACCCCTGATCTAGGTAAATTATGTTCACTCTTTGGCCCTCTGACATCTCAGTTTGTTACTTGTTTTTAAAATGTCAGACAGATTATTCAGTCATGATCTTTTTGTGAATCCAAGCAATTAAACGGCAACTGTCCAGATATTCCTCAAATCTACTTCTGATTTCCATTTTTTTGCTGCCACCTCATTTGAAGATCTAAGATTTTCAAATCATGGTAAAAATGCTTCTCAGAGCAACTGATGCTTTATGGAGACCTTTGAAGCTTTCAGGCAAACACACACTTTTCATTCTTATTTTATTACAAGGAAAGACTAGGTTTCTTATTTTAAGGACCAGTGCAAATGAATGTTTTTGTGCAACTTTAGGCTCTTGTAGCCACTGACAAACATTCCAGAAAACAGCTACAAAAAGACATCTTTGAGTGACATTGTCATCACATTTTCTGTCGGCACTGGGGATGTGGTCAGGACAAACTCTAAAATACCCAATTTATACATGGCATCATTAATATAGCTTTCACACAGCAACTCAACAGTGCAGCACAACCCTGCCTTGGATGCATCATATTTCAGTGAGAATTCAACCCTTTAATTCTTCACTGAGGCTATAATATGGTTAATTAGACTATGGACAATTGCAATGTTTTACCACTTTAAAAGGGGAGGAATTGCTTCTTCAGGGGGAGTGCAGATCAGTAATGAAATACCAATGTTTGCAGGTTTAAACCTGTTTCATCTGGGGTCAGGCACAGTGATTTAGCGAACTACAACAGTTACATTTTCTATATCCTTAGCGTCAATTATGGTGGCTAGTTTCTGTAATGTGGATATCTATTCCTTGGAAATTAGATGATAAAATAAAAAGCTCATTGACTTCTCATAAGCCAGTATAGGTTCCCATCTTAGAGTTTCTCTGCTAAAAATCCTGATAAACCTTTCACATCTGGAGATCCAAGTTCAGTTCTTCTAAATTTCCAAATCAAATTGATGCTGGTAATCCCATCCAAGTATCTAAATAGATACTTTGCATGCATCAAAAATCCAGGGAACAATTTTTTTTGTAAGTCTCTGCTAGAAAGAGTTTGAAATGGGGTGTCAGGGACCTTGCAGACTTGGAATATGTTCACAAGTATAGTGACAACTGTAATGATTCTGTCCACTGTGTCCTGTATTTGGCTCCAACTCAGGAAAGCATTTAAAGCATGTGCCAAGTCTCCCACTATTCAGAAAGTCTTTGAGCACTTGTTTTAGCGTCCTCCTTTCATTCCTATGACACATCAAGACATTAGGCTTTAATCAGCATTACTATTCCCTCACATGTGGGACCCTGAAGAACTCAGTTAACAAAATAACTTATAAAGAGCACCACAGTTGCTATTCATTGATTACCTCACAGCATTGGCAATGCATAGGGGGTGCATGCAGATGCACGTGCACCCCGTGAGATTAGCCGTGCACCCCGTGGAAGCACCAGCTGCAAAACTGGAAGTGCACTTCCGGTTTTGCTGCTGGCTCGGCGATCAGCCGCTGAGGGACCCCCACCCCTGTTTGGTGATCTGATGCCCCAGGCTCAGGAGGCACCAGTTGCCCATGCTTCACAGTGGGCACGTCTACACATTCATTAATATGCAGTAGTTACTGTGCATTATATTTAGTATTTGCTTAATGAAGTACTAACTAAATGCGCAGTAACTACAGTAACTGTGCAGTAGTGCTGGTGCATGGGATTTTTTTTGCAATGCTTACAGTGCTGTAGCCCAATAACACTACGCAGTAACGTATTAGCAGTGTTGTTAGGCTACTGCACAGTAAGTAGATGTACCCAGTGTCTTGCAAATCAACTGATTTTGGAATATAGTCCCACATTTACAAAAGATGAGACAGGGAAAATAAATTAGTATTGTGAAAAAAACAAAGGGAAATCACAGAGGAGCAGAACACAAAGATCATGAACTGAATATCAGCCTCATGGAAGCACTGAAAGATCAGGTAGTTTATCATGCTTGTGTAGAAAATAAGACCTGCAGGGAGCCCCAGGGACCAGATGACATGGCTTCATGGGCTGGATCCAGTCTGCAGATCATATCTTGGTTACCCCTGTCCTAGAGGACGTAGACAAAAGAAAGGAGTTTGTTCCTTAAGTTTTTTTCTTGTTTCTTCTCTTGTGGGGAGGCAAAGTTATATAGGTTTTTGTTATCATGTAAACAAGGGATGGGCAAAACTCACGTCACCACATGATGATGCAAATGCATGATCCTAAGATGCACTGAGCATCAGCAGTTCCTGCTGGTATAATTCATCTACACTACATCACTGATATCAGTACCCAAGCCAGATAGTTAAAAGTTCTCTCAGACGATCAACAACATGCAATCTAATGCAGAGTAGATATAACCTATATTGAATCTGGTTCTAAACACTACCACTTTGGCTTATTTTTAGTAAGACAAGACACATGCATTCTTATTTTCATTACAGCTGACCACTCTCTCCCATCCTTTTGCTGATGAATGAATCAAGACAGAAAACAGCTCCTGTAGGATATCAAAGGTTATGGTGATATAGTTTAAGTGTCAGTTCATTTTGTACTTCAGTATACTATATGACCTAATTAAGTTGTCAGACTTCACTATGAGAGCTCTAGTTGTTATCCTTTGTCAGAAATTATCCACAAAGTATTTCTGAAAACATGAATTATTTTGTTCAATTAGATTTCACATGACATGCAATTAAAACTGAGCTACCATGACTTTAAATAAATGCAGAATGAGGAGCACAGTGCAAAACAATCCAGTTATGTGTCCTGCCCCATCACGGAGGCAGAGCAGCACTCAAACACATGCTTAACTCCTAATGGTTTTGATGGGATTTAAACACATTTGAAGTGCATTACTGAAAAGGAATGCTTTCTTGAATTGGGCCCAGAACTGCCAGAGTCTCAAAGATAATGGCACATGATCTCATATTTCCATTCTGTTAATAAAGCAGCTGAAAGCTAAATGAACCCAGCCAGCTCTCCTCAGACAATTCTCTTCTCACTGCTTAGACTTTTAGCTACACATCTTCTTCCTTTAAAAGCCTGCTTTCCTAACAGCTGCCTTCTCTCTTTAATCGTTGACCATTTTCTTCCATATCCACCTGTTCACTCAAGAGAATAAAAACTATTGCTTGGTTCTGATTATTCAGACTACCTGACAGCGAGACCAGCTGCATAAGCAAAAGAAAATGAAATAACATGTAGTAAGATCTAGAGAAAGTGGTTTCAACAGATTCTCACTTAGCAAAAAGTTATGTAAAAGGCTGTCAAGCAGAAACAAATGCAACAATGGTCTGTCAGTCTGAGAAGGGAAGTTGCAATTTAACAACTCTGTCCTCCCAAAAAGTGTCTGTTTGATAAGAATGGGACTAACCGGTCATATTGATCCATGTAGGTGGAGCACAGCATAATGCTTTAGTGATGCAATAATATCCTTTTCCCTTCCCATGGAGTGCCTGTGTATTCTCATTGCTGTAGGCATCTTTGAAAGTTCCTTCATATTCTGAATTTTTAAAATAAAATAAAGGTAAATAAAAACAACAGTTTGATATCTAGGACATGATCCAAGCCCCACTGAAGTCAACTGGAGTGTTTCCACTGATTTCAATGGCCTCTGGATTTTAAAGTGTGTGTGTGTGTGTGTGTGTATGTGTGTGTGTGTGTGTGTGTGTACGTACATACATGTACATGTACAGGGAGATCGCTCTCTATCTCCAGGGATTGTTTTTTACAGCTGGGGAAACTGAAATAAAGAAAAGTTAAAGTAGTGTCATATATACTATCAGTTAGACATGTTAACAAAACATGGCCCTGATTCAGCAGGATACATAAACAAGTTTCAGTGTTAAGTTTTGAATACGACTGTTGGCTACAACGGGTCTATTCAGGTGCTAAACATTAAGCATTCATCTATATCACTTGCTGAATCAGAACTTTGTTCTCCTGTCTTTTAATACAGTACCCTATATATACTACAGCAAATTCCCTGTGCTCCTCTTGGCAGGACTTCCTCCTTCCTTTTAAAAGATGTCATCTGTGCCAGTACTCTACTTAAGATTCATGTCTACACAGGGACACTAAAGAAAATTACTTTCAAATAACTAAAATTTTGTGAATTCAAAGTGAAATCCCACTTAAATGTATGCTTGGACATTTTGGAGAGGCTCATCCACAATTACGGGAGTTTTCTTCTGAATTATTTTAATTCACTTCCAAGACAGCGTGCAAAACTCAGTTAAGACCACCTTAATTCTAAGTTGAAGAGTCCACATAAGGTTTAACAAGGTTTTAAATGATTCACTTAAAAAAAGTAATTTGAATTAGCTCTCCTGACTGTTCCCATATAAACATGCCCCAAGAATAAATCCAAACAACATTTTTTCTGCTTCTGATTGAATTACCTTATTTTATACCCAATCCATGACAACAATAAAGTCCCCACCAAAATCACAAGCAACACCCAGTACATTAAATAGATCTGAATGAAAGCTAGCCGATTCATTTTTTGCATTTGAATTACATTTACCTTGACATTTCACATTGTGACCATTTCAATTACTGCCATTTTAACAAACTGAAGAAATAACTGAAAACTTTCTATAGTAATTCCAATATTTTAAAAAAAACTTTAAAATTTTGAATTTTATCAAAAAAGTGCTCATGATTTTTCTTTATGTCTCGCCTCAAATTTTAGTCCAGTTCTTATTTAGCAAGGGCATCAACCCTTACCTTTTCTGTGTATTTTTGTACAAGCATTTACACAAAAAATCAAGTCTTCAGTCACATTTTACCTTTTCAAAGCAAAAACATGGATTAACTACACAGTGCACCCATCTATATGAGATACTTTACTGAACAGTAGATCAATTTACTGTGCAGTAAGCATCACCATCTACACATGTAGGTGCTTACTGCACAGTAAATTGGTCCGCTATGTGGTTAATTTACTACCTGCAACTGCAGTTAAAATTTAACTGCAGAGTAATTACTGCACAGTTAGGCACATGTAGATGGCTGACTGGGAGCAAATTTGCTCCCAGTTAGTCAGGCAGCAAGGGACAGGAGATTGCTTCCTGTCCCTAGGAGCTGCCAGCTGCTGGGGCAGGTTCCAGTGCTGGAGCCTGGGCTGGGACAATGTCCCCCAGTCCCAGCAACAGGTGATTGAGGAGCTGGGGTGAGGAGCTCCCAGCTGTAGGCAGGGGGACATTGCCCTAGCCCGGGCTCCACCATCAAAGCCCATTCTGGCAGCAGGCAGTTCCCAGGGGCAGGGAACAACCTCCCAGTCCCTGCTAGGAGCCTGGGGCTCCCCCGGCTGCTGCACAGGGGCACAGCAGGTTGACAGCAAATCTGCTCCTAAATGCCTGCACATGTAAATGCCTGCCTAGGGTCGGATTACTCCACAGTAAATTACTGTGGAGTAAACCCATCTAGCAGCATTAGCATGTGTAAATGCACTTGTTATACAATAGATCTAGGATGTGTTCTTTTATTGTATAAGGGTTGCTGACTCCCAGTCCTATGCTCAGTACAGTGCCTATTTCCAGACATCCTGATTGACCTTCCCTCTGATCCATCTCAATCACATAATCACACTGAAGGCTCCTTTCATGGATGACCACCCTGAATGTATTTCTCAATGGATTTTGACGGTTACATTTGCTGTGAAATTAACATAGGAGATTCAGCAGGCTTATTCATTAACTTCTTGTGATTGACTCCTGTCTTCATCACCGTAAAAATAAATTTCCTGCATTGATATAATGATTCTCATTTTCCTTTTGCTTACAAATGTGAAAATCAGGAGTAACTCCACTGAGGGTCTATCAGTTGTTATACCAAGTATAACATAGTTTTATATCGAATAGAGACCTGGACTTGATAACATGAAAGCAAATTTGTTTTACCATGGTCTCCAAGCACTACGCAAAAAAGGTTTTCCAAGTTATTTGTACATAAAAATTACTTCCATCATCTCTGGAATGCAGCTGCCTGTAGGGTGAAAAGCAGCAGCTAACAGCACACAGTACTACACAAGAATTTATGGTAGGAAGCAAAGAAAGTTATATCCAATTGAAATAAGGAAGGAAATTTTAGGAAGATATAATTATAGTCAGATCTAATTTATCAGAATGGGGTGGGAGATTAAAGTTATTAGAATAAACAGTTTGAAATAAGTGAAGGTCTTTGGAATGCTCTAGTATACATTGAGGAATATGACCTCATTTTGAATAAACAAGTATTTTTTTTAGATAAAGGACCCAAATTACAAAGTTGCCAGGACACTCGATTTAGCATTCTGACTGTTCTAAATGTTCTAATGGGATTTGTTATTACTGCTAATGATCCAGATACTTATATGTTATTCAAAAGACTAAACTTTTCAGCAATATTTTAACTGCCAAAACTATACAAGTGCACTGACTGAATAATGACCCAAAATTAAGAGAGAAAAAAAGGTTTTTTTAAAAAAAATCACTAGTTCTAATTCCTGAAGCCCATACCTATGATTCCTTTGAAAACCTTCTAAACTGATCAAGAGGATATCAAAGAAAGAACTAGCTATATCTTGTACAAGACATGCCTCAAGGCATGTAGGTTGCATACTGGACGCTTTCAGGAAGAGGCAGTCCAGAACTGGCTTTAGATATTTAACAACAAACTCTCCTGATGTAGGGGAAAGATAGGACTTATAGTAACAGATGAGTATGGGTGCTTCAGACACTATTAGGAACCTAAAAATTGGAAAAAAAAAAAAGATGTACAGAAAGTGGAAACAATGGCACATAATCTGGAATGAATATGAAGGGATAGCAAAAGCAGGGGTAAAATAAGAAAAGATAAGGATCATAATGAAATACTATTAGGAAGCGTTATAGAAGGAAAAAAGAAAAGGACTTATAAAAACACCAAAAGTCAGACAAGGTAAAGAATATTAAAAAAGGATGGATTTATTTAAGTCTGCGGGGCCTGATGCCACTAACCCTAGAGTGCTTAAGGAACTAGCCAAAGCAACCTCTGAACAATTTACAATTATCTTCAAGAATTCATGGCGGACAAAAAAGTCCAAAGGCCCTAAGAAGGACAGTCAGTATCCAGCTTTAAAAGATTTTTAAAAAAGAAGAAGAATCTGGGAACTACAGAAAGTCAGGCTGGCTGGTATTCCTGAAAAGATACTGGAAGGAATTATAAAAATAATCCATGTATAGAGACCTAGAAGATAATAAAATGATAAAAAAGTAATCAGCATAATTCCGTCAAGAACAAATCATGTCAAGTTGATCTAATGACCTCCTGACAGGATAACTGGCCTTGTGGATAAGAGAAAAGCAGTGCATAAGGTATACTTTGACTTTCAAAGGATTAAGATACATCCCCATATGACATTCACATGCCAAAGAGGCAAATGTGGGCTGGATGAAAATTGCTATAAGACAAGTACATAACTGGATGAAACAAAAACAGTCAGTCAAAGAGAAGTTGTCAGCAAGGATCCTGGTTTTCCCTGATAAAGAATCACAAAATCTCTAATAAAACCCCCAAAATCTGTGATTAAAATTAAAGGCCCTCCACAACCCTCTGGCCCTGCTCATGGCTCTTAGCGCCCCCCACCCCATCCCACAGACTTGCTGGTGCCACTCACCCCCGCCCACAGCCCCAGCTCCCCCAGCCCTGCTAAAGGGGGCCCCCAGCTGCCAGGGCTATGGGGCCATAGCCCCCTGCCCTCAGCAAGAGACAGCAGCTACTGAAGTGGAGCAAATCCCAGCTCCCCACTGCTGCCTTCTCGCTGCAGGCTGAAGAGAGTGAGGATGGAGTGGCTTCCCACTATGGCATGCATTTCCAGGGCTCGTGGGGGACCCATGCCCCCTAGATCTGTGTGGGGTGGGGGTGGGGCCAGGCATGGGCTGTGTGCTGCAGGCATGGGTTCCCATCCTGCTGCCCTCTCCTCGGCCCTCCGCAGCCCAGTGGGCATGACCTGGTGCGGCATGGAACAGCAGAGTCACATGGAGAAACTGCCTGCCACTACAAGCTCCGCGCTGCCCTGGTGATGCACCCCCCTGCATGTGCAGTTGCAGTGAGGGCAGCATCGTGGGGTTGTGCCCATCAAAGTTGCTGTGCACACAAGGGATGCGATGCCAGGGTAGCACGGAGCTTGCCATGGCAAGCACATTTCCTGCATGGCTGTGCTGTACCCTGCCATGCCAGGTCATGCCCGCCAGGCTGTGAAGGCCCTGGGAGAGGGCAGCAGGACAGGAGCCTGTACCCACAGTGGGCAGCCTGTCCCCACCCTTGGCCCACGCACAGATCTGGGGTGCATGGGTCCCCCCTGCCGCCCAGGAGTGTGTACCGTGGCAGGGAGATGCCTCCCCCACTCCACTTCCTGGACAAGCGGCTCACAGCCCTGTCCCACTCCCTGCTGGGGCTCTGCAGCTGTGCATTGCAGCCCTGGGCCCCAAGCGTCATGCACTGCCTGGCTGGGCAGCAGCCCCTGGCCCAGCCCTGCCTAATAGGGATGTGCGAAACGAATCCTATTTGATTCAGATTTGGCTCAAATCAGGGACAGTAATTCAGTTTGTTGATTTGGGTCACTGTCCCCGATTTGATTCAGTTGAATCTGAATCTGACGAGTCAATGCTGATTTGAAGAATCAGCAATTTGGACACAGACACAGCTTTCAATGTTTGTTCTACATAGCTCAAGGTACCAGGTGCAGCTTGTAAATGCTGCGATGGTGGGGTGGATGGAGCATCCCACAGGAGCACGCCCACATGCTCAGCAGCAAACCTAGAAGTGGACTTCTGGTCCCCTTCCAGGTCTGCCAGGGAGCACGCATGGGAGAGGCCCTGAACCCCCTGGTCCTGGCTCAGCAATCAGCTGGCAGGGACCCTGGGTACCCACCCCCAGACCCAGGAGACACCACTCATTGAGCCAGGGTGGCCCATGGGCCCCTCCAGTATGCTTCCCGGAGGACCCAGAAGTGGATTTGTTACTCCATTTTTCTGTGGGGAACAGAAAACCCGGATCCCTGGTTATCAGTGGAAAAGCGTCAGAATCCGAGGGCTTTTCAAATTAAGTCTAGTGCTATTCAACATTCATTAGCTACTTGGATAAAAGAATACAGAGCATAATCATAAACTTTGCAGGATCAAGTGGACACAAGTTGCAAGCATGGTGGAAGACAGGATTAGAATTCAAAAAAAGATCCTGATAAATTAGAGAAGCTGTCTGAAATCAGCAGTATGAAGTTCAGCACATAAAAGAGCAAAGTAGTGTATTTAAAAAGGAAAAATCACATGCACAAACATATAAATAGAATGAAATTGGCTACACAACAGTACTGCAGAAGAGGGGCCATAGCAGGCTACAGAAAGACCAATGAGATGATGTGGAGAAAAAAGGCAATTCACAGCCTGGGCTGTATAAACAGGAGTGCTGCATGGAAGACCTGAGAGGAAATTATTCAGCTCTGCTCCATGCTGATGAGGCTTCAGCTGGAGGTTTTTTTGCCCAGTTCATGGAAAGATTTTGGAACAAATTATTCTGGAACAAATAAAAGCAATTGATTTAATAAGAACCTATTAGGCACCACACTAAAGAAAAAGATGCAGACAAATTAGAGAGTCCATGTGAAAAAAGATGATGAGAGTCCTTCAATACAAAAAAGCTGCTATAAAAAAACTGATCCATTATCCATGTCCATTAGGGTTAGGACAGGAATCAGTCAGCCTATTTTGCAGCAAAGATCATTTCAATTAGGTATTAGGGCAGCAACTGATCTCTAAGGACAGTGAACCAGTGGAACAGGCCACCTAGGGATGTTGTAGAGATACTTTAACTGAAGATTTTTAAGAACTGGTTAGCAAAACATTTCTTAGGTAGGGTCTTGACTATGTACTTTATCCTTCCTCAGAAGATGAGGATGGACTAAAGCAGTGGGGTCAACCTTTTTTGGCAGGCATGCCACAAATTAGCCTTGCGTCCTCCCCGAGTGCCACTACATCTCTTTTCCCTGCCTGATTTGCTGCCCTGCTTTCTGCTTCCTGCCCTGTGCTCCCTGCTTGATCTGCTTCCTGCTCGATCTGCCACTGTGCTGCCTGTCCCCTCCCTGATCTACTATGTACCATACACACAGGCTGCTGGTACCAGTTGTGGCACTGTTGCTTCAGGTTGGCCACCCCTGGTGTAAAGGACCTCTTATGATCCTTTCTGACCTTTATAGGATTTCTACCTTTATACCATCCAGTGGGGCTGAGTGGTCTCTGAAAAAAAAAAAAAACTTAGCAAAAGACTCCAGCTTGCTCTAACTGAAATTCTCATCCTTGAAAATGAGATAAATAGGCTTCCCACATGCATGAACAAACCGGAGTCCCCACAGTTTTATACAGTTCAAAAGGATCTCTTCAGGGCACTGTCTACTCTGATATTTAATAAAGGCCAAAATCAGTGATGCGGAACCTACATTTGGAAGCTAAGATGCCCAGCATTATATATTTATAAAAAAGATGATAGATGGATAGATAGATAGATAGATATAAACACAGAAAGACAGTAGAGGATACTAGTAAAGGACAGAGTAAAGTTTATGATATAGGTCCTCATTCTACTTGCCAAGCTTGCAAATAGTTTGGATCCTTAGTTCATGTAACTGATAGTTGAATAACCTAATGTCAGAAGTTTCGAAGTTAATTTACACTTTTGACATAAAGTAAATTAAATCTCTCACTTGTGGATGTCTTTCCTCCAGGACCAAGGTAACTCAATAAAATCTTAAAGCAAGCTATGCAAGGTATGCAGTACCATGCTACTGTTTGGGAGTTGTTCACCAGCTGGTACTGGGCTTCTCACCTTGTAACTATACCAAATCCTAAATTAACATTTATCCATGGTGTGATGGTAACTCTGTTCCACTAGTGACCATCTGTGGCCACAACTGCTACCTTTGGACAGAGTGACTTGGGTGGTACAACCAGAGGATAGGTAGCTACAGGGCAGTCAGAAAGACATAAAGCATCAAGATATACAAGGAGTGTGGGCCAGATCTTCAGAAGAGCTCAACTTCCATGACTATGACCAGATTTTTAGACCAGCTCAGCTCCTGTTTAGATAGCAAAGTAGGGGTTTTTAGTGTAAGAAAATCATCATGTTAGACCCATAGTTCTTTTGACAGTCTAGTCATCACTCAGCAGCCCCCATCTTGGCACTTCATTATGAACATCTGGCTTTTGTTAGGTGTCTAAATGGGAGCTGAGATGTTTTGAAAATCAGGTCCTGATGAACATATAACAATTTGGCCCTGAACTGTTCTAAAAGTCTTCCATTATGACTCCATGCTGTGTGGAGAAAGCAAACCTGATATTGCTAGATTGAGGAGATGTTGGTAAGAGATGAGGAGAGTTCTCCAGTTAAGTCTTGTTGTAGAATATCAGATCCCTCAACCCCCCGCCCCTGGAACATGACACTCTCTCAAATGTAAACGTTATATAGTATCTATACTAAGGCTATAATCAGGTTCAGAGAGACTTAAGACCCATGACTGGCCCTTGTCTTCACTATTTAACATTTACAATGTAATAACACATAAAGGCAATAATCAAGACAGGATCCCCTTGTGCTAAGCAAATATAAATATATATTAAAAGTTGGTCCATCCCTCAAAGACTTTAAGTATAAATGAAACAAGTTATTGGCCAGAGGACTTGTCCTACTATATATTTTCCAAAAACAAACTGTTCTAAAAATCAATTAGCCTTGCCAAATGGTAGCATGGGAGTTTCCTGTCATAATTCAAAAACCTCAAGCACTCAAAACAAAAAAGAAAGAAAAAGAAGTCAGTAGTTAAGGACATCATAAATCCTTACAGTGACAAAATTATTCTTATCAGGTAACCAGTATGCAAAATTCAACAGAGCACAATTCCCTGAAATCTGATGAATGGAAATGAATGCTAGTCTTCCACCAGTGAGCTCAAAGTAAATACAAGGCAAACTCCTTTTAAAAAAGAAACATAAAAATGACAGATGTTCAAACTAATGGCATCTCAACACAACAGTTTTAATTCTAGCCCAGGTGGGAAGCATCGCATAACATACAAAGTCAGTACTGAAGTCAGTACTTTAACTAAGTGGAGCCTTGGACATTCAACATACAGACTGATCCTGCAGGTCTTTACTTAAACAAGTGTGAATAGTAAAATGAGATCCATAGTTTGTATTATCCTTCTTACTATTTATAATATCCTTTTAGTCATTGAAAGTTATAGAATTTACCCAACTAAAGAGATCTATTTAAAACACATCTATTACAATCAAGCATAACCTGTAAATTCCTCTGTCTGACCAACCTCTTAAAAGGAAATGGATTAGTGACAGAGAATTGGGCTTTTATTATAAGATTTAGTCCCTGCTCTGTATATGCGTTTTGTTTTTAAGTTGCAATCTCTGAATACATTTTCACTTAGACAAGGAACAGTGATTCCCTCTTCAATGTAGCTTATCTCTTATTGTTTCCTATTTGGAGACTTAGTGAAAAGATGAAGTATCATTACTTGGCTCTCCAACCCCATTTTTCAGAGAAAAACCTTAATAAAGTCAGTAATGAGCCATGAAAAGACTATTTCTCTGGCATCTCTGTAGATATTTTTTTGAGGTTAAAACTCAGGCAATGATCTGCTTTTAACAACATTTAGGGTCAGATTTGGATGCCAGCATTATCATGAGGAATCCAGGTTTTCCATTTCCTGTGGAAAAACATGGATTTTCCCCCTTTAAAGGAGAAGATTGTGTATTTATCACTTCAAAGGTGAAAAACACAGATTTTCCCCTTTGAAGTGGGAAACGATGGGGTCCCCTTTTTGCAAACAGCTCTGTGCAGGTTGGTAGAGTTCCAGCCTGCAATAAATGGCTTGCATAAGTGTGCAAAAACCTAAGTCCTGTCGGGAGAGGGAGAGGAAGGGGGTAGGGGCTGGGGCTGAGAATCTGAGACTAGCCAGGGCTCCTGCAGCCTTAGGGGTATGTAGGGCCTGGGGGGCTGGGGGCCTCTAAGCAGCAGGGGGGACAGCTGCAACTGAACCCACATCCTAGTAAGTCAAGGAGCAGCAGGGAGCTCTGATTTTCCATGATAAAAAAACCAAAATTAAGCACCAAAATATATAGGTATTTAGAATTGATTTCATTATAATGATTGAGACACTGGTTGGCTTCCAAACTGCTTTAAAACTGTAACTATATCAACAAAACATTGTGTTCAACTGATACCTATATATATAGTGATGTTTCATTTTAATCATGGAAAATGCAGATGTGGGGGGTTTTAATCAGAGAATTTTTGGATTTTTTTTTAGCAGAGAAAACCATATATCCATGATTATCACTAAACAGCACATGACTTCAAGAGCAATCTCACTGAAGGGCAAAGCACTTATTCCTCATTACTTTGGGTCCAATCTCAGTTTTACATTAATGCCTCTTAAAACTGCTCCATATATGTAAAGTGGCATTAAAATGTACATAGATTACATTGTCAGAGAAATGTACAGAGGACTTAGAATAAGGAAAAATCAAACAGGTTTGGGAAGCCCATCAAATGACTGGTCATATCATGTCAAATGACTTGTTGGTTGGCAACCTATTATTTGATTGCAGTCAAAAATTGGCAAGTATTCCATGAAGCCAAGAATGTCCTTGCATAGGTGGCAGTCTACCTTTTTTATTGCATCATAGTGTCATCTTTTAGCTGTGACTGCAGGCATCTTCAAATGCAAGGAGGAAAATGCTTGAAGAAGTGGCTTGCTGCCTACTTAGCATAACTGCATTTTAAAATCTGACTTCTGTCTTTTATAGTTGTCCTCTCATGTGATTTCTTTCTTTTTTTTTTCTTCTTATTTTGTAACTGTTCGGGCTGACCCTGGGGCTTTGGGATAAAAGCCAAGGAAAATAAGAACTGCACAGTCTTAAATATCATTCACATTCACACTTAACAAATGTTGCTAGTTATAAAAATCCATTACAGCTCTTTAAAATTTCATTGTTTCACAATAACAGTTAACTAATTTGCTTTTTTGGAATTAGCATGCATTTCTAATCTTTTGAAGATTAAAGTCTCTCTCTTCACTGTTCTAATAAATTCATGCTTAAGGTATTTGACCACTATTTGAAAATACTTGATCGTGTATTTTTTTTACAATAATTATTTTGACAGGTCTGTGTAAGGTTTTTTGACAACCCTACACAACCCTAAATCAGATACTCAGCGCAACCATTTACCCTTGTGCAAAGTGAGTACAAAGGTCAGCTCAAGAATAGATGGCATGTTGGGATAGGGTGGTTAAGACATGCTAGTTTCTAGCATCACATTCAGCCTCCTTTGACTCCACAGCCCAAATAACCAGGGAACCATTTACATCTTGTTAGACTCAGTATGGCTTTTGTTGTGAGTGGAACAAGACTCAGACTCACACTTCTGGAGCTGTAGCAAGATATCTCAATCATATTACACCCCCAAGTGAGTGCAAAGAGGGTATTTAATGCTACACACCACAGTGGTTAATGACATAAGACTATGACTTTCAAACAGGCCTCAGATTTAAACTTCACTTTCCATAGGAGCTAAATGCCTAATTCCCTGAGCCCCTTTGAATAAAAACACAGCTCAAATGACTAAACAAAACACAGGCTTAGAGAGACCCATAGAACTGGATATTATCATCATTACCAGTATTTTAGATTTAACAACACCTAAAGGCCATAACCAAGACAGGATTCCCTTGTGCTAGGCAAATATAGATATAAATGGTCCCCTCCAGCAAAGTCTTATCTTAAATAATAACAATTACAATAATAACAATAGTAACAGTAGTAATAATAGTAATAATAATTAGAAAGTAATCCCAGGGTTAGGGCTCTGATCTACAACGTGACAAATAATTTCCATTCCCTGATGTGTCACAAACTCTCCATGACTTTGGAAAAGTTACTTAGTCTCTCTGTATCATAAAAATCTGGGTAACAATAGTCCCCTGCCTCACAGGGGAGCAGGGAGGCTAAATGCATAAAAAACTGTTAGGTCCTCAAGTATTATGGTGACTGGAGCCATACAGATGATGCTGAAAATGGCTACACATTGTGACTTGAAGGATCATAACACTATGGGCCAGAGTCTTTGTCATTTAAGGTCAGAGTAGAATCAGATCAAGAGAACTGCTTTTACATATGAAAGCCTGTAAAACAGAATACCTACACCTGCTACAGAAGGGCTGATTAGTTCAGAAAGGGAAAAAAAAAATCACATCTGGAAAAGCTTTGAGCCTTTGCTAATACTTGACATTTTTCCAGGGTATTTTGATACTTTTCTGTAAGATGTCATCTGTTTAGCCCATCAAGGGACTGGGAATTCTAGGAATAACTCCTAGTAAGTGTTTCTGAAACTGATTCCACTGTTCATAGGCAGGCACTGGAAATCCCTTAATGTGATTAACCACTGCAGTGCTGTAAAGTGGAGGTATTATGCTTTTCATATGCTTACTTTCCTACAACAGATATTGACTTCCTCTCAGATGCTGATCCCTCCCTTCCTCTAACTCAACTACTCCTTCCCAGATCTGTTACTCCAAGAGCCTTACTGAGCTCAAGCCTTAGCTATAGTTCCATCCCAAAAGATTTCCATTCCAAAAATGCAATAGAAAATCCAAGCTACTTTCTTTATCAACTTTATTTTTAAATAATACATTTTCAGGTCAAATTTGCTTCCCTCCATCCTGTTTTCCACTTATAAAAAGACATCCAAAGCAGGGAAGAGAATTTCTTGACAGCCACCACGTGGAGACAACATCAACTACAAAAAGAACCACCCCCATCTAAGCCCTATCTGGCTTCACCTTTGGGGAGTGTGAGGGGTAGTAGCCATTTTCTACATTTTTATGTTCTGCAAATCCTGTCAATAATCTTTATGTTAAATAAGAGTAATCTTAGTAGATTTTCCTCCCTCTTGTTCTTCTTTCCTTCTTTCTTTCTAAAATTCTTGTGCATTTTCTCCCATCTTTAAACTATTCATTTTTTCCCTGTACCATCCTTCCTTTTCTAGTCATTCTTTAGACCACTCCCTGCTTGTCTTCAATATTCCCATTACACATTCATTCTTGAATTCCTCATTTGTTTTGCCTTTTCTATCTCACTCCTCTGTCTTCATCCCTACTACTAATTCTGCATACCCCTTGCCCATTCACCAGTCAGCATGACTGCACATCTCAGCCCTCTTGCTCTCTTCCCACACATGGCTCTATCTAAATGGCTCTATCTCTAAGCCTGTGTTTTGTTTAGTCATTTGCCAGAGCCCTGCTACACCCTTATGGTACCATATGGTAACTTCTGCCCCATCTTTCTCCTTCTACTCACACATAGCCAAGGTTCTGAATAGAGACCACGTGTTTACGACAAAGCCTAGAGCCACTACTGCTAAGGCCTTCACTAGGGTAGCAAATGTTTCTTTTTCCCTGCTGACAGTTAAGAGTGAAAGGGTTGGAGGGGACATGTGCTGTTTCTTGGGAGTGTCACTAGGTAGCATTCCCAAGCAGTTGATGTTAACAGTAGATGGATTCTGCTTCCTTTGGCAGCAGGACCTCTAATGAAAAGCACAATGCTAAATTATAAATCTCTCATACATCCAGAAGGCACTGTGAATAGAACTTTGTTTCCTACTTTTAGTTTTAGTTTTCCCCTGGGGTGTCCCGGTGAACAGTTCCTCACCAAGCCCTTGAAATACTCCCCTAGTGTAGCGGTAAGCTGCTACCAGGTCCTCTCTCAGCCTTGTTTTCTTCATTGTATTAGACAAGAGGCAGGCAAAACAACAAACAGGAGCACAAGGGAACGATGTTGATCACCTTGGGGCATGAACAGTTATTCATTTCTAGGACTGGAAATTCCTGGAAATGTCCAAGTTTAAAGTTGAATAAGTTTTATAAAAAACAAAATCAACAGCACTAACACATGCATCTGAAGAAACACAAATTAATATGTCAAAGCTCAACTCTGCAACTGTTACTTCAGCAGTGCTCCCATTGACATAAGCAGAAGTCTTGCAGAAGTAAGGACCCACATTTACAAACTCAGTGGAAGAACTTTTCTTAGCAGTGATGAGAGGTCCTACTGGAGTCAGACAGATTATCTGAACAAGCAACTACCCACACAAAGGGAGTAGGTATTCCAAATCAAAATCCAAACATTTTTAAGTGCCTCTCTCATTCTTACTATCATCCTAAATTTGTATAATGGTAGCACCCAGGAGCCTTCATTATGGATTGGGACTCTGTAGAGCTAGCTGTACAACAAAACAGACCAGACATACCCCTTCCCAGAGTATGCTGCGATTTCAATCAGAGGGCCTTGCTCAGTGAAAAAAAAATTACATTCTTGGAACTGAGGGTTTTGCCCTGAGTGAAGAATGAGGAGAAGTGCAGTGGTTATCTGTGCATATTAATTGTATTCCATTAGCTCCAGACACCCCAGAAAGGATCGTGACTGGATTGCGCATTAGGCTATATGACATAAGGGATTGGTATTTCTGAGTCTGAGTCTCCTCTTACACACAAAGGTAAACTGAGAGTAATATCACTGAAGCATATGGTGTTACTGATGTCAAATCAGTATACATGAGATGAGAATTAGGACCTTTACATTTAACCCTAAGTGTATCTGTAGAATTCAATGCATGAAACAGAATGGAATAAAATGAGAAACACAAAGCATGTCTAAAGAAAATATGCTGGGTTTGATACTAAAAATGAACCAAAGCTCCAAGATTCTTGCAAGTTCCTGCACACATACACGAGTGCAATCAGCTCTTCCCAATCCTTTCTTCCTCATGAACCTGTACAGAGCCAGCCAGAATATGGTGCATTCCCACTGAGAGCACACAGCACTTGGAGCCCTTGCACCACTCATCCTTCCCCAGTTCCTTCTGTTCTCTATAAGCAAAAGGCATCTGTCCTCTTCTCCTTTACACATGCCCAGTCAGATCACAGCCTGCAAAGCCTCAGTCTAGCCTGGTAGAATCATGTGCTAGAGAACATATCTCTGCACAACATCCATCTGCTCACATTATGACACTTTAACCGTATTAAATTAACTGAAATGGCAGAAAGATCTGGATCAAACGTCTCTTCCCTCCCCTCCTACCCATTCCACCTTACTCTCACCCCAACATATGGAATGCCATATGAATTATTGAATGGATCAGACTAAAACAGAGGCCTGCAAGATCTATTTGCAAATACAGATTAAGGGAAAATTGTCATTCTGTAGTACGGCACTGTTTGCCTTAAAAGCTTGGTCTATCACTTTTCCTGGCACGACCGCTTCCAGCTCTGGCAAATAATCTTAAACTCAAATACCAGTCACCAGCACACTTGAGTAAATCGCATGTTATTCTTGAGTTAATTTACTGCGTTTGCAAAGAATAATAGGTCAGGTGTAAGTTACCAAATTGCAGTTTTCCACCCAACTACGATCATTCTGGAGTAGCCATGCTATTACCAACAAGGATTGCCATAAAGGTTTACTATTCATCTCATGCATATGATCATTAATATGAGGTATCATAACAAAGGAAATCTGACAGGCTTATAATAAATTATCTACTGGCCCAAGAAATATAAAAAGGGGAATGTGCATGCATTCATGTGCTAGAGAACATTATTCTCCTGTATAAACTGCGTGTACAATGTTGTTTCAGAAAAGAAAGTTACTTCATACTAAGAAATGCTGTGATATACAGTACAATCCTATTATAAGGAATAATATGGACAATCTGATTTAAGTGCAAATAGTCAACAAGCCCAAGATTGAATCGATTCAGTCTTCACAGATTTCTCTAAACTGTGTAGATCGAACACAGAATAAAGTAAACCAACATTCACTTTTGAAACCAGAAAGGCAGCTAGACCCTTGCAGTGGCCCACACCAGAAACTGGGGGGTACTAGAGGCATGCCTGACTACCGAGGGCACCCAAATGCTGCCAAGTTGGGCTGATCCTTGACTGGCTGCCCAGTACATGACCCCAACCTCCTGCTGTCTCCCCCCAGGGGAAACAATCCCTCCAGCCCATGGCTGGCTTCATCCCTGTGCTGCAGTGGGGGTTCCTCACCCTGGCCGGGTCCTCCCCCAGCCCTGCCCCCCCTCACATCTGTCCCTTTGCTTTCTCAGGGGCTTGGCCCCTCTCCCACAGTGTGGAAGGCCCAGTCCCTCCAGCCCAGAGCCGTGCAGTTCCCTGAGCAGGGCAAGCCCTGACCCTGGTGTAAGTGGAAGATTCTCCCTTACCAGTCAGCATGGTCCCTCAGGGGCTCCCCCCCACCCCCCCCGACACCTTTTGGAGGCAAGGGAAGCTGGCAAGGGGGAAGGGAGAAGGGGGGAGTGAGAAGGGCTAAAAAATTCTCAGCCCTGCTCTCTAGACTGCAGGGAGGTGAAAAGCCCAGCAAAAGGGGCTTTCCCCTTGGTGCCATGTAGACTTCAGCAGGGATTCCAGTGCTAGGCTGGCTGGGTGTGTTCCCCTGCCCCCCACTGCCAGGCCCTCAAAAGGTAAAGGCAGCTGGCAAGGGGGCAGGGCTAAGAGATGCCAGCCCAGCTCCAGTACCTGTGGGCTTAGGGGGAAAAGGCAGGGAACAATAAGCCCCACAGAGGGTGCTTTCCCTCCCCTTGTGCTGTGCAGACCTGGCTAGGGGGTGCCGGAGGGCCTTTTCCCTGGCCTCCGCCCCCCGGTCCCACTGTGTTGACAGAGGTTAGGGAAAACAGAGGCTTTACTGCCTCAGTCCTGTGACAACAGGGGGGTTGGGCCAGCCTTACTCTGCTGGAGCAGACAGCATAGCTCAGAGCTGCAAAGCATCCTGGGATGCTGGGGGGCTATGAGTTAACTTGGATCAGGAGCGATCTGGGAAAGAAGTTCAATAAAGTGGTTTGACCTAAATCAGTTAAGTCTGATACTATCTCCATCCAGGTTTATCTTAAACTGGGTGTGGCCATTTTCAAAGCAGTTTATGTGCACACTGAACTTCTGTTCTGTTACAGGTTTAAACTAGTTTATGAGCATGTATGCCAGTTTATGTACCACTTCTGTCCCTAGCCACAATGATCATTAAGGCTAGGGACAGACATTCAAAAAGCTGGAGCCTGAATTGATTCAATCTCTGCAGGTTAGTCTAACCTGCCTAGATTGAACAAATTTGCAAGTGCACAGACATTCCCTCAGGACTAAGGAAATGCAGGCACATGTCTGTTGTTGCTCAGGATGGGAGCTGGAGGGCATTAGCGCATGCCCTCACTTGCAGAGAAGCTCTACTGGTGGAGGGGAGGGGGCGAAGGGAAGGTGCACTGTCAGCCCCAGCAATAGCCTGAAGTGAACTGGCCAGGGAGAGAGTTTAAATATCCCTCCCTGTACTATAGACCCAAGCCAAGATCCACCTGGCACTCCCCCATCACTGCAGCACCATCAGGGGTGGGGGCATGGCCAGACACCAGCTGGCATAGCCCCCTGAAGCAGAGGGGGCAGGGAGGGGATTTATTCCCCCTCTACCCCCTCAGGACTGCAGCCAGGGTCTGCCCACCCTGGCTGCTGCTGCCAATCATTTCCTGCATGGGGTGAGAGGTGGGATAAGCCCCCTCCCTGTCCCCTCTGCCAGACACCAGAGGGAGGGGGAAATAACTCCCCCCCGCCCCCTCACCTAAGGGGACCATGCCAGCCAGCTTCTGGCTCCCACCCCTGACACTGGAATGGTGAGTGGGAGCAACTGTGATGGGGGCAGCAGCTCCTCTTATAGTTTTCCAGAGTGCAAGCCTCTTCCCAGTGTGGGGGCCATGCTGTGGGCAGGAGGAGGAGTGGGGGTTGGGTGGTCAGAGCTGCCACAGACTGTATGGGGCAAGCACTGGCACTGGGGCTTGGATGGGTGACCATAGCCCTCCCAACCCCCCAGTGCACCGCCACTCACCCCATGTAGTCTGCAGCAGCTCTGACTGCCCCAATCCCTTCCCCACCTGCAGAGCAACTCCCTGCTGGGAAAAAGCTTGTGCTCTGGGAGACCTTGAGAGGGACTGCTGCCCCTGTCATGGTCACTCCCCTCTCACCGCTCCAGTGGCAGGGGTGGGGCATGGCCAGAGGCTTGCTGGCAGGGCCTCCCTAGGCAAGGGGGCAGGGAGGGGAGTTATTTCCCCCCCCTCCGGTAATTGGAAACCAGTCTAAACCTGTAACAGAAAAGAAGTTGGGTACGCATAGACTGGTTTCAAAATGATGGAATGCAGTCCAATGTGCCTCCCCCTTCCAGCAAAGGGTGAATGTATATTCTGTTTGCTACTAATCTAAATAATACATCTTATAGAAAGTCATGTAACATAGATCAATTCTGCCTTGGGTTGTTTTAATTTCTATACCTAGCCCAATTGTTTTCACTGAGCATTGAATCAACCCCTATCACATCAGAACAATTAGTCAAACGCCAAGTCAAAAAGACTTTTGGAGACAATTAAAAAAATCCCCCCAAAACAACTGAAATCTACATAGGCAAACTATTCCTAACAATCAAGCTTTACTTTAAGAGGTTTTATCCTCCTTAATTGGATAATTATATGAAAGCTAACACACACATGCATGCATGTGGTCACATAGTTTGCAAACTGGATGACAAGATTTTGTCCACAACTGCTTTTTCAATCTTGGCACGGAGACCCAGATACTGCTCAAGCAAAATGTGAAATTTGGAACAATTCAGCATTCCCAACTGGGGTTGTAAAGATGAATAAACCTGTAGTTCACAGAGTTCCCACTGGTCCTGGAAGGGAAGCTGAGAGCACTGAAACAACTTTAAAGTGTTTAACAAGGCAGAAACTGGAACTGATGCATCACAAAACAGTATCAATTACCATGAAACTGTTACTTCATTTTAATGTAAAATATATAAAGTTTGTCTCTTCAGGGTAATTGTTTCATATGCAGAATCCAGGACTAACTAATGGCATAGCTTTACAAGCATTTAAGGCCCTCACTCTTAACATGCTTTTGTTTCCAAAGTACTCTCTGTGGGGTTCAGTAATCTTTGAAAAGCTCTTGTTGCTTCCGCCATATCACTGACATTCATCTGTAGCAGTGTTTCCCAAACTTTTGATACTGGGGGTGCACTTTTTTCTGGATTAAAATTGCCAGCATAGTTCACTCGCTATGGGCTGGGTCCCATCATGGACCTAATCCTGCATGCCGGACCCAACGTAACCAAGGCCTGATCCAGCCCATTTTTAGCAGCACACTTTCACCCCCCTCACTGCACATTAGCATGCTCCAGCTCACCTTTCTGGAATCACTGATCTGCAGGATCCTGTCTAGTTTTCTTGTGTCTACAATCAGAAGTCACCGATCTATGACCCACAGGCTGGACCCAGCCTGTGAAGACTGTCTCAGACCACTGAAGGTCAGATCTGTTCCACCTTTTCCTAACAGCCAGCCAATTCTCTGCTGCCCCTTCAGTCATGCTTTGTGCAGAGGGCTGATCTGTTGCCCTCCAGACTCCCCACCCCATCCTGTGGCCATATCTGTATACCTTTGCAGCAGACTTACATGCTCCAAACTGTTGATCACCATGCTTTTCAGTGCACATTTAGGGGAGCAAGAGAGCAGCACTCCACCCAGAGCAGGGATGGCTGAAGAAGGAACATGAAATCTGCAGTCTACAGCTGTGACTAGGTTGCAAGTGCTGGCCTGCCATTAAAAAAGGTTACTGACCCCTGGTCTACATTATATTTAGTTTTTATTTTAAGGCTAGGTATAGACAAACACCCTCAATCAATCCTTTTGTCTCAAAGCTTCAGACAAAAAGAATCAATCTAAGTTATGCAGTTTTCTTTAAGCAGTGGGGCACGTCCAGACGAGCGTGCATGTGCCTCTTGCCCTGTCTCAAACCCATTTGAGGCAGGACAAGAGGCATATGTGGGAATGAAAAAATGTTCCCCATGCTGCAAACTAAAAAATCCGAAGTTAAAAAAAGTGGGGCAGGGCAACCAGAGGCTGGGTCCTCCATAGAGATGCTCCAGCAGCCAAAGCGTCTCTATGGTTGGCCCTCGCCCTGGTGCTGAAACATGCGGCTGGCCAGGCCACGTATTTCAGCACCAGGGCTCCAGTGCTTGTGAGTAAGGGGTCGGGGGAGACTGGGGGGGGGGGGAGGGGACCTTGGGGGGGAATCCCTGATGGCCCCGCCCACTCCCCCAGCCTCCCCAACTCCAGCCCCCCCGATCCCCCCAAACCCTGCCACGGCCAGCCCCTCTCCCTGCCAGCACCCCTGAGACCCTTGAGCTGCCCGACCCCTGCCTTGGCTGGTTCCATCCCCCCATCCCTGACTCCCCACCCCATAGTTTAAAGAAACAAATAAAAAAAAAAAACCCTGGCACTTACCAACTGTCGTCTGGCTGTGTCCGGCTGACTGGGGCCCCTCCTGAACAGTACGAGGCAGGGTGACAGCCCCAGTGGCCACAGCTTTCTTGTGCTGCCTGAGGGGCTCTGCCAGGAGGCCCTGGAGCCCCCCGGTTCTAAGCTAAGCAGAGGCTTTCTTTTCCTTTTTTTTTTCTGTTCTTTTTCTCATTTTTTTTAAAGTGATGGTGCCTGGGGTTGTGGGGGTAGCTTTGGAGGCCTGGGGGTGCAAGTTGGGGGGTTAAGCTGGGTGGGGCAGCCATTTGGGGGTCTGGAGGAGTGGGGGAGCAGCCATTGGGGGGGCTGCAGCAGCTGATGGGGTATGGGGCCAGGTAAGGCAGCAATTAGGGAGTTTGGGTGGGGCATGTGGGCCCTGCAGGGGGGTGGTAGCCCTTCAGGGGCAATTTTGCCCCATTGAGGGGCTGTACCCCTTGTATGGGGGCTGATCCCCCTGTTGGGGGGCTGAACCCTTTGTGTGGGGGCTGAATCCTCTGTTGGGGGGCTGAACCATTTGTGTGGGGGCCAGACCCCCTTTTGGGGAGCCAAACCCCTTGTGTAGGGGCTGACCCTCTGTTGGGGAGCGGGGCAAATCCCTTGTGTGGAGGCCATCGGCCTGTGGGAGGGCAGCAAAATATGTATTCATGAAACATGTATTTAGAGTTCACTTTATTATTGTAAGAGACTTGCTTTAACACTGTAAGATACATCAATAAAACACTGTCCAACTGATCACTGTCTCTGTTTCAGTCTCTCTCTCTCTCTTTATAGTGGTCTTTTGTTTTACTTGTGGAGAAACATGGATTTGGGAGTATTTTACAAGTGACTTTGGGATTGTTTTTTTATCAGGGATTTTTCAGTTTTCCAAAAGGGGACACCAGAATTCCTGCGAGGGAGGCCAGTGGCAGGACCCTGCCTGCTCAGACCTGGCACCCATCTGGCTGTGGCTGACCTCCTGGTCAAACGGGGCCGCGAGGACATGCTTTGACATTTCAAAGCAGGCCACTACACCGAGAACATCTTCCAGGTGGCTGGGCAGGGGGCACACATGGCAGTAGTGCCGCACAAGGGCCAACCCTGCAACTGCAGTCTACTGGCAGCTGGCCCAGAGGGGCAGATGCCTCTAGTGGCTACATAGTCCCCATCCGGGTCTGGCAGGTACACAGCAGGTCACAGCCAGGCAGCAGCTCCCACTGCAAGACTGCTCTTAGGGCTGCTTCAGCAGTCCAGGCACAAGGGGTAGTGTCCCCAGGTACCAAGTGGCCAGGCCCCAGAAGCTCCTGAGAGCTAGCAGCTCTGAGCTACTTGCCAGGGCAGCTTTTTATACTGCTGAGGACAGCACAGGTGCTGGCCCCAGGCTCTAGCTCCCCCTGGCTGCAGATCCAGGAGGAGCCAGGGAGGATTATTTTGCCCCAAGCTGCACAATTTGCTCCTCAACAAAGTGCATGTCCAAGCACGTGTGCTGAAGCAAAAACCCCTGGCTCAAATTTGCACTGCTTCTATTTGAGCTGCTGCAAGTGCATGTGCTTGCATGTGTGGACATGCCCGTGTAGTTTAGATTGGAAGTGAACAGAATAAATTTTGCCCCTTGGTTGGGGGTCAAATCCTAGACCAAGTTCCACTATTTTTAAATCAATCTACGTGTGCTGAACTTCTGTTCAGTTATGGGTATAGACTGGTTTTGTGTGCCAAACTTCTCTTCTGTTACAGATATAGACAGGTTCCCAATCACTTATACCAGTAAAAGTGTAACGTCTATACCTGGCCTTTATCTCAGGTGCTCCCTCCCACTCGATTATTATTTGCTGAAGGATTTTATTTTCATTTTCACTGAGAAAACAGCAGAGAAGTAGATCTGAATGCTTTCCAATACCACTAGATAGTGATGTGGATTATGCACCTACATCAGCAGTTCCCAAACTATAGTACACCTACCACCAGTAGTACACAGACAACCTGTCAGTGGTACATATTAACAGATTTATTATAATTACTTTATATGATAAGAATTTGCTGGTGGTACTTAACATTGAACTGAAAAAGTTGGCAGTGGTACTTAAGGTTGTATCATTTTAAATTGGTAGTGCGCAATCTGCCAGAGTTTGGGAACTGCTGATCTACATAAAGGAAACAGGAAATTAACATTCCTCCTTAGGCTACTTTGAACTTGGACTGAAGGACTCAAGCAAAATCAGGGCTAGTCCTCTGAAGTTATGTAGGCCTGGCTTATGCTTCTAACTGAAATCACAAGTCACTTTGTCTAAATTGTGTCCTTTTTTATTATTATTGTATTATTTTTAGCATTTTGTGAAAATATTCAGGAAATACCTAACTGGTGATGTATGCTGCTATCAGCCTCACTTGGCTTGAAATGCTGAATGATTTACCAAAAAAAGGGGGCACTTCAGTGCTCAGTAAGTAACCAGTTCAGTTCAGGAACTAACTTTTCTATAAATACTGTATTTTTTCCATTATGGACATCATCTCTGGAGTATTTGGCTGTTTTAATTAAATACAATGCTGAAATGAATGAAAAGTTGTGTTTTTATTTAACAGGAAAAGCTTTCTGCTCACAGAAAGGTCTAATATAGAATCAATCCTGAAAGATCTTTCTTCCAGAAACACACAGGACAAGAATACACTGGTTTACTGAAAAATGAAACTCATGAGCCCTAATATTCAACTGTAGGGTACAAATAACTCCCCATAAAGTCAATGCGAGTTACTTGTACCTTGCAGCTCTCTAATACGGCATCTCATTTTAAAGGGACCCATTTTTAGCAACCAAGTTACTGAGAAATTTAAGCATAGCAGAGTATAAAGTTTCTCTGTGTTCCAGCTAGACAAGAGAGGGCCACATTTAATGATAAATTTAAAAAAAAGTAAGCAATCTGTACTTATTTAATTGACAAAATAAAATCATAATATATAGCATCCATCTTCTTGGTGTTCTCTGTCCAGATTTAAACACTGAAGCTTCTGAAAGAGCAGAATAACCTTTCCTAATGAGAATCCCACCAAATGAAAATACAACTTCTAGGCCAGGTACAGTTATTACGCTTGTACTGGTGTAAGTGATTGGACAGCAGTCTATACCCATAGCAGAACAGAAATTCAGCAGCACAAACTGGTTTAAAAATGGTGGAACCTGGTCTAAAATTTGACCCCCAACTACCAAAGGCAAATGCGTTTTCTGTTCACTACCTATCTAAACTACACCACTTACAGAAAACCATGTAACTCAGATTGATTTCACCTCAGGTTTTTGAATATTTGAACCTAGCCCTAGTGTCAACATGTTTTAATCTGACCCAGTCGTCATCCATTTATGTCCTCAGTTATGCAGTCCAGCCTTCTCCCCAATTCCCAGATGAATGTCAGAGTTTACTTACTGTAAAGAGCCATGTGCTGATGACAGACAAAACCACCGTTTAAATCATACACATCTTCAGGGATGCAGCGCAGAATTCGAGTCTTTTGGTTCTAAAAAAAAACCCACACTTTTCCTACTTGATCTAAAGAGGAAAACAAGGCTAGACAGCTTTCTGAATTAAATATGTTAGTCCTAATGAAAGGCTATTGATGGAGTCATACACAGGCTCAAAATGATGGTCCCTTGCAGCCTTAAAATCTATGAATCTGTTTCAACAGTAATGTCAGCAGCAGCAGGTCCTATACCCTCACTGATTGAGTTCAGATGAGCGTGGACTTGCAGTATGTGTTGCCACAAAACCATCTGCAGCGTTCCCCACACTACTACCTTGCATTGAGGGGGGGGGTGTTGGAGGGGGCTACCCTGGGATTTTCCAGGTCAAAAAAACCTAGGCTGAAAAAAGCAGAGTTATGTATGTGGCGGAAGTGTGCACTGCCCCAAACTGGAGCCTGGCTGCCCGGAGTTACACTGCAGCTGCAGCCCCGGGGGACCCCCAGGACCCCACATAAGGCTGCTGGAGCCAGCACAGTTGCTGGCCCCAGCCTCGCCTACCTGACCCAGGGTAATCTGCCATGTGCTAGAGCATTCGTGGCATGGACATTCCCTGTGGACAAGTAGCAGCAGCACAAAGCATGCCACTGCTACTTGTTCCCAGGGAAGCAAATGCTTGCGCTTACCTGAACATGCTTATTGTGGTCAGCCACTAGAGAATACCTTCACAGGCACGTCCAAACAAGTGCACATGTGCAGTTTGTGGCTCCTCAAACCTGTTTGCGGTGCCGCAAACTGCATGCAGTCAACATGTAACTGTACGCCATGCTGCAAATTTGCGGTGCAGTGCCAGAATTTGATACTGGGATGTTCTGATATTTAAAAAAAAACAAACCCAAAACCAAAAAAACCCCCAAAAGCCCCACCATAAAAAGTGGCACAGTGCATGTGCCACCAGAAACAGCCTGGGCATCCATAGCCATGCTCTGGCTGCTGGCCAGACCCCATGATGACAGATCAGTGCTGCTGCTGCCCCAGGAGGCCCCCAGGATCCCAGGTAAAGCTGCTAGAGCCAGCACAGGTGCCCGGGACAATTTGGCACGTGCAGGAGCTCATGTACAAGGGCATACCCTGAGGAACCAAGAAGTGATACAAATATTTGTTATTGCTTTTTATGCCCCTGGAAACACACACCTTTCCATGTGGGGGCGTGTTCCATTTGCTCATATCCAGAAAGGTAGTATATTATATTTGAGGTTCACGGGACTTTATATTCAGTTAAACATAAATTTTAATGAATCAGGAACCACAGGCAAGAGACCCAGTTACCACATGCATCCCACACACTGGCAAGGCAGGATTGGAAGCCTGATCCTTCTGCTCTTAAAAACAAAACAAAAATAAATAAAAATGGGCACCTTCCATATTAACTAAAGGTGAACTTCCAAAAGTGTCTTCTATTGTCCTCTCCTTGAACCATCCACTACAGAGTAACATTATTTAGCTATCTGGTACAATGCACCTACCTACCCCAGATGTTTTGGCACTGAACTCAACTTACTCTTCCACATCTATTGTAAAAGAGGCAGTGCCTTTCCTTGCCTCTTCTACAATTATATACCAATAACTGTGGGCCTATTAACATACAATTATGCATTGGACTACTTTATACTGTATTGAACTACTTTCTCTCTCGGGAGAAATATGCTTTATTGCATGCTTTTATAGTGCCAACCATCACCACAGTATCTGTGAACCCCATCCAAAACCAATAATACTAGAAAAGTTACTATTACATAAAAACACTGCAATACAAACAAAATCTTACTGAGTTCTTGACTAGAAATATCAAGCATCAGTACTTGATTTAAAGATGTAGTAAATTTAATAATGGTCTGCAAGAAACATTTAAGAGAGCCCAGAGTTAGATCATGTGGTTTATTGGTTACAATGTCTGAATCACCTCAAATCTCACTGGCACACTTTCTCATGCCACCATGAATCACTGACAGAAACACAACCCTGTTAATCAGTCATTCATGGTTTATTGTTTTCTTTCTCGACTCGCCCCATCTGTGTTTGAAGTGTGGAATAGATAGAAACCACAAGAGCATGTTGAACATGAAAGTGGGAATTGCTAGGTTTACATTCATTAATAAAACAACTGAAAACAAATTTGGTGAGTGGACTGGCAAATATGATATTTTATGCATAATATCACACCATGTGTATCTTACATTGTTACCACAGAGATAAAACAACTCAAAACCAGTTTTTCAGGAAGACAGATTCTTACAAGCAAGGACCAGTAAAAATGCTGGATGATGATGCCTTTAATTCTTCAAAACCTGATATCACAAAATGGGGTCAAACATTGAATTACTTAAGTGCAGTCACTATAAATGCAATCCACTTTGTTTTAGTAGCCCTTTTTTCATCTTTTCCTTATGTGTGACATTTACATGACTGGTTTCACCTAGACAATTTTCCCAGCATGCTAAACATCACAAACACACTGTTCTCAAAGTTGCCGACTGAAAATAAGAATTATGCCAGAATAAAGACACCTAGACTCTCAACTGATATAAAATAGGCACAAGAGAGTCAAGGGAGTTGCACCCATTTAACTCAGCTGAGTCTCTGCACCAGAGAATAGAGCAAAGCAATTAGCCTACTAAAGTCATAACAAGATTTTCTATGTAATTTTTCTTCCATGCCAAAGCTTGAGTATGAGAGGACATATTATCAATATACATACGGAAACAAAATAATGATTCAGTAGGATCTGAAAAATCTTTGATATCTTCATTAGTAACTGTATCTGAAAATACATTTCTAATTCCAACTTAGCATCTGTTTATTTACCCCTAATGGTAATTGTTCTTCCAAATCCTCGTAGTAATTCTGTATAAACAAAATATAAATTTTCCCACTGGCAATTCAAACTTTTGTATCTCCACAGGATTGCACTCCACATGAGAGATTTAATGCTGAAGTCTAACTAAGTTTGTTCTACAGGACAAATAGCTGTGTTCTTGTTTTACACAAAGACAAAGATCTCGATGCTGATAATTTATTCATTCATTTACATGTCTGCCAGAATAAGCCCCCTGCATGACAAATAGCAGCACGACCATATTACAAGGAAAATCAGGCTCATGCAAATGACTGCAGTTGCTTTCAAATCAAGCCCACCACTCTCTCCCAAACCTAGAGGTAAAAACTGTTGTTTGACAGAACCAAAACTAAATACAAGGGGATGGACTTGTTATTCACAATCTAGAAAATTTGGCTTCTAAATTAGGAATGGCTGGTGATTTAATTAGCTAAGGCAAGTGGCTCCAAGTGGCAGAGGATAAAGCTGAGAGTGCAGAATAAAAGCTCAGATTTAAGCAATCAATTGCTGAGATGCTAATGTGAACACAACAGCAGACACAACCAAAGCTACTATTAGACACAGTTTGGTTTAACTACTTTCACAGCGCTCTGTTGCTTTCTACCTGTCATGCTACGACAGCTGAGATCCTCAGAGGTGTTACGAGCCAGCACACTCTCTTTATAAGCTGGAAGGAGTCTTTGGAATTCACTCCTCCTTGGCTCCCCAGGAACACAGCTTTGTTTTCCTTCCTGGCATACTACAACGACTATCATTCCCCACCCAGGCCTTTAACCAAAGGGATGGTTTAAACCCTTGAGGGATCTGAGTGGTGTCCATGGCAAATTGCCATTTAGGCTTGAGTGCCCAGAGCAGAGAATGAGCATCTAAAAGTGCCTTCTTTACTGGTCTAAATAAAAGCATGATCATTAAATATCATCCATAGTATTTTTGTCTGAAACCCAGAATTGGAAGGCCATTGTAAAAGGGAGCTATACTGTAAGGGAACAGGCTAAGGTAGGAGGAGGAAAAAAGAAGGATCCAAAAAATAAGGGCTTCAGAAGGGTGAACCAACACATTACAGGGTGACTCTAGACTCATGGGAATGCCTCACTCATCTCAGGACATCAGAAGTTTGCCCGGTCTTACAGCCTGCCAAACCCACGCATTGTAAACACTACCGACTTGCTGGAATCATGAAAGCATCCTCCCATGGAGTTTCCTCACGTCTGTTGAGTACCTTTCCTGGCAGGAAGATAATGACCTAAATGAATAAAAGAATTACACGCACATGGGAGAGGCAAGGCAGAACATGTGTATAAGTGTATGCACTGGAACATGACTAAGACACTGGGGAATCAAGGTCAAACCTTTTCAAGCTACTTGAACTAAACAAATTTCCCATTAGAAGTGACAACCTCTCAGTACAGTCACTGTTGCCTCTTTATTTGTGTGATTTGCAGGTGAATCACCATCCCCACTTCACAGTTTGTATTTCCTGAGTATTACCTCTCTCACTGATGGGCCCATCAGTTATATAGCCTCGTTGCTGGGTTCTAATCTGCTATTCTCTAAGATGTAGTGCTTTATGGTGTGTATATTACATTTTAATTCAGCACTACTCCCAGACAAGCAGACCTTCTGCATACTGGTAGGAAGATGAAGCTGGGAGCTAAAAGAAGGCTAGAAAAGTGAGGACGCTTCAGAAAAGCACTACCTATAACTTATAACACAAGTTCTATTTCCCAAACAATTTTTCCCCAACCTCAATCTATCCAGTTCCCTAGTCCCTAAATTTAAAAATCAGCAAAACAAAATGTGGAATGAATGAGGTGTGTGGAGGGCAGTCCCACTCGCCCCACTGCAGGGCTTAATACAGAAGCGCGACTGACTGCGATCAGAACTGCCTGGAATGAATGAGTCTGACTAAGAGTCCCCAGGCAGAAACCCAAAGCCTTGGGGTTTTGCTTTCCCCAACAGCAGAGCTCTAGTAAACCCCAGAGGTGGTACAGTCACCCGCCCTGGCAACCTTCAAAAAGCGTCTTGATGGCCACCTTGCTGGGGTCATCTGATCCCAGGGGTCTTTCCTGCACATGTGCAGGGGGGCAGGACCTGATGACCTGTAAGGTCCCTTCCAGCCCCCAACAACTATGAAATTATGAAACACAATTTCTTATCTCAGGCACAGTGCTCATCCACAATTCCACAGTCGGATTTATCACTGTTAAGCCAGTTTTATGCTGGTATAACTCAACTGAAAATGATGGACTTAAGGCAGCATAAAAGTGGCATAATGCTGAAGCGAGTCAGTTAATGGATATACATGATCACTTTATTGTTCTAGTACAGCTCCTAAGTTTCAGGACATTCATAGTTACTGAAATTAAGGACACTTGAAAAGCTGTTAGCAGGTCCTCTCCTCTCATAACTCTAGGGGTAAGAGTGACATGTTACATAATCTACTTGAAAGTTGTGACAGAGAACTCATTTATCATGCTGGTATCCCCTCTGCCCCACCTCCCAGCAAAGACTTTAATGAGGTCTGTTTTCCAGCAGGGTTAGAGGGGAAACAATTATCTCTTTTAGTTCTGTGAACACAGAAATCAGTTGAATAGCATGGGGAGGAGTGGGAAGGAGGGGAAGAGAGAATTTTTTTTCCCCTGGATATTGCTCTGGGCATTAGAAACTAATCGAGTTCAAGAGAAATGTGATATGACTTGGAAAAAAAATATGAAAAGAAAATGCACATCATTTGAATTAAAGCATTCATGAAAATTTCCATCCATTTGCCTGGTCCACCATGACTTTTTTTTCCCCTCTAAACCCAAGAAACTGCAGTGAAACTGAAACTTTTTGTCCACACAAAGGCTTTCTTTCCTGAATTAATTGGGCAGACATAAAGAGTGTTGGGGAGTGGAGAGTCACTCAGCACAAAAAGATTTAAAATGTGCCTCTATTAAGTTAAGACTAGGCACCAACCTCTAAGCTTAATTCTTGTTATGAGACAAATGTAAGAGTCAAGGATTTTTTGGAACGATAATTTTTATTGGATCAACTATATTATTGGGATGAAGTTAAGTTTTTGAATTCAAAGGATTCACTCACATGCACATGTAAAACCTTTCTTGATTACTTTGCGGATATTACCCTTGGCTATGGTACTTTCTCCTAACCCACCCCTCTCCCACTACAGCATTGCCTTTAGGTGGGATTTCTCCACGTCAGGCTTGTCTGTACCATCAATTTGTAGGGATGGACGTCTAATTTTTAGCTGACCTGTGCCATAACAATGGACCTAGAGACTGAAGTCCTCTGTTTAGCCGCAAAATAGGATGAGTAATGCTAAGCAATTCCATGCTAATTAGCCAAAGCATCTCAAATCTATGTTGCAAGGGCCATTTCTAGGGAATTGCTATACCTCAATTATTTCCCTTTCTTCAGACACTGGCAGTTTGGGAAACAACTGTAGCAATGGGGGATGGTGATGTGTGTGGCCACAAGTATACTAATGAGCTAGTTCAAGATAGCTGAAATTGGTGCACTTTGTACCAGACACCAGAAGCAATTTTCCTTACACCTTGTGCGACCATTTACACATGCACAATCTAAAGATAACATGATTGCAAAATACTACCAAGTCCTTGCATTTTGGCTGCTTACAAATGTTAAAAACAAAACAGTGCTTTGTTTTAAACTTGACGTGCCCCTACGCTGAGCCCAGCACATGCCCAGAAGAAGCACTGTGTTAGCTGGACCCGGCACACTCAACGTCAGTATAGACTGAGCACTGTAATGGGGGTTTTTTTGGTGCTTTTATCTGCTATTAGATAAAAGCACCGATAAAGCCCTGCTGAAGCACCCGATCTACACAGACACTGCAGAGCCAGGTAAAACTAACATTCTGCTGCTTCCAAGTAAAGTGTGTTTTTATTTCAGGTTTTTTTAATGTCTGTAAGCAGCCTCTATGCCCACTTTGCACAGGCATAAACTGATGAGCAAGATACAGTTCAATGGAGAATGAAGCTTCTGGATTCTTTTAGTGTTTTTTTTTCAAATAAGTGTTCTTTTCCATAGCTTACAGTTTGTGTGTATATATTCTTACAGCTCAGTGGTTCTCAACCATTTTAGACTTGAGGTACCCCTTGACAGACTCTCAGGTGCACCTCAGAAAATGCCACATCTTTGTTTTCACTCTTTTTTGACTGAAGAAAAATAATAGTTTCTCTGTTGTAATGAATGCAGAAACACCACAACTATGGGTCTCTATTTGAAATCTCTGGGTTTATCTTCTAAAACTTGTTTGTAAACTTAACAGTGCTAACAATGTGTGGCACTGAGCAGCACCCTTGAAAGGATCTCAAGGTAGCCCAAGGTGCTGTGGCACCCTTACTGAAGATCACCGACATAGATTGCAATTCCATTGGACATTAGGGCTGTGCAAAATTTTTGCAGACATTTTGTTTCAGAGGTGTTTCAGGCCATTTTGGTGCCCAAAATACCGAATCCAAATTGAAAAGGATCAGAACCATCTCTGAAATTAAACAAGGTATCTGTAACGTTTCAGAAATGTTTTGGAGATATTTTAGAAAATTTTTGAGTTTCAGAGCTGGGCTTGCAGGGAAACAGCTGTACGCTGCTGCCATGCTGCATGACTCAGCTTCACAGGAAGCAGAGATCCGCACCGGTGGTCTCTTTGCCACTGCTGCCTGCCCCCCACTGCCCCAGTAATACAGCGCTGCATGGGGTGGGCAGAGGTGGCGAGGAGACCCCAGCACAGAGCTCTGCTCCCTGCAGAGCCAGGTTGCGTGGCAGGGCAGTGCTGGTCCCTGCCAGGTGACCTCGCTCTGCAGAGAGCAGAGATCCAGAGCTGCACAGGGTGGGCAGCAGTGGGGAAGAGATCCCAGCACGGATCTCGGCTCTCTGTGGAGCCAGGTAACACAGCAGGGCAGTGCTGGTCCCTGCCGCACAACCTGGCTTCACAGGGATCAGAGATCCATGGAGGGCAGCAAGCCTTCCACTCCCCCAGACAAGCCACCCATGGCCCCATCCTGCTCCCTGCTGGGGCCCTGCAGCCCTGCCCGACTAGGCTTCAAAACAGATTCGGAGGAGATTCAGCCAGAACGAAACAGAACAGTGATCTGAAACATCAAAATGAATCACTGTCCTCTGAAATAGCCAAATTCAAAACCGAATTGAAACACAGCCATTTCCCACAGCCCTATTTGACACAACTATTACACAATTCACTCTATGCTGTTCATAGCTGCCTAAAATGTAGCTTATTATCATTTATTATTCTTATTATAGTAGTGCCTAAATGCCAAAAGAAAGCAGGACCCCCATTGCACTAAATTATGAACAAATACAGAGAAACAGATGATCTATTTTAGGGTTTTATACTGCTGCTCATCACCATGTAAAATCTATCATCATAGAAAAGTCCGTAGAGGGTTTTCTGCAGATTCTGACATTTCTACCTTTTGAAGATAAACATTATTCTTTGGTAGGATTTTTAGCTTTATTATTTAATCTCATATTTTGGGGCTGGAAGGAATTTATTGGGGAAACAGGAGGGTTATCAATTTTAGGAGCATCAGTCTTTTGCAAAGAAGAAGGTCCCAGACTAACAATCAAAATAAGTATTAGATGTCAAGAAAGCAACATAATATTCCACCATTCACCTGATATAACCACCAACTTGTCCACATAAGTGCCTGGTTCAAGAGGTGTTAGCTATAGTTGTCCCAATGTCTATCTATTATTATTTTCTTCTGCATGGTTTGATCCAGAAACACAGAACATATAAAAGCTGCCCTCTTTTTATGAAGGTTTTGAAAGGTGCACCTGTGTTTTAAATGCTAATAGAACATTAAACTGAAGAATACCCCTAAGACCTGTAAGAACACCAAAACTGAAAAACTCCTGAGTGGTTATTACCAGTCAGAACTGAAACAGGGGATGGATTATAAAGAAAAACAACTAGGAAAGAAACCTCTTCCTGGATGTTATGACAAGGTGCTTGGTGTGTGCCTGTCACTTTAAGAGGAGCGCCCACTCAAAAAACAGCCTGCAGGTGTGGCAGGAGCTGACTGGGGAGTCACCTGACCAGAAGGGGGCTGGACTTGAGGCATATAAGCCCAGGGCCTGAACCAGTCAGTCTAGCCCCAGGAACCATGGGGAGAGAAGCTCCTGGTAGCAGTCCTCCTGCCTTAATGTCTGAGCAGGGGGGTAAGCTCTGGAGGTTGGGGAAGGGACTAAGGGGTGGAGGAGGTCACTAAGGACCCAGGAGCCCAGAGGGGCTGTGAGTGGGACCAGCAGGTCTGGGAGCCCAGAGAGGGACTGAGAGGCCTAGAAGGGGCAGAGTGTGTGACTCCAGGCGGGAAGGCTGTGCCCAGGAGTAGCCAACAGAGGTGAAGTGCCTGTGAGGAGTAGGACAGACTGGAGATTAAATGGATATTAGTGAATAATAACACTTGTGAGGCATGGGGTATGGTGTAGGGATGGATGGAGCCATGCAATTAGCCCTTTAGACAAGATTGGGCTTGGGAAGACTTGTGGCAGCCTCCCTCATCTAAAAAGCTAGATACACCAAGGCATGGCGGGCAAAAGAAAGGGTGACTGCTCACAGAGAGCAGTGTGAGTGAGTAAAGCCAGAGTATACTCCGGGAGAACTACGGCCACTCCTATTCCACAGACACAGATTGTTCTAAAGACTAGCAGCAAGCCATGACCTTGGGAATTCTGTCCATTTAGCCACCTGCATGGGATAGAAATGTTGCATTTTTCAAACACCACATCTCTCCAAAATAGGTTTTAGGACACAGGGCAGAATCCCTTCTACAAACAGTGTTTCAATAGTAAAACACTGAAGACTAAAATGGAAATCTTTTTTCTTTTTTTACTTGACCCTACGAATTCCTGCACTTGGCTGTTAGACTAACCACCCTCCTCCAACTAACTTCAATACAAGTTCACATAAACACAGAACTCCTTCAGGATGAAACTCCTAAATACCACATGAGCAAAGTTTTTAAGCACCTGCTTAAATGTAAGCATTTGTGTAAGTCCAACCTTCTCCATCTCCACACTTAACCTTAATGTTAAGCATATGCTTACAGGCTTTGCTGACTGAAGGTCTTGAAAACATTTTCTTGTGAAAACATCCTACCTGACCTAACTACATGCTTATTTTATACTGCTGGTTCGATGAGAACTTGGGCTGGCTTTATGAAAAGAAAATCACTAACAAATAGCGTATTATGTACCATAACATCTCTTACATATAATGCATTTAAAGCATTGATTGGGATAAAATATTGGCAGCTGTCATTGAGCTGGTTGTAAAATAAATATATACATATAAGATAAAAGTCACCTTACACTCTGAAAATCAGTAGTGAACAAAAGCCCAGCCAAGTCTGAAAGTACACAAGCATTAATTAATAATAGCAGCAGGCTCAGTGTTGTACATCTGAATACCTGCTAACTGCCATGTCAGATCCTCTGGTTCCAGTACACATTTCAATTATATATTAGTTCCACCTTTTATTCTAGGTTGTTATCTGGGCTCTGTCACCATGGTAGCACCTCCAAATAAAAGTCAAGCTATCCCACCCCCACACACACCCTTCAGCTTCCTTCCACTCTCACCTCTCTCCCGTTCCTTCAGGCAGGATGGACTACATTTTGTTTCATTTAGTTAGTATCATTCCATTTGGATTTCTGGGGGTTTTTTAAGCATGGTATTATTTTGGCTCAAAGAAGTTGGTTTTGCTCTCAGAGGGTGCTGAGGTTTATGGCTTATTTTAATAGCTTCTGGAAGCAAGTTCCAGATACAAGTAAATTTGTATATAAACCATGCATTGTGACATAAAACACACTGGAGTCCCTAATATCAAATGAATTGTGATCAGGCCCAGTTTTGCCAGCGTTGTTCCCATCCCCTTTCTTCAACCTCTGTTCTCCTTATCTGCTCTCAGATTACAAGATCTCTGGAACAAGAGTCTCTGAAAGGGACTTACCAAGTAGGGTACATTTCCATAGATAAACCACATTAATGTCAATGAGCTTGAGAAGGGAGAACCTTTCTGCCCTCACCTTACACCAGTAAACCCCACCCTCACTGGTTTCATTGGTAGCAATACTGGACAAGTATCAAGCTGTGGACAGCATCATACGTCATTGTCAACCTCATTTTTAATTTTTTAATTTTCTGTGTCTCTGCACAGCACCATAAGGTGTTAACGGCAATATGCTGTCTGCAAGCCAAAGTTTGGGGACCACTGTCTTACACACTTGTGTATCTTACACACTTGCATAAAGCCTGGCCACAGTCACATCCCTGTATTCCCCCAAACCCTGGCATTACTTCCTGCTAGAAGCCCTAAAATCCTAACCACCCAAAAGAAGGCTGGAAGGTGGAAGTAGGGGTGTGCCATGCTCTACATCTTTCCACAGTGGCCAGTAGAGACAGCCAGTTTTGGAGAAAGATAAATGCATAGTATACCAACTTAAGGTGCTGTAAAAGCTGCTGTGCTCCATCTGCACACCATACTTACGAAGAAATGAAGCCACCACCAATGTGGACAGTTGCCAGCAGTCATGGATACAAATAGTCATGTTGCTGACATGACATTTGGTGTTTCACTGAAAGCTCCAGCTGCTGGCAGAGACTGAATGAGTAAGGTTCTGGCCCTCGTGGTTGCAGAGAAAAGCTTCAGCCTAACCTGAAGGATCAAAAATAAGACAGAGTCTCAGAACTTTGGAGGACTGGCCCATGATGCCTGAACACTTCATTGGGATAGCCAGCATGGGTATGTTGCGGGTAGGTCTTGTTTGACCAATCTCATTTCCTTCTATGACCAGGTGACCTATCACCTGGACAAGGGAGAAGAGATTGATGTCATATATCTTGACTTCAAAAAAGCCTTTGATCTGGTATCCCATGATCACCTCTTGGCCAAACTGGCCAGTTGTGGCCTTGGCTCCACCACGATCTGCTGGCTGGGAAACTGGCTCCATGGTCGGACCCAGAGGGTTGTAATCGATGGCAGTCACTCATCATGGTGACCAGTGGGGTCCCTCAAGGCTCTGTCCTGGGACCCATCCTGTTCAACATCTTCATTAATGATGTGGACCATTGGAGTCAGGAGTGGACTGGCCAAGTTCGCTGATGACACCAAACTTTGGGGCAAAGCATCCACGCCAGAAGATAGGCGGGTGATCCAGGCTGACCTGGACAAGCTCAGCAAATGGGCGGACGAGAACCTCATGGTGTTTAACACCGAAAAATGCAAGGGTCTCCACCTTGGGAGGAAAAACCTGCAGCACCCTTATAGGCTCGGCAGTGCTACGTTGGATAGCACTACAGAAGAAAGAGACTTGGGGGTCATCATTGACCACAAGATGAACATGAGCCTGCAATGCGATGCTGCGGCTAGTAAAGCGACCAAAACGCTGGCTTGCATCCATAGGTGCTTCTCAAGCAAATCCCGGGACGTCATTCTCCCCTTGTCCTCGGCCTTGGTGAGGCTGCAGCTGGAGTACTGCGTCAGGTTTTGGGCTCCACAATTCAAAAAGGATGTGGAGAAGCTTGAGAGAGTCCAGAGGAGAGCCACGCGCATGATCAGAGGTCAGGAAAACAGATCTTACGATGACAGGCTGAGAGCCATGGGACTCTTTAGCCTGGAAAAACATAGGCTCAGGGGTGATCTGATGGCCACCTATAAGTTTATCGGGGTGACCACCAGGATCTGGGGGAACGTTTGTTCACCAGAGCGCCCCAAGGGATGACTAGGTCGAACGGTCACAAACTCCTGCAAGACCGTTTCAGGCTGGACATAAGGAAGAATTTCTTTACTGTCCGAGCCCCCAAGGTCTGGAACAGTCTGCCAGCGGAGGTGTTTCAAGCACCTACATTGAACACCTTCAAGAGTAAATTGGATGCTTATCTTGCTGGGATCCTATGACCCCAGCTGACTTCCTGCCCTTTGGGCAGGGGGCTGGACTCGATGATCTCCCGAGGTCCCTTCCAGCCCTAATGTCTATGAAATCTATGAAATCTATGAAACACCTGGGTTTGGAAACTGACAATAGACTCCCACAGTAATTGAGCAATTAGTCAGATTCCTGATTATAATGCTAGGTAAACCAGGGAATTTGTATTTGTTTTCCCACAAACCATGGCTACCGTGGAACATGGTACAACATAGATGTTTCTGCTCTGAAGGCTTCCATTCTTTACACACAGTAAATTAGCAACTATGGCAACAGTGCCATGCCTTTGAAGAAGAAACTGACCCAGTAAGACAGGCAGGCGAAAACGAGTTGTGCTCGAACCCTGCCAGAGAAGCGGAGAACACTGAAAGGGCCAGACCCTGGCTGGGACATACCTAAGAATTGATGTAAGAAGAGTACTCTGAGAAGACACCAGAGACAAAACAGTATCATTCTCAGAAGAATCTCGCTCAGGTTACGTGGAATCAGGCCCAAGAATAAGCGGGAAGTACAGAGAAGGATGGAATTTGAGATGTGGTGCCTGTAAGGACTGTAAATGTAGCAGATTATGAATGAAACATGAAGTTAGAAAACTGAGTAAAGTACAAAACAAGCTGTTAAAAAAAACAAACCCCAAAACCCTTCTGCCCTTATGCACCTTGACAACCATTTTTTCCAGAAATTCATTATCTAAAGTAAATTTCTCATGTAATTAAATCTGAAATGTGACAAGTGAAAAAAACAAGCTCTGGCATATTACTTTTGTCATGTCACTGAATATTAGACTCAAGGTCTTATAACTAAAAATATTGATTTCTGTCTCTATAATGGACCGAAGCAAACCCCTAGATCTGAATACTATTAAACAGAAGCTAGATCCAGACATGAATTTGATGCATCAGGGACATATCTTCTAATATACTCTTCTGGAAAGTACTCGCCTCCACACCTTTTTGCTGAACAAGTGACTCAGCACACTCGGTGTGAATTCACATTAGTCCTTATTCTCTCCTCACCTATCCAGGTACAGATCAAGAGCAACTCCACTGACATCAAGCAAGTTATGTCAGCACAAAAAGCAGGAGGAGAAAACTCATAATGATTGGGAGAGGTATGAATGTTTGGAAAAGGGCAAATATAGTGCCTATCTTTAAGGAAGGGAAGGAGGATCCAGGGAACTACAGATCAGTCAGCCTTACCTCAGTCCCTGGAAAAATCATGCAGCAGACCTGCAAGGAATCTATTTCTAAGCACTTGGAGGAGGAGAAGGTGATTAGAAACAGTCAGCATGGATTACCAAGAGCAAGTCATGCCTGACTAACCTAAGTGCAGGACTTTGCACTTGTCCTTATTGAACCTCATGAGATTTCTTTTGGTTCAAATCTTCCATTTGTCCAACCTGATTGCCTTCTGTGATGAGATGACTGGCTCTGTGGATGTGGGAAGAGCAGTGGACAATGATATACCTTGACTCTAGCAAGGCTTTTGATATGGTCTCCCATAACATCCCTGCAAGCAAACTAACAAAATTTGGGTTAGATAAATGGACTGTAATATGGACAGAAAACTGACTGGATCATCAGGCTCAAAGGGCAGTAATCAATGGCTCTCTGTCTAGTTGGCTGCCAGTATCAAGTGGATTGCACCAGGGGATGGTCCTGGAGGTGATTTTATTTAATATCTTCATCAGCCACCTGGAAGATAGGATGGAGTGCACCCTCAGCAAGCTTGCAGGTAACACCAAACAGTAGGGAGTAGTAGATATGTTGAAGGGTAGCGCTAGGATTTAGAGACCTAGACAAATGGAAGATTTGAACCAAAAGAAATCTCATGAGGTTCAATAAGGACAAGTGCAAAGTCCTGCACTTAGGATGGAACAATCCCATGCACCAGTACAGGCTGGGAACTGACTGGCTAGGCAGCAACTGTGCAGAAAAGGACCTGGGGGTTACCATGGACAATAAACTGAATATGAGCTAGCAGTGTGCCCTTGTGAAGAAGGCAGCTAACCACATGTTGGAATGCATTAGTAGGAGTGTTGCCAGCAGAGCAAGCGAAGTGGTTCTTCCCCTCTATTCAGCACTGGTGAGGCCACATCTGGATCACTGTGTCCAGTTTTGCCCTCCCCCCCCATACAGAAAGGATGTGGACAAATTGGAGAGAGTTCAGCAGAGGGCAATAACATGACTAGGGAGTTTGGTCACATGACTTAAGAGAAGAGGCTGAAGTAACTGGGCTTATTTAGTGTGCAGAGAAGACTAAAGGGGGATTTAACAGAAGCCTTCAACTATTTGAAGGGTGGTTTGAAAGAGGATGGAGCTAGATTGTTTGCAGTGATGGCAGATGATAGAACGAGGAGCAATGGTCTTAAGTTGCAGCAAGGGAAGTTTAGATTAGATATTAGGGAAACTTTCTCACTAGGAGGGTAGCAAAGCACTGGAACAGGTTACCCAGAGAGGTGGTGGAAGCTCCGTCCTTGGAGGTTTTTTAAGACCTGGGTAGACAAAGCCTTGGCTGGGCTGATCTAGTTGGGGATGGTTCTGCTTTGAGCAAGGCACTGAACTACAATTCAGTGGTTCCCAACTTTTTTTATACTGAGGGACAGGGCACATGAAGCCAGCTGCCTCCCTCCCAGGACTGCCCCACCACCCAGCTTTCCGAGCTGCAGAGGCTCATGCCATCATCTGGCAGCCAACCCTTTGTGGCCTAGAACCTCTGGACTAGATGACTTTCTGAGGTCCCTTCTAACCCTCATTTTTTATGGTTCTTTGATTTTAACTCACATCTGAGACTGATGTTCCTGGTAAGTGCTGTGTTTTAGTGTTATTCTGTGTAATGTTTAGTTATGTTTCTATTAATAAGCAGTTCAAAATCATTGCCAGAGATTTACAATTTACTGGACATATAGTGCTGGCAAATGTCACAGAGTAGCTAGAGTAAGCTGTCTTAAGTCCTATCTGGGCAACTCAGACATCAGAGCTGTATTGTGATTATGTCTGTGCGTCACAAAGGCCTTCAGCTGGGGAGGGGAATTTAGCTGCTGCCAGATTTCCATTCATTCATGGCTTAGGTCTAGTGATGGGAAGAGTAACACTTACACTTGTTCAGAATATAACTATGGCAAAGGTTGATTTGCTATTCTTTTGATATGAGTAGCTTTTTTAATTTTGAAAGACAGTAGACAAGCTATGCCTTTTGCTATAAACCTGGTTACATAATATGTTATTAAGCTTAATCAGAGTGATAGAATCAAGCTAGGTATAGTATGCCCCTCCTGCAATGAAGTAGCATGTTTGGGCCTGAGCAAACAAGGCAATACTAACATGAATAAGGCTCCAACATATGAATTGTGCTGAACTCAGTAAGACTATAAGCATTTATAAGCACTACTCGTATGACTCAGGTTTTGTACTGCTAGAGCTTTACATTGAGTGATGTGCCTTTCATTGCACATCTTTACAATGTCTGTGTCTTCCAGCTAAGCTAGTGAACCTGCCTAATGAAAGTGGCTTGTTGGGTTCTTGCTTCACTAATTCAAACCCCCCTAAAAACAGATGTCCCATGTGCTAGCATTACTGTTTGCAGAGAGTCCTGTGATGTTGTAGTTTTTTGTATACATCTGTCCCGTTGCCTCAATGTGATCTCTGTAGTACATGAAAGGCAGTCTCCAGTGTGGTAACTGATTAGTGAAGTTCCCTGCAAGTCCTCTCTTCTTGCAGTTCCTGGTTTCCTGCCAGTTCTATTTTTATATTCTGTTCTCCAGTTACTCTCTCTTTCTTAAAAGGATAATTCTGTTTTGTTAACATTCTGTTAACATAACATTTCTCATACCCTGACAAGTCCACAGGGTTTAAAATCATAAATAAAAGCACAAAAGAAATGTGTTTCTTAATTAAATTTGACTTAGCTTTTTTAGCCCAGTAATACTGCCAGTGTTAGCAGACCCAAAGGCAATAGAAATAGAAATGAGAGTAACTTTGACCACTGGATTTATGCCATTGTGGTGACTTTATAATTTTGGATCATTAAATTGTAAATAATTTAGTTCCTTACACTGCAAACACTTATGCACATGTGAAACTTTACTCATGAGAGTAATTATGCATGTATATAATAAGCATTTGCTGTTTGTAGTAGGTGGAGGTCAGTGAAGTTTTGCTGTTAATGCCAAGTAAGCATTCACAAGGATAGCAGAGATATGAAAGAGTAATCTAGGCCAGAACCAGCTCCCATTAAAGCCATGGGAAGTCTTTCCAGTGGCTTCAGTGATAGTTGGGTTAAGCTGTCATTGAAGAAATGTTGAAAGCAAACACATCTTCATAGGGGTTTTCTTAGACAGCTTTGGGATTCTGGACACCCATCATGAAAACAGGCAGTGTCACTCTGGAGCATAGTTTCTCAGCCCATGGTATGCATACCCTGGGGGTATGCGAGACACAGACAGGGGGTATGTGGGCACCAAAAACCCCCATAGCAAGGGGGTGCTGCCACTCCCTGCATCACCACCGGGTTTGCGTCCAGCTGCTTGGCCCCGCTCCACCCAAGCCAGCTGTGATATTACAGATGTCCGATCTGGTGTGTGTAGGGTTGCCCCCTTTTACACAACTCAAGTACGTACCTGGGCTAGAGGTGATGTTGGCCAAAGCTAGAAGGGCTAAACGCCAAATTATTACTGGGGAATTTAAAGCGCTGCACAATGCTGGGTGCACCAATTTTTTTGCCATAGTTTTGAGAGGAGGAAGGGGTGGGAGAGACAGGGAAAGAGGGTGAGAGAAAGAGACAGACAAGGAGGCAGTTGCTGCCAGCCATGGAGCCTGGGCTGTTCCCAGGAGCTGCAAGCCCTGCTGCAAGCAGCTCGGGCTCCGTGGCTGACAGCACCTGTTCAGAGCCTGGGCTGGCTGCAGTGAGCTGCTTTGGGCTCCAGCATCATTTCTGTACTGGTGGGATGCATGCGCGCTTGGAGCAGAAGGTGGGGGGGCCCTGAGGCAGCGCAGCCTGGAAAAGCCCGGTGTCCCTGCCGGCCCCCACTTGTAACCAGCCTGGGCTCTAGGCAGCTGCAGAAGGCAGTGGGCAGGTTTCAGACAGCTGCACTGGGCTCCACAGCCCTGGCATCCATTCCATACCAGCAACTGCATGCACACCTCAGAGCAGAGAGCTGGGGAGGGTTGCACAACCTCAGACACTATCCCTTCTCTCTGCTCTGAGGTGCACATGCAGTCGCTGCCATCATGGAGCTGATGCCAGGGCTGTGGAGCCTGGGGAAGCCTTTTACAGTTTGCCCGCTGCCTGCTACAGCTGCCCAGAGCCCTGGCTGGCTACAAACAGCTGCTCCGGGCTCCAGAGCCCAGCATCAGCTCCACTGTGTGGCGCTTTAAATTCCCCAATAATAATTGGCATTCAGCCCTCTTAGCTTTGGTCAACATCACCTCTAGCCCAGGTACACCATTTTAAATTAATTGAATTCCTGATTGAACAGCACTCTTCATCAGAAAGACAAGAAAAATTCAGCTGATACTTATTGTTTCCCAGATGGACAGTTGCAATTTTTACAGGACCAGATTTCTTCATTCAGAAAAGAAAAAAAAAATATTTAAAAAGAATAGAATAATATAAAGAGCTGGATGAGGTCTTAAGAGTTCATCCAGTCCAAGCCTCTGATCAAGGCAGAATCATCCCAGATTAAATCAATGCATTTGTTCTCCTTTTTGTCCCTTCCTTAAAGTACCAAGAATTTTTGTGTATTTGTTTTGAGCGTAAGTCACATCTTGAGAGGTAGTAGTATAAGACCCAAATAATTCCTCTTGACTGAAGTTAGCACATTGTTTTATGCCACTGAACTTGGCCCAAAATCTGAAATGTCTTTTTACGCAAATAAAGCACTAGAAGAATTTAATATGGCGGGGGGGGGCAGTGTATAGAACACAAAACAAAGTATCAAATTTCCCGATGGGCTGAGAATCAGCTTCCAAACAAAGAACAATACATGCCTACAAAAAAAATTCCCCTGTATTTTTGGCACAGTTATCTTGTTTGCACACACAATAAGGCACTAGATGTTTAACTACTAAAATATGCAGCTGCGATTTCTCACAGATACATGTAGTTTATACAACAGGCACTGAAAATTTAGCCCAAGAAGTCAATTAGTACCTGCAGCAAAGTCTATTGAATAGTTAGAGCCAGCAACATCTAAATTCTACTCCTCTTATACAAAACCCTTGCATATTATTTATAGGGACTTACCGAATTCATGGCGGAAGTGGGCTGCGTGGCAGCTCCTTGAATCTTGCAGGTTCTCCCACATACCGGTCCCTGCTGCTGATTGGCTGAGGAGCCTCAGTGGCCCTGCTGCTTGTTGCTAACTGGCCAGGAGGCAAAAACAGTGCCATATTTAAATCCTTGGTTTTCACCTCCCTGCTGATTAGGAGTGAGTGATTAGCAGGGCCCTTCTGCCAACCAGCAGAGAGGGTGTGCAGAGGAACCCGCAAGATAAAAGGAGCTGCCCACAGCCCACTTCTGCCATGAATTTGGTAGGTCCCTAATTATTTAACTTCATCTGTTTTAAATATTTGTCAGGCTGACATTTATTCTTCTCCCTTGTTTAAAGCTCTGATCCCTCAACAGCATGTACTTAGTTTTAAGAAATGGAATAGTTTCAGAGACCACAAAGGGACAACTCATTCTGAAAAATAGGGATGCGCCAAAATGCTTTGCTGAAACAGAGCTCCATCCTCATATTTGGTATCAGTGAAGTTTTTCTGTTACAGTAACTCAAATTAATTAGAACATGGAGAGTTTGAGAAGTCACCAACTGGGGGGAGTAGTAGATACGCTGGAGCACAGGGCTAGGGTTCAGAGCAATGTGGCCAAATTGGAGGACTGAGCCAAAAGAAATCTCTTGAGGTTCAACAAGGACAAGTGCAAAGTCCTGCACTTAGGATAGAACAGTCCCACGCACCAGGACAGGCTGGGGGGTGACTGCCTGGGCAGCAGCTCTGCAGAAAAGGACCTGGGGGTTAGGGTGGACAATAAGCTGAATATGAGACCATAGTGTGCCCTTGTTGCCAAGAAGGCTGACGGCTTACTGAGGTGCATTGGTAGGAGCTCAAGAGGCTTGTCGGTCAGGCCCTCAGGGACCATGACCCCAGGGAGATGGGAGTTCAAGAAGACTGGCTGCTTCTCAAGGAAGCGATCCTCAATGCACAAGCTAAATCTATTCCAACACAGAGGAAAGGCAGCAAGAAGACACAGCAGCCCTCCTGGCTCTCCAGGGACCTAGTGGACCTCCTGCGGCTAAAAAGGAAAGCCTACAAAGGATGGAGGATGGGATTCACCTCCAAGGAGGATTATTCTGCACTGGTCCGGTCCTGCAGGGACCAAAACAGGAAAGCCAAGGCTGCGACTGAATTCCAACTAGCGTCAAGCATCAAGGACAACAAAAAGTCCTTTTTCAGATATGTGGGGAGCCGGAGGAAAAGCAAGGGCAATGTTGGACCCCTGCTAAACCAGATGGGGCAACTGACAACTGACGCCCAGGAAAAAGCCAACCTATTAAATAGGTACTTTGCGTCAGTCTTTCATCAGTCCCATGGGACGCCCATGCCTGCTATGGGACAGGGAGATCTGGGTGATGGGGATCCCCTACCCTCCATCAATGCTGACCTCATGAAGGAACACCTTGAGAAGCTGGATACCTTCAAGTCAGCCGGCCCCGACAATCTGCACCCCAGGGTACTCAAGGAGCTGGCGAGCGTCATAGCCCAGCCCCTGGCACAGATCTCTGAAAACTCCTGGCGCTCTGGTGTAGTGCCCGAAGACTGGAAGAAGGCCAATGTGGTGCCGATCTTCAAGAATGGGAGGAGAGTGGATCCGGCTAAATACAGGCCCATTAGCCTGACTTCTATCCTGGGGAAGATCTTAGAAAAATTTATTAAGGAGGCCATCCTTGATGGACTGGCCCAGGCTAACATTCTAAGGGATAGCCAGCATGGGTTTGTTGCGGGTAGGTCTTGTTTGACCAATCTCATTTCCTTCTATGACCAGGTGACCTATCACCTGGACAAGGGAAAAGAGATTGATGTCATATATCTTGACTTCAAAAAAGCCTTTGATCTGGTATCCCATGATCACCTCTTAGCCAAACTGGCCAGTTGTGGCCTTGGCTCCACCACGATCTGCTGGCTGGGAAACTGGCTCCGTGGTAGGACCCAGAGGGTTGTAATCGATAGCAGTCACTCATCATGGTGCCCTGTGACCAGTGGGGTCCCTCAAGGCTCTGTCCTGGGACCCATCCTGTTCAACATCTTCATTAACAATGTAGACATTGGAGTCAGGAGTGGACTGGCCAAGTTCGCCAATGACACCAAACTTTGGGGCAAAGCATCCACGCCAGAAGATAGGCGGGTGATCCAGGCTGACCTGGACAAGCTCAGCAAATGGGCGGACGAGAACCTCATGGTTTAACACTGAAAAATGCAAGGGTCTCCACCTTGGGAGGAAAAACCTGCAGCACCCTTATAGGCTCAGCAGTGCTACGTTGGATAGCACTACAGAAGAAAGAGACTTGGGGGTCATCATTGACCACAAGATGAACATGAGCCTGCAATGCGATGCTGCGGCTAGTAAAGCGACCAAAACGCTGGCTTGCATCCATAGATGCTTCTCGAGAAAATCCCGGGACGTCATTCTCCCCTTGTACTCAGCCTTGGTGAGGCCGCAGCTGGAGTACTGCGTCCAGTTTTGGGCTCCACAATTCAAAAAGGATGTGGAGAAGCTTGAGAGAGTCCAGAGGAGAGCCACGTGCATGATCAGAGGTCAGGAAAACAGATCTTACGATGACAGGCTGAGAGCCATGGGACTCTTTAGCCTGGAAAAACATAGGCTCAGGGGTGATCTGATGGCCACCTATAAGTTTATCAGGGGTGACCACCAGGATCTGGGGGAACGTTTGTTCACCAGAGCACCCCATATGATGACGAGGTCGAACAGTCACCAGCTCCTGCAAGACCATTTCAGGCTGGACATAAGGAAGAATTTCTTTACTGTCCGAGCCCCCAAGGTCTGGAACAGTCTGCCAGCGGAGGTGGTTCAAGCACCTACATCGAACACCTTCAAGAGTAAATTGGATGCTTATCTTGCTGGGATCCTATGACCCCAGCTGACTTCCTGCCCTTTGGGCAGGGGGCTGGACTCGATGATCTCCCGAGGTCCCTTCCATAATGTCTATGAAATCTATGAGTATTGCCAGCAGGGCAAGGGAAGTGATAATTTCCTTCTTTTGAGCACTGGTACGGCCACATCTGGAGTACTGTGTCCAGTTTTTGGCCACCCACTACAAAGGATGTGGACAAATTGGAGAGAGTCCAGCAGAGGGCAACAAAAATGGTTTGGGGGCTGAGTCACATTACTGATGAGGAAAGGCTGAGGTAAGTGGACTTATTTAGTCTAGAGAAGAGAAGACTGAGAGGGGATTCAATAGCAGCCTTCAACTACCTGAAGAGAGGTTTAAAACAGGAGGGAGTTAGACTGTTCTCAGTGGTGGCAGATGACAGAACAAGGAGCAGTGGTCTCAAGTTGCAGCAAAGGAAGTTTAGGTTAGATATCAGGAAGAATTTTCTCATGAGGAAGGTAATAAAACACTGGAACAGGTGTCCTACAGAGGTGGTGGCATTCCCATCCTTGGAGGTTTTTAAGACCCAGCTAGACAAAGCCGTGGCTGGGATGATCTAGTTGGGAATGGTCCTGTTTGAGCAGGCAGTTGAACTAGATGACCTCCTGAGGTCCCTTCCAACCCTCATCTTCTATGATTCTAAGAGGGTGACTGAGGATTGACTTCAGAGCTTTATAGTGGTTATTGAAAATAGAAAATGAGACAATTCTGTTTCCATATTGTTCCTGGCACAGCTGCAAGGTCAATAGCTGATCTGTCCAATGTCAAGCTAAATTTACAATGCAAGAAATGTATTCAATCAAGTGTTAGTCGTATGGCCAAACAAAATACTTTTCCTGAGAGTTGCAGATGTATTTTGACTAAATACTTTACTGTTTGGAGGAAAGGTGAATGGTTGGTTGCTAGAAATCATCCCAAATAATGAAAAATATGTTAGAGACATTAGGTGTTGCACTCTGAATGCTATTGTTTAGTCCAAATAATAGTTTTTGGCTCTGTGAGGGATTTCTTGCCATGGAATTTGGTTAGAAAAAAAGAATTATTTTGAATTCCAACATGTCTCTATAAAACATGTTAAGTTCCTTCAGGGCAGTAAACTTATTAATGAATGGAACGGTATGTACAAGGTATTGCAATGGAGACCTGAAATATCTGAGCCTGGCCCTGCTTAGAGGCAGAATACTGAACTACAAGGCCCACTGGTTTGTTTCAGTCTGGCAATTCTATTATTATAAATATCTTTCATGATGCTCTAAATGAGCATATAATTCATAATAACAGAATTGCCAGTGATGAAAAAGTATTCAAATCTTGCAAGAGAGAGAACTTTGTAGCTGTTAAAAAATGTATAAGAATGCAATCATCATGTCCCAGCCCACAGAGGCTTTTTCATCCTAATTCCAGCACAAACATTTGGAGCTTTAAAATGGTGCAGTTTTTATTACTGGATATTTGTCTGTAAAACTGTAATTTCCCTTAATAAGCCAATCCAAATCTTAATATTTTCTTTAAGTTCAAGCACTCATTTTTGTCTCTTGGTGGAACATAACCTGAGTATTCCCTATTATTTTGCATGTCCCCCATGATGGGAGAAGAATGGATAACACTCTCAAATCATTGAAGAAATACTAATGAAGAATTGTGCTGTAAGGTGCGCAGACTGTGGATTGGAATATAGTCAGCAGAGAGTCTTGAACTGTTTGAACAACACTGAAGGTTTCATATCTTTGCTTGTCCTTGTGTGGGTGTTAGGCTGTTCATGGAATATAGTACGAGTCTGTACTCTTTTATTTCAGCTAATGAATAAACATCAAAGAGTCTGAGTGCATGAGATCACTAGATTCCCAGTAACTCTCTAAAGACAGCTAGAGCCATTGTTGAAGGCCCTATCTAGAATTATTGGCAACTGATTCTGAGCCTTTGACTAACTACCCTCCAGATCATCAATAGTTGCCTCCTTCAGTGCTTTGGTACCATGGAGCAGCTGCATCACATCCCTTGCTCATTGTTCCTTTTCCACTACAAGAAGAAAAGGATGCAGAAGATGTTTAAGGTCCCTGGTCTATAAGGTCCTCTTAAATAAGACAGAATTCCTCACTTGGCCATTATGGTCCCCTGTGCAGCTGCAAGTCCTTCAATCGGCTAGAAGGCAGGACTATACCATGATAGAAGGGGGTTGACTTGTGTCCCAGCTTGCTGACCCACACACTAGTGATGGGAAGGTGGAAAGTTTTCTGCAGGGCCTGACTTAGCAATACACTCAATTTGCAAAGGGCCATGATGAGGAAGTCAGCAGAAGAGCTGTCTGGCTGTGTGTCACTTGAGAATGCACCTCTGCTGAGGGAGTTTTCAATCAGCCAGGTACAGTCAAAATGTGCTCCCTTTCTACTGCTCAGGGTCAGATTTAGTGCTGATATCTGTGCCTTGTGAATACAAAACAGTTTTTTGCTCTCAGTGTGTTTCTTTTGTCCCTTTTTCTGTTATATAGCTCAGATTTCCCTCAGACCTTTCTTACCCTTCCTGAACACACAGAGAATTTAGCATGAATTTAAAATGCTATTTGTTTACCATGCATGCCCAAACAACACTCTTATACTCCTCCCTAGACATTGAAGTCCCCCATAAGAATCAGAGCCTGTGATCAGGAACCTTGCACTTGCTGTTTGAAGAAAACCTCATCCACCACATCCTCCTGGTCTGGTGGTCTATAGCACACACCCACCACAACATCCCCCTTGTTGCTCTCCCTTCTGACCCAAACCCAGCGACTTTCAACAGACCGGTCTCCAGTTTCATACTGGAGCTCTGAGCAATCATACAACTCTTTTACATAAATCACACCAGCTTCTCCTCTTCTACCCTGCTTGTCTTTCCTAAACACTTTATATCCATCCACGACAGTGCTCCAGTCATGCGAGCTAGTCCACCAAGTCAGTTATTCCAGTCACATCATAGTTCTGTGACTGTGCGAGGACTTCCAGTTCTTCCTGCTCGTTTCCCAGGCTCCATGCATTCGTGGACGGACACCTGAGCTAACTACCCGATTCCTCTACTTTCTCAGGAAGAATAAAAAGACCTCGTCTGTTGCTACCTCCTGATTGTGCTTCCTCCAGGTCACCCACTTCCCCACTTCTCTCAGGGCTTTGGTCTCTATCCCCTGGTGATTCTACTTTAAAGCCTGCCTCACTAGGTTAGCAAGCCAAGCCTGTCTGCAAAGATGCACTTTCCTCTCTTCATCAGATGGTTCCTTTCTCTTTCTTGTAATCCTTCTTCTTGTAACAATGTTCGGTAGTTGAAGAAGCCAAAGCCCTTTTGGTGATGCCATCTGCACAGCCATGCATAGATCTGCAAGATGCATCTGTTCTTGCCTCGGCCCTTCCCCTTGACTGGAAGGATCAAGGAGAATAACCACCTAAGCGTATGTCCCCTTCACCCTTGCACCCAGAGCCCTGCAGTCACTTTTGATCTGCTCAGGGTCACCCCTAGCAGTAATATCGGTGCCCACATGGATGAGCAGTATGGCATGGTAGTCAGAGGGCAGGATGAATCTCAGTAATCCTTCTGTGACATCTCAGATCACAGCTTCGGGCAAGCAACTGACCTCATGAGACAACAAGTCAGAATGTCAGGTGGTTGCCTCTGTCCCCTGCAGGAATGAGTCTCCAACTACCACCGCTCACTGTTTCCTTTTGGTGGTGGTGATCTCAATCCTCCCAACCTTGGGGATGCCTGGCCTGGCCTCTTCCACCAACAGAACATGCTCTTTCTTCTCCTCCTCTGTTGCTAGGATTCCATATCTGTTCTCCAGGCAAACTGCTGCAAATGGAGATGAAGACTTCTGTTTCCTGCCAGAGTTCACAAGCTTCCACCTTCCTGGGAGTCTATGTTGTTTTCCTTCTCTAGTGCAGCCTCTGGCAGTTCTTCTCCCACAGTCTTAGAGGTTTCCTGCAGCACTGAATCAATGAAGTCCTCATAGCGGAAGATGCTTTGGCACCTTGCCACCTCCTCCTGTAGCTCTCTTGCCTGCTCCCTGAGGGATACCACCAGGAGGCACTACTCACATCTCAGGAACACCCCCACCATTGCAGGCTAACACTGGAAAGAACTCGTCTCCGCAGCACCAAACCAGGACCTGGGTGGAAGTTTCTATGTTGAGCAGTCCTGCCTGGACAGACACTTCACAGGTACAAACAAAGGAAAAGCAACCAGTGGCTGTGACATTGTGATGTCCTCCAGCCATTTCTCTGGGTCATTTAATCTGCCACTTCTCTCTTCCTCCCACTCTTTTCAAGCAGACCTTCCCTAGTGAGCAGGGAAAAGGCTGTTTTCGCTCACCAAGCTTACAGTGAAGGAATGTGAGAGAGAGTTTTCATGCACGCTCCCTAGTGAACACCCCCTCGTTCTGACTCTAGTTAAACAAGGGGCTTAAGTATTGGCCTAACTGCTGAGCTTTAGCTACTTGCACTAAATATAGGTAGGTTTGTTACTCTTAATTAAGAGTTTACATTAAAATCTCTCCCTATCAAAGAGGGGGCAGCAAACTGCCCTATGAACTGCCTTCAAACTGTCCTGTTTGCTGCCCCTGTTCACTTGCTCCTCTATCACTTGGGGAGTCTCCTTTTATACCCTCCTGGGCCTAGACGGTCTCTGCCCACTTAGGGATTTTGTCAGACCCAGGCAGCAATCACCCAGCTAGACACACTTCCAGCTGTTCAGAGCACATGCCCAAACTCACAGCCCACCAAACAAACACTCACCAATCCAAATACACAGGCAGCACTGGCTCACTTACCTTTGGACCTGGTGCCTCATCTTGGCTCCTCTTCCTCTTCCCCTTCATCCTTTTGCTCCCAGAGAACTGCTTGCAAGCTTCCCTGTTTGCTGCCCCTGTTCACAGTTGTGACACATTCATTGCTATCCCCAGTTTTACACATGGAGAAATTATGGCACACACATTAACTGATTTGTTGGAATGGGGCTCCTAACTTCTGTACCATTGTCCTACCAAATGGGCCACACTGCTGTCATAGATACCGCACCTTCCATTACAATATGCCCATTAATACATGCAACGGGCTTGATCCAAAGCCCATCCTAGACAGCAATGGGAGTCTTTCCATTCATTTAGAAGGTTGTAGATTAACTCTTCTATTATGCTACTGAAAAGTCATCTTGGCAAAGCAACATTGCAAACTTCCAAGACACCATTCATTTTTGGCTCTCTCCACTATTTCTATGACTCACCATATGAGTCAGTTATAATTGTTAAAAGGAACCTCTCACCAGCTATTGACTGGAAAGTTATTTTCAATAAAACAAGTTTAAATCAGGCTTTATTTGGGAGAGGGCTGGGGGAGAGGGCTGGGGGTTGGTTTTCTTTGTTGTTACAGACATATGCTGCCTTCCTAACTTGCATCAAGTACTAGCTCATATGTTGACTAGCTCATTGCTTCAGGCCAGGTGTTTCAAATATACAGTTGTCACTGCATCCAGTCTGTAGAGCTGCTGTATTCAGCTTGCTATGCTACTCAAAAGGCAACTGGAATTTAGGTGGTGTAGCCAGGGAAATGGCCTACCCCATAATCTGGGGTAAGTGGGTCCTAGTGGACATGGTGATTGGCAGCAGGAGGACAAGTGAGGGCTGATACAACCCCAGTTACCCTGTGGCCTCTTGGCTCATCATCACTACAAACTCATGTGCTTTCCCCACCTCCTCTGCCACTGACTCCACCACCACCTTAGAGTCAGAGCCACGGTATGCCCCAGGGCACAGCTGGAGGAGCCATGTGCCCTGCTCAGAGCTGTAGCCACTACATGACCTGGGTTGCAGCCAGAGACAGTGCCAGATCCACTGCTGCTGTTGTGTGCCCCAGGTCAGAACTGCCTTATGCCCTGGCCTGGATCCAGCCTACAATGGGCTCTGTGGTCCAGATCTGGCCTGGGGCATGAGGTGAGTTTGACATCCTGCTTCAGCAAAAAAGTCAGCACAACCATAAGCAACAGTAGCAGAATCTGGCTCTAAAATAATACATATAATAACATATCAGTAGTTTAACTAAGTGTGGGGCACCAGATATATAGTGGATGCAACACTGAGGGCTGCCTGGCCACTGTCACTGCCTAGCACACAAAAACTACTTGTTACACCTCTGTCATATGTTACCAACAAATGAGCAAAGTCAGCCATGACACAGTTTCAAGGACATTGCCTTAAGTTTGGATGAATTTGTACTGCAGACCACATACAAACATTGCACATAAACTGGTATAAATTATTAGAAACCAGTCTAAACCTGTAACCCAACAGAATTTTAGTGCACATAGACCGTTTTAAAAATGGCAGAATCGGTCCAAGATGGAACTGGATCAACGTGGTATCAGACTTAAGTGATCTAGGTTAGACCTGTCTATTGAACTTCTGTACCAGATCCCCTCCTGACTCAAGTTAGGACACTGCCCACTGCCATCCCAGACTTCTTTGTGGGCCCCCACAAACCATCCCCCCCATCGCAGGTGGTGCACGGGAACTCAGCCCACTCTGTCCCCAGCCCCACCTTCTACCTCCAGCCAGCTGTCAGCAGCACCCACAGGTGAGGAGGAAAGGGGGATCCTGGCATCTGTGTCTCTCCATGACAGAGCAGCGAGGGGAGGAGTGAGCAGTCCCCACTCCCCTCGCTGTTCTGTCATGCAGACACAGATGCAGCTGCAGCCAGGCAGAGGGGATGGGGGAATATTGGCATCTGTGTTTGGGGGGAGGATAGGAGGGGTCTCTGTCCTCCCCACTGCCTGCACATGCTCTGGCTGCTGCTGACAGCTGGCGTGTGCCAAGTCAGAACAACTGGAAGGTGCCTTCTCCTTTCTACCCCTACCCCACTGCCAGTCAGTCAGTAGCAGGAGGCCGAGCTGGGGCAAGGGGCTATGCTGGGCAGTTAGGGTGGCCAGCTACTAGATGCACTCAGCATTCTCCGGCAGCCTGCTGGGAGGCCTGTGGGATTGCCCCAAGCCTGATGGCTTTGGCCAGTGCAGGCACCTGCATCCCCCCTCCCACCAAAGGGTGAACTTGTGTTCAGTTCTCTCCTGAACTAACCTAGTCCACTTAGAGAAAGCCACTTAAGTTAGTTCGAATCTGTCCCAGGCTTTTTAAATGTCTGTACCTAGTCACAGTGTGTTCTAACCTTTTTTATTTTCATGAATACAAGCTCAAAAGTGTATGGTCTGAATAGGCAGGCCATAGAGTTAACAGCCACCACCATTTCACAATATTCACTGCCATAAAGATGAAATGGTGACACAGCAGAGGCTGAATATGTTACATATATTTGTGCCTTTAAACAGCTTCCCTTTTCAAATACAGTCTTATTGTGCCTAGTACTCATTTTCTGATACGATTACATTTTAATTATTTTTTAAGAAAAGGGAATACTTACAGAAGCATCCCAGACTTGAGAAGAAACCCACTCCTCCAATACTCACTATAAAATAAATATTCCCCCTGGAAAAATAGTCAAATCACAGCTCTTTTGTTAATGACAGCCTTTATATTTCAGCAATCAGCATACAAACTGTATGCTCTGGAGGTTTCTATGGTTACTTTTATGAATTGTCATTGGAAATTGCCCTTTAAAATCCTAAGTGATTTAGTCTCTGGGTACTGATGAGATGACTTTATCCTTTGTGTGAAACCAGGAGCATTGCAATCATGTGATGTATTAGAGCTAGAATTCCCTCTCCACTACACACACACACGTTGTTAAAACATGACGGGCATGGCAATAGTACCTTCCTTGTCAAGACACTTTAAATATAATTATACTCTCCGGTTTAACACAGCTGGGATTTGGAGACCTCCCTAATCTGTTTGCAAAGCTCACTTGTTTTCTGAATTTTTTTGAGGAGAGGGAGAGGTAAAAAAGGGAGCATTCTGTTACATAATCATATTAGTTTCTGGAGAAGAAAGGTGAGTAGACCTTAGGGAACCCTGTTTTTATATTATAGATATATTTTATACAAACAGCTAATCTGTAGAATATATACACAAACCAGTATACTATAATATGAAATATAATAAAAATTCAGATCTTGAAACAGCATATAATTATTTTTACTCGGTGCTTAGTATAGTGTAACTCAAGTTGTATAAACCTGCAAGAGCAGTTATTTTCCAGAAACTTTATCACAGTGGGGATGCTTCTCCAGTCCTGTTAATTTGGCCAACATGCAAGGAATAGATGGGCACTAGGAACAGAACTGTCATTGTCAAGTTGTTCAGAAATAAATGCTGTCTCTGGGATCACAATTACTGAGGAGCTATTGGGTGCCTGCATTGTCCTACAGCATGATTCATTTACACCATGCAAGGGGCCACTTGCCCCCCACACACACACACACTGAGGGGCTGGGGCCTGAGGGCAGGGAGCAGAGGGTCAGGAGTGAGGAGCGCTGGGTCAGGATGGGCCATTGATGTTTATAAATGGGTCCTGGTACAAAAAAGGTTGAGAACTACTGCTTTAGTTGTCTCTGCCCCTTCTGTAATTTTTGCTAGCCTCTAGTTTAATTGCATGATGATAAAGGTTTACCATTTTCCATCTCCATGATTTTTTTGTGTTTGTGTTCTTATCTTCCACTTTATTTTTTGCCTAACCTACTCCATCTCTAAAGCAGTACTGAACTCTTTGCCACCAAGGCTTCTGTATGTTTCCAAAAGAAGGGATTTTTATGAATAGGACCATTGCTACAATTCACTGATTTATTCCTAAGAAATCTAAAAGCACAAACTGGGCACATCTACATGTGCAATTAATGAGGCAGAGTAAACTCCAACACAGTTCATGCTGGAATTCATTGCTCCCAGGTGCCACGTTTGCATTTGCACCCAGGACTGCAACATGTTGATCTGAGGCAGAGCAGCCCCAGCTGTCAAGGAGCCCCAGGGGTCAGCCTGCCAGCCAGGGGCTGATCGATGCAGCTCGATTTGCTGCAAGGGGGCTGGCTGGGGCTTGAGGGTGCTTTACTGTGGGGCTAGCTGGTAGCAGCCCCCTGCACTCAAGTACCCTTGTGCCCTAGCCAGCACCATCAGCATATATGGCAGAGTAAATAACTCCACCACAGAATAGTATCCGAGTCTGGCAGTACTATCTTATGGTGGAGTTAATTAATTTTGTCCTAATAGCAACACATGTGTAGACAGTAACATTTTACTGTGGAGCTAGATAGTCAACCCCATGGTAAATGTCTCTTGTAGATGCATCCACTGAAAGCAAAAGAAAGACCATGGGTATATGCAGACATTCACCATACCCAATCTACAATCACAAGGCTTACTTTAAACTATACATGTTTGCTGGTGCTGGGAGCTGCTCCCAAAACCTAATCTAAATAAGCTTGGGTAGGGGAAGGGACAGGCAGGATGTGGGCAGATGTTCATTAGATCAGACTAACATATTCCCAATGAGCCAGCATTTTTTGCCCAATCTAACCTCCCTGAACATTTGTGCAGATGAGCATTTAGATTGACCTAAACAGAGTTAGGTTGATCTAAATGTAACACTTGTATGTACCCCATGCAGTGCTATAACAAGTACCCCCTTCCCAGCCCAGCCCCCTTCCAGAACGAACCTGGTGTCACCCTGGCCCCAGCCCGCATCGACAGCCCACCCTGTCCTGTGCACAGATCTGGGGGTTCACGCCTCCCCAAGCCCTCCTAGGGTGAGTACAGCTGTGGGAGCTGCTTCCCCATGCCCTCCAGACTAGCCACTCATGGCTCCATCCTGTGCCCTGCCTGGCTCTGTAGCACCTGCCCCTGCCCCAGCCCCACTCTCTCCCTCCCTCACCATCCAGGCCTCGATCTGCTCCTCACCTTTCCCTCACAACAGACTTACCAGCCAGACCCAGCCCCTCTCCATGCTACTGGGCTGCACTCTTGGCCAGCTGCATGCTATGCTGCAGCTGTGTGCACCCACAGTGCATTTATCAGTGGCATTATCAGCCACATCAGCCTAACAAAGCTGACTGCCGATACAATTAATTTTCCTTATATCGGTGCCGATCCAATATGGGACCAATGTATCAGTGCACCTCTAGAAAGTACATTCTAGAAAGTTTATAAAGGCAACAATTTTCACTGTATGCAGAGCTCTTAGGTCTCATAATGTCACAGCTGGTCTCTGTGAGATGGGCAGGTTGTGTGAGGTGATAACTGTATTGTGCATTTCTTGCTGGTTTGTCAATACAATGAGTTCTTTTGGTCATCTTGGAAAAGACTATGCAAGACTTTTCCAGACGGAAAAAGGGTTCATACAGCAGTGCCTTTTTAACCAGGAGAGATCAAAGACCCATCCAGGCGGTTGGAGTTAAAGAGAGAGAATAAAAAATAGCTTTAAATCAAAGAAGTCAGTAACTGTCAACCCCATCTCAAATGTCTGAAAGGAACCTATATAAAAGACACAAGCAGTTATCTATATGAGCCTACATAAATTCTTGTTTATGGCCCACATTATGAATGACACAGATTTGTTTTTACATGGTTTATTTAACTTAACTTGAATATAGTATATGCCAACAGACATGGACCATGTCCAGTCTTACAAATCCAAACATCTTCTAACTTGAAGGAGAACTGGTGAAAAGTTGGATAAAGTCCTGAGTCCAAATGTAGTTTAGTTCCAAAACCCAGAGGGTTGTTTTCTGATTCCTGATGGTATGCAACAAAATCTCAAAGAAACCATTGTTCCTGGGGCAAGAAGGGTGTACAGCTTGCAAACTTTCTGTATGTACAACTCCAAACCCAAGATCAAACCCTAGCCCTCAGTTCAGCTGATACTCGCACACTAAATCATAGCCTGAGCTGAATCTATGTCTCAGCCCTAGCCTCCCAGACAATTGCCAGGTGCCAGTGCTGCAATGTAATCTAAAGAGACACTACTCTAATGACATGTTAATCACCTTTTAACCTTACTATGAATGTAGTAATTAGTAGATAATACAAAGCACCATCTTGAGATCTCAGTTCTGTGCATGGAACTTTACTGAAAGGGGAAGCAAAAACAATTTAATGAGATACAGCCAATATTTCTGGTTATGCATGATTAATGTATGCATAATAATCAACCCAAACAAAGCCTGCAAACCAACCTATAAAAGTAAAAGCTTGTTATAAGCACTGAACAAACATGCAACCATTGCAGCCCTACTGAGGACTGCCATCACCACCCCTCCTCAACTTTTTTGAGGGAGAAAATTTCGTATGCAAAGTCTGCAAAGTAAACTCATGTGAGTAACTGTGCAAGGCAGAGGAGAGTAGCTGGAGATACAGGTATTTAGAATTCAAGCCACTCTTTTTTCTGAAGTGAAAAAAGTAGCAGGTGCAGATTTTACAGAGGTAAATTACAATGACAAAGGAAACACTGTTTTTTTGCAGCAATCACCCATAATCTCTATGCACATCTGGGTAACCTTGAGCAAATTATTTTCCACTCTGTGCCTCAGTCTCCCCATCTGGATGCTGGGGGAAAGGGCCTTTTATTTATATTTTTTAAAAGAACGCTTTTGAGTTGCTTTGATGAAAAGTACAACCTAAATGTCAGAGATTATCATCATTTCCCTAACATTCTTTCCTCCTACAAAAATCAATCAATTCAGTGGATAAACGAATAAAAAGAGCAGTCAAACTCTCAGACTACAATTTCCTTTTCTTTGTAATGCATATTCTGACACTGTATATGTATGTTTAGGAACAATAATTCCATAAATTACAGACAGACCATAGGTCTCCTTAATAAGAGTCCTGGTCCATCTAAAACAGTCCAGGTCCACTTAAAATTGGCAGATGCTCACTCAGGAGGTAACAAAGTGAATGAGCTCTCAAAAAGCTTACAATTATAATAATTGAGGTCACATGATTTACTTACATGCTCAGCTAAAGAAACAGATGGTATTAGATTAGCATTTAAATAAGTCCAAGGAGGTCTCAGTGAAAAAGATTTAGCATAAGTACTTCAATGACCAGAGAATGTGATTACTCAGACAAATACTAGTTAAGTATCTGCTAAGTGGTCTCTTCAGCCCAGTCAGGAATCCAGGATTCTCCTCAGCACCAAAATCTTCCCTGCTTACCAAAGGAACTGATTTACTCACTTTCAACAAGAAAAGAAACACTGAGAAGGAGAAACACCATTGGACAAGGTAGCATTATAACTACATTAACTGTCATATTAGTTTATTCAGAGTAATGCCAGTCTGTTGTTGTTATGGGTAGTGAAGGCACTGTATATTAGAATGGACAATCTGAAGAATCTGGAGCATTATATCCTCAGTAAAACTCAGGGGAAAGGGTTCAGAGTGAGGATATACTTGCACAGAGCCAGCCTTAGGGGTGTGTGATGTGGATGACCACCCAGAGCCCCATGGCCACACCATCATCCCTCTGCCCCATGATCCCTGCCCCAGGCAGGAGGAGGTGTGCCCAACCCAACCCAGCATGAGCTTGCTGAGCCCAGCAACCACCTCCGTCCCTATGGGGGGCACTCACGCACCCCCAGCTCAGCCATGTGGGGCAGCACTTCTGCTCCCCCATTGACCCAAGGTCTCCTAGCCATGCCACCTCCTGATTGACTCCCAACTTTCCACTTCTCCCTCACACAAACTTTCTCATCCTGAGCACTGGCTCCACTTTGCTCCCTGCTCCAATCTCAGCCTGCCCCATGCCCCCCAGACCATGGAGAAGGTAAGTGCCCTGCTCCGCTCCAGTCCCCACTGAACCACTCTTTGCCTAAGCAGCCCCAGCCCCACGCTGGGCTCAGGTGGTAGCTGGACATGTCCCTGCCCCATCATGGGAGCCCACCAGGGAGCAATGTGGGGCAGGGGTTGTGCTGTCTACCTACAGCTTGGGAGCTGGTGTCCCTGAGTCACTGGTGTTCCTGAGGCCACTGCTCACGAGAAGCCAGGGCAGGTAGTGCAGGTGAGGTGGCACCTGCTCTGGTCCTGCACCCTGCCTACCCACCTCTACCTGCACCAGCACCACTGCGGTGTGGGGTAGGGCTTCACGGGGGGAGCCAAAATACAAGTTTGCCCAGGACACCATTCCCCCTAAAGTCAGCTCTATACTCACATGTATCATTCAGTTGAATTTTCCCCATATATCCTCAATGAACAAGCTGCAGGCCCATCCTTAAATCCTGAAAGATCATCATGGAGTCCCGCTATTCTGTACTGAATGGGCACATCTTTCATTAATGCACAGTAGCTACAGTGCATTAAGTTCAGTACTTGTATAACGAAGTACTAAATCAAGGCACAGTAACTGGCACTACTGCACAGTAGCACTAGCACACAGCTTCTTAATGACACTAATTGTGCAGTAGCCTAATACTACTGTGCAGTAGCGTACACATTTTTTGCCGTGACATGCTACTGTGCAGTAGTATTAAGTTACTGTGCAGTTAGTGTCTCCTGTAGATACACCCACTGTGGCACCCAGTTGATTATCATCTCTGCTGCTGCCCTGCCAAAAACACCCATCCCTCAAGTAACAGGGTCCCTTATTACTCTGAAGAAAAGATGTGCAGCCCTATGCTGCATCATTTTTCCAGGTAATTCACACATAGCTGACAGGAGCAAGCAGAAAATGCTGCATTACACCCATATGACTAAGAGCAAAATATTAATTTGGCATATTCCAATAATGCTTTCACTCTGGCCCTGTCAGGGTAAGGGGCTGTGGTAAGCTTATACCTGTTAACTTTGATCATTTTCTGGTCTGACCTTTGCAGCATGGATGCTCATGATACGTTTTCTCATCAGCTCTAGCGGGAAAATGAAGGTGTAACTATAAAAATATTTGTTTAATAAATCACTGTCTTAGTAAGATCTTTATTCACATAGACTTCAATGAGAGCTCTGTTAAGCCCACAGAACATTATGGTTGTCCTTGGGCAATACTCATTTACAAATACTGCCCTGCCTCCTCCTCCTCCTGTTGACATTTCTGTTTCATTTTAATTGACAAGAATATGGTGAATTGCTTCATTTGACAGGCAAGAGAAATCCTTTTTGCTGATTTCACTTACATTGTTTTATGCACCCCAGAGAACAATAGAAGAGATTGTATTTACCCATACAGACAAGTAGGTTAAAGATTTTCCTAAACACAGATTTAAAAAAAAAAAAAAAATGATTGAGAGGGTTGGAAAAACAGGACGCTTAAAAATAAAAAACCTTCAGACTCTGCACTTGTTCCAGAGTTACAACAATATCTCCATGGTTACCCTCCATTTTCCTGCACCTGCATATGATTTTTCTTACTTTTTTTCTTCTTTTTCTTAAAGATCAAGGTCCTGGAAAATGTACAAGAAACCACAGAGACTCAGCCTAGGGAAAAAAGAATCTCTCACTCCATTACTTTTCCTAACTTGACTCTGTCTCTCACATTCTGGCATATGAACACTGGGAACTATTTTACATTTTGTTCTCTTAGCAGATGAGACAACTAATAAATCCCAGAGTGAAGAGGTACCCAGGAGGATAGCTTTTCTGTACAATTACAGCCAATACTTCCTGCATTAGCACCAACTCCTCTGCCCTTCAAGATATTCTATGCAAATAATGGGAAGGGGGGGGATAACTAGGAAAAAATATATTTAATGCAATCATCGGCTATAGCATAAATAGAGTATATTATTAAGATCTCTTCCGTGTTTACTATCTGAACAAGCATGCCTTGTACCCAAAAGCTTATCTAAATTGCTCCCAATTATGCAGCTAGTTAGATAACCACCCACAAAAATCCTTGCCTAGTATACACAGTTCATTTAAAAAACAAAACCAAAAAAGATTATTTTGTGTGATCTTGTCGGACATTTCGGATAGGACAGATCACTAAGAGATGCTCAGATGAGCTCATTTGGGCAATGCCGATTTACCCCAGCTAAGGATTTGGCTGCAGGGAACGCACAGACCTACACATAGCATGCTGTTCAGACTCGCTCCCTAGAAGCTAACTTTCAAGGCACAAAAGTAATTTTTGTTTCAAAGCAATGCTGTAGAATCAAAGGGCCTTCTCTGAGAATCGAGGCCTGATACACTGGGACTGGCACACTCCCTGCTAACTACCAACTCACCCCACCAATGTTCACCATTAAAATCAGCCTAAAAGGACCTAAGTTCTTACATCTCATTATAAAATCAAAAATCTGCCTTTCCAAAAGAGGGGGAAGGCACCAAGGAGAGATTGCAACCAGGAATAGAGCTGTGAAGAACACTGAACATAATGATGACAAAGCTCCCTCACACCACACTGCCACTGACTTCTGTGATACCACAGCTTCACCTAAGGAGTTTAGTCCAGTGGAAAGTGAGAGCAAGCCATTAAAGTCAGATGCACGTGAAGCCCTCCTGAGCCTTTAGTTTTTCACATTTATCAATCTGAAATAGACCATGGTTCCTCAAGTCAGGGGCCCTATCTTCCAGTGTGGTTATACTAGCACACCTATGGCAGCACACATATAATTATGAATAACAGCCACCTCTACAACAAACCACTCTCCCCGACCTTTTAAATAATTTATGTGAACTTCCCTGGGTCCTGCCCCGGTGGAGTCGAGGACCTCCTGAAGAACTATGACAGGCCAAGAGAGATCTCTCCCAGCTCACAGGAAGAGTAAAGTTGATCAAAGTGGCCTTAGGCTGTCCCTTTCACTAGTCTGTGGCATAAGAGGCATATCAGTGCTGTGGGAGTATCTGCATAGCTCAGCACCATGCAGTACATAGGCACCTGTAAGAAGACTATTGCAAAATAAAGCAGTGCCCAGAGCTGCTCTAATTTATAGTGGGGGATGTTCTTGACACCATAGCAGCCCATTATTTGGGTAGTGGGAAGGTAGCCTCAACTCTTCATGAGTAAAGCCTTGATCAGTGTGATTCACTGTGGGGAAGGGACAACAGAAAATCTGACCCTCTTGTTTTTGACCATAATTCAGAGATGTTATTCAGTGTAATTTGCAAAAATTAAAGGTTTTTTTGTTGTTTGTTCATTTTTCTTTTTATCGTTTTTGACACTGGGACCTAAGTCATCTGAATGAAAGTAGCCTGACTTTAGAAGTGCCAAGCACTCATAGGTCCCATTAAAATTAGTGATGCTGCTTGGTAGAGCTCCTAAAACAGGGGCTTTGATCTAGCTACTTGTAGTCTACTCAAAATGGTGATTCACCCAAACCCCTCCCTAATCCTGGGTGTCTGAACTCACTAGGCACCTGCATTTCTGCTTCTATACATGTTCAGAGCTGTGGTCCAGAAACTAGACAGGGCAACCCGAAAGGTATGTTTACAATGCTATGAGGGTCAAATACAAGGGCTCCTCTCAACCGACCTGAGCAAAGTGTGTGCACCTCCTCATCTTACCTTGAGGCTCACACCAAAGGCCGCCGTACTGTACTTCCTGTTCCTCAAGCAGAGCCCTTCTAGGAATCACCCTGCCTCTCCATCCATGTTTGATTCTACTCAGAGGCAAGAGAGACAGAAGTGGGGGGCAGAAGAGTTGTGGCACTGCTGCTGAATGACTGTGCTCCAGCTCTGCACACATTACACTTATGGCATGATTTACACATTAATCACACCATACATAGTAACAGTGCCACATATTCGGCTAGTTTATGGCACCATAAAGTGGCAAAGACAACCACAAAGATATTTCACACTTTTGTGGCTAGTTCGTATGGTGTCTCCATCTCCAACTGATACCATCAATTGTCAGCATCAGCATCATGGCAAGGGTTAGTGCGGGGTACAGTGATTGTTGGGATCAGAGATCAGATCCCATCCTGCCACTAAATATGTGACAGGGGTCTGGGTGACTTCCAAATTCACTGTTGGGAAAGACAGGCTGGGAGGGGCAACTGGAAATTCAGATCCTGAATTCATTAATGTGTCTGGGCCTGGCTGGACAGCTCCTGTGGTTGTGTGCAGGGGTTTACAGTACAGATGGTCAGTAAAGCAAGGGCATGAAAACTGAGTGACAGAGTAGATACCTAGGGCCTGGTCCCTTAAATCTTTATACATATTCCATTAAATAATGACTGGATAGAGATAATCCTGGAAGCAGGGATCAGAACTTAGGTTTCCTCCTATGCCAACTGAGTGCCCTAGCCACTAAGCTACAGAGTTGGCCTGTGGTCTCATAACTTCTTTTTCTGCTGCACCATGGCCCAGCTTCAACAGTAGAGTATTGCCTCCATCCTCACCTAGTTTAACCTATAGCCTAATTGTTAGGGTAATGTCCTGGAAAGCAGGAGAAGTACAGTTATACACACTCTGGACGAGGATGAGAAGGGAATTTAACCAGGTCTCCCACTTCAGGGCAAACAGACCAAACACTATTAAGGATAGCCAGTTATTAGAAACCCACTTAAATGAATCAGCTGGATATTAGAATCCAAACCCCAAAACCAAACACCAAAAGTTTTGTATTATATGCACTTTCCAACACTTATTACTATATCACTTTATAGATGTATAACAATGGAAATCTTAAACCATAATCTAGGTGTGTAAGATTTTTTCTGCCGGCTTGTAGAATGCAATGAACAGCAAAAACTCACCGCAGACTCTTACCAAGAGTTCACCTGGGTTTTTTTCTTTACAGTGGGCATGTTTACATGTACATTTACTGCGCAATAACTAATATGTCTAGATGCCAATGTAAAAGCCACTTACTGTGCAGGAACTTACTGTGCAGCAAGTGGCTTTTACGTTGGCCTCTAGACATGTAGGCATTACTGTGCAGTAATTATGTGTGTGCTCTGACTTGGGAGTAAAATTACTCCGGAGTTGGAGCACACACAGCTTTACAGTGCAGTAAGGCATCTGCATGTGCCTTACTGCGCAGCAATTAAACGGGCATAAGTTTGCTACCTGCATCATGCAGGTAGCAAATTTATGCCCAACTCATCGTAAGTCACCATAGTTACTGCACAGCATGGGCGCACATGTGTAGACACATACCTGTACCATGCAGTAATTTTCAGTTACTGTTCAGTAACCTAAGGTACCGTGAAGTACCTGTGCACACGTAGACACACCTTTTATTCACTTTAATTTGTTGCTGCTCATTAGAATTGCCAGTTACTACAATCAAAATTACTCTGTGGTTACAGAAGATAAATAGGCAGGCAGGTTTTTTCCAAGATGACTTTTAGATGTACATGCTTAGAAGTACGTTCTGAGCCCTACATCTTACATGGATGGAGGTACCATCTCTTTTACCCATGTGTAACATACCCAAGCTCCAGAAATGGAGGTGTTTAGCTGCCCCCATGCAAGGTAGGAGCTTAGGTCTCTAATTCAAGTTTTGAATCCCAATCCAGGAACCAGAGACCTAAAATTTAGGTGTGTAGAGTAAGTCTTTTATTGAATCTGGTCTTTGGGACTTTAAGTTTCGATCTCTAAAGCCATTAAGCCGTTAGAGATAAAGACCATCTCTAATGCAACAAAAATAAGGGAACAGGAGAAACTAATAGAAACATTTCCATGTAAGGAGGGCATTTCAGCCTGAAACGAAACAAAAGTAATATTTTTCTCCATTACACACTTTGTGTTTTAATTGTAGCCTCTTAGTTGTACTCACAGCCATTATTTTAAAGTTGGTAGGTATTACACTCCCAGATAATTTGACTTTCTTTAGAAGAATGCCCCAGGAAGTGTAGTTGAAAAGACAACAGACCCACTACTATATGGTGTTTGTTTTTGCTAACCTACAATACCAGCACTGATTTTAAAATGTACTGAGCCATTTGGTTGCTATGTTACAGATGCTCCTTTGTACTTTTCACAGTATATTTCTGAAGATTATGAGGTAAATGCTCAGCTAGTGTAAACTATTGATATCAGTGGAACAAAGCCAATTGATGCCAGTTGAACATCTGGGCCCTCCAGGAAAATACATACGCATTTGTTGATTTAAAAAATGGATGCCTGTAAAATAAAAGACACAACTGCATTTAAAGAGTCTGTCATTCCTGGATTGAATTCTGTTGTAAGTGTGTGCTGCCTCTGCAAAGACTTGCATGATAAAGCATTTTGTATTGCACTGAAATAGATCCATGGCTAACTATTTCTGTACAACTTAAAGTCTATTGCAGGGACACCCCACTATCCATAAACACTAGAAATTGTAGTCAACATATGGCACTGAGCTGCATCTCAAAAGCATCTCTGTGAGGCTGTAGTCAAACCATAGGACAAGCTTTGGAGAATCACAGAAAGGCTGTTTTTACCTGAAAACAGCAACAACTCCTTGTCTGAGGCAATATCTTCCTGAGAGGTGGGTTGCAAGTCCATATATCTTCCTTGTGAAAATGTTAATAGGATTTGTATAAATATGCTTGTATACTAAGAAATGTTAGACAAATTCTGACTATGAAGTTCTAGCTGCCCTTTGACCTTCAGGACAATAAGCAGTTTTTACAGGATGTGAAAAGGTTAATTAATAGCAGATGGCAGAAAACAGGACTTTGAGAGGAAGGATGAAATAGTTACTAGGGGTGTGTGAAATGGGCCCTATTTGAGTCAGATTTGGATTCGGCCCGAATCGGGGACAGTGATTTGATTTGTTGATTTGAATCAGTCCCTGATTCAACTGAATGCAAATCTGAAGATGTGATGCTGATTTGGAGAATCAGTGATACGGACATAGACACAGCTTTAAATGTCTTTTCTACATGCCTTGAGGTACCAGGCACAGCTTGTGAATGCTTCAATGCTGGGACGAAAGGAGCGTCCCACAGGAGGGAGGAGGGGCCCACGCGCTTGGTGTGAACTCGGAAGTAGACCAGAAATACTTCCAGTCCACTTCTGGGTTCGCTGGGGAGTGTGTGGAGGGCCCCCCGCCTGCACCCCTCCAGCTTGGTGATCAGCTATGGGGGGACCCCAGGTGGCCCCGCAGACCCAGGAGGCACCAGTCACTGAGCTGGGGGTGTGGGGAGGCCACCAGCACGCTCTCCAGCAGACCCAGAAGTGCTTCTGCTCCACTTCTGGGTCTACTGCCGAGCACACTGGGCAGCCCCTGTGCTCCTGTGGGGTGCTCAGTCTGCTCCAGCATGGCAGCATTTGCAAGCTGCCTGGTACCCTAAGGTACGTAGAAAAAACGTTTAAAGCTGTGTCTATGTCCGAATCATCGAATCTTTCCAAATCTCTCTAAATCTATTTGGCAGGTTCTGAGTCGATTTGGAGAGATTAAGGGGTCTCCTGATTTGATTCGGATTCAGATTCAGTCACCAAATCGGGCTGAATCTATGCTGAATTGAAGCAGGGACTGAAGCTTTGCACAGCTGTAATAGTTACAGTACTGTACAGTTACTTGGGAGTGATGGTATCAGCTCCTGACTGTCCCACAGACTCTCTATATGACTTTGTGACAGTCAATCAATCCATCCAACTGTACCTCAGCTCCCCACTAGTAAAACAGAGATAGTTATACTTCCTTTTTCTTTTTATGGGTTTTAAGATCTTTTGGACAATAACTGTGTTTTGCAAAGTATTTAGACCAGAAGCATGCAATTATTTCGGGTGGAGGGCCGCTTACTGAGTTTTGGCAGGCCATCAAGGGCCGCATGACAGGCAGCCAGGGGCAGATAAATATTAATTTTGTAAAATTTAGGGGCCCCACAGGCCAACAGAATGGCCTGGAAGGTCACACCCAGCCCACGGGCCATATTTGGCCCACCACCGGTTTAGACAGTGCCTAACAAACACCATGGGGCCCAATCTCAGGAATGGTGGGAGGTACTACACTGATACAAAAAATTTGTAGCTGATACAAACAGTTCATCATCAAAAATCTATTTTTAACCCAGAGGGTTAATATCTCTTAGACCAGAACTACTCAGAATCCCCAAATTCTTCCGTAAAGGGAGATAATTAACAAGGTTTGTGAGCACTTTTAGACAGAAAGAATATCCAGTTCCGCAGATCTGTATTTCAAATGCAATGCAACAATTAATTGAAGCTCTCCCATTCTGGGCTCTATGATTTAAATATCTGAAAACAGCAATCTCTTAGTCCCACAACTGAGTTAACCACAAACAGATCAATTGAATGCTTGCCTCTGAAGTCTCTCCAGATCTGTCAAGATTCCCACCGTGTCCCAGAACTTGACTTAGATTTTAAGGCTGGGATTTTAAGTTAATCAACCACCCCCTATTCAGTTACACTTGGAATTGGGCTTCTTGAAATGTTCAGCCTAAACCAACAGAATATGCTGCATTCAAACACTGCAACACTATTTTATTCAACCACAAAACTTATAGGATGTCTTTCACCCCCAAAGCAGCTTGTAAGTGATATAAACCCAGTGGTATTTCACCAAAGAACAGTATCCATCTCTGGGTCAGGAAGTGACAGCAATACCTGTAACTGGAATGCAGCATTTTGTACAAGAGTTGGCAAAGCAGGGATTATTTTGTCAAGCTCATTCGGGAAAAACTGTATTGTTAAAAAAAAAAATTAAAGTGCAGTAAGGTCTTAATTTTCTAGCAGAGTAAGACAGGTCCCACAGTCTTGTCCCAAAAGCATATTCATAGCAAACTAAATGAACCTGAAATTTAGCAAATGAAATAAATCTCTTAGGTACTTATCTGGCTCTCATTGCTACAGAATCTTTAATGTATTTAAATTTGAGTCACCTGTGAGTTAGGATGATTACCATTCAATAGCTGTGAAAATGAAATGGAGAAGCACGGTGACTTGTCCAGGGTTACACAGGAAGTCTATGGTATAGCAAGACCTCCACAGGACTGTCTACTCTCCCAGGAGATATAAAGACTGTCTTGATTGTGTCTGCATTGGAAACTGTGATTGTAAGCAGTGAGTTACTGCAAGCCAGGCTATGTATGTGCATATATAAAGAAGGGAGGTATTACAGAGGAGAATTGAGTTGCACTTTCTTCAAGTAGGTATGTTTAGCTTTTTAAATAACCCAATGACAACAATATTAAGAAGGCAAATATGTTTATGAGTGAGTGTTGAAAATCAAAATTCACCTTACAATGTGAGCTTTTTGCAAGGGCCAATAGGAGCTGGTTGGAACTAACACTCAGCTATTTCTTTCAGTACAGAACCCAAGAATCAGCCATGCAGGTCCCGTTAAGACGTGTAATTCTGCATGCACCAAGCTAAAAAAAATCTGCCCTTAGAAGATGCTTGTAGTGGTTATGCATGTTTATGCCTGCAGTAGTTAGAAAGAAAAGGTATGACAAAATAAAAGAAAGCTTCCTGCAATTATCAATGTATTAACTCCTTTTGTCTCCAAAATATTTTCAGCTCTTTAAATTTACAAGTATGGAAACCCTGACACTGGATTTCCAGACAAATAAAAGGCAAGGTAGACTTGCACTTTATAGACAAACCAAAGTAGATATCTAGATATCTGTTTACACCCCCCCCCCCATCTATACATGTAGAAGCTTTCATGAACTGAAGCTCACTTCATCAAATGCTATGAAAAGACCTGCAGAGAGCAGATTATAAGAAAGAGAGAAAGAGGGAGAGGAAAGAGGGGGGTAGTGCTGGGAGAGACAAGCAAACAAGCAGTAAACCCATAGGAACAAAGGAGTCACAAAAGCTAATCCAGGTAATGGAATAAGAAGCCACGTCCCTGTTTAAACCACATTTAACACAGTCAAGTGTGTGGAGGATTTCTTGTTCTACAATTTCCGATTCATACAGGCTCTTGATGCTGTTTCCGCTGAAGCTACAGAAAACTCCACTGACTACTATGGTCAAAAACCAGGACCAGACTGCCTTTAAAACTTTACATGTGTCTCCTAGACTGCAACTATGGTAACAAGTAATGCAAGGTAGTCTTCAACCCTAATAAGCTAGTAAGATCAGAAAAATGTAGCAGCAGTATACGGCCCTGAAAGCCACCACTGTAAAATTACTCAGCACAGTGAACAAACTAAATTAAAGCTCTGTACATTTTTGCTGTCAGCCTTACCTAGTGGTAAATGGCCTCACTTTTTCACAATGTGTTGCTTGATTTTAAAAGGTCTTATACTCCCTGTTCCTTTCACTTACCAATTCTTCTTAAAGACACTGCATCTAAAACTAGAGACAGCAGGCCATACCCCCTGATGCACCAACTGCCACAGAACTATGAAAAATCATACCAATTAGGAATCTGCCCACTGGACCAAATTTTACACCTTTTTTTCTTATATGAAGTAACTCTAATTAACTCTTGCATTGGACTTTATGATAAGAAAGAAGTAACACTCTAACAACTCCCCTCTAATGCCTGCCTAATATCTGTCCCCTACCTGATATAGATCCCAACACAGCAGATGGGCATCTTCTGAATGAAAGGGGATAAGAGGAAGGGAGTCACAGAGGCATCTAGCCTGTCTTTCCACATGGTGGGGGGGGGTCGATGCACAGATTTGCAGTGTTGACTTTGATTCTTTAATGCGACTGTCTTTGATGTTGCTCAGTAACCACAAAAGATCATGTCCACCGCGTGTGCTTTTGCTACTCTCCAGACTACTGACCTACTCAGAGCTTCACTATTGCTCACTGCTAACAGGAGTGCTTCACAGTAAACCAGCCTGCTGAACATCATTGTCAAGTTTTGTTGGGCAGAAAGAAGACAGTAGTGGCTTCTCTACACTTAAGGCATCATTAACCAGTTGAGCACACCTTAAATGATCACCTGGCCACATGTTCAATCAATTAATGGCGTGATAAAAAGAGGAACGTGCTACAGAATTATTCTACAAAATGTATAATGAATTTGTAGCTGCTTCCTATCATGCTATTAATTGAATGTGTGGCCAGGGGCCCCTGAGGCTGGAAACCCATCAGCTGACTGGAGCTCCCAGGTGGAGGGTAGGAGGGCATGCACCCCCCCCCAGCTGGGAGACCAGTTGCTGTGATCTCCCAGCCACAGAAGTGTGTGGGGCAAGGTGAGTCCATGCAACAAAGCATAATGGGATCTGATCTGTGATCCCACAATCCCCTCTTTAAAGTATTTGTCCTTACAGAACTCCTGCCAGTTAGGAGAGATATTATCCCCCTTTTTATGGAATGGGAGATTAGACTTAAAGAGACAGTGATGTGCACAAGGACATGCAGGAAGTCAGTGGCACAGCTCGGACTTCAACCCTTGTTTCTCAGGTTCAAGCCTACCGCCCTAAGCAGCAAGCCATCCCTCCTGTCTTCACCTTAACTATTTACTAATTTGCTTTTGTAAGCAGGTCATCACTACCTAGTCAAGTATTTTTATTACAGTATCCCTTCGTGTTACTTAAATAGTATCTTAGTATGATATTATTATTAATCTGTGTAAATAAAATCATATTTAAAAATTCCCAGATCAATTATTACCATAACTAAATGTATGCAGGGTATTCCATTTTTTATTCTACCTCTAATCTGTAACCTGTATGTGGAAGTTTTTGTGTTTTTTCATATATTGCACATATGTATTTTGAGGAGGAAAATTCTCTTTGATCCCTGAGAAAAATGAAGGTTACTCCGAACACCTCTGGAAAAAAAAAAATCCAACCCCCCCCGCAAAAAAAACCCACAAAAACTTCTTCCAAGTGTCTTTTAGAATAAACAGTAATTTTCTGGATCCTCATTCATTTTTTTTAAAACAAATAAAAGGTAGACAGAATTACCAATTTCACTAAAAACAATGAATAAGACAAAACAGGATGCAGATAACAATTTGTAATAATCTAACATTGATTATGTGTATTTAAGTACCACTCTGTATTAACATATGAAATATACATCAGCCTTAAGACAAAACAATAATGAAAACTGCTTTCTTTCTTTTTAAAACCAGCAAAATTAGATGAGAAATGAATTTTCTTGGTGCTGTATTATCTGACAACAGTGACTGTAGTAAGCTATTACTGAATGCTGTGATAACAGCTTTCCTGTTTTGTAAAAGATACAGCAATTCCATATTATTAAAATTATTTGTTTGCTATGCTGTGGCAATAAGCTGGCAGGCAGCTGTTACAAGGAAAACAGCTCACAGTCCAGATTTAAAGAACTGGCAATGGGGAAAATGGAAACAGTAAAAACAGGCTGCCCTAAGAAAGGGAGGAGGTGGCGAAAAGGAGGCACACTTGTTTTTCTGAAGGGCAGGGGTTTAAGTGATACAAAAAAGGAGTGAAGTGCCCAACTCCCACTGACTCCCATTTCCTTTTCCCCATGGATGATTTTCACCTGCCTCTACAAAGGGTCATCAAAAAAGCCCCAAACAGCTGCTATAAACCAAGGGGAAAAGCATTCTGTGCAAGAGGAAAAGCTTGCAGAATGGAATGGAGATGGAGACTGGAGCTTTGAGACTGACATTTCTGGTGGGCTTGAAGACTTAGGAGTATACAGTGAAATACGAGCTTGGAGATGCACACCAGAGATGTACAATACAGGCTTCTGAAGACTAAACAAGATGCTTAAATCTTAATGTGGTAGGCAAAAGGGAGCCAGATGAGAGATCTGCAAAGTAGTATGATAGGATTGGATCAACAGATGAGGAAGGAAATTACTAGAGGGTTGCATTTTAGACTGGCTGGAAGGACCAGCGTGGGTGTCAGAGAATCTGTAAGGGCTGCAGTAATTAAGACGGGAGACAGGCAGGGAAGAAATTAATGATTTAGCTGTCAAGATAGAAAGAAACAGCTGGAATTTTTATACATTGTGAAGAAGATATATCAGGCTTTTATACATTGTGAAGAAGATACACAGTCTAGACTAGTAGAGGAAAAGAAAGAAATAATATTGGGGGAAAAATAGAGCATTGAACAATTTCAATTTAAAGTCTTTCCTTCTCTTGTTTCTGTACTGGGGTTGCTCTTGGCAAGCTGTCTCTACTGTCTGAGTGGTTTACTGAAAGTGATTTGAGTAATTGATTATTTCATTTAATTAGGAGATAATTTCTCTTTCCTCTGTGTACACAAGAGCAAACTTCATGTGGTAAACTGTCTCTGAATGTGAACAAATCAAGCACAGTTTATACCCTAGCTAAATGGAAGATGTCAATATTCTATTGCTACTAGGGGCTAGAGAATTAAATTAACTTTCTGAAATCATTTTTGAGAGCTCAGACAAATCTTTGGGAGTTCACTTAACATCTCACTAAAGTAAATGGCAAAACTCCCCTTGACTTCAATGATGGCCTTTTAAAAGGACTACCTCATTTAAATGAGCATACCAATTTTAGGTCCTGACACCCAACCTATGCAGTGCATCCTTTAGTGATACCACAGGGGCTAAGCTAGTTTACAGGTGCAGAGCACCTAAGCCACAGTACGTGATCTGCAAAGCCAAGTAAGTGCCCCTTTGCTAAGAAGTGCAGAATGTTTAATACACGTAGGAATTTTAACTGCAGGTGTGGAAGTCAACATGAGGCTGCCCAAAGGTTCGCTTTGTTTCTGGTTTCTGATCCTGCTCTAATTGAAGTCAACAGGATATTGGTCAATGATTTTACCAAGATCAGGATTAGGATGATTAACCATCTTTATTTATACCTGAGTGTAGACCACTAGTGGGACCTGGAATGGTAGAAGTTTTCCTGCGTTCCAAGAAAGATCAAGAGGCTGCATTAATAAAGAAAGCAATGTTAATACCTTGAAGCTTTACACGCTGTTTTTGTACTCATGCCTCACTAAGTGTGAACAGTGTACAAATGCAGAATCAACACACAGGCACACAGAGATATGCAGATATCCACCCGCCCCACCCTCTAACAAAATGAAGCACTTAGCCAGGCTGCAGGTTGTCTACAAATAACATAGTGATATTTTATAACAGTCTAGAATGTGGCAGAAAGAAGAAAGGGCCCAACCCACAACTGATCCTTTGATTACACTGGGAAATAATTGCTTTCATGTTTTGATTATGAAACACTCTGGATTCCTCTTTCACCTAGAGAGACTGAAGAGGAAAAGACTACACAAGCATGTCAGCCAGAGGCTGCAAAGAACAGCCAAGAGTCATGGAAGCCACAGTTCAGGACTTTCCCCATCCCTTTGTGAAAAAAAAGCACATGGAACTAGTGCAGGAGCTGGGGATGGAAGATTAAGAAAAGAACCAATCAGGAGGCTCTGGGAGTGAGATAATCAGTGAGTATCAGAAGTCTTATGCACAGAGAAAGAGGAAAATAGCCACCTTGGTTGCAGGCCAAGCGGCAGAAGCACAAACAGGGGAATCTAACCCAAGCACAAAGAGGCATGGCCTACTGAGCCATTTCCCAGGTTGGGAAGAAAGGAGCCACAACTTGCAGAAAAGACATTCTACCCAGCTCTGGCTACAAAGGGTAAGCTGATACTCCTTGAAAAAGAGCAACTTCAAGCAGCCAAGACCATCTGAGGATTGCACCCTCCCTGGGCTGAAGAAAACAGCCACGAGTTATAAATAATACCTGTCACAATAATTAAGATAAAAAGAATACTCGACTGCTGTTGCATTTTATCTCTAGTTCTCCTCCCCACAAAAACATGGTCATGCCCATCGTGTAGTTTTATTCTTAGCAGATACAGATAAAGACACTGTGCTAAGCCCAGTGAACGTTTCCTTTTTGTGGCCATGTTTGTTTTGCATTAGGTGTATTCCATAAACATCCTCAGTAAAATGTTTGGAGAGAACAGAGAAAAGCAGCTTCAGACAATGAATTCTATGTTGTAACTGACAGACTGTCTACCAGCTCGCTTTGCAATAAACGTTCTTGGCAGCTGCTAACCCCAAAGTTGATATTTGAAAATAGAAAAATGCTTTGTTGCAGATTCATCTTACAGTATTTGTGCCCAGGATGTCTGGCTCTTGGATATATTAACTCACACTGTCAATAAGACAATTTCTACTTAAAACAGAAACATCTGTAAAAAAAAGTTGGCAAATTCACTATGCATTTTTGTTTTCGTTAAAGTTTCTGCCACTATTCCACAAATCCATTCAGTGTTAGACAGGATAAATGGAGTCATTATTTCATTTGAAACATCATCAGAATATACAATACAAGCATGCTCTCTCTGAAGGAATGCAGTCAGGAGCAATCTTTGTTTTGTTTGAGAATGCCACCAGGATTTATTAGTTGATCCATCAAAGCAAAAATCAGGGGTCTATGATGCTGCCCAAGCCATGGATTGACAGTTCTTGGATGAACACAAACAGAAAACCCACCTCTTTGTGTAGTCGTGAAGTTATCTGTCACAGGATGCCTTAGTTCAGGTTTCTGCAGTCTGAAACAAATCAAATGCCTCAGTCAATTGCCACTACTCAAAGAAAAGACTCTTAAGTATCTGTCAATCTTGAAATCCAGCTGAATGTTATAAGGAGGGGATATAGAAACCCAGTTTCTTTCCTGTGGCCTGGCTGATTTATACTTATGCAAATTATCTCTTATGTAGCTGGATCTTAGAGGAAAGCTCTGGTGACATACAGCATGAAGAATAGCTTCTGTGCCTCTACTGCTCCCTTGGTTGCCATTGTAAAGGATATGGCCAGGGCTTCCTTGCAGTCTACCAAAGGCCTTGTTGAACATAAATTTTAGGCAGCTCCTGGAGCTCTTAGCCCCAGGATTGTCCACACATTAACACCTGAAACTAATTTTAAGCACACTTTAGGGTGGCTTAAAGTTACATCACTCCAGGGCAGGTTTCTCTCTGAACCATTTTACCAGGTTGTGTTCCATTAATGTGTGGCCACTTCTTAAATGGAGTTCCCCAAATTGCAGTCTTCCAGCAGCCTAGGATGCAGTATCCCCTTCCCCACCTTGTGTGGCCCAACTCTGCACCCCTGAACACAACTGATGGAGTGGAGTGAGTTCTGGCACAAAACCAACTCCCTCTGCTGCCACTGGAGGTGGGACCATGCCATCCCCAAGGGTGAAACCCAATAGCCTGCAGAGCATATGCCAGCCAGCCAGGTCACAGGGCATGGATGGATCTAGGAGTGGGAACTAGTGGATGTTGGGGGTGAACAAGGTAGGCAGCTGGTTCAGGTCTCCATGAGCTGAGCTTCTTTCCTGGGGTAAGGAAAGCTCCTCAAAAGTGCCTTTTCTTGTTGCTCTCACCTCCCAGCCACCCCAAGATGCATGACCAGCACCCCCCACACTCCAATCCCAAACATGGTATCTGCTTTAATTTGCTTCCTCTTTATTTTTTTTTTTAATCCTTTAACTTTTTATTTTATCCTTCAGTGGCTGACTACTTTCATTTCACCACCCTTCCCCCACCCCCATTTCTTTTTACTTTCCATTTTATTACCCACCCCCATCTCATTAACTTTCTGCCTCCCCGCTTCATGTTCCCTCTCCCCACACTCGCCCCAACCCATCTCTCACACACCACTACCTGGAGCAGGGATGGAAACCTGTCTTGGTTCACCAGCCGTACACCAGCAACTCACAGCTGTAGCTCCTAGTCAGGCCCCTGGTCACCAGACCTCTAGTGGCAAGTCACAGCTGTGCAGGTAGGGGACAGTCAGAGAACATTTTAGCTTTAAGTTGTGACTGCTCCAAACCTGAGCTAGCACTAACACTGACCAACATTTGAGAAGCTAAAAGTGCAATGTGTAATAAGGCCATGAGGTGGGTGGAATCTAGTGCAAATAAGAGCAGCATTCAAACTGCACTACTTTATGCCCAAGCCTTGGCTTTAAAAAACAGAATATGTAGATTTGGGGCACATAATGGCAATTTAAAGCTACATTTTCATGTCATCCTCCCTTCTAAATTACCATTGGCTCTTCAGAGGCCTGCTTGCTAGATGGGCTAGAGTGCCTTATAACACCAGCTGAGAGAGGGCTATGCATTTGTATTAGAAAGGAGGAGCTTATCCTTCATGTCAAGTCAATAACCTTTTCAATGTTCTATTCAAATGAAGAAAATTTCAGCAATTAAAATATGAGAGACAAGTCCAGTTTTTTCACTTGCATAAGAGGAGATATGAGAGAGTCCAACAGAGATCACATGCCCCATTCTGCTATACCCTGTATCAACATAACCACAGTTCCAGTCAAGAAGAGTTTACAGTCAAATTGGACAAAGGATAAGAGGGGCACCACACCTGGCATAGAGAGGGAAAGGGACTCTTTCAAGCACACATAGCAGACCTCTGGCAAAACTAGGAAAAGGCCCTCTCCACTACCTCTTGGATATAATTTTTCTAAGCATTAGCTAGAAATTAGAATACCAGTTATTGTTTTATTTCCCCTGTACAGAGCTATGTCCCTCTCACAGGTCTGCCATTTTCCCTGCTGAGAGACTGATTTTGATAATGGAGAGCAGGACTGATAGAATAAAGCATCACCACAAAAGCCAATGTTTAAGGCAAATCCTTAAAATGTATGGTTCATAATGCTGGTTTAATTATGGTTAATAAATATAAATAAATAATAATAAATAATAATGGGTTAAGTGCTGGTGCATGAAAGATGTAACAAATAAGATGCATGTGGTAATGCATGTGGCTGCTCAGTATAAAATTACCAAATATCTACCTAATAAAAGGCTTTAATCATCCCACGGTATCACTGTCACAGTGAAGGAATTTCCTTTCCCTTCATGCCAAAGGCTGCATGGTGGTCACACCTAACTAAAGAAAATGGACTCCTCTGAAGCCACAGTACCAGGCACTACCTTTGCCCACCATCACCCTCAGAGCTCCCATGGTATTGTCCCTACTTGCATGATTTTTTGCAGGAATTATCCATGGTGCTGGAGCAGGAAATTATGTGAATTTTCCCTGCTCCTTCTCACTCCATTTGACTCACTTTCAACTCCTTATCCGAGCACAGGTCCCAGACCTGCACAGAGGCCACTCGGCCTGGAAAGTGCAGGGATACAGGAATGGATTTACAGGTGGTGCAGTAGCATGGTCACACCCACCTTTGGCTGTGTGCAGCATGCACAGTGATGTCTGAGATCTCACCTGCACCTCAGTGCAGCGCCTGCTGGGAGTTCTGTATGTGCTGTGAGCTCTATCAGCTATCCACTGGTCCAAATTCAGTAGCAAGGGAAAGGCGGGGAGAAGCAGCCAGCAGCAATGCACAGGCCCTGCTTTCATGCAGCTCTTGAGGCTCTGTACTGCCCCTGCTTCCCACCTCCTTTTCCTGCTACTAAGTTCAACAGGGTGGAAGGTGGGGAGGGAAAGAAAGAACAAACAGCATCAGACTCTGGAGCTGCTTGAAAACAAGGACTCCAAACAAACCCTGAACAGCTGAGCACAGGGATCATATGTGGAGCTCCAGCAGGAGCTGCTGAGAGTTCACTCATATCTGGGATCACAGCAAGGGGCTGATGCTTTCCTCAATGAGTTCTCTTCATTGTGCATGTATGTATGTATGTGCTTCAGCACAAGGAGGTGTGATCACACCCATACTGCTGAAATCCTGGATCCATCCAGGTGGGGATAGTACTGTGAAGGTAGCTTAGCCCCTCACCTTACACAAACAGAAAGAAAGTCTGTGTGCAACAGATCCCTTCTGTATCTAGGTTCATCAGGGGACATTAAGCCAAAAGCATTGGTTAAGTAAGGGCTATAATGGGGGAAATATAAAGTCCTAACACCAGAGAAAGAAGAAAATGACAGCATGTACTCCTCTACTGACAGTGGATTGAGAACCCTATAGTCACACTGTGCTGTAAATAAAATCATGTATTCACAAACTGCAATTTAAAGTGACTAGGCCTGCAAATCATAGTTCACATCACACATCATGTGGAAATGCTATGGGGGATCCTTAAGGAAGGGGCAGTGCCAAATCATTAAATGAGAGCCAGCCAGAAGTCAGGATTCCTGTATTCTACCCCTGAATGTACAGTTTGCTACCAAGCAGTCACTTAACCTCTCTGTGCCTTCCTACCATATTTAAAATGGGCCTAATAATACCACATGGGCATAATGAAGCTTAATTCATTTATATCAAGTGCTTTGAGGCTCCTAAAAGACAAGCAGCTACAATATAGGTGCCAATTATCAATTATTATTGTTTCCTCTTGATCTTCAGGAGGAGACTGGATAGGCACCTGGCTGGGGTCTTATGACCCCTGCCACCCCCAGTGCTCCTTCCTGCCCATGGCAGGGGGTTGGACTAGATGATCTGTCTAGGTCCCTTCATACTCATTGGTTCTATGATTCTATGTGCTGTATGTGACAACCACTTTCCAGTGGGAATGTTTGTGGCTGCCCTGAACCAAAACACTGTAGTGCAGATGACTAACAACAGTCAAAGTGTTCCTGTTCATTTTGCCTAAATAAAAACCATACTAAAATGTTCACTGCTACATGTGTGGACGTGTAAAGGGCGGGGGAGGGGAGGAGCGGTAAGGTTAGGCCAGGAAACAACCAACATCAATGGGAATAAAAGCACATTGCAATTTTATTCAACTTTAAAACAACTGTAAAATGCAAGGTAGGTTGGGTTATCTACCCATTTTATACAAGGTCTGATCCAAAGTCTACTGAAGTCCATGGGATCAAGTTCATACACAAGGAAAAGGCAGAGTACTGACAAGCCTAATTCAAAACAACCCATTTACTGAGCTACAAATAGAAGCCAGGGGTCTCATGTTTCCATGTTTTCTTTTTAGAATATAGTCTAAAAGTTCAGTAGGTTTGTCTCATATCTAATTTATACAGGCAGGTCTCATAAGATGATACAGGGTCTGCGGTACAACCAGGAGAGAGGTAGGGTGGAAAAAACCCTGTTTATCTCCTTTTCCTCACTCCTCCCCCAGCCAGAAAATGAAAAGTCATCTCCTACAGTATGTTGGTTGGGAGTGGTCCCTATTATCCTGGGTTAAATCCACATGTCTGAGAAGGAAAGCAGCTCTAATCCTGTCAGACTTGCTAAATGAGATTTGGCTCTAAATGCTGAGCTGGCCCCACCCTGTCATGCAGCATTGTCTACAAAAGATTTAAGTCCTTTACGAAGGTGCTACATGTTCCAGATATTCAGTAACTGCCCCAGGAAAAAAATTCCTTCACTTAACAACTTCCATCATTGAACAACTAATCTCTAACCTCCCCTCCTTCCTGGGCAACAAACCCTGTTCAACAGCCCCCTGCCCCTGCCAATGTCAGACCCTACTGGGCAGGATTCACATGAAAAGGTACCTGGAAGCTGGCATTGGTAGTCTGTTATTTCTACGTAATGTTAATAGTATGGTATCAGACAAGCAGATAATAGAGAGACACAACCCAAGAGGCTCCAAAAAAAGGGCTTGATTGCATCTTAAAGGCACAGTCCATAACATGTTTACTCCTTGACAAAAGACAAACTTCCAGGCCAATACTGCTGGATTTGCTACCAGGTGTTAATACAAAGTCATGACTTGTTGCATAAGAAAGGTCAAAATTCATGGTGAGCACTGCAGTGTTATTGGTGCCTGGACACTATGGTTAGGAGGGCAATATAAAATACACAGAGCATGCACCTGTAGACCTAACCACTAGGGCTGTGCAAAATTTTACTGGCTGTTTCATTTCAATGCTGTTTCAACTCATTTTGAGCTCAAAACAGTGAAATCTAAAGGAAATGAAGGGTTTCAAAACAGCCTCGAAACAAAACAAGGACAGTCTAAACATTTTGAAAATTTCAAAATGTTTCGAGTTTTGAAGCTGAAGCTGGGCTTGCTTGCAGGGAAACAGGAAGTAAGGAGAGGGAGGGGGAAGGACATAGTGAAGGTGCGCCTTAACACATGCGCTGGAGAAGAAGCTCCAGCAAGAGAGGAAAGAAAGGCTCTGTCACAGTTTGGCTGCCTGAGATGCTACTGGTGCTACTGTGCTTCTGCTCACTAAATTATTATTTTACCTGTTGTTATTTAAAGTGGTGGACTGGACTGAGGCTGTAGGGAAGGAGGAGACCTCATTGGGGCACACTACCATGTCATGTAGAGGCCCAGCACCAGTGAGAGCACTCCTTAACACACACACTGTCATATGTGTCATGAGTTTTTCTTGTCAGCAGCTTGAGGTGCAGTTTCCCAGAAACTCCTACACCTATCTACTTGAAACCTGGCAGGCTTCATGGCCTCAGCAGGAGCTACCATGCCTGCAGTTTTCACCCCCCTGTGCCTTCACACTTGCAAGTGACACAAGTTTTGCTTTCAAGACTTTGAGGTGCAGTTTCCCAGAAACCCCTACACCTATCTCCTTGAAACTTGGCAGGCGTCATGCCCTCAGAAGGGACCACCATCCCTGCTGTTTTCATCCAATCTGCCAAAAAATGACAAAGTCATAGGCAGTTTCATGCTTCCCCATTATAGCCTAAGGATGAAATGTCAAAACAGTGTTGAAACAGCAAAACAGTTTTGTTTATGGTACACACCCAACGTAAATTTAGAAAAGGACTCCTAATAAATAAGTGCCACACCAATGTCTGACTCAGAGTAAAACCAATTAGCCAGTCTAGATGTTGGCATTTTGTATACGTATTTTCAACATAGGGAGGTGGGGGGTGGGACTGATGAAATCAGAGGTGTTTTGTGGGTTTTTTTAATAGGATACCCTCACTGAATTCTTGCACTCGCCCTTTTTCACAAACATAATGCCCTTTAATAATGTTACCATTTTTGCGTCAATCTGGTGCTCAAGAAATGAGCCAAACCTAACATCCTGGAGGATAAATCTGCCCTCTACCCAGAACAGGTGACAACTATGCAAAATTCTCAACATGTGCCTTATGCATGCTCAAGCCAGGCACCAAATGGGCTACATGCCCATTGCATCACTGCAGAGAGTGCTAAACATGTGCAATTATGACAGATGTGGAAGTAAGATCAGTTGTGTGGTCAGCTGTCTTCTACAACTAAACTGAATCCACCCCACTCATTCTTTAGAAAAAAATACATATGAACAGGAACATGTAGTAAAGGGGGACTTTGTAAGGTATCTGTTGGAATAGCAATCAGGTAAGATAAGGACAGTCCATCAAGTTTCCATAATGATGTACAGAACTTTTTGTTCCTAGAAATGGAAGTTAACAAGGGAGTGGCCATTTTTCGTTTGGACTAATCCAAAGGAAATGGCTGCAAAAACTGAAGGATAAGAGCTCATGCGGGTGAAGACAATCACAGTATGACTGAATTTATCATAATTCTGTAAAACAAAGCAGTGTAAGTAACAGACTGAGCATAACCGACTTTAGAAAAGCCAATTTCAAACAACGCAGGGAATTAGTCGATTGAGTTTCTCGGGAAGCTAACCTAAGAGATAAAGGAGTATAGGAGAACTAACAGTTACTGGAAAAGACTATGTTAAAAAGAACAACAGCAAACATGCCCAACACTAAAGAAAAATAGGAAACACAGCAAGAGACTATTATGGCTGTATCAGGAGTAAATGGAAACAAGGGCGTATAACTTGAAGTGAGGGCAAGAGAATAGTACAAGTATGTAGAGATCAATCAGAAAAGTTAAGTCACAACATGAGTTAAAACTGGTAAAGGATATAAATACCATTACAAAAAGGTTTAGAACACACTGTATAAAGGACAAGTGTGTGACCACTACTTAACAAGGAAAGCCAGCAAATAATGGATAACAAAGAGAAGGCTGAAGCATTTGACAGCTTCTTTGCTTCAATCTTCACAAAAGAAAGGTTAATTGTAATCTGATACTTGTTGCAGTTCAATTAATTAATTGGTTACATTTAATTAATTTAATTTCAACAAGAGCACCAGAGGAGTTTAAGCTAGGGGAAAAAAACTAAAATAAAATAGATGTATTTAGGTCTGTAGGTCCTGATACTATTCACTCAAGAATGCTTAAGGAAGAACAGGCAAAGCAATCTCTGCATCATTAGCAAATATCTTCAAGACCTTGTTGAGGATACAGAAGTCCCAGAAGACCTGAAGGGCAAGCGATGCCTTGATACTTTTATTAGTCTCTCTTGGAGCTCAACAAATAATAGTTCTATGGGCTGCAAAGGATGTCACAAAGCATATCGGATTGCTTATAAATCATCCCTTTATTTGTAACAGCAAGTGCAGAGCCAAAGGCACTGACTAAGTAAAACGACGCATACGTGGAGTATTTTCTATCCAGACTTAACATTGACAGCTTTGGTAAAGACAGAGAAAGAAGCCTTCAAGGATGAGATACACAGAATGCAGTATGTAATCTTGTGAAAGAGGAATATGATGGGCTAGCTCCCAGGTGCAGTAATTTAGCAGAGGGGTGGAGGAGATGATGTTCAAGACCACAGCTGTTATGCTCCAACTGGTACGTGTTCATAAGCCTATACAGACAGAAGTGAGCTGAATTACCACAACATTAACCCTGGATGAAGTATTGTTAAAGCAGAAGCAGTTTTACTATATTTGTATCACTACAGGCTCCTGCTCATGTTACATTACAGACTGGAGCTGCATCTCCCCTCCTCTTTTGAAACCACTCCACGTGTAAATTTGTCTGTAGCTTAAAGCACATCCTTCCCCCCTTTACTGTTCCAGAGATGGAGCCATTTTTGCACCACTCTACTCATGGAAAATCAAACCCTAACCCTTTGATTTAGATCAAACAGATGTGTAAGCCAGGTCAAGGCAAAAGGACACATGAGGGCCACAGCAACTTCTGGCTGCCTTCACACTGCCAGAGCAACTACGCATCTGTAGTAACAGCTGTTATTTTTCTATCCCCAACCAAGCTGGGATGCTAGGATGCTGCTCCAGTCACCCCATCCTAGTTACACTATTGTATTAAGGAACAATGTTGTTATTGCAAGAGGAAGTGAAATTACTTGCATACCTCAAAAATGTTTGACCATTGAGAGAACAATCCTGTTGTGCTGCAATCTCTACATGCATGCCTCTTGCTGGCAGCAGTGAAGAGCGAAGAATCCATGCCCCACAGGAAATTGTATAATCATATCAGGCAACAAGTGATCTCACTAACTTAACTGATGTACAAGCAATCACAGACCCATAACAAACTGAAAATGGGATTTTTTTTATGTGGCTTTGCTTCCCTTCCCTCTTCCCCAGATGGACCTTTCTGCAACATACTATGGAAGAAAGCACCACAGACAAAGATCCAATCATGCATAACAATAGGAAATCCTCTGTCTGGAGAAAGCAGAGGCACGAAAAAGCATTATGGCCTTCAGGGCCTAAGAAATCCCCAAATGTAGGAAACAGCTCTCTCGCATGTTGGAAGTCTGGCTCTTGCTTCCGTTCAGCATTACCCCAATGACTGTAGTAATAATAAAAATAAAATAAAATAAAATAAAATACAGAACTCCTGCTGCATCATGGATGAAGTCTCGCAGCTTATTATCAATGTTTTGAAAATAAGGACAAAGAGTCAGTCTCACAGACCAACACAGCCAGAGTAACTGAAGACTGTTACGTAGATGAATCAATGTAATTCTGTTCCAGATTTTTATGTATACAGAAGAAAACTAATGCTAAGGACATTTGTTAAAGAAATCAAAAACAGCTTCACAATCTTTCAAAATCCACAACCCTAGCCTTTAATAGGATACCCTCACTGAATTCTTGCACTCGCCCTTTTTCACAAACATAATGCCCTTTAATAATGTTACCATTTTTGCGTCAATTTGGTGCTCAAGAAATGAGCCAAACCTAACATCCTGGGAGATAAATCTGCCCTCTACCACAGGATACCTGCTGGTTTGAAAAAGCAAACAAAACTGCTAGGCAACTCCTTCAGTAGTTTCTTTTAAGCAGGTATAACAAGAATAAAGCAATTCAGAAACCAATGAGAATCCAAAGGTTCCCATTTCTAACAATGAGATCCTATTACAGATGTCCAAGTTAGAGATCCACTACTTCCAGCAGAATTTCTAAATGTCATAAATATGAGGGACTAATCTAGGAAACACATTTTTTCTGAATTAAATTAAGTAATTAATCAGTTTGCAGTCAGATTACCCATGTAAAAGAATCCGTTAGGCTGTCTCATCACAAAGACCTAAAGAATAGGAATTTCACAAAAATAGGAGTCTTTCAGAATTGACTTGATACATGTTCTCTTCTTCAGCTTATTTAGAACCAGGAATATACAAACAGGTTGAAGGACATTCTTCCATGAAAACTGCACCTGCCGCTACCTTGTATTCTAAACACAGGTAAAAGATGTAATATTTGTTGGCAAATACCAACTTTCTATAGATACCCTCGATGAGATAATTGGCCTAGATAGTCTAGAAGCACAGTGCTGGCTGTGACCATGATTGGCTTTCCAGATGAAAGTAAACACATGAATGCAGCTCCACGCCTGTGCAGAGATGTGTCCAATCAACTGAGGGTTAAAAACAAATGGTCCTCTTGTTAATGTGGTCAGAGCTACAGAATACAGTCTATAGCCTCAACATTTTTTAGGCTCCTAACTCCTTTTGATATACCTGGGAGTTAGGCACCTTGCCCTGAAACTAATGAACTAATGACAAGAAGTGTGAATCGGTATGACTACAGTTAAGCTGTGTTGATTCTGACCCATATCACTAGACTGCAAGGCTACATTATATTAAAGTGGATTTCTCTTATTGGAATCACTTTGGGAAATGGTAATTTGATTCTATTAACCTGCCGATTCCATTAAAAGGAGACCTGTTTTTTTTAAGAACACAGACACTCGTTCCTCCCTCACAGCCCCCTGGCCCTGCTGGTGCCCTTCACCCCCAACCCACAGCCCCATGGCCCCCAGCCATGCCAGAGTAGGGAGGTGGCAGCTGCTGCAATGGAGCGCAGCCCGGCTCCACCTGCTGCTGCCCACTGTGGACTTGGGTGTGGTGGGTGGGGCCAACTCCCCAGTGCGGTGCATACTCCCAGAGGGGCGGGGGGGACCTGCATCCCCCATATCTGTGCACCGTTTGGGGGTGGGGGAGGCTGCATACAGTGACGGCAGCACCACTGAGTTGCACCCCTCAAAGCTACTGAGCATGCAAGGGGCGCATCACCAGGGAGCCTGGCCTCCACCCCCTGGATGAGCCACCCACGGCCCTGTCCCACTCGACGCTGGGGACAGAGCCCTGCCCAACTCCCTCCCTCCCTACGGGAGCTCAATTCCCCACCCCGCACCTACCTGTGGGAGCTGCTCTCCAGGCTACCTGGGGCCATGTGCATGTACAGCACATGCACATGGCATCTCCTACCTGACCGCCCTCCTCCTCCTCCCTCCCAGCCCCCAGCAGGCTGGAACTCTGCCTGCCTGCAGAGGGCTCCTCACAAAAACTGCAAAATCCCCGAGCTTCTCCAAAAAACAAAAATTATGATTCTAATAGGGATTTTTACATGTAATAATATACAAATGGTTTTGGTTTTCCCATATTAATTCAAACAAGCAGCTGATTCTATTAACCAGTGATTCTATAAAGCCGAATTCACTTTATTTATGACCCAATCAACGTACCTCATTTTTCAGTCACTAATACTGTATTTCAGAAAACAGGATAATTTCCTTCTAATATGACAGTTGGTTGGAAAAGAGATTTTTCTGTTCAGGTTTAGTATAAGAGAAAAGGAAATTTCTCCACAAGGTCTGATTTGCTACTTCTGCTGTGACAGTGATGAGCACATTGTCCATGCCTAGCAAATATGTAATAGTATATTACATTCTCTTAACAGACAACAAATATCTTTTAGTGTTTTTGCAATTCAATTACCTAAAAGATTTGTTATATATAGTTAACAAACTAGAAGAATTTTGCCCTTTAGCTGCCAATTCTTGTTGGCCAACACAGTTCAAAGTCTATTAGAAAAAATGCAATTGTCATGTTAGCAAATAAGAAGCATGAATCCATTGTCAGTAATGCCCTGAGATCAAAACAGCTAGTGGTTCAATGGTTGCCTAACTTGAAGGCTCAGTTGCTCAAAGGTGTATGAAGGACACTAGAAGCACTGTCATCTCTCTGTAAGATTGTAGTGATCTCTGAGTTCAATAAGCACATGCATACATACATGTAAATAACTAAGCAACAAATGTTAATTGTGGAGCAGTAGGCAATCTCTGCAAACCCTCTGTCTCTCTCATGCTAATTAACTAACTAGCTGCTCCCTAACTCAGCAGCCAGCTCCCAATTCCCAGCTTCCTTAGTCTCCTCTTGGGAAACATTTCTAAATTATAACTTCTATCACTACAAAGAAAACATTTGGGCTTAAGGAACAACTTTTTAGTGAACCAGTACTGTACTTTTCCCATTGTGAGAACAGGGGTGTCAAACATACAAGGCATGGGTCAAATCTGGACCAGAGGCTTTGTCCCAGCTCTGGATGCAGTGGCAGGGCTTCCTGCAGTGAGTGCCACTGCCCTGACAAAATTGCCCATGATATTCAGTGGCCACAAGATCCTTCTTTTAAAACAATAGTGATACAGAATCAAAAGGATACAAGGAATCTCAAGTCATCTAATCCAAGGATGCTTAGCCCCCAGCAATTAGGCCTGATCTAGCAGCTATCACTCTGTAAACTAACCCACCGGACTCTTCATGGATTCTGTGGGGATCCCTAAGACCTGTGGCCCTGTGAACTGGACAGCATGCACAGGGCCATGCAGGGTCCAATCCTAGCCAGGTAAGAGCTGTGGAGGACCCTGGAGCCAAATCCTGGCCAGGCAAGGGCAGCGTGGGGCCCTAGAACCTGATCCTAGATGGGTAGGGGTGGTGTGGGGCCTCAGAGCCCATCCTGCCAGACTGGGGTGGTGTGGGGCCCAGATCAGGACCCACACTGATCCTATGGGCCACATCAGGCCCCACACTGTCGGATCAGGCACTGACTGGGTAGAGGTGGCACAGGGCCCCAGGTCCAATCTTGGCATGTGGGGTCAGCAAGGGGCCTGATCTAGGCAGCAGCCCAGCCCTGTGGCATTCATCTGACACACAGAGCCCAAACTGTGAGCACCACTGATCTAGTCCAGCCCCTGGCACAAATACAGGATATGCTGTTCCTTAAAGTGTCTTTGTCAAATGCTTATTCAAAGCAAAATGATGCCCAGCTTTGCATTTGATGTTTTTTCAGAGTGCTCACACTCCACCAAAACTGCCAGATCCTATTCAGTAATCCCACTGCCAAACCAATAAGCTCCCACAGTACCTCATATTTATCTTTCTTTCCTTCTGTTGTTTTGTGCCCTATTTTCAATTTATGAAAATCTTTTCAAGATCTTATGAAGGAAAAAAAATGTTTGCAACTCCAAAATGTTTGTGTTGTCTGCAAACTTGACCAGGAAGCTTTTCTTCTGGCATCCTAATTATTGATAAAAATATTAAACACTGCCAGACCCAGGGCAGACCAGACCTCATGCTATTTTGATATTGATCCAAGTATAGTTACTCTTTGCCAGAGGTTATTCAGCTAATAAACTTTATTAGCTGAATAACTTTTATCAGCTTCATTAAGCTTTGTGTGTCCACACAAGTCATATCATTTAGTTTACCTTTCTCCAATTACTTATGAGAAATTTATTTAGGATTGTATAAGAAATTTTACTGAAGTCAAAAGTAACATTATGTCCATTCCATTCCCTCATCCACCAAACGAATTACCCTATCAAATATGCTTATCAAGTTCGTTTGACCTATTCTGAACAAACTCATGTTGGTACTAATAATCACCCCCTTCCTATTCCAAGTTTTACAAAATGATTATTTTATGTACTCCAGTAACTTCCCAGGTACTGAAGTGAGGCCAAACAGTCTATAATTCAACAAATCAACTCTTTTTCCCACTTTAAAGAAGGGCAGTATGTTAGCCCTTCTCCAATCATCTGGAACCTCACTTTTCTTCCATAACTTTGTAAATATTATTGCTAATGGTTCTCAGATTTCTTCAGCTAGTTCCCTCAGCACCCTGCATTAAATTTTATCAGTTCCTGTTGAATTCAGTTAATTCAAAATTATCAAAAAGTCTCTGACCTGCCTTTTACTTGTGCCCTGGAGCCCTTCTCCATTTTTGCATATATTTATTTTGTCACTTCTCAATTATGGGACTGTTTGTTTGTTGGGGAGGGAGAGGTTCTGGGGGGCAGGGGTATTGAGCAGCTCTGCCTTCTTTATTTTCTCTATTAATAGCTCACCCGGGCTCCTGAGTAGTAGACCCACAATTTCCTGGGTTTTTGGTCTGACATATTACTAGTACCATTTCTGGTTGTCTTTAACATCCCTTGACAGATATATGCAGCACATTACAAAAGCTGCCCAGTTGTAAAACTAATTTGGGGGGGCTAGGAATATATAGGGTCTTCATAAAGTCCTTGTGCACAACTCAAGTTATTAAAGTGCACAAGGACTTTATGAAGACCCTGTACAAGAAAGCCATCTTAATGTGCCACCCCATAGAGCTCAGACAAAAGCAAAAAGGAAGACTAATTCAAACCTGGTTCAGAAGTCATCTGAAAGCCAACTTCGTAGCTTTTCTTAACTTTAAGTTTGCAGACACAACTGTCAGTCCTTTCTGATGATACTCCATTTAGAAATAACATACATGTTGTATCTGCATTGAAACACGGAAGAATACATTATGTTACAGTGTGTCACTCAATCAGTGACATAATGGATAGCTTTGAATGGAATCTTCCTTCATTCTCTAGTCTCAGGATTCAGAACATTACTTATAACTGCAGATATTAATGCCTTGCCTTGGCATATTTATAAATGACAAACTTTCTAGTAAATCCTTCATGCTTTGTAAGGGAGAGATTTTGAAGGGAACCTGGAGAGAGTTCAACCTCTGCTGAATTTTCATGGGAGATGCCTTTGAAAATCTAACACTCAAGGCCTACTTTTCCATTGTAAGAATTTCCATTTCATGAGTGAAGAAAATTACCAAATCCTGTAATCCTTTACTCTCGAAAGACAGTCCTAACTCATGCCAACAATTCCATTGACTATCTGCGGCACAATATATAAAGTTTTGCAAGACTGAGCCCTGAATCACTAACAAAGGAAAACAGTGTTATACACAAATTACCAACTATACAGCTTCTGAATAAATTATGTATATCATGTTCAGATTCTCATACAGGCTACAGCAAAGCAGTCTCTTTGAAAGTAAATTTTTTAATGTTTCTGAGGTAGAAGAGCTTAGAAGCACCATAGGTAGCTAAATATTAACAAAATTTAACCATAATTACTGAAGTTACAGAAGATTTTTTGATTCAAGATAAAACAGTCATCTGATAGGATAAATACTGTTAAGGGGGCAATGTGAGGAGGGAAGCACACCTGCCACAGCAATTTGAAGCAATTACATACAGTACCCATGCCAAAGGGCACATGTTTTAGGGGAAAAGCTATAAATTGTTTGATTCTTAACCTTTTCCCTCCAGAATTACTCACTGATTTTTTTTTTTTAAAAAGAAACTGTGAGGAGGAAAATGACTTAATTAACCTGTAACCTGTACTAGAAACATCTTAGAAGGAAATACCTTGCAAACTAGGCACCTCTGTTTAGGTCTTGCAGAGCCTCCCAATACTAGAGGTGCATTGATACATTGTTCCCATAGCAGATCAGCACTGATATGAAGAAAATCAAGAGTATTGGCAATCAACTTTTTTTGCCTGATGTGGCTAATAATGTGGCCTATAAATGCCATATGCATGAGCACAGCCCAGCAATGTGGAGAGCAGCTGGGTCCAGCTGGTAAGTCTGTTGTGAGGGAAGGGGCAGGGGAAAAGAAGAGGCATGGTGGGGCAGATTGAGGCCCCCATGGAGAGGGAGGAACTGGGAGTGGGGCAGGGGCAGATGCTGCCCAGCCAGGGGGAGGCGGGGTGCAGGACAGAGCTGTGGCTCATTCAGGGTGTGCAGGGGGCTAGGGCAGCTCCCACTGCTACACACACCACAGGAGGGCATGGGGGATGTGCCCCTGGCTATGCGCCCGGGGGAAGGTGGGCTGCCACTGCAGGCTGGGGCTGGGCTGGCACCAGCTCCTCCCAGCTGGAAGCTGGGCTGGGCTGGGCTGTGCTCAGGGCAGCTGGTGGTAGCACTGGGAGGTGGGACTGGGGAGGCGACAGCCACCCCAAAATTTGCTGTATCCTCCACTCCCAGCACCAATGCTGCCTGCCCTGAATGCAGCCTGGCCCAGCCCCTCACTGGGAAGAGCCTAATACAGCCCCTGGCCTCAGCCTGCAGTGGCAGCCAGCACTCCCCCCACACACAGATCCAGGGGGCATGCCCCCCCATGCTCTCTCGGGGTGCACATAGCTGTGAGAGCTGCCACCTCCCCACCCCTGGATGAGCCACAGCTCTGTCCCATGCCCTGCTCTGCCCCAGCTGGGCAGCACTTGCCCAAGCGCCAGTACCACTCCCTCCACCACTGAGGGGGTCTCAATACGCCTCTCATGTCCTTCCCTCATCCCACAACAAAATTACCAGCCTGTGATGCCGCTCTCCATGCTGTGGGGCTGCATATCAGAATTAGACTGGTATTGGCTGATATGGCTCATTAAAAATCGGCCATCGGTATCAGCCCAAAAAATCTCTATCGGTGCACCCTACCCAATACTTCATTCTTCACTCTCCCAATAGTGAGACTCTAGCTCCCGCTGAAATAAAACATACACTTCTAAAGTGTAAAAAGATAGAAAGCTAGATCCTCCTCTGACAGAAGTCAATACAACTTCAGGTTCTGCTGATTTACATGAACTGTAGTTCTATAGTTCTATATTCAAAATCAGGATGCTAACATAGATTTCTATTGAAAAATCCTGCGTTCACGTAATTCTGAAGTTGCAGCTTCTAGTGGTGGTTTCTGGTGGTCAGCATCTCACAAGATAAGGCCAGAAGATTGTTAAATGGCAACAGGTTGCTTATAAGTTCAAATGCACAGCAAAACAAACATTTTGAAATGCACCACTTGTTTGCTTTTGCTGACACCTCATAGGCCGGGGCGAACTGTGACAGGGGGCCATTCTGGGGCCAGTCCCAACAATGGCCTGCTCACCTGTCTAGGGCAGTCCATCCACCTGCCCTTCCTGCCATGCCTTTAATGTAACTTTGTAAGTAGTTGTTTATAAGGTGGGAGGCTGCCCGTTTACTGACCTATGCCAAGGACATAATACATGGCTCTGTACCATCTCTACATTGTGTCCCATGCCTCACAGATGGCATCGCTATATGGCTCCAGCCCCACACTGGGCCTCACTTTATATGCCCGCCTGACATTCAGACCCAACCTGGATCCCTCCTATTCAGGTGGCCTAATCTCCACCCTCATTCTGGGCTGAAAAACTCCCTAGACCTCTTTCCCTCTCACCAGTGGTCACCTCCAGGACCTTTGGCCTCACAGGCCCTGGTCTCACTTCTAGGCCAATTGGAACTCCAGGCCCCTGGCTCTGGCCATCCCTCATGGTGAGCATCTTTGCCCTTTGACTGTTCTGATCCTTGCCCCAGCATTGACCAGTTGAGATTTTCTGGCTAGGTTTTTGAGCAGCTAGCCCTCTCTCTCTCATATGGGTCTACCCTCTTGGGCCCCTCCAAACACTGTCCCTACCCTCTGGGCTTGTGGGCCACATAGTCACTCTGAACCCCTCCTGGGTCTGCTGTTCCACCCACACTGGGCTCACTCACTCAAGCTAATTAGGCTGGCCTATGTACAGTGCTTTGGGCCCCCCACATGGACCCTACTTTATGCAGCCCACACACAGTCCTTTAGCCCCCTCATATGAAACATACTCTACGAAGCCTACTGCTTTCTCACATGCCCCCTAACTGGAGCCACTACGCCACCCCATCACTGGGCTACTAGGCCTTACACTGCTTGGGTCTCAGGAAGCAGCAGCAGCAGCAGTTGAAGGGCCAGGGACAGTTGGCAGCAAGCAAGAGTGGTGGTGGTAGTGGCAATGGCGCGTAGCATCAGCAGTAGGAGGGAGCAAAGTGGCAGCTGGGTACCCCAGGACCAGGGCCAGCAGGGACCAAGGGGAGGGCATCAGGAGCACAGAGCCCAGGCTGTCAGGGGTGCGGGCTCTCTGCCTGACCTGCGCACCTCTGGGAGAGGCCCATGCAATGAAGCTGGTGGCTTGGCCCCACTCACTGCTATGCACAGGTCATAGGGAATGGCGGGGAGCTCCGCGCTATGGAGCCAGACAAGCTCCACCCCTCTCCCTGCCATCCTGGCTGAGCCCCATTACCTGCACCGCCAGCTTCATTGTGCAGGGCTCCCCCCAGCAGCACAGGGATTGGGCATATGAGCCCCACGTGATGGAGCCAGCAGCCCAGCCACATGCAGTCCTCACTGGGACCGTGCACCACCAGCAGGCTCTGCCTGCTGCTGCTACTAGTTGCAGGGGCTGTGCGCAATGTAGTAGCATGTTTGTGGGGGGGGGCACACACGCATACCCATACCCACATCCCCACACACACCTCCAGCCACCCTCCCCCTCCACATACCCAACCCCCCACACGCCCCACAAGGCCCCATAAATCCCATACCCACCCATCCACACTCCACACCCCACATCCACACACACCCTAGACCCTCCCCCACACCCCACAAATACACACACAGAGCCCCAAAAACCCCACACCCACACCCTCCACACCTACCCACAGCCCCCACACACATTCACACCCTCCCCCACGCACACCACATACACCCACACACATACACCCACAGCCCCTCATAAATCCTATACCCACCCACCCTATCACCCCCCCACAATATACAAGAGTAAGACTTTATTTTGAGCTATTATGCCATCACCTCTACATACACAACACAAACACACAAATGAGGACAAACATTTTTTTAAAATAAAATTAAAATATGTTATTGTAGATGTTTGATTTTTAGTTTATAATTTGGTTTTTTTTCTGGTTCCAAGATGGCAAACGCCTTTCCCAAAAGCAGTACTTCCGAAGGCAAGGAGAAGGACTTCCAGTGGCAAAGGTCAAGGGATAGGGGCCAGTCTTCTGGTCCCAAGATGGCGACCAGGGGCTGGCGCACTTGTCAAGGAAGAGAGGTACTCTTGCTGCCCTCGACAGCTCACCAAAACTCATTATGTCGCCCTCCAGCCAAAATACTTGCTCAACCCTGCTATAGGCACATGCAGTTCATTTTGTTAATAGCTTAATGCTCCTTCTTTCCTGTCATGGAATTGACAGTAATTGTAGGTTCTAAAAAGGAGTCATAATCAAAAAGGACTGTCAAGATTATTGCTAACATCGTGGTATGTAGGATGGCACAGCAAGAGAATAAGATTAAAACAGTTGCGTTGTAGGTTTCTATGTGAAGTTCTTCCTTACAGCTTTACACTGTTTCTATGCAAGTTTGCCATCCCCTTCGTGAGCATCAACTCAAAGTATGGTGAAAAATCTCTGTATCCGAGCAAGTCACAGGATACCTATATTTGTATATCTATATTTATTTATATTTATTGCATACCTATATTTGTAGACTAAATAGTTAAATTTTGGGTCCTAATTGATAACGTAGGCTTATAAAAAGGATGTAGGCGCTTAAAATAGTCCTTTAGGTGCATAAGCTTAGATATGGGCACCTAATTTAATGCAACCAAGTTTGAAAATTTAGGTCCAAGTGCTTTCGATGTTGAAACTTTGAACCATGTAACTGATTCATCTGTTCATCACAGTTGGAAGGTCAGTGAAGTTGAACTACTATGAAAAATAATCAGTAATACATGGCAGCTTCAAGAAGCTTTATTTTAATGACATTTGCCATCTCACTATATGCTCCATTTCAGGGGATAAGAACCTTTTCCATCTGCAGGTCAGAATGACACACATGGGGTCGGAGGTGGAAGGGTGGAATGCTATGACCCTGCTGCTGCTAGCACTTGTCCCCATAGGGTTATATGGAGAGCACCTGCATCCAAAGCCCCCCACTGCTGCCAAAGCCCCACATCTACAGGCCTGATTCAAAGGTTCCATGGACTGAAACCAACCCACAGGCCATAGGCCACCAACCTCCACTTTTACTTTATCAACTCGTCTTCCTAAGCCTTAGGAATAGGTAAACATAGACTCTTTCTGATAAAAACATACTGTCCTTACAGTTTATTCTTTGTCCTCTTTGTCAAACAACTCTGGACCTACCTTTCTTTGCACTGATACTATATGTATACTTCCCCCGCTCTTTCCTCTCCCTTACCCACTCCAGCCAAACAATGTGGCACTTTTTCATATTCTTCTGGGCTATAGAGAAACTTATTTTCCAGTATACTCCGTCAATATTTTAATTTCCTTATTCAGATGTATGTGACATAACATAAGAACATAAAAACTGCCACTGGGTCAGACCATATGTGCCTCTTGCCCTGTATTCTGTCACACAGTGGCAAAAAGTGGATGCTGAAAGGGAGAATGAACAGGGCAAGATGAGGGTTTTTACCACTGTTCCTTTCACTTGCGTCCTCCAGGATTTAAGGTCTAGGAAATTCCAATTCAGAGGCTGTACCTCTAACTCCCATGCTAAATAACTACTGGTGCACCATTCCTCCAAGAATCTGTCAATTCCCTTTTTGAACCTGGTTAAACTAATAGCTTCCACCGTGTCTTGTGGCACTGAGTTCCAGAGTTTAATTACACAGTGGGTGCATCTACACATGTGCTTTACTGCGGTTGACTAATTAGCTCTGCAATAAAGCATCACAGTCTACACGTGCACTACTATTTGGGCACAGTAAACTAATTAACTCTACCATAAGATAGTACTGTTGGGGACAATACTATCTTACACCAGAGTCATTTACTATGCTAAAATGCATGTGTAGACAGTGACCTGGTAGGGGCCAGACTCCTGACTGCTGTCTAGCCACACAGCTCCGCAGGTTCTGCACCCTCATGCCCCAGCCAGCCCCTCCACTGCCTGACACCACCACCCAGAGCCCAGGACTGACCTCAGAGCCTGCTGCCAGCCCAGGACTCCTCTGCCCTGGCTCAAAGAGCTGCTGTCTCAGGCACACCTGTAGACACTGTGCCCAGGAGCAACTGACTCTAGCTCAAAGAGCTCTGGAGTTTCACGTTGCATTAACTGAAAGTGTAGATGAACCCACTCTGTACAACAAATTTCTTTTGTTAGTGTTAAACTTACTACCTACTAGTATCATTTTATGACCCCTAGCTCTTGTTTTGTGAGAGAAAACAAATAATAAATCCCTATATGTTTCCTCTTCACCATTTAGTGTTTTGTAAACCCTTATGTGCCCCAAGTGTCTCTTATAAATACATAACAATGCCATGCTGCCAAGAACCTCACCATTTTCAACTATATGGTGCATCTTTTCTGTCTCTAGTAATGTCATCCTAGAATTTTCCCTCAGATGGAAATCCAACTTCTCAGTCTGAATCGTCAGCTTCCCCCACTGATTTTAGCAATACATTAGCATTACCTCAGTCTTGCGACACTGGTTCTCAACAGGAGTACTGCGATGCCAGCAGCACTGCAGAGTGAAACTGCCTCACATGCTTTGATTTTCAGGAGGTACATCAGAGCCAAAGTGAGAAGCAGCTACAAAAGGTATGCCTATCTGAAGTTATACAGGCAGGTTGCTTCTGCTGCAGCTCTTCCTGGTTTGACTCCCCAGCATGCTTCCTGAAAACTGAGGGGTGTGAGGCAGTTTCACACTGTGGTGGTGAAGGAACCTGGAAAAAGATGCCAGTGCCACCAGGTGGAACTGCTCCGTACATGGCACTTGAAGTAGGAACAGGAATGCCCCCCTGCTTTGCACAGCCCCAACAGCTGGAATACAATGAAGGGTGCATGGACTCCTCAAGCAGGTCCCAAAGTTAAGTTGCCACAATGATCACAAAGGTAGATTTCTTTTTTACTTTTTAAACCTAAGACGGTATAATCCTGCGGTTGCCCCTTTAGGCCCTGACTGCAGTCCCACAATATATGACCAGGATTGTTCCTGCCAGTACAGTGATAACTGCTCCCCCTGCTGTGAGAGGACAACCTGGACTCTGTCAGATAGTTTTACTGTGCTGTGCATTTGCCTGGCCCTGTACAAGTAACAAAAAAATCCCTGATTTGTGAGAGAGACTGAGAAGAGGCAAAATTGCCCAGGCTACACAATTTATTTTAAAAACAGTTTTTGTGCAATAATCTCTTTAAAAATAATTTTAAGAGGGGTTTTTTTTTAGTCTAAGAGACACGATTAATTTGAAACGTAAACTACTTTTAAAAAAGCAAGAAAAGGAAGTCAGATTTTTTTTGTTCCTCCATCACAGTGGTGTTCAACTGGGGTGCCATTACATTTGGAAAAGTTATGGAGGGGTGCTTTGAGTTCAAACAGATTGAGAACTACTGCCATACATACTTTCCCACATATCAAGTGACCTCAGACAGTCCACTAGTAGCACCAGTCAGTCACAGTCTGGTTGTTAAAACACTGCCTTACTGTTTTCAAAATGCTTATTAAATAAATACACCTGATGTTATAATAGTAGACTGGCGCAGTCATAGAGTAAGTGAGGTGACAAGACAGATTTTTCTGTTATTTTTATTTTCTGTGCTTATCACTCATATTTTATTGTAGATTAGATGAAAAATTTTCCATGTTACAAAATTAAACTTGCAGTCCAACATCTCTGATGCAAGGATGGCTTTCCTGGCCAGCTAAACACAACAACATGCTTTCCCTTCCAATCAATACCTGCCAATTATATCCCCTAGGCAGGCAAGCAATGTATGCAATAACAGCAAGCTCTTTATTTTCTGTTATCCTGCAGACATTCAGTACATAGCTATTTCCTCAAATTCATACTAATTCATACATTACTCAAAGCCAAGTTCTTGTCTAATTGACCAAGGAAAAAAGAACAATTCAGAAATCAGGCAAAAGTAATTTAATAAGCATTAAACCAAATTCAGTTACTGTCATGCACATGATAAATCAAACTGAAGAATGTAGGGCTAGCTCTTAGTTTGTGTTCCCCAAAATGTAAGACAAATATCATGACAGTGACAGTAATTCTACTGTAACTCAATGACTGTACCCCAAGGGGATAATAGTTGGTAAGAAGTGTCATTCGAAAGAAGAAAAGATCTGCGGTATAAAAAACCTATACCACCATTGGCCATTTTGATTGTCTATTAAACCATTCTTCTAATAATATAAACTTCAGGCACTGAATTTAGGTGCACCTGACTTGAATCCACATTGGAACTCCCTAACAATAGAAGCTGACAAAATATCATGGCAGTCACACTGTACCACTCAAGCAGAACATCAGATCAGTTTTAAGCATAGAAAAATAACGTTTTAGAAGATCTGTGCTGGAGCAAATATGCACAGTAACAGACTTCAATCATACATTCAGCACAATTAGGCTGACTGTGTTACTTCAACATAGCCTGCAGCTTGCAGAGAGAAAATGAAAGTATAGTAAATATAGTGAATCATGCATTAAGAATCACATCCAAAAGAAAACTTGCTTTCGCTGCATATTGCTTAAAAATGTAGCCAAGATATCTTCACACAAGTCTATGCTGTAGTCCCCTAACTAGGGGAGAACAGTTTCTCAACCTGAGACTGACTTGTAGGAATTCTACAGACAGTATATAAGGTAGATATAAGACAGTAAGGAAATGTTTACAATAATTGAAACATTTTTCTATTGTTGAAAATAAATGTTTTCTTTTTCAAATGAAGAATAACTTGCCAAAACTATTTACAATTTTGTCTCCTTGTGCAATTTTGTCTCCAACGTTAAATACAGATGGTCAAAAACCCTGAGGCTGAATCATAGTTTCATAGTTGGTAGGGTCGGAAGGGACCTAAGCAGATCATCAAGTCTGACCCCCTGCCATGGGCAGGAAGGGATGCTGAGGTCAAATGATCCCGGCTAGGTGTCTATCTTGCCTCCTTTTGAAGACCCCCAGGGTAGAGGCAAGCACCACTTCCCTTGGAAGTTGGTTCCAGCCCCTAGCCACCCTGACTGTGAAGCAGCGCCTCCTGATATCTAGCCGGATTCTACTCTCAGTCAACTTAAGGCTGTTGTTCCTTGTTACCCCTGGTAGTGCTCCGGGGAACAGGGACTCCCCATTGCCTGCTGGTCCCCCCTGGCAAGTTTATAGGTGGCCATCAGATCCCCTCTCAGCCCTCTTTCATGGAGGCTGAACAGGTTCAGGTCCCGTAGCCTCCCCTAGTAGGGCCTGCCTTGATGACCCCTGATCATGTGAGTGGACCTTCCTCTGGACTCTCTTGATGCTGTCCACATCCCTCCTGAAGCGCGGCGCCCAGAACTGGATGCAGTACTCCAACTGCGGCCTGACCAGTGTTGCATAGAGGGGGAGGATCACCCACTTGGACCTGCTCATGATGCATCTGTGGATGCATGACAAGGTATGGTTGGCCTTCCTGACCGCATCCCTACACTGGTGGCCCATGTTCATCTTGGAGTCAATAGTGACACCAAGATCCTTTTCTGCCTCTGTGCTGACAAGAAGGGAGTTCCCCAGCCTGTAGGTATGCTGCTGGTTCTTCCTCCCCAGGTGTAACACCTGGCACTTGTCTGTATTGAAACCCATCCTATTCTCATCTGCCCACCCTTGTAACCTATCCAGATCTAGTTGCAGCCTGTCCCTCTCTTCTGGCATGCTCACTTTTCTCCACATCTTAGTGTCATCTGTGAACTGGAAAAAGGTGCTTTTCACCCCCTCGTCCAAATCACCCATGAAGATTTTGAACAGTGCAGGCCCTAGAACCAAGCCCTGGGGAACCCCACTGCCTACATCCCTCCAGGTCAAAAATGACCCGTCCACCACCACTCTCTGGGTGCGGCCTTCCAGCCAATTTATGACCCATCTGACTGTGTAGGCATAGACACCATAGTCACATGATTTTTTAATGAGGATGGGATGAGAGACAGTGTCAAAGGCCTTCTTAAAGTCCAAAAAGACTATGTCCACCATGACACCTGCGTCCAAGGCTTTTGTGACCTGGTCACAGAAGGCAACCAGGTTGATCTGACAGGACCTGCCTCTAACGAACCCATGTTGATTGCCCCTAAGCATAATCTCCCCTGATGGCCCCTTGAAGATGTGCTCCTGGCTAATTTTCTCAAGGAGCTTCCCCAGGACTGAGGTAAGACTAACAGGCCTATAGTTTCCTGGGTCCTCTTTCCTCCCTTTTTTGAAAATGCGGACCACATTGTCCCTTTTCCAGTCATCTGGCACCTCACCAGAGCACCATGAGTGCTCGTAAAGCTATGCCGGGGTCCCACAAGGACCTCTGCCAATTCCCTAAGCACTCTGGGATGAAGATCTTCAGGACCTGCTGATTTGAACATGTCTAGTCCCTTCAGAAGTTCCCTGACTAGGTCCTCAGTGACTCTAGGCCTGGTTGCACCCCCCCCAGTCCATCCAGAATCCTGGGGGGGGGAGATGTCCCTGCCCCTGCTCAGAAAAATGGAAGCAAAGAATCTTTTAAAGAGATTAGCTTTGTCATCTGGTGCTACCACCAGATTACCAAGCATGTCCTTCAGAGGCCCCACATTACTTGGTACGTTCTTTTTACCCCCTATGTATTTAAAAAAGGACTTCTTGTTATCTTTGATCTGGGTCACTAGTCCCAGTTCCATCTCTGCCTTAGCCTTCCTAACAGCCCCCCTACAATCTCGAGCCAAGTTTTGAGCCAGTCAATTCAATCTTCACAGGCTAGCCTAAACTGCATAGATTGAATGGATTGAATGGATAAGCAACTGAACAGACATTCACTTTTGATTCCAGAAATGCAGCCACATGCCTGCAGTGCCCCAAGCCAGAAGCAGGGGGCTGCTACAGCATGCCTTCCTGCTCTGCTGGAGCAGACAGCTCAGGCCAAAGCTAGCCCACCCACCCTACAAGGGGGCAGAGGTTTGTGGGGGAGGTGCAAAGCATCCTAGGATGCTGAGGGACTATGCATTAACTTGAATCTGGAGGGGATCTGGGACAGAAGTTCAATAAAATGATTTAAGCTAAATCAGTTAAGTCTGATACTACACCCATCTAGGTTTCAGCATGGCAGAAGAAATAGAAATAGAATGTAGTTAAACCAGTTCTGGCCATTTGAAAGCAATTTATTTGCACTGAACTTCTGTTGTGTTACAGATTTGAACTGGTTTCTGATCACTTATACCAAGCTGTGTGCAATTTCTGTCCCTACCCCAAATACACCTAACAATTCTTACCTCTGATGTGTGTAAATTGAAAGATTTGCATTTATCAGTCAGACATGAGAGAGAAATGCTTCAGGCTCATACCTGACATTTTAAATCATTCAGCTATTTATTATATCCCTGTTAATCTCTGAACAACCTTAATTTTTTGGTAATCTGCTACAACAGGGATTTCTTTAGACTAGATCTGCTAAACATGGAGGCCTTGGCATGCAGGGAATCCATTCCACTAAAGGATTTGTTTCTTCATCAGCTTTTTACCAATATATTTAGTGATTTCCTAAAGGATCCATAGCAGATTTAGTGACAACAGCAGCAATTCTGCAGATTCAAGGTAAAATTTTGAAAATAATCTTAGTCACTGGAAAGTGAATGGTACTTTAACCTTCTGTTTCCTAGGTGTTTTTGAAAATTATATCTACAAGATATTCATTACTTTTAAAAGTTACCTAATTGAACAGTTTTTTTCTCCATCTATTTGAAGTATTTCTTATAAAATATCTAATATTTGGTATGTAACTATCAATGCTAAGTTACAGTTACCACAATAACTTATGGTAAAACTCTGGGGCACTGTTTGGAATTTGAGGAGTGAGTTTATTACTTTTATTTTAAATTATTTTTGTTTTATCTTATTTTTAATTGTAAGCTATCCCTGACTCCTTTTGGGAAGGGTGGTATACATCAAGTAAATAAATAAAAACATAAAATCAAGCTAAAATCTTTTCACTAGGCAAGATCTGAATCCAGGGTTCCAAATGTCTCTTACAAATAGATAATGATAACGTTCCACTGAAATAGCGTAAGAATCTGCACACTTTACAGCTTTCAATGCTAATGAGGTCATCAACTGTTGCACGAGAAATAGAACACTTGTCTGCCAGGTAAAATCTCAAGCCAGTAAAGCTCCTGAGCACAAACTTAACTTTAACCATATGTGCCAAATTTGTTTGGCCTCACAAACCAAATCCAGAGCATGGATCTTCCTGCAACTTGGCTGTAGAGCATGGGTTTCCCAAGGGCCAGAAGACCCATAAGCGGCAGCATTACTTCCTGCCATTCCTGGAGCTGCTGTTTCAGCACAATTCCAGAACTCAGGGAATCAGCATTGCTATCACTTGCCCCATTTTCCCAGCTTCCAATTTTAGGCGCTAGGAGCAAATAAAAAACCCTGATTTTGGCAAAAGGTAAGGATGGAAAAAAGTGGAAGTGAGTGCATTAACTCTTTTTATTCCAGAGCCATGCTGAAAGAGTAGCTCCAACAGTTGTGGGGGTTACACAACCGCGGGGGCTCCAGCAGCTGCAGCAAGAAAACCTGCAGGCCAGATTAACCATTTCCACAGGCCATATATTTGACATCTGTGGCTTAAAAATAAGGTTGATTTTCCAAAATGTAATTGGTAAAATATTTATTCTGCCATGCTGAAATTAGGGGATGATTTGGACCTGGGCCATTTTCATCCAGTAACTAAGGGGATACACTGTATTAATTTATGCCCATCTCTTCCTCCCGGAAATAGGATTTACAGCTGGATTATTAGTCTCCTTTCAATGTCCACTTTTTCACTGATAATTTATTAATATCACTCAACAATTTCTGTAATATTTCCATTACAATAGGAAAAGAATATTCATCAAAGAGCATGATTTAACACTGTGGATCTCTTATGCACACTGTGGATACTTCTCTTGGATACTCTGCAACAGATTCATTGGAGTGATCCATTTCATAATATGTAACTGATTGAAGAGCAAAATTTTCCACAAACTCTAGATGAACCTAGTGGTAAATCAGCATTCAAAGATGGTTCTAATCAACTTAAGGTCACATGCAAATATTGCTCAGATGAAGGATGCAATAGTCAGAGTGTGGCTTAATATACTTATTGTGGCAGGTCGAATTCTGAAGAGAGACCTAATAAGTAATATGGACAGAACACTTGTGGCTTTGTAAATATAAAGAATCAGTGACCACAGGTCAAGAGGACTACAGGCTGGCAGCTGACCAGCAACATGTCTCCGCCATTGTACAAAAGGACATAACTAGAATTCCCAGGAGCTCAAGATGTTGGGCCTGATCCATAAAGGAGCTTAGCTGATTTACATAATCATCAGATTCATAAAGTTCTCCATGACCACAAAACAGCTCTTGTTCAACACCACAGATGCAAATAGCAGAATGCAAATAATAAACAAGAATGCAAATAATAAACAAGGTACCTGTCACAGGGCATTAAAGTGCATGCTTCTTTAAGAGTGGAAGCAGCCTAGATAGAGGGCCCTAGGAGCTAGGCAGAGCCTCACGGCTGCAGGCTCCTCAGGGAACAGGCTAAGGGAGAAATTAGCTGGCACCTGCACCTGGTCAGCTGCCTGGAAGGAAGCAGGGCCCTGGGCATATATAAGACCCAGCAATAGGGCTGGGAGGGGTTAGTTCTCCGGCAGCTGCCAGTGGAAGGAGCTCCTGCAGGGGAGAACTACGCAGAGACACTATGGCTGCCTGAACTGCTGCTTATATGGTTAATAGGGTTCAGGGAGCCCATAAGGTACCCAGGGCTCCTGGGAGGCACTCAATGCTTGAGGAGTTTGTCTTTTTAAAGAGACAGAGTGCAGCTTGCATTGTTTGTACTATGTTATAGCCCAGGGCTTGTTTTTCTGTTCTTTTATACTGGTAGACTGGGTGGAGGCTACTAGGGAAGAGGAGGCCTCATTGGGGCACACCACTGTGTTACAAAAATATCCAGCACACCTACTGGCTGGGAAGTTACCCTCTCAGCAGCACAGAAGCAGAAAGGGATCTTGAAATCATAGTGGACTCCAAGATGAATGTGAGTCATCAGTGTGATGAAATCATCAGCAAAGTTAACCTCACTTTATCATGCATCAGCAGATGCATGACAAAAAGAACCAAGGAGGTGATACTTCCCCTCTGCATGGAATTGGTCAGACCGCAGTTGAAGTTCTGCATCCGTTTTGGGCACCATATTTCAAGAAGGATGTTGATAGACTCGAGAGGGTCCAGAGGAGGGCAACTGATTTGGTTAGGGGCTTACAGGACAAGCCCTATGAGGTGAGACTAAGGGACCTGGACCTCTTCAGCCTCCACAGGAGAAGGCTGAGAGGTGATCTTGTGGCTGCCTACAAATTAATTAGGGGGACGTAGTAAAGGACTGGAGATGCTCTGTTCACCAGGGCACCTCTTGAGATAACAAGGAACAATGGTCACAAACTGATAGAGAGCAGATTTAGGCTAGATATCAGGACAAACTTCTTCACAGTAAGAGTGGCCAAAATTTGGAATGGGCTTCCAAAGGAGGTGGTGCTCTCCCCTACCTTGGGGGACTTTAAGAGAAGGCTAGATAGGCATCTGGCTGGGGTCATCTAACCCCAGCACTCTTTTCTGCCTAGGCATGGGGCAGACTCGATGATCTGTTGAGGACCCTTCCAACCCTAGCATCTATGAATCTAGAGTCCCAGCCCCAGTGAAGGCGTGGAGACAGGGCTGCAGAGAGCCCAGCACCAATGAGGGCACTGCTACTGGGGCTAAAGGCCCCGTGACAACAGGAGGCTGAGCTAGACTGAGGCCTCATCAAAGGAGATAATGTTTAAATACCACCTGCAAGGCATAGGGCATGGTAAAGGGGCAGTTTTGGAGCCAGGCGTCTAGCCCAGAAGACCTATGGTGTCCCAGGAAGCAACCACTAAGAGCGGGACCCAGCAAGGGGTCCAAGAACCCTCAGGGATTAGATGGGGAACCATCAGGACCATGACTGAATACTGAATAGAAACTTATTAGTTATACCAGTAAGACATGGCAGGAAAGATTAGAAGGTACCCATGGGGCGGAGCCAGCATGGTCACGGAGCCCTAGGGGCATCATGGCCATCCCTGGGGACCCTGAACTGTGACAGTACCTGTGTTAGTGGAGGCCTTCTGGTGTGGGAGTATTGCAGGTTCACCTCAACTGGCCCTGGGAGCTGTGTATGTATAAAACCAAGACATTTTACTCATAAGGATGACTGGTAAGAATGTGGAATGGAGGGTATCTCTGTGCCATTATTTTCCTTGAAGAAGAAAAACATAGGGTGGCTAGCCTCAGCAATCCCATGTTCTTATAAGTAGAGACATACCTAAATTGTAGGCCTCTGTGAGTAGGCAACTATTCGATCCGGCTTCGGATCCAACTGCTTCAGATGCCAGCGATCCAATCCAGAGCTCCGGACCAGCTTTCCGCTTTGATCCGGCCAAAGTGGCTCCAAAGCTTCGGAGCCACCTTGGAGATCTGGCCATAGGGTATAATGGAGAATCAATGAAATATCTATAACTTTGTTTTTTGTCTAATTTGGATGAAACTTGTAGGGTGGTAGCCTCTGCTGAGAGCATGAAGCCTTCCAAGTTTCAAGAAGATCGGTGCAGGGGTTTGGGAGGAACTGCACCCCAAATTCTTGAAAGCAAAACTCATGTAACGTGTATGTGTTAAGCCACAGGGAGGTGAAAACTGCAGGGTTAGTAGCCCCTGCTCAGACCACAAAGCCTGCCAAGTTTCAAGAAGCTTAGTGCAGGGGAAACTACCATAGGCCTGGCTGCTAAGCTACTGTGTTACCAGTTACTGATCAATCATGAGTCACACAGGGACCAGCTCAATACACAGTAACTAGCTAATGTAGCCAGTTAATTAGCAACAACTAACACCTACAAAACCACAGACTAAGGAGAGAAAATAATCAATACAGACAATCAACTGCCCCTAGACAGAGACAGTCAGTTGCACAAGCACCCATGTCATGAGTTTTGTCTGTCAGCAGCTAGAGGTGCAGGGTCCCAGAACCCCCCTGCACATATCTGCTCTACAGATGGCAGGTTTCATGGCCTCAGCAAGGGCTACTATTCCTGCAGCTTTCACCCTGCTGTGCCTTAACACACACAGTGTCACCCATGTCACAGGTTTTGTTGTCCGCAGCTGGGGTGCAGTTCCCCCCAAACCCCTGCATTGATCTTCATGAAACTTGGCAGGCTTTGTGACCTTGCCAGGACCTATCATTCCTGCAGTTTTCACTCCCCTGTGGTGTAACATGTACAAATTACATGAGTTTTGCTTTCAGGAATTTGGGGTGCAGTTCCCCCCCAAACCACTACAGAGGTCTTCTTGAAACTTGGCAGGCTTCATGCTCTCAGTAGAGACTACCACCCTTGCATGTGTCATCCAAATCAGACAAAAAACAACAAAGTTATAGATATTTCATGGATTCCCCATTATACTCTATGGCTGAATCACCAAATTGGCTCCGAACCTTTTCCAAAGTGATTCTGAAGCTCTGAATTGATTCATAAAACCTAAAGCTTCCAGAGATTCAATTCAATTTGGATTCATACATTTGGCCTCTGAATCATCCAAATCATCTCCGAATCTGAATCACAATCCAAAGCTTTGCATGGCCCTACTAAATTGCAGTTCCACAGATTTTGCAGAAACTGTGAAAAACAGTATTGTCCACAATTGCCACAATCACCAGGAAGTGTGGCATTGGTCTCAATTTCCTGTGAAATCAACCAAAAAAAAAAAAGCAGTACTGATGTAGACTGAGTGAGGGCACCTTCCACCAATCATAAGGGATAGGCAAGGCTGCCAGGGCCCCTCTACCAGTCAGTGGCGAGGGGCATGGCCACTACAAATTGCCTGTGAAATCCGCTGTGCATGCCATGAGCAGGCTGTGAAAAACCAGTTGTCTTGGTGTGACTTAGGTAGGTTCCTATTAATAAATTTCTTTAATGATGTGTGAAATGTTTTGGAAAGTGGAATTTTGCATGAAAAGAGTTTCTTAAAATAGGGGGAAGGATTTAATTTTTTTTAGCTATGAAACAAAATGTTCCTTTTTCTGGTTATTGAGAACCAGTGGACAGAAGCTTTCATTGTAATTCCCTAAAGAGCTCTCCTCTTTTAAAGCTAGCGTGTATTTTGACTTAAAAAAAACAACAACTTAGAATTCCACTGTATCACTTTAAAAAAAGGTTCCATTGGCTTTTTGCATCTTTAAAGACCAAGCTGAAATACCCTAAAGCAATTTACAAACTGAGTCTCAGCCCAACAACCAAACATAATAATCCCTAGTTGGCAACTTGGAAGTATTTCAAACAACTACATAATTCAATGAGGAAGCATGAGATTTATGTCTCACAGCTGGAAGAGAAGGAGTCTGAACATACTACTTCCAAAGCCAAATTATATTTAATGGGAACATTTAGACAACTGGTTAAGAAAGTAAAACTGGAATAATTATGATATTTATATGAGCTCTGCAGTCCAGGCAAATAAGGGGACTTTTAATCATACTGACATTATTTGTTTCTCAAGAAATAAAACTGTCATGCTTATTCTCTGACAGTACTTGTTAAAAAGCACTGGGTCTGTTTACATTATATTAGTCACAATGCCTATTGTCACGGAGTCATGTAGGTGCCCCGTGATTGTGAGGGTGATTGGCAGAGCTGCCAATCACCCAGGCAGCTCAGGTGCCGGTTACCAGGGCAACCAGGTGGTCACATGGCCAGAAGGGGGCAGGGCCAGGCCTTTATAAACAGCTTAGGCCGGTGCCTACCTCACAGTTCCCTTCTGGCTGCCGCAGGAGCAGGAGCTCTGTGGCTCGAGCTGAGTGGCCTGAGTTGGTGGTCGCAACCTTACCCCACTAACAGGCTGCGATGATGCGGGGAACAGGATCACCCTGACGGGAGGTAGGACTGGGAGCCCTGGCAGGGCTTGGAGTTATGGATAGGCGGATGGAGCCTCTGTGTTTATGTTACAGCCAGATGGCTGGAGTTTGAGTTACAGTTTACTCCGGAGGACCAGGTGAGGCTGTAGGGGAGCGAGGAGGCCTCATGGGAGCTCCCCCACAGCTTGGGGGTTCCCAGTGCCCAGTAGGGGCACAGTGCCAGGGGCACTATTGTCGGCGCCAGGGAGGCACCGTATTGCGCCAGGGAGGCGTGGTGTACAAGGTTGCGGACCCCAGCCCATAAGGGTGGAGTGTTGCCCGGTGGGGCAACTTGACCCTGAGAAGGGTCAAGGGGACAGGCACAGCGGCAAGCGCCTGTGCCCCTAGCGCACGGCGCCTCGGCCCCAGCGAGGGCAAGGCCCCGAAGCGGGGCCAAGGCGCGGGCAAGAGCCCAAGGGCGCCGAGACTAGGGTGGCGAGAGCGCTCCCGACCCAAGGCGGAGCCGGCGATTAGCCAGGCGCCGGCTAGAACCCGGCCCAGGGGGCATCGATATTAAGCGGCGCCAGCGACCTGGACCCAGCGGGCGCCAGCATGTAGCTGGGCGCCAGCGAGACAGGCCCAGGGCGCGGGGAACGGGCTAGAGATTGGAGCCCGACCCAAGGGGGCGCCAGGTGGGCGAGGAGCCCTGAGGTCCAAGCGAGGGAGTGAGGGCACCCGAGGGGCGAGGGACTATCCAAACGTCCCCAGAACAGCTGCGAGGCTTGGGGCGTGCTAAGGGGGAGGTTTGGAGGCACGCATAGCCCTTAAGGCGGGACGCACATAGATACCCCAGTCTGGAATAGGGACAGGAACACCAAGACTGTCCACTAGGGAAACTGGCGGCCTCCATAATATATGTCATCAAAGTCGTGGCGGGCGAGATTCTGAGGGTGCTACGTCACCCTAACGTGATGGTAGGGGGCACTAGGGAGTTCACGGCCGCCCCTAGCCGCCGCCGCTCCCTCACACCTATGCTTGGTAATTATTGTTGGGAAAAAGTCCTCTTGAAAAAACACTACATTTCCTCGGGAAACCATGGCAAAAAGAAATCTCAGAGTTTCTTCACCTCCAACAATGCATTTGACTGAAGGACATTACTGTGCAATGACATGTTATGTCTATTTTGTTCTTGTGCAACAGTTTAGAACTATTGCATACTTTGCTAACTGAGAACTCGATTGTAACCTGGAACATCTGTGAGTATGAATGCTATGGATTTAAAAACACCTGGATAAATTATGAAGTGAAAGACAGGTGGGAAGAAAAACCTTTGGCTTCAAGCTTCCATGACATTTTTCCAGCAGACCTGAGCTGAGCTGGCTGAGCTGCTGTAGGAGATAATTATCTTTTGTTCTGTATCAACAGTAAGTTACTAAGACTTCCATGGAGCGTACCCGGACAGCAGGGAGGGAGCCATAATTCACTCTTGGATATTTATGGGGTGGATTGTTAATAAGCTACCCTTTCACACTGACTTAGCTCTCGTGTCCCAATACTTATATGAAATGTAACAAGTCAGAAAAAATAAGCTCCAGCCCAACTGCTAAATTTTTCAGCTGCCTGCTCTGAGAAATTACTGTGGTAGCAGTAGGCATACCAATTGCATAGAAAATAATATTCACTATTATCTACAGGATAGGAAAATATCATAGTTGTTTTCTTTTAAAAAGTATAAAACTTCCCTGGTCCCCTTCTCTCAAACAAATTCATTATAGGATCAGTCTCAGGCAAAAACATAAGCATAAAAAGAAGCTCCCTACCTCCCTTCTTGACAAAGCAGAAATAATTAAAATGTTGAGAAATCCAAGTTGTCATATTTTTAATAAAAAATTCAAAATGTGACTAAAATATGGTTAACGTGAACAGAATTCATCATTTTTCCTGGAAACAGCTAGCTACATTATTTTGTATTTCAAAATATCATCCAAATTAGTAACACACAAGCTCTGCCAAAAATGGCCAAAAAAAAAAGCATTAAAAATGCATTGACTGTTTCGCTGAAAATTTTTCATTATTTTCAACAAGCTCCTGTTCACACTTGGAAAGTCCTTCACCATGCAGATCCCTCCAGTAAAGCGAAGGTGTGCTCATACTGGTACAGTCTTTACTGCAATTGTAGCACAAAATGAAAGCAACTAGATGCCAGGTGATTCCAGCAGGAATTACTTTTACTGTACGAGCATTGTTCAGTTTAGGTAAATAAATTCTATTTCAGTGACATTTCTGTGTAGTAACTGTCATCAGTAGATATTTATCAAATATAATGAGAACATATTGAAAAAGAATTTACATGTACGTGAGAGCAAAAGCTCTTAGGATACTGCTTTTGAACCTTGTCCATCAAAAACAAAAGTTTCTGTTAGATCTCTGTTTTTAAGTGACAACCTACATTTTGCACAGCAAATTGTGCAAATACTCTTGGCAATCCAATGTTGACTATTAATAATGCACTGGATGTTATAGAAATAGCAAAGAATGACTACTATTCAAGTTACAGTTGCTTTTGTTTAATATACTTTCTCTACACAGAAACTACATAGAGTTTAGCATCTTCATTGTCTTTATTGATCTGCTATCCTTGATGCTTATTTCTTGGATGTTGATTTCTCTTATAAAAATCTCCCAGCCTTATTGTCAGATAAAATCAAGGGCTTAGCAGAAGCCTGCAGCTGCAACTTCTGTACACGAGAAGTTTTCTATGAATAGTGCAGTATCTCAAGGAATATATAGTCTACCCATTTCTTTTCCAGTGCAAATATACATAAACCAGTTTGTATTAAGCTTATATGTAATTTAGTTGACTAACTACCAGATTAAGGTTCTCCAGTTTTAAGAGCTATTCAAACTGGTTCAATTGCACCTGTAAACTACTAGTTAGCACATTTTGTGCAGTCCCCTTACAGTCTACCCCACAGAGAAAGGGACTTAGCTATTAACTGCCAACCACAGAGCTTAACATTTTTAGCTGAAGTTTTAGAGTCATGATCTACTTTCAGCCCTAGTGTTTTACACAACCTTTAAGTAACCTCTGCATGACCAACTCAGGTGACAACACCTACGTAACTAATGCAATTCAGTTACAATGATGCAAAAAAAGCCTGGTATATAGACCAGTCCTCAGAATTGCACTACCTCTCCCTATACAAAAACCAAATTGTTCTGCATCCAGGTCACACTGCCATAAAAGCCATGAGGACAGGGGGATTAAAGCACAGCTGTCTCTGCTTTTATTCCACCCCCACCCCCACCCCAAATAAAACATAAAAATCAGGCTGGCCTGGTTTATACTGAAAATCCCTCCCTGAAGGCAGTCAGCACCTCAGAAAACAGCAAGCAGCGTAGACATCCAACATCTAGAAGTCATCAAAGAGAAAACCAGAGGAAAAGTCTGAAACATACAGCAAGTACACATTAATTTAAATGAAAGTAAGCCTGTTTGGGTCCAGTTGTGGTTATGTTAAAATACTGGAACATTCTCCGTGTGTGTCCAGGACTGCTTGACACATTTAGGCAAATGAGCATTGTATGTTACTAAGGCTAGCTGTTCTTTTCAAATGACTGTTGCAGCAGGGAAATAATCCCCATACATCCTCAGGTAAGAAGTGTCTTCTCTTTCAATAGGAACATGCGCTGCAATGTTTAAACGTGAAATAATCAGGGTATGATATGGCATGGTGAGCAGTTGGTACAGCGTGCGGTATCATGCCTCACTAGCTGCCAAAGCTGACATGAGCATATCACACCTGGTCCCCCATTAGTTTCTGAGCAGAGTTCAAAATTCTGGCCCTAATCCAGGAGACCCTCAGCACCTGCTTTTTCAAATGACATCAGTGCAAGATATAGGCGCTCAGATCCTTTTGTGCACTGAGATCTAACTGGAACAAACCACCGTCCACAATCTTTCAAAGGCAGCGACGTCTTACAAGGATGATGCAGCTGGACAGACACATTCTAGGTAATTTGGCAATGGAAAGCAGATTGTGCAGAGAAACAAATGTGATGAACAGAGCACTGAAGTAGGGGTAAGCAGATCTGGATTCTACAGGATTCTGCTGTGTAACCTTGGATGGGTCTATGCCCATTTCCTCCATCTTTTGCCTGTTTTAATGGATAGTTTTTTCAGGCCATGGCCTATGTTTTATTATGTGTTTCCACGGTATAAGCACAATAAACCTCAGATTTCAGTTGGGGTCTATCAGTGTTTTTGTAACACAAGTAATTTTATAACTACAATTTTCAACCCCCCTGACAAATTTAGAAGCTTAAGTTCCACTTCAAAAATCACTTAAGTATTCAGAAATTTAAATTTCATTTAAAGTCAATAGATCAGGAACACAAATCTTTGCAGATGTTTGGAACTCCTCTCCCCCTCTCCCAGTTTTGGCTGGAATGGCTGGAGAGAATTTTTGGCATCTTTCTCTTGGTTTTTGGAGCTAAGCCACATTTTTCATGCATACCAGAACCTACCTGGATACAAGGGATAGACCAACTATTTTCTTGAGGGTCCTTCCAGCCCTATATTTCTGTGATGCTTATTCTGCAGTTTTTGACCGTAAGAAAAAGTAAACAATAAATTAAAATAAAATAATATTCCACCATGGCACATCAAAATGCTTTAAAACAATGCTGTACTCTGAACTTTGCAGAATTTCCTAATAGGAATGTCCTTGGTGTCCTTCTGTCCAAAATTAGCTGCTGAATTCCTAAATGATTTTCTTTCTTATTCTCTTAGTTTTGAGACAGCCCTGCCATCCCCCATTATCATCTCCTTGTTTATTTCCTTCGCATGACTTCTCAGCTGGGTATTTTTTTTTATTTCTTCTCTAGAGTCTGTAATTTTCCTCACCTTAAAAAGGCCCTTCAGAAGGCTTAACAATGATTTCCTCACTCACTTGCCACACCATTTGCTCTGTTTTCCCACCTGTTTTTTAAAATACTGATTTATGTTTGATGACTTTCCAGTTTCCTCCAAGAAACACATTATTTTGTCATCTAGAGCAAAAATTATGCCTCTCAAAATAATTACAAACAAACTCCACAGACTACACTTTTGTCCTGACAAGGACAAACACTTAACCATAGCATCAAAAGGCTCAAAATGGTAATTCTTTGAAATCTTTTTGGGGCTGTACACAAAGAAGGATCTTGCAGGCCTATTTTTTCTCTTTTAGTTAAAGTGCCCCTGCTGCCACTTCTCAGCATTGGGATGCTGATACACGTGATGCGGGGGTCTGTTGGAGCACGGTAATTACCACACTCCAGCAGACTCGATTAATTGCCTCCCTGCATGTATAGGAGCCCTAAAGTATTATTTGGTCGAATGTGAAGTAATTAAATGCAAAGTCAAACTGAGATGAATGCTTGTTGAAAAGTGTTTTCACTGCATACAATACAAAGTTTGTTATTTTGATGATAGTAAAATAAGTGCCAATGGAAAAAACCCATAATTGTGCCAAGATAATGTCAAATATGTCTTTTAAACTGATACGCTGGTTCGAAGTAAGGTGCCACTATTCATCAAGGTCCTGTATGTATTCCTCTATTCCAAATATAAGCCTATTGACCCAACTGAGACTGGAATCCCAGAGAACTACCTCTTGTGGATACAAAGGTGGTGTTATACTCCTGGGACCTCCCTTTTCTTGACCACACACCAGATGACTTGAACCACCTTAGCCTTATGAGACTCCAGAAAACTGCCCTTAGCTGCTTTTCCTTAAAATCATATATCTGTGTAATGACATATGGTAAAGAATGTCATTTCCTAAAGAGTTCATAATCTATATAGGCAAGACAGAACATGTGAGGAAAAAAGACACATTTTCATCCTCACTGGCCCTAATCCAGCCTGGGCTGGGTTTCCTGTGAAATCACCTGCTCTACAACTCTATGGCTAGGTATAGACATTCAAAAAGCCCAAAGCAGAATTGATCTAAGTTGCCCAGTTTTCTGTAAGGGGTGCAGTTTAGATCAATAGCAAACAGAATATACATTTGCCCTTTTTGGGAAGGGGTGGGTGGGGAGGAGGGAGCACACACTCTGTCTCTCTTAGACTGGGTTCTGCCATCTTTAAACCAGTCTGTGTGTGTTGAACTTCTGAGTAGACCACTTTCCAATCACTTTTACTGGTAAAAGTGTAATGTCTGTACCTCGCCTATCTGCACAGTCTTGTTATGTACAAAACTGCACTGGGCTGAAATCGTAAACTGTTTATCTAAAAGGTGGCAGGGAGGTCATTTTAACTTGTTTGCTTAAAAGTTAAGTTCCTCAGCGGGTACAATTTCAGTAGAGATAGACATGTACAGCAACCATGGCTCTGGCCTATGCATAAAACTGCTTTCGAAAGTCAAGCCCTTAAAAATGATGCAACCTTTGCTGTCTGAAGTGAAACTGTTAGTTAGGAATTTCCAAGATTCTGATGCTATTACAGATTTGTTACGTTACAGACCAAAATGTTCTTTAGATAGGGAAGTGTTGTTATATGTGCTATCACACCCACGTGTGTCTCGGAATATTTTGAAGGAGCAAGGTTGCCACCTTCCTCTGCTGGAAAATAGCAAGCATTTAATTCAGTCAAACATTGCAGGGAGTTTGAGTGTAGCAGGTCTATTTGTTATACCTTGAGGATCGTGGGGCTGGGCCCACAAAGAAACTGTTAGCCCTTCTGTTATTAGAAGGGGCTGTGAAGTGTGTAATGACTGGATATTTGGGGCAACTAAGATGAAAACTGGGATGGGAGTTCGGGTCAAAGGTTAATAATAAATGCTCTAAGTAGGGGACAGTGAGTGGGGCACACCACCCAGCACCCACTGACCCTCAACTGAGTCCCAGGTGTCAGTGAACACCGCCCAGTAAAACTGCCTGGAGATGTCAATGAGTGAGGGACAGGAAGACAGCCCTACAGTCACCAGGGGTAAGTGTGACAGGGGAGAGGAATAACAGTATCATTGGTGTGGTAAACTACCATCAATATTACAGAGGTTGTTAGCATAAGCAGAAACTCAGTTTTTGCTGCTGGGCTGCTGCTTGGTAATACTGAAAAATGTTCTGCCCTTACCACTCCAGGAGAAGCAGCCAGACTATATCACCATTTCCCATGGCTGTTTCCTGAACGGTCCTGACATAAACCTAATGCTGCTGTTGCTTATGCTTCATCTCACTTTATTCTCCCTACCTCTTTCCTTTTGCTCTTTTCACCTACTGTCCAATAAAAGTCAGGCTTAGCTAGGCAGACAAAATTTAACCTTGCAACAGTCAACTGTGACCATTTGCAGTCTGATCCTGATAGAAACATTTGACACCCAGAGTCTTGCCAGAGGAAAAGAGAAGCAACCTATGGCAGGCCAGTGTTTTCCACAGACAGGAGAATACAGCTGGAGTGCAGGAGTGGCTATTTGGGTCATGAATTGTGTGTCATGTCTATCATGTTTCAGTAACTATCAGAGATAGAAGCTGCATTTTTCTCTCTCTTTTGCTATTCCTTTGTCAGTCCTCAGAAAAGACAGTGTAACTTTTCTTTAGCCTCAAATTTGCTATTTCCCCATCAACATTAAATACCATCTGATAGACCCTCAGTAAGAAATGCTTCCTTTTAAAAAGCCCCATACCAATAGAAAGGGTAGAGCAATAAGCCAGTGTCTTACAATAAAGATGAACTTTACCAGCTTTAACTCCTGTATTTTTTCAGCATATTTAAATACTAAAAAGTTCTTGTTGGGTGCTTTACAAGTGAGCCAGTCTCTGAGAACAAAACCCCAAATGCAACCTCAGATAAGAGAGGTAATAAACAGAGTAATTTAGCCTGTGTTTTTCAGATGCACTCAGCTCTGGCCTTACCCTAATCCATCTGAAGTTAATGAAAAAACTTGAGTTGGATTCAGTAGGAGCAGAATTAGACTCAGTGCATCTGGAAGTACAACACTTCAATATTATGAAAGCACCCAAAAGCATGTGTTCAGACTACACAGTTTCTGGTTTATTTTTCAAGTCTTAGCACAGAGACACACTGGGCATTTATACACACGGTTTGGGAGTGGGGGAAGGGGTTAGGTGGAAGGCACATCTTAATTAGAGTGGTTTGGAGAACTGCTCTAATTAAAGCACCTGAAGCATCACATGCATCAGAGTCCCTTCGCTGAAAAATGGTAGTGGGGGCACTTTAACTATAAAGCTCATCGAACGAGCTTTAGTTAAAGTGTCCCTGCTGCCATTTTTCAGTGCAGAAATGCTGATACACAGGATGCTGGAGTCTGCTGGAGCACAGTAATTACTGTGCATTGGAGCAGCCTCACTGAATGTGTATAGGTGCCCAATAATAATAATGATATAATGGATGATCTTTTGCTTTGGGTACTGTTTTTGGCATAACTAATGCACATGAAATATACAAGCACTGTACATTTTATTTCTTGCTAAAAGCGAATGAGATTTTTAATAAAGTGAAACTGATTTAGCTGCATGAATCTCATCAGCTTTCAATGTAATTTGTGCTCTTAAATTACCTTCAGTTAGACCTCTGCTCCTAAAATCTTTGGGCATGTCCAGATGAGTATGGATATTTGGTTCCCTGGGGATAACAGCAGCAGTGCACCTTGCTACTTGTCCCAGGGAAATGCCCATGCCATGTGCACTTTGGCACATGGCAAGTTACCCCAGGTGGGGTAGGGGAGGCAGAGTGCTGGCTCCAGCAGCCTTACTTGGGGTCTTGGGGCTCCAGCAGCCTTACTTGGGGTTACTTGGGGTCCTGGGGGGAGGCCCAGCTCCACCTCTGAGTGGTGCACACTGCCTGTGCATACACTGCTCTGCCTTTTTTTCTGCAGGTTTTTTTGACCCCTGGATAGTCAGGAGTAAAAAAAAACACAGGAAAAAAAAAAGCACAGCAGCACACATATGGGCAGCTCTCTCTTGCAGCAGAGAGCACATCTAAATGTGTGGTATATGGCACTGCAGATGTGTTTGCAGTGGCACATGCCACATGGCTGCACTCATTTGGACGTGGTCATTAAGTGCTTTTAGAAATCCCCCATTCATCATTTTTTTCCAGTTTTTCTTCGTCTTGGAATTCAGCCTGCATGTGTCCTGGCGCAGTAGATTGTCTTCTCAACTAAGAAGAATGTTCTGACAGATGCTGCATACCTTTTAGTTCTAATCTAAATCTGCTAGTGATAGAACATGATAATGCTTGCTGCTTTCTATCCATTAAAGTAGTACCACAGCATCCAGAAGCTCTGGTGGGAAATGACTTTTGTTTTGACCTATGCAAGAAAATAAAACTTCAGCTCACTAGTTAGGTCTGTTATATGCCTTCTTCTGTGCTCAATTTACAAAGGATAGGAATCATTACCCAGCTCCTGGACTCAAGGAATATTTGCAAAATGTGATTAAATTACACAGGAGTCCAAGGCACAGAGTAAATCTTAGGGCCTGGACATATAGCAGGTGTAACTGATGTAACCTACGTAGGTTTTGTACACCAATGTAAGTTACACTGGTGTCTGGAGTGAAGTAGAGAACCAGCTGTCTCCACAGCTGGGGCTGTCACCATTCTTTACTGTCAGGTGGCAGAGGAGCCGGTAGTAGCTGGTTTGTGCTGACCAATACGCAGATGGGTCTTGTGGTAGAAGGCCACAACCTTCCAAACAGTATAGTATAGTACCTCCTACTTCTTCGTCTTCTTCCCTTGTTTGTCCCATCTAAACAGGGTCGCTGTGGTTGATCCTGGCTATGCACCAGTTTCAGTCATACGTATCTTCTTCTTCCAAGTACTTTTTACAGGGTGCTCTATATTTTCTACTGCCAATGAAGTTATTGGGAATAGAAAGCACTCGGCACATGAAAATCTTCTTCTCCCTCCCTGTTGCTTTGCTCAGAACTCCAAATCTGTGACCTTACCCTATTGTTAAACCAAGAACAAAATGGTTTTTTTTTTCACTAGACTCATATTAAGCAATTGAAGGCCCTGATGGTGCAACTGGTTCATATGTGTGCTTCCCACGGTAGCACTAACTGCATGCTTCAATTTGGCCAGTATCAGATTATAGTTCTTCTGGATTTGCCCTGTGATTCAAACGATGTTTTTGGAGACTTCCATTCCTCTGCTAAACAGTTCCTTTCCCAAACCCCCAGAAAACCAAAAAGGCACTGGTAGCTGAAATGTCTGTTTACATATGCTCCAAAGTATAGACAGATAATAAAAACTTGAAATAAAATAGCCATTCCAAATAAATGACAATACTTAATCTGGGAAGAAACTAAATTAGAGCAAAGCATTTATTTAAAATATAAATCTCTAACAAAAATCCTGTAATAAATCAATTAAAGATATAACATAGCAACCAAAATTGCAGCAGTAAGCACTCAGCCATTCTCAGAGCAGCCAGTTTGCTCAGGCCTCTGGCTTTTTTGAGGGTTATTTCATTTTTATAACAAAAAGTTACAACATTTTCCAGAAATCCCAGCAAGATTAAAATAAATTATTTCCTTAATTTATTTTGCAGTGCCAATAGCTATGATTTTATCATAAGTCTCATGATATTTTTTCCCTAAAGCCCTAGCTTCCTAGAGATATGCAATGATCTCACCTTACATTTAAAATAAGTCATTTTTCTAGCTCTCCGAGAGCAATGTGAAAAAATGTGACCCCTAAAGAGCTCAAAAAGACTAACAGAACCAGAATTTATTATAATTATTTAAAACCCCATGGGTTTTCCAAGCCTGAAATGTTTTGTTTTGTTTGTTAATTAACTGGAGTTGGGAATACTGTAGACATGAACTGTCTGCAAAGCTTCTCCCCTAGTGACCCCACTTCTCCCATTTTTCACTGTGCACTCCTCAGGCCACACTACCTCACAAAGTCTATTTCATTTAAACATCTTACTCTTTCTAATAACACTGACACTGGTTTGTAGGCAGCAATTCTGAAGCAGCGGTACCAGGCAGGGAGTCTAGAATATCTAAATCCTAATCCTAATCCATTTTGCATACATCACTTCAATACTGAACAACTTCAGCTTCACCATGTCTCCAAAATGGTTGGACGTGACCTCGTCCCTTCCAGCACTTAAAGACAGGTATGTGTGTGAGCACCTATTGAACTGGCACCTAAATAAGCCAACTAGGGTTGGAAAGGAGGGTTGTGATTGGTGGCACAAGAAGGTATATTGGAAAAAATAAATTGAAGTAATTAATTTTCTTAGATTTTAAGATCTTCCAATCAAGGACCATCTTTTTGATGTGTACATACAGTACCTAGCACAATGAGACCTATGCCTGACTATGGCCACCATACAAATAGTAACAGTAATGAATTAATGCTGTGTATGGAATATGGCGTAGAGCTTTCCACATTAACTGGCAGGAGTGGGGGTGGGGAAGGTCCTCTGATTTCAGACCAGTCCATGTTGTCTTGTTCTGACTGTGGTACAATGTCACACTATGCAAGTCCAATTCCTGGTAGGCAGATCTGCATCATAAAATCCTTTCTTACAAATGGCAATTTCATTAAGGTCAGAGAGGTAAAGTCTGAAAAGTTCACAGACCTGGAATGGCATACTTATTCCCCAACAGTTTATTCAATTATTGGTGGGAAATACACATAAATTATTCCCTAAACAGCAAAGGCCTTCCAGAAGGCCTTAGACACAGTGTCCCACACAATTCTGGTGGGCAAGCTGAGGGACTGCAGCACTGATGAATGCACAGTCACAAAGGTGGCAAACTGGCTCCAGCGGAGCACCCGGGGGTGGTGGTGGATGGGTCGATGCCGACCTGGGAGGGTGAGGGCAGCGGAGTCCCCCAGGGCTTGGTCCTTGGGCTGGTGCTGTTCAACATCTTCATCAGCGACCTGGACAAGGGTGTGGAGAGCACCCAGTTCAAGTTCGCTGATGACACCAAGCTGTGGGGTAAAGTGAATACACCAGCAGGCAGGGACCGCATCCAGGCAGACCTGGATAGGTTGGAGAAGTGGGCGGATCTAAACAGGATGCGGTTCAACAAGGACAAGCGCAGGGTGCTGCACCTGGGGAGAGGGAACCAGCATTATGGTTATAGGTTAGGGGCTGACCCTCTCAGCAGCACAGGGGCAGAGAGGGATCTTAGAGTCATGATTGACTCCAGGATGAATATGAGTCGCCAATGCGACAAAACAATAGGCAGAGCCAACCGCACCCTGTCATGCATCAGCAGGGGCATCACTAACAGGTCCAGAGAGGTCTTGCTCCCCGTCTATGCGGCACTGGTCAGGCGGCAGCTGGAGTACTGTGTCCAGTTCTGGGCGCCGCACTTCAAGAGGGACGTGGGGAATTTGGAGAGGGTCCAGAGGAGGCCACTCGTATGGTTGAGGGCCTCTGGGGCCAGCCCTATGAGGAGAGGCTGAGGGACCTGAATCTCTTCAGTCTCCGCAAGAGGAAACTGAGGGGGGAATCTTGTGGCTGCCTACAACCTTATCGGGGCAACCTGAACACAGGAACAATGGCCACAAGCTGAGGGAAGATAGGTTTAGGTTAGATATTAGGAAGAACTACTTCACTGTAAGGATGGCCAGAGCCTGGAACAGGCTTCCCAGAGAGGTGGTGCTCTCACCTTCCCTGGAGATCTTCAAGCGGAGACTGGACAGGCACCTGGCTGAGGTCTTATGACCCCTGCCACCCCAGTGCTCCTTCCTGCCCATGGCAGGGGGTCGGACTAGATGATCTGTCTAGGTCCCTTCCCACTCATTGATTCTATGAAATACTATTTTGCCATCCATAGAGATGAGTGAATAATGAAATGATGATTCATAACTAGTTTATTTGATGAAACAAATGCCAACATTTGTCATTCACAGCGGATTATTTAACCAGCCCTACACCAGAGGTCCAGATGTAATGGTTCTAAGCCAAAACAGATGCAAAGTAGTAGAATGGTATAGTGAATTCTGTTCTATTCCTAGCCTAGTTGACAGCCTAGTTTCCAGGAGTTTCAATCTGGCATCCTCCACAGGTACAAAAATTCACTTTAAATATGCACATGATAACAGAATTGGTGCTAGGTAAGCAAACCCAGCTCCACTGCTGCTAATGTGCCAAAGAATTTGTTTCTCAAAGAATCATTAGTTTCAGGGCAAAGAGGTGTAACTGCTTGGGGATCATTCTCCTAGCATGGGAAGAACCTCCAACCCACAAAAAATCTCTGTCAAGTCCATAAGGCTCCAAGAAGCCCTCACTGAAATCTGAGAGGGCTCTCCCCAGGGTCAAGAGTCCACCTAAAGAGCTTGTTGCAAGATCAGGGCATGTATCTGTCCTGATATTGTGTGTTATTGATCAACATTGTCAAACGAATCTGCACAGCTTGGGAACTTAAGTCCACTGAAGGTAATTGAAATTTAGAACCAAATTTTTAAGGTATTTCAGTGTCTAGACTCTTAGGCCTTTTTAGTCCTTCAGACATTTTTGCAAATTCTACCCTGGAAACAATTCATTCTTCCCTAAAAAGAGACACTACATAAATTCCTTTTCTCCTTTCCAAGCCTCAGCTTTCACACCACCAAAAGTATTCTGAAGAGAATAAACTATGACTTTTTTTTTTAATCTCATAGAAGCCAAAAATAACAAAAGTGATTTTGTTTAATGTGTTTTTTTTTAAATCCATTCCTAGGCTAAGATATTTGAAGCCACCTTCCAATGCACAGCACATTTTTACTGCCAAATTACTGTTATCCTATAATCCCTGAAGATACTGAAGGCTTTTATAATGGAAACACAGACTTAACTACAAAGAAATAATATCCTAATAGTCAAGCATATTAGATGCATTTTTTGGTTGATGTTGTATGGTAAAGTAGTTATAATTCCTGCTTTTCCTGACACTGGAGATCCCTCAACGTCAAAAAACTTACCTCAAAAAATGAAACAAACACCTCCCCTAACAGGTGGTTTCCACAAGTAGAACCACCTGATCTGGGAGACAAGCCAAAGCTTTTTTACACTAAATCAACCTTTATTAAACAGGACTCCTTGCTTTTAACAGCAAAAACTCCTGTCATAGAAAAGCATTTTGCCAATCCATTTCCCTACTTATAATGATGTAAGAATGCAAAAATGGGGGTGGGGGAGGGAATAAAAGCAGCCTGCTCAGGGTGATTAGATAAGCTGAACACAGAGCATATGCACTGCAGGCCAATTTAATCAGCATTTGAAAAATTAATTGAGCAATAAACTTGCACAACTATCTCTGTATTGAAAAAAATGACCTACGCAAGACAAAAGCAATTTGCTTATTGCATCTTGTATGCTAAAATCCTGACTCTTTACAAGTGGAAAATTGGCCTTTTTCTTTTAAAAGCTACAGCTCTGTTCACCTATGACCTAAACCTGTACCAATGAAAATGTGCATTTGGCCACTGGCTCTAATGGGACCTGGACCAGTGCCATAACACTTTGTGTCTTGCAATTTACTCTGAGTTCTCTGTGACTGCTCAGGTCCAGCTGCAGAATCAGGGTCTTTCTAAACACTTAAGTCCACCCAGTGGGCCTGATATTCCATCACCCTGTGTCTTAGGCAGCCCTGCCACACCACTGCTAAGCAAATCATAATGAAAGAATTTTAAGCCCACTGCTCTCCCTTTGCACTCATGTGTAAAGAGCTACATGAGATATATGGCACCAGTTAACATTTTGGGCTGGAGTGTTCAAAGATCATTAAAAAAAAAATAAATTTGCCAACACCCACCAAATTTCACAGGGATTTACATGCCAAATTCCTTGACATTCCTTCGAAAGCCTCAGCTTTATATATTCTGGCTATCACATTCATATGTACAAGCTTTCAGAAAGTAATGGATCCCTTCATGTATTATAAGTGTATTGGTCCTACATGGGAAAATTATTGTTTTGGCTCACAGAAGGAAAGCCCACATGATTAAGGACCATGTACATGTAGGTTGGTATATAAATAATAATTATTATTATTATGACAAGTTGAAATATATATGGAGTCTTTTCTTTGGATTAGTAGATAAACGTTTTGAAAGGAGTTGAAAAATCAAAAATATTTTGCCTTAGACCAATAAGTACTCAAGGAAAAATAGTTCCTGCAAAGTTAATCATAAAACAAAAAATAACCCAAGCAAACAAAAACACACTGGAAACCAGAGGGAAAAAATTCTGCTGATCATCCAGGCTGTACAACATCACAGTAATTTTGACCCCCACACATTATTGTATCATATTAAAAAGTCGTAATTTGCCAACAGTTCTCAAACAGTAATATCTGAAATCATGTAATTATTTCCTATATTGGGCACTGGGGAAAATTAGGGGCCCATTTATCCCAGCAAGAAATGTAAAAAACAGCCATAATGTTGCAGAAACCATTATAGATCATTGGAAGAAATATACAAAACTAGCCGCCTAGTCTCAAAAGTAATATTCTGGAGGGGGTGGTATATGTTAACCATATACTAGCAATTTCATCTGTACCACAATTCCATCACCTATTCCAGCACATAAATCACTCTCATAAGATAACATCCCCAGAAAAACAGATGAACAGATGGATTTAAGTAAACTATGAGCAGTTAATTTGCAATTTTGCAGTCTCCAAAGGATTCTGGGAACATTCTCTCCTGTGTTTGGTCTGCAGTAATTTAAATTTACTAACGTACAAAGATCAATGGAATGCAAGGGCAGCAGCAATCCTGTGCAGTTTATTTCACATTAGTCTATCTAATTCAATGGGACTACCTGAGTAACTAAAGGAAGTAAGGTTTAGCCTGCAATATACTGGAATGGCACAACAGCAAGTGGGAATAAGCTGTTTGCCTTGCCATGATCCATAGCTCTAACATCAGTAGTGATTAACAGGGGAGGTGACAAAGGCACTGGTTCTGAGCACTGACTTAGGGAGCACAAAAATAGCAGTCACCACTGCTGCCACTGTCCAGGGTGCAGAACTGCCTGGTTATGTCTTTATAGCCCCTGACATACAGTTAGAGTGCAATAAATATATTCAGCCAATTTATGACACTGTAGTGGCAAACAAGCCACAAAGTTATTCTCCAAAAAAAGTGGAGCATTTGTGGCTCATTTGTATGGTGCCATAAATCAAACATACATCACCTCTATGCCCATGATGTCAATCAGTTGACAGTCAGCGTCAGCATGGAAATGGGGGTCTGTCCCAGTCCCAACGCTGAAAATCAGCTGCTGGGAGGGCAGGTTGCAAGGTTCCCTGATGTGGGGAGCCAAGGAGCTACGGCCACTAGGAACCTGGCAACTCCTGAGCCCAACAGGCTTTCCCAGGGAAGCTGCTGGGCAAGTCATTTAAAAACACTGGTCTTTGGGGAGCTGGACTGAACCCACACATTTTAGGTGTCCCAGGGCATAGGGATCCTGGGATAAGGGAGAGGATCTCCAAGCCTCAGGTTCCTGATGCCCTGGAACGTCTAAAAAACGTGTGCGCCACCGGGGTCTCCTGGCTTGTCAGACTTGGCACTAACAACTCCAGATCTGGAACTCATCCAGGGCTGTGTCTGGGCTGGTCTGACAATGAGCTATTGTGACACCCAGCCCCAACAACTCTGATCTGGGACCTGCTAGGTCTGGGTCTAAAACAGAGCTACCCTCAACCCAATGTGCAGGATTAGGCTGAAGGTAGGTCAGCAGTGGCGTAACTAGGATCAGAGGAATTTTATGACACATGGTACAATGTTTGGGATAGGGCATAAAATTCTGCTGCTCCCAATTATGCCATTGTTTGAATATCTGCCAAGGGCTTGTCTAACAAAAAATCAGGTTTGCCTACGGATACAAATGAAAGGGTTGGGTAGTAAGGTTAGTGATGAAGGAATAGTGCAAACTGGAATATGTTCCTCATCTCTTTCTGCTTCACCTTATTGAATTCACAGCTCTGGTTAAATGTCATGTTTCCATAAACTAAGAAATACAACTTATCTACAGCCTTCTGGATTCACTCGTACAGTATGTTCTGTGCTTGGCTAAGCAAATTTTGATTTTTTTATTGCCACGAGTATCTTTATTAAGTTAATCTTGTTATTTCAGTTAAGGTTGCCTCCGCATTTGCATTCTACAATTACATTGTTCTAGTGCACATTCTTGAACAGACTGCACTCAGACAAGCTATTAAACATCTTAATTTGGGGGGGGTTGTACCTAATGAATCAAAAGGACACAATCCTCAGCAAAAAGACAAGAAACAAAAATCACAATCTAAATGATACCAGAATTCTCAGCTTCTCAACAGAAATCTATAAGTAAAACAAGTATAACGAGATAGCATCTAGGGAGACCTCTACTGGTCAGGCCACAGTTGGAGTACTGCGTCCAGTTCCGGGCGCCGCACTTCAAGAGAGATGTGGACAACATGGAGAGGGTCCAGAGGAGGGCCACTCGCATGATCAGGGAACAGCAGGGCAGGCCCTATGAGGAGAGGCTATGGGACATGAACCTGTTCAGCCTTCACAAGAGAAGGCTGAAGGGGGATCTAGTGGCCTGTTATAAACTAGTCAGGGGGGGACCAGCAGGCATTGGGGAAGTCCCTGTTCCTCCGAGCACTGCCAGGAGTGACCAGGAATAACGGTCACAAGCTGGCAGAGGGTAGATTTAGGCTAGATATCAGGAGGCACTACTTCACGGTCAGGGCGGCTAGGATCTGGAACCTACTTTCAAGAGAAGTGGTGCAGGCTCCTACCCTGGGGGTCTTTAAGAGGAGGCTAGATGAACACCTTGTTGGGGTCATTTGACCCCAGCACTCTTTCCTGCCACGGCAGGGGGTCGGACTAGATGATCTACTCAGGTCCCTTCCGACCCTAGAAACTATGAAACTAAGTCCAGGTCCCATTGCTTTAGGTGGTGTACTAACATTTAATATATGGCCCAGGGGTGTGTGAAGCGAGCAGTATTTGATTCAGATTCAGATTCGGCTCATTTTGGGGAACAGTGATTCAATCTGCTGATTTGGATCACTGTCCCGATTCAATTTGGCCAAATCTGAAGATTCGATTCTGATTCAGAGAATCAGCAATCCAGCCATTGACACAGTTGTATATGTTTTTTCTACATACCTCGAGGTACCAGGTGTGGCTCATGAACACTGAGATGCTCAGGCAGATGGAGTGTCCAGTGAGAGTGTGAAATACTTCCAGCCCACTTCTGGGTCCGTTGCCGAGCAAGTGGGGAAACCCCCTGCACCTCCCTAGCTTAGTTTTCAGCTGCAGGGGGACCCCAGGTGCTCCCCCAGACCCAGGAGGCACCAGTCGCCGAGCCGGGGGGGTGGGGGTGGAATCCCCTGCATGCTCCGCGGTAAACTCAGAAGCAGACCCTAAGTACTTCACACTCCCGTGGGACGATCCATCTGCCCCAGCATCTCAGCATTCACGAGTCGTGCCTGGTACCTCGAGATACATAGAAAACACATATAAAGCTGTGTCTATGGCCAAATCGTTGAATCACTCTGAATCTCTCCAAATCGATTCAAAGGCTTCGGATTCAATTGGGAGAGATTAAAGGGTCTCCTGATCAGATTCTGATTTGGAGATTCAGCCGCCAAATCAGGCTGAATCTCCTCCGAATTGAATCAGTGACCGAAGCTTCACACAGCCCTATGCCATCTCTGCTCTTGTAACAGAATGACAAGGAACAATAAACTGTAAACACGGGGACTAGTAGTAGTTGTCGTGGAGGCAGGAACCTTGAAAAAAAGATATCCATCTAACACAGCCAAGCATCTTGGTAGATCATATAAAGTAAAAGCAGGTGAATCAGTACTGATTAGTAGAACTAACCAGCAGTTTACCACAAAGTTCTCTCCTGCTTGTTGGAAAGCTACAGGTATGTTTAGATGTAATGAGTACATGCTCTTCTCTGGTATATGTCTGCTGATGGCAGTAGAGTCCTATTAAGGAAGATTTTGACACAACCATGCTCCCTCTACATCTTTGGAAAGGTAAAAACCTCATAAAGCAAATTTCTTAAAAAGAATGACATCCACCAGAAAACTACATATCTTAAACTTTAGTCTTTCACCCTTTTCATTATAATGCAATTAAATATGCAGTTAAACAGCTAAAGACCTGCAATTTCAATGCTTTGAAAAGTTTGGATGCAGAATACCTGAACATGCTCGTAAAACCAACTATCAGCATGCATAAGTTTGCTAGAATATGTGGCATGAAGATGATACAGGAAATACTATTTCTGCCTTTATCCACAGGGCTCCTCATGTGGTACTTGCATTCTTAGAGAATAGCTAGAGTGCTTGTTCTTTTTCTTGAGAACAGATGCAAAGTATTTATAAGAACCAGGAACACCTACTTTCTGTTCTTCTCCACCCACATGGATTTGGCAGCGTTTCAGACATTTTGTAATTTTGTAACATTTTGAAAAACACATACTACAATGCTATAGGGCTTTTGAGAAAGTCAAAATAATAAAATGACACTCAGTTTAGGGACTGCTTCTGTCTCTTTTGCATGCTCCACCTTTACAGCATAGAAAGACTCAGGTTGATTTCCTGGGAAAGGCAAGCCTCATTTCAACAATTCAATAAAACCACTCACGTGCACTTACATATATTAATAAATCAGGACTTTAGTGTGGAATAATATGTCTATCTTAATGCTTTTTACAGAAAAGTAGAAAAACAGTAGACGTGCAATGATAGAGATTTTTGAGGCCAATACTGATGGCAGACTTTTAAGGAGCCATATTGGCCAGTACTGATCAGATTCCAATATGCAGCCAGGCAGCATGGAGACCAATGTCAGGCTGGTAAGTCTGGTGCAGGGGAAGGGGTGGGGGCAGGGAAGGGGTTTGGGGGTGCAGATTGAGGCCCTGTGGTGAGGGAGGGAGTGGAGCTGGGGCAGGCGCTGCCCAGCCAAGGTGGGGTGGGGCATGGGACAGAGCCACAAGCGGCTTATTCGGGGGATGGGGGGACAACTCCTCACTCCTGCAGGTACCACCAGAGAAGGCATGAGGGAAGGGTGGAGGGAGGGAAAGGGTGTCAGAGGGAGGGAATGGGCAGGGGACAGAGTGGGGCAGGGACCAGAACACATCAGAGCAGCAGCCCTATGGAATGCCATTGCCTTCAGCAGAAGCAGAAGCAGAAGCTGCTCGTCTGTTAATCTAAAGAGTTGGGATGCCATATCTGAAGAAGAAGAGGTGAAGTTGAGAATATTACTCCTCTGCATCAACATATACCAACAGACCTACATGGCCGGCATCCTAAGATGAAGCTCAGGTACTAGAAGCAATATAGCCATGGCAGTGAAATGACCCACCTGGGCTAATTACCCCTGTTGGAAAAGGAAGCTAGAGATAGAAGAGATAGAGTGAAGTTAACATAGCTATATGGTACCTGTACTGACCCATTCAAAGCAAGCTGAGCTATCTCTGCACAGAACTACATTGTCCTATGTAGCCATACCTTTACTTCCACAGAAGAACAAAAAGGCAATGGAATGTCACTCCTTTAAGAACAGATAAAGCACATTTCTTCCTCCTGATATTCTCACAATAACAAATTCATTAAAAAAACCACCCTACCAAACCGTGGAAGGATGGGAAACAGCAGAAATCCTTGTCACTATGTTAGAAGATACTCTTTGTTTTGGCTGTTGATTCTAAAGCTTGTAAAGAAGTCAAGGTTATTGTTGCAACAACTTCACAAATGCATATAAAGTGTATTCTTTAATTATCTGTATATTAGAATTTTTCACTGTATTCAGTAAATAATTCATATGTTCTTCCTTAAACACTCAAATATTATCTTCACAATAATATTTTTCCTGTTAACCAGAATCCCAAAAACCACAATCAAAACCATTGGTACAGACTCATTAAAGTTCTTCCTACAGATGTCAAATGAAGTGAATGTAACATACAAAAGGAACTACAGAAGTCGTCCACCAACATCTATGCAAAATGGTGCTGATAATAGTGGGTCAGTTATATTTAATGGAAAAATTCTCAAGCTGATGACTTTGTGCACCCAGGAAATGCTTTCAGCCCCATGCTGCAGTCATTTGTTCTGGGTAAAAGGGTCCTACTACAACATCTGTAAAACTTACTTGAGCACATTGTCCCATTGTACTCAGTGGGACTATATACACGCAGAAATTTATGACCTTGAAAACCTGGAAAACGTTTATCAAACTTTCTGCACTATGACTGAAAAGGAGTGAAAATGCAAACCATAGTGGACCGCAAGCTAATAAAATCAAAGGTGTGATATTGCTGCAAAAAAAAAAATGCCGATAGCATACTGGGTTGTAACAACAAGAGCGTAACTTACAAATCAAGGAAAGTGATTCTTCCACTCTCTTCAGCAATGGTGAAGCCTCACCTGGAGTACTCCATCCAGTTTTGCATAGACGAATTAACATGTGGGCCAGTGGGGCATGGGCCCAGGGTCCCCTGCCAATCACAGGCCGTGCTTGTGGCTTGCTCCTCATCAGCAGGGAAATGAAAGCCACAGTTTTAAACATGACACAGTTTTTGTCTCCCTACTTATCAGCAGCAACCAGTGGGGGCCCCAGGGCCCCTCAGACAATCAGCAGTGGGGATACAAAAACGGCACCAAATTTAAAACTGTGGCTTTCACTTCCCTGCTGTTGAGTGGTGAGCCAAGTTAGACATCTGTTTAGCTGGACAGTATTTCTTAACTCAATTTAAAACCAGTGAACAGTAGGGTTCTTCTCCCTGCTTAGCACAAAATCAACTGCTAATACTACTACCATTTTGACTAAAAAACATGTGTTACTTTAAAATATGTTTAGATCATAGGTTTAGACCACTACCGAGATCACCAATGTCTATAGCAGACCAGGACCCAGCCCCTTAACTTTTGCCTTTATTCAACACACATACATATACTAATTCTTACTAATAGCAGCTATAAACTTGCTGGTCTCAACTTGGTTCTATCATGGACATTTGCTTTCCACATCATAGAAGCACCATGTTATTTGATGGTAGAGTCTGCTTACAAGAGAAAAGCAGGAGAAGAGTAGCAGGAAGTCTGTATTTTAGGCCTGAAGTGGTAGACTGCTGGCTATTCTGCTCCTGCTTTTCTCTTGTAAGCAGACTCAACCATCAAATTACATGGTGCTTCTATGATGTAGACCAACATGGCTACAACCTACACTCCCGTGGTAGACTGCCAACACTCATACAAACTGAGCACCACACCACAGAAGGGTGTATATTCTCTGTACTGCTTCAAACCTTACCATAAATTAAGGCCCCTGGAAGACATTATGGAATGATTGGGATCTAAAGAATTTTATGCCCCATCCCAAAAATTACATGTCCTACTGCAGTACATGTGCATGGCAAGATACACAATTTCTGAAAGAAAGCATAACATTCCTCAAATCCCAAATGTGCCACTGCTGGAGCCAAACTAAGCTGGGGTTGTCCTATTTCAGTAGTCTCCAACCTTTTTAAGTAGGAGATCACCTTTGGCATTTAAAAGCAACCCAAGACCTACCATGTGCCACCCCCGCAGCAGGTAAGCCTGTGTGTGGTGGTGGGGGAGGAGGGCAGATCAAGGCAGAAGGAGAAAAAAATATTTGGGGGCACGCCTCTCCAGCAGGTAAGTCTCACTCAGCCAGGGGCCTACTCAACTTACCCCTGAGCCACTGTCCCTCACCATGGGGCCTCATTCTAGCCCCCGTCCCTTCCCTCCCCCACAGACTGACCTGCTTGTCTAAGGCACATGCGTGCATGCACATGGGCACTCAGCCCCCAACCCCAGCCTCAGATTGACTTTAAGAGGCTCCAAGGTCTACCGCAAGACATTCCAAGATCTACTGCTGGATCGAGATCCACTGGTTGGTAACCACTGTCCTATTGCCAGCATCAGTCCAGGACAGCCCCAGACCCCATTCAAGGTCCAGCTAAATGTCAGCATCAGCCTGGCACAGCTACGTGCCTGGTTTGAAACCTGTGGTTGTTCCGGTCCTTATGCCAATAACTGTTGGCTTCAGCTCAGGACAGCCCCAGGCCCAGATCAAGACTGAGGGCTTCCTGGAGTCCCATGATGACAATCAACTGATTTCTGGCATCTGGATGAGGGCAGCCTCAGATCTGGGACATGTTTAATTTAAAATGCCATACAAACCAATCACAAAAATGGAACATATTTGTGGCTGCTCTGCCATTTTATTGTGCTACAAATTAGCTGAACATATGGCAATTTAGGATGTGATTAACACATTAATCATGACATAAATGTAACAAAATGAACTAGACTTACCACAGCTCTAGTATAGTTTGTGCTGTACAGGTAACAGGACTTTCCTAAAAAAACCAGTAGAACCCTTGGTTCAGAAATGAGGGCAACTAAGAAATCACAAAAAATGATCTTTTTCTGCAAGCTTTCAGGCTCATCATCAGATCCAGGGAAAATTAAAGATGGTAAAAAGTCACCATAGGTAAAAAATAACCTTCGTTTTTGCACAAAGGAAGATGAAGATGGTAGTCTGTTTCTCTGGGTCCATGAGAGTGTCTTCATGAGTTGCTCTTCATTGTGCAGATCAGGCAGGATTCCTTACCTGGTAATGGCAGATGGCAGACAGGCACGAATGTGCAGAAGTCGTTTTAGTTGTTCAGCAATGAAGCTTAAATCCCAAATCAGCTAAAATTTGGCATCTTCAATGTTTCAGGGATGTATTTGGTAGCCATGTTAGTCTGAGACAAAAAAAAAGCCAAACTCTAGAACACTTGGTTCAGAGGTGATACCTTTTATATCTTCAGAGTTTTGCATTTCTTTTTGTCTCAGACCCATATGGCTACCAAATACATCCCTAAGAAAACTATCATATTTTCCCTCTTTTCTTTCGCTTTCATCTAACTCCTAACTTCATTAAGGGCTTTTTCCAAAGTCTGCTTAAGTCAACTGAAAGACTCTCTCTCATAGCAATAGGATTTGTAGCCCTGACTCAGCAAGGGACTTAAGCATGTGAGCAGCCCTACTTAAGTCTTTACTGAGCTGAGCTGTAAGAAGCCCTCCATTTTGATTAACAAAGCCTTATAACAGAATCCATACTAGCATCTTCAGTGTACTTTATGCCAATTCATTCCTGCTGCAGTAACTCTTTAAATCCATAGGCACAAGTCATCAGCAGCTTTTAATTTAGTAGCTGCAGGACTGGTGGGGAAAAATACAGAATTAGTGCTCTGTTACCTCCTTGTCACAGCTTACCTCAGTTACAGAGCACTCTTATAGCATTCAGTTGCAACTCCTCCCCTTCCCAGTGTATTATTCAATTATTTCCATGCTGATAAAAATATACTTCCAAAAAAATGAGGCTGGCTGCACTAGACAGTGTCTGAAAGGAAGTGCCCTAATTATTCCGCTCGGGGAAATTTGCATTTTAATTCCAGCTCCAAGACAGCTGGGCTCCTCTTTGAAACACAGAATTAATCCTTAAGGTACACTCCCTCTGCCTTTCTTTCAAGCAGCTCACTGAGTGCTGTGGGGTTCTGAACTGGTAGAAGAAACCATCGAGGTAGAACAAAAGGACATTCTGGTTTTTCTAGGCAACAAACTACTAACGTAAAAAAAGTTTACATAAGGCAGTAGGTTTCAGGGACTTAGAAAAAAAATTCCTCCCACGAGTGAAATATGAAATACCAGATACATTTCTAGATTCACTGAAATCATAAAGAGGAAAGACGTATTATGTAATCTGATCCATTCTATCAAGGCAGGATTGTTCCATATTTATACCACTGCCCTAGCAATGGAATATGATGTTGCTAAGAAAGCAAAGACTTTTCTTTTAACAGGTCTGCAGCATAAAAAAGATTTTTGTTGCAACCAATAGCTTAGCTACAATACAAAACCCATTAGCACAGGTTCAAAAATTGCAATGAGACTTAAAACGTATGCACATCATGTTTGGATTAATACTTAACATTTCACAATCAGAAGAATGATTCAGATATATTTTAAACAATTAAAGCTTCCTTTAATTTTACAAATTCTATGCTTTCATGATGCTGCAGACAGTATAAAAATCAAGACTGAATTTAGTCATAGATTCCACATTCAGTTACTCCAAAACCAACTGCAATATATTTACTGCAGTTGCGGGCATAGGTGACATGCAGGGAGGGCATGAGACTGCCTGTTGCTGATGCTGCCGCCGGCGTCTGCAGGCAGGTTGCCACTCACCACGGTCCCCCCTCACCGCCGACACTGCCGCGGCTGCCTGTGGGCGGTCCTTGCTCACTGCTGCCACAACCCTACTACTGACGCTACCACCACCGCCTGCGGGCAGTCCCAGCCTCAAGAGACATGAGTCACTCATGGTTGCGGATGTAAAATATAATGACAGGTTAGCATACTGAGCTTTGAATTATTGAGAGGGGTGTTCTTAGATTGTGCTTATTGACAGTTTAAAGCAAAATACAGATGAAGGATATGCTGTACATAGAAAGAAAGATCAATGGATATAAACAATACAGGGCAGTCTAGCAACAATAGCAAAATTATTCTTTTACAGGACAGTCTTAGTTTCATAGTTTCTAGGGTCGGAAGGGACCTGAGTAGATCTTCTAGTCCGACCCCCTGCCGTGGCAGGAAAGATTACTGGGGTCAAACGACCCCAGAAAGATGTTCATCTAACCTCCTCTTAAAGACCCCCCAGGGTAGGAGCCAGCACCACTTCTTTTGGAAGTTGGTTCCAGATCCTAGCTGCCCTGACCGTGAAGTAGCGCCTCCTGATATCCAGCCTAAATCTTCCCTCTACCAGCTTGTGACCGTTATTCCTGGTCACTCCTGGCAGTGCTCAGGGGAACAGGGACTTCCCCAGTGCCTGCTGATCCCCCCTGACTAGTTTGTAACAGGCCACTAGATCCTCCCTCAGCCTTCTCTTGTGAAGGCTGAGCAGGTTCAGGTCCCGTAGCCTCTCCTCATAGGGCCTGCCCTGCTGCCCTCTGATCATATGAGCAGCCCTCCTCTGGACCCTCTCCATGTTGTCCACATCCCTCTTGAAGTGCGGCGCCCAGAACTAGACACAGTACTCCAGCTGTGGCCTGACCAGTGCCGCATAGAGGGGGAGGGTCACCTCCTTGGACCTGCTCGAGACGCATCTGTGGATGCATGACAAGGTACGGTTGGCCTTCCTAACTGCCTCTCCACACTGCCGGCCCATGTTCATCTTGGAGTCAATGATGACTCCAAGATCCTTTTCTGCCCCTGTACTGACAAGAAGGGAGTTCCCCAACCTGTAGGTATGGTGCTGGTTGTTCCTTCCCAGGTGCATCTCTTTACACTTGTCAGTGTTGAATTCCATCCTATTCTCATCCGCCCACCCTTGTAACCTGTCTAGATCCGATTGTAGCCTATTGCTCCCTTCTAGCGTGCCCACATCCCCCCATATCTTAGTGCCATCAGCAAATTTGAACAGGGTGCTTTTTACCCCCTCGTCCAAGTCACTGATGAAGATGTTGAACAGTGCGGGCCCGAGGACCGAGCCCTGGGGGACCCCACTGCCCACGTCCCTCTAAGTTGAAAATGACCCGTCCACCACCACTCTCTGGGTGCGGCCCTCCAGCCAGTTGGTGACCCAATTGACTGTGTAGGTGTCAACACCACAGTCCCCCAGTTTCTTAATGAGAACAGTCTTGCTCCTGACCCCAATGGAGTTAGTAGGAACTAGGGTCAGGCCCTTTATAAGATCTACCGCCTTTTAATTTTCAGCAATAATGAAGTATAAAGAGTAGAGTGAAAGAGTGAAGAGAAATCGTGAGACTGGTAGAAACAGATGGATGTGACAATAGATACTGCTACAATACAGACACTCATTATCAGTCAGCTATTCAAATAACAAATGGCTTCAACTCTATTACTTCAAACTATCTGCTTAGCTAATGTACATTTTTTTAAATTTTGCTAATAGTGAAATAAAAGTAATGTAATAATCTGTTCCCATTTCCTCAAGATGCTCCAAACTATTTCAAGAGGACAAACCCTGTCAGAAACAGCCACAGGATTACCATGATTTGTTTTTTAACCCAATGAAACATCTAAAGGCTGGAGTGTCCCTTTCATGCATTGCCTGGATAGGCCTTCAATGCAACACCCTTCAGCATTAAGAACAGCACCAATATTTTACCTTGTACACACTTTGTGTCACCCTTTAGACTCTCAGTCTCTTAGGGGGGGTACATTCACTTTAGGATATGCAGAGGAAGCAGTGCCTACACAACATTAAGTGTGGGTTATAAAAATGTATGGTGCAGTAGGTGGAGGAGGCGAAAGCATACTGGGTCAGCCCCTCACCCATACAAATACCAGGCACAAAATTGTGCTGCCTTAGGTAGATTGTGAGCCCGTTACTGTCATTGTGTGAGCGGTCACTCCCCTGAACAGGCCCACTGATTCACATCGGTGAGTGACTCAACAGAAATGTAAGGGGGAAAGAAACGGGGGGAAAGAGACTCATTCTAGCCTATAGAGTCAGCAGATCTCAACTATCCAAAGATTTATCATCCAAGGGATCTCAGCTGCACGAAAGCTCATGCTATACATCTCCGATTCAGTCTATAAGGTGCAAATCCAAGCTGCCTTCATTAATCATTTAAAACCATCCTAAGCTAATCCTTTAGGGTCACGAATATGCTAAGCGGAAGACAAATAAGAGTAAAATATATTAAACTTATGTAAAACCCAATATAAAATGGATGGGCCTACCCCAGAAGCAGTCTAATTCCAGAATGATTATCCACAGCACAAATAAATATTGAGAGAAAAGCACATAATGCTAGTCACCCGGGGGGGTGGGGGGCGCATTGGTTCCACGTTATTGCCATTGCTAGCAACTTACTTGTGTCCAGCCCACCTGCTGCTATCTTGAGCTGCTTTGTGTATCTAACTGAAGTGCACAAGGTCTTTTGTTGTATGCACAGAAAATACAGTGCTAGGCTAGCATAATAAACATCTTCAAGCCCCAGCATCTGAAGCAGCTCTAAAGCAGAATCCAGCTCAAACCGCTCACTTGGTCCTTTGTCCTCTAAAAATAACCTTGCTTTAATTGCAACTGGCTACAATTTTCTAATTCTTTATGACCCCAAACCTCTAAACCTATTACCCAGAGACAGCTACAGCAATCCTTAATGATGGTGTGGGTAAGATACAGCATGCTTGTGGCCATCTGGTTGCCAGGTGCTTTCTGGCTTAGTTTTTCCTCACCCCACATCCCTCCCACTTCCATCATTCTAAAGGAGGCAATTTCCACATCAGGATACTGTGTTAAAGCTACAGCTAGCCTCCTTTTTCAAAGGTCAGCAAGTAATCTGCTATGCAGAGCAGTTCAAGACTTACAATGGAGAGTGTCAAAGTGATTTTTGTTGTAATACTTATCTCTGAAGAATCACTTCCCAGTAATCCCACCAAAGCAAGCCTTTCTATTTATTTTTGTTTGCTTATAGGACAGGAGATCAGGGGCGTGAATACTTAAATCTAACCTTATGCTACATCCTTCAGTCACAGTTTACAGTGATTGAAATGATAACAGGGTAATTTATATATTATAGTTGATTAAAAAAATATAATGAGTTGGGTCATCAGCTGGTGTAAAGCGAAGACTTAAATGGAGCTACACCTGATTTCCCAAGCTGAGAAACTGATCCACTGTTTGTTTCCTAAAGATGCTGTCAACTTGCTTGCGTTTCTTTCCTCGAGGAAGGTAACATTTAACACACAGGAGTCCCTCATTGCTGTACCTATGCTTAGACTACTAACCAGTGTTCTCTGGTGTGCTATACAGCTGCCCTGCTTTTATAACCCACACCAGCTGCTCAGCAAGGGAGCAGTTCATCAGTCCAAAGGGAGATCTGAGGAGAGAGTATCATAGGATTATCATTCTGTGGAGAGAGAGGTTAATTAATTATTTAGGGGTAATAATGTGATTTAATGATGAACTTATTTACATAGGGTTTTTCAGAAAGTTGTGTTTTAAATTTAAAATTAGTGACTATAACCTGAAAAGCATTGGGGGGGAAAAAAACCAGAGGCTTAAATGCAACATGATTTAAATTAGCCTCAACCTACAGCATTTGGAAGTCAGCATTATAATTTAAAAAACCTCTCTTTTGTAGGGGTTTTCAAGTTCAAACATAAAATAGATCCAAGTGGAAATAAGCACAATATTCCTGAGAAACATTAAGAAGTGACCTAAGGCTTGGGACCTTTATACTTGTGGCTCCACTTGCTTGCTAGTTTGATTATTTGCACATGGTAAAGTTTATTTTAAATAAAGTTTCTTCTTGGAATTACTCCTGTTGAAAACCTTAAACATACTTCAAAGATCTGTTCAACTTTTTAGCAACAACATACATGGGGCATGGCTTATTTACTAACTTAGGAGAAGAGTGGCTCACTGCAAGTCATGTCCTGTCTGCAGCTAAATGCACTAGAGCAGAGGGGTCAAAATCACCTGGCACCACTGGCCAGATGACAGTTGCTGGGTGGGTCTGCAGATAGAATCAGGATCACACACCAGAACCAGCATGCAGGGCCCCATGCAGCATGTGTGGCCGGTCCAGGCCCACACGCAGCCAGCAGCATCTGCTGCCCTGGTTCCAGGGTTTGCACTGCATGTGGTATGCCGGCTGGACCCAGCATGGAAAGCACTGCACACAGCATAGAGTCCAGTGGGGTGCCATATGCTGCACCCACCTCCTGCCAGTACCCAGTGCCACATGCAGAGTGAGCCCTGTAGCGAGGCCAGTATGTGGTGCACATGGGACTGGACTGGCCACACACTGCGCACAGCACTAGGGGCTAACCCAGGCCATGCATTACTTGCAGCAGCCTGCTGAACCAACTCTGCATACTAGCCCTGGCATGGTCCAATCCAGTCTAGCCTGAAGCCAGCATGCAGCATGAGCTCCAGATCAACCAGCCCCCTGTGCTGTATGCAGGGCCCTTGGCACAGAGTCTAACTCGTGCACCAGACTGGGAAGGTGTGGACAGAGATGATCCTGCCTCAAGCAGGGGTTGGATTAGATGACCTATGGAGGTCCCTTCCAGTCCTACTTTCTATGACTATCTGGCACATATGGTTGGTCCAGGACCCACAGGCCAGATCATGGGGCTTCACAGGCTGTAGCCAGCCTGCAGAGCATATATTTGACACCCTGCATTACAGCAAAGCAGTATGCACATACAATTGGAAAGACAACTGTGGTAGATGAAAACCCAAAAGAGATGAAGTTTATCTTGTGATTGGTTTAAAGAAAGGGAGACAGATGCTCCTTTATCTCAAGCAGTGCCTAGGAATCCTGGAGATGCAAATTCTACTCCCACTGTTGAGTCAACTCTGAAAATAAATATACCAGTTGATGATCAAACATACATGCTCACAGCCAGTTTTCAGATGAAAAGATATTCTGTGGGTAAGACCTCCTCTACTGCCTTTCAATTGTATGCAGAGCATACCTGCCCCTTGGAGGAAACTTGACTCTTCCCCAGAGCCAGAAAACTGAGAAAGCCACTGAGTTTGCTGGAGTAGATATAGGAACAGACTCTGTTTAAATTTGTAAATCTCAAAAGAAAGCATAGATAAGTAACTATATGCCATGTGCTTTGGTTTGTTATCTGTCAAGTACCAGGAGGGAAAGGATGACTGTGTGGAAGATTCTCTTGCCTTTTCCAGGAGTCTGACAAATCATTTATTATATCACACAGTAGAGTAGGCAACATGGCTCTTGCTGATTTTGTAATAACCTATAACGTAGAAGAAATTTCACTCTCTCTGTAATGGGAGGCTCTATTTTACCTCTCATTCTATGAAAACACAGAGAGACATTAGAAACAAAATTATACAACCTTGAAAGAGGGCATTATTCTTGCTTAACTACAGAAACTTTAGAGCTGTAACTCACCAGAGAATGGTAATAAACTCTTTAGCATTCAGGTAGGTTTGCTACAATTGTACTTCTGTTAAACATGTAGTTAAGCGTATGAAGGTTGTAAAAACATTGGGAAGTCACTGGCAAACCTCAAAAGGAATAAATTCTTTGCTTAATTCCAAGTATAATACACTTGTACTGAAAATCCAAACTCAATCAAACAGTGATGGATTCCAATTCCAGAAGTCTACCGCTAATGCCCTCTAAGTCTCACTGGAAGTGCAGCAAAAAGGCTCATCATTCCCACCCTCTAAACTTGCTCATAAGTCCATTCCATAATTCCTCATAATGGAATTTTCCCTGCCATGGCCTGGTTTCACCACAGGCTGGCTCTATCCTCTGGCCAAGATTCTTGACACTAAAAATCCTTGCTCAGTCTTAACCCTCAAATTTCTCACTTCCCTTCTTCACTGGTTTGCATAGAACTTACTCCAGCTCAGAGATGGAATTAACATCCCAAATGCAGCACACCAACCACATCTATTATCAGGGCAGTGATCTTGACTGGGTTAAAACCAATCTTCTGTTCTTCCTTCCTATGCCTTATCTCCCCTCTAAGCAGCCAGGATCACAGAATATATGTAGAACTTGTAATCTAAAACTCTCCTGGCTGGCTAGGATTCAGTAGGAGCTGCAAAAGGGTATCATTCTTGGAAAGTGCAAGGTAGGTTATTGTTTTTGTTGGCCAACTGTCTGAATTCACCCATAAATTCAGAGAAAGTACACAAAGCCCTGAAATGAAACACAGCCACATCAAAACCAATCAATGGTCCATCCGTCTGGTGTCTGTGGGCAATGTCAGATGCTTCACTCAGAAGAACAGCACATACCCCTTTGACCCTTAATGCAAATTCTGCAGTAATACATCATAAGAGAACAATTCTCCCTGCCCCAGCTGGTGATCACAATGTGCCCTTAAGCCTGAGGGCCTCTGCAAGGTTAGCACTGGTTACTGAAATTGAGGCTGTTGTTCTTATAAAGTAATCCCATCCTGCAGTAATCTTCTTTTAAAACTTAACATGCAATTTGACCCCATGGGGAGAACTGTTCCCCACCCCCCAGCCCAGATGGTTTCCCTTTTTATTAGTCTAAATCATTATAAAGCTAATTGGACAACTCCTACATCAAAACAATGATCCTGAAACTGAGATCCCCATCTGACTGATTTTGTGAACAAGCACAGGATGATAAAATACTACTGAATAAAGTGGCTGTCTGAGGCAAAACAAGTTAACTGGGGACGCATCACGTAACAGATAGAAACTTAACACTGGTCAACTACATTCATTATTTTCAACTTCTTAAAAAGCAATCACTAATAATCACAAGCTCCTGATTTCAAACCCATATATATACACTACTGAGCCCCAGGGCTAGGTACATGGATAGAAAAGGAATTTAAATTAAAAAAGTATAACTCACCTCAGCACCTCTGAAACCAGTAACTATGGAAAACTGGTGGTAACAAAGATTCTGATGACTACCTACTGAGTATGGAATCAGGGTTAGCCCAAAGAAACACATATGTATTTAAAAAACCAAAAACACAACAACAACAGCACATGGACTCAATGGCAGGAAAAACATGGAAACTGTATTTCTTCTCCAAAAATACTGTACCTTTTGTACCAATAACCCAAATATAAAAAGGAAGAGAAATTTAGCTTTAAGGCTCCTTATTGATCTATCATGAAATTGTTCTTCATAATTAATAGCAGAAACTGGCATTGCTGTTTCTACTGCCTGGGGTCAAATCACATCCTCAGAATACATTTTATAAAATACAGGCCAAATGAGCCTGCAGATCCAGGGAAAGGCATGAAAACAAGGTTTAACAGCAGTGTCCAACCTCTAAAAATGACAAGTACGCAATAGATTTATTTTTTCAGGAGTTTTTATGGGGAGTAATTAGAAAAATATAGTAACATTTGGCTCTTTCCAGCACCTTTCATCTTTATTTCTCGATGGGTTTTATAGCCAAACAATATTACAGGAAAAAGGAGCGAGGCATGAAGAGAAGATGAGACATCATGGGCTCCTATATACATGTAGAGAGCCTGCTCCGACACACTGGAAATCCAGCGCGTCAGAGCAGACTCGAGCTATCAAGTCTGCTGGACCACAGAATTGATGTGCTCCAGCAGCCTTCCACATCACGTGTATCAAGGTACCTGCGCTAAATAATGGCAGCGAGGTGCTTTGAAACAAAACACTTTCAATGAGCTTTAGTTCAAAGTGCCCTGCCACTTTTTTCAGCATGGGGACGCTGATACACATGACATGCAGGAGCTTTTAATTAGCATGGATTGCTAATTAAAGCACCCAGCGCCATGTCCTGGAGCACGTGTAAAAATGCCCCATGTGCCCATGGTCGTGCAGCAGGCCAGAGCCAGGGCTGGGAATGGAATCCAACTCTCTCAAGTTCCAGTCCAGCGCTCCACAGACGAGGCCAGTGGTTCACAACCTTATTGACTGAAGGCATATCAGGCACTGGACACCCCTCATCAGATTTCAGGCACCCCTCAGAAAATGCAAGTTCTTAGTTTTCACTTTCTTTCTGACTACAGAAAATAGAGCAATTATTCTGGTGCTAAGAAATCAGGATGATTACAACAGATGAAAATTGGTACTACCAATTTCTATTTGAAATCTCTGGGTTTATCTTGTGAATCATGTTTTTACACCTAACGTTGTGTGGCACTATACAGTGCTTTCAAAAAGATCTCAAGGCACTCCAGGGTGCCACAGCACCTGGGCTGAGTCACTAAGCGCTACTGCCTCCAATCCAGCGTTCTATGTACCAGGACACATCATGAGTCAAGAGTGGAACGAGGAATTAACTGCTCTGTATCATGTCAGCCCCTGTCAAACTCATGGAGATTATACCACAAGAATACTCTACGTTGGGCATGTAGCATACCTCAGTCCCACAGTCAAGGCTGCTCTGGCTTCCATAGCATGTGAACTAACACTAACTGGGCCAGAAGGATGATTCTGCTGCTAGCCCACTTCAGATGTACCTCCACTACCCATCCACGTGTATCAGGCCTTGTTCCCTTCTTATTTCAGACTTATATGAGTGCAACTTCATTGATATTAGCACTCCACTTTCATAGCACTGGTTGTGAGAGGAGGAATGGACCCATGCAGTTTTGCTGCTTCTGTAAGAACAACTCAATACTCCCTGCTAACCACAGTGGCCTTCTGTAAACATAACCCAGGCTCCCTCTATGGTTACCGTAAGTTCACACCCTTTCTCAACCCAAAAAAAGACAATTCCATAAAAAACTTTCAAGTTTCACTCCATATCTGCAACTTTTAAAATAGGGGCATGAACTAGCATCTGCATTATTCCAAGGGGACTTGGCAATTTGAGAATTTGGTCTCATAATTTGCAGCTTTCACCGCAGCTGAAGACACCATTATTTTTGATCAGTACTTCAGAGTCTTGGGAAGGATGAGATATTTGAGGAAAGTGTAGACTAGCCATGGCAGTGCTAGCAACCAGTTTTGGTGAGACATCCATTTCAACCCCTGTATTTGGACAGTTTGTTATCCAAAAAACAGTTACATTCCAATTGTAGATAAAGGCAAGTCTAGTTAATGTAAGATTTTCCACTGACTTCCACAGGCTTTAGTTGTGGCCATTTCTTTCAGAAGATACGTTGTTTGACCACATGCTCATAGTTTTCATACCCTGAAGCAGATAAAGGGACCTTCATAGAGACTGCACTTCATTTTCAAGCAAGAAATGGAAAGCACTATCACTACCATTTCCTGCTATCTTAGGTTGAACATTTGATGTTATGACAATAAATAACTACTCACCTGAAAGAAAATCCGATTTTGAGTAAGTGTGGAAGGTGCAAGACAATGGCTTACATAGAAGGATTTACTGACCGTCTAACTTGGCCAGTTGCTATGCAAAAATAAGTGCACATAATGAGGCAGACTCTCAGTGGGTTTAAATCATTGCCAGGTCATTGGAATCAATTTACACCCACTGTGAATCCCAAAATTCCACACAGAAACACAAGACTGTCCAAGCAACGGATAAGTCAATACCAAGCATGCAATACAGTACATGTGTGCATTTCCAATGTCCAAGTTATTCACAAGTACTGGTTAACTGAACTCTTGTGAAGTTTTACCAATTACCATTTATCACAGGTGGGGATGTTGGGGCAGAGAAGTTAACTGATCTGCCCAAAGACAAAAAAATTAAAAAAAGATGTCAGTACCAAAACCTGGATTAGAATAGAAATAATTCCAGCCTGCTGAAATTCCTAGAGATTATATATGAATTACTACATTTTATTACTGGTATGTGGTATGCTTCCAAAGGCACTTCCCAACAAATCACAATTTTTTCTTTTAAAAAGATTTTTAAAAATACTATTAAATCACGTTCTAATTATTGACAGCATGGTAAACAACACTATTAATGTACAATTTTAAGCATTTATCGAAATGACTATTATAAGTACCATCCATAAATCACCACTGCTAATTTTGGCAAAGTATATGGAACATATAATTACAGATATTAATTCGTCATATTACAAAAACATCTTTTATTCTAACTCAAAGGCAAAAATTTATAATATCACTTTATCAGATAGAACTGGGTATTCTGAAATGCATGCATTCAATATTTTGGGAAGCCTTGTTGGGGAAAAAACAACAGACTCTCTATAGCCCAGAAAGCTTAGCTCTGCAGAACACCATTCAATGAAAGCTCTTTATTTACTACACTACCATTTGGCTCTTCAGAATTGAATGTTATTAATTTTTGCATGCTTAGATTTTTTTTTTTTTTTTTTGGAACTGCTCTCTTAGGGATTTCAGCCAACTTTCCCTTTGAAAAGTATGTATTTTTTGATCATCCTGAACAAACAAATCTATGGTTTCTTTCCTCTTAACTTATGAATTTCTCCCTCACTATCCTGAGGACAATTTTCTTCAAAGGATATTAATTAATATTCCTGGAGAAAGAGAGAGATTAGAGTAAACTGAATACACAATAACCAATTTTGTACTCTTGAAAGTGATTCTTGGTGCATTCATCAATGGTCCAGATCATCCATTTGCTCATGAAAAAGACTGTATGCGCTTGATTCTCCTCTCATATACACACATCATTGTAAATCAGAAAAAGCTACAGTGATGTTAATGCTTAGTGTTAATGCAAGCAAGGATCAGATCCTCCACGTGAAGATCTCCCTTCAATCATGTAAAAGCCAGTGGCTGCATCGCTTTATTTTGTTCTTTTCATATCAAGAGGAATGTTCTTCCTGTTTTTTACTACATTCTTCATACCGCTGCAAAAGACACATACCTACCGACACACATTTTTCTGTGGTATTCCCATCACGTGCCTATTGAGTTGAGATTGTGGGAGGCTGCAGAAGACTGGGAGGCCTCATGCTCTTCACAAAGATAGTTCTGGTCTCTGATGAGTCCTTCATACTCTGTGGCTTTGGGGAACTGAACCTCTTGCCCATTCCAATGGGGGGCAAATCCTGCATCCTTTCCCCTCTGCTAGCAATTTACTGCAACTCACCTTTTGGCCAATCTCATAGGGTTTTTTTTTTCTGCAGGAGAATGTGACCCAGTGCTAAATATACAATGAAGTAAAAGCTAGGCTTGTCTTGAATATATTCTACAGCATGCCTGAAGGCAAGTATGCAAATGCTTAACTCTTGGAGAATACAGATATTCTGCAAATGTGAGTGCTCAGTTCCCACACTGACACAGCAACAAGAAAAAGCAGCCTAGGCCAGTGGTTCTCAACCTTTGATACCTTATGTACTGTTGCTGATTGATGCGGCAAAAGTGAAACCGGAAGTCCCACCGTGGCACTTCCAGTTTCACTGCCATGAGCCGAGTCCCACTTTTTCTGGGGCAAAGCAGCCTGTGTGGGGCCTTCCTCCCTATCCCCTGGCACACTGACATTGGGGAGTAAAAGCCCCGGTGCACCAGACACAGTGGGAGGGGTAGCAACTGGAACTTCCAGCCGGAGGAAGCAAAGACCAAAATGCAGCACCTGCATACCCCCTGTCCGAGTCTCGCATATCTCCAGGGGTATGCGTACCACGGGCTGAGAAACACTGAACTCTAGACCACCTGTAAAATGTATGCCAAACCCCAGTGCAAACTTCATTAGGTATAAGTGGAAGAAAAAAGACACAAGATACAATGTGAATGTTTACCTGGCTGAAGCTACTATTGTTCCATCATAGTTATTAGCTCATTTTATAGAGGTGTGACCATGCTGCAGTGATACATATTATTGTGGACCCTGTCCATTTGACCTGCCCACATGACAGCAGCTATTAAACAGCTGGGCTTAGGGCAGTGGTAGGCAAAATGTGGCCTGTGAGTGTGACTTCTGGTCACAAGATAGCAACCAGGGGGGCTGGGCACCTGTCAAGATGCCCTTGATGACTCACCAAAACTTCGTATGTGGCCCTCCAGTCAAAATAATTGCCCACCCTAGCTTAGGGCTTACAGAGGTTGTAACTGTGATGCTGTCTCTCTTCGGCAGATCTGTCTTCCACTGGGAGCCTGTGGGCAGGTTCATGTCAGCGATGTGACTTGGAGTACAGACTCGATGATCTATTGAGGTCCCTTCTGACCCTAACATCTATGAATCTATGAATCATAAACACAGCTATTAGAAGCTAGCCGAACTCTTTCAGGGTTAAGGTGGCCACTGGTCCTGTTTTATACCAGACCGTCCTGTTTTTAAACCCTGTGTCTCCTGTCCATTTCTAAATGAGGAACAGACTGCAAAGAGACCTGTTTTTTTATTCACTGGTGGAAATACACGTCAATCATTTGTCCTTGTGACATTTGTCCCCTTTTATTGGCTGTGCCTAGAGGTAGGGTGGTGCACAGCCAGAAGAAGCAAGGTTCCAACCCAACCAGAGAGGGAGGGACAGAGGTGGGCTTTTTGTGGTGGCTCTGCCCCTTGCTCCTGATTGGCAAAGGGGTCCAACTGTCCCGCCCCTTGCTGCTGATTGTGCAAGGAGGCAACAGCACTGCCCTTCACTGCTGATTAGCTGAGGAGGTAGGTGATCCCACCCCTCACCAAGAGGGTGTCCTGTATTCTGGGGATGTGTCAGTGGCCACCCTAGTCACAGTTTCGGTATTTTCCTGGCTGTGCCTGTTGGCCACGAAGACAGACTGATGGGTGGATACTGCTAGAGAGTAGTAGCCCAAGAATGATACTGTATCTAGCACAGAACAGATCTCACTAGCAAAAATTGCTTTAGACATAGAAAAGAGGCCCAAATCAAAGTTTAGCTCTTGATCTTATATCTCCCTAAAATCAAGGTATTTGGGTTCAATTCATACGGGAAAGGAAGCGAGCCTCAAATTCACAACGGACTGAAACTTCCCAGGGTTTGAGAGTCTATAGATCTGGGGGTTTTGTTTGGCACCTGTTCTAGTACAAAACAGTTCTCAAATGCCGAGCGGTGGCGTATCATCTCATTTAGTCAGTTACTTCAAATTGGAGCCTGGTGTCATTTGTGTGGTCTATAACAGGGCTTGGCAACCCACAGTAAGCATGCCAGAGCATGACACATGAAGACATTTTGCTTGGCACGTATGCCTCGGGGCAGAGGGCAGGGGGAGCCACGAGAGGCCTGATCCTTGCCGTGGCAGCACAGCCCCAGCTCCTTGCCCATTGTCCACTCCAAGGAGCACATGCACCTGCCGTCGGTAATGAGTCAGGCTAGAGCTCCGTGGACCCCAATGCAGCTGCTTGCAGCCTCCCCACCACCAGCTGTGGGCAGCAGGGGCCTGCCTAGAGCCTGGGCCAGCTGTGGTAGACAGCCAGGAGACTGTAAGAAACTGCACCAGGCTTTGTGGAGCCCCAGCTGGGCTTACCATCAGCAGCAGGTGCACGCACACCTCAGAGCAGATGGCAGGGAAGGGGCTGGGGATGACTGTTACAACAAAGACCAGACCCCTCACAGCTCCCTCACCATCCACCCCTAGCATGCCAACATCTTACAAGTCAAGGTTGCAGGTGTTTTTAGCACTCTGCCTAAGAACGTTGCTGACCCCTGGTTTACAATAACGTGCATTATATGCAACTTCTGCAGAGAATAAAGTAGAGAGCCAGGCCCAGTTCATCATGAATTCATTTTGATTCTTTCCTGCACAGCTAAACTTGGTGAATGAATTGCACAGGAAGTCAGTCAGCTTGTGGACAAATGCTTGCATCTAATTCAAGCAAAACTGTGGCTTCTGGGTCAGAAGCCACGTGTGGAGAGCCTCTTTTAAGAGATTCACAGGAACTTCTACTGTAAATCTCAGTACCAAATTTCTTCTAAGGCTGGGATTTCCAGAAGCCTCTAGCATTAGCACAACTATCCTACTAATATTTCATAGGCTTCAGTTCTATGGGAGCACAGTTATGCCAACACAGTTTTAAATTCCCAGACTAAAATCTCCATTTTTCACACATCCTGCACAATGTCAGTCAGAAATCTGCCTACAATTGCACCACAAAGAAATGGGCCAGTTCCCCATCTCCAAGTTTCATGAATAAGGGAGATATGCCCCAAAACAGAACGTACTTCTCTTGAGGACTGAACCAGACATCAGCTGCAATCATTTACTGCAGAAAATGAATAGCAACTGTAGGGTTTATTTAATCAATAGCTCTTATAATGAAATGTAACTGAGTTGGCCGACATGACTAGATTTTTGAAAGATTTTTTTAAATGCTGTTAATTCAGGTATAATAGTCACACAAAATGAAGTTATTAAGTTTTCAGATGGATAATTTAAATAAAAATGTCTGCCCATATTATTCTGAGTATAAGAGGCGTGCGGAGTATTATAAAAGTATTTTAAATCTTTACACAAACAGAAATGGAAACACTGAAATATTCTCCCTTTGCAGAGAGAACAACAATTATCCCAATCAAAACACCAGGTTTTTGTAGACTAAGTACACTGAAAGCTAGCTACCATGTTCTGTTACCATTACTGTTAGTATAGCTGAACCTCTGAGATTTCTCCTAGCTGTTTTAAGGGGGTTTGGCAAGCTACTCTTCCCTGATCTTAAGAGCACTCAACCTCCACTGGCTTCAAGGAGATGGAAAGGTACTAGGATTACTTTAAATCAAATCCTAAATGCAGGACTGACAAATACTGCTTGTTTTACTCACATGAGTAGACTCCAGTGGGCAAACTTGTAAAAGCAGCAGAAACAGGACTTGACACAGGAGCTGAGTTCTATCTACAAACTCACCACATATACATTTACAGGTATAAACTAACAGCATTACTGAAGTGGAAAACAGCCTGTATTTTCGATAAATCTAAAGCAGATATTCAACAGATTCCCAGTTGGTGGAAATCAGTAAAGCCCCACTAAAGCTAATGGGGTTATACTGTTCTAAACTAGCTGAATATCTGGCCCCACTCTATGCATTTTGAAAGTTTGACAGCATTTGCTTTAAAAACAGACATAGTGCCTACTACAGCCCAGAAACATTCTACTTGTAATGAATCAAAAACCATAGTTAAAAAGAAAAGCTGCATTTTGTAATGAAGATCAGCACCAATGTGTCTTGCACAGCACAACACGCCTCACTAAACAGAAACGAAGCAGTTTGCTAAACCTGATAAATGTTTTTTGCATAATTGAGGTTACCTGGACCTCACCTTACAATGCATTCTTGTAAATGGGTGTATAAACAAATAAGCAATGCATTCAATACATGCATAGGTACTGTAGCTTCCTGACCTGTTATCATTTTGAATTGTTAAAAATACTTTTATTCCCCCCCCAAAACAAACAAAAGATGATAGATTGGCTTCATTGTGAGGATCTCTGTGGGGAAAAATGTTAAAGAAGTGTAAAACCTATATAGGGCAACAATATTAGCTCGTCTTGCCTCCTTAACAAAGCATCAAACAATTAGTGTTTAAGAAAAATGGGTTAATAAAGATCTCAAATCTTCTTAACAGCTAGTACAGTGAACCCATGTGGCAAGAACAATCCAAATGAACACCATGGCTACATTAGTCCTTTCTTACGCTATCTAAAAAGCAATTACAAATGTCACATTGCATCTCATTCTAAAACATTGTCCTACAGTTTCATAGCATAACCTGTGATTAAATCTACCCTCCCCCCCGCAACACCCTACCCTCCCCCCCCCCCAACACCCAGAAAAGCTTTTTTTCCTCTGCTGAAGCAGATGGCTTGGGAAACCGCCCCTTTTCACAACACAACCATTCTAAATCTGCTCCAGCCTATGGAAATCAAACACATGCTGGTTTTTGTTAGCATCTCAGTGCACTACAGATCTGCTGCACAGAAGCATCCATGTATCCTCTGCACAAAGTAAGACATTAAAAAAACCCAACTGATCTTGACCATATCCTTCAAGGTGCTCTTAAGTTAGAGTAGTGCCTTCAGCTCCCACTAACTTCCATGGGAGTTACGGCTGCTCAGCATCCAAGAACAGTCCCTAGCTTCTCAGGATTTTCTAGTACCTGTCAAGATTGAGCCCCTTGAGTGCTGCACCCTAAAACAGCAATCCTTTCATATTCAGCAAACCACTTAAGAACATGCTTAATTTTAAGCATGCTTCACTTTAAGCACATATTTAACAGGAATTAAGCAAGTGCTTAAATGCCAGACTGAACTGGGATCCTAGTCACACAGGTCAAATCCTACACAGATAAGCACATGCATAATTGTATTCAGTTGAAAAACCTTACTAGCTTTAGTGAAGCATACCAGCAAAGTTACTCATACGCTTTAATTATCTGCAGCAGGTGACAAAAGTGATTAACACATCTTGCTATGATTCTGGGGGTGTGAACTGAAGCCCTGCACTAGACTTGCATTAAAAGCCACCCCCCAGTTAACCCAGCCGTTAATGGGTGCCTGGTCTCTCAGGCTGGCCAGTCAAAAGCAACAGGAACTTATACTAGTCACTTGATTCCCTGCTGTATGTTTGACTAGGAAAATTGGTGTGCCTTAATCAACTAGCCGTAAAGAGCTGTTAGGTTCAGGCAGACCTTTGAGTTGAGTTGACTTATTTGTAGGATCTGGCCCCCACATATTAGTTTTTGTCTCAAATTTCTGCCTATTGCTCATTCATTTGCATTTAAAGACAAGGGTCCCTGGCTACTTGCTAACTATGGCCTTAAGACAACAATGAATCTCTTGCCAACAGAACCCTGCTGCCTCTTGATGAAACCCAAATGAAGGTAATAGGCATTTGTGCAGGTACTAGATCTACGTATTTGCTGCTGCTAGCAGGATCAGGACCTGCATGACCAACAGCAAAGAAAGACTCCCACTGATCTGGAAGGCTTTTGGATCAGGCTGCGTATTTATAAAACCTATGTACTAATGTCAGGGCATTCCTTTTTTAAAATCTGTTTCTAATTCACTCATTAATCTCATGAATACACAGCAAATCAGATTTCAGACTTATGGGACACTCCATGTCTGCACACATTTTTGTCAGTAGCTCTTGAGCTTTTACAGATTATAACACCACAAGTAGACTGCATTCTGAAATACATGGTCATGTAGTTCTCATGCGTTGCTTTCCTGGTGCTTGTGTTTCCTCTAAAGGAAAACAAACCTGTTTCTGACACTACATTTGAAATACTTCCCATAAAAGTGACTGGGGTGTATCACAGTTCCATGCACTTTCAATACAAATCAGTTTTAACTCCAGTGCATCTGATGCAGACCTCACCCATATCCATTTTTATACCTGTGTAAATTCAGGGATTTTCATGAAGTTACTCCTGATTACACCATCGGAAAGTAAGGGGGGAATCAGACCTGTTGGCTCCAGATCCATCTTAATTTGATTTGTGCCTAGATGTTGTTTTTATAGTGAATCTAGGTGCACTGTGTTTGGCAGACATTAATTCCTCCTCAGACCAAGGTGACATACTGAAAGAAAAAAGCATAGTTCCAAAAATCTCTTGCTGATAAGGTTATCCTTGACTGCAGAATGCAGCAGGAGCCAGGCACACTACCTAAGGAGCCTTTAAATCCTGTTATAACATCAGAATATATTAAGGAGTATTACCACACGCATACTGGCATAATATATCAGAGCCTTTAAAACCCAGAGTATCAATGAGATGAGTTTATGTAACGTTAATAAACTGTACTACAAGCCTAGTATAGCATGCTGCACATTAGCAGTAGATAAGTATGGTAAAATTCTTTATGAAAAAGCAACTACTTTATATGAGCACTAGCTCTCAGAATCATAGTTATTTTAATGGACACACCGAGGCAATCCACAACATGAACTCAGTGGGTTGCAAACTGCACAGACTATACATACCCTGTCCACCCTATCCCCGTGCATCAAGAGAAGATATTGGGCCAGTGACTTAAGCTAACACCATTCCATTGGTCACCTCATCTATCTTTCTAGGGCCCGTTCATATAAAGATGTATATGCTTAATTTATATGCACTGTAAACCGTCTCACTGAACCTTGCAGGGCTACTCAGCATATAAACCTGAGCACATATGTAAGTCTTAACAAGATTGTGGCTTCAACTTCTTGAGACAGGTACTGGCCTAATCTGGGTCTTGTAGAGAACTAAGCATAATTGCAGTGTTTCACAAACAGGTGATATAAACCATAATCATAAGGAAGGAATTCTGATGGTGTGCCAAGTTCTGTTTTAAATAATCCACTTTTAAAACAAACCCACTTAAACGCTTATCTAAAGATAAAAATGCTAGTTCCACTACAAACTTAGCTGGCTGTCTCGTGCTAGCTCAGTCATGCCATGCATATATGTTGCTAGTGCATATCCTATGCAGGAAGGATGCCCGCTCTCTTTTTGTTTGTGAAGTACCTCTCAGCGACCTACGGAGTAAGGACATTGCCAGTTTCACTAGGTACTGCTCCCTCAGCATATTTTTCTACCTTTCTCACAAGTGCTGAGATGCTGTGATCACGTCATCTCTTAGGGAGGGTGCAGAGAGCAGCTACAGAAAACAAATAAGTCCTACAGCCGAGTCTCCTCCTGGGAGCGCTGGCTCTGAGATCTGTAGTCTAGACATAACTACAAGTCTAAACCAGCACAGGTGCATGAAGCAGATTTTTTTTTTTTTTTACATAGAGAAAATAGAGGAACAAAAAGAAAAGGAAGAGAAAATAAATACACTCAATCTAGCATGAAAATTCCCTTCTGCAAACAAGGCCACATTTTCTGAAAGGTGAGCGGTGCAAGTGCTATACAGAAATGTCAAGTAAATGATTTCTTGAGAAAGGGGTAGAGGAAAATTCATTTACATGACCACAAAGATGTGACAGATTGTGAAACAGGATGAGAGAGAAAATAAATAACTCTAATGGAGAGCTAGGAGAAAATCTGAATGGGATGCATACATTTATGAACCTTGTATTTAAATATCCTCTACCATACAGAAAGAAATATGAAAAACTAAATAAAAAAAAAACCACCAGCTATGCAGAAGAAATCTTTATTTGAAGGATAAATGCAATGCAGATGAGATCTTTCCTGCTGGGGAGGAAGAGAAATTGTATTGGGATTTTAAATGCAGGGAAAGACCCTTACAACCACAGTCCCTGCCACCAACCCACACAACCCTCTTTCTCAAAGTCCTGTTTCATAAAGCACACCTTATTTCAAAGGGGAGGTCAGAATTAGGATCTCAAATATATACGCAACAAATTGAGTACAGCAGTCTTTATTTGGTAGATCATATTCAGCATAACATCAGGGCACCAGAGAACTGCAACTGATGAGGGCTTGTACCTGCCGCAGCTCAAATACGCCACATTTTGCATAATTCTCTCTGAAATAAAAAGGCTTTGTTCTCCACCGCCTCACTGCGGATGGAAGCCCTGTTTGCAGTCGTTTCCTTGCCACAGCTGGTCATCTCAGTATAGAGAATTTGTCTTGAATGAAAATGAAAGGTGCTGACAAGCCTCATAACCCCCTCACTTGAATCAGGCTCTTTGTCCCACTTCAGAGATTTTTTACAGGAGCTCAAGGGAACAAGGAGGAATGACAGTCTTTCAGGGGGTTTACATCTCTGACAGTCCAAAGATGCTCAAAATCCTAAAAGCAGCTGACAAAAGTAGCCTGTTCCTAGTAGGGATAAACCCAGATGGGACTTGAGAAGGGCTCTTCCTATTTCCCTCAAGACATTTCAGTGGCAAAGATGTGCACGGCAGACTGCCTGCTGACTGCAACCTTCCCACTGGGTTTGCCTTTTGACCAGGCTTAATTTTTCCTCTGACCAAAGGCTTCAAACCCACAGCGGTGAAATACCAGCCAGAACACCCTGGCGACTGCAGGCAGAGGGATCAGCCTGAACCCAATTTCCCCTCTTCCCCTCCCTGCTTTCTTGAAATTTCCATCCTTAAACAAAAGAAGCAGGTGGGGTGGGGCCCGAGGAGCAGCCAAGAAAGCCCCTTCCAGGGGGGATTTCAAATAAAGCTTTTGGCCTCAAGAGCGGCTGGCAACTCCCGCCAGGGCATTCTGGCCCACATTCTCGGGCTTTCTTGTCTGAGGATGATTATGATTTAGGTCTCTTTTATTGCTCCCGTCTTCTTGTCGTCGTCATCTTCTCCGCACACCCAGCAACCCGGCTGCTGGAAATGCAGGGAAATGACCGTGAAACCCGCGCCCCCCCCCCCACACAGACACACCACCACACACCTGTGGGTGCAATGTCACACACACGACTACACACACGGGTTCAGCATCACACACACGTGCACGCACAACCACACACACAGCTTCAGTGTCACGCACACAACCACACACACAACTTCAGTGTGACACACACACCCATGTGCAGGCAGTGCCACACACACAACCATACACAAGGCTTCGGTATCACACACACATTGAGTGCCACACACACACTCGTGAACACATACACACGTTGTGTCACACACACGTTCAGCGGCACAAACACACACGACTTGTGTCACACGCACACTGTCACACACACTCATGCACACACACATGCCCTCAATGTCCCACGCACACGGTCAGTATGCCACACAAACATGCGGCTCCAATGTCCCACACACAGGTTCAGCGTCACACACACACTCATGCACACACACGGCTTCAACGCCCCCCGCACACAGGTCGAGTGTCACACGCGCACACCCACGCACGGGCGGGCTGTCCCGAAGCCGGTGCGGTGTGGAGCCCCCCGCGCCCGATGCTGCGGATCCCCGCGGGCCGGGAGCGGGAGCGCGGGCGGCGAGCAGCGCTGCGGGGGACGGCGCCGGGGGCCCTTACCTGAGCGCGGAGGCAGCCGCCGGCCCCGGGACGGAGACGCTGCTGCGCAGACTGCTGCAGCCGCTGTGCAGCTCCCGCCGCCCGCAGCCTGGGCGCGCCCCCGAGACCCGCCCCCTTCCCTCCCTCCGCCGCCCGCCCCGCCCCGCCCCGCCCGCCGCTACCGCAGTGTCGCCGGCGCCGCCCGCGCGTGGGAGCCCTGCGGCCGCCGGCGAGCGTGTGCCGGGCGGCCGCGGCCCCTTCCCGCCGCCGGCTCTGCCCCTTCTGCCGCCCGCTCGCCCCGGGCCCGAGATCCGCTGGAGGCGCCGCACGTGCCCCGCCCGACGCAGCCCCGCGATTTCGGGCTCCCGGGTCTGCCCTGCTCCCCCTCCGCGCCGGGAAGAGCGGGCCTTGGCCCGGGGCACCTCGAGTCTAGGAAAAAGTGCTGTGGCCCCTCCTGGCCCCTTTCACCAATTTGCCCTTAGCTCTGTCAAGGTCACTTGTCCTCCCTGCCCAGAGAACCAGGCTGCCTAGGCACCCACCCATGGATTTGGGAGCGCAGGTGCAGGCACCAGGTTTCCAAGGCGGGGAGGGGGGGCTTACATCCTCCTTTCTGTACATCCCTGTCCCTAAAAAGCAAAACTGAACGTCATGAGACTTTGTGCTGCCTGAGCGTGTTACCACAGTGTGTGCTGCTGTCATTCTCTCTCTGAAGTACTCTCTCAAGGGCTCGCCCTAGCCCCTTCCTTGCATCCTTTCCGGGAAGAGCCAGGTACGGTGGGCATGATCATCATTAGTCATCCCAAGGACTGTGGAAATGAATGCTGGGAACTTGACATCATTTGGATGTTTTAAGGACAGAAATCTCAGCTTTGTGACAGCTGTCCTTTCCTCCAAGGAGAAGAATACTTTGGGGAGAGAAAAGCAAGGAATAAGCATGGTGAAAAACAGGAGTGCTGAGCACATAATGAACGTTTTTGTGCTATCCTACAGCTGGGCCAATGCAGACAGGTCTACTGGAGAATGATTTTCTGAGTTTTGGCTGGATGAAAGAAATAAAACGTGTAATGAACGCTGCCTCACCACCTTTCACTGAGGTAGGGAATGACAGATCTCAGCTTGGCCTTTTGGCTGAGATCTACCTAGCAGGGAGAGACAGTGATCACAAAGGTAGTTTTCCCAGGGTGAGTCCTGTCCTGTGCACTCCAGGCAGGCTGACTCTTGTGAGTTTCCTCAGAACAGGAAAACTGAGGAAAACTCAGAATGGGAAACTCAACTGATCAGTTTTGCGGTAATGGGGGACAACTTTCCCTCTGGTTTGCTCCTTGGCCTTTTGGTTAGGAGCAAGCAAGACTGGGGGGCATCTAAACCCCAAGGTCTCTGGGGGGTTGCATGAAGGATGTCTGCCATGGGTTTGGGAAGTATCTAAAGCCCCAGACTACTGGGTCTGGGACAGACGAAACTTGCTCAGTAGGTTCATGGCCCACAGCAGGCAGAGCCCCCCAGCAGCGTGTTGCTCCCGCTGAATGCCAGAAGCTGCACAGGGTGGCATGGAGCCCATCCAGCCTGACCCACTGGCATGCACCTTGAAACCAGACTGGACTGGCTGCTTGCCAGCATGTGGGGCTCCTGGCACTGCAGGTAGGAGCTGCATGCCATCAGGCTGGGTCAGGCCAGGTCCGTACCTCTATGTGGGGCTTCTAACACTCCAGCAGGGAGCTGCACATGGAGGCACAGAGTCTGCCTGGCCCAATGGCACACAGATCAGAAGCCACAGGGAGTCATGTGCCATCAGGCTGAGCTGGCTCCATGCCTTCATGTGTGGCTCTCCGCTGGAGTGCTGGAAGCCCCAGATGGAGGCATGGAGCTGTCCCAACCCAGCCTGATGGCGTGCAGCTCCCACCTGCATGCCAGGAGCCCCATGTGCTGGCATGAGCCAGCTTGGCCTAGTTTGAAGGCATGCACCAGCAGGCTGGGATGCATGGGCTCCATGCTGCCCTGTGCAGCTCCTGGGATTCAGCTGGAGCCACATGCCATTGTGGGGCTCTGCCTGCCATGGGCCATGAGCACCCCGAGGGCTTGCCTGCTGCTGCTGCTGCTGCTGCTGCTGGTGGCAGAGGCTGTATGCCATGGGGGGGGGCATCTGGTGCGGGTGACCACACCCACCTACAAACCCCATACCCACCTACACGCAGTCCCCCCACCCCACACCTGCAGGCTGGAGCTCCCTTCCCCACTCACCAGCTGTCCAGTTGCATGCCATCACCAGGAGCTCCACGGCAGTGGAAGCACAGAGCCTTTCCAGTTTGATGGCATGCAACCTCTGAAAGCCCAGCTCGCACTGGCTTGGTAATAACTGTTTTTGGAGGGGCCCATGGGCTGGATAGAGTGGCCTGGCAGGCTGAATCTGGCCCACATGCCATGTTTTGCCCACCCCTGGCTTAATCTCAACTTCAATTTCCCTACTGTAAAATGGATGTGATAATCCTTCCTTTCCTCCCTTTCAGGTTTATTTTGAGAAGTAACTACTTTATGTCAATTAAGTACTTTGAAGATACAAAGCTGTCCCATTGTCATGTATCTATTAATCAGTATAGATCCTTGGAATGATAATTATCCAAGTGTTTTGGATCAGGGTTACAGTCAGACCCCTAGTTTCTCCGCATTGGATATTCAGTAAAACCCTTTCTACAAATGCCTCTAGTATTCCATGTACAAATCAGTTGCCTGCCAAAGAAGGGACTGTACTGACAGGCTGAAGCATCAAGTTCATCTTAGGGTAGCTACTACACTACGTGGGGGGTGTGCTACAGGGACATGTCTTCTTATAAGGGATTATGGAGATATTTTTTCCTTCCAAGCTAGGGACAGAAGTTACACATAAACCAGTTTAAGTAATAAGAAACTGGTTTAAAACTGTAACAGAACAGAAGCTCAGTGCATATAAGCCAGTTTCAAATTGACTGAAACTGATTTAAGATAAACCTTGTTGAATGTAGTATCAGATTTAACTGATCTGAGTCAAACCAGTTTATGAAACTTCTATTCCAGACCCCCTTCCTGGTTCAAGTTAAATCACAGTCCCCCAGCATGCTTTCCAGTCCTGGGCTGGGCTGTCTGCTCCAGCAGAGAAGGGTTGGGGGACAAGGAGAAGGAAGAGGCAGGGACTGCCCCCACTAGGCAAACCCTGGCTGTGAGTCCGGGGCCAGGGAGGGGGGTTAAATTTCCCTTTCCCCCAAGTACAGGGCTGCCCTGCCCTGCTAAAAACTTAATGCTGACTACAAGTCCCAGAGGTACCTGGAAGCAGGAAGAGGAAGTGATGAGCAACCCTGAAAAGTCCTGCTGGTATGATTGTGGACGGCAAATCCCAGAGACCTCAGGGGTAGCAGGAAGAGGAAGTGAACATATAGCTCATGATGTGTACATGTCAAAGAGCCATGCTGTAGCACCTCCTGACTTCTGGTTTGAGCCACTGCAGGTATGTGGCTGCATTTCCTGAAGCAAAAGTGAACATGGGTCCAGTTGCTTCTCAGTTTAATCTCTGCAGTATAGACTAAGCTGCAAACATTCTCCTCAAAGTACTCTCTTTGAGGTGTAACGTGTCCTTGGGGAGGAGTGAAGGAACAGTCCTTGAGCATAGGACTGTAATTTGCCTTACCCCTTTACACATGAGCGACTGGTGCCACCTGACTCAGCGGGGGGCACTTGCCCCACCCCCCAGCAGCCAGTCAGGGACAGGGGGGTTTGCCCCATGGCTGATTGTTATGACCAGGTTGGGGGAGGGGGGAATTCCCCCCTTGGCTGGTTGTATACACCAAGCCAGAATTAGTATTCCCTCTAAACTGGCTCTAAGAGGGAATGCTGCCTGGAAGTGCCAGCAGCGCACCCAGAAGGGCCAGCAGCACTTCTCCTGGCACCCCCACTCTCCAGCCGGCACTCTAAGAGAGAGCACCAGCAATCCCACCTGCCCCCCCACCCGCCCACCACCTAAGCGGTGAACCCTGCTGTGAGGGGGTGTACCAGCGCTCTCAGAAGGTGCATGTGCATCCCCTACGCGTCTCCACTGCCTTTACAGGCTAGACAAAGTGGAAGGAATTATTTTTCTTCACTATTGCTATGCATTTACACAAGGGCTAAGAAGAATTTAGCCATTCATAAAGGGCTGTTTTGATCAAAGAAACTGCTGTAACTCACTTGAGTTGAAATGTACTCTTTTAAATACTACAGTTTGCCCGTCCATAGGAATAGCATTATCAATTAAATGTGTCCATGTGCAACAGAGTGTATTATTCCTAGAGGACAAGGGGGCAATATAAAGGAAAGATATTCAGACTACTGTATGTGCAATATGCATTTATCATGGAGAAATCAATACACTCAGCACAGATGCCATTTTCAGTCTCAGCCATGCCATTTTCAGTAACAGCATGCAGGCAGGAGGTGAATCTTGGCTGTTAGCAATTCAGTTACAGTTTCCATCCCTTTCTTTTTCATGTCCTTGCAACAAGGTATTTAGCAGAATTCATAGAATTGTTGGGATCAGACATGGGTACACCATGAGTGCTTCTGCTATGGCCTCAAATTTGCAACCTCTAAGCTGTCAACCATGCGCCTTAGTGTCCACGCCACACCACCCCAACCCCGACATTTCTCACTTAAAACAATCAACCCACCTTAAATATTGTATAGACTTAAACTACTTCTTAGCTGTATTATACCTCAAGTTCAGGAGACCTTCCTGCTGGAAGATTATTACAAACGGATATCTAGTTTTTATCCAGTATCAGTATGAATGACTTGAAAGTGATGAATGCCCCATTATTACTTGGGAAAGATTGTGTGGTTACTGAACATAATACCTAACACAAATGAAATGGTCAGTTAAGATACTGTATGCATTCAGACAGGAAACACTACTGACATTTTTTTTAGAGATGTTAAGTTGCCTGTATGAGGTCTTACTAGGAAAATTTGTTCAAAAAATCAAGACAATCTCTTACTGGCAGAAAGTAGGGTTGGATTTATCTGTAATAAAACCCAGTTTTTGAACTCACAGAAGATGAACGTCTAGAAAGTACTTGACACACTGGCTATTTTGGATCTCTGCAAGATCTGAGGACTCAAATACAACAAGGTTTTGCTGTACTTACAGAGTACAAATTATTTTGTTTATAACCTGTTTAGAAGTACAACTATTTCACATAGTGATTTGGAGATGCTTTTTTAAGGAGAACTTATCAGTAGTGTTTTTCTTTTGATATAGAGCTATAATAGGAAGCTACTGATAAATTAAGTCTTGCTATTTTTCTGTCAGTTCTTAGGGTTATTGGTTAGGGCCACACAGATACCTGGCATTAACATGGGGAAAAAAACATTTAAATTTCCTAAATAAGAAATATATAATTTAACATAAAATGTCAAAGTATTAGTAAAATGAATAGAGTAGTCTAGTAAAAAGCAGCTGCTAGTTTATTTGATTAGAAAAGTTGCAAAAACTAAAATAAATAAAGACATGTAAAATATTTTTGAGTTACCTTTCCCCTGTAACATTTTTTTTGCAATTTCTGTGCATGTGAAACAAATTGGAAAGTTTTTGCTACTTTAACCCTTGGGAAGCAGTTAGGTTAAGGTGACTGTGTAGTATCATTCAGATGATTCTAGTAAATATGCCTATAGTGGGAAATACATTCTAATATTCATCTGGTACACATCCAGGAACACCAAGGGAAATCTGAGTGGGGCAGAGCCCTAAATGGTCACATCTATTGAACAACAAAACATAAGCTTCCACTGAAAATATCACACAACAAACATTTATCACTCTCTTCAAATAGTGGTTATACACAGTTAAATTTTTTTCTGAACTAATTCAACAAGATCAAATCTTATAAGTACTTAATACAATAAGATGCCTCTCTCCAGGGTAATATTTTCTTATTAAAAATTATTTGAGGATGTGGGTAGCAGGGGAAAGCAGCTTTGACTAAGAGTCTCTTTCTCCCCTTCTTCCCAGAGCTTCTCTTGGCATAGCTGAATTATTTAAGGGAAACACAGGAAACATCCTAACCAAGTGAAGTCTTTACAGACCAAATTGTGCATCTGAACTGGTATTGGAAGTGACCTCAAAACTGAAGGAGTGTGCAGGGTGTTTTTTCCTGGTAAGGTGGAAGGTCACTATATGTCAAACAAGCTGGAATTTCTATATTGCCTCCACCTTCAGTATCAGGTACAGTAAGCGATAGTAGTCCACACTAGAAGAAATGTACACATCTAGACCTAAATCCTCACCTGAAAGGAAAGTTGATATTTTTTCTAGAAAGTAGAAGAGAAAGCGATTTCTTACCCCTGTCACTCAAAATGAGAGTAGGGCTTTGTGGTATATCCAGTAACACTCCCAGCCTTCAACCTACCTTGAAACATAGAGGGCATCAGCCCTTGATAGAAATATCAGTGTATTGCCTAGTTCCCCCAAATATTTCCCTCTTCCTTCCCATGTCATTCTGTCAGTGTCGTTTTCAGCTACTATTCCAGATGCTAATCTTTTTGTGGTATCTTCCTGATGATGGCAATTTTTCCATTTGCTAAAGAGAAAAAAATGCATGTCAGTAGTGCAGTGTTAGTGGCAATATAATCCATGACATCTTACAAGAGGTGTCATATAGCAATTTTTTAAAGGGCAAGATAGCACTGAGCCTATAGAACTCGGCATTCGGGAAGCATTGGGCACCGGAAGCTGTCAGCAATTAACATTCTAGTCTAATTCAGTAGGAATTGGAGCCACAGAATGCTGTGATCTTCTGGAAGGCTTGCTATATCAACATCGAGGAGAGGAAGAGTAAAATAAGCATTATGATTTAGTAATTAAATGTATTTGTCCCATCACATCTGTTGCTAAACAGAAGACTTGAAAATTGTTTGTTTGTTTTTTCCTGTGAGTCCAACATAGAAACTACTGTATAGTACAGCTGATGAGAAAATTAGAACAACTTGGAAATTTTTGTGAAATTTCAGTTTTCTTCTATCCCTCCTCCCCCGCAAATTTCCAAACATATATATTTTCCATGCCTCTTAATTTAAAGAGTTCAGAGTGGAAATAATTCTAGGATTTCTACACATGGCAGCTCTTTAGTTCAGCTTGTCGATGCATTTATAAGGCATATTATTAATGTGGAATTTTATAAGATCCTTTACTTTTCAATGCGTCCATATTATTAATTAAATATCTTCACAAATGTAAATATAACTTCATTTTTCAAGCCCAAAGGGAAAAGCTTATGGTTAAATTATTAGCTGAAAACTGATTATCCTAATCAGAATAACAACACAATCTGGTGCATTATATTTCTTGGTTTTGGACCATCCTCTCATATAAATAAAATGCTATTATTTGTTATGAAAAGGGAGACATCTGCAGGTAAAATGAGAAGCAAATTTACAGGATGCGTTTTTTTTCATGCACAATCTACTGCTGATGGCTGGTGACTAACTGCAGACTATTAATTCAGTGAGCTGACAGATTCATTCTCTTATATGGACTAGCCACTGACTAGACAGAAACAAAGACCACCATTGTTCCAGTTAGATTTTTTCCTTACCCTGAGTGTCTGAGAGCTGCCAGAATTCAAGCACCTTGCAAGACATTCTTCCTAAGGTCTGATCACTAGTAGTCAATCATGACAGAGCAAAGAACAGCAGTTGGAGAGGGTCAAGATTTCCAAAGCTGACTATAATGTCTACCTGCTAGCTGGCTGGTGCATACTTGTTCTAGCTGCGAAACAAATACCTGTACATGCAAGCACTCAGTTATAAATACCTACTTTGTACTGCTATATGTGTGTAATATATGTTAAGTGACTTCAGGGCGATGCATGATAGTGCCAGCAGTGTCTGCAGGAGCTCACTGCTCACAGCTGCCAGGCTCCCCCTGCCACCGGTGAAGCCATGCTCCACCAGCTGCCAAAGGCATGCATCGTTCAGGAGTGACTTTATCTGTCTTGCTGATGGTTCCTACAGGAAGATGGGGACCTACTGCAACTGCTGGTTTATACTTGGACCTGCTACTTGACATGGTAAGTTTGCAGTGTCTACATGCTTTTAGTGTGTTAGGTTCAAATCCTGATGATGTCCCCAGTTGGGAAGCATGTGCAGATGTGCCTTTTGTGAATAAACCTGAGTTAGGTCTGCCATGGGCCCTCCACTTCCAATCTACAAATATATAGGATAAACTGTAAACTCAAATCTTGCATTTTTAGGGTATACTATAGTCAATGACTGATGGAAACAGGTATATTTCAGATGGTTCTGACGTATACCTATACATGTTGTCTGAAGCAACTCCCTAGTGTTATCTGATTTTTCTGATTTTAAAAGCGTCTTTGGATGCTTGCGCAAACTGGTATGTTGCTATGGAAACAGTGGTGTCAGCATTCAGTCTGTTAGTAAACGGGCTGATCTATTTGTGTTCCTCCAAAATGAAAAGAAAGCTAAAAGGGGAAAAAAGTGAGAAAGAAAAAAATGTCTCACCTTTGCTATGGATTTTACAAAATGAAATCACAACTTACAGCAACATTAATCAACGTTAATATTTTCAGGAACGCTACTTGTAGAAATAAGACAATCAAGCAAAAGAAAATGGCTAGTACAGCTGTCAAACTCCTACAAAAAGCCCTACTGCATAGCTCTCGGCAAAGAATCCAAACATGATAAGATGTCAGTTACTTGGCTATGAAAAGCAATCAATAGGTTTAATTATTTCACCTCCCTAATGAACCAATTCATTTTCTGATACAGAAAATAAAAGAAACAAAGTCAAGAAGTATATGTGAAAATGAGGAATCAATATGTAGAACACTGTATACAAAAGTCTCCTTAATTTGCTTTTTAAAAGGTACATTGGGAGATAACAGGAGATACATACTATAAATCTCATACAGCACATAGTTAACAAGTTTTCTATAGGCACAACTCCATTGATAAGTGAGAGGCAAAACAGGTTGAGAAGTGACAGGCTAACAAACACTTAGGAAAGCAAATGAAGAAACTGGGCATCATTCCAGACTATTTTCAAACTCTTGTTTTTTTGTTGGTTTTAGAACAGTCTCCTAAATTATATATATAAGAGCCATGGGACTCTTCAGCCTGGAAAAGTGCAGGCTCAAGGGGGCCCTGGTGGCTGCTTATAAGTATCTAAGGGGTGTACATCAGGATCTGGGAGAATGTCTATTCAACAGAGCACCCCAAGGAAAAACAAGGACCAACAGTCATAAATTTCTCCAACACTGTTTTAGGCTGGACATAAGGAAAAAATTCTTTACTGTCTGAGCCCCCAAGACCTGGAATATACTCCCTCCAGAAGTGGTGCAGGTACCTACTCTGGACCCATTCAATAAATGTTTAGATGCTTATGTTGCTGGGATCCTTTGACCCCAGCTGACTTTCTGCCCCTGGGGCAGGGGGCTGGACTTGATGATCTTCGAGGTCCCTTCCAGCCCTAATGTCTATGAAATCTATGAAATATAGCATGTAGCTCTGTGAACACATTTCCTATACATTGATGCATTGATACATTATTGCAAAGTAATGCAAGTCTGTTCTGTTCAGCGGCAAAATTTTTTTATATCTCCTATATTCTTACAGAAAATCTAAGAGATTAATATTACAGTATGTTTAGCTGTGAGCTCTCTCTGCCCTCAACTGGAGGGGTTGAGGGAATGGAAATTTTCACAAAAAGAGCTTTTTTTCTGACTATTTATACAGGCATTTGAGTTAAATAGTTGTTGACAAAAAGAAACAATAACCCCAGGGTTGGAACTTCAGCTGCTGTAAAACAATGTCATTTATTTCATTGGATCTGTGCCAGTTTGCACCAACTGAGAATCTGGTCAAAATAAATTTTAAACGGCAGGTATAACATTATCACTTTTGCTCTCAATTAGTCTGGTTTTATTCGTGTTTTTCTTCCGTCGACTGCCATAGAGTCTTCCAGGCATCACAAAACACACGTTTATAATAAAAAAGCCATGACAAAAAAAAACTTAAAAATCAGGCTTCCTTCAGACATGCAAACAAAAAATATCACAAGCATATGTTTTGCTATTCTTTATTAGGTCCTCTGTAATTCCTGCCTGCTTTACATTACTGCAGGTGGGTAACCAGGGGCTTGACATTAGTTCATGTTGCATTGAAAGGTGATAATTCCAGCCAGCTGCTGGTCAAGTAGACCAAGAGCCATAGATTTCATGAGATGTCTAAAATGTAGGGCAGTGGTTTTCAATCTGGGTGCTGTGTTGGTAGACCTCCCCAGTGTTATGGACTGGGGGGCAGGAGGTCCAGCCTAGATTACTTACCCAAAGTTTGGGCGTAGTTCAGGTTGGTTCCCCAGGGACCTGCTATCCAGAGGGGTCTGGTGTCAGAACCAGGTTCAGAAGTGGTAGCCAAAATCAGGATGAACCAAAGGGGTCAGAAGCCAACCCAGGGACAAGGCAAACAAAGGATTCACCAGGAACAGAAAACAAAAGCCAGAGTTGAAGGTCAAGCCTGAATCACAAGCAGGGAACTGGAATCAAAGAATGCCAAAGTTCTTGGTGGGGTCAAAGCCAGGATTAAAAGCTAGAAGACCAGCGAGGGAGTACACAAAAGGTCAGGAGCAAGAATTTTCACCTTTGCTTAGGCAAAGAGACTGTGGGTTGGGCCTGGCTTTTAAGGGCTAGAGCAAATGGGGCTGGCTTCAGGAGGTTGGCTGCCCTGACTGCTTCACTCAACTCAGCTGGGACAAGGGTGCTGCTCTGGTGGCACTTGTTCTGGGGGTGGCTTGCCCTGATCTCTTCATTGGGATTGGCTGGGTCAAGGGTTCTGTCTTGGCCTCATTACACTCAGGGATGCCACTGTACAAGCACTACTGCCACTGATGCTATAGGCTTATTGGAGAACCCTAATGAGGTAGGAGAGTGTGTATGCACCACTCTCCTTCCCAATCTGTGCATGAGGCATAAAAGTCAGCTTTATCTCGTGATGACAGTTACACTGATTGAGATAAAAAAAAAATTGGAGGTACCCTGAGAACTACTGATATAGAGCTTAGCAAAACTTGGTTTGAAGTCTTTCATGTAGACCCCATCAAAATGACAACACTCATCCAAATACTGGCTCTCTTTCTGAAGACAGATGAAAATAATTAAATGCTTTCCTTGTGTTACTTTTCCATATGTGCAGTAACTGTAGTTGCCACAAATGTATATGAACAAAAATAAGCATTCTGTGTGATTGGGACTAGGAGGAGCGGTAACCAGAAAAGAATTTGTCCAGGCAGATGAGATGTAATTACCACTCACAAGACTATCAGTTACAGATGACAAGTCCAATTCAGTTCTTGTTTAAGGTGGCATAATCCCACTGATGACAATGGAATGGTTGCCAGAGGGGGAAAATGGACCAACGGGCTTTAATGTCAATACATTTAAAATCCATTCAACATTAAGTGAGATGGAAAACTGTGTGAACACAACTTCTCTTTAGTCTCATTTGCATAAAATCCCTATTCATCCATCTTGACCTCTGGCTGAAGAAATTGTCAATGAACAGGTTTATGATGCAATGAGGCACGAAAGGTGTAAAAGGGGGTGGCTAAAGAAAGAAGTAGGAGAACTAGATCCAAACGAACAGCCAGTATATTAATACATCAGCAAGAAATGTGGATATTTTCAAAAACTGCAGGTACACAGATGTGGTCATTTTAACTTGCATGTCTTGTAATTCCACAGCCAGTTTTTTAAAATCTCACTGGCTTTGACAGCATTACATGCTGGCTTTCAAGAAAAGATGAATACTCTCAGTTACTGCAATAATGCATATGCATGCTTGTGATCAATACCATGGTCTGAACTCTGCCCTTGGATCGTCACACAAGGTGAAATTCACTCATGTGCAGAGGACCAGCAAAAGTCCTACCTACCATGTAAGACTAAATGACAAGGGAGTATTTTCCCTCTTTTCTTATTCAGCTGCTCACACAAGGTCAGACTGACATGCTTTGCAGAATAGATAAACTTACACCACAGCACTCATGGATAGAACAATTGGCTGTGTGTTCCATGATTACTGTTGATTTTCTAATGTGGTGGAGAGAGAGGTGAATAAATTGCAGGCTTAGGGTTGAGTCCTTAATCTTCCTGAGATATTGCTGTGCAATGTGTGACAAGAAAGGGATAATTTTAGTGGGATTACAAATGAGTTTTCAGAAACTACAAGGGGACAGCCTTCTAGGTAGGATGAGGCAATGAACACTTATGATGATGATGAAATACAGCAGTATTCCATCTTCTGGCCTCACCAGCTGGACGAGTGGTGCAGGCCCGGGCCGCGGGTCAGGTTCTATAGACGGCATCTGTCTGCAAGCCTGATCCAGCATGGGGACAGTCCACAGATACTATCTAGTGTTCTGGCCAGGCTCTGTATGCCAACTTCACCTACAGAGTAACTCCACATGTAGGATCTAGCCATGAAGTCACCCCATGTGCCAGATCTACCCATGGCCTGACCCTCCATGCTGGCTCACCTCTGTGTGATGGTTCTAGCTGCAGACAGAACCTGTGCACCAACACAATCTAGTATGTGGAGCCATGTCATCTGGTCTCCCAACATCAATTGTCATGGCTTCCAGTACAGAAATGTGGCTGCCATCACTCCACTGCCACCAAATTTCTGGGCCCATGGCACACCCTGCAAGCCAGATAGCATGGCCCCATCGGCTGGATTTGGCCCATGCATTGGAGGTTGCGCACCAGTGATGCAACATCTCTAATTTAATATTGCCATAGCCGAGCATGCTGCCATTCAATATTTTGATGGACATCATCCAGAGACCATAGAAACTGCCAGACTGGATCAGACCAGTGCTCCATTTAATCCAATATACTGTCTCCAGCAGTGGTGTAAGGACCATACAAAGATACAGAGGTATAACGATGCAGCCAGGTGCCTGGGGCAGCTGCCTTGCACAGAGAGTGATTTCTGGTTGCTGTTGCAGCTGCAGTCATGACTGCATGGCTGTGGCAGCAGCTGATTTTTTTCACTCCTCTCTGACCAAGAAAGCACCTGAGGCAACTGCCCTAGTCACCCCGCTCTAGTTAAAACACTGGGAAGATAGGTATGAAGTACCCTATTATTTAAAAGCTAGGGTATTTTCTGGAGCAAGAGGCATTACAATTTTCCAGAATGCTTATTATTTAAATCACAAACTCCTGCAAGACCTTTTCAGGCTGGACATAAGGAAGAATTTCTTTACTGTCCGAGCCCCCAAGGTCTGGAACAGTCTGCCAGCGGAGGTGGTTCAAGCACCTACATTGAACACCTTCAAGAGTAAATTGGATGCTTATCTTGCTGGAATCCTATGGCCCCAGCTGACTTCCTGCCCTTTGGGCAGGGGCTGGACTCGATGATCTCCCGAGGTCCCTTCCAGCCCTGATGTCTATGAAATCTATGAAATCTAAATCCTTACTATTATAATATTATGGGATTCTCCTGGAGTTCAAGGAGTTTTTTCTTGGGCTCAAATGAACTGTTAGCAAATTCAACTGTTGGGTTTGGAATCCACTTTCAGACTCTTAATTAATGTTCTTAAAAGCATGGTAGTATTGTCTGATTTCTGCATGTGCACTGGATGTAAGAACCAAAAAACAATAGTTCATTGATGAAAAGACCATTCTGTGAAATCAAAAGCATAGATTTCCATGACTGCAAATTGCAAGCATGTGGAGATACGAAACAAGTCATCAATATAAACCAATGATGAAAAGGAAAAACTGAAATGTCTCACCAATGTAGACAGGCAGATCAATACTTACATAAGGTATACAAATATTTTTGCAGTTCATATTGATAATACATTATGTAACCTAATTCTAGTAACCAGGGTTTAATTCTGGGATCAAGCATTCTGCAGTCTACCACAGTTCCATGTTAAGGCAAATGAGATATTCTGACTAATTCACCTCAGACTTTAGAAGATTTAAAAGATCACTTAAAAATAAACTTGACATTTCATATTACAAAGGCATACTTTTTCTTACTGTTCTGCTGTTAGATAAAATGATTATACTTCCCTTAATTTAATTTTCAAATAAAGAACTGGTTTTTCAATCTCGGAGCTATATATCTTTTTTTTCAGCTGTGTTTGTATTGAATGAAGAAATTCCTGGAAGACAGTTCCAAATAATACTTGAGTATCATAGGTAGAATTTTTTTAAACAGTCCAGATTTACAAAAATATGTACGAAGACAGCCAACCAAAGATGCAGATAGGCATTGAGAGGAGTTTAATTCATGTGAATAGAAAGTAAATGACTAACCTATTTAAGTGCTTTTGAAAATCCCATTAGGCACCCATCATTAGACATCAAATATCTTTGCAAACCAGGTCCTAGATGATTTAGGAATACATTAACACATTGACACTTCGAGCTTAGATAGAGCTTTTGCAAATCCAATGCCAGAACTCAATGAGTCCTATTAATTAATTTCATATGTCAATATTTTTTGTCATTTTTGTTGAATAATGTATTTGACTAATTTAATTTATTAGGATATGGGACATATTGAGATATCTGTAAAATACTGCAGACAATGCACTAATAGACTGGTACATAAATATGTTCATAATTTCAGATGTTCATTCTACTTTGTTAACTATTTGCTTGTTACTTCTTGGGTATTTAGTTAAGATTATTGTCTATTTCTAGATATTTGACTATCAAAATCACATACTTTTGCAGGTCAAACTTATAAGTGCTGTGTATGTCAGATAATTCATCCAGTATCTAATTCCTTGTTCTAATTGTGCATTACAAAGGTATGAAAACCCTGGGTTGTAATGTTTTGTGCATCTCAGAGTATAAACCATATCCCATAAAGGCTACCCATTCTGTAGGTGATTACTGCAGAGGGATGGTCAGTGCTGGAAAAGTTGAAGGCCTCTTTAAATATCTTTTATAAAACCCAAGACAGTTTTTGTGGTAGAGCAATATCAAGCGGGGGGAAGAGAGAGGGGTTTTAAGTTTTACCGAAATAATTATATAGATTTAAACTGAATAACAATACATCCCCATAACCAGAGATTTATACAGTCAGGGCCACCGCAATCCTGACTTTTTTGAGTGGGGAACATAATATTCCCATGCATATGGAATGAACATACATAGGATCTTGTTTAAAATGTTAGGGTGCCCATTAAGATATGGGTTGGATTGCTATCAAAGCCCAGTGACCAGGAAACTCTAAATTTGGATTGGCAGCCTGAATTATTTTGCAAGGGTGATTTATTCTGCAGGAGTACTCTATCCTGCTAGGTTAGGTTAGATATTAGGAAGAACTACTTCATGGTAAGGGTGGCCAGAGCCTGGAATAGGCTTCCCAAAGAGGTGGTGCTCTCACCTTCCCTGGAGATCTTCAAGAGGAGACTGGATAGGCACCTGGCTGGGGTCTTATGACCCCTGCCACCACCAGGGCTCCTTTCTGCCCATGGCAGGGGGTAGGACTAAATGATCTGTTCAGGTCCCTTCCAACTCATTGATTCTATGATCCTCCATGCCAGCTAAGAACTACTGGTACCAAATGAAGCTTTATGGTTGATCAACTCTTCTGGCACTTATCTAAAGAAATATTGTTTCTGAACAGTCAGAAAGGAAACAAGAAAATTAACAGGCAGTGCTGCCAACAAACTGACTACAATGCAGTTCAGTTTGTTAAAAAACATTTATGCGACCTGGGTATGGAAAAGAATGCAACAGGAATGTTCTGTAATATGCACTGTATATAAAGGTAAAACATATTAAACAATGGCACTAAGAAATTTAGGGGCAAAATGCAATCCAATTCAAAGACTCCTATTGACTTCAGTGGGTCTTGGGTCAGGCTCTAAAAGAACCATAAAGACACGAGTGGAAAATGATAGAGCTCAAGTCATCAGTTCTATACTTGCCCCCAGATATAAATAGCCAATTAAAAGGCCACATCTTTGACAGGTCATCAGGACAGAGAGCAATCAATGCCCTTTCATTTCAGTCAAATAGAAGAGGAGAAGAGCTTGAAATGAATAAAACTCCTGCTGAAAGAAGAGAGAAAAGAAATTGATCTACTCACACCCAGATGTAGATCTGATGCTTTGATTTGGAGATTAGTGGGATATCATAATCAAGAGCCTGGAAAAGACTATTCATAAATCATGAACTAATGTGGGAAAAAAGTATGTTAATTTCTTTTAGATAGAACCAACCTTCTATCCTTCAGTCCCATCTTCTTTGTCTTAACATTTGTGATATGCTCTCCTAAAATACTTGTTTGAGTTCCTGGGGCCAGGAACAGGTGTTACATCTGTCCCTGGACATTTTGTGCCTGTGTCTATCTTGGAACAAAAATATCATGGGATTGGCATGTACACACATCACCCTCTTCATCAGAGTTTAGTGACTGCCTGAATGAAGTGCTGTTTTTCTGCCATTGCTTCAATGATGTACTCTAGGGATAACTGTATAAACTGTCCCAAGATAGTACTAGTTCTATGTCTTATCCAGGAATATTTTTTTAGGATTTATCCAAAGACAACAGGTGTAGATGTCTGTATGGTCACACTTTATCTCGGGATAAAATGGTTTATCCTTGGCTAAATGAAACACGTGTTTGAAGCCTGGGTTATACATGGCAACAAACATTAAATTGCAGCATATGGAAACATTAATTCTCTCTCTAGCCAGTATGTCCAAATCACTTGCTAAAATCCTGAACCTAAAGAAGGATTGAGTAGGGTATTTGCTTCTGAGCTAGGTCTGGGTCCTATTGCAAACAAATTATGTAAGTCCTGCAGATGTTCTCTGGCGAAAAGTACAGAAATTAACTTTTTATCTGAATAGAACTGCAAAGTATGAATAAAATGTCATTTGACTGCATTCTTGAAACAAATCATGTGTACTAATGAAAACAAGTGCAACATTTATACATTTTAGCTGTTGACTCATATAACAATATTATCATCCTTCTAAACTGCCTTTCAACCTGTTGTTCTCAAAGCATTCACAGACACTAATTATTAAGCTTCACAACACTCCTTTGCATTACATAAGTATTGGTAAGAGATGAAGTGTGATTCAGTAATTAAGATGCTAGGAGACTGGGGTTCTGCTCTATGTTCTGCCACAGGATTCCCCAGTGGTCTTGGAAAAATCACTTAATTTTTCTTCTGTGCCTTAGTCCCATATATGTAAAATAGGGATTATAGCCTGTCATACCTGACTGGAGTTTCATAAGGATAAATACATAAAAAAATAGAGAGGTGCTCCCTTGCTATAATGGGAACCATGCAAGTAGTAGATAGCTAGTATTATTACTACTACCATCCTTCTTTCCCTCAGCACCATCTTGTTTGTGTCTTAAAATGCTTCAGTTTCTGGGGTTAGGAACAAATGTAGCATTTGTCTCTGAACAAGTTGCGCCTGTGTTTGTCCTGGAACAACAATACCCCAGGATTGGTGTGTACACACACTACTCATTTAATCACGGTTTAGGGACAGCCTGAATGCTTCTAAAGAACTTTACTTTGTTCTGAGATAAAATGGTTTGTCCCAGAACAAATACTATGTCTGTTTGTAACCTCAGACCTACTCTTGACTACCACAAGACAGGAAGTTCCAGCCTCTATACATTTTGCAAAACCCCCCAAAAACCTTGTGAAGTAACCAACTTAAGTTATGCAAAGTGTAATATGATCTAAAAACTATTCTACTGTGCATTTCTTTCACCATGTAAAGTTCTGAATATTTGTAGGCCTAGTACCAAATCATAAGTAATGACAAATCATATTGGGTACCTGTCTATACATGAGCAGGGAAGCTGCTCCGACATGCTGGAATTCCAGCGAGTCGGCGCAGACTCAGTTAATCAAATATGCTGGAGCGTGGCAATAACTACATTCCAGCAGCCTCCACCATATTGTGTATCAGCATCCCTGTGCTTCAAAATGGCAGCAAAGGTGCTTTATCTCAAGGTCATTCAGTGAGCATCATATAAAGCGCCCCCCACAAGATACACAAGACACAGTGGGTGCTTCAGTTAGAGCTGCTCTTGGAGCCACACCCAAGCACTAAGCCCAGCCCCATCCCTGATTTTTTGATGTGGCACAGTGTATAATCCAAGTTTGATTTTTCAGATCCAAAAATTTGGCTTCAAAATGCAACTTATAGGCCATGAAAGACTGTATATCCTTATTGAGAAATGGAAAGACCTCCCCTGACCTTCACTTTCTTCCCTCAGAAATCTTCAAGGAATTCATTGACTGGTGGTGTCCAATTTTGACCAAAGTTTTTACTATAATTATCTTAGACACTATTTATCCAAAGCATTGGAATGGAAATATAATAGTCCTCATTTTTAAAAATGGTAATGAGAAAACCTGTGTCCTTATTGCTTCATTAATCTTATGACTATTCCTGCTAAGATACTTAGGAGACATTTACTTTTTTATCTACAGACATGGATTTCTGAAAATAATGTTTTGGAAGAAGAGAAAATTGGTTTTAGAGAAGGCTATTCCTGCATGGACCATTGCTTGGCATTACACTATTTAGCAACAGAATATGTAAAATGACAAAATCATTTGTATGTAGCCTTCACAGATCTCAAGGGAGCTTTTAATCCATAGACAAAAGCTGTCCAATAGTTTCCCAACTATGGAGTACAACAATGATGTTCGCTTGCTTTTCTACTTCTTAATTTATTCTTGAATAATCTAAAACTGATATTAACAGGGAATCAACTCCACATATTCATGATATTGAGTGACTCTACCACTGTCTTGCTTTTTGCAGATGAATCAATAATAATGTCACAATTCCACATAGGCCCTTATAGCAAGTTGTCACCTCAGGGCCTTTCAACCAAGTTTTCCTACCAGAGGTCTCCTGCTTCTGGTGCTTCTGCTTCACTCCTCCCCCTTGCTCCACCTCCAGGGGTTTTTAATTACAGTAAGCCACTTCCCCATTAGCCTTCCCACAGTTGCAGCCAGTCAGCCATGCTACCTACCTTCTCTTACACACCTTCTCCCCAAGAGTCAAGTCAAAGAATCACTCTTCCATACTTAACTCCCATCCCTTCATGGGTGAAGAAGTCCACATTCATATCTGCAGTCCCAGATCAATGACGTATCTCAAACGCATATGGCTGCAAAGCCAGGTACCAATACGTGAGTCTGGAATTGGTGTCCCACATTACATTCAACCAGGTTAGAAGTGCATGATCAGTCACCAGTATGAAGGGGGCTCCAAGCCATGGGAGCTTGCTTCTTGCTGCTGCAAGGGGAAGCCCAGGATCAGGCTCTCCCTATGCTGGCAATAAGGCACTATTGGATTTAATGTGTGATCTGACAATCGTACCTCCTGCCATGCACGTGTGGCATGGCAGGAGGCACAATTGTGTGGATCATGCATTAGATTCAGTAGTGCCTTTACCTGCACATGTAGAGGCGGCCAAAGATACCAATATGCAGACAGATATGCTGGCTATGCGATTGTCTTGAATTTACTCTTTTCAGGATTAATAAAGCACTCCTTTGGCCTAGAAACCTGTGGTTCAAAACTGCAAACAATGAGAGGCTATTACTCAATTGAGATTCTCTTTAATGAGATCTGCAGTTGTCAGAGACAGGTTGTTCCAGACCCTGTATTTGGACAGAATATTCTCTTATGGGAAGAATGAGATGGATAACTTCAATCATTATTTGTGATCTTGCTTGTTTTTTGACAAAATAAGAGGAAATGGATCTCTCTGTTAATGGGAAATTCTAATATAATAAAAAGACTTTGTCTGTCTGTCTGTGTGGCTGTAACACTTTTGGTGAACCGTGCATCCATCACTGAGAAGGCGAGCGGCTATTGGCTGCACGGGCCTGGGCTGCACAAGCCCAAGTTTGAGCCATTACTGGGGAAGTTTGTGGCAAACATACCCCAGCCACCCAAGCAGTGGGGTTTCCCCATGCCTCCCTGCCTGAAGGCAAAGGTGGGGGGTCATGTTGGTGGCACCCCCCTACCATCCATCACTGATACCCCCCAGAACAGCTGGTAAGGAGGGGGAGGCAGTGGACAGGGAGGGAGGGAGGGAGGGAAGCAGGGCAGGGGGAGGTAAAGAGGGGGTCAACATTGGCAGCTATTGTCAGGGATGGGCAGTGGGGAGGGAGTGAGGGAGGGGAGTGGGAAGGAGGCCCTGACAAGAGCTGACAGGGAGGGGGAGAGGTGAAGTGGGGGCATCATGGTGGGGGCTGTTGTCAGGGTGGGTGGCAGGGAAGGAAGGAAGAGAGGGAATTGGGGAGTGGGGGAAGGGGATCATGGTATCAGCACCCCCCCACACACACTGCCCAACCCCAACAACAGCTGGCAGGGAGGGGGAGATGATGGGGAAGGAGGGAGGGGAGTAGGGAGAGAAGGGGAGGCAGGGGGAAGCCCTGCTGCAAGGCAGAGATGGACAGGGGAAGGGAGCCCCTGCACTGGAGGCTGGAGGAGGCGGCAGTGGCCAGAGTCTTTACCAGAAGGGTGAGCAGGGGGCGAAGGGGAAGGGGGCCTGTAAGTACTCCCTGAAATCCCTCATTCTTGACAGGCAATTAGCTAGTATTAAATACTGGGCTAATGAAGAGAAAATAATCCATCTTCTCTCTAACAATGTTTCTGTGGTTGAATAGTATTGTAACTACAAATATTCCAACCAGGAATTTTTAAAGTAGCACTTATATTAGCATAAACTTCTTATTAATGAATTCTGAGTCATGACTTTCTGCTCTCCTTTTGGGAGGTTGACCATGAAAGAAGTGGATGCTAAAGATCAATCCTAATAGGAAAAAAGGGAGAAATTTCCAAATTATGATAATTGGTCCTAAATATGCTCCCCCCACCCGCATAGAAAGTGCCAGTTCCATTTTGTTTTAAGTTTTTCCCTTCTAGGATGTTACACATGTATTAACAAGGGAAGCAGGAGCATGCTGGCAGTGTGATGATCACAATGTGAGAGCTTCCAAGTTGACAGTCCAACCTTTTCTCTGGACTTGTGCCAACCCCCACTCCACTCTCAAATGTCCCAGCAGTATATGGGTACCTGGTCACTTGGACTGGTGAGTCAAAGGTGAACAGAGATTATACAAACCATATGACTCCCCTATGTTCTCTTGGCTATAGAAACTAGCAATTTATCAACATTGCTAGGCTTAGGCAAACCTTTGAGTAAGAGAAGTAAATCAAATCCTTCCATCCCCCTCTACATGATATAAAGAACATTTTAAAGTTTTCTACCCAGTAATATTCAGAAATTATTTATCTCTAAGGGGAAATCAGTGAAAAATAATTCATAAGTTCTTTCTTCCCTTTCCATATCAAAAGATCAGTAATACTCTTCACTTTTTTAAAGGAAATAAAATAAATAACAGGGACTACATTAAATACTGCTGTTTCATCTTTTTAATGACAGTAACTTGGCCCATCCAACTAATAAATATTTAATCCCAATAATCAAACTACTAAAGTTTGGTCTCTGGAACAAAAATCATGAAAACTATCTGGCATTTAGAATTTGTGCCCTTTTCAAATTGTGGCAACAAGTGCATTAGGATACTGCACCAAAAAAAGGGCAGTTCAGTTCATATCTTCAATCTAGCCTAGATAAGTATTATTTAACATTGTGAAGAAATTCAGAAACTGATTTATTTGGCTTAGGCATAAATATAAGTCTTTCATTTAAGGTGCCATTGTAGGCTTGTATACTCTTCCTTTAGCAGACAGCATATTTTAGATAAATTGGGCCAACACTGTGCATATATACTACCCACTGGATCACACAGCATGATCTCTGTGAGCGAAACCATTTTTTTAAATCAGTCCAGTGTTATTTGGTATCAGAGCCAGAAGAATACATCACTAGCTAATAACCAGGTTCTATGAGAAACTGTGTTTAGTCCTCATAATTTTAAAAGGAAGCTTGCATCATAAATGTGATTTCAATGTAGAAAGCCAATATAAAAAGCAGAGCTGCATCCTTGCCTGAAATTACTAAGTATCAATAATCTACTCTCCTTGATATTTAAAATTACCTTCTGTGCTTGGAAGAGACTTAAAAGTCCCTCTCTCCCTCCCTCCATTCCTTCCAGAGTTATATTCAATGTATTGAGGTTCCTGGCTAGAGGGTCTTGCCCTTCCACTCAGCGTCAGAGCAATCGCCATATTCGGGGTCAGGAAGGAATTTTACTCCATGGTCAAACTGGTATGGATGGGGGGGCGGGGGGGAGAGAGAGGTTGCCTTTCTCTGTAGCAGAGGGCATGGCCCTTTCCCTGGGATCTCTTGAGTATATATTGACATCATTTCATGGAAACAGGACATTGGCTGCTATGGATCCCCTGCTTTACCTGTGGCAGGTTAGGGTGTTAGGTCTGTGGTGTGTCAGGGTTGATGGTAGTCTTATGTAGAGTTTAGATTATGGATTGTATAGGATTGCTTGGATAGGGATGATCCTGCCTCAGGCAGGAGGTTGGACTAAATAACCTCTGGAGGTCCTTTCCAGCCCTCCTTCTCTATGTAGAGTTTTTGTTTTATACCAATACTTCATCTATTTAATGGAAATCACATTAGTGAGATGAAAATCCCCTACAGCACAAGAAGTTAAATCATCAGGGCTGCAAATTATGCCTTTATGTTTACTATATTTCACTAGACAAAGTCATGAGTGTTCATGAAACGAGTGATGCAGGAAAACAAGCGAAGCACAGATCCTTCTGGATTATGCAACAGTGGCTTCTATTTGATTTAACTGTTGGAGTTATGCCTTTGGACCACAAATGTTCCAATGTGAGTATCTTCCAGTTTGTGGTAATGTAGAGTACATAGAAACAAGATGCTTAAAGAGCATGTCTAACTTGAAGCATTGTTGATTTCCATGGTCTAATCACATGCTTAAGTACACTACTGAATCAGAGCCAAAAGCGATGACTCCAGCTACCATATGGGAAATACTTCCAATACATTAAATCTATTACAATATATACTGGCTACTGGCTGGAAGATATGGTCTGACCAGTAGAACCCTACTGTTGCTCATATGCATTTATAGAAAAGAAAAAGATGCGAACGTGCCCTTACATTTTCTGGCACTGAGAAAGAAAACTGGATCAACCCCATCATCGTCCATTTATATAGCTCTTCATCACTGTTATGATAAATCATTGTATAAACCAGTTGTGATCATCCTTCTGGCCCTGTAGGCCACGTAAGTGTAACAGGCCCAGTCTGTGGGCTGGATCCCATGGACAGGATCAGTCTGCTGCCTTGACTTAGCACGCGGGGAAACATGCAGAATTGGCCTGCCCATACTATCTGGCATATGAGTCTATCCCCACATGCCTGATCCATCCACAGAGCGCCCCCATGCTTGGATCCAGTGATGGCCTGACCCTACACAGCGGCCTAACTCTGCACACTAGATCTGGCTTTGGACCAACCATGCACACCAGTGTGATCCAGTTTGCAGAGCCACGTAATCCAGCCTGCAGGGCTCCCCATGTTAGTTACCAACGATTTGGCTTCCACTACTCCCCCGCTGCCAAATTTCTTGGCCTGTGGGCAACCCACAGGCTGGGTAACACAGCCCCAACAGTCAGAGTTTGAGCACTACTGGTATAAACGAATCTTCTTCCTGTACTGAAAAGCATTTAGGAACTAGTCTTTTTACCTCTGACCCACAAAAACTAAGCCAGTGATACTCACTTCTCATTCCCAAAAATCACATGCATACAAAAGTAAGTTAATGATCCTATGTGAGGCTGATCTACTTTGTGTAAAACTGAGGATAGCTTGCAAAATAAATACATTTGAAAAGCATAAATAAATCTCCTGTAGTAGCTTATATTTGACATATTCCTATGAGAATTTTATAAACATCTAGTAAATACTCTCTTAGATGTGTGTATGCACGTACATGCAAAATAAGCTACATAAATACACACTGATAATGAAAGTCAAATTAGATTTTTTGCTGCTTCATTAAAAATGATTTTGCTGTAGCCCCATTCTCTGCATTCCAGAAATTGGAATGTGTTGAGGAAATTATGTTGAGATTTAAAGCATAATGGGTCAGAAATACTAACAAGTTATCTGAAAGTTTATGAGACACCAGATAATTAAGTTAGTGTCATAAATCAATTCCTTGAAAGTTCTAAACCAAGACTGAATGTCCTCGTCTAAAGCAGTGGTCTCCAAAGTGGGGTGCGTGCAACCCAAGGGGTGCACAAGACGATCCACTGGGGTGCAGGAAGAAAATATTAGGACTTCTATTTATATTTATATAAATATGCATATATTGGGGGTGCGTGCTCTAAAATTTTTTACTGATGGGGTGCGTGTTCAAAGAAGTTTGGAGACCACTGCTCTAAAGGCTAATACTAGTTAATGCAACTACTAGGCACTGTGGCTTGCTGGAGGAATTACTTTGCATAATTCGATGACCTTTGATTTGCAGGAGCTCAGATTAGATAATTAATGATTCCTTATGACCTTAAAATCTAGAAAAGGCATGTAAAAAGTACCTGAGAATGTGGTTTAGAATTGCAGATGTAGGATAAATTTTCAAATGTACCTAAGTTTTTTTACCATAATCTTCAAATACCTAAATGGTTCTTATAAACAGGATGACGATATACTATTTTCTGTGATATATCCACTCATACGCACAAGGAACATTAAAAACTGGTGTTCTCTTAGAGCCTGATCTGAAGTTCAGTGAATTCAGTAGAAGTTCTCCCATTTTCAGGATCTTGATATATGCTAGATATCAATCTGATCAGTGTAAGGCTCATATTCAGCAAAGTTACTAAATATATACCTAATTTTAAGCATATGAACAGTCCCATGAGGACTACTCATGTGTGAGTAATGTACATTTAAATACCTAGCTGGATTGAGGTCTACATGACATCTATAAAACTGTTGTCTCTTATTCCTGCAATACGTATAAAACTATGACTAGCTTGTGTTAATTTAATTACACGCTATACATAAACATATATCAATTAGTGTACTGATTGTACTTTATATTTTATTTTTTGTTGCAAGTCTGTACAACCTTCCTATACAAAAAACTACATTAAACTAAGCTTAGGGCAGTCATTCAGTGATTTAGGGGTTTTGTTGTTGTTGTTGTTGTTGTTGTTGTTGTTTTGTTTTTTTTTACTAAAAGTGCCCAAATGATTTCTCTGTCTTGAAACATTCAAAACACCTTTCTCAAAGAGAAAGAAATGAAAACCACCCACAATGCACTAAGTACAAAGAATAAAAACAAATGAATCATTGGAAACCAGATTTTTTAACACAATAAGGCTCAGAGGTGCTTTGCTGACACCTGGTGGTATGTAATGGCACAATTAGGTCTCAGAAACCAGAATGTATATTATCCTGCCACAACAGTTTCTAATACAATTTAACACCTTTCAGACTGAATAAGGCTTATAAGTCACTTGCCAAGTTGAACAGTATGCCCAGTATAGACAAGACTGTCGGGGATCAGGTAGCAAGACAGTGATTATTTACCCAGTGGCAGGGATAATCTCAATTTTATTGAAGAAGAAGAAAAAAGAGGATTTTAGCTTTTTTGCTCTATTCTTTCTTGCTAAGAAGGAAGCAGAGATCTCCGTGGAACAATTAGTATTTGTCAGTGCAAACACTCCCTTCTTTCTCTATTCTGTGTATGGATTTACTATTTTTAAAGTCTTGGGGTTTTTTTCCTGTTACTATGGAAGATAACCCTTGACATGAAAATCAACCACTAATCTGTCATTTTGATTTTCAGTGAAAATCATTAGTGAACCATGATGTTCCTCTACTCACACCCATAATTTGCTTATATGGGTCCCTTGTGCATAGAGCTGGGCATTTCCTCACTCTAGGGAGACAGCTCTGTGTGTTGGGGAGGCAGACCACGGTTTTGAAGGAATGCTTGGCCCTTCCTAATGGAGCTACAGGGCTGCTGTGGGATTCCTCAGAGCCACTGATTGTCTGTCTCCATTTTTGACACAGCAGCTTCTGGCCAGATCACTGGAGCAGCTAGCTGAGTTAGAAGCCACTAGCATTAGGAAGAAGAGCCATCTTCTACACATCTCAGCATTAGAGATCTTAGATGGCACAGGTGTTACAGCACTGTCCCTGATCCCAAACAGATCCTTTTGGGACACCAGAGCATTCTCATTCAAGAAAAGTTACTTCAAAGCCATTTTTTTTCTATCAGATGCTGGTTGCTCCAAACACCCAGGGCCCACTCTTACTGAGGGAGTTATAACTCCAGAAGTGATGGCTGACATCTTTCTGCATCAGGTACCCCTTTTAATACCTCAGCTCACTCTACATTTAAAAGCAAAACTTCATGAACTGCAGACTCTCCTCAGTGATTAGGTGGATCCAATAGAAGGCAGCTATCATTGGCTTGGCCTATGTGTTAGAAAGGGGGAGTACTTATCCAGGCAGAAAAACCCTTGCATATACTTATAATCCTTCTCCACTATGGGAGTTTTCAGGCAAAGATATTTTGAAAGAGACTTTTTCAGTGTAGACAAGGCCACACTCTCCTCTCTGTCATACTTTTATATATAAGGGGTAACTCATTTGAAGCTAGCATTGGTCTAACTCCTTCCATTGAAGTCAATGATGGCTTAGCTCTACTTTTATCATGTACTGCAGTAACACTCCCATTGACTCCAGTGGAGGCAGAGTTAGATCAATGAAGACAGCTTTTGAAAAGTCTACTCAAATCTTACAAAATTATCATTCTAGCATTAATCACTTGTCTTTGACTGCTTTAGTTTAGAAGGATTTAATAACATAAATTATACAAAACATATTTTGACATTATAAAGCTATTGCCTATTACAGTGATTCTCAGGCAAGGTGCCCCAGCACCCTAGGGTGCCTTGAGATTTTTTTCAAGGGCACTGAGGGTTGCCACACAATGTTAGCATTATTAGGTGTGAAAACATGATTCACTAGATAAAAACAGAATCCACAAAGTTAAAAGCATTCTGACCTACTGTGGTCTTTCTGAGTTTTTTGCAACAGAATAATTCCTCTATTATTTTGCCTATAGTAAAAAAATGAAGACTACTAAGAGTTGCCATTTTCCAAGGGATGTCTGGAGTCTAACAGACTGTGCCTTACATATAACAAGGCTGAGAACTTATTAATATGGCAATATAAGTTTTTATAGTAGGTCATGCATTCTATCACTGTATCTTTCTTATCATAGGCTTGTGGTTACAATTAATTTGGTTTGGGGTGCTTGGTTGTTAGGTTGTTGATTACTGATTATGTTGTTTGAGTTTAAAGTACCAGAGAACTCAAACAAATTGCCAATTTTGGCCTGGTTTTGCATCAAAACCAAACAAAACCAATGGCTATGGGTAAGGGGTGCATGGGAGTACATGTGCACCCCCTGAGAGTGCCGCTGTACCCCATGTCAGGCTGCGCTCCCTGCTTAGGGATAGGCAGAGGGGCAGGCAGGAGTGTCGGTGCCCCCTCTGTGAGCGCCGGCCAGAGAGTGGAAGCACCGGATGAAGCGGCGCTCCCGGAAGTGAAGCAGAAGAAGCAGAAGCAGTGCTCCTATGGCCACTCCCATGAAGATGAAATGGAAGCAGTGCTCCTGCGGCTGCTTCCAGGTGAGTGTGATAGGCTGCAGGAGGACCCGCCCCCATTGGCGTGACTAGCCATGGGGGGATCCCCCCAGTTGCTGACTGGTTGCTGGGGGGGCATGTGCTCCCCCGACTAAGGTGGCACCAGTCGCTGGTAATTGAAATGTGACCAAGGTTTGTGAATCTCAGTGAATTTGATTTAAATATTAGAATTGAAACAAAATTCAATACTTTTTTCACACAGTAGCTCTATTAATCAAATCTTAGCATCAGAGTGTTATAACATATATGCATATATATGTGTATATGGATATAAAATATTTGTATAAAGAAAGAGATATAAGGAGAAGTGCAGCCAGACTCTCAACAGGAGAAAGAAAGGTCTGCAATATGGAGTATTGCATCTAGACTTGTGTCAGGGTGTCCTTTTTACCACAGAAAGGACATGTTGTGGCTGTGTCAGTGAACTATATCTATGATACACCTGTATGAAAGGTGCTATCCTGTTTGAAATACTGGAAACTTAAACAGAATCACAAACCCCAGCAACCCACCCACATCCCACACACCCACAGCACCCACAAACCTATACCCACCCCCCACAATATAGAAGAATAAGACTTCATTTTAAGCTATTGTGTGGTCACCTCTGCATACACTACAAAAATGCATGTAAATCAGGGCAAAAATATTTTTGAAATCAAATTAATGAATGTTGTAGATGATCACTTTTTAGAATATAATTTGGTATTTTTCTGATTCTGAGATGGCAAAGCCCCTTGATGAAAGGAGTACTTCTGGGGGCAAGGGGAGGGACTTATGGTGGCAAAGGTCAGGGATTACAGAGCGTTACTTCTGGTCACAAGATGGTGACCAGGGAGCGGGGCACCTGTCAAGGGGCAGGGCTACCGATGTGGCCCTTGACAGCTTGCCAACACTTGGTAAGCAGTCCTCCACCTGAAATAATTGCCCACCCCTGCCCTATGGGGACTCACTTCAGCAGCAGGGGGGAAAGTGACAGCACTATTAATTCCCACAGCTCCCTGAGCTCACACAGTAGCTCATGCACCTGTAGGAAGGCTGGTCCAGATCTGACCCAGGAGAAGCCATGTGATCCAGATCCAGCTTATGGGGTGCCAAGCTAGTTTGGAACCCCTACTCTCAACTATAAAGTCTTCCAGCCAAACTTTGGCAAACTTCAGTAGTTTGATATGAGATGCACCATTTTTTACCATGTACCTACATGTTTATCAACACATCTATCTTGTTATCTAGCTGCGGACCAAGGTATGTGCAGCATTACCAAAATAGTTTTAACATGCGAGATAAGGAACCAGTTTGTTTCTCGAAAAAAGGCTTCTAAGCTCTGCCTTCATGGACTAATACATTAGAAAAAGTACCAAGTATGATTAACATTTGAGATTCAAGAATTTTAGCTTTACTGAAGTACGTAACAAGGGAATGAGCTTGAATTCAAAACTGTCATAGCCAGAAATATCTCTGGTTTGGGTCTCTTCAAAAGGTCCTAAGATGACTAAGAAACCATTTAAAGAAACATTGGACATTTGTACCGGTATCTGCCCTCTCTTCCCCTGACTTCCAAAATATTATAAGGTCAATAATATATATAATATTATTGTAAATTTGGTATTCTTATGTTTTCAATACGAGTTATAGGAAAATGAAATGCATCATATTTTATGTGGTGTCTGCAATAAAAACACTGAGTTGTAGATGGTGCTGTGTACACACACATTGTTATTTTTCAACTGAATTTATAACCATGCCATCTGATTTAAAATATCAAAAGTTAAAAGGACAAGATTCAAATGCCTAGCTCTTTCATCTAAGTGATTTACAAGGGAGCTTAGTTTTATTAAACTCAGTTTGAAAAACTAAGGCACAGAGAAGAGTGTCTTGCCCATTATGACCCAACAGGTGTTCTGAGTCCTAGTCCAGTGCTCTATCCACTAGGAGGCTCTGATTTTGGTTCAGCAATGTATTGATATCAGTGTCAAGGCCAAGCACCCACACTGTTAACACAGTTAAAGCACACCAATTTCTGTAGCCAACAGCATGCAACAGAATGGTGTGGCTAGTAGGGCTATGTGAAATATCACCGACTGCTTCATTTTGACATTGTTTTGTTTCGATCTTGAAACAGCAAAATCAAAATGAAACAGAGGGCTTCAAAACAGCCTCAAAACGAAATGAGGCCAGTTTAAATGTTTTGAAATGTTTCAAGTTTCAAAGTAGCAGCCAGGTCCTGGGAGGCTGGGGAGAGCCAGAGCTGTGCTCCAATCAGGTCCACCAGCCCCATGAAGCTCAGCTCGGTGGTGGGAGGTGGGCAGAGCCAGGGCTGCACTCCACCTCCTGCCACCGGGTTGAGTTCCACAGGGCTGCGAGCTGCTGGGAGCTGAGCCCGGTGGACAGAGGCAGAGCGCAGCACCAGGGCTGCACCCCTCCTCCCTCCACTCGGCTGTAAGTGCCTGGTAACCAAACCTGGTGGAGGCAGGTGAAGCACAGCCCCTGGGCTGCCTCCACCAGGGTGGATTCCCAGTGGCTTGCAGCCCCGTGGAGGTGGGCAGGGCATAACATGGTGGCTGTGCTCCACCCAACTCCACTGGGCTCAGGTCCCAGCATCTTACAGCCCAGTGGAGGGAGATGGGGTGCAGCCTGGGGGCTTCGCTTCGCCAGCCTCCACTAGGCTCAGTTCCCAGCTGTTTGCAGCCCCATGGAACTGAGCCCAGTGCCAGGTAGCAGAGCATAGTGCCAGGGCTGCACTCTACCTCCCTCCATCAGGTCAGCTCCCAGAGCTGGTCCCAGGCAGCGGTGGCAGCCTCCTGGCTGCACCCCCAGGAAGGCCCCAATCTGCCTGTGATCAAAGGAGGCTGCTCCTCTTCCAGTTTTGTGCTTTCGTATTACAGCCTGGGCAAAATGTCGAGTCAGCGTTGAAACATCAAAACTGTTTCGATTAAATGAAATGGAACAGTGCTTTTGAAGCAAAGCTAAACTCGAAATGAAACACTGTTCCAGTGAAAAGTTGAAACAGAAGTCAAGGCAAAACGGTGCTGTTTCGCACAGCCCTAGTGGCTAGCATCACATCCAACCACTTTTGACTCCCCAGCTCGCATGACCAGGAGGTACTGATTAACAGGTTGGTTGACTTCACGATCATTTGCACCCTCTATCACTCCAGCTCCTGGTTGCTGGGCAGAGGTGTTGCAAATGAACATGGCAGATCCAAAACAAAACATGTAGAATGACTATATCAGATCTAAATCTATTACTACAGTTGCTCAGGGATGCAGGGGGGCAGTCAGGAAGGCCAAGGCAGAGATGGAACTGGGAGTAGCTTCCCGGATCAAGGACAACAAGAAGTCCTTTTTTAAATACATAGGGGGCAAAAAGAAGGTCCTGGGTAACATGGGGCCCCTGCAGGACATGCTAGGAAATCTGGTCATCACACCAGACACAAAGCCAAGATATTTAATGATTTCTTTGCCTCCATTTTCCTGAGCAGGGACCCGAACAGTCCCCTCTGGGTCCCCCTCAGACCTCAGGGGAGGCGCACCTAGGCCAAGGGTCAGTGAGGAACTAGTTAAGGAACTTCTGGAGGAACTGGATGTATTCAAATCAGCTGGTCCGGATGATCTCCACCCTTGAGTACTGAGGGACTTGGCTGAGGTCATTGCAAGACCCCTGGCTTGGCTTTACGAGCACTCATGGTGCTCTGGTGTGGTGCCAGAGGACTGGAAGAGGGCCAATGTGGTTCCCGTCTTCAAAAAGGGGAGGAAGGAGGACCTGGGAAACTATAGGCTAGTTAGTCTTACCTCGATCCTGGGCAAGCTTTTTGAGAGAATTATTCTGGCACATGTCCACGAGGGGCTAGCAGGGGAGATTATGCGTAGGGGCAACCAACATGAGTTCATCAGCAGCAGGTCCTGTCAGACCAACTTGGTGGCCTTCTACGACCAGGTCACCAAATCCTTAGATGCAGGGGTAGCAGTGGATATAGTCTTCCTGGACTTTTGGAAGGCCTTTGACACTGTCTCTCACCCTGTTCTCATCAAGAAACTGGGGGACTGTGGTGTCAACACCCACACAGTTAAATGGGTTGCCAACTGGCTGGAGGGCCGCACCCAGAGAGTGGTAGTGGATGGGTCATTTTTGACCTGGAGGGATGTGGGCAGTGGGGTCCCACAGGGCTCAGTCCTCGGGCCTGCACTGTTCAACATTTTCATCAGTGACTTGGATGAGTGGGTAAGTAGCACTCTGTTCAAATTTGCTGATGACACTAAGATGTGGGGAGATGTGGGCACGCTAGAAGGGAGAAACAGGCTGCAATCGGACCTAGGCAGGTTACAGGGGTGGGTGGATAAGAATAGGATGGAATTCAACACCGAGAAGTACAAGGTGATGCACCTGGGGAGGAACAACCGGCACCATACCTACAGGCTGGGGAACTCCCTTCTCATCAGTACAGAGGCAAAAAAGGGATCTTGGGGTCATCACTGATGCCAAGATGAACATGGGCCGACAGTGTGGAGATGCAGTTAGGAAGGCCAACTGCACCTTGTCATGCATCCACAGATGCATCTCAAGCAGGTCCAAGGAGGTGATACTCCCTGTCTATGCGGCACTGGTCAGGCCGCAGCTGGAGTACTGCGTCCAGTTCTGGGCACTGCACTTCAGGAGGGATGTGGACAACATGGAGGGGGTCCAGAGAAGGGCCACTCGCATGATCAGGGGGCAGCAGGGCAGGTCCTACAAAGAGAGGCTATGGGACCTGAACCTGTTCAGCCTTCATGAGAGAAGGCTGAGGGGGGATCTAGTGGCCTGTTACAAAGTAGTCAGAGGGGATCAGCAGGCACTGGGGGAGTCCCTGTTCCCCCAAGCACTGCCAGGAGTGACCAGGAATAATGGTCACAAGCTGGCAGAGGGTAGATTTGGGCTAGACATCAGGAGGCGCTACTTCACGGTCAGGGTGGCTAGGATCTGGAACCAACTTCCAAGCGAAGTAGTGCTGGCCCTGGGGGTCTTTAAGAGGAAGCTAGATGTACACCTAGCCGGGGTCATTTGACCCCAGCATTCTTTCCTGCCATGGCAGGGGGTCAAACTCAATCGTCTGCTCAGGTCCCTTCCAACCCTAGAAACTATGAAACTATAAATGTGAATCCAGTTTTCATGGCTTGTTTGCACTGCCATCCCGAAGCAAATCAAAACCATGGACCAAAATGTAATAAACAAAATATCCTCAGACTTTATGGCTGTCAAAATGTAGATTCATATTATCAGAGACAGTCAAGCCTATCTCTGTTAATTAGATAACATTAACATATCTCTGATAATAAGATGGCATGAACATTTTTTCCATCAATGATAAAAGCACTTAGCATTTTTTGTCAAAACTTAAGCAAAACAAAAAAATGACCTGTGAACTAAATAAAACAAGATTGGTTCTATTTTACTTTTCCCTGTGAAAAAATTAAAGGGGAAATAAAAAACCAGAACTACAAAAACCTTTAGGTCTTTTTTTCAATTCAGATTAAATTATAGAATCATAGAAAATTGGAATTGGAAGGGGCTTCAGGAGGGCTTCAGTAAAACCCCCTGCTCAAAGGAGGACCATCCCCCAGGTAGATCATCCCAACCAAGACTTTGTCTAGCCATATCTTTAAAAACCTCCAAGGATAGGGATTCCACAGCCTGTCTGAGTAATCTGTTCTAGTGCTTTACTACTCTGCTAGTGACAGATATCTTTTCTTAGTATCTTACCTAAACTTCCCTTGCAGCAGCTGGAGACCATTGCTCCTTGTTCTGGCATCTTCTACCACTGCAAACAGCAGTGGCAACTCAAAGTAGGTGCATGGGGGTGCATGTGCATCCCCTGAAAGCGCCAGTGCACCCCCTATTGGGCCGTGGTCCCTGTTTAACCGGCAGGCAGGGGGGCAGGCGGGAGCACCAGTGCTCCCCCTGTAAGCACTGGCCAGGAAGCAGGGCACCTGCAAAAGTGGCCATGCCACTTCCAGAAGTCCCACAGTGACCTTTTGGTGAGTGAGATCAGCCTCCATGAGACACGTGCCCTGGCCAGTGAGTGCAGCTGCCTGGGGACTCCCCCCGGTCACTGACTGGTTTCGGGGGGGGGCACACGCCCCCCTCCCCCCAACTCAAGAGGCACTAGTCACCCATGGCAAATAGTTTAGCCCCATCCTCTTTCAAACCTTCCTTCAGGTAGTTGAAGGCTGTTATTAAATCCCACCTCAGTCTTCTCTTCTGCAGACTAAATAAGCCTAATTTCCTTCAGCCTCTCCTCATAAGTCATGCACCCCAAGTCCCTAACCGTTTTTGTTGCCCTCCACTGGACTCTCTCCAATTAATCCACATCCTTTCTGTAGTGAGGGGCCCAAAATTGGACACAGTACTCCAGATGTGGCCTCACCAGTGCCAAGTAGAAAGGAATAATCACTTCCCTTGATCTGCTAACAACACTCCTACAAATGCAGCCCAGTATGCCATTAGCCTTCTTTGCAACAGGAACATACTATTGCCTAATATTCAGCTTATTGTCCACAGTTACCCCCAGGTCCTTTTCTGCAAAATGGCTGCTTAGCCAGTTGGTCCCCAGCCTGTGCCAGTGCACAGGATTTTTTTAAAAACAGGACAGTTATATGGCTATTGTTCATTAGTTTCCAAACTATGAATTAATAGAGTTGTGCATAGTTTCACTCCTCCACACTTCTATTCATGCAATGTACTCTTGAGACAACTCCCACTGAGAGCACTTTGCTCTGTTGATGCTATTTTGTTTGTTTTCCTTTTACTACTGTTGTGCTTTTGGTATATCATCCCATCACTTTCCTGTTGTGCTGCTCTGCTACAAGATACTTGTGGACCTAATTCAGACTGATGTTTTAAACAGAATTTTAATTCTTTCCATGAATAATATTTGTCAGTAATGTTCAGATATTCTGTTCTGTTGTCTGCCATTAGAAATAGAGTGTGTGGGCATGGTACACTATATAAACAATTTTCTTTCTTTTTCAATTTAAATTTTTTAATGAATGTTTCACCTCTACTTGACCTGCTCTTCCTGCCCTGCTGCTCACAAATAGGGACATTTTGGTGGAGAATGTAGAAGTGAATGGCAATTTGGGCAGCAGTGACTATGAGATAATTGAGTTCAGGATCCTAAGGAAAGAAAGGAAGGAGAGCATCATAACGAGACCTCCCCCAATTGCTATAAGTTTTAAAAGATAATGGCCAGCTGCTCTGTAATCACATCAGCCAACTCCATCAGTACCCTTGGGTGCATCATGTACAGCCCCATGGACTTGTACATGTCAAGCTTTTCTAAATAGTCCTGTCATTCACTGTTGTCTGCTCACCTTCACAACAAGCTGTGCTGCCCAGTACAGTTGTCTGGGAGTTGACCTTGTGTGCGAAGACAGGGAAAAAAAGTTATTGAATTCTTAAGCTTTTTCTGCATCATTTGTCACTAAGTTGCTTCCATCATTCAGTAAGGGATCTATACTTTCTCTGATCTTCCTCTTGTTGCTGACATAGTTGAAGAAACCCTTCTTGCTTTCATGTCCCTTGCTAGCTGCAACTCCAATTGTGCTTTGGCCTTCCCAATTTCATTGCTGCACACCCAAGCAATATTCTTGTACTGCTCCCTAGACATTTGTCAAAGTTTCCACTTCCTGTAAGCTTCCTTTCTGTGTTTTAGTTCAATGAAGAGTTCCCTGTTAAGCCAAGCTGGTCTTCTGTCATATCTGCTAGTCTTTCTGAGCATTGGGATGAGTAGTTCCTGTGCCTGCTGTAAGGCTTCAGCTCTCCTGGACTCCTTTGTCCTTCAGACTGATCACCCAAGGGATCTTGCCCATCATTTCCCTGAGTGAATCAAAGTCTGCTTTTCTGAAATCCAAGGTCCTTACTCTGCTGCTCTCCATCCTTCCTTTCCTCCAAATCCTCTCATGGTCACTGCTGCACAAGTTGCCATCCACTACTACATTCTCTACCACAACTTCCCTATTTGTGAGCAGCAGGGCAGGAAGAACAGGTCAAGAGGTGCAACATTCATTTAAAAATTTAAATTGAAAAAGAAAGCAAATTGTTTATATAGTATACCATGCCCACACACTCTATGTCTAATGGCAGATAACAGAACAGAATATCTGAACATTACTGACAAATATTATTCATGGAAAGAATTAAAATTCTGTTTAAAATATTAGCCTGAATTAGGTCCACAAGTATCTTGTAGCAGAGCAGCACAACAGGAAAGTGATGGGATGATATACCAAAAGCACAAAAGTAGTAAAAGGAAAACAAACAAAATAGCATCAGCAGAGCAAAGTGCTCTCAGTGGGAGTTGTCTCCAGAGTACATTGTATGAATAAAAGTGTGGAGGAGTGAAACTATGCACAACTCTATGAATTCATAGTTTGGAAACTCATGAATAATAACAACATAAATTTCATGTTTTTCAAATATCTGCCAACTTTGGTGGCATTAATAAAAGTATATACATATAATAATAATAACAACAACAATGGAATATATGCATAAGCAATAATATACAATAGATGCATGAAAACAAGACTGATATTTGGTTTGAAATATGTTTGTACTACAGTGCTATCACAAGCAGAACATTTTAGAAGTTATTATGATACTTTTCAGTGTCATAATTTCTGTTGACTCATACAAATTGTCTTTCCTCTCATGCACACTAGAAGCAGGTCAGTCCAATTAGAGCTTTATTTCTTTATTGCATTTTATTTCTGATTATAAATTTACTTTTGAAAAGCAAGCCTTTGACTAAGTGGCTTAACCTGGGCAACATTCCAATTTGGATCTGGGAAAAAGCATCATGGAAACAAATGAAGCAAACTGTAAGCAGTAACTGGCAGAAGAACAGTAGTCTATAAAATTTGATTCTCCCATTCTGAGCAGAAGAAATATAGTTATTACTCTTAAACTATTAAAATAGAAAAATATGCCTTTCTCCACAGAAAGAGACATTAGGGAACCCCTGTCATGATACAACTGATAATAGTCATAACCGTCTGGCAGGTAAGCACACCTGGATAGAAAATTAGATAGCAAAAGCATGGTATTGCCAGAAAGTATTCAGAAAACATAGGCTACTTGTACACGTAATGCGGGTTAGTCCCCTAAATTGAAATGGTGGGGTTTTAACTGTGATAATTAAAAACTCACCATTTCAATTTAGGGGCTTCTGTCACCATTACGGTAAGGGGCCCAATCCTTTTTCTTCTCTTGCAGAGCCTGCCCACCTCTCCCACGGCTGGGGGGTGAGCTGCTGGTGGGCCAAGCAGCCCCTGAGCAGCAGGGAGTGGGGGGGCAGTCCTTCCCTCCGTGATGGCAGCACATCCCGGGGCTCCCTGGGTGGGCTGCTAGTGGGCAGGTGCTGCTTCGGGGGCTCTGCCACCATAGAGGAAAGGTCTAGGGCCCTCTGCAGTGCAGAGCCCACTGGCCATGGGAGAGGTGGGCAGGCTCCATGGGGGGAAAGAAAAGAAAAAAAAGGATCAGGCCCCTTGTTGCTTTCCGCCCCCCAGTGGAACCTGCCTGTGTGAGCTGCTGCCAAGCCACACAGCCTCTGAGGTATGGGGGGGCCTGGTCCTTCCCTCTGCAGTGGCAGCACCTCCCAGAGCCACCTGGGTGAGGTGCTAGCTGTGCAGGTGCCCTAGCTTGCAGGCAGCACCTGCCAGATCCAACTCTTTCCTGAGCTGGTGCACTTGAAGGTATGTCTATACTGCCATCAGAAGTGTGATTGCAGTTTCTGTAGATGTGCCTGACCTAGTATTACTATCTAGCTAGATCATGTATTATAATGGGGGAGCTGCAACAGCACCAGCTTCAGTGGTAGCGTACCTCCTATAGCCTGTTGCCCTGCTCTTACTAGTGTCATCTACACTAATCACTACACTGCCATCAGTAGCTGGCTATGTTACTAACTTGGCTAAGTTTACACAAGCTGAAATCAGACCTTTCACTGTTGTATGGATGTAGCTTCAAACTGAATAAAAGCCTTTAAAAAATGTGACCGCTGAAGGGGATGATAAAATAGTGGTAGCAGATTAAGACTTGAATTAAGCATCTCTTTTTATTCTTCTTCTTTAATATTTGCATTTCTATAGGCCAGGTACAGATCTTACACACAAGCTGACTCAAGTGCTTGGAAACTGAACTAAACCCGCAACTGTACAGAAGTTCGGCACACATAGACCTGTCATGCTAAGATAGACCTGGAACAATGTACATTCAACTTAACTGATTTAGGTTAGATCAGTGCATTGCATGTCTGTACCAGTTCCCTATCGATTCCAGTTAAATCACCATCTGCTGGCATCCTAGGTTCCTTTGAGGCTTTCCCACAATCCCACCTGTCAGGGAGGAATGCTAGCACTCTGCCTATACTTGGCTGCTCCAGCCAAGCACCCAGAGGGCCCCACCCCATGTCCTCACAGAGCCCAGACAGTGAAGTCCCTCTCCCCAGCCCCATCTCCTGCCTCCAGCCAGCTGTCAGCCACAGGCAGGTGGTGGGATGTGGCACGGAAAGGAAGACATCTGTGTCTCCTACACATGCCCTGGGACCCAGGCACCTGTGTCCCCAGGCCATGCCCTGACACCCCTTCATGAAGCACCCCACAATGTATACACAGACTTGATGTGGAGCCCAGGAGAACCCCCCAAGCTCAGACACAGCCCCAGCCCTAGCAACCACACAACCACCCAGGGACCCCCGTGGCTCCACAAAATTATGGAACAAATAGCATCACACACAAAATATCTATAAAATATTTTCTATCATTAATTTAACTGTGTGAATGTCTAAGTTTTTGTCTATAGCACATGATGTTCAGTAATGCAGTGAAAATGAGTGGAAAATAAAAAGCTAACCGATTCATAATGAATAATAAATTCATTCTAACACTTGCATTCATTTTCTATGCTGCATGGAAGTAGGAAGTGATGCTTATTCATCTGAGTATTTGTGGACAAACTGCATTCACATTTTATGGGTGGAATGTAGATACAGAACAAGTGCAGGTACAAAACAAACAGAAATGCAGATATAGAACAAACAACAGTGATATAATTCCCCATGCTCACTTTTGGATTAGCTTGATATGGCAGGTTTAAGAGCTGTCAGAGCTAGAGAAATGAATGGTAGGCAGAACTGCTTGGATTAGCTCAATGGCAGGAAAAACCTGTTGGAGATACAGAAGTGCTTGATGGCAAAAAAAGACCTGTTGAAGCTAGAAGAGTAAGTAGACAAAACTGTTCTGGGTTCTTGGATAAGGATGCATACTGTGGACTAGATGCATCTGTGCAATTGTGCAAACTGGTCCTCTTACATGGCTTCAGAAAAGAAGCTGTGTTCAAATAAAAAAGGCAAGCAGCAGGTGCAGTTCAAGGTTTTGTTGTTCATAATAGCCCAGGAGTAGCTGAGGAGAAAGAAGGAAGATATTCAGGCTTAGAAAGATTAAACTTTAGACAGGCTGAGAAAACAGAGAGTTTAAAAGGCACAGCCAACAGTGAGAAATGGCTGCAGAGGGCAGCAAAAGATAAGATTTTTCCATGGGTATATAAATATGTTTGAAAGGAATGTGTTTAGAAGGAAATGTTGAAACTCCCACTCCAGGATGTCATGGAGAGAGCTAGAGATGGCTATGAAATCGTGCAGCAGGCTCTAAAGTGTAACCAGGAGGGGGGAAAGGGGAAAAGCCAGTTGATTCTCTAAAGGAGAAAGTGTGGTATAAAATGCTAAAGTATGAAGCAGAAAATGAATCTAAAGGCAACCAAAGCAGATTCTAAGCTCCCTGGTGGAAAAGTAAAACTGCCTGCTGCTCATTAAGTATAACAGCTGTCTCTGTGCAGTTCACAAAACTGGCATGGGGAAGCACCATAGCAAGCAATCTTAAGTGATATGGGTGCCTCATTTTCAACTGTAAGTAAAGGAGGGGGAACACTTCATGGGAAACAAGTAGAAGAGAAAAATATGAAGGGATTTGATGAAAAAGGAATCAGTAGTCCCCCTTCTCACAAATAAAACAATTTGAAAAAGGAAGATGGATATACTAGAAGACGACAGGCATTTTGACTTTAAAGGGGTTTCACAGTAAACTATCCTGAGTTCCCATTACCCAGGAATTAAACATTTTACTAGGTACTACACATTATTCAGATAAGCTTGGAAAATTTTAGCTAGCTATGGTGACACAGAAAAAACTAGAACTAGTAGTTCCAAAATGATACCTTTTATTAGACCAACTGGGAAATCGCAAGAAAATTGTCCTTTTTTGCAGCTATCGGAATCAAGCTCCCTTTGTCAGGCTCTGTGAAAAGTATAGAGGGTACTAACCATTGTGGCATTCTGAGGTCACAGATGCTGAGAAAGTTGGGAGCTTTAGTTAATGATGCTAAACATATGTCTGTAAATTGAAATGTGTTGTTATCAACAAGGTGAAGCGGCTGCTGTAATTGGAGCCAAAGTTTTCTCTATGGACATCCCACACATGCACAGAAACACCCAAATGCTGCTGCCAGAAGGGGATGCATTAGTAGAAAAGGTGAGGAATGTCTTTACTAAGAGTAAATAAGATTGTAGTTTAATTCTTTCTTAGGAGCTATATTAAACAAAAAAAGGGAAGAAGTCCTGAGTAGCAGAGAAGAGATCTTATCAGCATATTGCCTGTTCCCACAGACAGTATGACTTTGTAAAACTGACAGGGTTCTCAAGAGATTTTATCAAGGAAAGTGCAAAGAAAGCTGCCCCATTGTATAGGTTGTTAAAAAGGGAATGCCCTGAAAATGGGCCCTGAAGAGATGGTAAAAGAACTGTCCACTCCTCACAACTAAAGGCTTAGAAAAGAAATTATTGAGGGTTAAGGACCCCATTCTCAATTAGCTATTATAGAACACAAATAAAATGATAGTAATATCATTTTATTTCCTCGTTCTCCTCCTTTTTTGTTCTTCCTTCTTAGTCTTTTTCATTAGATGTTGTAATACTCAACAGTGTAAGACTGAATAGACCATGTTTCTAACCCCACATTAGCTGAGTGATTCCTGGTGCTGTTAAACAGAGACACGCAGGTAACAATTTTTAATTTTCTCCAGTCTACTTACTGAAGGCGAAACACATGAATGCTCTCTACTGAAAGAATTAAACCACAGAACAGTGGTTTGAAGGAGGGGGACCATTTGGAAAAAGTGAAAGAGGAACCTGGGTAAATATGGTTTGTTGATTAATCCAGGTTTTATAAAAAGGGAAAGCCTTTTACAGGTTATGCAACAGTCAATGGGAAAAATAAGAAAGTTTGCCTTAATCCTCATGGTTCTCCAGGAAAGTACAGCTGCCCATGGCATCACATCCCATAAAGCCACAACTGGCAGAGAAATGTGGGTGCCCAAGCAATGGTGAATGGCTGGTGATGTGCCTGAAGAACTGCAACCATGAGGGTTAACAGGTAAGTGAATGTAGCAAATGTTAAAAGCAGTTTGAGATACTCACTGGCAGGTGGCAGTGGCCATAAAGGCAGGGCTGGACACAGGCATGGGTAAACTGAGCAGCCACCCAAGGCCCAGACAGAAAGGGGACCCCAAAATGGTAATTTTTATTATTATTATTATTATCATCATCATCATCATCTCTGGCAAAGGGAGGCCCAATACTAAAATTTTGCCCAGGGCTGCCAGGAGTCTAGGTATGGTACTGCTTAAAAGGTAAGCCCTGATCAAATGAAGAGGCATTTTTGCCGGTTGAAAGGCCTGTCAAAAGGGAAGTCAGTGACCTGTCTGTGTACCAGGCTTGCCGAGAAAAGTCCCTATGGTATATCAAATTGAAATTCAGCCGAAGGGAAAAGAATTCAAATTAACATGGGTCCACACATCGCAATTAGAGGCTTCAAAAGGGGCAAAACCCCTCATTACAATCATCAAAATTGTGGCAAGGCAGTCGCCTCGACAGTATCTTCATTTTGTTTTGCCGCAACAGTTTCAAGAAAAGATACAAATCTTCCTGATGATGGTAGGAGCACTGGAACTACTTAGTATAATCCAGACACAACTAGTGATGGAAATCACTGCTTCAAAGCCAAGGCTGGCATCAACCAGAATCCAGAGCCACTTGCCCTATGGTGGAAAAGCTTTATCCCAGTCAGCAACTTTACATGGGAAAAAGATCCATGTAACACAAACTACAGACCAGTGATGGACTACAGTTGATTGGAAAATATGCCAGGGTATTTCCCCTAACTCTGAAGCCAGCTCCTTTTTCAAAGGAATTAGTTTTGGCAATTCCAGCTGTTTAAGGTGGGACCAATTGTATGTTTATATGAATTTAAGTAGTTTTAATGTTAGTAGTTCTTAGCCCAACTGTTATTGCTACAGTTGTGTTTGTAGTGTTATATGTCACTTACATAAAGCTCCTGAAATTTTTAATGGCCAAGCAAGTCATGATAAAAGCCCTCCTGCATAAAAAATAGGGGCCAAGGCAAAACTGGTTTGAGGTGGCAAGACATCCACAAAGATCAGTCTCTGCTAACGGCTGCATCCCATTAGGTGTAGAGAAAGTAGCGTTTGCGCCCAATATCAGCTCCGTGCCATAAGATTGTGACAGTTATAATGGAGGTCAGGGCAAGAGTGGATGAAGATAACGGGAAGTGCTATCAAGAAAAATTAACTGTTGCTCTGCTGGTGGCTGTAACCCAAGTTGGATAGGCCTCAACCCTCTACCACACCCAAGCCTAAAAATAATAGTGGTGGCTCCTCTAGGAGGGACATCAAGGAGGAGATTGTTGCCAAACACAAACACATAATTAACAGTCTCTTACCTGGCAGATGTTGAGTGCTGTGATCTGAGGTAGCAAAGGAGGAGCCAGACTGCTTAAACACTTTGATGTGAGCTAAGACAGCAGGGGGGGCTACATTACAAAGTGAGCAGCAGGCACTTACATAGTTTCATAGTTTCTAGGGTCAGAAAGGACCTGAGCAGATCATCGAGTCTGACCCCTGCCATGGCAGGAAAGAGTACTGGGGTCAAATGACCCCAGCAAGGTGTTCATCTTGAGACATGGAAGTTAAAGAAAACGTGAGAGGGCCGAAAGCCGTGCTGTTGTCAAGGTAACCAAGGAGGAAGAGGGGTGCAAATAACTCATAAAAGCTCAGGCGAAGATGAAACCTGTGAGACCACCCTCACTAGCTAAGACCTGTGGATCCCCCAGAAAAAGTTCTCTGTCCCTGGAGCCACGTAAGATTTATGCAAAGTTTCTGTTGTGTCATGACTTAGGCTGAGTTGTGTGTTGTTGCTGTGTCTTAGGTTAGGCAACATTTTTCTGTTGATTCATTTTCTTATGCTTGAAATTGCACATTGTTGTGCTCAATAAATGCTCTCTTCAGAGAACTGACTATTGTCCAAGCATTCTAGGATTTCAGTGCCAACACCTAAAGTTTAATATAAAGTCCAGTAACAGCAAGGTACTACAGACTGGAAAGGATGGCTGATGTTACCCTTAGGAGGGACTAGTTACCTTTAGGAGGGACCTCAAGGTTGATAGATCCAGTTTGCTAAAGACTGTATAAACACATAATGAAAACATGGGGTACCTCTACATGAAGGCGGAGGCTGCTCCGAAGTGCTGGAATTTCAGTGCATCGAGGTAGACTTGATTAAACCGAGTCTGCTGGAGCATGGCAATTACTGTGCTCCAGCAGCCTCCTGCTTATTCAATATGCTTTAGTTCAAGCAACCCTGCTGCCATGTTTAAGCAAGGGGACATTGATGTACAAGATATGCCAGCACTTTAACTATAATGGCTTTTGGAGCCACTCTAATTAAAGTGCCGCAGTCTCCTCCATCCCTGGAGCACACGTAGAAGTTTACTAACAAAAGAGCAGTGTCAGACAAGAGAAAATAGGTGGATACAACAGACAGCAGAAAACCAGGTTAAGTATCAAAAGCTGTGTTTAGTGTAAGCAGGAGAGCAGTAGAGCTGTGCAAAGCTTCAGTCCCTGATTCGATTCAGTAGAGATTTCGCCCAATTCAGTGGCCGAATCCCTGAATCTGAATCAAATCAAAGGACCTTTTAATTGATTCGGAAAGAGTCGGTGATTCGGACATATAGACAGCTTTAAATGTTTTTTCTACATACCTCTAGGTAGCATGTGGCTCGTGAACACTGCAGTGCTGGGGCACATGAAGCATCTCACAGAAGCACAGGGGGCTCCCCAGTGCGCTCGGCATCAGGAGCTGGGGAACGCGCTGGGGAGCCAACCAGGGAGCATGCTGGGCCCCCCCCACCCGCCCCCAGCTCAGTGACTGGTGCTTCCTTGGTCTGGGGGCACCCAGGGTCCCCTTGGAACTGATCACCAAGCTGGGGGGGGGGGGGGGGCTGAGGGAGGCACCCCAGTGTGCTCCCTGACAGACCTAGAAGTGGACCGGAAGTACTTTTGGATTCACTGCTGAGCATGCTGGTGAGTCCCCCACGCTGCTGTGGGATGCTCCATCTGCCCCAGCACCACAGCGATCACAAGCCTTGCTGCTACCTCAAGGTATATAGAAAAAACTTGTAAAGCTGCATCTGTGTTTGAATCGCTGATTTGCCAAATCGGCATCAAATCATCAGATTCGGATTCATTCGAATCGAATCCAGGACAGTGACCTGATTTAACTGATCACCCTGATTTGGGCCAAATCCAAATCTGAATCAAATAGGGCCAGCTTCACACATCCCTAGTAAGCAGTAGATAGCATATAACATCAGCTTTTAACTTGCCCTTGGACTTGGAGCACTTCAGGAGAAGTTTTCTAGAATCATAGAATCAATGAGTGGGAAGGGACCTAGACAGATCATCTAGTCCAACCCGCTGCCATGGGCAGGAAGGAGCACTGGGGGTGGGAGGGGGTCATAAGACCCCAGCCAGGTGCCTATCCAGTCTCCTCTTGAAGATTTCCAGGGAAGGTGAGAGCACCACCTCTATGGGAAGCCTATTCCAGGCTCTGGCCACCCTTACAGTGAAGCAGTTCTTCCTAACCTAAACCTATCCTCCCTCAGCTTGTGGCATAAGGACAGACTTATGTTGTTTGTTATCAAATCAACATACATAAAAGAAAGCCAGTTCATCCCACGAGAGTGCTTTTTTTGAACTTGTATCTCAAGGTCATAGTTTTATGGTTTCATAGTTAGTAGGGTCAGAAGGGACCTGAGCAGATCATCAAGTCTGACCCCCTGCCATGGCAGGAAAGAGTACTGGGGTCAAATGACCCCCGCAAGGTGTTCGTCTTGCCTTGTCTTAAAGACCCCCAGGGTAGGAGCCAGCACCACTTCGCTTGGACGTTGGTTCCAGATCCTAGCCGCCCTGACAGTGAAGTAGCGCCTCCTGATGTCTAGTCTGAATCTACCTTCTGCCAGCTTGTGACCGTTATTCCTGGTCACTCCTGGCGGTGCTCGGGGGAACAGGGACCTCCCCAGTGCCTGCTGGTCCCCCCTGAGCAGTTTGTAACAGGCCACTAGATCCCCCCTCAGCCTTCTCTTGTAGAGGCTGGACAGGTTCAGGTCCCGTAGCCTCTCCTCGTAGAGCCTGCCCTGCTGCCCCCGATCATACGAGTGGCCCTCCTCTGGCCCTTCTCCATGTTGTCCACAACCTTCTTGAAGTGCGGCGCCCAGAACTGGACAAAGTACTCCAGCTGTGGCCTGACCACTGACTACAGAATAAGCACATTTTACTTAGAATAACTCTAAGAAATTATTGCAGTTTGATGATGAGAAGCGTTGACTTAACATTTAAAGCATCATCCATTCAGAGGTCTCTTACTGTGCTGCAAACCCTCTTCCATCCTTTTCAATGCTTTCCTGACAGCACTGGATCTCAGGGAATAAAAGAACATTGCCTGATTAAAACAGTTTGTTTATCTCTTTTAAGGGCTCAGGAGATGAGAGGGAATAAAAACAATTATCAAAAGAATATTGATTCTACCTGAGACGCTCAAGTGTTTAAGCAACAACAAATGTCAATTTGGGTCATAAACTTCACTAACACAGTTTATTAAAGTTATATTTAGAAATATTTTGACATTCTCAGGTGTTTTCTTATATTAACCTGGAAAAAAATCCTATAGCATTGAAGAGAACAACTTGCAGAATACTGGATATCTCAAGGAACTAGTAACATTTTTTTTGGTTTATCTCCAGACTAGAGATGGGATTATCAGAGGCACTCAGGGTAGATCTATAAATATATCTTAATTTCTTCGAGCTGCCAGGTTAGGCACATATGTCTAGAACTGCAATCTGCAAATTTTATGCTCAGATGTCACCTATCCCAGGATGTGCATAGAAGCCAGAGGTGCCTAAGTTGTTAATATTCAAGTTTTAGGCTGTTTAAAGTCCTGCTGCTCAGCATACATGAGCTGGCAGAAACACTTTGCTGACCTTATGCAGACTTAAAAACTAACTTGGAAATGACTCATTACTTCCTAAATTCTGCATCAGAGGTGAACTCCCAAATAGCATTCTACTTCCAAAGGGAGAGGAAGCAAAGCAAGGCAGAGACAGAGTCTGTATTAGTGTCTATTGTTTGTTATAGCCAACACCACAACTGATTATATTCTTCTATAATGTACAGATATAAAAAATATGGATCATTTCACTACATCAGTCTAACTGTTATGATCATATACTGTTCATTAGGAAAAATTCTAGGTTAAAGTGTATGAGTTCTTACATAAATGGGTGGTTATCTTTGCAGTATTTTTCATATAGGATTCTGACGCTGATAAGCTGAGCTATCAGGGAAACATTTTGCAGATGCAGCCTCGCTGTAAGCAAACTGTCATCTACATTCTAACAATTATTAGTTGACTGCATCAGCGTTGCCTGTTCCCCAATTCAAGAGGTATATTGTTTATGGTGTAATGTATTCACTAAGAACTCAAGAGACATTGCTATTTTCCCCCACCTTTAATTTTTAATAAAAATGTATATGCAACTTTTAATGGATTCCTGATTGAAAATATTTATAAAAAGAATGCATTAACTAGAGCAACCGCTGTCCAATGAAGTACCTGTGTGAGAAAAAACAAACCATCATGCCATATGAAGCAGGGAATTCTAATTGCAATACCCCGGAACATATGTTATTTGCAGTGAAATTCAGGATAGGATACTTCTGTTACATGTCTGTAACTGTATTATTCTGCATCTGGAAGAAACTGCTTTTGGAGATTTTACCATGTGCTATTGCTGCGACATACTACATAATGTCCAATTTCTCTCCTATTTACCATCCTGGTGCTTACTGGTTTTAACTCACCACTTCTAGACTCATCCAACAAGTTTGCTAAAGTTATCTAGAGTGGATTAACAATTGATTATATTTACATAGGAGTTCTCACTTTTCTTCCCTCTCTACTGACCTGAGAGCAGGATCATATTGATAAAACTTTATTTTATTAGTGTAGGAACAGCTTGAGGGGTAAGAGAATCCAAGTTTTTCTTCTCCACTGGAAAGTGTGTTTTAATTTAGATGGGAAGAAAGAAAATGCTTGCATCCTCTATGGGTGCATCTACATGTGCATCTTTACTGTGCAGTAACCAAAAATTACTACACAGTACAGGCATGCATCTACACATGCACACCTGTACTTCACAGTAACTATGGCAACTTACACTGACTTGGGTGTAAATTTGATAGCTGCATCATACAGGTATCAAATTTATGCTTGATTAGTTACTGCACAGTAACACATGTAGATGCCTTACTGGTCAGTAACGCTGAGTATGTAGACTGACTTGGGACTAACTTTAGTCCCAAGTCATACCACACACAGTTAATGGACTTTAACGCCTGCACGTGTAGGTGCCGGCCTATTTCCACTTATTAAGCAGTAACTTACTGTACAATAAATTTAATGCAACATAAATACATGTCAAGATGTGCCCTATATGTTATTGTAATTGCTTATTTTTGCTACCTGCTGCATTCTGTTGTAAAGAAGGTCATTCTGCAGATAATAATTATGAGACTGAGCAAGGCTGGAGGAGAGGGGAGGCAAAGGAATGTGGCCATCAGGTTTGAAGGTTCATAGATTCATAGTATTAGGGGCTGGAAGGGACCTCATGAGATTATCGGATCCAGTCCCCCTGCACTTGGGCAGGAAAGACTGCTGGGGTCAGATCACCCCTGCAAGGTATGCATATTGGCCACTCATGAGTACTCAGAGAGAAAATGCTGTAACATAAATGTGACACATGCCAGAATACCAGCCTAAGAAAAAGGAGGAACCAACATGGATAGACATTGATAATCAAGAGACAAGGTACAAAGTGGGAATTGATTTGTTTACACTAGCTGGCAAAGATTGTCTGTTGGTTTTAGATTATTTTTCTCAGTGTCCTAAAGTTGCTTTATTGGGCAATATGACTGCACAGCAGATTATACTGCACCTTAAAGCCATCTTTTCCAGACATGGAATTCCACGTAGAGTTGTGTGTGACAATGGCCCTCAGTTTTTGGAGCATGAATTTTAAAAATTCGCATGGGACTATGGTTTTCGGCATGCTACACTGAGCCTGAGATATGATTGTTATTTGTAGGCAGAATAAGCCTTGGACGTAGCAGAATAAGCTCCGTTGGCAAACCCCCGTAGAGTTCATTCCCAATGCTTTTTAAATACATGAGAACAAATTCGAACTGAGGGTCTGGACTGCGTAAATTTGTCCAACAGAAAAACAGATAGTATGGACCAACATAAATACCCAACAGAGAAATAGCAAACTCCTTAGCGTTGATTTCAATGGGCACGTCTACATGTGCAATTAGTGCACATGACTAAATTTTGGAGCTTATTGCTCTGGATTTTTTTGCTCTTAAGTGAGCCATTTGAATATATGCCTGGGGGCAATTAACTCCATAGCATTTAAACTCCAGATTTTATTCATGCACAGCATGCAAGAGCCTGATTGGAGTAGCCCTTGCTGACAGGTTGCCCTTATGGGTCACTGTGCCAGCCTGGGCCTGCTCCAGCCAGGCTCAATGTGCTGCAGAAGGGCTGGCTGGGGCACAAGGGTGCTTCAGCACAGGCCAAGCCAGCACACAGCATCTACTTGTATGCTGCTGCACACAAACAAACTCTGCAGCAGGGTAGTACTTGTATTTACTACCCTGCTACAAAATATATTTGTTTCCTGCACCCTAACAGGGGCACATATGTAGACACTGAGACATTTACTGCTGAGTGAATTATCTCTGCAGTAAATGTCTCATGTGGACATGCCCATTGTGTATTTTTCCAGGATAGCATTTTTTGTTGACATGGTAGAGTCTTAAATCAGTTTGATTACGTTTAACTAAAAAGCCAGTTTTGTGCAGGGTAGTATGACAAGTTACACAAACGTCTGCCTGGTCTATAATTATGTCCCCACCCAGACAATCCAAAGTACCTAGTCATGGCTATAATATATTCTCACAATTATTCAACTATAAACTAAAAATTATTTAAATATTGGTTATAAACTTGAAACAAATGCTGCGTCCACACGGCTCTTGTCTGACATCTTATGGGCTCTTACTTGTGAGAAGTATTTGTCGTGAATCCTAAATCCACATACAAAAATAATCAGGTGGTTTCAAATTTCATTATCAACTTGAAGAATCTGAGTGCAGCTTTATCAAATGTTTTACCAAACTTGAAAAACTTCAGCCAGTCCTATCATGCCAACGTTGGTCCTGCCTCAGATGAGGCAGGGATTTTATCAAGCTACCTAATGACATGCAGCTGTTTTCCTACAGATTCCTTAGAAGTGGTGAAAATCAGTTTTATTTTGAAATGTTGGGCCTTCATCTTGTGCCTTCAAACCCTAAAGTGACTGCAGATGAATAAGCATGAAGCACAAGGAAGTACAATGCTTGCATTATATTTAAGCACATAACCAGTTATAGGTGTGCAGAATATTTTGGATAGACCTACCGGAGTAAACAGTGGGTCATTTTCCAATAAATTTAGCATGGTTACTCTTTTTTATGAGTTTGCATCATCTGTCTGCTACTTTTTCACCCTGATTACACCTGTGGTGATTAGCCCTGTTAGCCTAACTAGTTGGTAACTCAGGTGTCCTCCCAGATATTAACCACTTAGTTTATCTCAACTGATGGAATCAACCTTCTTTTAGCAGGGTCCACTGCACTTGGCCCTTTCCCTTCTATAGGAAATACTTCCTTTCTGCCAGACCATTCATAACATCTGATGAAGTAGGCTGTTGCCAATGAAAGCACATACCCCTCTAAAACAGTTAGTCTTCAAGGTGTCACCCTGCCCTATCTTCTGGCTGACTGTACTAATACAACAGTGCTTGACATCTTCAGCAGGCCAGATGAGTGATGCCAGGTCCAGCCATGAGCCAGATCTAGGCTGACAGCCCAATCAAGCAGCTGCACTGATGCAGCCATGGCCTGATCTAGTTGTATAGAACAACTTGGCTGGGACCGATGCAGTCACACAGGACCAGGGCCCAATGCAGCTGCATGGGAACAGCCCACCTGGGGCCCATTCCTACATGGCTGCATCAGGCCTCATGCAGGCTGTTTCCTTATGGCTGCATTGGGCCCCAATCTGATCCAGCAGCATGGGAATGGGACTCAGTCCCTCTTCGTGGGGCCGGTCCAGCTGGGTCCTAGTTGCATGGAACTTGGAAATTCCATGGCGAGAAGCACTGGCAGTGTATAACTTAGGCTATAACTTAAACATTATCAGTGACTACCATGCTATGTTCATGTAAGGGGACAAACTTCCACCCTTAGTAAAGCATACACCCTTGCCTAAATACCCGGGAGGCTCCTAAAGTCTTGCAGTACTTGGGTAGCAAAGCAGGCCTCTGGTAGCTACTTCATGCAGGAGCTCCTTCTCTGGCAGTTGCCAGAGACAGAGTCTTCCTGTAAGCTCCATCCCTGGATTTATATGGCCTCAAACCCTGCCTCCTTCTGGTCACGTGACATTTGCAGGTGCTGCCCAGTTACCCCATTAAGCTCTTACCCTGGCAACCCACAATTGTGGAGCTCTGCTTAGCCTGCAGAGCTGCTTGGCCAGGCTGCTTCAGCCTTAAAGGAGCAGGGACACCTTAGTACCTTGCTAAAACTGTAAAAGCATACTAAGTCAATGAGACTGTATACTTCAATGGGAGCTGCATTCATATTTATAAAAAGCTTGTCCTTGAAACAGTTCAGCTGTGTGGTATGCAAATATGTTGCATAATAACTGCAATTTCATGAACATAAATAATGCATTAAAATATAGCAATCATATCAGTACTGCATAGATGTAACAAAGCAGAATGTTGCAACATGAGTTTTGCTCTTCATGTTCATTATTTGGATATCTTTGTCAGGCACAATTTTGTAGGAAGTCAGTACTCGCTTTAGGCTGGGTGAAAAAGCTAATGCCCATAAGAGCAATCACATGACTCAAATGATTGTCATACTTTTGATCCATTTTATGCTCAAAACATGAGATTTGGTTCCCCTAATTGTATTGTGAAACTTGAAAGATGTGATTTTGTGGAATCATCATAAATTGCTTAGACTTGGTGCTTTAGTAAATCACAGTATTGCAGAAGACAAAAATGCTGTGCCTATCCGTTCAGTTCAACTCTGGCTGCAGGACTTTTATAAATACATTCCTTTGTGCCTATTAATGTAATTACTTTAAAAGCTTTGTCATCCAGCACCCATGGGGAATGGGGGCTGCCAGATAACCAAATATGCCTGAGAGGACCAAACAGGCATCTTTGCCTTTTTTGGGCTGCCGCCCCTCCTACCACATCAGTGTGCCAGGAGACAGAGAGGGGCGCCCCAGACACACTGGGGAAAGGCTGCTATGCCCTGAGCCATGGGGGCTCCGCAAAACTGGAAGTGCCATGGTGGGCACGTCTGGATTTGCTTTTGCTGTGCTGACTGGCATGCCGGTTAGTAGATCATGTCAGTTTGTAAGGTGCCAGATAAAGTGGCTTTTACTGTAGTCCTCTCAGCTTGAGGGCTAAGTACAGACAATCAACACCCCATAAGGTTGAACTGATTCAATCTTCACAGGTTAGTCTAAAATGCACAGATTGAACTGATAAGCAAATGAACAGACATTCACTCTTGATTCCCAAAATGCAGCCACATGTCTGCAGCATGCCTCTTTGCTTGGTTGCAGCAGACAGCATGAGCCAAGGCTAGCTTGCCCACCCTGTGAGGGGGGCAGTGGCTTGTGGGGGAGCTGGAAAGCATTCTGGGATGCTGGGGGACTGAGTTAACTTGAATCTGGGGGTAATCTGGGACAGAAGTTACATAAACTGATTTAACCTAAGTCAGTTAAGTCTGATACTACATCCATTCAGGTTTATCTTAAACTAGTTTCAGCCATTTTCAAAGTGGTTTACATGAATTTAATTTCTGTTGTGTTACAGATTTAAACCAGTTTCTGATCACTTATACTGGTTTATGTGTAATTTCTGTCTCTAATCAAGGAGCCCCAACACAGTTGTGTGTGCAGCGTGTACTGAAATTGAAAAGAGTATACATTTCAGCTTTTTTTTTCTTTTGATAATGCCAGTGAACTGAAAAATCCATCATTTGCACAGCTCTAAGGTCTAGTTAGCCTATTTGGGGTCCCTGGCTCACCTGAAATGATCTAAAGCCAGTTGATTGGCTACTACTTCTTTATATCTCAGAACCTAATGAATTTGTGGGCTCCACTAACTTCAGTTACTTCAGTGCAACTATGCTAGTTTAAAACTAGGGACCTACCTAATTCACAGAGGCTGCCTCTGAATTTCATGGTCCCGGTGCCATTTTCATGGTGGAGTGCAGCACCTTCCGCCCATGCCTGTAATTGGCTGAAGGTCCCTGGAATTCCTGCCCCTCCCCAGAGATTGACAGATGGCTACCTGTCATTCTCCAGGGAGGGGTGGGACATCCAAGGCCCTTTGGCCAATCATGGTCTGCTGTGAAAATAGCCCCCTCTTTCCCTCCTCCCTCCCCCCATATTTCAGGATGCCAGGGCTTCCTATCTTTATTTGCAGCTCCCCCCGCCCCATTTTCACTGAATTCAAAAATGAAAAAGTCTAGAAGTGACTTCAAAAATAATCAGACAAGGTGGTCCTGACCCTCCAAGCACTCCTAGTGCCTGAGTCCTTGTGATCTCAACAGAGTAGGGTGAGGAGACACTTGCAGAACTTCAGAGCTCTATTAAATTCTACAACAGGACTTCTCAGTGTCCTGCCTCATACCTATCTCAAATACAGCTACTGCATGGCAAGTATAATTTAATACCATGCCACATGAATAAAATATGATACTATTAAATGCAAAACAATACAGTGAAAGACAAGGGAAGGGTATGTAATCCAGACAGGGCCATTACAAATATGTAGTCTGGTTGTCCTTGCATGTAAAACCATAGAATTCCCTGCAATCTTCATTAATGCACATCCTCTGGATGCCATTTTGGTATACTCTATACATGTATAGTGCTATGATGTTTTATACTGTGGTTGCAACTGAAGGCCCCAGTTAGGATCAGGGTCCCATTGTACCAATACTAATACTGCACAGAAATAGAGGTAATGTTATCCATTTCTAGTTATGGGATTTTCAAACATACTTGCATCATCTAACTCAGTTTATAAGAGCCAGCTTCAGCTCTCCCACTGAATAGCATCTTTCTCCCTGAAGAATTACAAAGAAATCAGAAGCCTTATCAAGCTCCTGGACATCACAATTTGGTCTTAAGAACTGTATCTTCATGTTGGACTTTTTTTTTCTGTTTCTGAAATCTTATGGAAAATACATGGGGCCAAAAACAAGGAACTGTACTCAGAGAAGAAATTCCTGAGGAAATTAAACTGAACTCCGTTTCTGAAGCTTGTGGTCTAGAAATGTCTTAATAGCAAAGGCTGATGTTTTTTGATGGATTTTCTGTCATGAACTTTCATTTAAGAGAAAAGTCATAACTGTGGAAAATGATCTCATGATGACTTTATCTTTCATGCCTCTGCAAGATCTATCAATTAATTATGAAGATGTGTAATAGGAAGAAAGCCATTTTCCCACAAGTTTGGGATATGGGACAGCAGAATCAGTCAGTCATAATCAAGCCTAAAAATGTTTACCAGAAATAGCATGTTTCAGATGGCTACAGTGCCTGAATACTGAGTCTATACAATGTATTAAGGTTTTAATATTGTATGTTTATATTAACATGATTGTCTTCATTCCACTCACCTCTGTGAAAATCATATAATATGGTTGCTCTTTTTACCAATTATATCCATGTCTCCTTAGAACTTTTACCTCCTTATCTCCCCTTTTTTTGCTTTAGAGAATTTAGTATATAAAATTTTTGTAGACAAAAACTCTGGATGCAAGTTAATTTCCTTGCTTACTGGCCTGGGCAACAACTGTTCAAAGCTTCAACTTTGCCAATATTGTGATAAATGGAATCACAGCCTCTCTTAAAAAAAAAATCCTACAGAAATCAACTGCAAACTACAAATAGGCTCCCATCCCTTCATTTACCAGGAGCCAGAGCTTTCTTATAACCCTACACAATGCATTAGAGCAGTGATTCTCAACCAGGGTGCATTGGCATTCAGTGAAACCTGGAGATTTCAAATAGGAGACCACAGTGTTATTGTGCTCTTTCTGAGTTCCTTGCAACAGAAAATTGCTGTAGTGAAGCTTTTTTTTTTTTTTGCAAGGCGGGGGGTGGGGCTTGTAGTAAAAACATGAATGAATGAAAACTAAGGGACTTGTTACATGGTAATTACGGGCAGCTCCTGGAGCTCTTAATGCCTGGATTGTCTGCACATTAACACCATAAAGTGGCTTAAAGTACTTGTTATACAGCTCAAAGTTACCTCACTCCAGGGCAGGATTATCTCTTGATCCACACAACTCCCACAGATGTACCACTCAAGTTAAAGGTGTGATTGCTCCAAACTCCAAGCTAGAACTGAGCTGATCAACATTTGTGCGTAAGGTGTAACAAGGCTCTAAAAACTGGCATTTTCTGAGGGATTTCTTGAGGCTAAAAAGGCTAAGAACCACTGCATTAGAGACATCTAGTGGTATAACAATATACTGCAAACCAGTATGGTATACTGTGACCAGGAATCTGTTCAATGTCTTCAACGGTGATTTGGAAGATGGGATGCAGTGCACTCTCAGCAAATGACACCAAGTGAGGGGGAGTAGTAGATATGTTGGGGGGTAGGGCTAGGATTCCAAGAGATCTCAAAAACTGAAGGATTGAACCAAAAGAAACCTCATGAGGTTCACTAAGTTCAAATAAGAAGTAATGCACTTTGGACAGAACAATCCCATGCACTGGTACTGGCTGGGGACCAAATGGCTAAGCAGCAGCTCTGTAGAAAAGGCCTAGGGTTACAGTCCACCATCCACCCTCCCCCTCTGCTGTCTTCCCCCTGTGCCTGCTTTGAGCAGGAGGTTAGACTAGATGATCTCCTGAGATCTCCTTCAATCCTAATTTCTATGTTTCTCTGATAATTATATTATTTAATCAGCTACAGTGTTATTAATAGCATGTAACAGATGACACAGAGAGGTAAAGTGAGAGCTCTAGGCAACACACAAAGTCAGTGACAGAGTTTGAGTTAGAGCTGTTTCCTAGTTCTTCTTCCCTGCTTCAATCATTACACTGCATATAGACTGGCTTGGGTTATCAATATTGTTGCAAAGTGGGCAGAAATAATTATTTGCACGAATGTGACTGGAAGAGCAGCATTGTATCTTCTGAAATAAAAATCTTTACTTCAAAATAGTTCATAGGTATCTCAAATCTCTCTTGCCTTGACACTCATTAGACCCAGTTAGACATTTCACTGATGGATTTACATTATCATTGGGTGACAGTAATTATATTGTGTATATTTTATCAGTTAACACAAGGGTATATATTGGTGACTATCTATACCAACTAATATATCCTTTTTGTATAAATAAAAATCTGCTTTAGATACAAACATAATATAATTGCCCATTTCATTCAGTGACTCACAAAATAAAAAATCAAATTAGCTTTTCAAAAATATACAATTCAATCATTTACAGGGGAAATTCTTTACAGAGCTTAATGTGGTGATGAGCACCATCTATGCAGCTTACCTACACAGCACTTTGCAGCTACTGGTTTGTAACTCACGCTCCTTTAATGATGCATGGGGTATAAAGAACATAAATCACAGAAGCCAGCACACTGGGCAGTAGGCTGCCTACGCTAGTCAGTAGGAAAAGATAAGGAGAAGGGTAGAACTGGGATTTGTGATGGGGTGATTTCTTCTTCTTTGTGACCCACCTTCAACAGGCATGGAGAATCTCCCACAGCTTGATGGCTAAGGCACTCTGCAGGGAGGGAGAGGGGGCACATATGGGTTTGAATTTCCTTAATGTGAGCTCACACTTAAACCTGAGCTTCCCACTTTCTGGCAAATGCTCTTACCACTAAGCTGTTATAATGAAAGGTGAAAAAGAAAGTGGTAGCTGTCACAGCATTGACTGTGGAGCCCAGTGTGGTTGATACTTCTTGGGCATGCTCTGAGAATTCATGCTGGATCAAGTCCCTCTGGCAATGCTGCTTCATATTGAAAAGACTGGGGCAAAGACTAGGTATGCCTCTGGTTGCCTGGAGGAGTTTTAAGTGAAAAAGTAAAAGGGCTTAGGCTGCTTTATACACATGCTTGGGAGTGGAGGTGAGGTGTTTAAATCCAAGTGGTTCCAGGAGAGCTGTTGTAATTAAAACACCTCACCAGTGGGTTTTTGCAGCAAGTTCATAGTAACTGGGCAAATAAATAGGTAACTAAATAGTCTGGCACCGAACTGTGCTGTCCACTGAGTAGAATACATTTATAAAGAGTAATGAGTATTGACTTAAAAGCCAGGATACAAAGAGCCTGTTCAAACGTTTGGGATATTTAGCTCCAGTTATAAAGCCTCCTTCCAAAACCTCCTTGTGCCAATTATAAAACGGCTGTCACACCAGCAGCCCCAAATCCATTCATTGGTGGGGAATATAGACTATATACAGAACCAAAAGAAAAGGTGCTTGTTAATGTAGTGCAGTGAGTTTACTTTTATAGCACAGAAAGATCAAGAACGACTTATGGCCTCAAACTAGAAATAACTCCTCTTGATCCCGGTGTGGAAAAACTGACCTCAGCTCTGTCTGGATGATCCTGACCTATGGTTTGGCTGCATTAAGGAGGAAAACAAGACCCATAAGCATGCACATTGTGATTTATTTTAAAGCATGCTTCAATGTTTTCTAAATAACATCTTAGTTATGTGGATCAGGGCTTGAGAATCCACATGGGAAAACAAATGCTTCCAACTACACTGTTACTCTCTATTTCACAGTGAGCTCTCTGTAGTTGGCCCAATTATGTTTTTTTTTTCCCATCTGGTAGTTGTGGATGACCAGCCAGTTTCTTGGCCCCGTCTTGGATTCAGCTGCCAGTTTTACAAACAAATCAACAAATGAATCTTCTTATCCTTATTTATTCCATGAGGCTCCTCTTTTTTCTTCTAATGTGCCAAACCTGCAGCCCCAGGGGTTTAAGAAACCAGGGGGAGTTCTCAATTTTATATTGAAAATCATAAGGGTTAGGGGCACAAGCCAACAGGCCAAGGGGAGGGAACAGATAAAAGGTAAAGAAACATCAACACTGGGGTAACATACACTCAGTACCTTAATTTCTTCCCACCCCAAACACACCTCCAGAGGTGTCCCCAAACAAACCTTTAGTCCTTAAACCCTGGAGTGCTCAAACAGCAGCCTGCAGCTGCTCCCAACTCTGAGTCCAGCTCCTCCAGTCCACAGTCCTGGCTGACCAAGCCAGTGAGATCTCCAGCTCCACTGTGCACTCTTTTGTGTAGGGCTGACCAGATGCTATGTGCTTTCTCTTCCCTTTACTCCAGCCTCAAGCTTCCTCTTCCTTCAGTGGTGGATTAAGATTTACCGGGGCCCTGGGCAAACAGAAAATTGGAGGCCCTCCACTAAGTGAGAGCAAGATCCCTGTGGCCCTGCCAGAGGGCTGCAGCTGGGCCCACCTGGCCTCCTCGGCATGTCCGAGGTAAGCCAAGGGTTATGAGCACCACTGAGGTGAAGGTGGTCCCAGCCCCGACCCAGCACAGCCCCTCCACCTGGTGGGTGTCATGTATCTGGGGCGGCAGTCCCCTAGTGCTGCAGGACAAGCCAGGGCTGGGGCTGGGACCAGGGCTTGGTCTGGAGCTGACCTAGGGAGAGCTTGGGCTGCCCACTTACCCCTCTGCCAGTCCTGGTGGGGTGGGGCGGGGTTGTCCCATCCTATCCCAGTGGCACTGGTGCTGGCAGCCACCTGCAGACAGCGGAGAGTGGGAGTAGGAACAGGGCTGCCCATGGACAGACAGCACTGGGAAGCCACTGCCACCTGCATAGAGCCCTGCACCCAGCCCCTAGACTCTGGCCCAGGCCCAGCCGGAGGGAAGGAGGTGCATGCTGCCCACCCCGCATGCCCCATCCAGGATGCCTGCATGGGCCATGCTGCCCCTGATGCCCCAAGAGGCCCTGACTGGCAGGGGCCCTTGGGCCCGGCCCCCGTGGGCCTGTGTGTTAATCTACCCACCTTCCTTTTTTCCTTGCCCCCCTGCCTCTGCAGGGTTTGGGAGTCATAGTCCAAATTAACAATCAGCACAGGTCTGCAGACTGTCCCCTGATTCCTCCTGCTGTTACACACATTAGATTCACATTACACTGAAAATGGCTAGTATGCCTTTACTCTACCTTTCATTTATCCCCACAAGAAAAACTAATTATCTAGCTCCTGTCTCACCCAATAAGTACATGAATCATTTAGAAATTATCATTCACTAATTTTGGGCATGTTTTAGTTGTAAAGATCCAAACCAGTCATTTGTGGTTTTCTCTCTCTATAGGGAAAGCTGTAGGTGTCAGGTTTGTACTAGAAATAATGCTAGATTCTTGTTACAGTTCCCCATGCACTCTGCTCTGTATAACACTGCTGGGGGAAAAGGTGCAGGAGAGAGAATTTTCATGGGCCTTGGATCAAGTTTATTGAACTTGCTGACAGATAAAATAGATTTATCTTCCCCTCATCCTTCTCTTTTGCTCTCTCTCTTTTCGAAACTAAAGGCAAAGACCTGAATAGGCAGAAATATGGGATGGAAGGGGGCTTCCTGGGATGTTAGTCTAATACCCTGCATTTGCAAGCAACCATTTTTTGGCTGGACAGTCTTATAAACTGTCCATTCCAACCCTTTGTGCATACCACAGCTACTATGCACTACATGAAAACATACTGAAAACCACCTTGTTTCATAAACAGGAAAAATAAGAGGAGATCAGGGTGCTGCCAGCAGGCTACTACTAGCACTTCAGTGGCAGAGAAATTAATGGCTAATATGCTCAGATGATGCCAGGAAGAGAACCATGGCTCATGCTGCAGGGGAGAGAAACTGCCTCTTCCACAGCCTTGCCAGAGTGACCATGGGGATATCTTCCTTCCCAAGCCCAAATCAAGGATTTGGCCTTCGCTGCCCTGAACAAACCCCATCAAATACATCAAAATTCCCATGCTTTAAGTATTTCAGAGGAACCTAAAGCAGTTACTCATATCAGTAACTCTGAGCTTGTCCTCTGCCAAAAGGCCAAAGAGTTTTCTTTGCTTACTTTTCAAGGCAGGCATTTGGGTATCATATTGTTGATGACCTAAAAAAATAGAATTGTTGCCATAACTTCCCTTTCTATGGTAGGGAAATGAGATGTGTTCTCCAAATATGTAGACTTAAATGCATTAGCCCATGACTGTCCAGTGTGGGGCCTACTGGCCACATGCAACCCACAAGTCGTTCAGCTGCAGGTCCGAGGCTCTCACTTGGCCACTGCTTCCCCCATTGCTCTGGCTGCAACGGCAACCAGAATCTCCAGGTTTCCCCCTTCCTCCTTTGCCTGCCATTTCCTGCATTTGCTCCAGAGTGAGGGTGAAGTCAAACTGTGCACTTGGGGCTGGGGAGGAAGGATTGGGGCTGCATGTGGCAGGATTCACACCAGCACAGTGCAGTTGGGGAGGCTGTGCATGGGCGCACCATGCAGTATTGGGTGGGAGGAAACATCTGTGCAACGTGCCTGGTGTGATCTGTGTGATGTGCACCCCCTGTTGATACAACCCCAGGTTATATGACCCCCAGAAGCTTAGGAGTTGTACAACCCCGTGTTAGCTCATTGTTAACACTACACAGCACCTAGTGTATATAAAGATAATACTGTTTAAAGATGATGGTTTACTTGTGCATTAAAGGAAATCTGTAACATTTTTACTTTCCTTCTGCCCCTTCCCCAGATTCTTTCATCTGAAAGAAGTCAGATCCATAGAGATTAGAGGGATGTGACCAGGGTGGGAGATATTTACTCTTCACAGCACACTTCCCCTCTTCCCATGGTCTAATGCTCATGTTAAAAGTAGCAATGAATTTCAATCTGGTACTATCACCTTGTCTATGCTACCAGCCCTGCTCCTGAGAATATAGCAGAGTTTCCCATAGCTGTAACCACTGGGACAATCCACACAGGGATAGACTTCTTGGGGTTCCAAAAACTGGCAGAATTTGTTTATTCTCCCTCCTGCTCCCCCCCCCCAAAATTTCTCTGTATGATTATCTTACGAGTGCTTGCAAGCAAAAAAAAGGCCATTATTTTAGTATCTTCAGTTCTACATATGTTTTGGTGGGAGAGGAGCCCTGAGATCTATATTTACCAAGCATGCTGGGATCCCCTGAGACAAAGGAGCTAAATAGTCTAGATAATTATTATTCTTTCCATGTGTCCTTTCCTGTCTAAACCAACTCTTATTATGATAAATAACATCCAAAATCTTGTTAACATTTTCCATTGCTAGCTCACTGCTTATTTTAAAAGAAAACCAATTAGCAATCCTGGTTTAGAAAATTCATCCTTTGGGTAGTGAGAAAAAATCTGTCAGCTTTCCCTACAGGGAGCCAGAGCTTCTATTAATGTTGGGCAAAAACAAATATTTCTAATTCTTGAGATTCAATAATTACAAATGTATCCTGTTGCAGAGAAAAAATGCCATGAATGTCACTTCTATATAAGCCATCTGTGCAGACAATGAATGTCGCTGTGTTTAAACAACAACCAAAAAGAAAGTACTTTTTTACCAAGTCCTGTAGAGAAGAGCAAAGGGGCTGTTTGCTTCCGAGTCAATGGGTGTATTGTACTTCCAGTATTTTAAGAAGAGACTTCCATATATTGTAGAGCTCTGCTCCTGTCTTCTAAGGAATCTGGGTGTAAAAGGCCTTGCTAGGACATGATTCTACATGAGCATGTGGGTGTGTTGGAGAGGAGGTTTATCCTTCCCCAGAAAACATTTTGGGAATTATTTGGCTCTTGGTGTACTCTGGCCTACAGAAAAGGTAGAACCATAACAGCTGCATTATATGAGCTCCAAGGATGCCCTCTCTGGGCAAAGAACTCAGCTCTTTGATACACTAATTAATTTCTTTCCTGACAACATGATGCCTCCTAAGGGCAAGCTGGTATACCTCATCACGCTGTAGCAGAACCATCACTGGACATGTGAAAAGAAAAAAGCATCCATTTTCCGCATGTGTGCTTTGTGGTACCTCAAAGGCTTTTGAGATATTGTAACACAGAACACATGTGAAAACGTTGTCCATGCTGCATATTTGCAGTGTGGAGCCAAAACTAGATACCAGGAAATCCCAGTAACTAAAAAAAATGAACTAAAAAAAACCAAACACGATGGTATGTGTGGCTGCAGCACGTACCACCTGAAACTGGTTTCTGGACATCCAGAGCCTGGCCACTGCTGCAGCCCCAGGAGGCTCCCAGGACCCCAGATAAGGTTGCTGGAGCCAGCCTCCCCAACCCAACCTGGAGCAATTTGCCATGCACCAGAGAGCATGTATAGGGGTGTTCCCCAGGGACAAGCAGCAGTAGCACAACTATGTGCTACTGCTGTTTGTCCCCGGGGAAACACATATGTGCGCTTGTCTGGAGGTTGCCAGTTCCCAGAGAGAGTGGAGATATTTAAAAAAAGGCCAAGAGGTCATGCCAATATTTACTTTAAGCAGAATTTTAAATAGTTTTTAGGAGCCTGAAGAAACTCCCTCTTGCAGATTACTAAGCGTGGTTGGAACACTTAGTGATTTTAAGTGTGGTAGGTGAGAACTCTGGTACGGCATTTGCTGTTGGATCCTATTGGGGATTTGATGAATGGGAAAAGCTGTTAACAGGAATAAGAGCTGGAAGGCCACAGTGCTCATGTCTATTCACTGCTCTCAACACATGCTATCAGTCATTCTTAAGATCCAATCAGTTACTCTGTTTGCTTTTCATTACAGACATTGCAGAGATGGACGGCTTGCAGAGAAACAGCTCCAAAAATGGAGTGGTATTGTTCACTGATTCTCATTCTGGTTCAAGGTGTATATCAAACTGATATAACACCTGTGCTTGAAGCATTGTTTTCACAGCATGCTTGGTGGAAAGATCCTATCTCCATTTCCATGTTTCTCTTTGGGAGAGAAGCTCAGTTAACAGACTCTTGACTAAAAAAAGGCTTCTTGCCAGTGGCATTTATTAATTTGCTTTGTACTCCTACTAGATGCTTAGTAACTAGAATCTAAATGAATTTCTAATTGGACTTTTCTACAGTGTCTTCCTTTTTCCTCTCCATCCTATTGTTCAAGGTTTTTTCTGGTAACCTCATTGTTATTAGATATAATGTTTACATTCTAGAATAAGGCTGAACCAAGCCTATTTAATTAATTATTATATTGGTAAAGTTAGAGTGTGCAGTCACTGCTTGTCAGAAAGCAGTTTCTGCTGCAAGATGTCTTTCTGAAACAAAGAACTTGTTACTGAACAACTGACTTGGAGCTTAACCATGATATAGCTCTGCTGGCTACGTGATGACTGCACTACCTATTTCATAAAGCCGGTGGGAAAACCTTCAACTGAGTGCACTTGATCATATTAAAATGAGCCAGTTTTGTAGTGTCTGATCAGATAGCACTTAGTTCAAGAGACAACTCCTTCACTGCAAAAGCTCCTGTGTGGACTTTGTGAGTAGTGAGCAGGTGTCTGACTCATCATGACACCATTCTTTTATGACTGTTATAGGTGCCCCAGCATCGCTATAAATGGAACAACGCTACTCTCAGGCAGTTATTTTTTCTCTAACAAAATCAACCAAGATTAAAAACGGTAACATGAAGTTTCTTTACTTTAACAGTCTCTAAGGAAACAGCATATGATGCTTTCAAAGCTTTCTCAGACACAGAGACAAACTTTTCTGGAATGGAAGGTCAGTTGATGTCTGGGAGAAAATGTCAGCATGTCACTGTGTATTCGGAGCTATCTGAACAGACTGCTCAGCCTCACGGACTCATTAATCCATTTGTGGCAACTCTATATTTCTGCCTCTCAAAGGAATCTCTCTGCGTAGGTCTTATTTTTTCTGGAAATAAATCTCAGCCCATATTTCGCTCTAATAAGGGGGAGGATGGTGTGGGTGTTTGTTTTATTTACCGTTGACCTGACTTTTAGAATTATTAATGTTTGCTTTTTGGGTTGGGGAGTCAGAAATAATACTTTGGGGATATTCATTTTCATATGTTTTCTTAATTTTTTCTTTATATTTTCTTTCAGGTCAGGTCTCTGAAAGAGCAGCGGTGAGCGACTCATTGAGAACATACTGAAGAGTTGTTTATCGTGTATTCAGGATGCCCCGCTACAGCTGGGCCCAAGGAATTCTACGGCTCTGCTTCTTTCACAGAGATATCTAGGGTGGCCGGAGTAGGTTAGAAGTCTAGGGGAACATTAAAAAAATGTTCATGCTGGCTTTTACTTCATCTTGGAGGCGGTGAATAATAGTGATTCTCTGCCAAGTAGAAGCACATAGCTCTGGTGTTGCTGATCATCCTTCCCAACCTATGCTGAATGGAACAACCTACTGAGTGGTGATCCATCTGTTGATTTGCTAGCTGCCTCAGAATAGGAGCATAGAATAGATAGGGATCACTTGGCTCATTCTGTCCAGTCCTTACGCATATAGCTAACATTTCTCATGATCTCATCAAGCTCTGTCTTAAAAGAAATTACTGTCTTTTTTGTCCTCGCTCCTATTAGAAGGGTATTCTGCAGTCTTGTGGTTATGATAGTTTAAAAAAAAAACCTCTTCTAATTCACAGGCTAAATTTATTCATGGTCAGTTTATATCCTTTTTTTTTCTGTTGCCAACATTATCTTTAGCTTAAATAATTATTTTGCCTTTCAGAGGCATTTCCTTCTGTGCTGTAGTTATAGGAAACAATCAGATTGTCTCTCATCCTTCCATCTGATAAACTAAAAGCTAAGCTCTTTCATCTCCTTTCCTAACATAGGCTGTTCACTCCCCTGTCACAATACCTGCAATAGTCCTTCTCTGCACCTATTCTACTTGAAATTAATCTTTCTTAAACACAACTGTACACAGCATTCCAGATGATGGCCATGTATAAAAGCATTATACTTCCCTATGAATAATCTCTACTACTACAGCAGCAGGTGCCAGTGAGAAGGAAGCCATGCATGCTTCACTCACCTAAGTCCACAGACATGCTCCAGACCTGGAAGTCTGTCAGTGAGAATACCCTAGGTTTGTAGTCTGAGCCTGCTTTTGAGCCCTTGGTCTTTGCAAACCTGAGAACGGGTGCTGTGAATGCACCGGGAACACCCTCACTAGGAAACACCTGGATTTGGAGTTTGCCTGTGGACTTGAGTGGTTGGAGTCATAGGTAGAGCATGCTCAGCTCCTTTCTCACCCTGGCCATCCACTACAGCAGTCTGGACAAGCCCTATCTCTACTGGAAATACCTCTCCTGATGCATCCTTGGATCACATTTTGACCCTTTCATGGCCACATCACATTTGTGGCTCAGCTGGGAAGGAAGATACAACTTGCATTTAAACTCCTTACTGTTATTTTTTGGCATCACAATCCATGTTCTCTCACTGAATGATAACAACATGTTCCTATAACCTAACCACTTCTGCTTTGCCCTTATGACAAAGCCTACTATCCATTCACTGTAGATTTCATCCTGTTCACTGCTGGGAACGAAATGTGCTGCACACCGATTCCGCCCACATTTTAGTAAGATATTATTTCAGTATATCTGAATCTTCCCTAGCCATAGAAGGAAATGACCCACCAGTCGTGACTTATGTATATTATGGTTAACTGGAAAAGGCTTTCTTTAGAAATAAAGTCTCTCTGAAAAGTTCATTATTTGATATATTTTACTTTTATAACTTAATCAGAATATCAGACAGTATTTTTTAAAGTCAGTAATAAACACATTAAATCAATGACCCCTCTGGTAATTTGTATCTCACTCCACCTTCTGTAGTTGACGACTATGTTGATAGGCACTCTAGAATCCAAAGACTTCCACTACTCCCCACTCAGATCTCTGCAAGAATAACATTATCAGCTGCTCACAAATGCACAATTAAGTCTTAAGGTTAAGTACATTAAACTGATGAATGAACATGTAGTGAAGCTTTTCTCAGGTGCACACTTACAGCTACTAGTCAAAGACTTTGCTGTGTATGGTGACTTTTGAACATTCATAACTTCTCCAGTTAAGTGGCTACCCCTGGAACAAGAAGGGTACTTATCTTCAGAGTTGTATATTTCTATATCAAATTGTATTTAAGAAAGTCCTTTGCATTTCAGATACAGGAGAGGGTTGTTTGGGATTTCTTTAACCAGAGTAACCTTTTACACAATTGTCTTCTTTATCCTTTAATCCGACAAAGCATATAAGAATTAGGCCTGTGCAAATAGGGAAGTATTTGATTTGGATTCAGATTTGGCTGATTCGGAGGACAGCGATTCGATTTGGTGATTTGATTTGACTGAATCAGAATCAGAGATTTGGCGCTGATTCGGAGATTCAGATTGGCCGGGGAGAGGCAGGCACAGTCAGGTGGCTGCAGGTTCTTCTGCGGCTCTTCTGGCTGTGCCTGCCTCTCCCCAGTAGGGGAGAACTGCAAGAGAAGCCCCCGTGGCTGCCCTGCCTGGCCCTGTCCCCCACCCAGCACTTAAAAAAAAAAAGCCCTGTACTCACTGGCTGTGGCAGCAGCAATCAGGGCCTCTGGGGGCTCATGGCAGAGCCCCCTTGTGCAGCACGGGGGCAGTGGGAGGCAGCGGGGATCGTCCCCCACATTTGGCACCCATGAGGCAGCTGTCATTATCGTGCGGGTGCTACGCAACTCAGCAGGGTGCCACGCACTGTCTGGGAGTCGGGGCAGCTCCACCTGTCAGCCGGAGCCCAGCAGTGCTCAGTCCCATTGGCCCTGGATGGGGCTGGGCAGGGCAGACATGAGGGCTTCTCCCACAGCTCCCTGTGCCCAGAGGAACCATGGGAGAACCTGCAGCTGCCCGGCTGTGCCTGCCTCTCACCAGCCGATCCAAATCTCCCTGAATTTTTTTCCAAATCAATTTGGAGGCTTCGGATTCGATTCAGACCTTTTAATAGGTCTCCTGATTCGATTCAGATGTGAAGATTCGGCCACCAAATTGGGCTAAATCTCCTCCAAAATGAATGGGCAACTGAAGCTTCACACAGCCCTAATAAGCAGGTACTTAACTTTTAAACATATGTGTAATTCTATCAAATATTTAAGGGAGTTATATGGAGGCTAAAAGTGAATTATTCAAAGTGGCACAAGAGTATTAAGTACAAATGATGAGATGAAACTTAGAATAGGAAAATTTAGAATGAGCATATCTACATGAGACATTTACTGTGCAGTTGACTAATTAGTGGTGCAGTAAACATTGTGCATCTACATGTGTGGCCCTGTTAGGTGGGAGTAGATTAATTAACTCTGCAGCAGACAGTACTTGTGAGTAGACAGTCCCCCACCTGGCTGGGATGTGAGGATACTTCAGTGCAGGGGCTGCCTGTTGGCTAGCTCCACAGTGAAGCAGCTTTGTGCCCAAGCCAGCCCCTCCACAGCACATTGATCCGGGGGAGCAGCCTCAGGCTGGCACGCTGACCCCTCAGGTGCCCTGCCAGCTGAAGCTGCTCTGACATGAGGTGGGCAGCCAACTGTGGTAAAAGAACAGGTATGGGACTATTTAGAAAATCTGGACATATACAAGTCCATGGGGCTGGACAGGATGCACTAAAGGGTGCTGAGGGAGTTGGCTGATGTAATTGGAGAGTCACTGGCCATCATCTTTGAAAACTCATGGTGATTAGGGGAGGTCTTTGATTGGAAAAGGGCAAATATAGTGTCCATATTTAAGAAGTGGAAAAAGGACAATCCAGGGAACTACAGACTGGTCAGCCTCACTTCAGTCTCTAGGAAAGTCAGGAAGCAGGTCCTCAAAAAATCTATTTTTAAGCACTTGGAGTAAAAGAAGGTGATTAGAACAGTCATCATAGATCCACCAAGGGCAAGTCATGTCTGACCACCCTGATTGCCTTCTGTGATAACTGGTTCTGTGGATGCAGGGAGACCAGTGGATGTGGTATACCTTGACTTTTGCAAGGCTTTTGATATAGTGTCCTACAACATTCTTCCAGGCAAGCTAAGGAAGTACAGGTTGGATGAATACAAGGTGGATAGAAAACTGGGTGGATCATCAAGCTCAGAGGGTAGTAGTCAATGACTTGATTTCTAGTTGGCAGCCAGTATCAAGTGGAGTGCTCCAGGGGTCGGTCTTGGGGTCAGTTTTGTTCAATATCTTTATCAATGACCTGGAAGGTGACATAGAGTGCACCTTCAGCAAGTTTGCGGATGATACAAAGTTGGGGAGGAGTAGTGTGTCCAGTTTTGAGCTGCCCACTAAAGAAAGGATATGGAGAAATTGGAAGAGGGCAGTGAAAATAGTTAGAGGGCTGGGGCACATGATTTCTGAGGAGAGGCTGAATTAAATGGGCTTATTTAGTCTAGAGAAGAGAAGATTGACACAGCCTTGCCTGGGATGGTATAGTTGGGGATGGTTCTGGTTTGAGCAGGGAGTTGGACTAGATGACCTCCTGAGGTCCCTTCCAACCCTTATTTTCTGTGATTCTATGATCTGGCTCAACGTGCTATGTTTCCAGGTGCATGTGCAGACACAGCGTCTGGGAGCAAAAATGTATAGAGCAATAAGCTCTGGAGTTTATTCATGTGTACTAATAGCACGTGTAGATGTGCCCCAAGTCCTATTAGATTGGGAAATAGTTTTCTAATGGAAATGGTAGAAACCACATTTTTGGTTGCAATAACAATCAACCAAAACTCATCAGGACAATGGACTTTGGATACCTGTCTACTGTGTCCTGCCAGGGCAAAGTTATATACTTGTTGATTGTACTTAATGGCTTTCTCATTCAGGAAAAGAGCTCTACCTGCCATATCACCAAGTATTATCATAAGAGAGATAACCAGCCAGTATACAGTGAACTATCTCCATAAAAAGTAATATTACAAATCAAAATTCATTAAATCAGACTGAAATGATAACTTCTCATGGTCTGATTCTGAAAAATATGAATTAATAAACGCATATTTTTCATTTATAAAGAAATTCTTCCTTATGTCCAGCCTGAAACGGTCTTGCAGTAGTTTATGACTGTTCGACCCCGTCATCCCTTGGGGCGCTGTGGTGAAGAAACGTTCCCCCAGATCCTGGTGGTCACCCGTGATAAACTTATAGGTGGCCATCAGATCACCCCTGAGCCTGCACTTTTCCAGGCTGAAGATCCCCATGGCTCTCAGCCTGTCGTCGTAAGGTCTGTTTTCCTGACCTCTGATCATGGGCATGGCTCTTCTCTGGATGCTCCCAAGCTTCTCTACATCCTTTTTGAATTGTGGAGCCCAAAACTGGACGCAGTACTCCAGCTGCGGCCTCACCAAGGCCAAGTACAAGGGGAGAATGACATCCCGGGGTTTTTTTTGATTCTATACTGTAAATAACATGGTAATGTACATGACATTTTAAGGGAATTAAAAATTATCTCCAGTCTTCTGTTCTTGGCTATGTGCTGATGTTCCTAGTCTCTTCATGATTCAAGTCTGAAAGAATGAGTTAAAATTAAAAAGCCCCAAACTTTAAAGTACCCTACAAGATAGCGACAGAAATGAATTGCACCTATAAGAGACCTGATTGTTTATATATTGAAAGCAGTTATAGACTTCCAGCTGACATTAACAGACACTGGAACAGGCCTTAAAGAAGAAAAACAAGGTAAAAACAGGAGGTAGTGGGTAAGTGCCTTTGAGCCTTTTCATTACAATTCTGGTTATCATTCTGCAGCTTGTGTCCTGGAAAGGGGGTTTGTTATTGTCATGAGGGTAAGAAGTCCTTATCTTTCAATGACCACACTCTTCTGTTTAAGAAATAAACATTTTAAGGTAGTTTACTTTGTCTGACTGTAGACAATATAAAATGGGAAGCAAAACAACAACAATGATTTAGAGAGCAGGAGGGACCAACTTCTAAGGCAGGAGGTTGACAATATACAGCCTGCAGGCTGAATCCAGCCTGCAGAGTCACTGGATCTGGCTCATGGAGCCAGGTGGCTTCTGCCATATGTCAGCTGTGGGGAGTACTGGCAGTGTTGCAGTGGCAGGGGGCTTTGCCTTGGCCCACACCAGAGCCAGGCAGTAAGGATCTGTGACCATACTGCAGTTGGGGAGCAAGGAGAAGCAGTGTCATTAGCTGGGAACACTAGTTCTCCTTAGACTCAAACCTAGTTTCTCTGATCCGTTGCTCTGACAGGTTGATAGCCGCTGTCCTAACTTCCATGAGTCTTTTAAAACTAAAATGTCCAGAGTTCTGGACAATGTTACACATGATACAATCTTCAGCACTAAGCTTACTGGTTCATCCCATGAACATCTTTTCATTGATCATTTCTACAGTCTTATGAGAGATATCTTGCGTGCTTGCATACGGCTTACACTAAGACAAAATTGAAAAGGTATTGCTGAGTTTCATAGTTATACTCTCTGCTTCCATTCTGTAGCTGCATGCTGCAGACCATTATTCATTTACAAAGTTCCTTTTCAAGGAAGTAACCTTCTGATGAGCTCAAATGCTCTGTTTTTATTTAGTACGTGCTCTGTTTCCTGGGTGCAGTGTACTCTAGCCCCTAGAGTAAGAGCTCTAGAGTGAGCTCTTAAACTAATGCAGTGCAAATTGATTCTTTTAAAAATTATCTCTATATTATGTAATGCTTTAACAATTAATAGAAAGCTGAGGAAAAATACTTTTAGCATCAGTATCACTCTGGTACATTATAACAACTTGGGCAGAATTTCCTTAAATGAAAACAGGTATGTTAATGTTCTAACATAGTGTTTTGCATTAATTTAGGATAACTGGATACCTTAATTAGACTTGGTATAAGATGAGGGTCCTTCAGATGCTGCAAAAGAAATGGGAGGGGGATATACAAATGCAACTTTTAAATTAAGTTTTAAACTTCTCAGCTGAACTATTTAAGTTTTAGTTTAAAACAGGAGCACTCAAGCTTTTTAGACTCAAAGCATCCCTTGGAAAATGCCAGCTATTAGTTTTCACTCTTTTTTGCCTACAGAAAAATAATAGAGCAGTTTTGTCTCTTGTAAAGAATTCAGAAAGATCACAACTATAGACTTCTGTTTGAAATCTCTGGGTTTATCTTGCGAATCATATCTGTAAATCTGACAGAGCTACTGAGAAGGTACCCATTGTTAATATCCTAGTCCTCATTTAATTGCTGAACAAAACTAATGTTCTTTGTTTTCCAGTGGTATTTTAAAATGGAGACCTTCAGTCAAAGGAAAACTGACAAGTGGCTGTATGAGAAAACACTCACCATATTGATTCTGATAAACTTAAGAGTGAGAAAGATGTAATTTCTTTAAAGATGGTTATTTCTTGTTGAGATTTATTTATGTATTCATTTATTTTTGTGGCAGGATATCAAATCATTATTTTATTAGACTAAATTTCAAAAATTAATTTGTTTGCAAAGGAAGATATTCAAGGCAGTATCTGTACTGTGATGATATGAGACAGCGAGCAAGTGAGCGAGCAAAAACCGTGGGTTCTTTTAAAATCCATGTTGACATTATTTTTGTAAAATTTAATTTTTCAGAGCCCTGGCTCTTGTTTGGTTGCTGTTCTGAGTATCAATACATTTATTTTTCTGCAGCTCCAGGACCAAAACAAAGAAAACACAAAGGTCTGCCTTCCTGTTTAAAAAGCTCCGAAGGACTGGAGAGGAACCCTCCCTCCCCCTCCCCCCCGCCAAAAAAAAATTTCTCCTGCAGAAATTAAGTGTATCATTTAATTCCCCCATGAACGGTGACCACTGACACAATTAAGCATTCCTTAGAATAAAGGAGTGGATTCAACAGGTATTTAATAGAGCTGTGCAAAGCTTCACTGACTGTTTCATTTTGACGCTGTTTCGACTCATTTTGAGCTTGAAACAGTGAAATCAAAACGAAATGAAGGGCTCAAAACAGCTTTGAAATGAAATGTTTGAAAGTTTCGAAGCAGAAGGACCATATGGCTTAACCCGGGGGAGAACGCAGCCCTGGCTCTGCCTGCCTCCCACCACTGGGTTGCACTCTGATCAGCTCCAGCAGCCCTATGGAGCTCAGCCCAGAGGCAGGAGGAAGGCAGAGCCGGCACTGCGCTCCACCTCCTGCCACCAGGCTGAGTTCCACGGGGCTGTGAGCCGCTGGGAGTTTAGCCAAGTGGAGGGAGGTGGAGCGCAGACCCGATACTGCAGGCTGCCTCCCTCCACCAGGCTGCCAGCCACTGGGCACTTGTAGCAAGCTGCTGGGCAGTTAGGTGCTGGGACTGCACACCTCTCTCTATTACCAACACCAGTTTAATTTACACTGGTTAATGTGTCTTGCAACTGCAACCTAGTGATCCAATGCGCTAATGTAGTTAAAGACACACCAACTTCCATATGCAAAGGCACACAAGGTAATAGAGAGCCACTGGGTGCCAGGGCTGCGTGCTGCCTCCCTCCACCAGGCTCAGCACCCAGCAGCTTGCATCCTGGTGAAGGGAGGCAGCACACAGTGCCAGGGCTGCACTCTGCCTCCCTCCACCAGGCTCAACTCTCAGCTACACCCCTGCAAGGGCTGCGGGGCTCTGCCGGACTCCTCTGGGGATGCGGGCCCCCAATCTGCCTGTGATCACAAGAGGCTCATCCTCCTCCAGTTTTGTGCTTTTCCATTATAGCCTATGGGCAAAACGTTGAAACAGCGGCAAAACAGTGAAACTGTTTTGATGAAATGAAACAGAAGTCGAAGCATAACGGTGCTGTTTCGCACATCCCCAGTATTTAATTTTTAGTTTTATGAGCAGTAAATGCAAATTATTTCTATTTCTTAAAAGTATGAGTGAAAAAAAAGCCTGAAAGAAACTGAATGAAAGAGACAGTGGAAAAATGAAATGGAGGAAGTGACTCAGGGGATTAAAGGAATGCAGGAATGAGATGGGAGAATGTGTCACTTACAAGGCCCAGTTTGACATGATACTCAAAATATACATGGATCTTTTCATAATTGTGGAAATTTGGACCTGAATGCAAAGAGTTTAAGCCTCAACACTTTGTGGCATATACATTTTTCACTTTTTCCACTGACCTGATTACAGTCTCAGCATTTTACGAAGGAAAACAGAAATATGGCTTTTGAGTACCTGCTTTGAGGTTTGGCTTACTGAATTCCCAGATCTGACACAGACTTCTAGTGCGACTTTCAGTCAAGTCACTTGACTGAAAGATACTCCCCTCCTCCATCCCAAACCTGAAGCCTGCTTCCTCAGCGGCCTGCTTTCAGTGCCTGGGCCAGGGCTGTCTCAGTCCTGATGCTTCCTGCCATCCCAGTACCAATACTGATCAGCTGACTGTTTGTGTCAACAAGGGGGTACAAGTTATGTCGCCATAAAACACAAGCCAAAGATGTTCAGATATTTTGTAGCTGGTTTGACATTTTGTTGCTTCATAAAACAGCTGCATGTGTAGCCTTGTTAATATTTATGGTATGATTTATGGTATGGCAGGGGCCTTTGTATAATGGTAATTATATAGTAACTTGGTAACTACATTGAGAACTGAAACAGAACATAGTATATGTTATATTTCTTGCCATTATTATTATATTCTGTTTTTTTAAAATTAGTCCCTGTTTTCAATCTTTTTCGTCTAAAAAAAAGCTCCTAAATGTCATCTTTTGAAGACAGACTTCAAGACATTATAACAGCTTAATGGCACTAACACATATGGGGGTATAAATACACTGTTAATGAGAAATCAATCAGATTAAATGTGTATTCATGCATTGCAGGGGTATAGGTTGTAGCCATGATGGTCTAAGGACATAAGCAGACAAGATTCTTTGGGTAAATCCAATATCTTTTATTAGACCAACTCAAATAGTTGGAAAAATTAAGCAAACCAATGGTCCACAGATACTGTATCTTTACCATCCTTTATACAATGCAGAATGTTGGCTTGTTTTGTGAATACTGCTGGAGCAAGGCAGCTGCACATTTCAGCTGGCTAACAGACTTCAGAGTATGTGCAGCATTCAGAATAAGAATGATATTAGCAGGGAAAGTTGTCCCATTTTTAAGACTCAATAGTTTCTTTCAACAGAGTGTATACCTTTCTTAAAAAATAAAAATGTAAGGATTTTTCTTTGTTTTCAAGATAATTTGTTTCCTTTGAACTTCTCGTGACATGGCATTGAAAGAAACTAAAATTTGTACAGGTATAAAATTAGAAGTGGAAGGTGCACTATGGCAGAAGTACATGTGCAGCTGTATTCAGTACATCTGTTAAAAGAGAAAACACTTTTAACAAAGGAACTGCAATATCAGATTTTAATGGAAATGATTATTTATAGTATTTTGCACTATTATTTTAAAAAACCTTCTTTGTTATAACGAAGAAATGGGTTTACATGCCTCATGAAAAAGGTATTGCATTCATCATCTTTTTGAGTATGAAAAATTGTTTGGGGCTATTTTCATTACCCCTGTTTCTAGGACAGCCTTAAATGACTTCACATGATGCTTTAATCCAAACACAGCCAACTTGTTCTACATTATCTAATCTTTTAAAATTATTTTACAGCTTGAACTTTAATAAGTTAGTTGTCTCAGATAACACCCATTAGTTTGCGTGCAAATCAAGAAGTGTACACTGTAGTTTAGATGAGTTTGCAATGATTTTGTTAGCTTAGTAAATCAGTGAAAAATTATCTGATACGATAGATAAAAGCAAAAAACACCTTAGCCTACAACCCACAGATCATATAATTCTCTTCCCAAAGATTAGAACTTAATTAAACATGAAAAGTACATCATTTAGATAGTGTGAAACAAATAATGGAGGTAGCAAGAGTCAAGTATGTACCAAAAGAGTATGCACTGCGTTTTTGCTAAAGAAAATACTGTGATAACTCAGTGAGAAGGATTTGCATAAGACAGATCACATGGGCACAAAAACAGGTGCAAAAATATATTGATACATTTTTCTCAACAAGAGAGAGAAGGAATACCTGAAAATTTTCTGTCTGCCATGCTGTATATGGAGGGAGAAATCTGTCTACCAAGAAATGAATCTAGTTTGTAAAACCGGATTGCCATGTCCAGTAATTAAAGATGTGATTCATCCGTCCTTCCCTGAAGTTTTGATAGTCATTTCCTAGAGCTGTCCTCCTCACATTCCTTTCATGGTGCCTCTCTCTATCGCTTGGGATCCCATTCTGTGAGTTAACTCATGAAAACATTGAAGTGTGGGTAGAAGAATGTGTAATAGGCACTAACCCATTAAAAAACCAAGAACGCAAGAACAATGGCTAGGGTCAGAGAACAGGTAAAGTTTGGAGCTATCTCTTGGGTTGAGGATGACAGATTCCAGGAGCTATGTTTAGGGCACAGGTAGAGAAACTGATCCATACTAATAATGGTTGAGTTAGACCTTCCCTCCATCCTCCAAGGGTAGGGCATAGGAGGGCTCCCAGCTTTGGGGTCAGGCTTGGGGGTGGAAAGTTTTGTCCTGCTCCAGTGAATGTTGTGGCAGTTTGAGATCTCCTGTCTAGTCTTATGGATGGGGGTTGGGGATTTATTTCAAGCTAGTTCCTGTGGTTAGGCTCTTTGGAGTGTCCTGCCTGGGGCTCTAGTTGGGGCTGTTAGGGTTAAAGAACTGGCAAGGCTTGGAGCTGTCTTTTCAGTTGGGGGTGACAGGACTCCAGAGTTATGTTTAGGGAACAGGTAGGTAGGTTGGTCCACATTAATAGTAAGCAAGATAGACCCTTCCCTTCCTCCCCCAGCAATATGGTTTAGTTTTTCAACTGTTTGGAATATAAATACATGCTCTTAGCATCTATGCATGGCAAATTATATGCGCCTGCCCTGCTTGTGGTCGAGGATTTCCACCAAACAATTAGGTCTGTCAGTACCTCTGCATTTCTGATGTGCTCAATGTCTCCTTTCACTGTAGTTTATAAAAAAGGATCTGGCTGCCATGTTAACATTATCCATGCCTGTACACCTGTTTCCCAGAGTGGCTAAGGATAAAGTTTGAATCAGAAATCTCTACAGCATTCCAAATAATGACTTCTATAGCTACAAAAGCTTTACAGACTGGAGCAAGGTCTGCACACTGGGAGGAAGCAGATGCTCTGTGACAATTATACACAATCCATTAGAGAGAGGAAGGATCACAGTATACTATACTCTTAACTACTCACCTGATTGTTGATTGTTCCATTTTCCAGCCAGCTGTTGGTGAGGTTTTTAGAAATTTATCATGCCTATCTTCCTTAGCTGTTACCAGACAAAGTATCTGGTTTCTCTCATTCTTTCCTCCCATCTCCAAAGAAGGTGGGGGAGCCTTTTTATTGTTCCAGTCCCCAGGCCTTGCACATGTTTGCATAGCTCAGCATAGACCCAGAATTATTCCTCTTCTACAAATCCCCATCCCCTGGGGCAGCAGAGCATTTCCTTGCATTCAGGAATATTGGAATAGGCTTTCCATTGTCTTTAGCTTTTGACTCAAAACTGGAATGAAGGGGATAAATTTTGCTTACACACAAATAGCTGGATCCCAGTTTTCACCTATCTGAATCAGGTTATGTGAACAGGCACTGTAGAGAGAGGGAAAAGCAGAGTGACACAACCTCTGTATGCATGGTAGATGGTTTCAAACATCTTGGAACAGAAGAGCAAAGTGCATCCAGTGCAATAAACCCTAAGTAGACTGTGGTGAAAGAGATATCCAGAATGAAGGACTTTATTTTTGCCCTGGAAATCCACCCTAGCCAAGACCACAGTTGCAACATTTATGGACAGTAATAAATATAAAACAATTGGTGATGACCATAGCAGTAGTGCCTTGAACTGTGATGTGTCTCATTACAGGAACTCTACATTTAAGGTCTCTTTGATATCTCCTGCATGCTTATTATTACACTGTCTTCACTGAGTTGTGTCACCTTTCAACATAGTTCCTTTATCTTTGTTGAATTTAATTTTATTGTCTATAGCTCAGGTTTATCAAGATTCTTTTCTATCCTAATCCTATCCTCCAACTATTTCCAACTGCTCCCAGCTTTGTGACATTTGCAAATATGATCAGGAAGCTCTCTATTCCTTACCCAAGCCATTAATTTAAATGTTTAACAGTACTGGACACAGAACTGATTCATGTAGAACTCCACTTGAGACTTCCTGACTTTCTAACACATCCACTTTTATTCTTGGCTTGTGGTTATTCAGTCAGTTATGTAGCCAATTAACCCATATTTTCCCAGTCTATTTATTAAAATATTGGTATATTATATCTATCACATTCCTTTCATCCACCAATCTATGTAGTTTGTGAAAGGAGGCAATAATTTGATGCTTTTGTATGTGGGCAAATTGGATAGAGTCCAGTGGAAGGCAATGAAATGCATATGACTTCTAAGGAGAGGCTGAGGGAACTAGGCTTATTTAGTCTGGACTGAGAGGGAATTTAATAGCAGCCTTTGTTGCCTTGTGGGGTCAGGCCAACTCTCAGGATCTCAATATTGTGCTGTTAGACAGGAGGGTGTGACACAATTACACATATACAAACACACAAATCAATTAGGTGCATACACACACATACACTACCAGCTCAGGCACATACACATCCAAACCAGCCTAGGCACATGCATACCTATCACCAATTCAAGCACATACACACTAAAAATTAGACAAAAATCAATTGTCAATACCCATACACTCAGTGCACAGACACAGACCACTAATTCGTATATCATGCACACAATGATACACACACACAGACACACACACACTCACCAGTGCACACACATACAACCCACCTACACATACACACAGGTAAGTTCCTAACTTGGATGATATAGTGTATATGTGTGTGCTTGGGGTACCTGGGATACTTGGGGGGAATGTTAAGGTGAGAGAGAAAGAGTTAAAGTGTAGGGAGTGAAAGTTGCCAGACTCAAGATTAGAATCAGTGGACTAGAGAGAAGCTGACTGAGTAACTGAGGCTTGGGTTTACTTAAGGTCAAGTGGCCCCAGGGTTACTTGAGGTCACTGGAAGGGTGGGGGGAAGAAAAAAAAGCCTGGCAGCAACAAGGAGACAGCCAGGAAAGATAGACAGAAACCTGCAGGGAGCTTGGGGCTGGAAACTGAAGCAGACAGCTGAGATATTGTGGGGGGGGAGCAAATAAGTGGTGGCAAGGAAGAGACAGCCAGAAAAGAAACTGAGGCAGAAACCTTGTTGCTCAGGGGGAAAGGCAGTGGGGATAAGACAGTGGCAAAGAAACAGGGGGTTTGGAGGCAGAGAGGCGTTCAGGACAGGTGTTGGAGGTGGCAGTGAGCCAGAAGCAGGAGAGGGAGAAATGAGACAGAAATTAGAGGAACGAGGAGCAGAGATTGGAGAAGGGCTGGACTATAGTAAAGCAAAACCTAACTCAGGGGTCCAAATAACAGGTTTATTAAACAGACAACATGCCACACAGCCCCATGAAGTTATTGGTTCACACACACAAGCACTCACAATGGCAGCAGGAGAAAGAGACTCAGTGGAAGGGCTGAAGTCCAGGTAAGGAAGAGAAGCAGAGTCCAAGTCCTTGGTTGAAAAGAGGTTGCAGGTGATAGCTACCTACCCAGGCTGGAAAGGCGTCTTTGTCCAGTAGGTGTTGTCCAGAGCAGGGTCGCCAGCAGGGCCTCTGGGTGGATGGGTGACATGGTGCTGGTCCAGATGGAGACAGCGTCCGAAAGAGTCAGTCTTCACTACCACCTTTTCTGGGGCAGACTACCTCTGATCTCCTATGGGGAGGGCCTGTCCACGCAAGGTCAGTCCTGTTCCAGAGGGCTCCAGGCATTCTTACTGACCATGTGCAGCCTGGCACAATGGTGGGTTGCCTCACCTTTTGTTTCTTGAATGCTGAGGGTGGTTCCAAGGACTGAGTCGTTGGTCCAGGTATTGATATTGATGGTTTGAGGGAAGTATTTTTAGACCTACTGCCATTGTCTCTTGAGCATCCTCATTCATCCCCATTCATTCAGGAACCAAGTTACATAGGTGGGGTAGTATGAGTCATAGGTTACACAACTGGCCATGGGGATAAGATGGAGGCTTGACATTACAAGATAGAAACTTGACATGACTTATGCTAACTTACATATATACGCCTTAAACAGCAATCACACAGGAAAAAGCCAACCTATTAAATGGGTATTTTGCATCAGTCCTTTATCAGTCCCATGGGATGCCCATGCCCACCATGGGACAAGGAGGTCTGGGTGAGAGAGATCCCCTGCCCTCCATCAATGCTGACCTCATGAAGGAACACCTTGAGAGGCTGGATACCTTCAAGTCAGTCAGCCCTGACAATCTACACCCTAGGATACTCAAGGAGCTGACAAGCATCATAGCCCAGCTCCTGGCATGCATCTTTGAAAACTGGTGCTCTGGTGTAGTGCCTAAAGACTGGAAGAAGGCCAATGTGGTGCCGATTTTCAAGAAAGGGAGGAAAGTGGATCTGGCTAACTATAGGTCCATCAGCCTGACTTCTATCCCAGGGAAGGTCTTAGAAAAGTTTATTAAAGATGTCATCCTTAATGGACTGGCCAATGCTGTCGGGGATCACCGCCACCTGTGGACCTAACAGACGCCACCTGCCACTTGCCTAGGGTGCCATCCGCTATAATTGGGGTCTCACAAGCATACATTTCTCCTGCCATGTCTTTGATGTTAATGGAGTTGGTTCAGATGTCTCAGCGTGTAGTCCAATTATGAGTCTCCCCAGCATCTCACAAGGTCCCGAGTTTCTGAGGGCTCTGCCACCCCTACACCCTTGCCTGTTCCACCGGGTGGTGGCCAACTGGTTGGTCCGGCCACATATCCTCAGTTCCTCCCAGACAATTTACAAAAGAAAGGTCAATCAAAACAAACACAACAACCAAGAAGGTTCCCCTGATCTGTGTAGCTGCTCGGTCTGTCTGCAGCCTTCCAGCTGAAACTTGACCTTCGAGGGGTCAAGCACCCCTTTGTTGGCTCTCAGAGAGCCCCCTTGTAGGACTTGACAAGATTCCTTTTTAACAACTTAAGTTCACTCCTGAACTGTGCCCCTATTACAGGGACTACGGTACCCAAAGTCAATAGTGCCCCTCTATTAGGGCTATTATGGTACCCTTCTCCCGCCAGGCTCAGCCAGCTCCCGGCTGGTAAATAAACAGTTCTAGTCCCCGAAGGGGCCAGTAAACTGGGTTCCAAAACCCTGCTGGGGTTTTGCTCTCTGCCAGAGGCTCCCACCAGCATTCAACGTCGCATTCAGCGTTCCCTTCAGTGTGCGCCGGCATGCTCCACCTCCTCCTCCTCCTCTTTCCGGTTCTGTGTTGCTCCTCCTTTCCAGTCCCGGCCTCTCCTTTATACCAGCGGGGAAGATATCGGCCCCTCCCTTCCCAACACACCTGGGTAAGGGGGACTTCTGCCGGGCTCCTTAGGGCTGTGGGCCTGGGGCCGCTGACCCCCTGCTTAGCCCGGGAGCCTTGGAGCCTGCTGGCTCCTCCTCTCCTCCTCTCTCTCACAAATGCAAACATCCTGAGGGATAGCCAGCATGGGTTTGTTGCGGGTAGGTCTTGCTTGACCAATCTCATTGCCTTCTACGACCAGGTGACCTATCACCTGGACAAGGGAGAAGAGATTGATGTCATATATCTTGACTTCAAAAAAGCCTTTGATCTGGTATCCCATGATCACCTCTTGGCAAAACTGGCCAATTGTGGTCTTGGGTCCACCACGACCCGCTGGCTGGGAAATTGGCTCTGTGGTCAGACCCAGAGGGTAGTAATTGAGGGTAGTCGATTGTCATGGTGCCCTGTGACCAGTGGGGTCCCCCAAGGCTCTGTCCTTGGACCCATATTGTTCAACCTCTTCATTAATGATGTGGACACTGGAGTCAGGAGTGGACTGGCCAAGTTCGCCGATGACACCAAACTTTATAGACTCGACAGTGCTACACTGGCTAGCACTACAGGAGAAAGAGACTTGGGGGTCATCATTGACCACAAGGTGAACATAAGCCTGCAATGTGGTGCTGCAGCTAGTAAAGTGACCAAAATGCTGGCTTGCATCCATAGATGCTTCTCAAGCAAATCCCAGGACATCATTCTCCTCTTGTACTCAGCCTTGGTGAAGCTGCAGCTGGAGTACTGCGTCCAGTTTTGGGCTCCATAATTCAAAAAGGATGTGGAGAAGCTTGAGAGAGCCCAGAGAAGAGCCATATGCATGATCAGTGGTCAGGAAAGCAGACCTTACGATGACAAGCTGAGAGTCATGGGGCTCTTTAGCCTGGAAAAGCACAGGCTCACGGGTGATCTAATAGCCACCTATAAGTTTATCAGGGGTGACTACCAGGATCTGGGGAAACGTTTGTTCCCCAGAGCGCCCCAAGGGATGACAAGGGTGAACGGTTATAAACTACTGCAAGAGCATTTCAGGCTGGACATAAGAAAGAATCTCTTTACTGTCCGAGCCCCCAAGGTAGGAACAGCCTGCCATCGGAGGTGGTTCAAGCGCCTACGTTGAACACCTTCAAGAGTAAATTGGATGCTTATCTTGCTGGGATCCTATGACACCAGCTGACTTCCTGCCCTTTGGGCGGGGGGCTGGACTCGATGATCTTCTTAGGTCTCTTCCAGCCCTAATGTCTATGAAATATAAAAGCAGTAAAAAAACAAAACAAAAACAAACAAACAAACAAAACACCCCACAACACAAATGTAATAATTATCACTTATAAAACAGTGAATATCTATATTAAAATAGCAGCTCACTTATTTGCAGAGGGAAGAGAAATAAAACTTACTACCTAAAATAAAATGTTAAAGCTTATCCTACATTTTAGTTTACTTATACTTACCTATAGGGAGTAGAGAGGGAGATACAGTCAGAATGGTTGGGGAAGGGGAGGGAATGCATTTTAAAAGAAAAATTGGGGGTTTTGCTACACCTTCAAGTAGTTCCAAAGAGGATGGAGCTAGACTGTTCTCAGTGGTGACAGATGACAGAACATGGAGCAATTGTCTCAAGTTGCAGCAAGGGAAGTTTACATTAGATATTAGGAAAAACTCTCCAACTAGGAAGGTAGTAAAGCATTGGAACAGGTTACGGAGAGAGGTTGTGCAATCTTCATCCTTAGAGGTTTTTAAGACCAGGCTAGACAAAGCATTGGCTGGAATAATATAGTGGAGGATGGTACTGCTTTGAGCAGGGGTTGGGCTAGATGCCCTCCTGAGGTCCCTCCCAACCCTAATTATTTATGATGAGCATAGATCTTTCTTTACAGTCATGGTTCAAAAATTGTGGTACAGTTTCCACAAGAACATACAATACAACTACCTTAACACACAGGTGTCGTGGTGGATATAGTCTTTCTGGACTTTAGGAAGGCCTTCAACACTGTCTCTCACCCCATTCTTGTTAAAAAATTAGGAGATTATGGTGTTGATGCCTATACAGTCCGATGGGTTGCCAATTGGCTGGAGGGCCGCACCCAGAGAGTGGTGGTAGACAGGTCATTTTCGACCTGGAGGGATGTGGGCAGTGGAGTTCCCCAGGGCTCGGTCCTCGGGCCTGCACTGTCCAACATCTTCATCAGCAAATTTGACGAGGGGGTGAAAAGCACCTCTTTCAAATTTGCAGATGACACTAAGATGTGGGGAGAAGTAGGCATGCTAGAAGGGAGGGACAGGCTGCAATTGGATCTGGACAGGTTACAGGGGTGGGCGGATAAAAATAAGATGGAATTCAACAGTGACAAGTGCAGGGTACTGCACCTAGGGAGAAGGAACCAGCAGCATACCTACAGGCTGGTGAACTCCCTTCTCGTCAGTGCAGTGGCAAAAAAGGATCTTGGAGTCATTATAGACTCCAAGATGAATATGGGCCGCCAACATGGGGACGCAGTCATGAAGGCTAACCTCACCTTGTCATGCATCCACAGATGCATCACGAGCAGGTCCAAGGAGGTGATCCTCCCCCTCTATATGACATTAGTCAGGCCACAGTTCAAGTACTGCTCGCTCCTATCCTGAGGGTCTTCAAAAGGAGACTAGACAGACACCTAGCCTGTGTCGTTTGACCCCAGTACTCTTTCCTGCCCATGGCAGGGGGTTGGACTTGATGATCTGGTCATGTCCCTTCTAACCCTACCAACTATGAAACCATGAAACATTGATGGTTTTGATGCACTGTTCTAGTCTTCTATAGTAATAGGCTCACCACTATCTAACATAGACAGAAACTTTTTTTGGATTTCAGTTGTCTTGGTTTATTCTGTTTTGACCAAAGTAAAGATGTTCTTCATATCCAGCTGCAGAAGAGAAATGTGTGCCCCATTTTCTTCCATACAGAAGGTAACCATCACAAGTGAAGACGCTACTGAACACAGAGCTACATTATAGTTAGGACCTACCAAATTCCTGGTGGAAGTGGGGTGCACTGAGGCTCCTTTAATCTTGCAGGTTCCCCTGCATGCCCTCCTCCTGTCCATTGGTAGAGGGGCCCTGCTTGCAGCTCTCTCCTGATCAGCAGGGAGGCAAAAACTAGGCTTTAAATATGGCACTGTTTTTGGCTCCTGCTGCTGATTGGTTGAGGGGCCCCAGCACCACCACTGCTTGCTGCTGTCCAGCAGGGAGGCAAAAAAAGTGCCATGTTTAAACCCATGGTTTTTGCTTCCCTGCTGATCAGGAGGAAGCCACAAGCAGGGCCTCTCTACCAATCACCGGCAGTGGGTGCATGGAGAAACCTGCAATATTAAAGGTGCTGCAGCACACTGCACTTCTGCTGTGAATCTGGTAGGCCCCTAATTATAATACAAACACCCAGCTGCTTCTGTATTAAAGTCAAACAAATCACCCTAAGCAGAATATAGGCAGTGACAAACACCATAATCACTTTAATGTTCCTCTTATTTTCAGCATGCACCTAGGGAGATGTGCCTTGGATGAACCCAATCATGTAAGTGTAAAGCAGGGCTGCAAATCTAATGGAGAAGAGCATACACTCTTCTCCAAAAGGCTGTCAAAATTAGGGCAGTTCACAATAACTGCTACCTGTAAACAAAAAAATCCCTCTTCCCCAAAAGGATCATCAGAGACTTATTTTGACAACACTACTTTCTCTGTTGTGCTTTACAGTGGCAGTGGAGGGAGAACTGGAGGGCAGAATGGCTTCACTGCCTCATTCCTGGGTGTGATGTGTGCACAGGAGTAGGAATAGGAACGGGTAGGTGTGTCCTGATCTTCAAGGGCACTGGGAAGTGGAAACATAGCTTGTGACATTTTTACCTGGACGTGGCGAGTACAGGCTTTGCCATGGAACTGCAGTGTACAGCTCCAGCACATCTCCAGCCTGGGGATGGGCCAAAAGATGAATAAGATCCACCAGCCCCATGTTTTTTTTAGTCTAGAGTACGGTAAAGGAAGTGCTGCTATGCTAAATCCAGCTACAAGAGGGTTCTTTGACCACTGAGCTTTTGACATGTATCTTCTAATGCTGTTGGTTTTTATTTCACAAAGTAGAAGATCAGGTGGAGAAGATTCTGTAGAAGCACTGTCTGGTAAGTCTCTACCAAGAAGTACATGGGCAATTACTTTTCCATGCTTATTATTGACTCTTTATATTGTTGTATCCAGAAGCCTATTGTACTACAGGCTTAGGCTAAGAGATACCTTGCTTTAAGGAGGGAAATAGATGATCTCTTGAAGTCCCTTCCAGCCCTATTTGATGATGCCTGGTATTAAAACAGCCCATCAGAAGATCCAGGCTTATGTGTTATTAGAGAAGTTTTAATAGGAATCTATAAAGTTGCTACGGGAATGATTTTTGCTAAAAGTCATTCCCACAACTCCTAAGTTTAATCAGAGCCAACCCTGCCCCCAACCTTTAATCTTGAGTTCTGATCATTAATAAGGATTGAAAAAGGATTTGTGAGCTAATAATTTCAGAAAGCAATTGGTTTCATCCAAATGCTAAATGTAACATCAAGATCCTCCGTGATAGGGTTTGTATAATCAAAAATTGTATACTGCACTTATAGAATGAGCTGTAGAAGATAAAATTGCATCTTCTATGCTAGGAAAATGAGAGAGCCATATTCACTGGGTGGTGACTATCAAGGGCTATAGGCTGTACAGGAGGGATAGGACAGGCAGAAAAGGTGGAGGGGTGGCGCTCTACATTAAGGAGGAATACACATCCTCATCAATTAGCAAAGAATCAGAGGAGGGGCACTCTGAAGTGCTATGGGTTAGAATACAGGGCAGTTGAGGGGAAAGAGGTTTAATGATGGGGGTCTACTACAGACCACCCAACCAAGGGGAAGAGCTAGACCAGGAATTCTTAAGTCAGCTCGCAGAGGTAGTTAGGTCAAAGGATGTGGTAGTCATGGGGGACCAGAACTTTCCAGACATCTGCTGGGAAGAGCAGTCAGCCAGGTCTGACCGCTCACGTAGGTTCCTAGCCAGAATGCAGGACCTCCATCTAACCCAGGAGATGCACAGCCCCACCAGGGTAGATGCCTTGTTGGACCTGGTGCTGGCCACGGATGACAACCTGGTGTGGGGGCTGCGGGTGCTCGACCACCTGGGCAGCAGCGATCATCGTCTCCTGGAATTTACCATCCAGCGCAAGGTGGCAAAGGCCTACAGCAAGGCAGCAGCCCTAGATTTCAGGAGGGCAGATTTCAATGAGCTAAGGAGAATAGTCAGGGAAGCACTGAGGTCCTGGAGGGGAAGGGAGTCAGGTGTCCAAGAAGAGTGGTTGCTCCTTAAGGAGATGATCCTCCAAACCCAAAGGGAGGTAATCCCAACATGGATCAAAGTGGGTAGCAGGGCACAAAAGCCCCCATGGCTCACCAAAAGCATCCAGGAATGTCTCCTAGCTAAAAGGGAGGCACACACCCAATGGAAGGGAGGGGACATCACCAGGGAGGATTATACTGCATTGCTCAGGGATGCAGGGGGGCAGTCAGGAAGACCAAGGCGAAGATGGAACTGGGACTAGCTTCCCAGATAAAGGACAACAAGAAGTCCTTTTTTAAATACATAGGGGGCAAAAAGAAGTTCCAGGTAACGTGGGGCCCCTGCAGAACACGCTAGGAAATTTGGTCACACCAGATGACAAAGCTAACCTATTTAACAACTTCTTTGCCTCCATTTTCCTGAGCAGGGACCAGAACAGCCACCCCGCTTCTGGGCCCCCCTTAAACCTCAGGGGAGGCACACCTAGGCCAAGGGTTAGTGAGGAACTAGTTAGGGAACTTCTGGAGGGAATGAATGTATTCAAATCAGCTGGTTGGGACAATCTCCACCCTCGAGTACTGAGGGAATTGGCTGAGGTCATTGCAAGACCCCTGGCATGGCTTTATGAGCACTCGTGGTGATCTGGCATGGTGCCAGAGGACTGGAAGAGGGCCAGCGTGGTTCCCATCTTCAAAAAGGGGAGGAAAGAGGACCCAGGAAACTATAGGCCAGTTAGTCTTACCTCAATCCTGGGCAAGCTTTTTGAGAGAATTATTCTTGCACATGTCCACGAGGGGCCAGCAGGGGAGATTATGCTTAAGGGCAACCAACATGGGTTCATTAGCGGCAGGTCCTGTCAGACCAACCTGGTGGCCTTCTACGACCAGGTCACCAAATCCTTAGATGCAGGGGTAGCAGTGGACATAGTCTTCCTGGACTTTCGGAAGGCCTTCGACACTGTCTCTCACCCCATTCTCATCAAGAAACTGGGGGACTGTCGACACCCACACAGTCAAATTGGTTGCCAACTGGCTGGAGGGCCGGACCCAGAGAGTGGTGGTGGAAGGGTCATTTTTGACCTAGAGGGATGTGGGCAGTGGGGCTCTGCAGGGCTTGGTCCTCGGGCCCACACTGTTCAACATCTTTATCAGTGACTTGGATGAGGGCTAAATAGCACCCTGTTCAAATTTGCTGATGACACTAAGATGTGGGGGGATGTGGGCACACTAGACGGGAAGAATAGGCTGCAATCAGACCTAGACAGTTTACAGGGGTGGGCGGATGAGAATAGGATGGGATTCAACACCGACAAGCGCAAAGTGATGCACCTGGGGAGGAACAATCAGCATCATACCTACAGGCTGGGGAACTCCCTTCTCGTCAGTACAGAGGCAGAAAAGGATCTTGTAGTCATCGCAGATGTGAAGATGAACATGGGCCAGCAGTGTGGGGATGGATTCAGGAAGGCCAACCGCACCTTGTCGTGCATCCACAGATGTATCTCGAGCAGGGCCAAGGAGGTGATCCTCCCCCTCTATGTGGCACTGGTCAGGCCGCAGCTGGAGTACTGCATCCAGTTCTGGGCGCTGCACTTCAGGAGGGATGTGGACAACATAGAGAGGGACCAGAGGAGGGCCACTCCCATGATCAGGGGGCAGCAGGGCAGGCCCTACGAGGAGAGGCTATGGGACCTGAACCTGTTCAGTGTTCACAAGAGAAGGCTGAGGGGGGATCTAGTGGCCTGTTACAAAGTAGTCAGAGGGGACCAGCATGCACTGGGGAAGTCCCTGTTCCCCCGAGCACTACCAGGAGTGACCAGGAATAATGGTCACAAGCTGGCAGAGGGTAGATTTAGGCTAGATATCAGGAGGCGCTACTTCACAGTCAGGGCAGCTAGGGTCTGGAACCAACTTCCAAGAGAGATGGTGCTGGCTCCTACCCTGGGGGTCTTTAAGAGGAGGTTAGATGTACACCTTGCTGGGGTTGTTTGATCCCAGTACTCTTTCCTGCCATGGCAGGGGATCAGACTCGATGATCTGCTCAGGTCCCTTCTGACCCTAGAAACTATGAACAAACAAACAAACAAAAATCACTCTCCAAAATAGCATCTGAAACCATGCAAACAATTCCTAGCACTAAACCTGTGCAGCCACCTTGGCTCACGTTAAAATTCCTTTGAGCCACTGGTTGGTAAAATACCTCCATAATGCAGTAGTAACTAAAAACTGATATGCACTTTGTTGTAATTATGACCTATGGTAATGTTGCTGATGTCTAAGGCTGTTGTTGCCAGTTCAGAGTTTGTTACTGTTTCTTAAAATGCACATTTTAATTAAAAATAACTCCTATGGTATGAAAGAGATCCCCTGTAATGTCAGCAACCTTAACTATAACTCCTTCTGCACTACTCTCCCAGTGCATGTATCATCCCAACTTTCACTGCTTTCTCTCACTTCCAGCATGGCATTTAAGGAGAAGAATGTTCTTTATTTAAATATAGAAACTTTAATCTGAAATAGGCATTCCTGTATGCAGAAGACACAATATTTACAAGTTAGCTAGTGGCTTTTGGTAGTGGAGGCAGAAATCTTAAGGGCTAGGGATACTTTACTAAAAAAAAGTAACACATGTAAGGCTGTTCCTGTTAAGATTTTAAATCAAGAGCTGTGTTTAATCCAATTCTGGAGCTATTATGGTTTTATGATGTCATTGAATCATGATCCAGTACAGGGTTCTTCTTCACTGGGCTCATAAGCAGGGTCCAAGATTGTTTTGCTTCACCAAAACAAAACAAATTTTTAATGGATTTGAGGGAGAGGCTGCAGTATTTCTTACTGCATCAGAAAATGACTTCCAGGTTTCACTTTTATATGTATATCTTCATCAGGTATGGAATACTGGTCCAGAGAACACCTACCATCTTTGGTGTGAAGGACAGATATGTTGTAAACAAAAGGTGCCATTTTATACTTCCAGATCAGAAACTGAGAGGTATTCTATAGAATAGAAAAATCAGGAGGTGGGGCATCGGTTAGACATCAAAAAGAGAAAAGTAGGCATCTCTAGGTGCTGCTAAGGTCATCCTGGAATTGTTTTGTTTAGCTTATGTCCACACTGTGGGGCCTCTCCGTTAAAAAGGCAGTGGGACACATCAACTCTCCTCTCAATAAAACTTGGAATATTATGAGCTAGGGTGTTGAAAATGAACAGACCTTCTAAGCTGCTGAATGATTAAATTACAGCTGAGAAATAGTTTATTTGTACAGTTGAGTAAGACCTTGTAACATTCTAATCTAATTATTCTCCCAACTCTTCACCCACTGTATCGCACATTTTTGTGTTTAGAGACAGGAATCTAATTTGATAGTCTGGCACAGTCTACCTGTAAGTGAAAGCTGCAAATGCATAAACAAAATGTACTCTAGTTCAGTTTGGCTTCTGGTAACATGTAAGATATTTTGTGCATTTTTTCCCTGAAGCGTTCTTGCTACAAATAAATATCAGAAACTTGGATAGCTTCATTTCTTTAACGGCATCTAGGAGTTTTTTCTGAACTGCAGTTTCTGGATGGAATTTAAGTTCTTGGTGCATCTTTCAGAGTGCTAGTACATTGCTTCGTGAACTGATACTTAATAGCAGACAGAAGCATTTACAATTTGTTTTCTAAACAGTCATATGAAAGTAGTGCATTTCAGTAGCTTAAGTAAGAAGCTAAGACACCTGGGAATTCTGATACAGGAGCTGCATGTACAGACTGCAAAAGGCAGCTTTGGCCGCAGCTGGTTTATCAGTAGCTCAGGATGATACATCTTAACTGACAAGCCACAATAAGAATAGGCAGGAGAACCACCTTTATAAAAAAAAAATGGCCTTTTCTATTGCTTTTCCTCACTTCAGTAATGTTAGTTAGCCCAGTGCCAGCTGGTTTAAGTTTAAGTCAGGTAAACTGCAAGTTACACAACTACCCCAGCTAGCTAGAGATGTGAGATGAAGAGCTGAGAGATGTTAGCATGCTGCAGGTCCCATAGCCTCTGTCTATTTACTTATCTCATTAGTACCACGCAACATTGTCTTGCCTGCTATGATAGTCACCTGGAATGTAGCTGCATCTTGGGTGAATTTTTTCCCTGATTAACTAGTGTAATTTCTCAGCTCCATGTTCTTGGGGAACCCTGACACAGGACGCCGCCTGTCTGACTCACAAAGAATTCCCTGCCCCCCCTCTACCTAAACAAAACTGATTAAGATGCAGTGGGAGACATACCTAAAGCCCTCCAGATAATGGAGCAACTGCCCTAGGTCTCATTTGCATCCGAGATGGAACCAGATGACCATTCATTTGCATGGGAGATAGAGAACAGAACGCCTGAAGCAAAGACCACAGTGAATTCTGGGATCAGAGAAGCAGGGGAGCACTGCATGATGCTCCAAATGTTAATCAACACATGTCTACACACACCCAGCTCAGCATTTATCAGACCAGTTCTAATCTGGATTTACAAAGAACTTTGCCCCCCCCACACAGACACACCACTAAGCAGAAGTAAAGTTTAATAGGCATCTTGGGCTGTACATTCCCTAGTCCCACTATGGGAGGTCTGTTTAAACTTGATTGACTAAAACGCGGTTGCTGGGTTAGGGAATGCTGGGGCAAAGAAACTGAGTCAGAGGGGGATTTGAACAATGGTAAAAGGGTTCATCACAGCCTCCAGCCCATTGGAGCCCTGACCACAAGTGTTGTCATACTTTTCCTGGGATGACTGGTGGAAGTCCTCCCCACAAAAGGTTATAAACACTCCAATAATTGCCTTAAGTCTGTTAAAAGACAATAGTAAAATCTGGAAAAGTCATGCTAAGCTGAGGCTTGTTCACAACAAGTAAAAATCCAAAACCCTGATGCTGCAAGCTATCTATTGTTTCTGAAGAAACCATGAAATATCCCATCAGTATATCTGCTATCCATAGGAATTTCAAGCTGGCTCCTAAATGTCTGGTTACTCCTTAACCTTATGTTTTCCTGAGTATCAATCAGGTTTTTTTGAGATGTTCCAAACCAGATAACTCCTTGTCAAGAGAAAAGACAATAATTTGCACTATGGAGAATGCTTGAAGGAGGCTGAGCTGAGGGTATAAAAATCTGTAACCACGTGCCAACCACATGCTCCAAAAGCAGCGAAGTGTATGTGTGTGCTTCAAGAGGAGAACTCTCTTTCACACCACCCGCTGTTGTTCTCGGGACTCTGGAAGAAACAGATCGTCTCCCTTCAAGGATTGTGCTAAGAACTTTACCTGTCAAACAACCTGAGTGCCTTGGACTGGTGAGATCCCAGCGCTCTCACTCTCTCTCTTTCTCTCTAGGCATAGATTTCTGAACCTGAACTGTATTAATTAAGCTTGAGCTACATTTCCCCAAATACTTAGTGAAACCAGGGTAATACTATAATTGTTTGTGTTTGTTTTTCCTTTGCATGTCTATTATTACTAATGCCATTATATATTTCATATACTTAGCAATAAATAACTTTTATAGTCAAACTGGTAGTAACTGGGTATATTTTTCATGCTCTACTTCTCCTTTCCCACTTGCTCTGCAGCAACACTTCTTTTACCTAAGCTAAAGATCCCTGTGAAGCCCAAAAATACTGTGGGGTCTGCTCATCAAGAGGCTAAAGATTGGGATGTGCTGAGTTTGAAACACATAAGGGAATCAGCTTGTAGAGGCTGATTGACCCAGTTTGGCTCAGATGTACCCTAATGAACTGGATGCTGGTCCATGAGGGTATTATCTGGACATCTTTGACCTTACCTTATACCATGTCCCATGCCTCACAGGTGGCATCCAATCAGTTGACTCATGGAGCCTTGTCCAGTGCTGAACACTGAACCTAGGCTAGACCTCTTCCACACCCCATAACTGGTTCCCACTCACACTGCCCCTTGTACTGGGTCACACCATTCTTGCCCCCCCCGCCATGGGGCTCACACACTTTGCCCTACTCTGTATGGCCCTTCAGCCCCCCTTGGACCTACTCCATACAGCCCTTCAGGCTTCTTCTCTCTCACTCTTGGTCCTGACACCCTCATACCTTCAAGTCAACCAATTCAGGCCCTACTCAAAGCCGGAGCATCAGTTCTTCCACCCCATGCTCTGGACTGACTCTAGCCCATGGCTCTCACTAGCCTCAGGCATCCCAAACTTGACCAATAGCCCACTCAGGCCTCAGGTGTCTATTGACATGCTTGAACCAAACCTGTCCCCTCTACGGGGTAATCCACCAGATCATAGGAGATGCGAGTGGGAGGGGGAGACTTTCTGGCACCCCATACTCACCTTGTACTGGGGAGGCACAGGTGTGGCATTTCCTGGAGACTGCCCTGTTAGAGGCAGTCCCACCACTTCATCCAACCCCAGCAGGGTGTAGTTTCAGGTCATGCCCCAGGAACTGGAACCTCCTCCATCCCCACAGTTCCTACCCCGACCTCCAGGTGTTCTGAGAGCAGCAGTACTCAAGTCAGCTAATGTTCATCCTCCAGCTCACCAATTACAGCTGCTGGCTCTGCTCCCTGGGCCTGGTCTTATACTCGAGCAGCCAAGCCCTCCTCCAATCAGGCAGCCTCCTGGTTGCCATGTGACCACCTGATTGGCTCTGCTACTCAAGCCCTTAAAGTGGCAGGCACCAAATATGCCCTGCCACACAGACTAACATACAAGGTAAGAAGAAACAGGTCATGTTCCTGGGTGCCAAAGATGAGAACTACTTCCCCGCCAACCACATGCTGCAAAGGCAGCAAAATAAGGAAGCACAGCTATGATGCTGCAAAGGAGTAAGGCCAAGAACATTGATACATTGAGCCTCCAGCTGGGATAAACCACATTGCAAATGTCTGTCAAGCTTCTAACAGATGGCCCCAGCTCAGATGTTCCCAGGAAAAGGCTGCAATGCTGAAACACCAGTTCTCATGCCTGCTGTTGTCTGCTGATATTTTGCCAGAGTGACTCATTAATTATCACTGCTTTATCTGTCAGCATCTCATAATCAATAATGAAGTGAAATAACATATCATAAAAATCCATATAGATTCTTTGGGAGTGCTACTGAAAGAAACAAGGGCAATGGAACCAGCATGCTTTCTGTGCTGTACACAATTCAAACCAAAGCTAACTGAAGTCAAGACAATCTGGAGACTCACACTTGACTTATTAAAAACATTTTGATTTGACAGAAATAATAAGATTGTAGTAGCTGTGTATATTTTCCCCTTTTGGTCTCAAAGTGCTTTTTAGAAGAGACTAACTCTGGCTTCTGATATGCTTATAAAACTGGTAACTGAGGGCAGAACTTGGCTGTTTCAGCTTTCTGCTATTGTACTATCTGCCGGTTAGACTGTTAAGCATAAGACAATCAAATATTCTTTTAAAAAAAAAACCATCCATTTAAAAAAAATACAATAGTGTAGAAGGCTTTAACAACGACTCAGATGGGAAGTGAAAAACTTACAATGGTAGTTTAGCTCCAATTTGAAAACATATTTCAGAAAACCAAGTACAAGTAGCAGCTGTTAAAAGATCTTTAGACATTCAGCTCTTATTTGGGAATTGAAAAATTCCTTTCTGCTTTGTGTAAGAGATCAAATATCTATAAGGTTTTCTTTAAAAGTATTAGGATTACCCACTTATAATATTTAGTGGTCCAAACAGAGATCAGGGCCCCTTTGTTTAAAGTGTTGTACAAATGTATGAGACAGTACCTGCCCTGAAGAGTTTATGGACTTAACATTAAGATAGATAAACGGTGTGAATACAAAAGTATCATCCCCATTTTAGAGATTTATGACTTACCCACAGTCACATGAGAGGTTTGTAGCCTTTATGGGAACTTGCATCTGACTGCCTCATTCCCAGTCTAACCCTTTATGTCCATTTTTCTTCTCTCATTATATTGCTTTGTACTGAACCAAGCTAAGATAAGCCCTGCCCTAATTGTCAGCAATGTAGTAGTTGGGACATGATAGTGACAGTCTAAGTGGACTGAATTTTAACGTTCACATTGTTGTCATTGTAAATTAGTGAGTCTTAGGGAACTAATGGATTATTTTTGTGATGTGGAAGGGCTAATTACTGATCATCAATATATTTAAAACATGAAATAGGAGTTCTGACATCGATGTAGCATTGTGAAATTATAATTGGCCATCTTGTAGCTAATGACATGGTTTGGATCCAGCAGCATGGTGCCAGAAACCAACCCAAGAAAGTAAGCAAACAGTACAATGCAAGATACTTGGTGGTACCTATTAGTTTGGTATTGTACACCCACAAGACACCTATGACTATTCAGACTGACTTTCCTAACAGTAGCTGTGTCAGTAAGAGATGCCTCCGATACCTCTTCTAAAGCAGCAGATGCTTTGAGAAAAATAGGAACAGAATCACTTCCAGTTCATTTTCACCAAGCTGTCCTACTTAAAATAACCTGATTGAGTCAGTAAAAGCTTGACATTTAACCAGAGTACTGCACTGGGACTGTGTCCAGAAATCTGTAAAGTACAGGTACAAGGAGTGGAACACAATTAGTGTTGTCAGAAGTGTAGGAAGTCCTGTTAACATGTAGAAAATAGCTCATCCAACAGACTGTTGGCAGAATCATTTTGTCTAGATGCCAATAGAAGCATTACCCAAGGGTGCTAAAGTATCATCACTACCTGTGAATATTGTCCATATGCTATAGACTTTAACCCCTATAGATTTTGCAAGAGTAACACCAACACAGTTTTCTTCGCTTAGTCTTTTGGACCAAAATAAAAAAACACCCTGCACACTCTCCATCTCGGTCTGCTTTGAGGTAAAATTGGCCAACTGATTAGGAGCCAGAGGCCTTCCTCCTGCAAACTACTATTTTGGGGCTTGTTTACACTGTCTGTGCTGAGCAGCAAGCCCTACCCTCTTGCATCTTCTCTATGCTCACTAGATCTTAGAAATAAGGCAGTATAGGCTCTTTAGTGTTGCCCTGAGCCATATGGGTGGGGTATATTCAGAAGTGCTTCTCATTTCAACATGGAGGCAATAGACATGCCTTCTTTTGGAATAATGATGGAGCTGAGAACTGGGAGGTGAACATCAGAATCACTATGGCAGCACAGTGCCACTCTGGCAACCTTCAGCTGGTCCTTCCATATTTGGGACAACTGTCTCAGAGCAACGCCGATACAACTGGCCTGTTGGAATTTTGATATAGCCAAGTAAGTAGTGTAACAAATTTAACTTAACTACAACCTACTCAAGCATGCATTTAAATAGTTAATTTTCATGCCTCAGAGAGCATGTCTTTATATCCGGTTGTGACATTTTAATAAATTAACCTTTGAGTCAATCAAAACCATACCACGTTACTTAGGTAACAGCTTGATTTTAGGTTTGAAAAGCAACTATGCATCAAACGGCACACTACTTATAAAAGTATCAGGAAATTAGTGACTAATATGTACAAGAATTTATATTCTCCTCAAAAGCATTCAGTGGAAGTTGAAATGTGATTAAGAAAAAAAAAGGCTCATTGTGAACAGTTGCTTCTGCTCTAATTAGTCTGGGCATGATCAGTTTATGCCATTAGAAGCCAGGATCCTATTGTTTTCTTTCACTTAGCAGTGCAAAGCATGAAGGAAGCCAGCTTAACCAATAGGCTGGAGAGTCCTTCATGGAGGAATCCCCATGTAGCATACAGTCAGTGCAATGAGAAATTATTTGTTCATAATCTCAATGCAACCATTTCAGGCTTGAGAGGTTCTTCCCTTCACCTTAGGACACAGGTGGGCAATTATTTTGGGTGGAGGGCCGCTCACTGAGTTTTGGCAAGCCATCAAGGGCTTCATGACAGGCAGCCAGGGGCAGATGAATATTAATTTTCTAAATTTTTTAGGGGCCCTGCGGGCCGGAGAGAATGGCCTGGCGGGCCACATTTTGCCCACCCTGCCTTAGGACATTGTCACATGCATCCAGTTAAGAGCAAGACCTATGGCAACACTCCTAAAAAAACCTATTTCTCTATCCAAACTTTGGAGGACAACTGGAATTTGGCACTGCATCCTGCAGGGATGACTCCATAGATCCCTTTTATTTAAGTATTCACAATCTCTTGTTGATCAAACTTCTAAGTACTCAAGTGGAGTTAGGTGACTGTTGATCTGGGTGATTAGAGAGACATTGGTGAATGTGGGAGAAATTCTATCCACTGACTCACAGGCCAAAGGAAACATGCTGTGATATGGGACCTGTAGGAGGGAGGGTGTATAAAGCATGGAGGCAAACTGAATTCTCATCAGCAAAGATTCGGCAGAGGACTTACAGTGAAGGTGACTTTCTGTTTCTGCTCTTCATTTTCCCCAGGAAGGCCACTTTCAGACATGCTCATTAACGTGGTATAGGCCTCACTGCTTTCTGTTCATCTACAAGTGCAGTGACAAGCTCAAACTACTGGATGATTATATAACTGAGACAGGAATGCTCCAAACCAGCATTTATTTTTACTGACACCTCAAGGTGCAATTTTAAGGAATGAGGGCTTTTTAATATAAGAACCATTAAAAAAAACAAACAAACAAAAATAACCAACAATTCTTGGGAAGCATTTTAGGAAGTGGTCCTGATCCTCTGCATAGGAAACATTTAAAAACCCGGTCATGTGCAAAGATACAAGTTTTTAAACATTTCTCCATGGCAAAGGATAGTTCAAACGTGTAGATAGTTTAAGGTCTGCTCCAGTTCCTTAAGTACTCACTCTCTGTAAGGCCATAAGTTTTAATCTATCTTAAATCTATGGGGACTTCTGTCAAAGTCACATTGACCTCTATCCCTCTGCATTTCTGATTAAATAATTACTTGTCCAGAAATGGTACCAAATGGTGTTGCTTTGGAAATTTCCATCCATAAAACATGCAGCATAGAATCTGCTTCAGACTTGGCCAGGGATTGATGCAGAGTCTGCTAATTCTGTGGAAATTCTGGTTCCTATTGCCTTCAGCAGACTTTCTGTGCCTCCAGATTGTCAAGGCAGAGCTAAGTTTCCACATCCACTTAATTTCTAGCCAAGCTGACTGAGTTTCTCAAAATGGATGCACAAAGTTAAACTTAGATGGCAGTGTTCATCCTTTTAAACTAACTAATTTAGTTTGGCCTGTTTTCCCTTGTCAGGTTTATATACTAGGACAATAAGAAGAGGATCCTGGAACATTTTTGGATCCTTTACTGCGTAGCTTGTTTTTTAACCCGAGTCCTACTGTGTAACTTTAATATGGATTTAAAAAAAAAGTCACTGTTTGAGTCATCTATCATGGTTATAGAGAATGTGTACTTGAAGAACTGGAGCAGACCTAGAATTATCCACGTTTGAGCTATTCTTTGCCATGGAGAAATGTTTGAAAGCTTGCATCTGATGGTGTTTAACACTGAAAAATGCAAGGTTCTCCACCTTGGGAAGAAAAACCTGCAGCATCCTTATAGGCTCAGCAGTATTACGCTGGCTAGCACTACGGAAGAAAGTGACTTGGGGGGTCATCATTGACCACAAGATGAACATGAGCCTGCAATGTGATGCTGTGGCAAGCCAAAACGCTGGCTTGCATCCATAGATCCTTCTCAAGCAAATCCCAAGACGTCATTCTCCCCTTGTACTCGGCCTTGGTGAGGCCACAGCTGGAGTACTGCATCCGGTTTTGGGCTCCTCAATTCAAAAAGGATGTGGAGAAACTTGAGAGAGTCCAGAGAAGAGCCACGCGCATGATCAGAGGTCAGGAAAGCAGACCTTATGATGACAGGCTGAGAGCCATGTGACTCTTTAGCCTAAAAAAGCACAGGCTCAGGGGTGATCTGATGGCCACCCATAAATTTATCAGGGGTGACCATCAGTATCTGGGGAAATGTTTGTTCACCAGAGCTCCCCAAGGGACAACAAGGTTGAATAGTTATAAACTCCTGCAAGACTGTTTCAGGCTGGACATAAGAATTTCTTTACTGTCCGAGCCCCCAAGGTCTGGAATAGCCTGCCATCAGAGGTGGTTCAAGCACCTACCTTCACCTACCTACCATTGAACACCTTCACGAGTAAATTGGATGCTTATCTTGCTGGGATCCTATGACGCCAACTGACTTCCTGCCCCTGGGGCAGGGGGCTGGACTCGATCTTCCAAAGTTCCTTCCAGCCCTAATATCTATGAAATCTATGAAAGGTCAAATTTAAAAGGACCTTCTATTGCTCATGAGTTTTGCATAAGTCTACACAGCAGCATGTTTTTACTCTTACACCAAAATAACACAGTTCAGAACTTACAGATTCAAAGTCTAAATAGTCTATAAATGGTCATTTTAGACTGGAGTATCAGACAGGTGCCTGGTGATAGTGAGGGACTGAAAAGCTTGAAGTAATTAGTTTGTTTTGCATTATTGCAGTGTTAGTCTAATTAGAACTAATTAATGTGTCTGGCAGAGCTATATTCAAATACAGGCACATGCAAATAATTATTGGCCATGTAGGAGGAGGAGCATTGTAAGGGGTTTTTATGCTAGTTGCCATTTGAATATTAGAAAATAGGGAAAGGACTTCAGGAGGTCAGCTAGTCCAAGCCCCTACTCAAGGCAGAATCATCCCTATCTAAACCATCCAAGACAACTGTGTCTACACCGTTCTTAAATTTCAGAAACAACTCTCACACACAATTCTCAAGCGTAACATGTATAACATCAATAACACCATTTGACTTGACACAGGTAAAGGAAGGGGACAAGGGTGCCATCAATGCCCTGCCACTGCAATGACAGAAAACAGCTTGTTAGGTATTTTGAAACATGAACCAAAGCTATTGCTGTTGTGCTACCTATGATGACTTTATCACCACAAAAGAAGAAAAAACAGAGAGAACGTTGCCGTTAAGAACAGGTATAGCAACATTTACGTTATCCACAGCCAAGGTCTTTAGGTCTACTTCTCTTAAGTTCTCTCCCCTGTAGCAGAAGGCAGGGCAGGGAAGCATGTTAGGCTAAGTATAAACAGTCAAAAAGCTTAAGGTGGAATTGATCCAATTTTCACAGATTTCTCTAAGCAGTATAAATTGGACCAATAATGAATGACATTCACTCTTCAGCTGGGAAAGGCAGACAGATACCTGAACTGGTCCAGGCCAGGAAGTGAGGGTGCTCAAGTGTGCCTCCCAGCTTGCCAACAATTGCTGAACCCAGCCAAGCACAATTGCTGAACCCAGCCAAGTGAGCGCCATCCTGACTGGCTGCCCAGCACACACTCCCAACCTCCTGTTCTCCAACCACCTTGAGCTGGGCATCTTCCAATGTTGGCTGAGCACCACACCCACCTCAACCTGCCCCCACACTGCCACGCCTTGGTCTGGTCAGCTGCCGGGAGGTCTGTGCCAAAGGCAGTTTCCCCCACATGCAGCCAAGCCAGCTCTTCCACCCTACCCCCATGAGTCTCTGACCTCCAGGGAGGAGGGGGAAAGATTCTCCTATCCCAGTCCTGGTCCCCCCTCCCAAGCCAGGCATTCCCCACATGGGCAGACACCCAGCTTGCACAACTCCTTCCTCACTCCCCCCTAAGGGTCAGAGACTCACTGGGGATGAACAACCAGCCCAGACGTGTAGGGGTGGAATAACCCTCAGTGTGGGGCTCCCCACAGCTGGCCAGACCAGGGTTCAGGAGGACAGGGCAACCCAACCCCCTGCCTCCCTCTCTACCTCCCACCCACCCTCTCCCCTCGGTGCTCCAATTCAGACACTTGGACTGCGGCAGGGAGGCTCTATTCCCTTGCCTCCCACCACCCCTGCTGCCCTGCAGGGCATACAGGTTCAGGCAGAAAGTAGGCTGGGGAGCAAAGGTTTTGCTGTTTCAGCTCTGTAACAGACCCCACTATCTTGTTTCTAAAGCTATTGCATTTCCCCTTGTCCCCCTGGAGGTATTTTTCCCTTTATCACTCCTTCAGGACCAGACATTGTCTCACCTTCTCAAAAAGATAAGCAGGGTCTGTTTTATGTAAACCCAGACTACTTCCACTGCCAGCTGCCTCTGTGGAGATTAAAGGTTAATTATAACCAGCTGCCTGAATTCTTCCTGTGGCAGTTCATGCTGTGGCACCACTAATCAGAGGATATAAACATTGAACATCACAGAATTGTCTTTGCTGTTGTTGAGATGTCAAATATTTGGCTACAATGTGAAACCTAATGTACGGAGACAGTTTGTAGGTTGCTGCTAAATGCTGAATCATACTGACAGCTGAAGGTTTCTCATTCTGCAAGCATAAATCTCTGTCCCTTACCTAATTGTTGCAGTCCTAGTTAGAGCCACTATGACCTATGGCTGGGAAAGCTTCACATTTCAACATGTTTGGACAAAGTGTGACACAGCATCTGCTGTAATGGGTGGTGGACAAGAGGATAAATGGCTTCCATTTTAATCAAACACATGCTTTGAGTTGTGCCAGCCAGAGAGGTATCACATATTGTTCATCAGGAAGAGAATGAGAGCTTGCAGAATATCAACTGTCTTAAAATAGCAATGTAGGTCTTCCTAACTTGTCACAGGTCATTTTAGACCAGTAAATAATTTATACACACAATTTCAGGACATACTAATAGAGTCTTTGTATGTTAGTAGAAGGGACATACCAAGTTTTCCTCTAATCAAGCACATGCACTCATATGAAACAGAGCATAGGGACTTGACATCAAAATTCCACAACTTAGAGTAACAAACAACATGAATTGTGGATTTAAGGATGTCACACATTACTGAATGACTTTTCATCTAATGATGCTTTATTAGGGGAGGGGTACTTCCAAGATTCTGGTCTGTGGGCATTATGGCTTCTGAATGGCTCAAACGTGGATAATGGCAATGTAAGCCTCTCTTAATATTTTGACTTTTTACACCTTTGCTTTTAATTTTACACCCCGCCCAGCATTGTAGGTCTTTTTATCTTTATGGTACCACTAAATAACAATTAACCTATGCCTACTTACATTTGCCTCAAGTTCCCAATGCTTTTGAAAACTTACTTGTTATCCCCATTTGTGCTGAGAACATGGCCTATGGCTCACGCAGTTCTCAGCACCATCAGGAGACACACATGCTCCAGGAGAAGCTGCTCTAATTCCCTGAAGCCCCCTTAAATACATGCAACCAATCTGCTGACCTTTTCCAAAAATATTAGCCTTACTGCCTGCAGCTGATCATTTGGCTTTTCATGCGAGTAAAATAAAAGTCCATGGGGAAGTACTTACATTTTTTCTGCCTTAAATATTCAGAAACCAAAATAGCCAGCCTAAAAGTTCGGATGAATTGGAATGCTTTGAAAATATTGGATTACTGAGCTAGCAAATTAAGAAAAATTAATTGGAAAACCTAAATGACTTTGGCTGCAATTCTGTAAATGTGTACATGTGTTTAACTTGAAACTTGGATTAAATTCTGTGGAGCAAGGACTTTGTTATCTGTATAGAATCAGACAATGAGACTCAGATAGTGACTTGGAGGTGTATGTCTCCTATTTCTGAAGATGGTCATAACCAGTTTCTAACAGTTAAGTTTTTTGCATTACAGTTATGACTAGCACACAAATGTATAGGGGTACGTGTAACAGATGTCTTAGTTTGGGAGGCACCATGTTGAATCATTTCTGCATTGCCTTCTTTTTCTCACAGTTTTTTAAAATAAATTCTCAAATTAGGGGGAGGTAGAATAGCAGTTAATACCCAATTCTGTTGGAACTCAACACCTCATCAAACTAAAACATGCTGTGTTAACACACAATAGACCAAATCCTTTTCCACCAATTGGGTGCTTTAGAGAACTTAAATGTGACCCTATTTCCCCCTTCTTGGGTATGTCTACACAAGACATTTACTGCAGAGTGGACTAATAAGCAGTGCAGTAAGTTTCATAGTTTCTAGGGTCAGAAGGGACCTGAGCAGATCATCAAGTCCAACCCCCTGCCATGTCAGGAAAGAGTACTGGGGTCAAACGACCCCAGCAAGGTGTACATCCAGCCTCCTCTTAAAGACCCCCAGGGTAGGAGCCAGCACCACCTCTCTTGGAAGTTGGTTCCAGATCCTAGCCGCCCTGACCGTGAAGTAACGCCTCCTGATGTCTAATCTGAATTTACCCTCTGCCAGCATGTGACCGTTATTTCTAGTCACTCCTGGTAGTGCTCGGGGGAACAGGGACTCCCCCAATGCCTGCTGGTCCCCTCTGCCTAGTTTGTAACAGGCCACAAGATCCCCCCTCAGCCTTCTCTTGTGGAGGCTAAACAGGTTCAGGTCCCATAGCCTCTCCTCGTAGAGCCTGCCCTGCTGCCCCCTGATCATGTGAGTGGCTCCTCCTCTGGACCCTCTCCATGTTGTCCACATCCCTCCTGAAGTGTGGTGCCCAAAACTGGATGCAGTACTCCAGCTGCGGCCTGACCAGTGCCAAAGTGTCACACATCTACACATGCAACCCTATTATGCTGGAGTAAACTAAATGAACTCCACAGCAGGATAGTACTTGTTAATACTGTCAGCTGGCAGATTGACCCCACCCTGCCCTCCTCTGTCCCACCCCCACCCCTGGGGAGGGAGCTGCCAGCCGGGACTGCTCCACCACAACTCAACATGCAGGGCCGTGCAGCTTCAGGTAGCACTGGGGCCACTTGGGCTGTCACCCGGGGGCCAGCGCGCTCATGAGGACTCTATGTCATGTGGGGCTGGGTCCTACCTCCATGGAACTTGGCCACAGATCCAAGGGGGCAGATGCTGTGGCAGGTGGCAGCAGGTCACAGCCAGGCAGCAGCTCCCACTGCCAGAATCCTGCAATGGACAGGGGATGCACAGACCACTCCAGGTTAGGGCTGCTTCAGCAGTCCAGCTGGCACAAGGGATAGTGTCCCCAGATACCAAGTGGCCAAGCCTCAGAAGCTCCTATTTGTACAGTATCACCCAATTATCATGGGCCCTGAGGCCCACGTGGCTAACTAATAGCTTCTATTGTATGGGGCCAATGGCTGGATAACGCAACAGAATTCTTGGGACAACAAAAGTAGAAAACAGGATGGTAATGTCGTGTGGGTCAAAGATTCAAAACGTGAAAATAAGTGCACCTGAGGGAGACACTGAGCAGAGCCCACTGGTCCCCAAAGGTATCCAAGGACCCAGTGGACACCACCCACTGATGCTCTGCTTGGAAACATACATGGATGAATGAGAGGAATCCCCGCAGTCCCAGGAACCTTCCTGGCCAGAGCATCCTCAGAAGCTCCTGAGGTCAAGTAGCCCTGAGCTGCTCACCAGGGCAGATTTTTATGTTGCTGGGGCAAGCAAAGGGCAGGCTTTTATACTGTTGGGGCCAGCACAGATGCTGGCCCCAGGCTCTAGCTCCCCCGGATGCAGATCTGGGAGGAGCTGGGCAGGTTTATTTTGCCCCAAGTGGCACAATTTGCCCCACACCAAACTGCATGTCTGGGCATGTGCACTGAGGCAAAAATCCCCAGCTCAAATTTGTGCCACTCCTATTTGAGCTGCTGCAAGTGCATGTGCCTACGTGTGTGGATGCACCCCTTGAGTCCCTAAAAATAGCTAATGCAAAAGGTGTTTGGGACTTTTTTCCTCACTGTTTTATGTAATTTTGTTTTAAGGCTAAAATGAAGGCATGTTACAAAAGTAAGTCCATTAATGTTTTTTTTGCAGGGATTTATGCAGGATGGAATAGGATAGCATTTAAATAACAAGTAGGTGGTATGGGAGGAGGCTGATGGTCCATAATGTGCCTCTGTTACAGCTATAGATTAACTGAATTAGGAATGAATTTTTCATAACCAGACTAACATTGTCTTTTAGAACCCAGCGTGTCTCTGTTGCTGTTAGGTGACTGTTCCCTAGCAAGGACCTTGCCCTATGTCTTCTCAATGGACAAGTTCTGGTGATTTGACTACAAGCTTCCACAGGAAAGCCCAATTTCTTTTTTTCTGTTATGTATTTTTTTTGTCTACTTATAACAAAAAATGTTGATAATCGCTTACAAAATGGAAATGTGTCATCACTTTCCCTTTATACTTTTGCTTCCTTTCTCTTGGAAGGATGTTGGACTTATCCCTATCTTTGTTTTTTGTTTCACTCAAGTTATTTAGAGGGAGGTTCAAAACAGAGAAGCAGAGTGACCAAAAGTATGAGGGATATTCATTTATAAATTTTATTCTAATCCCTACCTTACATAATATTTCTTACCAAAGCAGTATTCCTTCCAAACCGTTCTCATTAAAACCTGCCAGGATTGTATGGCATTTCTACTGACTAAAATAATCAGTCCTTTAAAAGGAATTATTAATTATTAGGCACTTGTTGAAAAGTGCTGTTAGTTCATATCTTTGAAATTAAGATTTCCATGGTGTATTGCTTTCAGAATTTACTGAGTAGAAATATCTAATGGTTTTTCAAGAAAGCAAATTAACAAAAGAAATGAGAGAGTTCTCAATTCAGTCTATTTTTAGTATAATTTGAACTCTGCAGTTTTCCTCACCAGAAGCATATATTTTCAGAAACGGCATTTCCATAAAGTCTTTTTGTTAGTTTATGAACTGCTTATAACAAATCAGGGTCCCCGAGGTTCACCCCTTGTGGTAGCATGCAAAGCAGCCTACATTTCTTCCTTCTGGGGGGTCCATCAAGAATTCCACATCCCTAAATGGCTGCAAACAACCCTACTGAGTGCTGACCTTATTAACACAAAGGGAAAGAGGCCTTTAGAGCCCAACTTAAGTTCATGTCAATCAACATCTGCAAATGAAAAGACATAAATTCTGGGTCTTCTGTTTCACTAGGTACACAATTAAAATCCCAGTCAAACATAAACCCTTCCTGGGCTATCTTTTCTAATGGTTGCCTGCCCTTGCCTGGGTTCTAAAGAGTTTTGCTCTTGCTCCTCACTTTTTCATCTTCCATCCAGCAGGACAGCTCCTCCCAAGCTGTAGCTTCTCAGAGATTTGCTCCTCCCAGTCAATCAACAGAGACAACACTGCTCAGCATGCCTTTACTGTCTCTCCCTCCCCTAGGGGTTTGGGCAGTCTTTCCAGGGGTCCCTAATACCACGTGTCATTCCCCTTTCTAAAATACTGAATAACTTAAACAGGGAGAAACTACAGGCCACCTACAGTAATTAGCAGCTTGAAACAACTGAACTCACCTCCTTTTCTAAAAGCTAGCAATTCTTTTCTTGTCATTTTCTGATAATTCATGCAACTGTCTTCCTGACATTGTGAAGATTTTATTTTGGAATATCTTGGACATCCATGTGGTATCAAGCACCTATAACAAGGGGATAAGCTCCAGCGTTTGCTGCTTATAATTTATTTTGGTAAGAGTTACTGCATACGGTAACAGTGCCATGACTACCTCCAATACACTGCTCTCGGGAGATGAGATTCACAGCTTTTGTGAGTGAGCCTGAGTAAAGTTGTGATCTAGCTAACTTGAGTAACAACATAAGAAAGTTGTGGTGGCACTGATACCCTTAGCTAAATTAAAACTAGCCTATACGTGCTGCCTGACTGCATGGTGACTGGGGGGAGATAAAGTGTATTGATTGGGCTATACTTTAAAGACCATTTTCCAAGTCTACTCTTATATGACTCAGTTTGGTAAACACCTAATTAAGGCAGAGGACATTTTTATCAAGATATAGCACAGGAAAAAGACCCCGTTTTCCAAATTGGTCAGTGAGTCCTGCAGCTGACATAAAAATAAATTGATAGAAATATCTCTGGGAACCTCTGTTTTATGCTCAATACTGAAGCACATCATGAGGAAGCAGTTTTAGTGTACGTGCTCTGCACTGCTAAGCCCTGCTAACACAAGGACACTAATTTGCTGAAGGAGAAAAAAAATAATGGCATTTCTTCGTAGCCACTTTACCTGGTAAGACCATAATTCTGTCTTGACTAGCTAAAATGATTCTATCCATCCTCTTCCCCACACCTGCCCATTACTGTAGTATGTGCACAGTTCATAATCTTTCATTTATTCATTCTCTCAACAGTTTTGTGAGATAAAGAAGTTCTATTATTCCCATTACAGATGAGGGAACTCAAGTGCAGTGCAGTTACATGATTTGTCCATAGTTATACAGAATGTCTACTGAGGAATTATGAACATGATTCCAGGGCTTCTAAGTATAATGCTACTGTCCAAATGACAGAAGCAGTTTTCACTGGGGTTAGTGTAGAGCAGGGGTGCTCAACCCACAGGCCCATGGGGTGGATCTGGTCCCTGCCACTGTGTAATCCAGCCTGCAGGGCTCCCCATGGTTCATGGCCCTGTGCACTAGATAGGGCACAGAGGGTAGTGGGAGGCCTGATCCTGGCACTCAGGGCCTCCAGAGCCTGACTCCAGGTGGTGCAGAGCCCCATGCCATTCTCTGCTTGGCTGGGATTGAGCTCTGGGGCCCTGCACTGCCTCTGCATGTAGAGATCACACCCTGGGGCCTTGCACTACCCCCACTCGGCTGGGATTGGGCTCTCATCCACTGCAGACAGTGAGGAACCCTAAGGCCTGATCCTGGCATGTGAGGGTGTCACGGGGCTTATCCTACCTGCAGACCAGCCCCATGGGGCCAAAAATCCGAGCACCATTAGCATATAGCATTGCTTAGAAAAATCAAGAGTCAGGAATAGAGGCTAAATCATTTTTTTTCAGTTCAAGATGATTGTCAAGTATTTTCTTTTCAAACTATACCTCAAGGAAGGCACATAGTTCCACACTGGGCATCTAGTTATAGGAAATATAATCTATTGCTGAACCACAACTCTTTGCAGCTATCGCTGATGTCCTGGTAATATAGCAAGGTTTAAAACCATGCTCACCAACAAAACAGATTCATTTTAGATAAGAGAAAGGGAAAAAAAACCCCCCAAAATATGTATCTTTCAATGAGACAGCAGCAGCCCTTTTCCCATCCAAAGTACTCCAAATGCCTTGTAACACACCAGAGTTCTTTCAGGTGGCCCTTCCTTGCCAAGCCTGCGAGTTGGACTCTCCCCCTGGATGGCAGTCAGGGACTCTAAGATTACTTTCCTATCTAGCACTGTTGCAAAGAAAAAAGGGAAGTCCCTCCTGGTTTCTCAGAGTGACTGACAGTGTCTAGTCAGTCATGAGTCTGGAGCAAGTTATTTTAACTACTCTGACAGAGCACCCCTTCTGATACACTGGGGAATAATATCTTTTCACCCAAATGGGAATTTATCTCTATGCCCACAACTACACCAGATTTTCTGGTTTTGAGCTTTACATAAGCTTCTTTGAGCCTAAGCAAACAGTGTTTTTTCTCCACTGATGTAAAAAAAAAATCCAAAACAACAAGAAAGAGGCACTTTTTCCAATTTGGAATGGTTCTAGCCATTGTTCTTTAACAACACCAGGGGATCCTTAAGGTTGTCCCCCATGTAACATTTCAAATAGAGAAAATCCTGGGGCAGTCTAGTAAACCTCTTGGCAGGCAAACACAATCTAAGGTTTAAATTGCAATGAGTTGAGCTAATTGTCTTAATAACTGGGGGGAAAAGTTAGTGCCCTGATCAATTAGAATTTTTTAGACATTCCATTTCTGCTAAAAATCTCTGCCGGTTCTCCTGGTATCCTTTTTCCAGGGACAGTCCTCAAAGCTACTGCTTGTAGATCCCTGATAAAATAATCACTTGCATTTTATCTTTTTCTAGCTGTCAGATGAAATATGTATTACTGGAAAGGGATATCAACTTGTCTTCCTGAACAACAGGAACAGAATCATGACATTGGCAATAAGAGGAAGGGCATTGTGAAATATGTAAATATGTTGACTCTGCCCATGTGACTCTAAAGTTACTTTCTCTTGAATTTGCTAATGCCAATGAAGTTACATTTTATGTTTTTTATGTTTCCAATATATTCTGTGGCTGTGTGGCAGGACGGCCCCTAGGGGTGCCATGACCTCCCCTAGTGTCCTTGTCTACCATGCCAAGTCTGGGTCTTTAACACATCCTCCGTCTCGCCCGCCACGTCTTTGATCTTGTTAGTTCAGTGAAGGAGGCTGCCTTCCTACCCTTCTTGGCACGGGGCTGGTCTTACTATGCCGAGATTTTCTCTGAGTCCCGGTGCTGGTCTTCTCCCGGGGCCAACTCAATGCACGCGCCCCCCCTCCCCCCCTCCGGGGCGGCTCTCTCTCTGATTGTGCCCCTTCTCGCCCAGCCCGGACTTCCCAAGAGGCTTACTCCCCTCTCAGGGCTTCGTATGTCACAGGCAGCACCCCACTCGGGCCTGCCTCCCTTATATTCCGTGGCCACTTGCATGCTGGCCTGCGACCCGCACTCCCCGCGGTCACTATGCCCGCACTCGAGCCTGTGGTCACGCCTCTCGAGCTCCATGCCCGCACTCGGGCCTGTAATCGCGCCTCTTGCACTTGTCACCTGCACTCGGGCCTTCTATGCCCCCACTGGGGCCCTTGGTTGCATCTCTTGCGCTCCCCACCCGCACTCGGGCCTGTCTATGCCCAACTTGGGCCTATGCCCCACTGGGGCTCTTCCCAATTGGGGATTCCAATTGGGGTCTGTCCCGGTAATGCCCACGCTGGGCTGGGGTTGGGACCCCCCACTGCTTAGGCCCACCTTCCTGGGCCCATGCCCTTCTGGGCTTCCGCCTCTCCTCCACTCTTCCCGAAGTCGCCCCAATGGGCTGGGGTCGGGACAACCCCACTCGCGGCACCCTCCTTGGTGCCAGGAACTCCCCCACCTTACTGGGGAGCTCCTGCTGAGGCCTCCTCCACCCCTACAGCCTCGCCCGGTCCTCCAGTGTAATAATCACAACTCCACCAAACTATGCTGGCTCTCTCACATACCTTTCTCAGGGGTTCTCTCCCTCCCCTCGCATCATTGCAGCGATCACACTGCCAGTATAAGTTCTGCTGCTCAGCTCTCCACCGCAGAGCTCCTGCTCCTGCAGTGGCCAGAGGGGAACTGTTTCTGGCCTCCGCCTTCCCTTCTTTATGAAGGCCAAGCCCCGCCCCCTGGCAATCAGCTGATGTACTCAGCTCCAACAGCTAACACCTGCTGCCTTACTAACTGGCAGCTAAGCCATTCCTATCTTCAGTAGCAGGCACCCTAGTGCCCTGCTACAGGCTGCCAGTCTGGCAATGGTTTTTCCCACATTTGTGGCTGGAGTAATTTATTTATGAGGGCCCTGAGACAAACATAACAGACATGTTTCACCATGAGAGTAGCACCCTCATCTGTTCCTGGACTGCATGCACCAAACACAGAAATGAGCTGGTGAATCTTATCCAGGATCATCCTCCTGCTTCCATTGCTGCATGCTTGACAACGGTGGTACCTCCAAGCAACTTTAGTGCCTCATTTCTAGGTTTAGCATGTGTGGAGCAAGATTGGGTGAGCAGGGTGTTCCTGTTGGTGATACCTTCAGGAGTGCCATGGAAGCAATATAGACATGTCCAGGGTATCCCAGAATGCTGTGTGCTTAAGATTGATGATGTTGTGGCAACAATAGTGGGTGCAAAGGCATTCCAGGTCCTATCAGCCTGCCCATAGAGTGGTGGCCTGCAGCAGTTGGACCATATGAGTGACATGGCCATACCATCACTGAATATGTGTATTTGTTACAGTATCATCAGATCTTCCACTGAAATTGAACCGAAGTGTAAATTAAGAGATTTCCTGGAGTAAATTTACCTTTGTTACCTAGTGTGCTTTGCTAGAGCAATGGGATTAAGTGGCAAAAGCACCTCTGCCAAAGTCATAATCGTCCACTAATGAGTGTCTTTCAGAAGCTATCTTCATATTTAAATTAGTAAATAAAACATCAATTCTATGCAGATTTGATTTGGAGGAACAACAGTCATATCTCTAGAGTTTCACCTTTGGATGAAAGTTAATAAGAACCCTGCAAGTGGCAAAGGGACAAGTTTGAGCTCATTAACCTTTGATATAGAAGGTCACTTGCCTCTACACGATTTAGAAAATACAAATCAGATCAACACTAGGAAATATCAAAACACTTTTGAGGCAAATCTAGGCACAGAATGAAGTCAGAGGGTATTTTAATGACTGCATTTATAACTGTTGGAACAAGGTCAGACACACAGTTTTGAATTTTAAGGTAGTCCAGCTACATTTATCCATTATTTGAAGATCAATAAGAAATAAATAAATAAGTTAGGTCCAACAAATCCTCAGCTATTTTTTCTACTACTTTGATTCAAAATAACAGAAGGAGGAATCCCAGAGCCATTCTAGAGAACTATTAATTCCAGTTTTTTAATGCGGATAATTCTCTATTGCACATAATATATAATACATATACCCTGTAAGAGACTAGGTACTGGGGTTTTTCTTATCCCTTGCAACACAAATAGGAAATAAACTCATCCAATTGAAAATTAAATGTAAATTTAAAGGAAATCATAAACAAAAAAAAATAAATTAATCTCATTAAGATTTTGTGGTGTTTAGACTTTGATCATTGAAGCATGTACAAAATGTTGTGCACATCATTGCACAAGTAAACCTCTGCACTCAATGGGTGTGTCCATACATGCAGGCATGTGCACTTGCAGCAGTTCAAATAAGAGTGGTACAAATTTGTGCCAGGGGGTTTTGCCTCAGCACACGTACCTGGGCATGCATTTTGGTGTGCAGCAAGTTGTGCCACTTGGGGCAAAATGACCCTGCCCAGCTCCTCCTGGATCTGCAGCCTGTATAAAAACTTGCTCTGTGCTGGCCCCAACAATATAAAAAGCTGCCCCTGCAAGCAGCTCAGGGCCACTTGCCCTCAGGAGCTTCTGAGGCCAAGCCACTTGGTATCTGGGGACACTACCCCTTGTGCCAGCTGGACTGCTGCAGCAGCCCTAACCTTGAGCTCCCTGTACCCTCTACCCACTACAGCAGTCTGTCAGTGGGGGCTACTGCCTGGCTATGACTTGCTGACACCCGTGACAGCATGTGGCCGCAAGGCTGTGTGCCTGCCAGACCCAGATAAGGTCTGCACAGCCATAGCACAAGCATCTTTAGGCTGGCTGCCAGTGGGCCATGACAGGATATCTGGCCATTGTATGGCACTGCTACCATGTGTGCCGCTGCCCTGCCATCTGGGCAGCTATTGCCTGGAAGATGTTATCAGTGTGGTAGCCTGCTTTGAACTGTCAAACATGTCTTACTGTCCCCAAGTGGCCAGGAGGTCAGCGACCTCCAGCTGGGTCCCAGCTGCCAGCCCTGAGCAGGCTCCTCTGCCTAGGTCCTGTCACTTGCCTCACTAGCAGGAATCCTGATGTTTCCTATTTAAAAACAGCAAAATATCTGATAAAAAAATCCCATTCACTCTTTTAAATACCCCAAAATCCATAGTCTTCCACAATTAAAACAAAAAACCACTTATATTTTTATATATATATATATATATATATATATATATATATATATATGGGCTTAGTCCGTCTGTCTGAGTGTCTCTCTGTGTGTCTCTCTGTAATGCTCTGGGGTGTGTGGCTCCTGGTGGGGCATGGCTCCAGCCAGTGCTGTGAGCAGAGTAAATTGCTTGTCAAGAATGACAGTGGGGACAGAGCACTGCTATGAGAGCTGGGGAGGGGAAAAGTGGAGGGGCAGGCTGGCATGGGGCTGGATGCAGAGTGGGGGGGAGAATGACAGCAGGGACAGTGCTGCTATAATGGCAAGGATGGAGTAGGAGGTTGGGGGTGGCACAGGGCCAGAAGTGGCATGAGGGGAGGGAGAATGATGGCCGGGATGGAGCACCACCAAGACGGCAGGGACAGAGGACACACACGCTAGAGAGACAGAGAGAGGTCAGTTGGGCAATGTTTTACATTTACAATTTTAAAGCAATTTGGAAACCTAACAGTGTCTCTATCATCATAAGAAAATAAATTCTAAATATCTATAAGTTTTGATGTGTGCTTTTGGTTTTCTCATCATAGAACAATTAGAGCTTCCCTTGATCCCTTCACTAACCAGGATGTGGGGACAGCTGCCCCTGCAGCCATAGCTCCTGCCAGCGAGTCTCAATCTGTCTGGCAGCTGGGTACACTGAGTGTGTGATGGGGGGAAGTGGGGAGATGTAGGTGCATGTGTGTGGGGGGGGTTGTGGGCAGGTGTGGTGTGTGTGATAGGTGTGAGTAGACTGTAGGCAGACTGTGGGTGTGGGGGGACTGTGTGGGGGCAGCTGCTCAGAAGGGATGGGTCCCCTGCCCCCTACAGGGCGTAGCCCCCGCACAGGACACAGCCCCCCCACAGATGCGGCACGAGGCACATGTGGGCTTTTCTGAACGTGCCCAACAAGTGTAAAGCTGTTCATTTGCTTGCTGGATAGTTTCCTATTCTAAGGCCCTCTGTCATGAACATCCTAAGAGCTCTTCTGCTTGAGTAATGAGATATCTAGTTAGCTCATGTAAATCCTGGCTTTATACAGACAAGGGAAGACTTGCTATACAAACCACAGTGATGAATTAGGTGTAAATGGTTTATAGAAGTATGTTTAACCAGTGGAATCTAGTGGGATCTGAATGAGTTGTTAAAATGGCATGCAAAAGAATTTTAAGACCCATTTACAGGTAGATTATCCTGTATCTGAGTAAAAAACTGGTCGGTATTGCCTACCTTTAGGAGCCTTTCTATTTTTCTGTTTCTTAATTATTAAATGTTCAAGGCAACACAAGGAACAAACTCTTTCCTCTCTCCACCTGTGCCACCTAAAATAAAACTGAGTAAAAATGTGAGGTTTTGAAAATATCATGTAGTTATTTTCACCCACTTACTTCTCAGTCCAACTTTCTCAGCTTATCAGTCAGTAAATATACCACATTGGAACTCCACAATCATCGTAAGATATGAAAAATCCACTTACATTGTTTTTGCTGTTCCAGCATCACTATGAAAATAAATTCTGAACCTGAACGTAACTAATTTTGTTCATAATACAAGGCAAAATCAGTCTTGTTTATTCAAAGTTATGTTGGCTCTACAGTGCTAGTACAGTAGTAAGAATATTAGTACTGGCAGTGAGACAAGAAGAAGATGTGATTCAAAAATGAATAGGGAGCAGGTAATCTGAGCAAAAGCTGAAAACATGATTGCTAAAGATATTTTCCAGACTACAGTTGCCCTTTAAAATGGGATTTTGGTCAGAAAATAATGGTTTAAAGAGCAACTCATTTTACATTAAATACCTTATTTAGTATATGAAAGTCACTTATTTTTTTTTGGCAATAGAAATTTTTGCTTTTAAATGCCAACCCTGCATGTTCAGCCTTGTGGGTCAGATAAATTCACCTCAGCTAGTGTAAACTCTGACGCAGCTCCATAGGGTTCAATGCAGGTGTTGCGAGCTACAACACCCAAGTATGCGGTACTGAATCTGAAAATTCCTATTGTTAGGAAAATATATGTGCTCAAAGATAAGTTTGAGCTGTACGTGAGGTTTGGGACCATTTTAGGGTAATGTAACATTCTGTTAGCCATATATTCTTACACTCAGTCAGGCTATCTTTACCACATGCCTGCCTCTTATAGATGTTTAAATAATGGTAAGGGTATTTAAGCTGGTGTGCCTTTCCTGGCAAAAAAGATAAAGACAAAAGCCAAGGGAGAAGGGGTGAGAGTGGCAGGGGCAGGGGGAGCAGACCTGGAACTGGACTGGAAGTCCACTTCCAGGTTCACTGCTGAGCACATGTCCCACCCCGCCGTGCTCATGTGGGACGCTCCATTCACCTCACCATCTCAATATTCACGAGCCATGCCTGCTACCTTGAGGTATGCAGAAAAAACATTTAAAGCTTTGTCTATGTCCAAATCGCTGACTCTCCAAATCACCACTGGCTGGGCAAGCGGCAGCAGGGCAGAGCCCCCACTCCCAGCACTGCTGCTCCCACATCCCATGCCCCCTGCCCCAGCTGGACAGCTTGTCCCAGCCCCAATCCCTCCCTCCCCCATGCTTCTTCCCTCCTCCCTCCTCCAACCCCAATAAACTTACCAACTGGAAACAGCTGTCAGCTGCCTGTTTAGTCTATGACTGAATCTCCAAATTGGTTCAGGTGCTTTGAATCAATTTGGAACTTTTACTTGGTCTTCCAATTCAGATTCGGAGAATCAGTCCCCGAATCACACCGAATCTCTCCTCTGAATTGAATCAGCTACTGAAGCTTCGCACAGCCCTACTTTCTATATATAGTGGCATGTCATTTTAATAGCAAAAGAATACTATTTGGAGTATTTTAATGAGAGAATTTGGGTTTCTTATGACAGAATTTGCAATTTTTAGACAGGAAACACCAGGATTTCTGACGATGAGGCAAGACCCGGGCAGAGGAGCCTGTCCTGGGCCAGCACCAGAGACCCAGCCAGAGTGCAGATGAAGTGGCTGACCTGGCCATTTGGGACCAAGAGGACATGCTTTGACAGTTCAAAGTGCACATCTTCTAGGTGATAGTTGCCCAGATGGCAGAGAGGGGGCACCAGAAGTCATCACAGCAGTGCTATCTGAAGGCAAACTGTGCAGCCATGACCCACTGACAGCTGTCCCAGAGGTGCTGGAGGATCTACTGCAGTAACCATACCACAGCCAAGTCAGCTGTGCAGTTCCCATCCAGGTCTGGCAGGCACGCAGCCATGGGGCCACATGTCTAAGAGTTCAGATGCTGTTGGAGGTGGCAGGAGGTCACAGCCAGGCTGTGCAGACTGCTGCAGTGGGTAGAGGGGGCAGGGGCCACTCCAGATCAGGGCTACTTCAGCAATCCAGCTGGCACAAGGGCTAGTGTCCCCAGATACCAACTGGCTAAGCCTCAGAAGCTCCTGAGGGCAAGTAGCCCTGAACTGCTCGCCAGGGCAGGTTTTTGTACTGCTGGGGCCAGCACAGGATTTCAGCCAAGCTATTTCAGTTGTTTCAGGGAATGAGGCTTGTAAGACCTTTTCTTTGTGATACTCCAGCAACATCATGCTTTGGAAGAGATCTAGGGATAGAACCCAGCCTTCCTGCATTTCAGCCCAATGCTTGATCTAGCATTATAGCCCTACAAGCTGAAGTTGTCTCCATCAAAAAATGACAATACACATCCTTTTCACTTCATAATTACCATTTCAAAAGCAGCCCAAGCTGCTAGTCCTTCATGTAAGAGCCTGAATGCTCACTGGCAGGAAAGAGCCGGAAAGCTGGCCTTTCTACTGTTCATATTCTCTCTGTTTTTGGAGTATTCGTAAGCTTTCTACTTTCCAAGTCTGACATTCCAACAGCTTTTGTGAGCACTACAGTCAAAAGGTAAACTTAAGACCTAAAATTATTGGAAATACTGACCTATGGAAGAAATCTATATCAATGTCTGAATTTCTATTTGTGAAAGTGCCTAGAACAGTGGTGACATGTGGTGCCCGTACCAATTATATAAAGGGTAGTTAGATTTGTGGAATAAATTAGAAACATTCATTTCCTGTCTTTTATCTGAAACATTATTCTTTTGTATCTATAATTCTCTGTCTAACTTGCATGGACACGAAATTTGGCTCCTAAACAAGAGACAGTATCAGCAGATAAATTTTCCTTTTTACCAGAAAATTAGCTAGCAAAGGGCAATGGGGCTGTCTCTAAACATAAAAATCAATTTCTATTTTCCAGAAACCTTTGGTATTTGTAACTCTAAGACTGTCACTGAGGCTTAAGGAGATCAAGGGACTGTTTTGGATCCTTGTTTATCTTAACAGTAAGTCCCTGCTTATCTGCTGGTTATACTAACCATCATATAGCCTTTATAAAGTTGTATGAACAGCACCACGTAGTGGCTGATTTGATACCAAGGCATGAAGACAGGTTGAGAAACCCTAATTTTAGATTGTAGTTTTTGTTTTTGTTTTCCTCTGGAGAAAAGTATCAAAAAGCAGCTTTACACACACAAAAAACCCACCTAAAGTATCAAGAACTACATATGGAAATGCTGAAGTGGACACAGAAGTAATAAGCTCTAACATTTACTTAGTTTGCTGAAGGACTCAGCAGAAATATTTCATGTATCTGCTGTGAACTTATAAGGATGGAATGAGTCTCTCATACTGGAACCCACCCATTATCAGGTAAGAAACACACTAGACAGCAGCATTTGACATGTAAAAATCTTCATCAAGACCAGCTGTAAATATTAATTGGCAACTTAACACCTCCCTGTTAAGTTGTTATGAATTTGAAGCATTCAGAAATTTTATGGAGCTTAATCAAACTACTGATGGGATTTGCTAAAATAATTCAAAAGGTAGATAGAGCTGTTCCATATAAATCCCACTTCAAGAGTTGTAGCCGGTAATATGATATATTATCCGATCCATTTCCTTTGTAAAGGGCGACTTGATAAGGTTGCCCATTTCCACCCTCCGCCCCCCTCCCCCTTTTATTTGATTTATTTGGAATCATTGGCTATACCTGTAAGGATTAAGGATGATATAAAAAGTGTTAAGGTAGGAGACAGTTAACACAAGGTTCTGTTGTATGCAGATAATACTTCTGTGTCAGCCTGAGAAAGTGTTTATGCCCTTTTATCATTAATCAACAATTTTAGCCATATATCTGTCAATAAAATTAACTCTACTAAATCTGAGTTACTTGGACTAAATAAGTATACCACAAAGGATGTGTTTAGTAAATGGCAATCACAAAAAACCTTATTTGAGTATTAAAATATCCAAAAATATTAATGTTAATTCTGACGCTTTTTTGCAGACAGCTTCTCAATGTTATATTTCAGGATCTGTACAAATGGAGCAATTTGGCAATATCCTTGTGGGGACATGTTAATATTTAAAAATGAATGTCTTACCTCACCTCATTTATCTATTACTTGATCTACCCATTGTAATTCCCCAATCCTACTCTGATAAAATCAACCAAATATTCAATAGGTTTCCATAGGAGAGAAAATAGAAGGGCTGGACTTTCATCAAAACATATTCAACTACCAATTGAAATGGGTGGCTTTCATCTTTCAGACTTCAAACAATATCACAATGCCTTCTTTATAAGTCAGGCTATGTACTGAATGACTGATATAAGCAATAACTCTCCTGTATGGATGGAAACTGAATGGGCACTTATGCTTTTCTTTCCATTATTTACCATAATAAGTTATACTGAATTTTGATCCTTTATTACTTTGGAAGGCCTCTATCTGAGGCAGTCCTTTTTTAAAGTGTGGGTTCCACAAACATATGTGGAGAAAGTGGATGGAGAAGGGTACTGTGCATGTAAGTGACCTTCTAGTAGGAAATTGTATTAAGTCCTGTTCTGAGATATATGGTGAATTTGACCTTCTGGAAACAGCTGGAAGGCAATACATGCAGTTGCATCAAGTATTAGAAAAATCAGTTTGGATTTGAGGCTTTAGGTATAGCAAATACTCCAGATATACTTTTTCCTTGAAATGTGCTTCTCTTCCTCATCCTGTGTCTTCATTTTATGACTATATAATGTCATATAACAGACCGGATTCAGACTATTTAAGACTGGAATGGAGACCTAGCTATTCAGATGACTGAATCTCAGTGCAACTCAGTAATTACACAATATTCAAACACTGACAATTGACTATACAATAGTCGTCCTTCATTCTATACAATAAAAGAACATTTTCTTTTTTGCATTGGTCTCCTTCAAAGCTTAAACATACCTCTAGTAGGTATATATTAGAGATTTAATTTTTTTCTCCAGCAACCTGCTGATACCCCTGCTGATAGCCTTGCATGAAACTGCTGGACCTTGGGGATCAGGGCTGCTGTGATCCCTAGGCTCTAGGGTACGGGAAAATCCCTGGGACCAAAGGATGGCCACAGGGGCAATCTCCCTGTCCAAGGGTGCTGAAAACCCCTGTGGTTGGAGGATTGCAGCAATTATCCAGCCCCAGTGGTTTCCCACACTGCCAGGATGGGGAGATAGCCAAAGCAGGGATTCTCCAGCTCTAGGAGTGTGTGGGGCACCCCCATGGCTGGGAGTCCTTCAACTGGGTGCATGGGGCTCTCAGCTGCAGGAGCCACCTTCTTCCTGGTAGAAGGGGAGCCTGGGATCAGGCTTCCCCTGTACCAGCTATAAGGCATGGTGGGATCTAATGCATGATCCCACAATTGCAGGTGCTGCCTGGTGTAGCAGGAGGCACAATTGTGTGAATAGTGCATTAGATACCATTATGCCTTTACCTGAACATGGCGGGCGGGGGGGGCTAAAGAACATGTCAGCAAATTAAATCAATGTAAACCCTTGGAGACATTTTACAGTAATCTGAACCTAAAGTGCAGCTGTTCAAAGAACACATTCAAAACATTTTACTCCTGTGAGAGAGAACCATTTTTTCATCATGAGCTAGATTTCTGTCTCCAATTATCTTTCAGACTAGACTGTTTTCTGCTTTAAGTCCCAGAAGAAATAATATTTACCTCACAACCAGCAGTTTAGCTGGAAAATGAAAGGCCACATTTGTACACTTTTCAATCAAAAGCATATTTTGTTTGGGTCAGAAAGGATCCTACTGTCATTTCAGACTCAGTCAGATAGGAAGAAAACAGCACTTTGTAGAGCAGAGGATGCTGAGTTTGATGCCTGTTTGGTAACAATCGTGTTCATCTAAATTATAAATACCTAACAATTTTGCTTGGTGTAAATTAAAGACCTCTGGATTTTACAATCCAAAACATACAGCACAAATGATGCCTGAAGCAACAATGAAAGTGAAAATTGAATAAATACCAACTTCTGTATTTTTTGTGCATTTAATATTTTACTGCTTGCAAAAACATTTTTCATTGTGTGAGCATGTCTACACAAGATGTTTTACTGTGCAGTAGACTAATCTACTACACAGTACAGCATCACCATCTGCATGTGTGCACCACTTACTATGCAATAAATTACTCTACTGTGCACTTAGCTACTACCTTAAATACAGATAGTAAACTTACAGGGTGTGTGTACATGTTCATTAACTTGCACTACTGCATAGTAGCACTGGCGCACAGGTTTTTTCAGATGGTAACTACACTGTACCTTAGTACTACTTTACAGTAGAGTATTAGCACAGGTTTTCCCTGGCATGCTGCTGCACCATGTTATTAGGCTACTGCATAGTTAGTGTCTTGTGTAGATGCACCCACTGTACAGTAGATACTGTGCAGTAGCACATGCACAGATGCTTCCCAGGAGAAAATGGGATCCCAGCCAGCCGCAGCATCAGGGGGTCACAGTGGGTGGGGAACTTCCCTGGTCCTGGCACTGCTCAGCTCCTGGCTCCCTACAGGAGCCAGGACCCACACATTTCTGGGACTGGGGAGCTCTCTCTGTGTGGGCCTAGCCAAGGGCTGGGTGGGAGCTGTACCACTTCTGGGGCAGCTCTCAGCCAGGAAGGGATTTCCCTGAGCAGCCAGGGGCTGAACAGGAGCTGTTCTGCTTTCTGGGGCAGTTCTCAGCCAGGCCCCAGTTGGGTGTTTACTTGCTTTTCAGCTTCACACAAATATATATGAAGGAATTCCTTAGAATCTAGGATGTATATCAGAATGTTTCTAAGGCATTTGCTCATAAATATTTTGCATGTCTACATGTGAATTAACATATGTTAGTTAATGCACATTAAATCTAGTATCTTCACTACAAGGTACCAAGAAAATGCACATTCACCTGTGATAATGCACATTAACTAAGAACAATGTTTTTACATGACACTTAATGCTCACTAGCTTATTTTAATGTGCATTAACTAAATAGCACATTTTTATGATGCTTTAATGTGCATTAAAATAGGCTAGTGCATATTGAAGTGCCTGTGTAGACATGCCCACTGTATACTTCAGACTGTCTCTATTTAAAATAACTTAAATCTTTTCTATCTCTGATTTCTTTTGCATCTGATCTCAGTTGCTACCTGTCTTTTATTGCTGAATTATCATAGCATGCTGATGGAATTCATTTTTTGTGATTAGACTGTCTGAAAGAGAGAACTTTGATTATACTATAAATTTAAAAGGAAATAGCAATAGTTTGCCACTTGTGAATTATGACTGACACTTCACATTGGGAAGATCTTCTCCAATATCAGCAGCTCATGACTTCTACCACAAGGAGGAACAGCTGCATTATGTGTTCACTAATGAATTATACAAAAAGGTAAAGAAAAAAAAGTCAGTGATTACATCATTTGAAGAAAATCATTTGATCATATTTGCAGTGAGCTGAAGAGTGGGGAAAAATGTGAAAACACCCATTGAAGAGATGTTGCCACCTATGGGGAAAGAGAGACAACTATTTTGTACTGCTATGCATTTCCTTTTAGGGTTCTAATAAAAACAATGCTAAGATTTCCATTTTTGGCTATAACAACACTTCACACTTTTGTACAATTTCTGCCTCAAATTTACCCTGGCTTGGTTTTGTATTTTTCCTTAGATAGCTTCAACAGGAATGGAGAACAGCCTAAGTCACTACAGAAGAAGCTCTAAGTTTCATGGGAGCAAAAAAAAAGGTAGTAAAATAAGTGTAGCCTAGTGGCTAGAGTACAACCCTGGGAAGGCAGAGTGCTGGGTTCTGGTTTCAGTGGCTTTATAATATTAAAAAAATGCACTGTGTACTTGCATTTGAAAATCTGTGAATAATAGCATAAAGCTGTGAACAGCTTGATGTTACATTTGTAATACTACACAACTACCATAGCGTACAGATGTGAGTACTGTCTGTAGCACAACAGAAATGGTGGATCTGCAACAGAAATGATCCTCTTTCAAAGCTGTTGTTGGTGCTCTGGTGGTGGCACTGGTAGGACTGTACTTTTGTTATTATTACAGCTGTGCAAAGCTTCAGTTCCTGATTTGATTCAGCGGAGATTCAGCCCGATTTGGCAGCTAAATCTCCAAATCTGAATTGAATCCGAAGACCCTTTAATCTCTCCGAATCGAATCAGAACCCTACAAATCCATTGGGAGAGATTCAGAAAGATTTGGACATAGACACAACATCAAATGTTTTTTCTACATACCTTAACGTACCAGGTGGCTCATCAACCCTGTGATGCTGGGGCAAATGGAGTAATTTTCAGCTAGTGTGCAAATTCATTAACTTCAGTGAAGTTGCTCTTTGCTTACATCTAAATGAACTGATTTTCTACAAATATAACTAGCAACACATGAGTAGAGGGAGGTAGTTAACCATGCTAGTCTGAAGTCAGGCAGAAAGCAGAGCAGAGTGACACCTTAGAGACTAGTTATACCATATTTTTTCCACATGCAGTGTGCCCTCATGTATAGTACAAAGATTGCTTTTGAAGGGTAGCCTGAAATAAAAAAAACAATTGGCATTTGTAATAGGCAAGTAGGTAGGGAGTTGATTCTGCTCCCAAGCCTGCTGCCAGCCCTGGGTGCCAGGTAGGGCCCCAGGACAGACCTAGAGCACCAGGTCTGGGGACACATAAGAAAATCCGACCCCACACACTAGGTCTGACTGTGGACCAACCCCAAATGCTGATCTGAATAAACAAGCTTTATTGTTCTATAAGCTTAACTTCTTGGTCTTCTGAGAACAACACATGGAGCATCTCACAAAAAGGAGTATCTCAGAATTCCAGGGGAGTTAAAGCTGTCCAGCAATGCAGCAGCAAACTAGAAGACATTTAAGCAGAGCTTCACCATATACATGGCAGCCAGTGGAGCTACAGAGAAGGAAGATTCACTCAAGGTAGCTAATTTTTTTTTTATATACAGCAGGCCCAGAAGCTTTGTCTCTTTATAATATTCTACAACTGTCAGAAGCAGAACAGAAAAGCTATGGCACAGTAATAAAGGAGTTTAAGGAATACTGTATACCCAAACAAAATGAACCCCACAGTTTGGGAAATTTGGCAGTGGGGGAGCAAGGAAGAAGTTTTTGGCAACATGGAGGAAGCTAAATATTTCTCCACTTTGGATGCTTCTTCTGGGTTTTGGCAGGTTCCCCTAGAAAAGAATAGCACTAGATCAGAGGTTTTCAACATTTTTTGACCCCTGGCAGCCAGTCAAGAATCAAGGAGTCCCCTGGCTGGTCAATGAGCGGGGGGAGGTGGGGGTCCCCCAGTGGCCAATCGATGAGAGCAAAAGGAGAGCAAGTGGCAAAATCAGAAACTCCAGCAGCAAAACCGGAAGCATCCCCTGCTTCTCTGCCCTGCTGCTGCATACCCCTTGGGGGCTTCCCAAGTACTCCCAGGGGTACACATACCCCTGGCTGACAACCCCTGCACTAGATTATGTACCTTCAAGTTGCCCTTCAGAAGGTTATGGTTTTGTAGGCTTTCTTTTGGACTGTGTTCTGCACCTGAAGTATTTCACAGAAAGGTGCAACACATTTTTGAAGGTCTTTATGGAACTATGGTTTATATTGATGATGTATTAGTTTGGGGAAACACTACGGAAGAACATGACTTGAGGCTAAGAAAGGCACTAGAAAGAGCTTGCAGAGCAGGTTTGAAACTGAACAAACAAAAATGCAAATCATTCAGGGTCAAAGAAATAACATATATGGGAGAAAAGCTCTCTAAGAAAGGGGTACAGATCAATCCTGCAAGGGTTAAAGTCATTACAAACATGCTAACCCCTACAGATAAGGCAAGAGCGCAGAGATTACTTGGAACGATCAATTGCCTAGGGAAATATCTACCTAACTTAGCAGAGCAGACCAAACACCTTAGATCACTCCTACAAAAGAATGCTCAGTGGACATGGGAACATGAAGATGAAGCTGAATTTAAGAATTTGAAGAGAAAAATAATGAAAGCTCCTGTACTAAAATACTATGACCCTGAAAGACCCATTAAAATGTCAACAGATGCTTCTATTGCAAAAAGTGATAACAGCTATTTTTCCTGGTTGGCTTGAAAAACAAATCTAGCTCCTACCTCTCAGTTCAAGGAAGAACTGAGTCCTGGGTGGCACTTTGTTCAAAGGCTCACAACTTGTTGTTCCAGCAGGGCTAAAGAAATGCATGTTAAACAGAATGCATGAGGGGTATCTAGGCATTGAAAAATGCAAAATGTGAGGGGTGCTCTATATTGGCCCAACATAAATAATGCATGAAAAAGTGCAGGGAACTGGTTATGTTAAAAAAAGCCAGCAAAAAGCCGTCTTCTAGAAGGGTAGGGGGGAAAGGAGAAAAAGAGAGAGGTAGGAAAAGTTCCCATCTCTGTCTCCAGAAGGGAAGAGGTGGATGGGGGAGCAGGGAAAAGCCTGCCAAAAGTCCCCTTCTCCTGGAGGGGAGGAGTGCAATGACATTGTCTCCATTGTTTCATTTTAGCCAGGTAGCTAGCTTTACACTTCAGTTGGGTATGGGAAATGTTTAATTGCCACACTTAAACCTTTTGTTTACTTAGTAATTAATCACCCTCTGCAGCTTGAAGAGGGTGAAAATTGCTGAATTAGGCAGCCAAGCAGCTCCAGCTAGGGTTTTCAATCAATGCCGGGAAGAGGTGGGACTTGTGGCACCCACCAGCCAGAGGCATGGGTGGTTAGGGGGCCTACTTTGCTCTGCCTTCAAAATGGCAGCCCCAGCCATGAAACAGCCGAGAAAATCGGGGGCCCTGGCTGTGTTACAGCCTTGTTATTGGGCGCTAGCACCCATGTATTTGATAGGTCCCTAGTTATGTATAAGATTTTACATTTGCCTGGGGATTGCAGGAGGGAACAGCAGAACTGTAAGCAAAGTACTGCTCTCTGAATAAACAAGCTCTTTTTATTCTTTAAGCTTAACTCCTTGCTCTTTGGAGGACAACAGAGCTCCTCAAAGGGAATACTCAGTCACTTGCAGGGTGAAGACTCATAATTATAGGATGTAAACAGCTTCCCAGTCTCCCATCTTGCCTAATGAATCTGCCATGACTATTCTCTCTCTTTATTCATCTCCATGCTTGCTATTAAAACGTTTACCTCCCCAGAATGCATGCCTTGCATTTCAGGACTTATGCCTAAAGCAATCAATACTTACTGATGACTCAACAGACTCTTGAGCAAAAAGAAGTATAAATACTTACAGCAATATTAGAAATGAGGAGTAAAGGTTGTTGAAAAAAACGGAAGAAACAGTTTTCCGAGAAAGGGAGAGGAACAGTTTTCCGAACCTGTAAAGCTTTCATGGAAACACATCAATATTGAGGGACTTTTCAATGGACAAAGCTGAAATGTTATTTTTCAGCTTTGTTTCATTTCAATCATGTCATTAAAAAAAAGGGTAAAACTTGTTTACTGGACTGAAATCATATTTCTATATTAATATAAAATGATATGCACAAATATAATAAACTGATATTAGAATATAAACCAAAAAATATGGTATAATTACAATGAAATGTTATTTCGAGAAAAAACAATGATGTTTCTGAAATGAAACAATTTGAGATTATCAAAACTCATCTTTCCAGATGTACTACATAGAAGTTTTTCCTGGATTTTTGTTCCGAGGGAAGCTTCCACTTTTTTTTCCAGTTTGGAACAATTTTATAACACTTTTAATATCCCATGGAATGGAAATTCCAATTCCCAGCCCACTGAAATCACGAGAAACATGCTCAAGAAACATTCAGAACCAGAAGATGTACTTCAGGGAATACTGTAAGAATCATGGGCTCTGAGGACCGGTACAGGAAGGTGCAAAGGTGGAACCCTGCCTCCTCCTCATTCCTTTTGTACTTGGGCCTGTGACCCACAGCAGATCAATACAAAGAAACAACCTCTGTTTTCCACTGAGCATAGCTACTTCCTCCATAGCTCATGTGGTATGGAAGAAAGAAAAGCCCTCCTGTTATGCGCTTTCCCAGTATATGAGGCAAGAAGCAGAGAGTATTGGGTCCATAATAGTGTACCAGAATGCAGAGAAGTAAAATGCATCGTAAAGGGTACTGAAAAAGAAATCAAGTAAAAGATTTTTAAAGTCTTTTCTAGTCTCCTGACCCCATGACAGTCCTTATCATTTTGTAAATGTGAAAGCCTGTAACTGTTTTTCAACGTATAGTAACTGTACCATGGCAGAGATGTTTTTAAATGATCCTATAGTAGAGTTCTGCTTTTTCCAGATGAAAAAGAGCAGGCCTTCCAGACTCTGTTGATAAAATCATGGATGAGATGGGCAGGCCATGTCACCAGGATGTCAGATAGGGACTGCCAAAGATCTTTCACAGCAAGTTAAAGGAGGAAAAGCACTCTTGGGAAGGTGAGAAGAAATGCTTTAAGGACTCCCTCAGGTTATCTTTGAAGCATTTGAACATTGACCCAAAGTCCTGGGAAGATCTCACTTATGATTGTTCCACCTGGCAAAGCCTCATCCATACTGGACCTACCATCTATGAACAGAGAACTGCTGAGGCAGAGCAGAAGTGCAAACAGAGTAAACCTTGCAACAGCACCATGTCCACTGTTGATCAAGTAACCCAAAGCAGCATCTCTTGCTCAGTGTGCCAAAGCACAAATTGACCTGATCAGCTGTTCACGTGTTCACAGAAACTAAACCAACCAGTGATAACATGGTCATCGTTGAATTCAAAGGATGAACAACAACATAACTGGTAGGTACCTTTTGCTACGGATGAAGGGATTAACTAGATGGTTAAAAAATAATATCCAGAAGAAACTACGGGAAGACATTTCAGAATTAGCAGCAATCAAGTTGATTAACCTGTGTCCATACTGCAAAGCGCATGAATTTACAACCCAATGATAATCAGCACTCAGGCTTTAGCCTATAGTAGCACCAAATGACCTATCTAGCACAGTTTGAAAACAGCCTGAAAGTGAGTCACAGGTTTTTCTGTGGATAGTGGCCAGGGTAACCCCTTATAAAAACTCATGATAACTCTGCAGTGAAGACATACACCATCCTGACATGTGAAGTCATCTGTAAATTTCATGAAGATCTTCCACAACTAAATATCCTATTGACCTCACAGAAGTTTGGTGTGAGAGAACCCTGCTAGGAAGACTTTCTGGATGCCATCTCTATTCAAGGTTATCATTGGCATTTGTAGAGAATATGAGTATTTCAATAATATTTATGAAAATAAGAATATCTTACTTTCCCACCTTCCTGGACATTACCTACTGTGGGTTATTGGGTTAATCTTTATTCTGGATGGGGAAGATATGATCCCTACGTAAACAGCAAGTAGGTGCTTGGGTCTGTCCAATATTGCCCATTAAGAACTGGATGGAGCATCTTAGTAAAGACCATAGAAACCTAGCACACCAACTTTTGCTGGTAGTAAAACAGCCTAGAACAACAAAACCAGATATGGGGAGGCTTAGGTTTTTGCTTCTCTTCTATGGGATCTACATTAAGCTTTGCTTGGCCATACTAACCTACTAAGGCATACCTGGGGCTGGCTCAAAATTGTACTAGGATCATACAAAAAGGTGGGGGAGTTGAGCAAAAGCACCATGAAATTTGTGATAGTACCCTGAGCTATCACATCAGATTCTATGCAAACTCAGGCATAGGTATCTTCTCAATACTTATGCTCACATTACATTCTGAAAGTTTTAATTCCTACTTTTACAGTAAGATTAGGAGAAAGATCAGAATCTCAATTCAGGTCTGACTGCACCTCCAACAGGTGCTGAAAGAGAACTACTCTAGCCCATTGGTTAGGGTGCTCACAGGAAAGTGCCAGTCCTTGTCAAAGAGTTGGTTAATATAAAGCACAACCACTTTTACACTTGGAAATAAGGATTAAAAACTGATAAGCTCTTTGGGGCTTTTAGCATTATTTTGTTCTTTGTTGGCACATCTATATATACGCTTTAATGTGCACTAGCCCATTTTACTATGCATTAAAGTGTTACGTTAGAAACTGTGCAAATACACTAATGCACAGCAAAATAGGCTACTGCACATTAAGCATCACTAAACAAGTGTGCACTTCCACTACTGTTCGTTAAGGCAGCCCAATGCACATTTATTTAGTACCTCATATTGGAGGTACTAAATTTAATGTGCATTAGGAAAAGCATATTAATGCATGTGAAGACATGCTCTGCCTGTACAATATATAGCACAATTAAGTTCTAGACTCTACTACAGTACAAATAAATAATATATGAAGGCATTTCAGTAAAGGAGCTATTGAATCAGAAATATTTTTCTCTAGTTCCATTTCAGGATAATATGAACTTCTAATATCACTGGCTTGGTTATAATAGTCAATGAACTTGATCTTCTGATAAAGGGGAAGAATTACCTTTGGAGATTAGACCTGTGGGGATATATATAATATATACGTTCAGTTCCATAGACTTATACATGAGAGTTTAATTTTTTTCCTCAAGCAATTCCATTCAGCTTTCAATTTGAGTTATCTTGATATAAACAGAATCCAATTTGTCAGTGAACAATGTATTTTCAAATCTCTGTTGCTCCTCTGTAGGGAGTCAAAGTTTCATAGTTAGTAGTGTTGGAAGGGACCTGAGCAGATCATCAAGTCCAACCCCCTGCTATAGCAGGAAAGAGTACTGGGGTCAAACGACCCCAGCAAGGTGATTGTCTACCCTCCTCTTAAAGACCCCCAGGGTAGGAGCCAGTACCACTTCTTTTGGAAGTTGGTTCCAGATCCTAGCCACCCTGACCATGAAGTAGCACCTACTGATATCTACTCTGAATCTACCCTCTGCTGGCTTGTGACTGTTATTTCTAGTCACTCCTGGTAGTGCTCGAAGGAACAGGGACTCCCCCAATGCCTGCTGGTCCCCTCTGACTACTTTGTAACAGGCCACTAGATCCCCCCTCAGCCTTCTCTTGTGGAGGTTCAGGTCCCATAGCCTCTCCTCGTAGGGCCTGCCCTGCTGCCCCCTGATCATGCGAGTGGCCCTCCTCTGGACCCTCTCCATGTTATCCACATCCCTCTTGAAGTGCAGCGCCCAGAACTGGATGCAGTACTCCAGCTGCGGCCTGACAAGTGCTGTGTAGAGGGGGAGGATCACCTCCTTGGACTTGCTCGAGATGCATGCATGGATGCATGACAAAAGGCGGTTGGCCTTCCTGACTGCATCCCCACACTGCTGGCCCATGTTCATCTTGGCATCAGTGATGACTCCAGGATCCTTTTCTGCCTCTGCACTGATGAGAAGGGAATTCCCCAGCCTGTAGGTATGTTGCTGGTTATTCCTCTCCAGCTGCAGTACCTTGCATTTGTTGAATCCCATCCTCTCCTCATCCACCCACCCCTGTAACCTGTCTAGGTCCAATTGCAGCCTATTCCTCCCTTCTAGTGTGCCCACATCCCCCCACATCTTAGTGTCATCAGCAAATTTGAACAGGGTGCCTTTTACACCCCTGTCCAAGTCACTGATAAAGATGTTGAACAGTGCGGGCCCGAGGACCGAGCCCTGAGGAACCCTACTGCCGACATCCCTCTGGGTCAAAAATGACCCGTCCACCACCACTCTCTGGGTGCGGCCCTCCAGCCAGTTGGCGACCCATTTGACTGTGTAGGTGTCGACACCACAGTCCCCCAGTTTTTTAATGAGAACGGGGTGAGAGACAGTGTTGAAGGCCTTCCAAAAGTCCAGAAAGACTAGGTCCACTGCTACCCCTGCATCTAAGGATTTTGTGACCTGGTCCTAGAAGGCCACCAGGTTGGTCTGACAAGACCTGACTCTAATGAACCCGTGTTGGTTGCCCCTAAGCATAATCTCCCCTGCTGGCCCCTCGTGGACATGTGCCAGAATAATTCTCTCAAAAGGCTTACCCAGGATCGAGGTAAGACTAACTGGCCTATAGTTTCCCGGGTCCCCCTTCCTCCCTTTTTTGAAGATGGGAACTACGTTGGACCTCTTCCAGACCTCTGGCACCACACCAGAGCACCACAAGTGTTTGTAAAGCCGTGCCAGGGGTCCCGCAATGACCTCAGCTAATTCCTTCAGCACTCTGGGGTGGAGATCATCCAGACCAGCTGATTTAAATACATCCAGTCCCTCCAGAAATTCCTGACCCTGGCCTAGGTGTACCTCCCCTGCTCAGGAAAATGGAGGCAAAGAAGTCGTTAAATAGGTTAGCTTTTTCATCTGGTGTGACAACCAATTTTCCTAGCATGTCTTGCAGGGGCCCCACGTTACCCAATACAGTCCTTTTGCCCCCTATGTATTTAAAAAAGGACTTCATGTTGTCCTTAATCTGGGAAGCTAGTCCCAGTTCCATCTCTGCCTTGGCCTTCCTGATTGCTCCCCTGTATCCCAAGCAACCGCAGTATAGTCCTCCCTGGTGATGACCCCTCCCTTCCATTGGGTGTGCGCCTCCCTTTTAGCTAGGAGACATTCTCGGATGCTTCTGGTGAGCCATGGGGGCTTTTGTTCCCTCCTGCTCCCTTTGACCCATGTTGGGATTACCTCCCTTTGGGCTTGGAGGATCCTCTCCTTAAGAAGTGACCAGTCTTCTTGGACACCTGACTCCCCTCCCCTCCAGGACCTCAGTGCCTCCTGGACTATTCTCCTTAGCTCATTGAAGTCCGCCCTCCTGAAGTCTAGGGCTGCTGATTTGGTTGTCACCCGTGCCCAGCACCAGGTCCAACAGGGCATCTCCCCTGGTGGGGCTGTGCACCTCCTGGGTTAGATGGAGGTCCTGCATTATGCAGACCTGGCTGACTGCTCTTCCCAGCAGGTGTCTGGAAAGTTCAGGTCACCCCTGATGACCACGTCTTTTGATCTAACTACCTCCGTGAGGTGACTTAAGAATTCACAGTCTAGCTCTTCCCCTTGGTTGGGTGGTCTGTAGTAGACCCCCACCATTAAGTCTCTTTCCCCTCGACTGCCTTGTATTCTAACCCAGAGCACTTCAGCGTGGCTTGGTGTCTACATGTGTGCTCCTATTAGGCTGGAGTAAACTAATTTACTCCACAGAAGGATAGTACTTGAAAATACAAGTACTTTGCTGCTGTGGAGTAAAAAACTCCAGAGCAGCACACATATAGATGCTGGAGGAGTTAGCTGGGACATGAAGGTGCTTTAGTGCTTGGGCTGCCTGCCAGCTAGCCTCACACTGAAGCATCCTCATGCCCCAGCCAGTCCCTCTGTAACACACTGAGCCAGGGGGAGCAGCCCCAGACTGGCAGGCTAACCCCCAGAGGGCTCCCAGGGCTGCCTGCCAGCTGGGACTGTTTCACCCCAGCTCAATGTGTTGCGATCCCAGCTGCCTGTGCAGACTCATGCTGCACAGCATAAGTTCCAGAGTTTTTATACCAATTCAGCAGCAGTAAGCACTTTCAAGCCTGTTTAATTGACAAACAAAGAATTTTCTCAACAGACATGAATCCTCCTATGTGATAGGGTCAGTACTGGAGCTTGAAACCTACAACCCATCTGAGCAACCGACAAACAGGTTGTGTGGAATATCTTTATGTCTGGTGAGCTTCTGGCAGAAGAATGGCCATAGAGACAGTCATACAGCACTCCTGAGGTAGACATTATCTAGTTGGATGCCTAAAAATATCTTAAAGCCAACCTAGCATGGCATGCCCTGAGATACATCAACCACTACTCAGATGGAGTGAAGCTCTTAGATGGAGGGACAGCTTCTCTCCCATGCAGTACTACTTTATTTGTGATTCAGCGATGAGCGTCAGCTAGGACAGATGATTTTAAAGTGGAAGAGGGAAACATGGCAGTGCACTTTCCAGGATCCTCAAATTCATCATCCTATGTGGCTTGGACTTTAGATGAAAGACCAGAGGAAAGTCAGAATTGGAAATTACAATGGCTTGAGAGAGAGATTATTTTAGGATTGGCTGGGCTGTTTGTGATATCAATTTTGAATTATTTTTTCTTGTTTTCTGTATACTTTTCAGTATTGTAACTATAGCTACTGTGACAAGGGTTTTAATGCAATTACATATACCATTGATGCAAATGGAAAAAATATAAAGACAAAATCCTTATGATGGGATTCCTATATGATCCCTAAATATGTGATAATACTTACCATATATGTAACACCCATGCATAATTGCTATCTGTATGGCAGACTGTATAATATTTACTCTATTGTATTGAGTTCCAGGGATGGGGTACTCACTCAGACCTCCATACCTTTGGGGTGCTGTCCTCGAGTCACCATTCAGCAGAGACCGGTGTGGTGGTAAACAGCTTTATCTTTATTAGGAACAGGATTTAGCAACTCACATGCTCACAGCTGCCAGGGAGAAATACAACAACCCAACACCACAAACCACACCCACCGGGCATCATGGGGAGAGACTGGGCCATCTCACTTCTGGCCCCCTAAAGGTACATTCCATATACCACATTCTCCTTCTTTACTCTGGGAGCTCCCTCCTAAATAGTTTGGATGTTCATCAGGTGCTACTTTAACATGGAATGTTTCAGGATCGTGGCGCCAGAGGTTGCTAGCACTTGGCTCACCGGTGGGGTCTAGCCTTTACCGCTATCCCATTATATAGTCCTTCTACTTCACCACACATCCACTCTTAGTTTGCATGGTGTCATCTGGTTCCTCTGTGGGTACTGGTGGATTCTCTGGAATATGATTAAACTCTTGCTTGTGGTGGTCTGGTTCTTCTTCTGAAGTTTGTTCTGCTGCCATCTCTTGAGGTACATTCACATGTTGTGCTAGTATTGATGAGTAATCCTTTCTTAAGTGTCTTCTGTTCCTCCTGTAGACTTTACCGCTGGGGGGTTTTACTTCATAGGAGCACGGTTCATCCCTTTTTGCCATGACAGACACTGGTGTCCAACCTATACTTGTTTGCACCCCTACTTTCTCCCCCTCTCATAGAGGTGGCAAGAATGCAGCCATGTGGTCATAGTGCTCCTTTTGGCACCTCTGAAGGTTCTGCAACTTGTGGGAGGCATTCGATGGCAGTCTAGGAACTAGCACCACTGTTGTAGCAGGGAGGGTACTGTGCTAAAGTCTCCCTATCAGAAGCTGTGCTGGAGCATACTCAAGACCAGTAATGAGCATGTTCCTCAGATTGAGTAAAGCCAGATATAGATCAAAGCCATTCTGCAAAGTCTTCTTAAACATTGATTTGATGGTCTGAACTGTGTGTTCAGCCTGACCATTGAATTGTGGGTAACCTGGGCTAGAATGGGTGAGGGTTATGCCCCAGTTGGTCACAAATTGTTTCATCGTGTGACCTCCAAATGGCATGTGATCACAGACAATTTCTTTAGGTATGCCATGGCAAGCAAATGCAGACTTCATTTTGGCTACTACCGTGCCAGCTGTTTTGTCTGGCAGGTGCAAAACTTCAGGGTACTTGTAGTATAATAGTTGACTATGATCAAATAAAACTATGCCCATAGGTCAAAAATGTCTGCTGCCAGTTTTAGCCAAGGCAGGTCTGGGATCTCATGTGAGATCATGGGCTCTTTCTGATTACTGGGTTGGAGCTCTTGACAAGGTGCACAGTTCGTTCGCAATGCATTGCTCGAGGTAGGCATTCATTTTCGGTCAATACATGATTTGTCGAGCTCATGCTGTCAACCTGTGTATGCCTTGATGGGGTGACTGAATCAATGTCAACTTGTTGGTCCTCGCTTCACTTGGAATTATTATTTTTGGCTCAATCATAAGCAAATCATCCTGAATTCAGATTTGGTCTCTGATAGGCCAGTAGAGTTTTAGTTCAGGTTTGACTTGTTTTTGCCTGCTTAAGATGCTGCACTCTAAGGGCTTGTAGTTTCTTGTCAGACTTCATGTGCTCCTACAACTGCTGGAGTAACTGGTCACTGAGTGGCTCTGTTTCTGTTAGGCTTTGAATCACCTTTTGTGAGTAGAAAAGATCAGGTTCAGCAGGAGGAGTGAGTATTGTGGCTCTAGAAAGCATGTCAGCCTTTGGTATAGTGCACCTGGATGTCATATTTTTGGAGCTGCAACAGCATCCTCTGTAGCCATGCTGGAGCCTTTCCAATGGGCTTCACAAAAATGACTTCCAGGGGTTTGTGGTCTGACTGGACCTGTAACTGGGTGCCATTGGTGGAACTTCATCATGGTGAAGACATTTCCCAGAAGTTGTTTTTCAATCTGTGCATAATTTCTCTTGGGTTGTTTTAGAGCCCTCGAAGCATAAGCATTTGGTTGATTCTGCTGAAACAGACATGCTCCTAAGCTGTCTTTGGATTCCCAGCTGCTCTGCTGGCTTGAAGTACCTGGGCACAGGTGCCATTGTGACAGTTTGCTTGAGCTTATCCAGGGCTGCCTGATGCTCGGGTTCCCATTGCCAGATAATGTCATTCCTGAGAAGCGCTCTCAGCAAGGCCATCAGGCTTGACTCATGTGGAATGTATTGTGCCAAGTACTGAATGATTCCAAGGAGTCCCTGACTACTTTTTTTGTCTGTTGGAGGGGGCATTATGTTGATGGCTTCCACTTTGTCATCATCTAGTCTGACACCATCTTTTGAGAAGATATGGCCCATATATCTAACACTGTCAACTAAAAACTGTATTTTGTCCTTATTAGACTTTACTCCTTTCAGATGTGCTCTCTCCAGGACTTGTTTCAGGATAGTGTCATGTTCTATTTTGGTAGCTGCTGCAATGAGCATGTCCATGTCATCTGCGATTATGCAAATTCCTGGAATGTCACCAAAGCACTCATAATTCTTCCACTGGAATACTTCTTGAGCCAACTTAACACCAAAGGGAAGGCGATTGAAGAGGTACCGCCCCCATGGGAGTTAAAGTTACACAGCTCTGCGGATTCCCTGTCCAATTTGACTTGCCAGTAGCCGTCCTTTTCATCAAGAATGGTGAACAGCTTCTTAACTGACAAGTTCTTCTGCACATCTTCAACAGTGGAAATTGCAAGGTGCTGCCTCAGCACTGCCTTGTTGAGGTCTCGTGGGTCTAGACAAAGTCATAGCAAACCATCCTTCTTTTGTGTGATCACAAGGCTATTAACCCAGGGTGTGGGCTTAGTCACCTTTGTAATGACTCCCACAGTTTCCAGCATTTCGAGGGTAGGCTTCAACTTGCCTAGGGTTGCGTAGGGAATTTTTCTACATGCATGCACAACTGGTGGTATCTCTGGGTCGACGTAGATGTGTTGGCTGCCAGGAAATTGGCCCAAACCTTCAAAAAGGTCTGGGTCTAGTTTAACAAGTTCTGCCTTGGTTGCAGGTGCTGGCAGAGCCATTCCATGGACTCGCCTGATAAGGTCTAAAGTACATCCTACCTTACCAAGTATTGGGGGATCACTACTGACTGCTATATAAAAAGTTAAATCAGATTCATTAGCACCAGATTTGCAGTGTACAACAATTGCACCTTGTGGTTTGATGCAACCAATGTAACACGAGCTGGAGTCTTCCCTAATTTGCCTTGCAAAGCCTTTGTACAAGATAGTTTTTGTTTGCTTCTGCTCCAGTATCAAATTTAAAAGCAACTGGCAAGTCAGTAGTCATGACTGTGCTATACCACACAATCTGGTTATCAAAGGTCCATGAATGTTGCCTTGCAGGCATTGTGCCAACACAGGGTGCTGACTCTTTTTGCAGACTTTGGAGCTTCTCCCTTTGATATGCACATTTTTGCCATTCCTGGGCATTTGAAAGAAGCTTCTCCAAAAGCTGGGCAGGACCGAGGCTTACACACCTTCTGCAAGCTCTGCCTTTGTTAGTTTGATTGCCCACATGTGGAACAAACTTCACTAATGGCTTTCTTTGTTTTTGCAAAGTGCTCTGGCAGTTTTGCTTTTGCTTAACTGTATGCAAGCTTGCTTCTGCAGACATAACTCAGGCCTGACCACTTGTGAGAGCCTTTGCTCTGCAGATACCCACAGCCTTTGCTAGGGTGAGGGAGGGATTTTCCAGAAGCCTTTCTTTGAGTTTACAGTCAGTTATGCTGAAGACAATTTTGTCCCTTAACATAACATCCTCAGTAAGTCCAAATTCACAATGCTGTGCTCTGCTTCTGAGCTCTTCAACAAAATCATCTATGCCTGCAGCCTCATTGTATCTAAATTGCCAGAACTTCTCTCTTTCAAAGACAGGGTTTTTTTCTGGGTTTGCAGTTCTTGAATGCCGCAAGCACCTCTGTAAGGGTTTTGTTATTAGGGTCTGCAAACACCCATTGCATGTTGTTCTAAATTTCTAGAGCTTTATTCCCAGTGCAGTGAAGCATGACTGCAATTTTATAATCCTCTGCCTCTTCCTCAGTCTTTGTGACTGCAAGGTATAATTGAAGCTTCTGTTCCCATCTCCTCCAATTCTCCCCAAGATTTCCAGTGAAGAACAATGCGGGTGGAGGTTTGAAATGCTCCCATTTTTTTTTTCTTTGAATGAAAGTTGCAACCCCCTTAATCAGGATGCTGATGATCCCACCGACAGGTCACTTCTGACACCATATAATGTTTGCTGTATGCCATTGAGTTCCAGAGATGGGGGAATCAATCAGACCTCCATGACTTTGGGGCTCTGTCCTCAAGTCACCATTCAGCAGAGACCGGTAGGGTGGTAAATAGCTTTACCTTTATTAGGAACAGGATTCAGCAACTCAGATGCTCACAGCTTTCAGGAAGAAGAACAACAACCCACCACCACAAAGCACACCCACAGGGCATCATGGGGAGAGGCTGGGTCATCCCATTGCCGGCCCCTTAAAGGTACATTCCACGTACCATAAAGTGTGTGCTTTTTGAGTGCTGTGTATTCTCTGTGTTATTTTTCTTCTTCTTTAACTTCCCACCCACTTCTCTCGTCTGACTTGTTGCTTTAAGGAGAAAACATGTGGTCTTGACTTGTGGGTAAGATGGCTCCTGTTGTTCTGGCCACCTGCTCTGCACATGGAAAACTGGGGTCTTGTGTCTGGGTAAGGTATGTACAATCCTCTGGCCTGATTAGCCAGGGGGAGCAGCAGCTTCTCCAGGCGGATTGGTTGAGAGAGAGACTGAAGCGCGGCACCCCCTGATAGGACATGCTAAGGGATATAAGGTCAGGCAGGCTGGTTTAGAGGGCGGGCAAGCTACTGAGGATAAGTCCCTACCAAGGGGGAAAAGGAACCTGCAGCTAGACAAAGGGGAAACCCTTGGAGCCGCTCTAATTAAAGCACCCCCTGCCCCTCCCAGAGCATGTGTATAATGCCCATGATGTTATTTAACGTGAAAAGTTAGTACAAAGACCATGTCACCTGAGCTTTTAATATTTGCAACTGAATCCATTTCTTACTGATGCCTAAGCTCTGGTACATATGCTGTTAAAATAAATTGGTGTTTAACGTACAATGGTTGTCCTGTTAAATCTAGATGATTAATTGGTTCTTTGGTTGATGAGTCAGTTAATCTAGTGATCTTTAACAGCATTTACAATCTCCCAAAACTTCAAACCAAATGATTAACAACAGAGAAAGCATGTATAAGGCAACTTCAGTGAATGATGAGATATTTTCCTCATTAAATTTAGAACAACCTGTTAACTAAGCAGGTTGCAAACCTACAGGATTTTACAGTACAGACAGCACTGCTGAACCAGTGCTGGGAGAACTGAAGAGGTTTATTGGACTAGAAACACTATTATACTATCATTAGAAAAACCTACTCAGTAAAGGAATAAATGCCTTACTTACGATCAATTTGCCTGCACTGTAAGATCTGCCTATATGTTAGGCATGTTAGGCCTATATGTTAGGCACATGAACAAAATATATAGATATAGATATAGATATAACATTATTTTGTTTTAAAGCACTTTTTTGATACACACATTTAAATTTTCCTGCTATGGGAGGGGGTTGGACTAGATGATCTACTCAGGTCCCTTCCGACCCTAGAAACTATGAAACTATAAATTGTTGTATTGCTCTTGAACAAAACCTAGTTTGGAAAAACCCTGCAGAGTTGGATAAATCCTGAGTTTGTCAGGACTTCAGGTACATGATTAAATCGTCTTTTTTCAATATTTTCAATATTGATCTGTGTTTATGAGCAATATGACAATTTAAATGCGTGTATCTAAAAAGTATGCTTTAAAATAAAACAATGTTAGACTGAGAAGCTTCTTAAAGAGGATAAGATTGGAAGCTGCCAGAGCTATTTGTTGTGCCTACTGGGTGACAGACCATCTGTGGCATTTCTGGAAGTGTGAGAATGCAAAGGAAAGATGAAGCTGATCCCCGAGTGAGAGGGAGTGCGATACAGGGGCTGGAGAAGGAAATATGACTGGTAAACTTAACTCTTTTAGTGAAGAAGCTGTTGAATACTCAGGCCCAAGCCAAAGATGACTCAAAGCACCCAAGGTCCAGAAAAGAGAGCTCATTCCACAGATTTTAAGACTGAAATACACTGTTTTTTATGACCAGCACCACTTTCTCTTGCATATTACATGTCCCCAAATAAGACAAACCCCTTGTTTTTGGAAGACAGAATGCAGAAAAAAAAAAGATTTTCCCGCAGAATCATAATCTAGAGGTGGCTTTTTTCATGAAGACACTGTGCTACAAGATGGCTGCCAGCTTCTCTCTCCCTGCATGTAGGGAGGAAAGGTGTGCAGTCCAGTGCCAGTCCTTTCATAACCACTCTAAAATTGGCACCATTTTTAGGCAAATTTTTTCCCATCACCAGAATATTGGGGGTATGTAGTAGTGTGGTGGGTTGCTTCAGTATTATGTATCCCCCATTATCCTGGTGATGGGATAAAACCTGCACAAAACTGGTGCCAGTTTGAGAGTGTGAAACAGTTCACACTGGACTGAATCTCGCCCTCCTTCCCTGTCCCCAGCTTGCTTACAGGGAAAGAAGCTGGCAGCCACATTGTAGCACAGTGTCTTTTGGCTTCTGCCCATCCAAACACTTCCATGCTTCTCTTCTGGTAACGAAAATTGGCTTCCACATGTGCACTCCAGTTTTGGACGGCTGATTTTTGAGAGAACAGTGCCTGTGGCATATGAGGAAATATGGTATAGTATGTTATCTCTTGGGTAAATGAAAACAACTAGTTCTACTAATTTTACATCAAGATGCTTGATATTTTCTTTACAGTACTGACTCAGATGGGATGGGACGGGCTTCACCTTTCCCCTGAAGGTAAGCGTGTGTTCTCTTCTAGGTTGGCGGATCTCCTCCGGCGGACGTTAAACTAGGCATGTTGGGGGAAGGGGAAAATGGGAGTGAAGGAAGCTTTGGGCCGCTAAACCAAGCAGCACCCACAAGTACAGCCCAGCCTAGATGGAAGAGCGGAACATATACCCAGATAAGCAACAAGGGCCAGGGCAATGCTGAAAATAGGGGGCCAGTGCACACATCCTCAGAAGGCCTCAACTGCCTCTACACAAACGCTCATAATATGGGAAACAAGCAGGAGGAACTTATCCTCCTACTAACTGACACCAACCCATAGACATAGGGGGGCTCACAGAAACATGGTGGGACCCAAACCATGACTGGGCGATGAATATAAAGGGCTATAGGCTGTACAGGAGGGACAGGACAGGGAGGAAAGGTGAGGGTGTGGTGCTCTACATCAAGGCAGAATGCACATCCTCATCAAGTAGTACATGGTCACAGGAGGGGCATGCTGAAGTGCTCTGGGTTAGAATACAAGGCAGTCGAGGAGAAAGAGACTTAACAGTGGGGGTCTACTACAGACCACCCAACCAAGGGGAAGAGCTAGACTGTGAATTCTTAAGTCACCTCATGGAGGTAGTTAGATCAAAAGACGTGGTCATCAGGGGTGACCTGAACTTTCCAGACATCTGCTGGGAAGAGCAGTCAGCCAGGTCTGCATAATGCAGGACCTCCATCTAACCCAGGAGGTGCACAGCCCCACCAGGGGAGATGCCCTGTTGGACCTGGTGCTGGGCACGGGCGACAACCAAATCAGCAGCCCTAGACTTCAGGAGGGCGGACTTCAATGAGCTAAGGAGAATAGTCCAGGAGGCACTGAGGTCCTGGAGGGGAGGGGAGTCAGGTGTCCAAGAAGACTGGTCGTTCCTTAAGGAGATGATCCTCCAAGCCCAAAGGGCGGTAATCCCAACATGGATCTAAGGGGGCAGGAGGGCACAAAAGGCCCCATGGCTCACCAGAAGTATCCAGGAATGTCTCCTAGCTAAAAGGGAGGCGCACACCCAATGGAAGGGAGGGGTCATCACCAGGGAGGACTATACTGCAGTTGCTCAGGGATGCAGGGGGCCAGTCAGGAAGGCCAAGGCAGAGATGGAACTGGGACTAGCTTCCCAGATCAAGGACAACTAGGAGTTCTTTTTTAAATACATAGGGGGCAAAAAGAAGGTACCGGGTAACGTGGGGCCCCTGCAAGACACGCTAGGAAATTTGGTCGTCATACCAGACAACAAAGCTAACCTATTAAATGACTTCTTTGCCTCCATTTTCCTGAGCAGAGACCGGATCAGCCCCCGACTGGGCCCTGCTCAGGCCCCAGGGGAGGCGCACCTAGGCCAAGGGTCAGTGAGGATCTAGTCTGGGAATTTCTGGAGGGACTGGATGTATTTAAATCAGCTGGTCTGGACGATCTGCACCCCTGAGTACTCAGGGAATTAGCTGAGGTCATTGCGGGACCCCTGGCATGGCTTTACAAGCACTCGTGGTGCTCTGGTGTGCTGCCAGAGGTCTGGAAGAGAGCCAACATGGTTCCCATCTTCAAAAAAGGGAGGAAGGGGGACCCGGGAAACTATAGGCCAGTTAGTCTTACCTCGATCCTGGGTAAGCTTTTTGAGAGAGTTATCCTGGCACATGTCCATGAGGGGCCAGCAGGGGAGATTATGCTTAGGGGTAACCAATATGGGTTCATTAGAGTCAGGTGTTGTCAGACCAACCTGGTAGCCATCTAGGACCAGGTGACAAAATCCTTAGATGCAGGGGTAGCAGTAGACGTAGTCTTTCTGGACTTTTGGAAGGTCTTTGACACTGTCTCTCACCCCATTCTCGTTAAAAAACTGGGGGACTGTGGTGTCGACACCTACACAGTCAAAGGGGTCGCCAGCTGGTGGAGGGCCACACCCAGAGAGTGGTAGTGGACAGGTCATTTTCGACCTGGAGGGATGTGGGCAGTGGGGCTCTGCAGGGTTCGGTCCTCGGGCCTGCACTGTTCAACATCGTCATCAGTGACTTGGACGAGGGGGTAAAAAGCACCCTGTTCAAATCTGCTGATGACACTAAGATGTGGGGGGATGTGGGCACACTAGAAGGGAGGAATAGGCTGCAATCAGACCTAGACAGGTTATAGGGATGGGCGGATGAGAATGGATGGGATTCAACAATTACTAATGCAAGGTGATGCACCTGGGGAGGAACAACTGGCACCATACCTACAGGTTGGGGAACTCCCTTCTCGTCAGTACAGAGGCAGAAAAGGATCTTGGAGTCATCACTGATGCCAAGATGAACATGGGCCGGCAGTGTGGGGATGCAGTCAGGAAGGCCAACTGCCCCTTGTCATGCATCCACAGATGCATCTCAAGCAGGTCCAAGGAGGTGATCCTCCCCCTCTATGCAACACTGGTCAGTCAGGCCGCAGCTGGAGTACTGCATCTGGTTCTGAGCACCGCACTGCAAGAGGGATGTCGACAGCATGGAGAGGGTCCAGAGGAGGGCCACTCGCATGATCAGGGGCAGCAGGGCAGGCCCTATGAGGAGAGGCTACGGGACCTGAACCTGTTCAGCCTCCACAAGAGAAGGCTGAGGGGGGATCTAGTGGCCTGTTACAAAGTAGTCAGAAGGGACCAGCAGGCATTGGGGGAGTCCCTGTTCCCCTGAGCACTACCAGGAGTGACTAGAAATAATGGTCACAAGCCAGCAGAGGGTAGATTCAGAGTAGACATCAGGGGGTGCTACTTCACGGTCAGGGCAGCTAGGATCTGGAACCAACTTCCAAGAGAAGTGGTGCTGGCTCCTACCCTGGGGGTCTTGAAGAAGAGGCTAGACAATCACCTTGCTGGGGTCGTTTGACCCCAGTACTCTTTCCTGCCATGCCAGGACTTGAAGATCTGCTCAGGTCCCTTCTGACCCTACTAACTACGAAACTATGAAACATAGCTACAACATCACTCCGACACTCCCTGTACCATTGCATTCTATGAGAACAATGCATTTGTCATGCACAGGAGATAAAATTGTGATAGGGTGAGAGAGATTTCACAGTAGGTTCTCGAAGACTATTCAGAATGTGTTTCTGAACATGGTGAGAAAGCTCACAGGCTTCACTGTCTTCCAAACAAGTTGCAAAATGTGATGTTTTATCTTAGCCTTCCCATGACAGATATTAAGAAAAAGAAGAGTAAAGGAGAAAGAGGAAAAGGTTACACATACAAAACGAAATGGCCAGATTTCTGGCGGTGCTTTGTGATGAATCTAATTATCTGGGAGATGTTAAGATACCATGAAAATGGTGTTCAGAAAGGCATATATTGGTATAGTGTGACAGGGGGCACGCTTGGGGCTGAATCTCAAGTTCGTCTGCCCACCTGTCTATAGGGCAGTCCACCCAATCTTTCTTGCCATGACTTTGCTGGTCCCATAAACTGCTGGTATAATGTGGGAGGCTGCCCATTACATGCCCTGATGTCAGAGGACGCTACCTGCAGCTCCGAACCCCCCGTACACTGCAGTCCATGCCTCGCAGATGGCATCCAGGATCTTATAACACACCTAGCCCAAAGACAGACCAAATTTAGTCCTCTTCTCATGCCTCTTGCACACACACACTTATACTGCCCCCCTGCCACTGGGGCCTCTTGCACTCCACCCTTTTTCACAGGGTCTCTTGCCTGCTGCACAATACTGTGTCCCCTTCACTCTGCCCTGCTCCCTTGAGTGGCCCCAGAGGCCATCAGGTTTATCCAAATCATGCCTTGGATGGCAACTTGCAGTCTTTTGGGCCGCTTCCACAACCCTCACCTGGGTAGTGGCCATCCAATTCACCAAATGGAGGGCTAACTCCGCCCTAGCCCCTCACCGGGCTCCTCACACCCTACTACTTGACTTCTTGGGGGTTAGCCCATGTGCTGCCCTTCTGACCATCCCACAGTCTTATTCAGCACATCCCCTTTGGCTGCCCTTCAGGCTGACCCTCAGCCCTACTCAGCTCTTGTCAGGGCCCTCACTACCGCCCCCTCTCTGGGGCTACACAACTATCCCCTCCCTGGGGCCTCCAAGGTCTTTCACCCCTGCGGGTTCAGGTGGTCACAGCCATGCCTGGTCCCACTCCTTTCCTGGGGTCTTGCACCCCCTAGTGCTCAGGTGGCTGTAGCCATGCCTGGCCCCTTTACCCACAGTGTTGTGCAGGCTGGGGTTATTAAGGCATCTTGACTTGCCTTTCACCAGGGAGGTGAGCAGTCCTGGTATTTGAATGGGGCTGCTGCGCCACCAGCAATAGCCCTCCCTATTCCAGCAAGGTGCTGTTTTAGGTCAGGACCAGGACCAGGAGCCTCTAAGCCATCCCCATAGGTCCTGCCCTTACCTCCAGGATGTTCTATGCCAAAGGCAGCCAGATGGTGCTTCTCCCTTGGCTACAAACAGCTAACTGCTGTCTCTGCATGGCTGACTTTTGTTTGAAAATGGCTGCCTTAAATCAGGCACCTGGCAGCTGTCTGCTCCAGCCCTTAAAGTGGCCGGCACCCAAAGCTGTGCTGCAACATATAGATACAATACATCTCTTTCCCTAAGATTATTCTGCCATTTTACTAAATTGTGCCAGGATTCAGCAAATAGTATGAGTAAAATCCAGTAGGATTACCTGTGTGGGAAGGTAATTAAAAAAAAATAAACAAAAAACTGCAGTTTATTTCTATAACCTGTAATTAGCTTTTCTCTCTTCAAATACCTTTTTCATCAATGAATGATTTCACTGTCCCTGATTCAATTTCTTTGTGATATAAAGGTATTAAAATACCTAGGTTTTGTTAAAAATCTTAATCACTTTTCCATAAACATTAGATCATATTTGCAAGGTGATCCATAATCCTATATGGTTCACAACTTCAAGAATATAAAAGTAGAATTAAGTTTCAGTACCCAGCACTTGGACATCAATGCCATATGCCTCTTCATGCCACCTCTCATATACCCTTATAAGTGGAACACCTTAACAGCTGTTGCAATAGAGCAAAATAACAAAATCTAAATGCCACTAATGCAAAGTAGAATAAAAGCATATGAATAATGAGTATGTACAATGAAAAATCTTTATGTACATTTCATTTAGCTTAATCAGAGCACTGATTTTATGTCAGTGATTTCAAACTTTTTCATTTGCGGACCCCCTTTGGAAATTTCAAATGGAGGTGTGGACTCCTTTGAAATGTAGGTATGAGTATTCACATACCTGTGACTGATCAGAGTCATCTTGCACAGACCTCTTAGACACAGTCTGCAGACCCCAGGGGTTCACAGACCACAGTTTGAAAACTACTCCTCTGTGCTAAATACTGCTTTGCTCTTGAACACATTTTCAGGCATAATAATTAATTGATTAGCTATCAAATAACCATATTTTTGTGTCTATTTTCAAAGAGATGATAATCCTTCAGGAATTAATGTGTATGTTAATAAATGTGTACGTTAATAAAATGCCACGTTTTATTATAAGGCGAGCAGAAATTTTCATCCATTTGTAACAATTTGAGAAGCTTAGATGGCTTGTTAAAATCCATTTATTGGCATTTTTGAAAAAGAGTGAACAATACTGCTTGCTAATGCAGAAATCTGAATGCAGGAGCATAGACCTGATTCAACATTTAATAGATGATAGTAACTTAAAAAATGACACTGTGCAAATGTATTCCACTGTTAACTATATCTACAAATTATGCTATCAGATGTTGAGCATTCACTTATGAACTTATTGGTCACGTGCTTTGTCGGAACGTGGGCAGATTTATGAGCATCAGGCAGGATTAAGCCCATTTTTAGTTTCAAGGTGCATCCATGTCTGCACTTTAACTCTTGAGTTTATGGGTGTATTTATTACAGCTTTTCCATGACTTGAGCATCCCATAATGTATTTCTGACCAGCTCACATCCACAAGGCAGCTGTGATGCCCCCTGGTAGCCTCGTTCCTGCCCAGTTCAGATTCTGATGTCACTCTCTCTAGATTGCTTACCCCCCACACCTTGTTCTTGTTGTTAAAGGTTGATTAACAATTAGAATGAGCCTTAATCCTAACAATTCACCACTGGGTCTCTCCTGGACCCCACTAGTCTCAATCTAGCCCTCAGGCCTGATAGCCCCTCTCAACCTAACTATGCCTCTATAGCCTTAAGGGCAAATTGCATGGCTCTGTTCCTCCCCTACACCATGCCCCAAGTCTTGCAGGTGTTGTCACTACAATGTTCAGCTCACACACTTGGCCCCTTTTGGCTCTTGCATCCCCGGTCCAGCTCGTAGCCCCTCTCAGACTCATGGATCCTCATTTGGCCCTCACCCTGTCCCTAGGTCCATGGACCCTCTGGTCCAAGTGTCTGTCAGTCCCTGGCTCCTGATTCTCCAGGTCCTATATTTAGGTACTCCCCCTGTCTTTTGACCTTGGGTCTCATTCTCTCTATGCCTAGCTTATCCCTGGATGCTCTGATCACACTCACAGCCCTTTCTGGGCCTGGGGCTCATGGATCCCTGGGTCCCTACTCTCTAGGCCCTTGCATCCCCAATGAGCGCCACTCTCAGCCCCAGCTGAGCTCCTGGCCCTCTATTGTGAGCCTTGCCTGCCCCTGCAGGGCTCCAGGCTAAACTGCTAGGACAACTTAATAATGAACACCTGCCCCCTAGCAGGCACTCACGCCTTCCCTAGGCTTAACATAAAACAGGCCCAGCTACCTGTATAACCAAGCCCTTCTTTGCCCCAGGTACTTTCCCCTGTTCCCTGCATTGCAAAAGTTTCTCATTCAGAGCCACTGCCAGTTCAGGAGTCCTGCTGCTCTGCTGTCAGGAGATCTTCACTCCATAGCTACCAGGACAAGTCTAACAGACCAGTGTAGACTCTGGGCTTATACAGGCTGAGCCTGAGGCCTCTTTTGGTTTGGTGAGTCTCTCATTAGCCTCTTAAAGGAGCAGGCACATCCCAGTGACCTACTGCAACATTGTTTCCAATTTGTGCTGTCTTTTTGAATTGCAATGTGTCTTTCTTCTAATACAGCTGACATCTCCCATGAGAATAACTACTGAAGTCTGGTCTACTTTTTCCTGCCACTAGCATGGTATTCAAGTGCTTGTACATGGCATGAAATCTGGACTTGAAATTTGCATTTGTATTAAAATTCCTCCATTTACTGAAGCTCAGCAGAAGGACTGTGCACCACTGAAATCATAGCTCAGGGCTTCTAGGAGACTTAAGGGATGCATGTGTCCGGTTCTTGGTCTGTACACAGTAGCCAATTTCACCCTCTCTTCATAATGATATGCCACACAGCAAATCTTAATTCCATCGACTCATGAGACCATAGTATAGGGGTACAATGAACATTAAGGAAAATGACTATTAACAAAATGCTGGAGTAGGTATGTTTGACTACAATAGCTCTTATACTAGCTTTTCTTGAATATTCATCCATGGTCAGACCAACAATATTTTAACCAGATGTAACAGGGCACTATTCCCAGGGTGTTCATAAGCCCCTGGAAGCCACCCAGAGTCCTCCTTTCCCTGGCTCACTCTGGGAACAGTCTTCCCTTCACTCACCTGCCACATCTTGATGTTCCTTCTGGTTATCAAAGGAGAGGTTGTCCCAGGGCTTCCCAGGTCTCATATCCTCCAAGGAACACCTGAAGGTGTGGACCCTACACCATGTTCCATGCCTCACAGATTTCAAATCTCCAATCAGATGGGACCCTTGTCCCAGCATCTCCAGGCCACTCTAGGCCTTTCTTTTCCCTTTTTGTTGAGGCTTTAGCCCACCTGGCTTCCACCCCTCTACTCCAGCTGGTCCTGCAGCCCAGGCCCACTACTCCAGGCTTGGCTTCTGGGCCCCAGCCCACACTTTACCTTGAACCTGACCCAGCAGGGCTCAAAAGCAGCACATACCCCTGAGGATACTCAAGGGACCTCCAAAACTTCCCCTTACAGTCCCAGCCCAAGCCACCAGTTAAACTGCAACATAAACACTAAGCCCATGGGCTGTAACTTAAGAAAAGAAAAATAGAGGCTGTGTGCCTACTTACCCAGTGTCGCTTTCTCTCTGGATTGTTCCATCTTGTTTCCTGGCCTGCAGAGTGGTTTTCCTCCAGTCTCCTAGGCATTCAGAAGCCCCATACTCCACCACTGCCAGGGCTGGCCCTCTCCCCAGGCTAGCTCAACTCCAGGGCGTATGTAGCACTGTCCTGAGCTTTCTCCCAGTCATTCCTACAAAACAAATTATTTTTCAATTACTCTGCACAGTACTCACAGAACTCACAGTAATGCCTCCAGTCAGCTGATCTGCCTGCAGGGCTGTATTTTAGTCCCTTCTCAGCTGGTAGGCTGTGCTCAGTAAATAAACCGAAGAGGGTGAATAATGCAGGTGCCCCACTACCTGCATGAGTACTTTCTGAAGATTTTATGTAATCAGGTAGGCAATGCCACCATTGTCTTCTGCTGGCAGCTGTGTTTGAAAGACAAACAGTTCTTTGAAAGAATAGTCAGCCACCTATCCTCAGGGGAAGATTCCACACTGGATCCAAGTGGATAAAGGTGGCTGATGGTAGTGCCAGCGTAGTCACATAAACTTTTTGTGGGGGTAGGATCTTGAACAGCCCTCTGCTTAGTGTTTCCTGTTAGCTAGCTACGTAGGCCTCCCTGCTCAACAGATACGTCTTTGGAGATACTTAACTCCCTAGGTTTTGGAATGGACTTGGGGTGCCAGGCACTTACGTTTGGCATTGCAGCACTTAAGTTGTAAATGCCTTTGAATTTCAAAACTGTAGTTCAAGTCCTTTCGTCAGATATTCAGTAACAACCACAGCAACAAAAGATAGTTCTTTTTCTCTACAACATGCCTGTCGTAATTTTATTGACTTCAACCTCAAGAATGCATGCATACAATACATGTTTCTTACAGAGACTACGTCTCAGATTTTTTTAAAGGGATGTTTAGCTCATCAACATGGATTGAGGCCTCAATTCAGCAACACCTTTAAACATGCCTGATATCTGATGAAGTCACTGAATTGTGGCCAGGATATTTAAGACACCCCATTTGTCTTAAAATATATAAATATTTTAGGAGATGGTCTCCTTATAATGCCCATCCCTTGAGATGTATTGGTTTCTCACAAATATCTCCACACTTCAGGAGCAAATTGCACATTAAACTCAAGTGTTTCAAAAAGCAGTGTAGAAGGTACAAGCTGAAGCTAATATTTTGTTGTTCAAATTTAGTAGATGATTATATTGCCTGTATGGAACTTGAGCTCTCCTGAAGTCAACTGCAAAACTCCCAATTTCAGCTTCAATGTGGCAGCTGAAATGATTTAGCATAATTAAAATGGGCTGGGTAGACAATTGATCGTCTAAGAAGGAAAACTGACTGAGGTGGCATATAATTAATTCAGTAAATTACCTATCTTTAATAGAAATATCAATATTTAGAAAATTAGTATTTACTCATTGAAAAATGGATATAATTGAAAGGCACGTTTACCAACAGATACTTCTTAGGTAGACTTGTTATTTTCTAGTTCTCGTATAACGGGAAAGTGGCTGTCTCTCAGGCCATGAGCAAATATAATATCTGAAGCACTTCAAATGTCTCTGAAGTACTTCAACAGATGAGTGGACAGATTTATATGCAGTCTGAAACACTCTAAAAATAATCCTGGAGGAAACAGCAACTATGTTGGCTGTTCATCCCACCCCTGAAAGACAGTGCTTATGTGAGCATAGGCTTCTGGAACAGGTGCTATATTTCCACTAGGTAAACAATACATTTTGCAGATTTTGTGCATCCTCTTGGGAAGAGAGATACCAGCATGTTTTAGTTGTAATTGCATATGCATTCCTACAAAACAAATTATTTTTCAATTAGTCTGCACACATACTCACAGAACAAGCTCATTTTGTACAATCAAGAACTGCCTACAGGCATTCACCATTCAAAGTATATCGTGGTATAATTGATGTGTCAAACAATGAATTTATAATGTACATTATTTTTGTAAAAATGCGGTGGGAATTGTTATGACAAAGCAAGTATTTTACTGCTGTTCTGCTCATCAATTTGTTCATATTTCTATTATATTTGCTTGTAATAATTGTTTTAAGGGGACAAAATAATATTTTCTCCAGGAAAAAATAGATTTCTTTTTCTGGTTTGAGAAAAAAAAATCCAAAATTATTATTGTTATCATTTATTATGTTGGGGGGCAGGTTGTTAGTTGCTTTTTAATAATATTTACATATAATATGTTTAGGAGCTTGTACTGATTTCTATGTAATAAATTAAAACATAATATGAAAATATGCTATTAATATCAAAATGTAGTATATCAGATGATTATGTGACAATGTCATCTTTCATTTTCTAAAAAATACTATACAGTAAAGTTTGAGCCTAACTCAGAATATAATAAATATAGAAGGTTCTTATGTTTAAAAATCCTATTATTTAAAGCTGTTATTATGATATTCTGGGACCTGATTCATAACTTTTTAACTGGGGAAGGAGCGGTGAGTGATTCTTAGAGGCACAATCTGATTTCCTGTCCCTCACCAATACGGTGGTAGTATGCCCCTTTTTGTTGTTTCTCAGTAGTCATCTACTTGAAGAAACAGTATGAAAACTCAATGCATTACTTAAATAAAGTCCAACACGGCAACAAGTAAGTACTTTGCCTTTACCTTTAGTGCTGAAGTGACTTAATTATTAAGCTGTATGTAGTTTAAAGAGATGTTCTAGTATTGTTTCAATATTTTAATTAATCAAGAGTGATGAAGACATAGGATGCATCTAGGAATGAAAGACCTCTCAGGAGGATATGATGGCCCATGGTACAGCCACATATTATTTACTTTAGCTATAAATTAATACCTTTGTAATTCATTGTTTCCCACCCTACTACTATTATCTAAAGCAAAATGATTTTTAAAATAATTTTAACGTACAAAGGGCACCTGGGGAGTACTTTGTTTCATGAAGAAATTTGTTATTTACTAATAGTAAATAAGTTCTTCTTGAGATAGAACCTATATAAACTCATAGTAAGGTTATGACTTGTGATCCAAACAAACTAAACTCTAAATAGGCAAAAACTGCCAAAAAATGGAGAGGTGAAGCTGAGATGTGGAATGGTGATGGGTTAGATCCAAAAAGAACCTACCTTTTAGGTTCTTGGCATCTGCTGCCCACAGTTAAGGCACTTCAGCCTTCTATACAATGCATAGGAAGAGTTGGGTGCCTCTCAGTTGGGATTCATGGCAGCCAGCACATTAAGCAAGTTAGTTACCTAAGGTAGCCCATAAAAAAGTTCAGAAGACATAGTTCTTATAACTCTCTCTCTCCGCTGCTTATGTGCCAACACCATGCTGCAGAAAAGCATCAAATTGAGATTCATAGCACAGAACTCCCATAGCAATGCCCCTCCCCTCCCTTTGAGCCTTAGCACTGTTTTCAAAATGGGAAAGGGAAACGGAAGCAGAGTAAGCTCATTCTGGGGGTTCCTTAGCCAGTGCTGGAGCGTGCTCCAGATTGGAGTCCCAGTACCTTGGAGGAAGGGGGGGGAGAGGAAGGAGGGGCTCCAACCCCACCTTCCAGCACTGGCTGAAAAAACCCCAAACCAAACGTCTTCCACTCCCTTTCCCACCTCCCATTCGGAAAACAGCACTGATGCTGGGAGGCAGCACCAACCAAAGTTACTGAGGGTGATTCATTCTGAAGCATCTTCATCTGAACCCTCATGCAATGCGGGTTCAGATTTTCACAGGACCAAGCCCTTTTAAAGTGCTCCGCAGCCTTGCACTTCTATTTGGTCATGGCTGTACAGCACTTTCAGATGAAGCACCGATCACGTGAAAATTGTCACTTCGGTCTGTGCCTTGAGTGCAGTTTTCAGACTTGATGATACTCACCATTTTGATGCAGAGCCAGACATCAAAGTAGGTTGCATCTGTGTTTCTGAAAATGGTAAGCATGCAAATACAATTAATGAATAGATTTTAAAATTTTATGGCTCAGTCAACACATTATCTAGCTATTTTCTATTTGATGGCTCCATAAAGGCCAGGTATAGACATTACATTTTTACCAGTATAAGTGATCAGAAACCAGTCTATGCCTGTAACAGAACAGAAGTTGAGCACACATAGACTGCTTTTAAAATGGCAGAACCTGGTTTAAGATTTGCCCCTCCCCACCATCAAAGGGCAAATATGTGTTCTGTTCTGTTGATCTAAACTATGTTGCTCATAAAAAAACCCAAAGAATTTAGATCAATTCTTTCTCAGTCTTTTTTGAAGTGTCTATACAGAGCCAAAGTGTTCACAAACATTAAAAACAAATTCTTCCTTTTGTCTTATTTTCAGTTATGATTTCCAAAAATGGGTGTGTAAAGTTTAACCCTTGCATTTGTATTTAAGCTCCTCCTGTCACATCCAGATTGCTCAGGAAAGCACACTAATGGGGACTTGGGCATAATGTTTGTACCTAAGTGAGAAGAATGATACAGAATACCCATGCTCCAGCATCTAAAACTCATTAGGTGCTTACATTTTGCACTGTGGAGTTCCCTAGGCATCTAAACTTCCTATATATGTGCAGAAGCATTGTAGTCTGTACAACTGGGGACCCAGCTCCCAAGTAAGCTCCTTTGGGATTCAGATGGAAATAAATCACCATCTAAACTCTATATTCCTGAAGGAGCCTGATCTAGTACATGTACTCTGAACATGCCCATCACAAAGTGCAGCAAACATTGTCAGTTGCACTTAAAAACAGAGCAGGAGCAGTAGCCACTGTGGCCAGTGCTTCCATTTTCTGTAAGTGCTTAGTGGCTACAACAGTTGCCAGAGAAGGGAGAGCACTTGGGTCTAGGCCCTCCTTAGCCTAAGATGATTCAAACCCACATTTCCCACTTCTCACCAGGGTGCTCTACCTAAAGGCTGTGGGATAGGATAGAGGAGGAGCCATGTCTGTTGATACTGGAATATTAATTTAGGCTGTGGGATAGGATAGAGGAGCCATGTCTGTTGATACTGGAATATTAATTTACTTCTAATATCGCACATCCCTTTTCCCCCAAAGTCAGTCTTCCAAATTTGGGGTTCGTGTGTTAAGTGGGGAAACTGATGTTTTTCCTAATGAAACAAAAAGAGAGAGAAATAGACGTAAGTAGGCACTGTGCTTTAATGGCTGTCAAGATGGCTGCTGCTCATCTCTAGATCCAGTGAGCAAAAGGAGTGCTAAACCTCTCACAGCTATAGCTTTTGGCTACCCATTGTCACTTGTGCCTGAAGGAGAAATTCAGCAGGCTCTAAGCAAGTGAGATGCTGCATGGAATCTGCAGTATCTCAATGAGGTTTGTGGAGTGGAACCAAAACTTTATTATTTACAGGGAGTGATATAAAGAACTATTACAGTAAAGAAGTCTTGCTCCTTCCCTTGCTTGCAAGGGTCTGGGGCCTAGCCTTCTTGCCACACCTGCCTCACCCAAACTGTGTCCTGGGATAACACACTTCCTGGACACTTTACATTTCCAGGAGGACTTAATCTATGTCACACAGTTACTTCTGACTCTGGAAAAAAAAAATGTCTACGTTTTGCCTTCTAAAATGGAGCTGTATATCTGATTGTGGGGGTGTATGATAGGTGAGAAAATGTGGTATGTGGTCAAGAATGCAAGAGTCATGGAGCCAGAAGGAAATCAAGTAAGTGGGGGACTGACTCACTTGCCTATTGACTAAACCACTCTGCAAGGAGGGGGAGACTTAGATTATGGCTCCTGCTTTCTGGACTATTTATGCAGTTTACATTAAACAACTATTAGATAAAAGTAGATGTTATTCTGAGAGAAGGACAAGAAACTCAAGCCTCCTTCTCCCAGCTGAGTTTTGAGGAAAGCACCTGTAATGAACCTATAATAAGCAGGCAGACAGCTAGCCCAGTTACGCTACAGGGGGGAGTGAGGACTCTTTCCCTGGGATGCCTCCTGCTACTGACCAACACAGCCAGCCAGGAGTCTGCATGGTCACACTGGTGGGCAGGAGGGGGGTGGAAGTGACAGCTGTCTCTCCCCAGGATTCCTGCTAGGTGCCAGAAGGAGCTAGCCAACCTGGTTGCACTGCAGGGTCAGGAGGACAGCCAGGGGTGTAGGCAGGCAGGCATCCCAGACTTCACATTGTTCCATATTGTCACCCTAGCTCTGCCAGTCAGTCCTAGGGGGAAAGCCAGGGAGAGAAACTACATGCCCCCCCCCACCCCTCTCCTTGGCTAGGCTTTGGCTTTTGCCTGGTTGGAAGGAGGAGGTGGGGCTGGAATGAGAGACTGTCACTGAAATCCAGGGGTGGAAATGGCCCAGCACTGGGACAGACAGAGCTCTGCCTGCCCTTGGCTGGAGCACAGCCCAGCACAAAGGTATATAGGATGCAGGCAGAATTGCCTGAAAGTTAACCCCCACAGCAATATGTACTACACAGGTATAACATGTTGGGATCCAGGGGCAACTGTGATGCCCCCTGGTGGCTCTGCAACCATGCCCTCCTCTGCCTGTAGGGTGCGCGCCCTTCTACCTTTCCTGCCATGCCTTGCTGATTCTTATGGTTCTAAAAAGGGAGGCTGCCCCCCAGGCCCTTGCTTGGAGTTTAACTGAACCCGCTGGTAGGGCATCCTACTGGTCTTCACTATTCCCCAGGCCCCTTGCTGGGCCTCACTCTATAACTGTGACACCACAGGGCACCTCAAGCCTTAGGAGCTAATTGTGTGACTCCAGTCCTCCCCTACACCATGCACCAAGCCTCACAGGTGTTATCATAGTATTGATCTCTGCTGTAGGGGCTTGGTTTCTGGCCTCTGTGTGGCTGCACTGCCCTTGGGTGCCAGGTCCCCAGCCTCTGTCCTACTCTGTGGCCTCACTCTATGCCCTCCCTGGCCTCAGTAGTCACTCCAGCCTTCAGCCTGCCCCTGATAGGGCTCAAGGAGATTGCATGCCCCTCAGGCACTAATGGGACCTCTGTATACTGCCTCTACAGTCCCAACCTAAATTGCCAGTATAACCACAAGATAAACCATAGGCCCCCAGACTATAACATAACATAAAGGGGAAGCAGCCCTCTGCATCTTTAAAAGGGCAAACCTTCCCTCTTCTCTAGTGTCAGCATACCTTCCAGCCCTGGGCTATTCTTGCAAGCTCCTCCAGCCTCACTGGGGTTCCACAGGCAAGATAGTCCATTCAAGAGCCCTGCTGCCCAGAGCTCTTCACTCTGTGACTACCAGAGAGAGACTATCTGACCAGCTCAGGCTCTGGGCTTATATAACTCCAACCGAATCCCTCTTCTGGTTAGATGAGCCTCTCATTATTACCCTGTATCACCTGCAAGCAGTATCACAAGTTGCTAGCTCCCTCAAATTGCTAGCTTCTCTAAGGTGCTGTGCCCTAGAGCACCTTCATCTGAAAGCTGATTTAACGAGGGTTAAACTTTTCTGCAATCAGCCATTTTAAAAGCATTCGGCAGCTGTGAACTTTTGTTATGTTACAGCTGTAGAGTGCTTTCAGGGGGCCTCATCGCGCAAAAAATGTAACTTCTGTAAGCACCCTTTGTGTCTGGCTCCAGTGTGAAGAGGTAAACTCATAATTGTACCTGCCCTACTGCTCTATAGGGAGCTAAGTGCTTGCTCTTCCCTGCAGGTATTAAGAGCTACAATAATTACATTAGTTACTGGTTACTGAATTGCGATCCTGCTCCATTCACGGGAGTTATGGAGGGGTGCTGGGAGCCTCATACGATTGAGAACCATTGCTTTGGACAGGCAAATTAGTACTGCTGGTGACCAGCCCAAAAAGCCCACTCCATAACTAATTAGTTTGCCTGTGACATCAGTAGATGCAGCAGTGTTTCTTCCTGTCTTAGAAGTAACCTGTTCAGAGCAGTATGGCAAGCCTGAAGTGCCACTACTGTGATAGTACATTTACCATGCTGACATGGCCTTAGAGGGTAGAACTGCCATCATACCCTCAGCATTTTTAACTTTAAAAAGATGCCACATTCTTCCCTATTCAAGAACAACACTGGGAAGGAATGCAAGCTGTATGTGCCATGACTAAGGTTTTCACGAGTCATTGTCCAAGCTGGCAAATACGAGACATGGAAGTCAATAATGAATGCCATTTACAGGAAAACATTTTGTCTAAAAGCATCAAAGCAATGGGTTGATAAATAGCAGAAGATAAAAATAAACACAGAATAAAGCCATGATTATCATCATACAAAATAAAGTTAAATATGTGCTTCCTGCTTCATGTTGAAATAAAATTCCACTTTGCAGAAATAATATTACCTTATAACTCTTTCCTGCACTGACTATTAAAAAGGACTGTTACAAAACCTACATAATAACAAAATTTATGTTCATTAATTCTGAATAATGAAATTTTGAAGTACAGAAGCCAATAACATTCAGACTTTCTCTCTTATTCCACTGAACTTTAGATTAAATTGTACTTAATTGTAATGAAACATTTGTAAGAAAAGGTTGAGTGTCAATGGATGGATTTTTGCAAGCACCTTTGTAAATGTGGAGAAGGTTCAGATGAAAGACTGTGAGGTCCCAAACACTGACTTTGCATGGGAATTAAGTTTTTAAGTGCCTGTCACTTGTGCAAATGGGAATTTGGCTTTTAAATCATTTTGACATCTCTGGAATTTGGATTTTAAATCATTTGGACATCTAACCAGAAAATGACCATTTTTACAGCTACCCCGAAGATCAACATGATATTTCCTTATAATCCAGTCCTGAAGGCTGCTCTATGTGAGTGTACCTGCCCCACTGAAAGGCTGAGTCACTGTAGGGTCATTGCAGCTGAACGATAATCTGTTTGGGGCGGAGACTTTATTTGAGTGCATTTGCACAATAGGACCTGACTCAGGTCAAAACCACTGAGTGATACCGAAATATAAAGCTTCTGTGACAATATTTAATAACTTACATTGCTACCAGGAATAGAACTGGATGCCACATTTTTTTCTGGTTGCACAACTGTTACAGCTGTGCAAAATTGACAAGTTTTCGTCACATTATATCCTCTCCCCCTCCTCCCTGTTGTCTGTTGTAAATAGTTAATATTTATAATTTATGCCACATTAGTTACAGCAGGTTAGATGGTATTGTTTTTGATCCCTGTTTTGATGACATTGGGAAAGACAGACTGAACTGCAATTAAGACAAATGAATATTAGAATATATATATTTTATTTTGTATTAAATCATTAACTAAAAAGAGTAAGCTTTGTCAAGAATGCAGTGCAGAATGCTGACAAATTTATAACAACTTTGTAACAGCAGGTGAATGAATTAGCTATTTATTCCAGGAATTTGGTTCAAATCCTTAGTTAAATCACACAAATATAAGTTTAATGATAGGCTTTCTAGAGCTTTATTTAGTGATCCACAGAAACTCAAAAGGCTTTGAGTTCTATTGCTTATCCAGAACTTTTCTTGTGGATATCCTTTGGATGTGCTACTCTGGAAAATGCAAAACTACTAGTTTTTTGTAATGAACAATTAATTAATTAGTGCCTTAGGCCAGGGTGACCATATTGATTATATAACTGGCATGATTTGAGATATTAGGCCATCTAGAACTGCAGTCGCCTCAATTCATTAGTCATACTCAGTAGCTTTCTTTGTAGTTTCAAGATCTAGATATTTTCATGAATTTTTTACTCTGACATGAAGAGGCTTCACTGGGAGCTTTAGAGCATTTGTCATTAATGAAGTCTTGAGGGTCATTTAGGGCCAAACTTGAGAACCTAAAAGCTAAGCACTGGATATCTCTGAAGTGGGAAAAAATTCCTGCCACCGCCAGTTAGTGATGCAAGACGATGGCAGCATGTGCCTAGGTATAGACTGTTGATTATCACATATTCACCATTTTGCCATAACCATGTCATATGCAAAGAAAAATTGATCACTACTGGACAGATTGTGTATGTTTAACTGCTAAGACATTACTCAATGTTGGTCTATATATTTGTTATATATATATACTCCAATGTTTGCAGTAGCTGCAGAACTCTCATGAAGTGTTACTTCTTGTGGCTTCAATAAAGAAATAAGTGTCATAGAGCCACAGGCAGAGATACTCAAGAGGATTTTCTGCCTCTCCCTGAAGGTAGGTGGCAATGGGGGCTATGGGGAACGTTCTGTAGGGAGTCACATTTAGGAGACATTTAGGCTTCCTGTGAGGAGACGTCGATGGAGGTCCTTAGTGGAGGGAGCTAACTGTGACTAGGGGAGGCTGACCCCAGGAGATTTTCATAGAAATATTATGAGGGCTAGATGGTACTCTTAACATAGGGTAAGGATTTTGTCCATTTTGTTTTACTATATTCTGTTGTCAAAGTATCTGATCACTTCTTTTTTCAGTGTAATAAGCCCTTTTGGTTTTTATGTTATTTGACTGAAGTGCCTGTAGTAAATTGTGATTTCTGGGCAAATTAATAACCAGGGCATACCTATTCAGCAGAGTAGGAGACCAGTAAGCTTACATACACCCAGGATATACTTCTGGGAGAATCCCCAAACTCCAGGTTTTTGTTACAATAAATATGATGTTGCAACTCTAGGTAGGTTAAACCCAAACCCATTAAAGTCAATGCCAGTTCTTCAGTTAACTTCAATGAACGCCGGATCAGGCAGGCTCAAAGTAAGAATTTGGGATATAAAACTGTAGACAAAATATATGGGTTCTTTTCTTCCTTTCTGTGCAATACTAAAAATGATAATGTCATTAAGAAAGATGGTAGAAATCATGTGAGCATAGCATAGCTTGCAGTAGCATAATAAAGGGAGACTATTGGGTCATTAGGCCTGGATGCCAACCCTGGAGGGGTGCATAGAAACAGCAACAGCTGCACTGCTGGACTGTCATAACTGTCACCCAGGGTGCTCAAGCACTAAGTTACACCTCTTATGGTTTGTTACTGAAAAGCTGACAATAAACATTGATACAATATTCTTCAATATGCCTTGCTTTTGTTCAGGTATCAGTTCAAATGTCATCATGGTGCATCTGGAAGTTGGATGGAGAATGCCATCTGTGCTGGTCTCTGACCAGCATGTTGGCTGTAGATTTTTTTTCATATATCTGAAAAATAAATTGCATAATAGGCTGGATATAAACCACTATTGGTATAACTTTGAAACACTTACTGGATGAATGAATCTGAAAAGTCAAAGACTTCATGTAACTGGACACCAGTCTTAAAGATATCAGTTCTCTGGGGCTGTATTTTTGAAGAGTCTCTGAACAAGCTTGTAATGAGGCCAGGCCAGCGGAGCTTGTGCAGTGCCTTGCCAGGAGCAGCAGGGCCAGGGCTGGCAGAAGTGCAGGGCCTGTGCCAGCAGGTGGTACAGAACCAATTATATTTATTTACATTAAATCCTATGGCTTAACGCTGTTTTGCTTAGCGCTTGGTTTTTCCAGAACCAATTAAGAGTGCTAAGCAGGGGTTGCCTGTATGACTAAATTGTCATTGTCATTATCACTATCTAGCGCTTTTAAGGAGGCAAGTGGATTACTTCCATTGACTTTAATGGGAGATAGATTGGGCCTATGGGTCACATGGCTAAGTATCAGACAAGAAACCCATCCAGAATTGTAGTCATTGCCTTACGGTTTCAAGAACAAACTTCAGATGAGAAGCAAGATCAGAAGCTGTAATCACTAGACAAGGGATAGGCAATGCTCAACTGCTTCCTTAACTTCCCTAAATTGCTAAATGCTTCCCTGCTTCCTGTCTGACAAGAATTAATGGGAATCAGGGATAGAATAGCCCTTCAGCCCACAAGTTCATCACAATGAGTCATCCTACTGCAGGTTAGAGAGTCTTGCTAAGTGACAATGAATCCTTACCCTGTGTGTGACTTCACTCTATGGAATGAAACAAGCTCCTTTGCAGCCCCAGGACAAGGTCTGTTGTAGACTTTACTAGGCCCTGGAATGCTTAACAGGAGTACATAAATTTAAGCTAGTCCATGGTAGCATGAGTTATGCCAAGAAGTAAGGAAACAGAATCTAAGGAAATGATAATAGGCGAGAAAAGATCACAGACAAGGTAATTTTAGAAGTAGGGTGAAAGTGATGAGTATTTTGAAAGTAAATTTTTCAGCTCTCGGCTAGTCAGATATAGTTTAACCACAAATTGACAAAATTAGGTATCTTTAGTAGACCCATTTACAGTATTTGTATTAGTGGAGTTTTATATTGACAATAAGCTAATAAAAAGGAAGCTTTGCCATCACACGATGTTCTGCTAAGTTTGTGTGGAGGATCTCATTTGCAGAGGTAAGAAGATCATTGTTTGTTATGGGGTTAGTCTGAAATTTGGGAGAATTTATCCCTAGTAGGTTTGCCACTAGTTAGTGACTCTTACAATCTTATTTATTCTTATGATTATTTTCTTGCTGTTTCAGGATTGTAATCTTTTATCCTTTTTAGATTTGTGAGCATTTTATCACTTGCAACCAAAATAGTCCTTCCATTATGCATTGCTTGTATTGCATTGCAATTTTGGGGTTAAGATTTTTTTATTAAAATGTTCTTATAAACAGTCCTTTACCGTACTTGGTTGTGTTGGGACAGGCTTCTCAAACTTGCTTTGGTCTCAAGACCACATCTGGAGATCATAGAGTCATAGACATTAGGGCTGGAAGGAACCTCAGAAGATCATTGAGTCCAGCCCCCCGCCCAAAGGGCAGGAAGTCAGCTGCAGTCATAGGATCCCAGCAAGATAAACATCAATTTGCTCTTGAAGGTGTTCAGTGTAGGTGCTTGAACCACCTTCGATGTCAGACTATTCCAGAGCCTGGGGGCTTGGACAGTAAAGAAATTCTTCCTTATGTCCAGCCTAAAACAGTCTTGCAGTAGTTTATAATCATTCAACTTTGTCATCCCTTGGGGCACTCTGGTGAACAAACATTCCCCCAGATACTGGTGGTCACCCCTGATAAACTTATAGGTAGCCCTTATAGATCGCCCCTGAGCCTGCGCTTTTCCGGGCTAAAGAGCCTCATAACTCTCAGCCTGTCGTCATAACACTGCACGATCAACGCTGCATGATTTAAATCTTACTTAAGTCCTCAAAATTGGGCTGAGTGGGATTTATGGTGTATCCAAGACAAAACTCACCTTTTTATAGAGTCATAACAAAGGGTATCTGTATGTAATAAGTTATAATGCCACCAGATTGCAAGGACATCACTAGGTTTTGCTGACCTTTCATTTTTTGCTGAAAACTCAATAACAGGTGTTTTGAAGATGGAAACAACTTTTTTTTCCCCATTGATATTAAGGATTAAAATAATCTAAACCTGCCTATGATTATTATTTTCCTATATGCTGTAATGGCACAGACTTATTAGGTTTAAATAATTCCTCATTTTTACTGTACTGTTTGTCCCTAAATTTTATAGTGTTTGGGACCCTTTTAAATGGCAGGTGTTCATTTTAATGACATTTTTTAACAGAGCAATAATTTGCTTTAAGAATGTATTTTTCAGTAGGGCGTTGTGACTTGTATAAAATGTAACATTTACTGGATGCCATCTAACTCTATGACAGATCATATTTGTCTACCATGTGACAGCACTTGTATTACTTTATTTCCTTTACACTGTGGAGTCAGAAAGGTTACCCACTGCTCAGAAAAGCACATAATTAATACAGTACTATAATTCTGAGTAATTTATTCCTCTTTCTGATTTTTATATAACACCTGCCATTGTCTGCAATCTCTGCTGGTAACTTGAAGAAATTTTAATTAAAATATGATCTTTTCTCCAAAATATGCTTTACTGTGGATTTGGTAGTCCTGTATTTCAATAACACTTCTGTATTGTGCAATTGTTATTATTACTATTCTTTTTATTCAAAATGATTTATAAAATCAGTTACAATGGAAAAATAACAAGTAAGTGTAGGAAGTAGAATAAATACTGAACCAGAAGAACTATTTGAGTTATGAGCCAGGTTTGTAGTTGGTGGACATGGGCTTATGTTTGTGACAAGCAAAAGATATTTGACGCTTTTTCTGTGTAAAGATTAATGTGTCCAAAATTTATAAACAAGATGGTTCATGACTGACAAGTTTATGATTAGTAATCTTAGTTATCTTTTCACTGGGTGCATCTACACGTAGCTTATCGCTACAGCGATGTAGCAACGGTGGGCACAAACCATGATGTTGACGCTACTGCGTGTCACAGGATGGGGTCCCTAAGGATGGCCGTGTTACCTCTAAGGCCCCTTGACCATGCCAATTCGGCCCAATGGGCACCCTCTATTCTCGCCCACCACGTCTTGATGGATTTATGATATAGGGAGGCTGCCTTCACATCCCATTAGACACGGTCCTGATGGAATTCCTTGAACCCCATGGGTTCCCAGACCCTTTATGGGTCCCATTTCAAAATAGATGTCACAGGACACCCCAGCCTTATGGGGGCTAGATGCGTGGCTCCAAACCACCCCTTTACCATGCCCCAAGCCTCGCAGAAGGTACTTCCGCAGCATCCCTCTGAGGCCTTGGTTTCACTTGGCCTCAGGTTGTCACTGGGCTCTCCACAGCCCTATCTCGCATGGTGCCCACACCGGGCGCTGGGGTCTGCGCACCCCTGTCTCTCACAGTACCCACACTGGTGCCAGGGCCCCCAAACTATAGCAGGGCCCCAGTGAGGCCTCCTCCTTCCCCAGTAGCCTCTCCCAAACCACTGGTGGTATACAAAAGCAAACAACACATAAGCCCCTGGGCTATAACATAATACAAAAGATTGGTGTGTGCTCTAGTCCTTCAAGAGAATCAGATTTCGCCCCTAGCACTAAGTGTCTAGTAGGCAAGGGTACCTGTGGAGCTCATAGAGCCCCCTTAGCCCTAGGTACAGCATATCAGGCAGTTATAGCATCACTGGGCACTTCCTCCCTGGAGACTCCTTTCCCCCTGGCTGCTAGCAGGGAACTGCCCCCCTGGCCTCAGCCCTGGGGTCTACATATGAGCCAGGCCCTGCCCCTTCTGGTCAGCTGACCGCTGGCAGGTGTGGGCCCACTACCTCGTTCTGGCTGCCCTGGTAACCCGCAGCTGGGGCTCCCTACTGACTGCTAGGGCTCTCTCCCTAGCGGTTTCAGCCCTTTAAAGGAGCTGGACACCCTAGTGTCCTGTGACACTGCACAGTAGGGTTGGAAACGACTTGTGTGCCACCAGAACCACGCAGTAATGGTGGTTACTGAGCAGTTGGGTACATGTGTAGACATGGCCACTGTGTGCTATTGACCACTGCCATTATACTGTTTCTTAGGAAAGAGAAGGATATTGATTTTAAAAAAGTATTGAATGAAATAATAACTCACCAACAATAGTTTTGTAGCACTTTCTCAATGGAATGTTTCAGAGCAAGGTTTAGGGCCATTTCTGATGTAAACAGGTGTTGTCCCGTTAGAATCACAACTGTCTTAATTTACACCAGTAGAGAAACTGATCCTATGGAACGATCAAGCCTCACATCATCACTTCTCCCATAACTAAAAGGAAGTTTCTTCTTGATTGGAATTTATCAGATATCTGATTTTAACTGTCTGTCCTACAGAACAGTAGGAACAGAAAGCAGGAGCAGATCTGGGGAATCGGGCAGGAGAAGGGAAGGGGTTCAACAGCCCAGAGGTCACAATTTTGATGCCATAGCAGATGCGCTTATAGCACATTCTGGTCAGATTCCAACAAATTTTTCAATTCTACTAAATACCTTGTCACAAGGACACAAAAAAAGAATGCTCAGTTGAACCTGAAGGGAAAATGATATATAGATAGAATGTAATTACAGGGGTGGAACCTTGACCTACATTTTAGATGTGGAGAGTTGTTAGATTTGTGCCTATTTCTAGTCCAGTCTTCCTATTTATCTGTACTGTCTAGGAATTCCTGACTGGGAATTCAAAGATCCATATACAAGTTCAAACTTCTGCAGTCTTGCAATAGGAATCAGAGTATTCTCAAATATCTGTTGCAAGCCAAAATCAGGAAATGAACCAGCCGAAACCGTAATCTTTTTTCATTCATCAGAAACAAATAGCTGCGTGACAGTTGAGCTTGTGGTAAATAGGGTCAGACTACATGATCACAATGTTCCTTTCTGGCCTTAAAATGTATCAGTTCATTAATTTTATTTTGGCTGAACAAGTGATCACATTTGGATAAGTAGACAAATCTTTCTATACTTGCTTTTTCTACTGATTTAAGCAGGTCAGGATTTCACCCTAGAGACTTACCTATAAGCATGTGCTTAAGCATTATCTTCAGTGAGGATGCCTTTTCTAAATGGTGGTCCTAAGTGTTAAGGGCATGGTCAGGTTAAAAAGGATGCATTAGTGTATTCCTCAACAAAAAGAAAACTGGCACATGGGGCACCTATACACGATAGACCTCCGCTCTGACGTGCTTATTAGCATGCATCAGAGCAGACTTGATTAATCAAGTCTGCTGGAACGTGCTAATTAGCGTGCTCCAGTAGCCTTCATGTCATATGTATTCAGCATTTCCTCATTTCAAAATGGCAGTGGGGGTGCTTTAACCACAGCTCGTCGAACAAGCTTTAGTTAAAGCGCCCCCACCACCATTTTGATGTGCGGGACACAGCTGGACTTTCTACAATAGCAGTCTGCGAGTTCCTTACCTAGAGCAGTGCTTCATTCTAATTATGAATGTATGCACCCAGCATGATGGTAAAATAAACAGAATAGAGTGGAATAGTTGTAAGTTCTTCCTTTTCTCAGAACAGTCATCTGGATTTATGTCCCACAAGAAAATCACAGACTGTATGTGGATGTGTAGCTGCCTCTCTTAGAATATAACCTTGAATTTTATTCTTTAGACAAATATTCCCACATCTTCCCAGGACAGCTTTTAAAAAAAAGCAACAAGCAAGAAAACAAACATGCCAACCTTGATAGAACTTTTACCCAGCTGCCTAAACCTCCAGCTTGGGAAATTTACTCATTTAGCTGGTAAATTCTTTGAGTGGATCAACAATGTCCTCAAAATGTCATACCTCTGTGGCTTTATAACTTAAATTGGGTGACATTTTTTACATTTCAACAGATAGCTCTGTGGCTTCTTTTTACATTTGCATAAGCAATAATAATTGGTATGTGCCACGCCTTCAAAGTTGCCACAATCAAATGTCACAAACACAGATGAGCAGGCTGTTATCCATTGTTTGGGCCAGGATCCAACTCTGGAAATGGTCATAATTAACAGAAAACTACATATGAGATCAGGCACTTTTTGGGCAACTATTATTCTATTTAAAAAGTTTTGGGGGTGGGGGATGAATATATTTGTCAAAATTTGCAAATAGGTTTGGGTAAAAAAGAAAAAATCAGAAGAGTCAAAATGAGAGCCAGTCATATTAACTCCTTACGGATACTGACTGTTCTTACCTGAAACCTTCCAGGCACTGAATAACTGCATGGTCCTTGTTCAACAGAAAGCTCTGTGGCTTTTGTTTTTCATTGATTGCTTTCTTTGTTTATGCTGTCCAATTTTGCCAGTGTAAGGAGACCATAAAATGGTGCCAGACTTAGTGGTGTAAAGTGGTTACAGCATTTAATAGACAATGTTTTGTGGGCTATTACTCAAGAATAAATTGTTATTTGTATAATATCCTACATAGAGTCTGCAGCAAGGATTCACCATGGTCTCTGTTGTTTGTTCTCTGCTTCCCTGGTCATATTTGCATTGATGTCACTATATAAGTGAGATACATCTCATTACCCATCTTGCTAAAAGGGATGGCACTCATCTGATCACAGTGTTATTGACACTGTGCTTTCTGTTGATATCAGTGTTAATAGATAATGCTACTCATTATTTTTAATAATGTAGGTTGTGATTCCTCCTAGCCTGAAGCCACGAATACTTGATGATCTAGGATGAGTCATGGGTGTATTTAAGTCAAATCCCCTACTGTTGTAAATCAGAGTAGCACCATGAAACTAAGCTGATTTTAAATCAGGTAGAGATCTAACCCCCTTGTCCTTTTCTTTCTTTTACTATATACATGAATCATCACTAGTAAAATACTCTGCTAATTCTGCAAAAGGTTTTGGCATTTGGAGAGGAAAGAACTCCAGTCCCCAGGTTCTGTCTGGATATGTTATGAGTAATATATAATATGTTCCTAGATTTGTCTACAATCCCAAAGAAAAAATGGCACATATAAGCTTTTCATTAATAATTGCTGATCATGATTCTGAGGCATTCTACTCTCCCTTACATACATTAGCTTTCACAAAAGGACTCCCATTTTATTTTCACTTTGTATGCTGGTGTCCTCAGTTTTGGCATCCTGTGGAGGCATTGAATAATGCACAGTTATTACAGATTTTGCATTAGAGATGGTGAGTATAGATTCTTCACATCCTTTTATCATTTCATTTCTTTAATCCCCTGCTTGGTCTGTCCTTCTGAGTACATAGGTACCTCCCTTTAAACATCTGCCCTCTTCATGTGACCAATGTTTCCTATAAGGCTTAGAAATTGAATTGTAAGAATGCCATTAAACACTTCTGTACCCTGGATGATCTTGTTTCTCCCCTTAGGGTTTTGAAGATCATACTGTCGGTCTTGCTATAAACTCATCTTTAACTGAGCCTCCACATCGTGACTTTCAAAAATACAGAGACAAGCTGTAGTCTAGAGCAGGGGTCCTCAACCTCTGGCCTGCAAGCCAAATGCAACCTGCAGAGCCATAGGTAGCACCCCACTGATAGGAAAATTTGGCAGCAGGGGCATGATGGCAATAAATATGGTTACCATCCCTGGCTGCCAAATCCCTAAATGCTGAGCCCCGCACAGCATGTTGGGGCCAGGTCCTGCCCCCTCCCCCCACCCCCGTGGCTGGATGAGTGGGCCACACTCCTCCCTGCTGTAGAGCTTCTCTCCAGAGGAAAGCAGGTTTTTCATCTGGTAGTATTTTGCTGAAGAGATCTGAACAATTAGTTCCTCCTTGTGAGGTGTCTTTGTTTGGTGCTATGTGCTGCTCCTTTAGTTGCATGAAACAGATTTATGAAAGAGCAAATGGCTTGCACTTCTCTAAAATCATGTTTCAAATATGCAGTTTATTGCTTGCAGGGAAATGTATGATGTTTCCACTCTCCTGTGCAAAAGCATGCCCTTATATAGTTTTACCTTTGCTTACATACTTGTAGGACCAAATTCTGATCTGTTATACTGTTGTAAAAACTGGAATCTGCAGTTTTGCCTCAGTGTGAATGGGATTACAAATCTGGCCTGGCATTTTAATGATGTGTTTACTAAATAATGATAGCATTGTTAAATGTCATAGAGAAATGAGACCCCCCTATACTCTCTCTGTGCATAAAGTCAGACTGTACAGCCCAAGCACTAGTAAAGCAATGGCCTTCCCAGGTATATTTCAGGCTAGTCATCTTTAAGAGTGTAAGAAATGGCCATTACGAGATGAATGTTTTCTATATTCAGAACAAAATTAGCCTATTACTAGCCAAGCTGTACACAAGAAGGGAAATCCTAAAATCAACACAAGTGCAAATTATGATAGTGCTGAACTTGGTCCACTGAATTTTGTTCTGAAACAAGAATAGCTGCTGAGAAACTAGCTCAGAGGGAACTGGGAACTCATGGAAAGAACTTCTGAATGCCTTACATGTCTCTTCTTTCCCTTTCTGACCCAGCTTCACCAGACCTGATACAGACGGAAGTGCTGCAGTTACAGGATATAAAAGATTTTACATACGTATGTTTTCTCTTTTGTATTCCATTTGACATTAAAAGCTTACTTAGTTTAAGAACGCATAATAGTTGATTTATTTTACAAAGATCACAATCTATTGTAAGAATTCTTGAAGACAGCATTAACTTGTCCTCTGGTCAGAGACAGATAAAAGGAGGCTGAGTAACAACTTGGCTATTGCTAGTAAGAATGACAGATGCTATGGTTTCTGCTGAAAAATGGTGTGCTAGGAAAATCAAAGGCAGATGCTCTTCCACAGATTAAGCATCTAAGTGCAATCTATTCCATGCTATTTGAATCCAGGGGAAAAAAAACTGTTAACGCAAAAGCTGTGAGAGTTCTTTGTTCTTCTCAGTACTTCTTCTGACTTAGATTAAGCTATGTTACAAATATAGATATGTTAACAGTTTTTCAGTCACTTGAGTAGGGTGAAATAGGATGCTTAGGTGCCAGATATGCCTAACAGGAAGAATAGGACCTGGCCCTCAATTTATAACTAGGCTCTGGGCAACACATGGTCAAAGTAGCTCAGCACAGTGCTCTGTTAGAACACTAAGTAGCCAAATTATATGGACTTAAAGTTAAACCTGTGCTTAAGTGTTTTCATTGATCAGTGTCTGTGTTCCTTTTTTAGAGACTTACTTTTGCAGTCCTGACAAAATACAAGTATACTAGACTAGAGACGCTTTATATAATTAGATAAACAATCATCAGACAATAAAGTCCTTAATGAGTCAGTTATATAGGTAGTCTTTTGAAAACCACACATCACTAAATCATTCAGTTTCAAATAGAAGCCTGGTATCAACAGTAAACAATAGCATGATTCTGTGATTGAGCACACTGTTATGGTTACTTGTAGTTCCAGATTGTGAGTTAATGCAATGAAAAGAAATTGGAATTGTTCACTCAAATATGTAATTAAAGATCAATCAGCTTCCTGTGTGGGGGTAGTATATAAAAACAGAAGCCACAATGCTCTAGACATGCCAAAAACCTAATTACACAACCTACCTAAGGGAAGTTGAGAATCAAGGATTTAACTGTCAGAAAATACAAGCTTATTGATAGTTTCAGAATGCTTAGCAGACTGGCAACTAGGGCAATCTTTCCTTCTTGGTGCTCTAAATAAACTGAAAATGGCAGTGAAATGCACTCATCTAAGACCTGTCCTTTGCGATACTGAAGGCCTCAAACTCTCCTTGATGTCAAAGAAGTTCAATAGCGCTGATCCCAGAATTTTGGCCTAAACCTTATGTGAGAAAATAATAAGGACAGAGTACATGTTTACTTTTTATTTAAGTTCAAATGTAGTATGTTCCAGAAAATAAAGAAATAAATTGGAAGGGTGGGGTCGGGATTTGCTCAGTACTACCTCTCTTAAGAGTTCAAAATCCTAGTACTTGGGAGATTTAATGCAGAAGTTGTTTACTAAAAATCACCAATCCCCTTTTTTGCTGAGTATGTTTGCTCCTTGGTCAAGTACAAAGAAAGGTCTGAGACAGCATTACAAGACATCTGCAAAATGTACTAGTACATACCACAGTAATTACATCCAGAAATTTACATATAGGTTACTTAATTCTGAAAACAAACATCCTAATTTTAGTTTAAGTCTTCATAGTCTTGGCCTATATTCTGTATGAGGCATCTATGAAACTTACAACATTATGTAATTTGATCAAAGGCTATTTAGAGTGTGACTTGACTGCTTCCCCAGCACCCCCTGGAGCTACTCAGGTGCACAGCCTGTTCCCCATGCACCAAACATGGAAGTGAAGCAGGGAATTCATCCCAAAGGCACTTCATCTGCTGCTCTTCAGTTCTCTAGCTCTGCTTTCATACCTCATGTCCATGTTTAGAACATGTGAAGAGAGAACAAGTGGGCAATGCTGGGCTTCTCAATGGTGTACTGGGCAGTACATGGAAACAGCACAGATATATTCTTACTAATCCGAATTAAATGAATACATTAATGTACATGCCAGCATAACACCAAAATCATAAGGTCAGATGTTTCTTGTCTCCTTAGGACTCCTGCCTTCCAAATGCAGGGCCTGATCCTCAGCTGTTATAAAATCAGCCTAGATTTCCTGACTTCAAATGATTACATAAAAATAACATCTTTTAGGGCTCCGTTACACCTTACACTGTGAGTGGCACAAATGTTGAAAGGTGTTAGTGTTAGCTTGAGTTTGGAGCAGTCACATGTTCAGGCCAGCAGCGGCCTGGAGAACTGAAAGGTAACAATCTCATCTTTCCCCTCCCGTTCTGGGCTGCCACCCCAGCCTCCCACTCTGTCCCACTTACTTGTGGTTGCCCACACTGCCTGTCTTCAGCTGCTGCCACTGCTGCCAGGCTGCTGCTCTTGTCCAGGATGAGCCTGCGCAGAAAACAGGCAGGTTAACCCTTCCCTGCCTTCTCCCTTGGAACTGACAGCACCACAGGCAGCCACAAGTAAGCAAACAAAGCGGTGGGGGGCAGTGAGCAGGGATCTGGGGTGCTGGGGAGGGGGGGCAGTGGGCCTGATCCAGGGCAATGGGTGGGAGTGTTGGGTGAGATCTTTACACTAACATGTAGCTTAGAGTGGCTACATCTTAGCATAACACGAGCTGGGTAACATGGATCAAAGACAATCTTGCCCTGGTGTGGCATAACTTAGAGGTGTCTAAGGAGTTCTTAAAACTAGTTGCAGGGGTTAACGTGTGGACAATCAAAGTGTTAAAAGCTCCAGGAGCCACCCAAAATTACCATGTAACAATGTCCTATTCAATAGACATCTATTTAATAGATTTATGTTGTACACTTAATCATAACTACAGACTGGAACGACACATGTATGTATTTACTGCTTTTATTTTTCCTGTTATCTTTGTCCAGTCAGGTACAGTCTGGTTCCTATTCCTGTTTTGTATGTTATCAACAGAACTGTTCACTGGGTTCAGCCGCTTGCGCTGGCTCACACTCAGAAAGCAACTGGAATGTAAACTGAGCTTCACTGATTTAGACCAACTGAAAGCATTGTTACACATTCATTTTGGGTGGCTCCTTGATTTAGATCAACTGAAGGCCTTGTTACACATTCATTTTGGGTGGCTCTTGGAGCTCTGAACACCTGGATTGTCCACATGTATACACCTTTAAGTGGTTTAAAGCAGTGGTCTCCAAACTTTTTTGATCACGCACCCCTATCAATAAAAAAATTTTGAGCACGCACCCCCAATATATGTGGAACTCCCACTCTTCCCTCAGGATACCTCGCGTACCGTATGTGACACATGACGGTCTGACATACAGACCGAGTGAGGGCGCCAGTGTCAATCCGTATATTAAACTTTAGTAAAGCTTAATTTCTTTCTTTTTTTTAGATAAAAAATAAATATAAATAGAAGTTCTAGTATTTTCTTCATGCACCCCAGTGGAATGTCTTGCGCACCCCAGTTTGGAAACCACTGGTTTAAAGCACTCAATATGCAGCTGAAAGTTACAGCACTCCAGGACCAGGTTATCTCTTGATCCACACAACCCCGCTCCTGTTCCATTAAGGGTGGCCACTCCCCACAGATGTGCTGTTCAAGTTGAAGGTATGACTGCAAGCTAGTACTGAGCTGATCAACTTTTGTACAGCTCACAGTGTAATGTGTAATAAGGCCCTAACACTCTGGCCTATACTGGGTAGAGACAGTTTACAAATCCTTGCTTTCTCTTCCCCTTTAATTCTCAGCCTAGCCAATTCCATCAGGGAACTATGACTCAGGCTTTGCAATTATGCCTACTAGGAACTAAACTATATCTCAGTTGAGATCCATGCACAAATGTGGACATTCCACTGTTTTTGCATCCAGTCCTCAGTTAACCTGTGCATCTCCATTGCCTTGAATGCATGTGTGCATGTGTAAGAGAAGACTGAATAATTCTGTTGAAAAGGCACCAAACAGAATAGAATCCAGCCATACCTGCCATATCTGTGACAGTTCTGCAAGGATAAGTAAACAGTTAAGACATGCTTTTTATTGATTTCATAGATTTCATAGACATTAGGGCTGTAAGGGACCTCAGAAGATCATTGAGTCCAGCCCCCCGCCCAAAGGGCAGGAAGTCAGCTGGGGTCATAGAATCCCAGCAAGGTAAGCATCCAATTTGCTCTTGAAGGTGTTCAATGTAGGTGCTTGAACCACCTCTGATGGCAGGCTGTTCCAGACCTTGGGGGCTCAGACAGTAAAGAAATTCTTCCTTATGTCCAGCCTGAAATGGTCTTGCAGTAGTTTATGACCGTTTGACCTCATCATCCCTTGGGGCACTCTGGTGAACAAACCTTCCCCCAAATCCTGGTGGTCACCCCTGGATAAACTTATAGGTGGCCATCAGCTCACCCCTTAGCCTGCGCTTCTCCAGGCTAAAGACCCCATGGCTCTCAGCCTGTCATCGTAAGGTCTGCTTTCCTAACCTCTGATCATGCGCATGGCTCTTCTCTGCAGTCTCTCAAGCATCTCCACATCCTTTTTGAATTGTGGAGCCCAAAACTGGAGGCAATACTCCAGCTGCGGCCTCACCAAGGCTGAGTACAGGGGGAGAAGGACATCCTGGGATTTGCTTGAGAAACATCTATGGATGCAAGCCAGTGTTTTGGTCGCTTTGCTAGCCGCAGAATCACATTGCAGGCTCATGTTCATCTTGTGGTCAATGATGACCCCCAAGTCTCTTTCTTCCATAGTGCTAGCCAGCGTAGCACTGCCGAGCCTATAAGGATGCTGCAGGTTTTTTTCCCCCAAGGGGGAGAAACTTGCATTTTTCGGTGTTAAACACCATCAGGTTCTCGTCTGCCCATTTGCTGAGCCTGTCCAGGTCAGCCTGGATCAATTGCCTGTCTTCTGATGAGGATGCTTTGCCCCAGAGTTTGGTGTCATTGGCGAACTTGGCAAGTCCGCTCCTGACTCCAATGTCCACATCATTAATGAAGATGTTGAACAATATGGGTCCAAGGACAGAGCCTTGGGGGACCCCACTGGTCACAGGACACCATGATGAGTGACTGCCATCAATTAACTACTCTCAGGGTCAGACCATGGAGCCAATTTCCCGGCCAGCGGATCATGGTCAACCCAAGGCCACAATTATCCAGTTTTGCCAAGAGGTGATCATGGGATACCAGATCGAAGGCTTTTTTGAAGTCAAGATATATGACATCAATCTCTTCTCCCTTGTCCAGGTGATAGGTCACCTGGTCATAGAAGGAAATGAGATTGGTCAAACAAGACCTACCCGCAACAAACCCATGCTGGTTATCCCTTGGGAAGTTGGCATCAGCCAGTCCATTAAGGATGGCCTCTTTAATAAACTTTTCTAAGATCCTCCCCGGGATAGAAGTCAGGCTGATGGGCCTATAGTTAGCCAGATCCACTTTCCTCACTTTCTTGAAGATAGGCACCACATTGGCCTTCTTCCTGTCTTTAGGCACTATACCAGAGTGCCAGGAGTTTTCAAAGATCTGTGCCAGGGGCTGGGCTATGATGCTTGCCAGCTCCTTGAGTACCCTGGGGTGTAGATTGTCAGGGCCAGCTGACTTGAAGGTACCCAGCCTCTCAAGGTGTTCCTTCACGAGGTCAGCATTGATGGAGGGCAGGGGATCTCCCTCACCCAGACCTCCCTGTCCCGTAGCGGGCATGGGCATCCCATGGCACTGATGATAGACCGATGCAAAGTACCCACTTAATAGGTTGGCTTTTTCTTGGGTGTCAGTTGTCAGTTGCCCCATCTGGTTCAGCAGGGGTCCAGTGTTGCCCTTGCTTTTGCTCTGGCTCCCCACATATCTGAAAAAGGACTTTTTGTTGTCCTTGATGCTTGAAGCTAGTTGGAGTTCAGTTGCAGCCTTGGCTTTCCTGGTTTGCTCCCTGCAGGACCAGACCAGCACAGAATAATCCTCCTTGGAGGTGAATCCTGTCCTCCATCTTTTGTAGGGTTTCCTTTTTAGCCGCAGGAGGTCCGCTAGGTCCCTGGAGAGCCAGGAGGGCTGCTGTGCGTTCTTGCTGCCTTTCCTCCATGTTGGAATAGATTTAGCTTGTGCATTGAGGATCGCTTCCTTGAGAAGCAACCACTCTTCTTGAACTCCCATCTCCCTGGGGTCACGGTCCCTGAGGGCCTGACCGAAAAGCCTCCTGAGCTTGTCAAAGTTGGCTTTTCTGAAGTCAACGACTTCCGTGTTGCTGACTGACTTGTCAGCATTACAGCGGATGGTGAAGATGATCAGCTCGTGGTCACTGTAACCCAGCTTCCCATCGATCACTAGGTCGCAGATTTGGTCATCCCCAGTAGCCAGTACCAGGTCGAGCAGCGCTTTGCCTCTTGTTGGCCCATAGACTTCTTGAGTCAGGTAGAGGTCATCCACACATGAGAGGAAGCTTTGCGACCACTCAGATTTTGCTGAGTGATCCTCCCACGAGATGTCCGGGTAATTGAAGTCACCCATGACAACCATGCTCCTAGAGCATGCGGCCGCAGCCAGTTCCCAGGCGAACTGCTGGTCAAGCTCAGGACTTTGGGTGGGAGGTCTGTAATAGACTACCACCGTTGTGTCCTCTGTGCTGTGTTCCCCACGGATTTTAACCCAGAGGGTCTCCAGGTGTCCACCCTGGTTGCCAATATCAGCTTGCAGGGACACATAGCTTTCCTTAACATAGAGAGCTACACCCCCGCCCCTTTTATCTACACGATCCCTCCTGTACAGAGTAAAGCCATCTATACCCGAGGTCCAGTCATGGGTGGAGTCCCACCAGGTTGCCATTATCCCTATGACATCATAATTATTTGCATTGAGAAGGAGGATGAGCTCCTCCGGCTTATTCCCCAAGCTCCTGGCATTTGTGTACAGGCAGGCAAGTGTTCCCTTGGGGCTCTTGCCTTGCCCACAGATTGTACCAGGGCTGGGGTAGGGGTGGGCTCCCTTACGTGTCTTGGCCTGCTGGCTTTGCAAGGGTTGCTCAGTGGGCCAGCAGTGGCAGCAGTCTCCCCGTACCATAGCAGGCTTAGTTAAGTACTCACCAGTCCCCCTCCTGTAGGGCAGGGCCCCCCAAATCCCGGGCAGGACCTCCCTGGCCTGAGAAACCAGCGTTCCCTGACGGCGGGCCCACTGCGCATGCCTGCAGTTTAAAAGGGCCTGCCAAACGGGGGGGGGGGGAAAAAAAAGCTCAGTTAGGCTCCGGAGCGATGAGAGACGTGCGGGTGAAGCCCGCTGCGCCCCCGCTCCCCCGAAGCCCCCCAGACACCCCCTCAGCAGCCGCAGAGCCCCCTGCCGACCCCCAGCGCAGCCGGAGGTAAGCGGGCTCATGGTGGGAAGGGGTTAACACCTCACTCCCTGGGAGGAGGCCGCTGCCTGGTGCCGGGCCAGGTCAAGCCCCCACCCAGGCCCCTACTTAGCCCAGCCCCACAGGGAGCCATGCGACTGGACCCGCGCGAACAGGCTGCGTAAATAGACGCTCGAGTTAGAGCGGAGTTCATGCAGGACAGGGCACGGGAGGGCACGAGACCCTGCCTGCGACCCCCCCAGAGTAGTCAGCCCCAGCCATAGCCAGCCTACCAGAGGCATGACACGGATGGGCACGCACCGCACCCCGAGGGTCCCCGAGGGCTCTGCGGCCCCCCCATCGGGCACCTCAGAGATGGCCACCCAGACGCAGCCCATGGTTCCAGGCTCCACGCAGACGGAGCCCCTGGCTCTTGGCTGCGGGAGCTGCCTGTCCCTTTTTCAGGCTCTGGGGCCCGGGAGCGTGGCCACCTCCCCTTGCGGGGTCTGCTCGCTGCTGGGGTCTCTGGCACGCCAGCTGGAGGAGCTCCAGGCCACAGTCCAGAGACTGCATGCCATCAGGGACTGCGAGCAGGAGATAGACTCCTACTGCCAGGCCCTTCCCCCCCGGGAGCCGCAGAGGAGAGCACCATCTCCCTCCAGGACTAAGGAGGACTCTGGGACCTCCCGCTCTGTCCAGTCAGGGGCATGGACCAAGCTGGTCAAGGGCCCGAAGGCCCGCCGCACCAAGGCCCCTCCCTCGCCGGAGCTTAGCAACAGGTTTGCACCTCTTGCAGCCCCAGCAGAGCCTGCTCAGTTGCCAGCTCCCGCAGGCAACCCAGGCTCAACCACAGCTACTGCCCCCGCTCTCCCCAAGTCAAAGCGAAAGGTGTTTGTTGTGGGAGACTCCATCCTGTGGGGCACTGAGGGGGCAATCTGCTGCCCTGACCCCTTAGCCTGGGAAGTCTGGTGCTTCCCGGGGGCCCGCATCCGAGACATTGCGGAGAGGATCCCACAGCTCCTCCGGCCCACAGACCACTACCCCATGCTCCTTATTCACATGGGCGCCAATGACACGGCTCGGAGCACCCCCAGCCACGTCGTGAGGCGCTACAGGGATTTGGGAATGGGGCTTAGGGGTCTGGGAGCTCAGGTGGTGTTTTCGTCGATCCTCCCAGTCTCGGGCTATGGGCTGAGGAGGGAGAGGAGGATCCACGCAGTGAACCAAACACTGCGGAGCTGGTGTCATCGGGAAGGCTTTGGCTTCCACAACCACAGCCCGCTCTTTGGTGAGAGAGGCAGCGAGCTGCTGGGAAGAGATGGCCTCCACTTCTCTCCCCGGGAGGAGGCTCTTCTCAGCCAGGCTGGCTGACCTGCTCCACCGGGCTTTAAACTAAGCCCGCTGGGGGATGGGGAGACTACTGCCACTGCTGGCCCGCTGAGCGACCCTTGCAAAGCCAGCAGACCAAGACACGTAAGGGAGCCCACCCCTACCCCAGCCCTGGTACAATCTGTGGGCAAGGCAAGAGCCCCAAGGGAACACTTGCCTGCCTGTACACTAATGCCAGGAGCCCGGGCAACAGGCAGGAGGAGCTCATCCTCCTGCTCAGTGCAAAGAATTATGACATCATTGGGATAACGGAGACCTGGTAGGACTCCACCCATGACTGTACCTCAGGTATAGAGGGCTATACCCTGTACAGGAGGGATCGTGTTGACAAAAGGGGCGGGGGTGTAGCTCTCTATGTGAAGGAAAGCTACATGTCCCTGCAAGCTGATGTTGGCGACCAGCATGGACAGCTAGAGACCCTCTGGGTAAAAATTCGTGGGGAATATGGCACGGGACACAACTGTGGGAGTCTACTACAGACCTCCCACTGAAAGTCCTGAGCTTGACCAGGAGTTTGCCCGGGAACTGACTGAGGCCGCTTGCTCCAGGACCTTGGTTGTCATGGGTGACTTCAATTACCCAGACATCTCGTGGGAAGATCACTCAGCAAAATCCGAGCGGTCGCAAAGCTTTCTCGCATGCGTGCATGACCTCTACCTGACTCAAGAAGTCTATAGGCCAACGAGAGGCAAAGCGCTGCTCGACCTGGTACTGGCTACGGGGGACGACCTAATCGGCGACCTAGTGATCGATGGGAAGCTGGGAGACAGCAACCACGAGGTGATCACCTTCACCATCCGCCATAAAGTTGGCAAGTCAGTCAGCAACACAGAAGTCCTTGACTTCAGAAAAGCCGACTTTGACAAGCTCAAGAGGCTTGTCGGTCAGGCCCTCAGGGACCGTGACCCCAGGGAGATGGGAGTTCAAAAAGAGTGGTTGCTTCTCAAGGAAGCGATCCTCAATGCACAAGCTAAATCTATTCCAACATGGAGGAAAGGCAGCAAGAACGCACAGCGGCCCTCCTGGCTCTCCAGGGACCTAGCAGACCTCCTGCGGCTAAAAAGGAAAGCCTACAAAGGATGGAGGATGGGATTCACCTCCAAGGAGAATTATTCTGCACTGGTCCGGTCCTGCAGGGAGCAAACCAGGAAAGCCAAGGATGCAACTGAACTCCAACTAGCTTCAAGCATCTAGGACAATAAAAAGTCCTTTTTCAGATATGTGGGGAGCCGGAGGAAAAGCAAGGGCAATGTTGGACCCCTGCTAAACCAGATGGGGCAACTGACAACTGACGCCCAGGAAAAAGCCAACCTATTAAGTGGGTACTTTGCATCGGTCTATCATCAGTGCCATGGGATGCCCATGCCCGCTACGGGACAGGGAGGTCTGGGTGAGGGAGATCCCCTGCCCTCCATCAATGCTGACCTCGTGAAGGAACACCTTGAGAGGCTGGGTACCTTCAAGTCAGCTGGCCCTGACAATCTACACCCCAGGGTACTCAAGGAGCTGGCAAGCATCATAGCCCAGCCCCTGGCACAGATCTTTGAAAACTCCTGGCGCTCTGGTGTAGTGCCCGAAGACTGGAAGAAGGCCAATGTGGTGCCGATCTTCAAGAAAGGGAGGAGAGTGGATCCGGCTAACTACAGGCCCATTAGCCTGACTTCTATCCTGGGGAAGATCTTAGAAAAGTTTATGAAGGAGGCCATCCTTGATGGACTGGCCCAGGCTAACATTCTAAGGGATAGCCAGCATGGGTTTGTTGCGGGTAGGTCTTGTTTGACCAATCTCATTTCCTTCTATGACCAGGTGACCTATCACCTGGACAAGGGAGAAGAGATTGATGTCATATATCTTGACTTCAAAAAAGCTTTTGATCTGGTATCCCATGATCACCTCTTTGCCAAACTGGCGAGTTGTGGCCTTGGCTCCACCACGATCCGCTGGCTGGGAAACTGGCTCCGTGGTCGGACCCAGAGGGTTGTAATTGATGGCAGTCACTCATCGTGGTGGACCCATACTGTTCAACATCTTCATTAACAATGTGGACATTGGAGTCAGGAGTGGACTGGCCAAGTTCGCCGATGACACCAAACTTTGGGGCAAAGCATCCACGCCAGAAGATAGGCGGGTGATCCAAGCTGACCTGGACAAGCTCAGCAAATGGGCAGACAAGAACCTGATGGTGTTTAACACTGAAAAATGCAAGGTTCTCCACCTTGGGAGGAAAAACCTCCAGCTTCCTTATAGGCTCGGCAGTGCTACGTTGGATAGCACTACAGAAGAAAGAGACTTGGGGGTTCATCATTGACCACAAGATGAACATGAGCCTCCAATGTGATGCTGCGGCTAGTAAAGCGACCAAAACGCTGGCTTGCATCCATAGATGCTTCTCGAGCAAATCCCAGGACGTCATTCTCCCCTTGTACTTGGCCTTGGTGAGGCCGCAGCTGGAGTACTGCGTCCAGTTTTGGGCTCCACAATTCAAAAAGGATGTGGAGAAGCTTGAGAGTCCAGAGGAGAGCCACGCGCATGATCAGAGGTCAGGAAAACAGATGTTACGATGACAGGCTGAGAGCCATGGGACTCTTTAGCCTGGAAAAGCGTAGGCTCAGGGGTGATCTGATGGCCACCTATAAGTTTATCAAGGGTGACCACCAGGATCTGGGGGAACGTTTGTTCACCAGAGCGCCCCAAGGGATGACTAGGTCGAACGGTCATAAACTCCTGCAAGACCGTTTCAGGCTGGACATAAGGAAGAATTTCTTTACTGTCCGAGCCCCCAAGGTCTGGAATAGTCTGCCAGCGGAGGTGGTTCGAGCACCTACATTGAACACCTTCAAGAGTAAACTGGATGCTTATCTTGCTGGGATCCTATGACCCCAGCTGACGTCCTGCCCTTTGGGCAGGGGGCTGGACTCAATGATCTCCCGAGGTCCCTTCCAGCCCTAATGTCTATGAAATCTATGAAATCTATGAAAAGCCCGGTGGAGCAAGTCAGCCAGTCTGGCTGAGAAGAGCCTCCTCCCCAGGGGAGAGAGGTGGAAGCCATCTCTTCCCAGCAGCTCGCTGCCTCTCTCACCAAAGAGCGGGCTATGGTCATGGAAGGCAAAGCCTTCCCAATGACACCAGCGCCGCAGTCTTTGGTTGACTACATGGCTCCTCCTCTCCCTCCTCAGCCCATAGCCCAAGACTGGGAGGATCAATGAGAACACCACCTGTGCCCCCAGACCCTTGAGCCCCACTCCCAAATCCCTGTAGCGCCTCATGACCTGGCTGGGAGTGCTCCAAGCCATGTCATTGGTGCCCACATGAATAAGGAGCATAAAATAGTGGTCTGTGGGCTGGAGGAGCTTTGGGATCTTCTCTGCAATGTCCTAGATGAAGGCCCCTGAGAAACAGCAGACTTCCCGGACTAAGGGGTCAGTGTGACAGATTGCCCCCTCATTCCCCCTTAGGATGGAGTCTCCCACAAGAAACACCTTACATTTTGTCTTGGGGAGAGCAGGGATGGTAGCTGCAGTTGAGCCTGTGTTGGCTGTGGGAGTTGGCAACTCAGCAGGCTCTGCTGGAGCAGCAAGAGGTGCGTACCTGTTGCTAAGCTCTGGTGGGGCAGGGGCCTTGGTGCAGCGGTCCCGAGGGCCCTTCACCACTTTGGTCCATGCCCCTGACTGGACAGAGTGGGAGGTCCTGGAGTCCTCCTTTGTGCTGGAGGGAGATGGTGGTCTACCCTCTGGCTCCCAGGGGAGAAGAGCCTGGCAATAGGAGTCAATCTCGTGCTCACAGTCCCTGATAGCACTCAGTCTCTGGACTGTGGCCTGGAGCTCCTCCAGCTGGCGTGCCAGAGACCCCAAAAGGAAGCAGACCCCACATGGGGAGATGGCCATGCTCCCAGGCCCCAGAGCCTGAAAAAGGGACAGGCAGCCCCCGCAGCCAAGAGCCAGGATCTCTGTCTGTGTGGAGCCCAGGACCATGGGCTCCGTCTGGGTGGCCATCTCTGAGGTGCCGGGGGGGGGCCCGCAGAGCACGAGGCGACCCTCAGGGTGCAGCACATGCCCATCCGTGTCATGCCTCTGGTAGGCTGGCTACGGCTGCAACTGTCTACCCTGGGGGGTTCGCAGGCAGGGTCTCGGGCCCTCCTGTGCACCCTCCTGCACCAACTCTGCGCTAACTCACACGCCACCGGACAAGCGCACCTGTTTGCTTAGCCTGTTCGCATGGCTCTGGTTACGTGGCTCCCTGGGGGGCTGGGCAAAGTAGGGGCCTGGGCAGGGCTTGACCCAGTTTGGCTCCACTCAGCCGCCTCCTCCCACTCAGTGAGGGGTTAACCCCTTCCCACCATGGGCCCCGCTTGCCTCTGACTGTGCTGGGGGCTCTGCAGCTGCTGGGGGGTATCTGGGGGTTTGGGGGGAGCGGGGGCACGGTGGGCTTTCACCTGTGAGTTTCTCGCCGCTCCGGAGCCTAACTGAAAGTTGGGAAGTTGATGAAGTTGGGAAGTATAAATGAACACAAGGGAGCACAGCTGCTGTGTAAGATCTTAGTTTTAAGTAGCTTAATACCTAGCTCCCCTCTCCCCTCTTCAACAAACCCCCCCCCCAAACCTGAGCTATGAGGACTCTTGCTCATTCAGAATGGGAAATAGATGATTTGACACGTCATGATTTTTCAAAAAGTGCCAAAGATCAGTTTTTTCCCCACTGCTCACGCAGAAACCCCCTTCTTTGTGTCATCTTGGGGAGGAATTGAAATGTTGATGATAAATGAAAAGAAAATGGAATCTGGGAGAATTTAAGACTTTCAATGAAAAGTGACACTGAAGCAATGGGCTTACTGTCAGAGTTAGCTCTGAATTTTTCTATGAGAATACCCCCTTAGAGAGTTCTGACATAAAGTTCAGTTTTGGAAAAGGAGAATTGCTTGCAGTATCTTGACCTTAAGTTAAAACTCAGTGCTGATTTAATAAGTATGCAGGACCAAAAATGAATGTGGTCTGTTTATGTGGGTAGATTTTTGGTGTGTTGATACCCAAGCATACAGCTAGAGAAATGACATAGAAGGGATATGTAAGAGCACTGGGAAAAGTGAAAGATATGCTTGAATATGAGAGTAGAAGGAGAGTCAGTGTATCCAAGTGTTCAAGAAAATGAAATTACAGTAACTCCTTCCTAAGGAAAATGCTTTTCAAGATAATGTCAGTGAGATTAATCATAATAGAGCAAGCAGTGTGTGATTGTTTAACAAGAGAAACAAAAGATATCTATATAACAGTATCTGATCACAGCCACGAAAGGAAAGTAAATGCAAAGTAATGATGATCCCTTGCAACTTGGAACTTTACATCAGTCAGTGATTAGCTGACACCTCCCTCCCTCTCCCATGCCCCCAGGCAGTACCTGGATGTCACTGCCCTGGTTTTCCCTCTTCATTGGATGTTGATTGCTCCCACTCTTAATCTTAGTTCTACAATTATCTTGCCTATGATGTTGCCTATTAGGTCCTATTACTAGTTCCTTAAATTGTTTCCCCTACCTTGTTTGCTTAAGTAATGTCTGCTTGACATTACTTACTTATCTTGGTCTAGCTTAGCCTCCCCTACCCCTACAAAACAGTCACTGAAGTCTGCATGCTCTGTGGTGATCACTGACACAGGGAAAATCTATGGGCAGCTTGGATGAAATACAGCTATATGCCATTTGGTGTTCCATGCCTCCTTGCCATAAAGGGAGAATGCGAGAGGAAGAAGGGGTTGTAAATGGGCATGCAAGAGCACAGATTGGAGTGCTTTGCTGCTCCACCACATTTTTATTATATTGTACAGTGCATATCTATCAAATTCTAGGTTAATATCCAACACAGTTTAATATCTGATTTCAAAAAATCCAAATCCTGGGCCCATATCACATATCTGGGCAGTATCCATATCAGTATCTCTTCAGATCTTAGCCAAAAAGGCAAGAAATAATCCACTATCACCTTAGCTAGGTTAGCATATGAACATAACATGAGAAGTGCCATAGTGGGTCAACCCAAAAATCTATCTGGTCTCCTATAGATGCTTTATAAAAAGAGTATAAGAAACAAGATATGAAGAGTGATTCACCCCCGTCATAGTGTCTGAGTCACCAACAGTCATAGGTTCCCCCCTCCCCTTTCCAACTATCACACTGGAAAAGCAGACAGGGTCTTAAGTCTCAAAGCAAGTAAGCATGCCCCCCTGTGCTCAGAAGCATGCCCCCTCCCTCCCCGACTCTCCTGCCTACTGCTACCAGGGTCTGTTGTCTGGGTGGGGGGAATGATAGGAGCTCCTGCCCACTTCAGCTGGGATGCACTGAAGCTGCAGCAGTGGACAGGTGTATTTCCCTTCCCTGCCTGCTTCTCGTGGGTCTTCCCTGTCAGCCCAGGAGCAGGTGCAGGGAGGGGAAAGGCATCTGCCTACCACTGTGCCACTGTGGCAGTCCTGGGTGAGTGCACCTCCAGCTGACATGGGACAAGAGATCCCCTTGCCCCAAGACAGTGGGGCAGCAGGCAGCAGGGGAGTGGGGAAATGAGAGAAAAGGGGCAAGATGTTTCTAGAGGTAGGGAGTGCTTATCTCCCCTGGGACTTTAGTCCTGGGCAGCTGCTCCTGCAGTTCTGGTCAATGCAACCATACCCCCTTTATAAAATCCTGCATCTATTTTCTGGCTATATCACAGTCAAATCTGTGTGCTTAAGAAATTACTAAAAGATTTATCAGACAATTGTCACTTCTTTTACTTCATGCAGAGACTCCGATTAAATTTACCCTGTCAACATTACACTTTTTTTCTGAAACAGTATAAAATTTATGTGATTTTTCGGGTGGGGAAACCACTAAGACCTCTATGTTGTAAGAACACAATATATTAAAATTAGACTTGATGGAGTTTTCAGAATTTAGTTTTGTTGATGCCCCCCAACACTTTAACAAATGAACTGCCAAATGATTTCATGTTTTTACTGATTGAAAAAATACTGAAATTTTAAAAGTAAGAGAGAAAAAATGCAGAAAACTTACAATATTTATGAAAAAAAAATTATTAGTTGAAACTTTTAGACAGCATCTTTAAACTTTAGGTCCAATTCCTTGATATACCACTGTAACATTAGTATAATGCTATTGGTCACCGTAAATTTTATTTATATTTTACAGAACTTCTTTTATATGAACTTCTGGTTTTCTCCTGAAATTTGATGATGAAAGTTGTCTAATGCTTTCATTCTATCATCAACTTGTCACTACTTCCAGGGCACTATCCTTTCTTCCTCTGCTCACTGCTCCTAGCTGTTATTGCTTCTTATAGGAGTCAATTTTATTTTGGTTATTTATGATCAGTTGTTGATTTGTCAGTTCCTCAAGGTACTTCTATACATTTTTAATTAACTTTAGTAAAAAAATGTACATGACTTTGTTCATTTTGAGAAAGCAGTTCAGCTTTAAATACTTCACATTTCCCTCCTTCCTAGTATAATACCCTTTGGCTGTCCTGCTGTTGAAATAATTACCATAATTTAGAAGTCAAAACTCAACAGGTTGCAGTGCCTGTATGGTAATGACAAATTTACATATCTCAAAGTGTGCACAGATGCATGTCTTGGATGTGAAAAGATGTAGGAAATGTTATTAACAATCAGTAGCTGGAGGCTGAGGCCTTCTAGCAATTATTGCTGAATAAATCATGATTTTCAGGTTCCAAAAAAATACATTTAGCACAAAGATGTGTCTACATAGGAAATGAAATTTCTAGCAGCAGGCATTTGAACAAGTGACAGCTAACATAATATTTTACATAAATTGATTCTGAGTTTTGTTAATTAAGAACATTGCTGTGTTACCCATGAAAAGCCTGAGCTACTGCTTCTCAAAGGAAAAAAACCCATACTTGTTGGTTGTGTTCTCTAGGAAGATAGCAGTGATCAAGCCCCAAGAGTATACATAAGATCGCATGCAGTGCTGTTGCAGAACTTAATAACAACTACTGTCTCTACATGAGCAAATACTTCTTATATCCAATAAAATAAATCCTAGAAGTATTTAACATCTTTCTTCACCTACTGTCTGTGTGGAGGTTGACAGATAGAGTTAATAAAGAGCCAAAACTGTTGTTGCAAATTAAAAATAATTAATGTGAGATGTGGAAGAAATTGTTATGTGGAGGTGCAATGTTGCTGTTATGCAACCAAATAGCATATATAATTTAACTGTCTTTCTTGTCCCAGTACAATTTTTCCATTTCCTTCCAAACACAAGATCTTCCACTGATAGACTGGAAAAACCTCTGAACGGTTTATATTTTATACTGAACAGTCTCTGGATACAAAACAGAAACTCCTACAAGCTTGGACTGGAGATCAATTCCTGCTCCCCTTTGAGCTTGGCCTGGAGTCCATCCTGTTCCCCTTCTCATTCCCAGCCCTACTAGGTACCTGCCCTACCTGCTAGGTGACAAAGTCCAGATGCTTCTTTCACATTCTTTACTGAGCAACATCACAGATTCAACAGGAAGGGTGGAGGCAGCTTACTCCCAGCCTAGCTTGAGCCCAGTGGTCACAGCTGGTAGTCCATTACAGGCTTCCCTCGATTTATGCTGTACATGCACTACCGGAGAACAGCGCAGAAATCAAATTTGCATAAAATGAACCCACTTTACAGTGTAACATACCATCCCCTGCAGGGGGCAGGAGCAGGAAGCAGAAGTCAAATGGGAAGCCCAGACATCATATCCCCCCCCCCCCCCTGCTGCTGCAGCTAGAGTGATAGTTGGATGGTGGCTGGGTGGGAACCTGGGGGCTACAGATTAAACCCCTTGTGGGATGCTTGCAGTCCTCTGGATGCCAGTTGAACAGCCCTGCTCCAATTGTTAAGCTATAAAAGGATGTATTGTTAGACTATAACTGTTAGGATATAAAAGATGGGTACTAGATCCACGGTCTCCTGTGAATGAAAGCAACTGTGGCTGCTGTGCTTTATGCTGAGCTCAGTACTACAGGTATGTTTTAGGCATGTTCTGAGCACAGCAGTAAATTGCCTAGTTTCTCAATCCAAATAGGACTGAGAAGACCTACGTGCCCAACTGCTCAGGCCGGGACAGTTCTGGGCATGCACATTGGAGCAGAATTGCATACAGCTGAGGATCTCTCCCATCAAACAGGGAGGCATGTGGTGAGTTTAATTCTCCTGGGTCAGGAGGTTATTGAGTAAAGGTTTTTGGGCTTTCATGTTTGGATTTAGGCAGCTAATATCTCCCCAAGTCCTGTTTAAACAGCAAATTCCTTTTTTGGATCTGAGCTCTAGCTCCTCTGCACTTGTAAGACTGAAGCAGTGTTGGAAATCCCAAGAAGCATACCTGGGCAGTTAGTGGCAGTTACTCAAAAGGGAGCCTGCAGAGTTTAGATGAAGATTGAGTTCAGTTGAAGAGACAGGTGGGAGGAGGAATTAGGATCCAAGTTTTGACAGACTTTAGGCTCCTAAATCTCATTTTTGATACTTATATATATATTTTTAAACCAGCCCTAAGTTCTCATTAGGATTTAGCACATAGACCTGTGTACATTCCTTGCTCCAAAGTGGGATTCCAAAAAAAGTGAGAGTATGAACTACTTAATTGTTTCTACAGCCCCACAAATTGTTTTTACCCATAATGATTTCACCTGCAGGGACTCAGTCCTGCAGTCTATGGGTAAAATGTACATTCAATTCAATCAGCTTCATGTTAAGTGTATAGGAGTTTTGCCAAAGGAAGGACTGCAGGGCTGAGTGCTAGTGGGCTAATCATGGTTTCCCTTGTAAGTGGTTAATCACATGCAGTGTTTAACTGGGATCTAAAACAATGTTGATTCAGATTTGTAAAACCCTTATAAAGTATATAATTGGCTTACAATGCCAGTATTGACACCAAGTTCAAATTAATTCTAAAATAAGTATTTATAGTATTTAACAGCTGCATTTAAGAGAGAGGCTAATCAGCATGTTTTGTACAAGAATGATAAGTAATAATTGGTAATCTGTTTGGTGTTAGTAAATCTCTGGAATAACAACAGAATTACTTGTTGAGTGACTGAATGAGTATTCCATTCAAACTGAAGATCTTATTTGTTAGACACCCTGATAACTTATAAGGAACCATAATCTCAAGCCCTCTGAAGGGAGTGAAAAAATCATAGCATTCTGTAGAAAACAGAGATTATTTTTATGGCAAAATAAGAACAATCATTCATATCTATAATAATAACAGTAATGCTGAAGGCACAAAGATACAGATCTTCATGTTAGAATTACTTGCATTTTTTCCTGCAAAGGCAAGTGATCGAATGTAAGAATAAAAACACAGGCACGTATACCTAACACCTTTGTTTCTTTGGTAGAAAAAATACAGAATGTATTGGAAACAATCACAAAAATGTATTTATTATTTTATTTCAATGTTCATAGACTAATATTATGGTACTAATTGAATGTTAAAGGACTTACACAAAGCCAGTTAAAGAGCACTGAACATTTTTTCTAGACATATTCTGAATCTGAATCCAATAGTTTTCAGGGGCAGTGAGCAGCTGCTATTATTTTCATCAAAGCCAGTGAGAATTGTGGAGTTCAACATCTCTGGAAATTAAATCCCAAGAGGGATTTTTATTGTGTATTACTTTTAGCACTTGACCATCTTTTTACGTTAGTTAATCCATTCAGTTTTACACAGCTGACAGTAGTACCCGTGGAAGTCTCAGGGTTTATTAATCTTCAGAAAAAGAAGAGGTACATTAATAAAAATCTTAAAAAAACAGAATATGCAAAGCAGCAGGACCTGCTGTATGTAGGTATCTTTTGGGAACTGATCATGAAACATGGATCCAGGAAGTTGTTGAGAAGATATGGTCAAAAGCCAGATGGAAAAAAATTGTGAAAATTGTTTATTTTTTTAGTTTTACCTTTGAATGTGAGATTCAATCAATATTTGTAAAAATGCCAATTGGCTTATAATTGCTTGAAAAATAAGAGGCAAGTGTAGGGACAGTTGAGGAGGAGAGGGAGAAAGATCTATGGCAATTCTATCTAGAGGTATAAAGATCATTAAAAAAATTATCTGTTTAACCTCCTCTAATTACATCTGTGAAATGGTTACCTGATAACAGCAGCTCAGACACAGCTGGTGCTGGGAGCTGCTCCCTGAGCCCATTGACAAGGGTGGTGAGGGGGGCAGTGGCAAGCCCAGCTAGATAACAGCCCACCTGAAGTCCTGCTGGGGGTGGGGAGGGAACACCTGTGAATGAGCAGCTAATTGCTTAACTGAAGAGTCATTAGGCTGCCCACTATTTTCTTTTTTAATCTTATAGGCAGGAATCCTGATTATCTCTAATAAAATCCAAAGTTGTCTGATTTAACTCCCCACCCATCCACATTTTTCCATAATTAAAATGAAATGCCACTATCTATCTATATAGATATAGATAGATAGTGGCATTTTATTTTGATCACAGAAAAATGTGGATTTGAGGGGGGTGGTCTTTTTGCATCTGAAAATTTTGTATTTTTTTTAAACAGAGAAAACCAGGATCCCTCCTTATAGGCTACGGGTACTATTCCCCACTTGTGCTTCCCCCTCCCTGCCCTGTCGCCTTCTGGTTTCTGCTAAGGTACCACACAGCTTCCCTTCTCTGCCAAACTGCATCCAGCCCTACACTACACAATAAAAAGTAAGCTAACTGGTTATCACGGGGCTTGTTAGTTAATTGATTGTTTATCCTTTCACATTCCTAATATTATCAAAACCTTTAATTCCATATTTAAATTTCCACATTTTTAACGGAAATCAATTAGTGTCTGGCAAGTTCAGGAGCAAACAATCATAGAAAATTCAAAGAAAATTAGGGTTGAAAGGGACCTCTGAAGGTCATCTAGTCCAGCCCCCTGCTCAAAGCAGGACCATCCCCAACTAGATCACCCCAGCCAAGGCTTTGTCTAGCTGGGTCTTTAAAAACCTCAAGGATAGAGATTGCACAACCTTTCTGGTAACCTGTTCCAGTCAGGGCTTGCCCACAATATGTTGGGGCTCCCTGCAAGATATAGTTTTGGGGGTCCCTGATGCAAAGAAGCTGGGTTAGCGGTAAAGGGGGGTGTTACAGGGTGTGGTGAGCAGCTGAAGAAGCTGGCGGCAGCAACAGACGGGTGGTGGTGGTGAGCAGCTGGATGTGAATCTGGTGGTGGTGGCAGGGGAGGGGGTGGTGAGTGGCTGGAAGCAGCGGGCCCCTTGGCTGCAGGGGCCCCTGAAGCTGCAGGTTTTGCAGGATAGGTTAGGCTGGCCCTGGATCCAGTACTTTACTACCCTCCTAATAAGGAAGTTTTTCCTAATATCTAACCTAAACTTCCCTTGATGCAACTTGAGACCTTTGCTCCTTGTCCTGTCATCTGCCATCACTGAGAACAGTCTAGCTCTGTCCTCTTTGTAACCATCCTTAGTGTGTCTGTAATTAGTATGTGTCCTCAGACAACTTTCTAATGGGCAAGAATCTCTTTTACACAAACTGCTGCATGCACTGAGTGAGCATCTTGACCAAACTGTTCTCAGCCTTTGACACAGTTCCTCCAGAGCAATGCTAAAATACAGGAGTGGGGCACTGCTTGAATACTGGACTGCTGCAATGGAGGCTGTTCTAAAGCTGTTCTATGGCTTAAGTCTTCAGGGTTAGAAGCTGTGCACATTAAATTCAGTGTTTCAATAAGGCACCAAACTTTATCATCCATAAATAGATTAGCTGCTAAATGTTGGAAACTATTTTTTCACTGATAGACTCTTTCCTCAATGCCATATTTGCATAAGTTGACTATTAGCCTATCCCATTAACAGTTCTATTTAACCAACTCAAGACTGTACTCAAAATGTTAACTCACCTTTTCTTCCATTTGCTTGCCCAAATAATATTCAGAATAACCACCAGTAACAAAACATGGGGTGGGTGAGTGGAACACATATCCCAGGCACTGCCTAAAGGAAGGGGAACCAGAAGGATAGGGAGGAGGCATCTCACCCTGCCTCCCTATGCTCTGCTTGCACTTGTTGGCTGCAAGAAGCAGTAGCTCAGGCACTGTGTCATAAAGTGCAAGGCATTCTGGGAACTGAAGCTTTGTAGCGCTTCAGTGGAGTTCACTGCTGCTGGGGAGAGAATTGACCCTATTGTTGTCACCAAAATTGGCGTACCCCCTCCCCCCTACATGGATTTCAGTGGCAAAAATGAGGTGAAAATTTCTTCCCAGCAGCAGCAAACTCCACTGCCACTCTAGAAAACTAAGATTCCTAAAACACATTACATTATTAGGCTGCCTGGGTGTATTTGCTGCTATCAGCCAGAGGTGAGAAGAAGGGCAGGGGAAGGGTGAAAGAGGACTGCTCTGGACATACTTTTTTCATGCCACACTTCTGATAACCACTGAGATGCCTCATTAATGCAATTTCCTCTCTTGCTTAATTAATATTGACTCCTTTAAAACACTGATTCCTACAAATCCAGGTGTTTCCGTCTGGACTGAGTGATATAAATCTACGTGATTTTCCAAGTGTTAGCTCTGAAACTTAGTGTGAAATTGGAAAATAAAGCCATGGGGGTTCTTGCTATCACTTGCACTGATGAAGTCTGAAATAATTGGGCCTTGCTTGCTGTTCCATACTTGTCCTACTTTTGCACTGCTAACCACACTAAACACCAATTTCTTGCTAAGATTAGCTGATACAGTTTGAAGACCTAGACATCCATCTCCTGAACTGATTTAAACTCATTAATTTATCAAAGCCAAGAAGATTACTCTTGTTATACTGTGATATAAACTTATCAGAGTATACATTAAAAGTCTAGCCATAGAAGAAGGTGCAAATTTTCACAAAGCCCAATAACTGAAGGAGTACCTTTTAATGGTGACTTTTCTGCAAACATAGTGTCCCTAGCACTGACTATTGATCTGAATTTATTGTAACAAATTCATGACCATATAGGAATGTCTTGATTGTCACTGAGCTTCTCCAAGAACCACCCAACAGCAGAAGGGGGAAATTCCCCTGCCTGAGAACAATTTAAAGAAGAATGTAGTTTTGTTTGCTGCCAATGCATTTGACTCATGGTTTACTGATCAAGTCAGCAGAGGGTAGTACTGACATGGTATTGGTTCATTTCAGCATATTATTATAAACTTGTTTCCATGGTTCAGGCTTGTTCTTCTCTGTATGGGGGCGTATACACCACAGGTAATGCACACAATGTGAGAATCACATCTAAACTGGCAGACACTGTTGTCAAACTGGCAGAAATGTTAACTGAAGAAATTATAGCACCTGCAAGAAAATGGGACCAGAACATGTGAATGAGCATCACCATTTTATTCCCAGTTCCTTCTCTTTATCTTAAAACACCTTCCAGGAAGTTCTCTCTTCCAAAGGCCCAGTCCTGTCAAGCACAGTTCATGCTAGCTTCCTAATGCCTGCAACTAGAGAGATGCTCGGCGTCTTGCCATGCAGCTTGTTCTCTTGATAGGGCTTATTTGCATGTGCATAATTGTGATGACATATTTGTCACTCACTTTGTATTAGATAGTCTGTAAGTAGTGGCTGACAGTATACATGGTCACAGGGGAATGTGGGCTGGTAAAGGAAACTGAATTAGTCCCCAGGAACTGTAGTAAATATTAGTTTACAAAATATCTTTTCTCCATATGTGCACAAATAAAAGTAGCAAAACAAAACACCGCTGACAGTAAGCTGTTTGCTGGTAGAGTCCCCAGCAGGATGTAGCAACACATCCAGTTAGATAGGTTGTTTTGTTTCCACAACAATAATCTTCTGACACAGTCCAGTGTAGCACAGTTTTTTAGCTGAAACTTTTTTTACAAAGACACAGACAAAAAAATCGTACTCAAATACTTGCTAGTAACTTGCTTTTTCTCACAATGAGTTTCAGTCATGTGTTTCAGATTAAATGGGGGGGGGCAATTATGCTTATTCTGAGCACTTGGTGAATAGTCCAACACTTAGCGATACAAAAATATTCGGCAAACCATTCTGTATGTCTCTTAATTGCTATCATGCTGGGAGCGGTGTAATATTTTATATTACATATTGTGAAATATTGTATAAGCCCATTGAAGGGCTAACTTGTTTTTATTATACAACCCAGTTTAAGCTGGACATCACATTCTAATACTAGAAGAACAGTGACTAAGTATTAAGTATCTATTAGAGATTTTGGCATAGTTTTATCTACAAGGCTATTTCAATGCCTATTCTTCTGTAGTGCAGGTATTAAAGAAGCCACTATATATTAAGCAGGAAAGGGATTTATATCATGATGTATAACATATATGACAATGCTCATTTTGAGTGTGACACGTTGTTTCAAGTTTATCAATTATAATTAGTTTGCCTTCAAGTATTGGTGAATACTGTTTTTCTTTATGCCTAAGGATTTTGTTCCAACTGAATTACTTAAAAATGTCAATTTAAACACACACACCGAGTGGTATAGGTATAATATAAAAGTTACAAGGCCTGGTACAAAGTCAAAACCTGCCCACTCCTATCTCAGCAGCTCCCCAAGAAGGTGTTTCCCCAATCAACCCAACAAGCAGTTCTTCTGTTTCATTTCTAGTATTTCCCACAAGGGAAAAAAGTTAGACCTTTCAAAGTTTTGTGTTTCTTCAGATGAAGTGTTCATTACCCCTGGGAGGTGTTGGCTAACCTGGTTGTGCCTCAAGATACATGCTTTAGCCTCCATGGTGACCATATAAGCCCACTGTTTCCTTCTTCACTTTCCTCTTTCCCAACACTTGTTCTTATCTTAACTTAGGGGTTCTTCCTGTGAAGACGTGTGATCTTGTTCTGTAAACAGGGTAACTCAAATGCCTGTTTTTATAATACAGGGGTATACGTTGTAGCCGCATTGGTCTAAGGACATAGGCAGACAAGGCTCTTTGGGTGAATCTGATATCTTTTATTAGACCAACTTAAATAGTTGGATTAAAAAAATGTCTTAGCAAGCTTTTGGGTTTAAAAACCCTTTGTCAGGCTGAGAAAGCAAAAGCACATACCAACTGCAGATGCTTCCTCAGCCTGATTCAGAGTTTTTAAGCCTGAAAGCTTGCTAAGAAATTTTTTTCCAGCATTTAAGCTGGTCTAATAAAAGATATCAGATTCATGCAAAGAACCTTGTCTGTTCCTATAATAAGCATCCACTCAGCATGGTGCTCTGCCTTCCTCTAGTGGTGGCTAAGTCACTTAACAGGTTGCAGATCCTGCCTAAGCTCCACCTACATATGTTGCATTACTTTTGCAGGACTAGACTTTTACCCTGTAAATTGCTTTAGATTTGAAAGGTAGCAGCCACATATTTCAACCACCATGAGATGTTGTGCTTTTTAGGTATGAGGCTGGAATCAATCCTGATAGTGTAATTGAAGTCAATGGACTGTGTCCACCTTTACGTTTGGCCATTTATTTTTAATAACTAGGCAAATAACACTTGCCAAAAGATTATCAGCCTGATAAACTATCTAAGCTTTGCCAAAATGCTTACCATTCCAACCTAGGTGTGTCTCTTGGGGGGCAAGGAAGACACATGCAGGTGGAGACTATTTACTATATTTGGGTTTGCCCTTCTGTGGTCCATTTCTGATTTGGGGACATTGTACAATGTGCTTTTCCATCCTAGGATCAGGCAGGTGTTTTCTGTTGCTGTTCCTGTTCTGGTAATTTAATTAATTTGCTGTATTACATATACTGTGGTACAAAGTATGTTTGCTGCTGTCTTGTGGGGGTTCACCTTGTGTTTGTGCCTACCAGATTCTGCTTCTAGCTTGAGGTTACTGGTTCTGTATTTAATGAGTTTGCCTCTGTTTTACACATTAAACTCATGTGGCAAAATAGCATTTCTTTCTTTGAAATCCACACACACAAGATGCCAGAAATGGGTTCATAACAAAGGCACCTCAGCTACTTCAACAAAACCCACGTTTAGAAAAGAGCAATTCAGGATATGGATGCGGGAAACATGGTGCATCTCAGTTTCATTCTTCTTTGTTGCTGTTTTAGATGTGAGAGATTTTTGGAGGCTTTTAAGGTTTTACACTCAGCATGTCTCTGGGCACCCTGCAGGCCTTGTGCTCCAAATAGGGTAAAAGTTCAGACACAAGGATTTCTTAGGGTGATAGATTTTATTGGACCAAATGCATAGTTGGGAATAGAGTTAAACAAGCTTGCGAAGGCAAGACATTCCTCAGACCTGTAAAAGAATGCCTTGCATTTGAAAGCTTCTCACCATCCAAGAACTAGGGGCCACAAAATGAAACTAGTAGGCAGTCAGTTTAAAATGAACAAAAGGAAGTTCTTTTTCACACTGTGCAATTAAAGTGTGGAGCTTGTTGCCACCAGATGTGGTGCAAGCTGACAGTTTAGCCAGATTCAAAAAGAAACTGGACCCGTTCTTTGAAGAAAGGGGTGCCAGTCGCTATTGAGAATGAGAGTTAGGGGTACAACCTCTGAAACAGAACTCCCTAGATCTTAAATGCTGGAGGCTGCAAGTGAGAGAGGAACAGGGGGTGGAAAAAACCCCTGGTTATACCCTGTTCACTCTCCCTCTCAGCATCCACTCTCTGCCACTGTGTGACAGGCCTTTCGATGTGCCATTCTGTGGTCTGGGCCAAAGTCCACCAAGTACAGCAGCGGTTCCCAACCTCAGGTCACGGCCCAAAAGAGGGTGGTGGGGGCAACGCCGCTGGTGCCGTACACAAAGGATGAGGCATGCCGGGAGCTCCCCCTCCGCCAGCGCCACTGCTGCTGCACTCTGCTCCCAGCAGCGGGTCACGGCAAAAAAAGGTTGGGAACCAGTGAAGTAGAGCTATATTCATTGATTCAGATTGTTAGGGGCTGGAAGGGTCCTCGCACATCATTGCAAGGACCCTTCCAGCCCCCGCCCCCCCCCCCGACAGGAAGACAACTGCCCCCCTTGCTACATGCCCCCTTGGTGATGTGGGCTGCTAAGGGCTTGGGACAACTCAGGGACGGGAGTGAGGGTCACGGCTTCGAAACAACCTAGGGGAGACCTGAAGTTTGATCCCCTAAAAGGTACCCCGTCTCAGAAACACTAGCCTCTCCCGCTGTGACCGTGGTGGCTACAACGTGGCCCCAACACCCCGGAAAAGTTTAGCGGCTTATGAAATAAACGTTGGCAGAGGGAGGGAGCCGGGGGACACGTCCGCGGTGGCTTCCCTCCACCAAGAGAGCAGGGCAGCCTCTGCCAAGTGGCGTCAACAGGTGAGGGAGTGCGGGGAGGGTAAATACAGAGGCCGGGGGACAGGGAATCAAGCTGAACCCCCAGGGAGGAGGTTCCCGGGGCAGTTGCCCGTGGCCTCCAAGCGGCAGGGCGGCGCGTAGAGGCGACGGCTGCCGCTCCCGCTGCCCGGACTCCCCCGCCGCTCGGCGCCTGCGCGGGCAGCGGCGGCTGCGGCGGGGGCGCCTGCCCGGGAGGGGGCAGCGGGCGGCGACACGCGGCGGGAGGACCAAGTTTGCAGCCAACTCGTGGCTCCGCTGGCCCCGGGCTTCCCTGGAAAGCATGGCCAGAGGCGCGCCCCGGCTCCTGGGCTTCTTGGCGGCCAGCGGCTGGCTCCTGGCTATGGCACAGGTAAGCCCCGGGATCCCGCCTTCCCCGTGGGCAAGTCACCTCGTGCAGACCAGACCGTCTGTCCGTGCGTGGATCGCGGCAGGGGCTGTTCCCCACGTCTGCCCCTTCGCTGACTGAGCCCGAGGGCGGACTCCGCTCCAACTCCGGTAGCTGCCAGCCCCGCGGCGCTGGCGGCGGGAGGCGAGCCCGGAGCGGCCCGGCCAGCTGCCCAGGGGCCGAGCGCGCGGGGCGCGGCTACAGGAGCGGTGCTCGCCCCCCTCCGGCACTGCGGCGGCCGCGCCTGGAGTGCTGTGCCCAGTCCGAGGGCAGGAAGGGCGGGGAGAGAGTCCGGCGGAGGGCGAGGAAGATGGTTGTTGGACTGGGGCACACGCCTGACGGGAGGCAAAGGGAACCGGGCTGATTTCGGGGGCAGAAGAGAAGACGGGGGGCGGGGGGGGATTCGCTAGCAGCCTTCAAATACCTGAAGTGCACTTCCGAGAAGAATGGAGCTAGACTGTTCTCAGTGGTGAGAGATGACAGGACAAGCAGCAATGGGAGTTTAAGTTCGATATTAGGGAAAAAAAACCCTCTCCTACTAGGAGGGTGGAGCAGGTTACCCAGGGAGGTGGTGGACTCTCCATCCTTGGAGGCTTTTAAGACTTGGGCAGACAAAGCCTTGGCTGTGATGATGTAGCTGGGGATAGTCCTGCTTTGAGCAGGGTGTTGGACTAGATGTGACCTCCTGAGGTCCCTTCCAACCCTCATTTTCTGTGATTTTAAATTAATGTACTTTTAAAGGCACCTTCAGGAATAAGTAAGTGCTGCTTGAAATGACAGGCAAACCCAATGCTTTTGACTCAGTGCTAGCTGGGCAGGGGTAAATGGCTTTTACACTAGGAGGTTAACACTGCAAAGTCATTGCAGAGCAGGAGTGTGGCATGCTAAAGGACAGAGCTCAGGTCTGAGAGCTAGAAACCCTCCGACTCTGACACCTTTTATTCTCCCTCAGCCTTTGAGGTGTTAGGCAAGCACTTATCCCCGGGATTACTGAAGCAAATAAAAGAGAAACTCTTTATGTGTTGATGTAAACATTGTTATCTAGGGGATAAGAGAATTATAGACTGGTTTAGGTATACACCCACTCTCTGAACATGGTAGCTGTACTGGTTCTTAGACGTGTAAAATATATATATACAAACACACACACAAGTGTAAAATATTGTCATCCAGCGTGTAGGTAATAAGGATTCTGGTTGTTTCAGAGAGTGGTCATCTAGAGGTTAAGACCAAGGAATGACTAAAATCTATTTTGAATACATAACAAATTCTGTCATTTACTTGCCACAGTCAGAAGTAATCACTGACACACAAGTGGATCCAGGATTTTATAAAGGGGAGCAGCAACCAGTGATGCAAGGGTGGCTGGCACCCTTCACTCCCAGCCTCCTTCCTTCCCTCCTCCCTACTGGGGCAGGAAGAGCACGCCCCAGGAGCAGAAGTGGGGGGCTTTAAGTCCTAAAGAAGGTAAGCACCCCTCCCTTCTCTTCCAGGCTCAGAGCTTCATCTCCTTCCTTCCCCTCTCTATCCACTCCTCTCCCCTGCCTGCCACTGCCAGTATCCAGATGTCTGTGCTGTCCCAGGAGGGAGGGGAGCTCCTGTCCTACTCTATCCAGGCCGCATGGGGGTTGGACTCAGCCTGGGATGGTGTCTGTGGCAGCAAACAGATGGCTTCCCCTTCCCTATGCCTGCTCCTGAGCTCTCAGGGAACACCAGGAGGAGCAGGCAAAAACAGGGAACCCATCTGCTTGCCACTAGTGATGCTGTCCCAGGATGAACTCAGCTCCCACTCAGCCAGCCTAGAATAACACAAGAGCTCCCTCACCCCTGGAACAGTGGGGATGCTGGCAGCAGCAGGAGAGAGAAAGGGGAATGGGAGGGGAAGGGACATGCCTTTGAGCACTGAGAGGAAGTGGGGGATGCTTACTTTCTTTGGGACTTAAAGTCTTGGGTTGCGGCTCCTGCCCTGTGGTAAGAAAGTGTGTGTGGGGGAGGTTTGCATGACTGCACACCCTCCCCATCCCCCGGGTCTTCCCCTGCACTGACATAATCTGATCTGTAGTCTGGTTGAGAGAATTTGGTTAGTCCAGACTCTAGGAATAACTCCTTTGCAAACACTTCTTGCCTGGCACATATATGTCAGCCACAGACTGAAGTCTCCTATGCTATTTGTCATTGTTGTTTATTAATTATATTGCCACAGATCCTGAGTGTATGCCTGCTTTTAAACATGTTAGAAAATGATGTCTTTTTCTTTATGCTATAAGAAATCCTCAGTTGCACTTGACATTTGATACTAATTACAAATGCTGCATTTCTCTTTGTTTTAAAGTGCCTAACAGTGAGAGGCTATTAAATTGTAAAACCAGGATGCAATTATGTCTCAGCAGTATTTTTCTTACTGTGTTTTTCAAACTACCTAAAATACCGTGTCATTATAGTTTTAAAAAGATCTGTAAAAAGCAGTTGCAGCTAATATAGAAGTGCTAATTCAAGCTCCTTCCAGAAGAATATATATAAAGGAGAGAGCTGCTGGTTACCTTGGAACCTGGACACATCAGTGAAAGAGAGAGAGAGACAGGGAATTCAAAGACCAGATGTGTAACTAGCAGGCAAGCTAAGCAGCAAGCTCAGGCTGAGGATTACTTACTTTAGTTGTGGTCATCAAACTGCGTTGCTAATTTTGTCAAGAAACACAGTTCCCCGCCTTGTAGAACTCTTAAATGGGGTAGCTTACGGTGATTTACAATGGATTCAGAATGATCCATAAACTCCTTCACTTCAGAATTACATCTCTGCTTGCTTTAGTGTTACAGACCTGTGCCACACTGCCATAGTAGCTGGTGGTGTGATTGGAGACTACCAGTTTCAAACGCACATGCATTTAAGTGGGTCTGAACAACCATACCCTTGTGGGCTCCTCCCAAGATCATAGGACTGGAAGATGCCTGTTTTGCCATTATTCTGCTGTCTTGACAATTACTTCATATTAATTCTATGAGTTGACCAGGAACCAGATTGCGACTCTGAGGGTACAAATAGATGCCACATTTATCCCTGCATAAACCATTTTATTCCAGGACAAAATGTCAAGCTATAGACTTCCATGGTTGCAGTTCCAGGATAAATCTTAAAAAAAAGTTTCCTGGATAGGGGTGTGAACAGTTTATTCCAGGATATAGTAAAGTACATCTGTATGGTTATTCCAGGAATGCATCACTGAATCAACGGCAGACAAATGACACTGCATTCAGCCACTCACTAAACCCTGACTGGAAGGGTGATGTATGGACATACCAATCAAGGGATATTTTTGCTTCAGGAAAAACACAGACACTACTTATCCAGGGACAAATGTAAAGTCTGTTCGTAGCCTGAGAGCCATAGGATATGGATAGAAGTAACATTTAAAGTACTTCAGATGCCTTTAAAGGGTTTCAGAGGGTGAGTGGACAGATGTGCGTGTCCTTTGAAGCACTCCAAAAATGGTGGAAATGCTCCAAAAATAAACCTGTAGGAAACTACTGCTGTTTTAGAAGTGCTTCAAAATGAAGCACTTCCTGTTTTGTGTGCAACAGGGGAGCGCTTGGTCTTTAAGGATCCCATGGTGCTCTGTTCTTCTGTTCCCTCCCATTTGGACGGAGAGCACAGTGACTATACTATCAGTGAACTCCCAAGTGCTCTCTCTCTTCTTTCCTGGAGTGCTCCCCCCTCCTTGCTATAGCCAGAAGACCAGAGGTCCCACATGCCCCCATAGAAGCAGGCATTCCAAGAACCAGAAATCTGGAGGCTCTGTACCTTTCCTGGTTCTAGTGGGGATGGGCACTCTGGGAGAGTTGAGGCAGAGTGCGTAGGAAAGTGCTCACTCACAATGGCTCCATGCCCCTCCTTATGCCCAGTCCCAGCAGCAAAGATTACAGGGTGCAGAGCACTCACTGCCAGTGGATGGAGCCGACTGTTAGTGAGTGCCATTCTGTGTACTCTACCTCCACTCTCCAGAGCACCCTTGCCCCCTTCCCCTGGTCTGGGAGAGGCATGATAGCATCCCTGCTCTGGTGGAGATGCTCTGGAAGAGTGGAGACAGAACACATGGGAGAGTGCTCACACACAGTCAGCTCAGCTGTAGAGCAGGGTCTGCCTCTTGGGGAGGGTGGAGGAACAGCACCCTAGGACACAGCCATCTCTTGTCATGCCCCCTGGCTGGAGAACATGTACCTGCATGCAACCAGGGTGATTTTGTACTTCTCTAGCCAGAGGGTACAGTAGAGGGCTATAGAGCTCCACTTTGAAGCACTTAAAATGTTGTATTTGTCTCTATCTGCAGTTAACATTTTGATCCTCATCTTGCTGCATTGGGGCCAACACTTTTAGCTTGCCAAAGCTATGACCCACATGGCATAGACTGTGCTGGTTTTTGCCTGCCTTTGTAGTATGGGATCTTGTCCTTTTCTTAAGAGCTTTGAAGCAGGTCATAACTGACTACATCATCATAGCAGGAAGGCACTGGAAGCACCCCTGTTGCTTTTGCTTTTGCCTGTGGCATTTTATAGGGTGTTTATGATGCTTCAGGTTTTGTTCTTTGTTGTAGATGAAGTGTGAAGCAGTAATTTGGGGATTCATTTAGTTAGTGAATGCCTGTGGTCACAGAGGATTGGACTCAATGGGTCAGGAAGCCTCTTCCAGTCCTATATCCCCATGTACCGAGTAAAGGGCCAAGGGATCCTGGAGAAGCTACTCTCTCAGGCTAAGGACAGTCAAAAAGCCTAAGACTGAATTGATTCAATCTCTGAAGATTAATCTAACCTGACTAGACTGAATTGCTTTGTAACTGCACAGACATCCCAGACATGCAGACACATACCACAGTGGCTCAGGCTAGAAGGCAGGGGTTGCTAGAGCAGCCCTACCTTCCTTCCACAACACTGAGCTGAGGGTGTAGCCAGGCTCCAGGACACTGATTAGCCGAGCAGGGAATTGATAACAGTGTTTATTGCCCCTAACTCAGTGTTTATCACCCCATTAAGAAAACAGTGGGACATTACCAGCTACCTATTGATTCAGCACAGATGGTAGCCAGCATGTGGTCTGCTAACTAAAATAGACACCTCTCCACAAGGCAAAGGGAAAGGGGGAATTCCTGCTTAGCAGGGAGTGGTGAGGGGAGGCAGGGGAGGAGCCTGCAGTCTCTGGAGCTCCAGCAAGGAAGCAGAGGGGAGGGGCCAACCCTGCTGTGGAACAGAGAGTCCTGCCCAGCCCAGAGAGCATGCTGGGGGATTCTGGTTTAACTTAAGCCAGCAAGGGGTCCAGGATGGACATTGCATAAACCGATTTGAGTCTAATCAGATAAGCCTGATACTACGTTCAACCAAGTTTCTCTCAAACTGGTTTCAGCTATTTTCAGACTGGTTTATGTGCACTGAACATCTGTTCCCTTACATGTTTAAGCCAGTTTCTGATCACTTAAATTAGTTTGTGTGGAATGTCTGTTCCTAGCCCTAATCTGTTACTACTCAGGGTGCAAAAGCCTGCATTGAGAAGCAACAGGGGGGTATAAATGCTATTATTGATCCAAAATTCCTCCTTTGTTTTTTCTCCTGTTAGACATGTTCTGAGTAAAGATTATGGCATCTTGGAAATGTTTGAGACCCATCTGGTTTATTTTCTCCTCTTCATCTTAATGGCACAATTTCCCCTTTAATATTTATTTTACCTCTGAAGTTCTTAAGACCTCTCTCTCCTTAGTTCCCTTGGTTAGCATTAACTCAACCAATTTTTCATCTTTCCCTCCTGAGCTTGTTGGGCAATTTTTTAAAAGCAATATAAAGACTGTAAAGAAATACCACATTCCATTTTCTTCACAGATGAGTCACAGTTAGCAAGATAACTTGCATCTTTTTCCTTGTACATCTCTGTTTCCCCATTTGCTGTTAAACTGTGTTGTTATCACTGCCTTCAACTTGCCGTTCCTTCCAATGTTGATGGGAAAGATGAATAAAATTTCCTGATCAAGGTCACAGTAATAACTGCCCCCAAAGTAAACTCGGATCAATTGTCCACAGCTGTTGTGCCTTATTCTGCTACTAAAGGACTGAAAGCATGTTTTAGATGTAGTTTCTTGGGATCAGGACGTAGGCTTGATTTACAGTACTGAATGTAAACTGGGTGAATTTGCTTCAGCACAACCCTGGAGAAGAAAGAAGCAGCATGCATAGGCATAGGATTCTTTAAAATTTGATCAGAGGCATGGCAGGGGGGGAGGCAGTTGCTGCAGGGCCAGTCACTGCCCTGGACAGGTGGTCAGGCCAATTGTAGTCTGCCCTGCCTCACCTTGATGTATCAAAGTAGATGGAAAATTGCATGAGGCTTCCCATTTAATGTGCAAGGGCATAATACACACACTCCAATCCATGGGTGACTGGTGCCTCTTGAGTTGGGGGGGCACTTCTCCCCCTAGTGGCCAGTCAGCAACTAGGGGGAGGTCCCCCTGCAGCTCATTAGTGACCTGGTAGTGCCAGCAGCACCCCCACTCCACAGCTGGCACTCTCAGGGGGGGAACACCAGTGCTCCCACCTGCCACCACTACCTAGCACCTAAGCAGGGAACACTGGCTGTCAGGGGGTACACCAGTGCTGTCAGGCAGTGCATGTGCACCCCTGTGCACACCCTATGCATCACCACTGCTCCAAATCTTCCCTTTACCATGTCCCATGCCTTGCAGATGGCATCCAAAAATGACTTCCAACTCCCCCAGGCCCATAGCTGGGCAGTACTTAGCCTCTGGTCCAAACATAGCCTCAGGTGTCCTTAGACATGCTTGGGCCACATGACACCTCCTTAGGGCCTCTGCTCCAGCCAGCCTATGCATAGTCCTTCAGGCCCCCTCAGACCCTACCCTATGCAGCCTCCAGGAGCTCTCAATTTTGCCTTATGCCCCAGGGGCCTCTGGTGGACCTTGTCCCCATTTCAGGCCCCACTCAATGGGCCTGGACCCCTGTGCTTTTCTGTCAAGGTGTGCTTCCCTAGCCTTTCCCCTCCAAAGGGTACTCACAAGGTAGCAGGGGCTGAGGCTTTCCAGCACCCCGTACTCACCTTTCATTAGGGAGGCACAGGTGTGGCATTTCCTGGAGACTGCCTCACCACAAGCAGCCCCACCACAAAATCCAATGCCAGCAGAGTGTAGTTTTAGGTCCTGCCCCAGGACCAGGAACCTCCTCCATCCCCATAGTTCCTACCCTGATCTCCAGGTGCTTTTGGAGTAGCAGTACTCCAGCCAGGAGATGTTTGCACTTCAGCTCCCTAGTTGCAACTAGCAGCCCTGCTCCTTGGGTATGATCTTATACCCTGGCTGCATAACCCTACACCAATCAGGCAGCCTCCTGGGTACCATGTGCCCTCCTGATTGGGTCTGCTCCCACCTGCAGGCTGGTCTGCAGCCTGCTCAAGCCCTTCAAGTAGCAGCCACCAAAGGTACCCTGCTACACATGGCTTGGAGGAAGGGTGGTAGCTGTGACTGCTGCTCTCACTGACTCTAGCTCCTAATCTCCAAGCATTTCTCTCAGAAAGCTCCCAGTGACTTGAAGAGGAGAGGTATGGTGTGGTGAACAGAGCCCATTATGGAAGAAACAAGGTGATCCTATTACTAGAAGAGAGTCACCAGATGATGACCTTAGATAGATATCCTTATCCATTGGGATTGCCCCCCAGCCTCATTCCTGTTCCTGGTGAGTCAGCAGTGAGGGGACAGAAAGGGGCACTAATGTACTAATAACCTACCCCAGCACTGGCTCATCAATCTCAGCCAGGAATTAGGGTTGGTAGAGTCAAGGCTGCACCTACTTCCTGCCCATTTCTCACTCATTCCCCTTACATTCTTGCCTCTCTGCTCTAAGGGAGGTATAAATGCCTGTATAGCTCTGTTCAGTACTGTGTTCCTGATCCCAAGGTCTGGGTAGCCTGTGCAGGGGTGTAAAGGATTCTAAATCACAATATATTGCCAGAAATCCCCAGCTTCCTTCCCTGTTGCCAGCTCTTTTTTCTACAGCAAAAGGCTAAGCAAGCCAGTTTAAAAGAACTAGGAACATGGAATTGAAAGGGGCAATATCATCCATCAAGTTCAGTCCCCTGCAGTTGGAGGTGACCATGTAATAAACATTTATCCAAAAAAGAACCACAAGACCATCCACACTGGCCCTTCCTGTTCACCACAGCCACAAAACATTTTTCATTCATACTCACCATAATGAAATTAGCATCGCTAGTAGGAAAAATCCCTACGTAGTAATAAGGTTGGGTTCTGCAAAGGCAGGGAATCAGAGTGTCAAATATGCCTAGATGATGGTGCAAAGCAGAGTAAATATGTCATCTGAAATAAATAGAAGCTACGTTGTCTATGCTTCAGTCCATTTTTCTATGTCATTTTTCCATGAATTTGCTTCCAATCAGACCTTTCATTCTTGATCCAAGAGCCAGTCTTAAAACTTTTAAGGTGTGTGTGAATTGTTCAGGCCAGTATGCACAGGCAATCACAGATGGGAGGGAAGGTTATCCAAGAGAAATTCTGTCTATAAAGATATGACAAAACGTCTGACTAAGTAGGTTGTTGTCCTATGAAAGATCAGGCCTCTTTGAACCGGTCAGTCTCTACGGTGCCATCATACCCTACCCTACCTTCTGCCTGATTTCAGACTAACCATGTCCCTATAAAGATATGGTTACAGTTATGAAAAACCTTAGGAATTCCTAAGTAAAGGCTGTGGTCTAAGAATTACTATACAAGCTCTCCCTTGCTAGTAAATGGCATATTTTGAGAACAAGCCACTGAAGAAGTGGCATGCCTGGAAGAGAGGTGTTCCATAAAATGGCCTGCTTTTTGTGGTCTTCATGGTTTTATACCTGGAAACCTCATTATGTGTTTGCTAACAAAGCAGCCAGGTTATGTGAAGAGCAAAGGGAAGTTACTCCACCTGACACCTGCAGTCCTCTGAGTTGCATCATAACTTCTTATGAATTGTCCTATGAATTTTGTTATTTAGTGTAGGAATTTTGTTAATTATGCAGATGAAAGGCAGCTTTTAAAAGCTGGACATGACTCATTGATTTTTCAGTTCCCTTTCTACTGTGAGACACATGCTACACTTAGGCAAAAGCTAGGAAACGGGTGACAGCAACAAATGTGATTAATTTTGCTTCTGGATCAAAATCAACAGTAAATATATTTATAATCTATATTGATATGATAGGTGATGTAGAGGCAGTTTCTCACCTGATGTAAATTGGCATAGCTCCTTTGGCTTGAATGGAGCCATGCCAGTTGTAGTGTTGACAAACTCCAGATTCTATCCAATGTCTTTGTGATAGTTGGTGTTTGTTCTTAACCTTCCAGCTACTGAAATCCTGTAGTTATGTGAGTATTTTCATTTTATTTTATAAATGTATGTTTATGGCTCTTACAGGCGTGTACAAAATCTTGCAAATCTGACCACTAAAGGATCAGAAACAGAAGACAAATTAAAAAACCCCAAGTTCAATTTTTAGAGGGTGATTTTATTTTATTTTATTTTATTTTTCACAGTGGGGAACCTGACGTGGTTTTCTTTTCTCTGAATGCTTGGCATGGAGAATACTCTGACACGAGCTGAGGACCTGGCTCAGAGAAATAAATGCAACCTCATAACTGAAACTTTTTAGAACTGAAGCCAGCCTAATCTGGGTTTGTGTGTTTTCTATATGTATATAGCTGCACAGTACTGTGCAGTTTCTAAAAAGCTTTCACATAACCCTTCTTGTGCCATCATATAGTCAAATGATGTATTTTTTTTTAAAGGCAGTGCTTCCATGGGACAAAACCTTTAGAATCTGTTGCAGTATAAGCCAAAATAAACACTTGCTTTCTTGTTGGTTATTGCTAAGTTACTGCTGGGAACTGACTAAGGAAAATAGAGATTCCAGTGTAGGTGCGGGTTGAAGGAACTTAGTATGATGCTGTTGTGTTAAAGCCACACTTTTCTTAGATCCATATTTTTTGCAGTTCTATTCTTCTCCGTGTTTTCCAGAAAATGTTTTCTTCTCTACTGATTGATATTTTTCTCCTTTTTTAGCCTTGATGAACATGTCTGCTGTGGGCTCCGGTGGGTGTTTGGCACTTTCATAAACACACAGACTGCACTGCATATAGATACCCTTTGACCATGTGTCTTGGCCAGGAAAAGATAGAGGTATTTGCATTGAAAGGAATGGGGGAGGCGAGGGACTTAGTCAGATTGGCTGAGTTATGCAGTGTTCTATGAACTGGTATCATTCTCTTATTTGAGGGCAGTGAGAGGGCCATTTCACATGAGGATTTTTCCAGGAGTATCTCCTCAACAGCTTCCCCAATCTAACTCTTGAATTTTGTGTTTGATTTTTCATGTGTCCCTTCCTGATACTGGTGCCATTATTGTGGTGATTTCAAGTGGAATAGCTTCTCTTCTCCCCATTCCCAGCAACTCTGCCCTTTGCTCTATTTTCTTTATTCTTGTAAAGTTCCTTGTTCAGAGTCAGAAGAAATTGACTGATTTCCCCCCCGCCCCATTGTTACGTGATAGGTTACCCATGAAGAAAGATCCCAGGAAAGAAAATGTCCTCAGAGGAAGAAAGGACCTTCAGGATTGGATTACTTTTTTGTTATTAAGTGTACCTTCATCTGTTGCTTTGATACCCAAGAATCTGCTGACCAAACAGCATATGTAAAATGTAATTCTTGTTATAGGATAGAGCCATACTTTCAACTATAAGCCTTCATTCTCAGGGACTTGCTGTCCTGGGATCAAATGCCATAAACATTCTCCTTGTCCCTTACTAATTTATTTTGATCAGTGAGAGCCACAGGCTTTCCCTCTTCACTATTGTAATGGTTCAGATCCTTTCAAGTAACAGCAATACTTGGCTTGTTCTGGTGAGACCAGATGAAGAAGGTCTAGTGCTCAAAAATTTGTCAAACTCAATCCCAACTATACAGTTGGTCCAATGAAAGCTATTACCCTAAGAAAGCCTCGCTAAATTATACCAGGGAATCATTTCATTCTTCCAACCAGGAGAAGCACCTGCTTAGAGGAGAATAAATATTTAAAGCATGTGCCACCTGGGATCATGATCCCCTTCCTTTTGTAATGAGAGGCTGCTTTGGCCTTTTAGCTTTCCCCTCTCTTTCCTTGATGGTAACTCACAGTAGAATACTTTTCTGCTGCCCATGCTAATACTTGCCTCTGGATTTCTGCAGAGTTGCTGCTTCAGGAGACAGAATTCACATACTTAGACTGAATCCGGCAGGGTTTGATTGCTTAACTGCAGTCTCCTGGCAGGATTGATATAATCTGGGTGCTACACATGCCTTCATGGGGCTCTGCTGCAAGACCAGCTCTATATCATTGCTCTGCCCTCTGCCAGAAAAGGTGGTGGCAAAGGGACCCCACTCAGAAAGTAAGGTCATTGGCATGGCATCACTTTCTTTCCTCTAGGGCAGTAAAGGTCCCTGCTAGCATTAACTCCAAAAGTCAAAGTATATCTTCTCTTAAGATGAAAGTTTTTGACTGCAGTGAGTTTTGGAGTTGCATGCTACAGAGTTTGGGGGGGCAGTTTGCTCCCTGGGAGCTATCTTTTCAGTCTGTCCATGTGCTCAAGCAGGCACTGCTGCATCAGTTACATTTAAGACATATTTTCAGGCTTTCTCTTTGCAGCACTGAGGGCTGTGGATGCTTGCAATTCAGAAAGCAACAAAAGAGTTTGGGGCTTTTTTTGTGCAACAGAGCCAACCAAAGCTGCCAAAGGTTGCTGTACTAAAAAGCCAAAATAATGAGTGTGAGCACTCCAAATAATAAAGCTTACAAATGTTTACATATAGGATTGAACATGGGCATAATACAAAAAGAAAAGATCCATGCCCAGAGCAGCTTATCATCAAATTAAAATGAATATAGTATAAAGAACTCATGCTGATATGAAGCCACAGAGTATTGGGAATACTAAGATGACAGTAGCAGGTTTTGAGACACTTGACAGAGGAAGGTACTCTAACAAGTACAGTGAAACCCTCTTAGCAAAGTCAATTTTATTTTCTGCACAGAATAATTTCACTTTAAGCAGGTACATTATAACTGGGTAGCTTTAGATAGTCAAGGAATATAGTATCAGAGTATTTATGGCCCAAATTCTGGCCATGTTTAACATTTCAAGGCAACATCAGTGAGTTGAACTTGTGGTGCGGAATAAAATTTGGATTTCTGCAAAACAGGTAATATTGCTGATGAATTTGAAATCAGTGTAATTGCCCACATGGTGAATCAAGCCATTGAGTTTTCTGAGGAGATCAATGCAGAAACAAATCTCCTTACAACACCACAGCTGCTTCAACAACCTTTGTTTGTTTCTCTTAAAACATACAGCTTGCAAGCTGGAACCAGCCTGTATAACTGCTCCATTTGGCCCACCAGGCTACTGGTTGGCTTCCTGAAGCCAAGAAGCATGGCTTGCTGCAGAATTTGGAGCTTCCTGGCCCTGCTGCCCATGACCACTGGTGGAAAGCTTGGCTTGCCACCCCAAGACCTCTGCCCTAGATCTGCTGCTGCTGCCAGTGGTTCCCTCCTGCCACTAGAAGACCCCTCACTGTTGCTGCCCCCCCCCCAGCTGCTGCCACCGTGGTAACAATGGTGGCTGCTCTTATGTCCTGGATTGGATATGACTCATGAGGAGCCCTGTAGTCCAGATCTAGCCCAGGGTCACAGGTGATTTTGACACCCCATCTTAAAATATGGGGTAAAACCAAAACATGTTTCAACTACTCCCACAGCAACCATGTATAAAAAGATTATTTTAGACTAATCACTGGAGAGAGCACTTGGAATTTAGGGTATTTGTTCCCACTGAGTTCACATGTTTTTTGTACAATAAAAATTCCTGCCTAGAGATTGAGGCAGGAGGCATGAGACTGTCCCACAACTAAGTTTGAAAGCAGTACAGTAAGAAAGACAAGGTTATTTGGGTAAATGTGATACTATTTATTAGACCCTCCTCCCCCCAAGATACACTACTAGGCATGGGTCTGTACCTACCTGGCTCCTACAACAGGGTAGCTCAGGGCTGCCCCTGCTATGGTAAAGATACTTGGGGGGAAGGGGCCATTCTGGCACCCTTCTAAGTTGGTGCCCAGTGCTAGTGCCACACTCACCACCCTCTCCCCAATACACTACTGGTTTGAAGCTCTCTTAGCTGTGAACATCACACAAAGTTCTGCAGGTACAAATATGTTTGTAAATACTATTATTTGTCCAAAACTTAAAGATAATAATACTGAAGACCAGGAAGAACCAAAAACAAAACCCAGAAATCATTAAGGACCAAAGCCCACAAATAGATTTTTCATATAGAGTAATTTGATTGGCTTCAGACACAAATGTTAGGCAGGTTGATAAGAGGGGGGCACCTGGTTTCTTGTGTCCTAAAAGTTATAATTAATGATCTAGGTTAATCTCGCAATTAACTGCTCTTTTACAGCACTGCTGTAGCTTCCTGTTCCTTTTCTCTGAATGTTCACCTATTGTAGTAATTATAGCTAAGTGATAGTTTAATTCAATGTTCTGAACTGAAAATCTGCCTGTCTCATTGTTTGCCTCTAGATGCAGCTTCTGCTGATAAAAATAAGCCACCAGAGAAGAATATAATAACCCATTAATCTTCTACTTTCCTTTTCTCAAGTACAACAGGAAATGAAATAAATTGGGGATCCTGTTGTCTTGGGTACTTAGAAAAATTGCCTGAATTGCAAAGGGAAAAGGGGGTTGTTATATGCTTCACTCTTGATCCCAGTTTAATAGTAACTCAGAAGGGCAGAGCTGGTCTTGACAGACTGTCCTGGAGAGATGAGCTCATTGGCACCGTGACATTCTCCTGACCAACCTAGTGTCCTGAAAAGCTTCTGACCAATGGAATTGATGCCTTTTGGCTGATCTTACCATCTGAGTCCCAGCCCCCTGGCTGCTCCCAATTGGCTTTTATCCCTGTGTTGTTTGTTCTGATTGCCATTATGATTCATGGCAGTACAGTAGAATGCAGAACAACCCAACCATGTTTATTGGGATTGACTTCTGTGCAACTGGTTGACACCCTGGCAAAACACAACTGAAAAAGACGTAGCATTTTAAAGTATTGCAAGGGAATATAGATAGGTGTTTTTTGAAAATCTCACAAAAAGCAAGAGATGTCCTCATCCAAAAGAAGCAAGAACTTTCTTCACAGAACTTTAAGTGAAGGAAAGTGTAACAGGGCAAGGGATGCCCTGTTCCTGAAAAGATAGAAAGTTTCTGACCCAGAGAGAGCTGGGGGGGGTGGGGGGGGCAGGAGCCAGCTCATGGACAGGGCAAGGGTAATTACTGATTAGACACTGCTGGAAAGACTCACATACCAGGAGGGGATCGGCACTTAAGCGGTGTTGGGTGACAATAGAAGAATGCAGTGGGGGCAGTTCAGAGCCCCTGGGGGCACTGTAGGAGATGAAAGGATTGGAGATCAAGGAAAGAAAATAAAGGAGCTCCTTGAAGCCAAAGGAGGACCTCAGCCTCAGGATGGACTGACCAGGTGACAGTATAACCACGGTGGAACCAGATGCCAAGAGGTGAGAGATACGGGACACTTACCTTTGTTGTCTTTGGACCCAGGATTGACCCCAGAGATACAGATGCAGAAGCCTGGAAGAAAAAGGAGGAAATGAAATCAGGCAATGAGCTCCTAGCTGACTTGCTGTAGGGCAGGGGAGGTGAAGGAGCAGTTTAGTTACAAGCTGGCCTTTTCCGGGATTTCATGGGGAGCACTAAAATAAAATGAATTCACTTCTATTTTTGTAGTCGGTGGTTAATGACATCATTTTTTGTTGGGGAAATAACTATATTATCTTTACATCACACAAGGGTCCAGAGAAAGGCCACTCGTATGGTTAAGGGCCTGCAGGCCAAGCCCTACGAGGAGAGATTAGAGAAACTGGACCTTTTCAGCCTCCGCAAGAGAAGGTTGAGAGGCGACCTGGTGGCTGCCTATAAGTTCGTCAGGGGGGCACAGAAGGGAATTGGTAAGTATTTATTCACCAAGGCGCCCCCGGGGGTTACAAGAAATAATGGCCACAAGCTAGAAGAGAGCAGATTTAGATTGGATATTAGGAGGAACTTCTTCACAGTTCAAGTGGCCAAGGTCTGGAACGGGCTCCCAAGGGAGGTGGTGGTGCTCTCCCCTACCCTGGGGGTATTCAAGAGAAGGTTGGATGTGTATCTAGCTGGGGTAATGTAGGCCCAGCACTCTTTCCTGCTTATGCAGGGGGTCGGACTCGATGATCTATTGAGGTCCCTTCCGACCCTAGCATCTATGAATCTATGAATCTATAAGGCGTGGCAGACAAGCCCCAAAGGGAAGTCGTTTGTTGATCAACCCCAACCCAGCTACAGAAAGAAACCATTCTGCAGAAAGTGTGCAGCGACACTTGGTTCATTGAATATGCAGATGTTTAGAGTGTGGTTGGTTTGACTAATCCTGAACTTGGAGGCCATACCTAAGTTGGAGACCCTTGTGTTTAGCCCTGTGTTCTAACTTATTTTCCACTTAAATTAGTTTCATATGCTGGAATTGCCACACATGAAGGTTAGCCACTGCAAGCCTTGGCTTATTCCAGTCCTCCCTAGATGCTCAGGAGGTATTGCCCCCACTGCAGGACAGGCCATTATTTAGTAATTTGTAACATCCTAGACCAGGTATGTCAAACTTAGTTGGAGCCCTGGGCTGGATCCAGGCTGTGGAGCTTCTTGTGGGCCTAATCCAGCCTGGGCTGTAAAGACTGCCATAGTGACTTTGGAGATGAGGGGTCTGGCAGTGGCAGCAGTGAGGAGTCCAACTATGACGAGTTCAGTGGTGAGAGGTCTGGGGGAGCGATTCCAAAGGTGGCTAAGCTCACTGCTGTTGACTATGCTCAATGGGGCCAAAGGGCCCCAGATTCTATAGCAGGCTATGGCTCCCAGCTTCCAGTGCCTACTAGTAGCTTGGCAGACCAGATAGAGAGGCTCTCTGGCCCAGATCCAGCCCATGGACTGTGCATTTGCCACTCCTGTCTTAGAACAAATGGGTCTGGGAAAATTTGTGTTCATAGAATCATAGGATTGGAAGGAACTTAAAGAGGTCATCTAGTCCAACCCCCTGCTTAAAGCAGGACCATTCCCAACTTTATCATCCCACCCAAGGTTTTGTCTACCCAGGTCTTAAAAACCTCTAGTTCCAGTGCTACGCCCTCCTAATGAGAAAGTTTTCCCTATTATCCAATGTAACTTCTCTTGCTCTAACTTGAAACTATCATTGAATTGTCATCGATCTCTAAGACACAGCTGGGTAAAGTTATCCTATTATTCTTCAGAGACCTCTTTTCTCACAAACTCCTGGGCTCAGTACTCTTGAATTCAGCAATGATTATCAGTCTGAACCTGGATCTGGTTTCTAAATTGCCTTCTGGCTCTGTAAAGAACTGAACCAAGCCCTGTAGCCTAATGGCCCATCCCTATGGGTGTCAAATCTGAGCACAGATCTGAGTTGCACATGTTGACCCCCATCTCTCATCAGCCCATTACTCAGTGTGGACCCAGGGGGCCCCCTCCAACCCTTCCTTTCCACTTCATACACACACATCAAATATAACCCCAGGTTTCTGTAGGACCATCAGTCATCTCCACATACCTCATTTACACTTATTCAAGAGATTCTCCTTGCTCTTACCTGGTAGGAAGTGACCATGTTTTACTGAAGATCATTTGCATAACCAGGGAGGGGTGACTGAGACAGCTGCCTTGGGCACTGACTTGGGGTGGGTTGTGGCAAAAAACATCTGTGGCCACAGCCATGCAAATGCAATCATGACCTTGTGGCACAATGGCAACCAGACACTTTCCTATGTGTGGCAGCTTCCTTGGGTATCTGTCTGGCTATGTCATTACATCACTCTGACGGTTACCACGCCCCTGTGCTGTAGCTATCTCTGTATCAGTAGTGATCGAGGTGGGAAGGAAGGAGGCTGCTGGGCAATATCCTGATCCTGAGAGGCAGAGTTTGGTTCTGAGAGACCCTTATGGAGAGATGAGGTCACTGGCATTTTGACACTCCTGTGATCCAGTCACTGTCCTGAGGAGCATGTGGCTCACCTCACAAAACCTAATTCTAGCTTGCTCCATGCATGCAGTAAGCCGTGATCCTCAAGGGATCATTATGAACTGATGATAATATTTTTTTTACCCCTTTTTCATATCAAGCCAAACATTTGTGCACTTACATGTTATTGCTGTTAACAGTATTGCCAACTCTCATGACTTCTGGCATTTATCTTAAAGTCTACACTTTGGAAATGTGAAAAACTTAGCTCTTTTTATTTATATGTATATATTTATATATTAGTTTATTATAGAGATATAGATAAGAAAGAGCTAAGTTTTTCACATTCCCGAAGTGTAGACTTTAAGAACAATGCGAAAAATCATGAGAGTTGGCAACACGGTGTTCAGAGGAATGATTGGTAAAGGAGTTATCTTATTTTGGAAATCTGTTCATTTCAAGAATGTGTAAATCCTGCTTCCCTGAAGACAGGTTGAATTGAACAAACCAAGGGAGTTTCCTGTTTACAAAGGCTCTTTACAGCCAATATCCCTCACAATTGCTCTCCCTATAGGTTTTTTTCTCAGGGCCAGACATCATGACCCTTCAAGCTATAATGGAACTTCTTTTCCTGTGTTTCTCAAGTGTGACTTGACACAGGGTGACAGGTGGCAGCAATGTATTTTCACTGAATATTATCAGGATACCTAGGAAGGAGGACATTTATTTCCTTGAAAACATACACAGGTACAGACAGCATGGATGCAGGTTGCATGTGCCCAACACGCTACTACTACATATATTGGCTTTGCTTAGATACCCCTACCTAGAACAGTATTCAGTAAAACCTCTTCACCTGAAGTGTTCACATTCCTGAGAAACCTTGTATTTACAATTGTTTTAGGCAGTGATATGTATTTATGTTTTCAGCTGGAAACTGCTACTATTTTTGCAGCTTGCTTCTATCCAGGCACTTTGTGACAGTTTACAATTATTCCCTTAACTTAGGGCTGTCCAACTTCTGCAGCAGGGGGGAGGGGGAGGGCACATGCCTTATGAGTTGCACCAGCAGGGAGCTGCATGCCCTGTGGGCCACATCAGGGCAAACTATAGACCGCCCAGGCTGCACATTCTGTCCTTGGATGTCTCCAACCCCTCCAATACGTTTGCTAGCCCCTCTCCCCAGTTCCTCACTGCACATCTGCAATTATTTCCACCCACACCAAGTCCAACCTCCCAACCCCTTCCTTGTCTATGATCCCCACCCCTGCACTGCACTGTGTGTCCCAGGCTTACCCTCAGATCCCTGTGCTGCTTCATTGCCCTGGCCCTTCAGGCTGTTAGCTGCTCTAACTACTGGGCTTTTGGCTAAAAAGGGAACACTTTTGCTATAGTGCTGTTCTGTGCAGCATCTGCTCTTTTTAACACATCTGGAAGTTACTGGCCAGCCACTGCTTTCTCAGTAAGCACAGTAAATAAGTATTCATGAACATTACTAATGTTCTGATGACTGTTTCCAGGTCAATTGCATCAGATTTCTAAGCACTTACCTGAGAGAGTTATGAAGTATAAAAATAAATCATAACAGTAGTACCAGCAGACGTACAGGGCACTTTTAAACATGCTCTGACGCATTCTGATTAGAACGTGTCAGAGCTAATCAGAACACTCCAGTGTGCTGCAGCATCTTGTGCATTCAGTGTCCTGCATTTCAAAATGGTGGCGGGGGCACTTTAACTAGAGGTCATTGAACAAGCTTTAGCTAAGTGCCCCTGCCACTGTTTTGAAATGTGGGATGCTGAATACACAAGATGCTGTGGGCCTTTGAATTACAGCGGCTCCTAAAACTCACACTAATTAACACCCTCCTCCCCCACCACCCCAGAGCACGTGTATAGGCCCCCACAGTTCTTAACAATAAGGCCTGGGAGAACTCAAGGGAAAAGGGTCGGGGAAAATCAAGCACAGAAAGGATCCTTTCCACGTAGGCCCAAAAAAGTAGTTGGTCAGTTCTGTCCTACAGAAGCAGTGTTTTTAAGGGTTTGTATCTAGGTCTCAGTTCAGCAAAGCACTTACACACATTCTTGAGTCCCATTTAAAGCAGAGAGATTTGAGCAAGAAGTTGAGATTTGAAATGGGTTTTAATCACTGCTCTAAAGTCAATCCTAAAGCAGAAGACCACATAGGCAGCGTGCCAGTGGTGTTGGCTTGCTGTGAATCCTTTGCATTAACCAGGAATAAAAATGCAACATTTCTTGACCTGCATGGATGAGCTAGAAAGCTTTAAACCTATATGGATACAGTGGGACAAACTACACTTAAAATTCCTGAGGAAAAATCCTGGCCCTATTAAAGCCAATGGCAAAGCTCTCATTGGCTTAAGTAGGGCAACAATTTCACTCCTAATCCTTTTTTAACAACTTGCACTTATCTCCATTGTTCTTTAAAGTATATTTGTAGGGCAGATGGATCTCCTTAGTAATATAATTGGTTTATGATATGAATTAAATCAGGGTTAAAGGAAGAGGCATTTACAGTTCCTTAAGTAAATACAATGCTCTGAAACCATGTCAGGCTGACAGCCTTGAAGGATGGAGCCCTTTCATTATGCATAGAACATCAGAGGGGTCTGTTGAAGCTATACCATAGCCTTGATACTAAAATAAGCAGACTTGGAATGATCAATAAAGGTATACCACAGGGCTCTGTTCTGGCACTCATCCTTTACAGTTGGTATACATATGATATTCCCCATAGAAAAAAAAAATCAAGAAAATGTATTTCTGTGGGTGATTCTACCCATTCTAGCACTGGTCTCTGATTCTAGCATTATTGAAGCAACACTTGGTAATGATTTGGTAAAATTAAAAATTTATTTTAATGAATGGTATTTGAATCCCAACCCTGATGAAATAATTTATTTCTTTTTTTCATTTCACTAATGCCCAGGTGAACAGTGGACTAAGAATCAGCTTTTGTGGAAAACTAGTCAGCTATGGACCCAACACAAAACATTTAGAAATCCACCTTGACCATAGTTTCACCTATAGGCATCATCTACAAGAAACTAAGAAAAACCTTGCCACATGTAATAACACCATTCCAGAACTGGCTGGTACAAGCTGGGGAAGCGATGCTGAAGTTCTTAGAGCATTGGTGCTGACCCTTGTTTATTCAGTGGCTGGGTATTGTGCCCCAGTTTGGGGCAGAAGTGCCCATACCAACCTGATTGACTCTAAAATGAATGAAACATTGATATTTATAACAGGTATTTGCAGATCCATGCCTGTTATAGAATCATAGAAAATTAGGGTTGGAAGGGACCTCAGGAGGTCATCTAGCTTAATGCAAGACCATCCTCAACTAGATCATTCCAGCCAGGGCTTTGTCAAGCCGGGTCTTAAAAATCTCCAAGGATGGAGATTCCAAACCTCTCTAAGTAACCTGTTCCAATGCTTTGCCACTCTCCTAGTGAGAGTTTTTCCCAATATCCAACCTAAACCTTCTTTGCTGCAACTTGAGATCATTGCTCCTTGTTCTGTCATCTGTCACCACTGAGAACAGTCTAGCTCCATCTTCTGTGGATCCACTCTTCATGTAGTTGAATGCTGCTATCAAATCCCCCCCTTAGTCTTCTCTTCTGCAAACTAAATAAACCCAATTCCCCCAGCGGCTCCTCGTAAGTCATGTGCCTCAGCCACCCAAATATTTTCATTGCTTTCTGCTCGATTCTCTCCAACTTGTTCATACTTTTTCTATAGTGGGGGTCCCAAAACTAGATAGTACTCCAGATGTGGCCTCCCCAGTATAGAATAGAGTGGAATAATTACTTCCCTCAATTTTCTGGCAACACTTCTACTAAAGCAGCCCAGTATGCTGTTAGCCTTCTTGGCAACAAGGGCACACTGCTAACTCATACCCATGTTATTGTCCACTGTAACCCCCAGGTCTCTTTCTGCAGAGCTGCTGCCCAGCCAGTCAGTCCCCAGGCTGTAGCAGTACATGGAATTCTTTCATCTTAAGTGCGGGACTTTACACTTGTCCTTACTGAATTTCATGAGATTTTTTTTTGCCTAATCCTCTAATATGTCTAGGTCACTAGAATCCAAGACCTACCCTCCAGCGTATCTACCAACCCTGCCAGCTTGGTGTCATCTGCTGACTTGCTGAGGATGCACTCCATCGCATCTTCCAGAAAGATAGTGATGACATTGACCAAAACTGACCCCAGGACCAACCTGTGGGGCACTCCACTTGATACTAGCTGCCAGCTGGATATTGTGCCATTGATTACTACCCATTGAGCCCAACAATCCAGCCAGTTTTATATTCACCTTATGACCCATTCATCCAACCCATACTTCCTCAGCTTGCTTGTAAGAATGCTATGGGAGACTGTATCACCAGCCTTGCTAAAGTCAAGGGATACTACATCCACTGCTTTCCTCGCATCCACAGAGCCAGTCATTTCATCATAGAAGGCAACTAGGTTGGTCAGGTATGACTTGCCCTTGGCAAATTCATGCTGACTGTTCCTAATCACCTTCTTTTCCTCCAAGTGCTTAGAAATGGATTCTTTGAGAACTGGCTTCATGATTTTTCCAGGGACTGAGGTGAGGCTGACTGGTCTGTAGTTCCCTTCTCCCCTTTCTTAAAGTTGGGCACTATATTTGCCATTTTCCAATTGTCTGGGACCTCCACTGATCACCAAGAGTTTTCAGAGATAATGTCCAGCAGCTCTGCAGTCATATCAGCCAACTCCCTCAGCACCCAAGGATGCATTGCATCTGGCCCCATGGACTTGTACATGTCCAGCTTTTCTAAATAGTCACTAACTTGTTCTTTCACCACTGAGGGCTGCTCACCTCCTCCCCAAACTGTGCTGTCCAACACAGTCATCTGGGAACTGGCCTTGCCTGTGAAGACTGGGGTAAACAAGGCTATTCCTCATCTTCTGTCCCTAGATAGTCTCCCTCATTCAGTAAAGAACCTGCACTTTCCCTGACCTTCCTTTTGTTGCTTACATACTTATAGAAATTCTTCTTGTTACCCTTGTTACTCTACACATCCCTTGTTAGCTGCAACTTCAATTGTGCTTTGGCCTTCCTGACTTCATTTCTACATACTTGAGCAATATTCTTATACTCCCCCCACATTGTTTGTCCAAGCTGTCACTTCATGTAAGCTTCCTTGTTATGGTTAAGCTCACCGAAGAGCTCTCTACTAAACCAAGCTGTCCTGCTGTGCATTGATCTGCAGGATGTGTTGGCTCCTGCCAGGGCCCTTCCCCTTGACTGGAAGGATTGAAGGGAACGTGACCTGTGTCCCATCCCCTTCATCCTTGCACTCAGAGCTCTGTAATCACTCTTAATCCATTCCTTGGGTGTCTGTTTTATCTCATGTCCCTTCCCCTAATTTTCAATGTAAGTAGGCTACTTTAAGAGTTAACAAGAAACTGCATACATTCAATTCACTTCCAAATTTTGAAGAACCTAATGACCACCCCCAGGCCAAGGCTTAAGTCAAGACGGCCATTTTGGAGTGTGGGAAAAAAGCTGAATAATGAAAATTTAGACATTAAGGAAAAATGTATCCAACAATGGAACACAATATAATTAATAAATTTCTTATCATGGATCCCACATCTAAACCTCCTGGCTTTGCTTTATCAAGGCAAAGCAGAACACGTTGAACAGGGTTCATACTGGACAAGATAGATGTAACTACCTACTACATAAATGGAATTTTATTAAAGACCCCAAGTCTGAGTGTGGTAAAATTCAAGCTATAGCACACATTATGGAGGAATGCCCTATTTATCATTTTCATGGTTGCATTGAAGATCTGCACCAGGCTACTGATGATGCCTTGCAGTGGATTTCAAACCTAAAACTGTCTCTCCTGCCTTATCCCTTAGTGCCAGTGTTTATAGCTAGTTCTGTCATGCAGTTGCTGTATTCTGTATGAATAAATAAATATGACTTTGTGGAGCAAGCTTCTCCATTCTGCCTCAATGCACTGTAATGCATAATTGGAGAGACAAAGGGGAATACCTGATGAGACTACTAAAAGATTGCTTCTTGTTATAGATTCAGTTTATGAGGTCTGTGAGGATAAGTGTCCACTGTGGACAGGACTGAAATCAACAACAACCACAGCTAACATGAGTTCCTTTTGAATCAGTAACCGAGGAAAGATATACAAAAGCAGTGATCTGAACCAGCTACAGTCGCAGATTTACCATTCAAGCTTCCAGACACTTAACTTTTCTCTGACCAAACTGCCCTCTCTGCTTAATATATTAACCTTTTATTTTTATATTCTGAAAACATTTTGACTTAATAATCATTTATTGTACATTGAACTTCCAGAAGCTAGTATTGTGCTATTAGCAGCAGCAACTGTTGGTGAGGGAAAACATCTCTGATCTGTTGTTGAAGTAACAGCATTTCTCTGAGACATGTTAGAGAAGGAGAAATGGTGGCAAAACATTTTCAGTTACTCTGTTTCTGTTGGCATGAATGTTTGGAGCTGAAATATTTTATATGTGAATATGCATGAATGTGACATACCTGCAGACATTGCATTTGTATGTAATTTATTCCACTATCTCCATCCAGTCCATACTGTTGTGTGCCTTCCATCTCCAGTCATCCACATTTAATTTCTGTAGGTCTGACACTACATCATCTAGCCATCTTCGTCTTGGTCATCCAGGTAGCCTTCTCCTACCCCAAGGAGCACTTTTTTTGGGTGTCCAGATCACTTACATTTTTTTGATGCAACCCAGTCACAATATCATTGTGCTCCGATTTTGTGTGTTGAGATTGGGTCTTTGTACAATTGATAAAACTCATTGTTGGTTCTTATGTGCTATTTTTATGTTAGGAGATCATACTGTGCACCAAAGATATTCTGTAAAATCTTCCTTTCATAATAGTTTAGTATTGTCTTATTTGCTTTTGCTAGTACCCATGTTTGACTGCTGTAGGTTAAACATGGCCTATGGTTTTATAGAATTGAAATTTAGTTTTCCGTGACATGAGCTTGGATGACAGGAGCTTGTGCAATGCAAAATGGGCTCTGTTTCCTGCTTCTATTCTTCCTTTGATTTCTTCCTTTATATTACCATCCTGTGCTATTATGGAATCTAAATACTTGAAGTGAGTCACTTGCTTAAATTTTGTGTTTATTTTTGTGAAGCCCCTGGCTTACTGCTGTCCTATTGACCAGCAGGTACTGTGTTTTATTCACAGTAGGCCAATTTTATTTGCTTCAGTTCCTAGTTAGGTATACAGAGCTTCCATATCATTCAGATTTTCACTTATGAGAACTATAGCATCAGCATATGCGATGACTTTATGCTCTCCATTCAGTTGAACTCCTCCCGGCATGTTATTTATGCTCCTCATGACTCTTTCCTGCCCAACGTACAAGCTGTGCACGCTTTCATTTTCTCATTTTTCGTTTTCATTTCCTTGGAGTCTCAGACCAGCAGATTCCCCATGCCTGACAGAGGGTGACTGCACTCAAAAGCTTGCTAAGAACTTTTTCCCAACTACTCAGCTAGTCTAATAAAAGATATGACATCTACCCAAAGAACCTTGTCTTCATTTTCTTATGCACACATACCAATAGATGCTCCTTGCCATTTCCCCTCTTTGATAGTACCTTTTTGACTTTTGCCTAGGAGACAATATGGTCACAAAGCCCTGTATCTATAGCAGTGGTATACCAGAGCAACTGTCCATGTTGCTGATCTTCAGCTACCCTTCCCTACTATGGCCTTGTTACACAGTAATTTGTGGCATACCCTGGAGCTCCTAACATCTGGATTGGCTGCACATTAACACTTGAAACTAGTTTTAAGCACTCATAAGGCAGCCCGAAGGTGCGCTGCTCCAGGACACGATTCTCTCTGATCTGCTTTACCCAGCTTATGTATGTTGCAGTCATTCTAGGTTACACTTTAACCTAAGGTACATTAAGGCGATTTAGGTGTGCATCTACACTTGGACGCCTTAAGGCACCTTTAACATGGCTCACTGGGCAGCCTGCTCTGGTCAGCACCCTGGATAGCCCTCAGAAGCCTGCAGCAGCAGAGCCAGGCAGCACAGCCCAGAACCGGCCAAGGGGGTGGGAGCCTCCAGTCCCCACAATGCAGTCGGCTCAGCCCTGACCCTAACCCTAACCCCCTCCCTATGTTTCTGCCTTCCCATTGTCAGATGACAGTGGGCCAGAGCCAAGCCCATGGGGCCCCATGCTGCCTTTGGGTACTGCCAAGAAGACATGGAGGGTGCTGTTCTGCAAAGTGTGGATGCTGGAGCTGGCACAGCAGTCCCAGCAACAGCAGCCCCTGTCAGTGTGCAGTAAGTCAGCAGAGGGGGCAGGAGGCATAAGTGCTCCTGTCAAAGTGCAAGGGAAAGGGCCACCTGTGACTCCTTGCAGGGGAAGGGGCAGTGCAGCGCAGGCAGGGCCTTTGCTAGTGGTTCCCCCATGCCCATCCCTCAGGGCAGGTTTGCTGGCCAGATAATGCAGCCCTGCAGGGGCAGGACACCTTGCTGCCCACCTGAGATTCAGGCACCTTTAGAAGCCAACACTGGGGCTCCTGCCTGACAGCAGGTGGACTGGGATGGCACCTGCCCCCAGCACGGTTTTCCCAGCTCCACCCACCTCCATCCTAGGCAAGCGCCTGGTCTCTGTGCCAGACACTGCCCGTAGGAGAGTGGGCATGAGCTCCTGGGGGCTCTGTGCAGCTCATCCCAGGCAGGCGGGGTGCAACGCAACCCACCTGATCCAAGGCCAATCCCAGCTCCTGTGGCTGAGCTGCACAGAACCCCCAGGAGCTCGTGCCACCTCTCACAGGCAGTGTCCAGCATGGAGGCCAGGCACTTCCCTGACATGGAGGTGGATGGAGCAGGGAAAGGTTGTAGCTGGGGGCAGACACAGACCCAGCCTGTCTGCTTTCTCGGGCAGGTGCCCCAGCATGGGCTTTTAAGGGTGCCTGAATGCTGGGTGGGCAGCAATGCATCCCCCCCTGCAGGGCTGCATTGCAAGGGAGAGGCACAGGGGAGCTGCTAGCAAAGGTTCTGCCCATACTTCGCTGTCCCCTTCCCCTGCAGAGTGTCATGGGGGGGCAGGGGGAGGAGCTTTCCCTTATGCTATGACAGGAGCACTTGTGCCTCCTGCTGTCTCTGCCAACTTAGTCCCCAGTTGATGAGCACACTGACAGGGACTGCTGCTGACAGAACTGCTGCTCCAGCTTAAGCATCTGTGCTTTACAGAACAGCACCTGCCACCTCTTCTTCTTGGTGGCAGCCAGCAACAGCGTTGAGCCTCATACTCTCGGCTCCAGCCTGCTCAGTCACATAGCATTAAGATGTCTACACATGGGTTAAGGCACCTTAACTGATTATGCCTAAATTTGATACCTGCTTTATTCGGGTATTAAGTTTAGGCACAATTAGCCTAAAATTGCCATTTTAATAGTGCATTAAGGGTGTGCCCTTAGTGTGCCTTAAAAATGGCTAATGTGCCTTAAATCACCATGTGTAGATGCACCCACTGTGAACATCCCATCTGCCACCCACTCCATCTGGCCCAGATGGGGACCACTGCACCTCCTCCCCTGGCCGTCCTGAGCACCCCAGTTTTTCACTCACTACCCTCCCCACCACCACCCACCTTCTCCCCTGTTTACTTATAGCTGGTTGCACTATCTGTCCTGGTGGGGGCAGGTAGGAAGGGGTTAATCTGCACAGCCATTGCTGCTGCTACCACCACTGCTGCTGTTTGGGCCAGGCTGAGCTGGGAGAAGAGCAGCAGCCTGACAGGAGCGGCAGTGTGGAGGGGGATGGGGGAGGCACGGGCAGGCAGGTTAACCTTTCCCCGTTTGCTCTCCAGGACAGATAATGCAGACAACCACAAGCAAGCAGGAGTGGGGAGAACCCCAGGGCGGTGCAGTGTTGGGGGAACCAGGGGAGCCTTGGAGAGCAGGGGAGAAGCATGGAGTGAAGGGATGGGAGTGATTCTTATCTTCCAGTCCTCCAGACCCCTGCTGGCCTCAATGCATGACTTTCCCAGACTTGAGCCAGCACTAACACCAATTAATATCTGTGCCACTCACAGTGTAATGTGTGCAACAAGGCCCTGTAGTAGAACTGACATGTTGAACCATTCTGTTCTGACCTCACCATTTTTCATGGAAAATCTACAGAACACCTTTGAGTTAGGCCTTGGGGAAAAAAAATCGTAGCTTTACTGGACACTACACCATGGACTAAACATCAATGGACAATGAATCCATGGCTCATAACTTAATAAAATCTCTTCTAAACTCTCCGTACTCCATAGATAAGAATAGCCCTTTTCCCCTTTTGAATATCTTCCTCTTACATAGTTTGGTTACTTATATAAATGCACTTCTCTTGTTTTGAAGCTAATTTGGCTAACTTCTTTTTTCCTTTGCATCCCTTTTCCATTCCTCTAAATGACCCTTTTCATTTACATGCAGAATTAAACATAAGCCATGGTTTTATCTGGTTTTTAATCAAGGCCATTCCTAGTTCTTTCCCAGACCTGAAGAATGGCCCTTTGCACCCAAATGCTTGTCTAAAATTTGTCTCAGCAATGTAGTTGGTCCAATAAAAGATATCACCAAAAAAATCCTGCTCCCCTGCTTTGAGATCTAGATATACCATGGACACTTTGGCCTATGTACTTTGTTAAAGAATGCTTAAAAACTGTCATTAGGCTCTTATTTGGTGTTCCTTTTTCTCCACCATCATCTCCTGCTTCTAGTTCCTCCTATGGCTCACTCAAGCAGGCTGGCAGGCAGACCTCTGCCACTATGTGGAAGGCAAAGTCACTAGGGGTGCACCAGTAAAGATTTTCTTGGCCGACACCAATGGCCGATTATTAACCAGTCATATTGGCCAATACCAATCTGATAGCCGATTTACAGGAACGCAGCCTGGCAGCTTTTAGAGCAGCCTCCTGCTGGTAAGTCTATGGGGCAGGAGGGAGGGAAGGGGCAGATCAAGGCCCTCATGGTGGGGGAGGGAGTGTGGCAGGGGCAGGCAATACCCAACCAGAGTGGTGATTGTGATCCTGCAGGCAGCTCACCCGAGAGATGCAGGGGGGTGAGGAGGGGACATGGCTCCTGGCTGCCATGCATACTGCCAGGGCAGGCATGGGGGCGCATGTGCCCCCCAGATTTATGTGCAAGGTGAAGGTGTGCTGCCCACTGCGGGCTTGGAGCCTGTGGCTGCAGTAGCTTATTCCCAGCAGGGGGTCCAGGTCAGGGCCCCGCTTGGGGCACGTGGTGGCAGCACTGTGAGGGGTGGCTACAGGGAATTTTGGGGTGACTGTAGCCCACCCCATAGCCCCTCCAGTGCTACTGCCACCCACCCTGCCCCATTCTGCAGCCCTGGCTCAGTCCCCCTGCCAGGAAGAGGCTGGCATAGCCCCTGGTCCCGCACACAAATCCAGGGTGCAGCACATGCTGCCCCTGGCTCCCCCAGAGGTGTGAGCAGCAGCAGGGATCCATGCTCCTTTCCCACCCCTGCACCCACTGAACAAGGTGCCCATGGCTCCATCCCATTCCCAGTGGGGTCTCATTCACTTCCCTGGCTGGGCAGCACCTACCTCTGCCTGTGTCCCTGCTCCACTCCCTCCCTCACCATGGGGGCCTCGATCTGCCCTCCCCATGCCCATTCCCCGCTCCCCCACAGACTTACTGGCCAAATGCTGCTCTCCAGGCTGCATTCCTGGCCACGTGCGCGCAGAAATGTGGGGTGGAAAGTTTTCTGGAAAATTTTCCAGTGCTTTATTTTTCCACCTAACATCTCTGCCTTTAGCGAAAGAGAATGTGGTTCAAGTAGTTCTGAATCAGATTTGCCTCAATCTGATTTCGAAATGGCACTAATAAGTAGTGCAAGTGATTCTACAGATAGCAACAGTGAAACTGGGGGTGCCGCAATGATCTCAGTGGAAGAGAGTTGAACTCTGTTGAAGTAGATGAGTGGACAGCCATGGCATATCATGCACAGCTCTTCGGGTGTGCTAAAATTCATGTGTCAACAGTTTTCAGTGCCTTCATTTTTTTTCTTAAATTTAAACAAGCAACGTAAGGGAAGTACATATGCTCCTGCCTGGCTTTGAATGCCCACTTGTGGGCTGCCTTGGCCCAGACAGCAGAGGGTGTATGCTCTCTAGCTTCGTGGGTTCCTCGAGGTGGGCTTCAGTTGTTCTGCTGGCCTTCCCTGAACTCTCCTGCCACGTCTTTGAATGTTATGTCAGTGTGAGGTTCAGCCTGAAAACTCTCCTCAGGGATGACCACCCCACTTACGGGATGTTTGTGGGGCTCCACCTCCCCTACACCCCAGCCTTACAGCAACCTCCAGTGGGGCAGTTCTCCCCCAACTTCCCTTAGGTTGGTTTTCACCTCTTCTTTGTGTTTGCCGAATTGGCCACACCACCACTTGGCATCTTCCACGACGAACTTCTTTAATGACACAAGGGGGAAGTCACCCCCAGTGTTCCACCCTTCCCGAGGCTCGATCTCAGTGCCCACGGTGTGGGAAGCTCTCGCTGCTTCCTCAGCCATCCAACATCCAGGCACTCCCTGTGTGCCGGTTCCATCCATTGCCGGCACAGAGAGCCTCCGCCTCCTCACTGGCTCTCCCCTCCCTACTGCCAGTGGCCACTTTTATCCCTGCCGGCTGGTGTGTCCTTATGACGTCACCCGCCGGCCTTAATTCCATAAAGGCGTGGCTTGTAAACTGCACAGGCTTTTCTGTCTTCTGGCATCGCTCCTCCTGCAGGTAAGAGGTTATTTTGCATTTCTTTCTTTCTTTGAGTGTTTCTTCCCGTGCCGAGCCCCATGGGCAGAGCTTCCCAGTCTCGCTTCTCACTGTCCCTGGGACAACATACTATTGTGTATTGTCTTTACATTTTTACAAGTATTCCAATAAAAATTATTTCTTTCCACATAAAGCTTTGAATGTGTTTGAATATAACATTTAAATCACATTAAATGTGCTGCATTTAATTTTTTTCCTAATCAAATATTTCAATTCAAATACATGTTGCTATTTGAACATAAAATTAACATAGGGGCTCTTTTTTAGTTTCGTTTACTAAATCAACTTTTTATATAAAGTCACAGAAACATGCTAAATCTGACCACACTCTATTTAAGGCATTGGAAAATTTTCCAATTCAGAATTTTCAAGAAAACCCACATCCCTGTGTGCATGGCAGTTGCATGCATGCACGTGGCATTTATCGGTGACACAATCAGCTACACCAGCCAAAAAAAGCAGATTGCCGATAAGGTTAATTTTCCTTTTATCGGTGCTGATTTGATATGTGACCAATATATCGGTGCACCTCTATTTATCACGATAAAGTAAATAACAAAGCACTTTGGTGGCAGAAGTGGATCAAGGCATTTTGCTTTAGGAGCTGAAGTAAGAATCTAAATCAATGGAATTATATTCTAGCACATAGAGAAGTTACAGGAGTTTTTTCCTCCAGGAACTACAATAACTGGAAAGTAATTAATGTACTTCAGCAGATGAATGCATGTGGATAAGCCTCCTTACCCCCATGCACCCAAGGGAAAAATGGTGCTTTCAATTAGCTGAAGAACACTTCCAAAAATGACATCAGATTATATAAATTGGCCACCTAATCTTAGGGGCAGGGACACTCACACTGAAACATATAACTGATAATCATGAGTCTTAGATCTGCAAGACCCCTGCAGATGAGGGGTAATGCCTGAGTGTAGATTATGATATATTTTCTCTTTACAGCTTTTATCCTAAAATAAATGAGCTGTACTTTTTGAAAGCTGGCTGGTCACTGATTAACAGTGTCTTAGTCTGACAGAAAGCAGAACTGCAGCTGCTGAGCTGAATTCAGGCCTGCTGGGACAAGCACAGTTAATTTCAATGGAGTTGGAACTCCAAAAGCCAGGTGTAGAGAGAGATGGGCATGCACATTTTTACACGTAGGAAGGTGATGGTTTATGACCTTAGACCTAATGGGGTGCCCTTGAGGAGACCACAGTAAGTGCCTTTAACCCCAGAACTGCAACAGGAAATAAGGTAACATGAAGCCCTCTGACTTATCTACCTCAGCTGTACAGAGTGCTCCTAAGAAGTGGCACCAATACACAGTAGAGATTCATTCATTTTTTATTTGGTCTGATTTATTTCTTTTGGATAAAAAATGAATTATATCTTCAGGTAGAGAGAAAGAACATGAAGCTGGATTTTTTTTACATGGTTCTTACTTTTTTAATCTTTCTTGTTTGACACAAGATAGTAAGAAAGCTTTCTTGAATCTAAGATGTGCCCACCTGGGAAATTGGTACAAAAAACTTTGATCCTGTACCTGGCTAAATTACCTCTGAGCTTTGAGGGAAACATTTAATTTTTCATATGAATGAGGCCAAGAAACGTTTAGAAGCTTGGGTTATGAAATATCCCCCCTTGAATAATCACTTTTTTTAGATAAGGGTATTTTAAAAGTGGCAGCTTATTTCTCCTAGAGCTGAGCTAGCAGTTTAATGGGGAATTGAACCTGTCTTTTTCAGTCTAATGAACTCAGCTTCTTTGAGTTTGGGTTCTCCAGTCTTAACTAATGTACATGTAATATGTTTGCATATGCATGCAGACACACCAGGCCTTTTAGGGGAGGAAAGGGGATGTGCTAATGGGGATTAGACATAGTTGTGGAAGTCAGAAGAACTGGCTGCCACAGCTTTTCCCAGCTCTGCCACAGACTTTCTGACATAGTACCCAATAGGTATAGCTACATGAGATGCTAACTGCACAGTAGCTGAATAATACTGGCAAAAGCACGTCACAGCACCAGTGTTAATATACTACTGCACAGTAGCTTCACTTAAAATGCACTCACCAGTGCTACTGTGTAGTAATTCTGGCTACTATGCATTTATTTAGTACTTGATTATACAAAAACTAAATAAATGTGCAGTAACCACTGAGCAGTAGTGTCTCATGTAGACATGTCCAATGTCACTTTACATCTCATTATTCTCACATATAAAATTAACTTAATAGGTGCCTACCACTGGAGAATGTTAGAGGTTTAATTCACTAAAAATTTTAAGTACATGAGCTCTTCAGATAGGTGCAACAGGAGAGTAGAGTTGTGTTAGGGTGTGAATAATATATACTTTCCCCTCTACTCCCAAGGGGATCTTCCTGGAAAAGTCTTTAAAGTGGGTGGAAAGAACCTTCTGGGAATATCCCTTATGCAAAAAGGACTGTCTGGTTGACATAAAGCTGATTTAAAGTTCTCTGTACTCAGACAGGATATAGGGTGTGGATTGGGTATATGCAGGAAACAGATGTGCATGATATGATGGCCATAACCCTGCAACTACAGCTATTCACTATAAACTAGAGCAGGGGTGGCCAACCTGTGGCATGAGCAGGCTCTGTGTGTGGGGCCCGCATCGGACTGGGGAGAGAGCAGGCAGCAGAGTGGCAGATAGGGCAGGAAGCAGAAAGCAAGTATCAGAGCAGGCAGGGAGCACAGGACAGGAAGTAGAGCAGCAGCTTGGTTAGAGAGCAGAAAGTTGAGCAGGATATCAGGTAAGGGAAAGGGATTGGAGTGGCACTAAGAGGGTTAATTTGTGTCATACCTGCCAAAAAAGAGTGGCCCCCAGTGAACTAAAGCAGCCTTTAGGTGCAGGAACAGGGAAACTGAGAACTGTCCTCCTGATGTCAAGCCAGTTTGCATAGTGGAGACTGGAAACCAGTTTTTGACTCTAACCTGAATGAGCTCCAGGCAGTGCATCTAAATGTGCCCGAAGTGTTTCTCTTAATAATGGCTGCAGATGAAGACTTCCAAGACAATGCTAGCATGCTAACAGTTTTGAGTCACTGAGCAAGGAGAAGAGCGCCTTTCTCTGTTTCACAAAGATGGCTATAGCCAAGCATTTGTCCCCTACTTAGGCAAATTAAAGATGTTCCCTTAATTTGTTTTGAATTAAGGCCACTGTCTCCTGAGGTTAAAGACAACCCAAGAATGGCAGAGATAACAGTACTCAGTCATGGTGCAAGTACTGGGGCTGATGGGGAGGAGGGAAAAGGGCTAATCATCAGGGATCCAGGTTTTCTGTTTCCCACAGAAAAATGGAGAAAACCATGGATTCCTTGTTTTTATTGGAGAAACATGGATTTTCCTTTTTAGCAGAGAAATCTGTGGATTCTCTACTTTTGCAAACAGCTCTGCAGGCTGCACAGCTCTAGCCTGCAAGAGTCAATTGCAGAAAGGATGGGAAATCCTCAGCCCTGGCCAGAGGAGGAGGGACAGCGGGGAGGGCAAGGCCTGAGCCTCTGAGGCAGCCAAGGCTGGGCTCAGGCTCAGACTCGCCCTTTGCCCCTGGAGCATGGAGGTAAGTGGGGCTTGGGGCAGGGCTGGGGAAGATGGTTGGGGACTGAGGGAGTGGGAAGTGCTGCCGGCCCCAGGCGGCACATCACAGCTGGGAGCAGGGCCAGGGGGTGAGGGCAGGGGTGCCTTTCTGTGGGGGGGCTTTGTGGGAATGCGATGCGGGGTGCAGTGTGGTGGGGCCTGCCATGTGCCGGCCGCACATACCGCTTGGCTGCCTGCCCAGGCGAGGGGAAGAGGGAGGCTTGCATGCGGCTCTGGAGCCGCGGCGAGGGATTGGGGGTGGGGAGAAGGCTTCTGCTACTTACCTGGAGGGCCACGATGGCGGTGATGGCCGCTGCCTACAAAGCCTCCCACTGCCGCCACGGAGCTATGCCTGGAGCTGTGCAGCCGGCCACTAGGTAGCAGCATGGTGGTGGCCAGGCGGCACGCAGCCATCCCCACCGCCACCCCACGCCACACTATGCCGCTGCCACTGGCTGCACAGCTCTGAGCATGGCTCCGCAACAGCAGCGGCACAGCATGGGGGGGTGGGGATGGGAATGGCTGTGTGCTGCCTGGCCACCACCACACTGCTGCCATCACCCGGCAGGCAGCCAGTCGCACAGCTCCAAGCACGGCTCTGTGGCAGCAGCAGGAGGTTTTTTATGCAGCGGCAGTCACCGCTGGCACGGGCAGCCCCACAGGTAAGCAGCAGCGGCTGCCCATGCCAGTGGTGACTGCCGCTGTGTACAAAACCTCCCGCTGCCACCACAGAGCCATGGCCGGCGGCTGCAGTGCAGCACAAGGTGGTGGTGGGGATGGCTGCATGCCGCCCAGCCACCACCACACTGCCGCCCAGCAGCCGGCTGCACAGCTCCGGGCACAGCTCCACGGTGGCAGCAGGAGGTTTCATAGGCAGCAGCCGTCATGGCCCTCCAGGTAAGTGGTAGCAGCTGCTGCGTGTGAGCCCCCACCCCTGCGCCCCCATCCCTCGCTGTGGCTGCAGTTGGCCATGAAGCTGTGCTCTGGCCGCATGCAAGCCCGCCTCTCCCCTTCCCCTGGGCAGGCAGCCAGGCGGCATGTGTGCAGCCCGCATATGGCGGGCACCACCATACCGTGCCCTGCATCGCTTGCCCGCAAAGCTCCCCCAAAGAGGGGCACCCCTGCCCTCGCCCCCTGACCCTGCTCCTGGGAGTGGGCACAGGGGCACACTCCCCCTGTTCTTGATCTATCCCCCAGTACCTTCCCTTTTCCCTGCACTGCCCCACCCGTTCCCCCCACACAAACTTACCTGCTGGGGTGGGTGTCAGTGTCTGTGTCTGCATGTCTATGTCTGGAGGTCTGGGGGCCTACTGTGAGGGGCATCAAGAGAGCTGTTGAGACTCGGGTGGGGGGAGTGCGGGGGCCTTTAATTTTTATAATGGATTTTGAGTTTTTAATCAGAGAAAACCAGGATCCCTGCTGATCATTAACAATGGGACATCCTTTCTAACACTACTAATTCTGTGGCAAGCTGAATACCTTGTGCTAGTTTCTGCACTTCCAGTCACCTTCAAAATTTAGCCTTGGGAAGTTGGTTTATCAATTCATACTTAACAGCATTTAAATTAAAGTGCTGACTACTCTGGCTGGGGATTGCACATTATGCTTGAGCCAAATGGAACATCATTTTTTGCCAACCAAAAAAAGCAGCAAAAATGGCACAATTGAAGTGGGGATAGAGAGACCAGGCCCAGACCTTCTGAAGTATGAAGTGATACAAGTGAAATTAGATTTGGTTATGTGACAGGTAAAAGAGCATTGTGGGTGGGTTTAACATGACTTTCCAAGCATCAGTTCTTAGGATAAACTCAACTAACAGCTGTACTAAATTCTTTACTGTTTAAGTTTGAGTGGTTCCAAGTGCTGAATTTTTAGTTGTTAATTCTCTCAAAGAATACTCCTGTTAAAGTAAACTATGAAACACTTATAACAGTGCCCTTCCTTACTAATATTTTCTATTTGGGCTTTTATTTATCAGGTTGATTCTGATGGCACCATTACCATGGAAGAGCAAATTTATCTTCTCCTGGAAGCCAAAGTTCAATGTGAACTGAATATCACCACCCAGCTACAAGAAGGAGGTGAAGTATCTAAGGAACTAGCTTATGTTTCTTTCTTCCCAAGCTGTTTTAATAGGGCGCCAAATCCTTCAACTATGTCACAAAACTAAAGGCATCAATGTGGAGAGATTCCAGTTTTCTTATTCAGCTTTTGTTTTAGAAACAAATCAAGTGAGAGTGTCTGAAATGTGTCTATACTTGACCTTCTTTAGTTCTTTTTCCTCTTCCAATTTATTATCTTAAACAAAAAAAAGTTTGTATCTTGACTTATACTTTAAAGTGATCTAGGGCTTCTAGAGTCCTTTATGATTTCTTTGGCTAGTGGGGCCCATCACTTGAATTCATCAGTGTGCAGGACAGTCTACATTCCTTTCATAATTTGATGTGGCCTTATTTCTCACTGCTTTGGAGTCAGGCTTTTAAAAGGTGAGCTGCAAAGGATATTTTAAAAATGTTTATCTTTATCTTTTTATTCTTTCTTTTTCTTTTAAAGTTTGGAAAATGCAAGCAATATTTTTCCCTCTGTTTTAAACTTAGAAATATCATAAGTGGCCAGTTTGATCTTCCCTGGTTTTGCTGCATAACAGTGGAAAACCCCAGGCAGGCTTATGATGAGGAATAACTTATGTCTACATTGCAATCTCTGCTGTGACTGTATTGTGGTATTGACAGCTTGACATTAGCTAGCTCAATCTAGGTATATTGCTCAGAATAACCATATTGCTCAGATTAGCCACCTGAATATATATTCTTGATTCTTAGGTGAGTTTTGTAATCCAGGATGAGCTCTATACTACTCTGGCTAGATTTCTAGCAGTTGCCAAGCTAACTGGTTTAAATTAATTCATGTATGTCTTGCAAGCCGTCACAGAAATGACTGCAATGTAGGTAGAGCCTTAGTTGAAAGTTTGATATGAGTGGATCTTTAACAAAGACTTCCTTTATCCAGAGTTTTAGGTGGTTGTTGAAGTTACATAAATGTTGATTAAGATAAACCAAATAATTTTTAAAGTAAATTTGTAAGTTGTTCTTAATTTTCACTTTATGTAATGGACCAGGTTGTACACTATCCAACCTAATGGTTAGGCTACTGGGGGAGGGCAGAAGCCAGGGATAGTCTAAAACAAGGGCCAAATCAGATGCCAAGTTACCAGATCTAAGGGGAAACCCCAGGGCAGACTCCAAAAAGGCCAAATCCAGCGAAACAGATAGCAAGTTACTAGATCCAGCAAAAATATCCAAAAAAAGCAAGATCCAAATCACAAGCCCAGGCAAAAGTCAGGAGTCGGAAGCCAAATTACCAAATCCAAGGGAAAATCCAGAAGCCAGAGTCCAGGAACAGAGCAAAAAGGATCAGGACACCAGGAGAACTAGATTGCAGAGGCTTGCCAGGGTAGACCTTCAGCCAGAGATGTTTGTTGGCCTGCAGTCTTTTGCCACAGCTGGAACTAAATAGGTAGACTGCTCTCCCAAGAGCCAATCAGCAGGTCTTGACAGTGGGCAGCTGGACTCATTAACTGGGTTATGCCTGCCAGTCAAAGCTCTAGGCAGGTGTGGCCCACTAGGTAATTAGCCCACCTCTTGTGCTGTCACCATTTCACAAGTTCTTCATTCATTACAGAGAGTCCCATAGAAGAGGGTCAGAACTTGAATTCTAGTTTTCCTAGTCCTCTTTTCTCAGAGGTAGTCCCTATTATAAGTGTTAGCTATGCTAAATAAAAAACTGATTTATAGAATTTAGATGATGGAAAAGATTTGCTAGTTGATTTAATCCACTACCTTGCCCAGTTCCTATAGTATAGGGTATGTAACAGTGAATTGTATAGCCCAGGGGGGACCAAGATACAGCTCACAGAGCTGTGTAACCTGGCCTGCAGGGCTCCCCAAGAGTCTGGAAATTTGGTGGCAGTGCAAGCTGTGGCCACCCCACCAAATTTTTGGCATCATGGAGAGCCCCACAGGGCAGATCCAGAGTGTGGAGCTGCATCATTTGGCCTGCAGGACCAGAAATTTGACAATGGGCAGAGTACTGGCTGCTGCAGTACTGGGAATCATAGCAATTAATGCTGCTGCCAAATTCCTGCACAGATGGCGTGGCTTCACGCTCCAGGTGTAGCTTTTAGAGCAGGGGTGGGCAAAATTGTGGCTCTGGTTGGTGGCTGGACTCCATTTCCCAGCAGCCCCTGCCTGTATGGCTGGGGTCAGTCTTCATGGCAATCCCAGACTTGTGCTATCACACTTTGCCCGCCCTTGTTTTAGAGGGCCAGTTGCTTTAGACACCGCTGGTGTAGGCTAATTTTAAATACGTTCATTGATTGCAACCTACCATTTATATGAAAAAACTCATAAATGTAAATACGCACTTGTGAATTATGGGGGAAGAAATTGATATGAAAGACCAAGACTTGAAGGAGAAGGAGCTTTGGATTAAAGAGAATCAGTGAAACCAGATTTTGGTTTGTCTTCATTTATTCTTATCTAAGTAAGAAAGCATGCATACCATATGTATGTATTTTTACTGTCAGGAATAACTTCTAATACTAACCTTAATAACAATGTCTCCAATACATAATACTGTCTGAGGCAAATATTCATCATAATATCTCTAATAATAGGAATCACGTTTAAAAATAAATAAGGAAAAATGAGTAAGAAGAAAGATACGGTTTTACTCCTACTCCACTTTTTTTATCTGAATGTCACAGCTTAAAAAAAGATCCAAATAATTGATATTTTCCAGACTTGTGCAAAGATTTGGGAGAGAAAATTAATGGTGTTCATGTAGAGAGAATGATGAGCAAATCATTCGTCAGTTAATCTTACATAGGAAGTCATCTATTTGTCTCTTATGCCAAAAAATTACTCTAAGCTACTTATGCATGATCCAATTTGGAATGAATGACCCACTTGTTCAAGCCTGTGTTCAGTGAGATAGCTCCAATTGAAATGTAGGAAAGGTCCAACGGCTTAGCTTGTGTGAGTTAACACACAAGCCTTTCTCCCAAATGACAGAGAAGTATAGATATTGTGAGCTAGGATTTCATTTCAGCTATCCCTTGATTCATGACAGTGCTTAAGTACACAATTCAATAAATCCCTATTCAAGACAGAATTTTGTACATGCTTAAAATTGGGTGCTGTCCTAAGCATGGATGATTTCTATAAAGCAGCGTAAATTCAGAATAAACTCCATTCAAGTCACTGGTGTTTCTTCCGATTTACATTACTATAACAAATCAGCCTGGTTCTGCAGCCAGACAGCAAGGAAGTTACCAAAAAATATTTAGAAGTCTTAATGTTTAGATTTAATTGAGTCAGTTTTGGTAGTAGTAACAAGCTATAATGGACCTGAAATAATAAATGATCCTTTCAAGTCTAACATTATAACTGAAGTCTCAGCAAGTGTTATTCTAAATGGATTAAACACGTAATGGTTGAAATAACATTTAACCAGACACAAATTACTGGATCAAAAGATGACTGAATTTTACTTATTCAAAAGCCAACACCTTTAAGCAGCCAAATCTAATTGGATCTGCTTACATGGAGACTAGGGCCTTGAGACAGAGAATGAAAAGTGACTGAGTTGCTTGCTGTTTCATTAGTAGAACAGTTTCTATTTTCTTTGCAGGAAGTTTATTGAGTCTGTGTTCTGAACTGCTGAATGTCTTTTATTTCTAACTGGGTAAATAATAGACTAGCTAGGTTATGGAGAAATAATCTGGGCTTTCAAGGTCACATCTGGTAGCTTTCCCACACTGGACCTGATTCATTTTTCAGTCTTAAGAATATAAAGTACCTCCATTTAAATCAATGTAAAACTGATCTGAGAAAATAATTTGATCCATTGACTTAATAAGATAACTCATTAAGAGATAATTCATTAAGAATTACAGAAAAAAGAGTCCATGTAGAGAATGGATATGAAGAATAGGTTTTAATGGTAAAAAAGCTAAGCCCAAATGGATATCACTGCCTTAGGCTGAAATGTGAGGAAAAATGTCTTGCATTCAAAAGCTTGTCTAACTATCCCAGCTACATAGTTGGTCCAATAAAAGATATCACCATAATAAACCCTTGCCTCTTTGCCAAAAAATTCATTTTCAAAAGTCAGTCAAGGGAAATTGGGACCGCTACTGGGTTTTACAAGGCCACTGATGGCAAGGTTTGTCAGCACCTCCTTTGCAGAGGGCAAGGTGCTGAAGGTTCTTGAGACTGATTATCCAGCCCCTATTCAACAAACTATTGCTCTTCAGCCAGGTATCTCTCTATCTCCCACCTCTCCTTTTGGGGGAAGGTCACTGAACAGGTGGTTGCCTGCCAGCTCCAGGCACATCTGAATGCACAGCCCTTGCCAGTCTGGCTTCTACCTTGAGCTCTTTGCCTTCAAAGACAATCTTTGTTTAGAGTTCAGCAGAGGAAATTATACCCTACTGACCTTGCTAGATGGATGGCAGGAACAGGGGCTGAGTTCAGTTTAGGGGTTTTACACAAATTTTCCATTATGGCTCAAGCCCTCACTCAGAAACCTGGGAAAATAAATGCTACTTGGAATTCCAATATGAACAACTTCCCATCAGTAGGGGTGTGCAAAACGGGCTGTATTCTATTTGGATTCGGTTTCGGCCTGAATCAGGGGGACAGTGATTCGATTCGTTGATTCGGATCACTGTCCTGATTTGATTTGTCCGAATCTGAAGATTCAGTGCTGATTTGGAGAATCAGTGATTCGACCATAGACACAACTTTATATATTTTTTCTACATACCTCATGATACCAGGTGTGGCTTATGAACACTGAGATGGTGGGGCAGATGGAGTGTGCCACAGGAGCACAGAGGGTCCCCTGCGTGCTCAGCGGTGGATCCGGAAGTGGACCGGAAGTGCTTCTGGTCCACTTTTGGGTCCACTGCCTAGTGCTCTCAGGATGCCCCCACACTCCCGGGGGACACTCCATCCACCCCAGCATCTCAGAATTCACAAGCCACCTGGTACTTCGAGGTATGTAGAAAAAACATTTAAAGCTGTATCTATGTCTGAATCGCTGAACCTCTCTGAATCCATTTGGAGAGTTCCGATTCAATGTGGGGAGATTAAAGGGTCTCTTCATTCAATTCGGAGATTTGGCTGCCGAATCGAGCCAAATCAAATCAGCGACCAAAGCTTCACACAGCCCTACCCATCAGGCATCGTTATACTATAACAGGGCTTATTAAAGGGGGGAAATAAAGGGACTAACAACAATCTTAGGAAAAACCTGAATAGTTAGTAACCCACCCCAACCAATTATTAACAGTTTGTGACAGTCACTATGGTCAGAGTTCTCTCCCAGTCTGATACAGGGTGTGTTTAGTAGCTGGTAGGGGCAGTGTAGCTGCTAGTCCCCAAATTCCTGTTGCCTTACCACCACTTGGAAGGCACTGTGCTGCCACTGCTCCTTACCACCACTGGGGTGCTGCTCTGGTGCTGCTGCCACAGAGGGTCCTGCTCCACCACTGTTGCTGCCATTCTTCCTTGCCACTACTGGGGGTCATTGTTCTGCCACTGCTTCTATATTCTGATGCCACCCAGGTCTCTAATCCCTTGAGAAAGCTCAAGGATCTCAGCGCTTTTATAATCTAATGGATATGGGTCCCAACCTGACCCACTATATGTACACTGCACATTTAGTCTCTTTTAGAAACAAGTGGATAACAGCTCTCAACCTGAACACATTTCGGGGATTTGTACATCATGAGCATTCTTCCCTGTGAGGCTTGATAGCAAATGCAATGCCATCCCAGGGGTAGCTCCTGCTCGTTCAATGTGCCCTTCTTGTTCAGTGTGTATATGAGGCCACTGGATGAAATCCTACAGATTTGGAATGACATATCCCCAGTATGCTGATGACACTTAGCTCTTTCTTTCTTACTTCCCTGACCCGGACCCACATTCTATGTCCTATCCCAGTACCAGGCTGCAGGTGGGGATTGGATGCATGTGAACCAACTGAAGTTGAATCCAAACAACACAGAGATGATGGTGCTGAGCAGACCACTTGACTTGCGGGTATTGGAATACCTATCATCAATGGGGTTCAGCCTTCACTTGTCACTCAAGTTCACAGCCTTGGGAGATTCCTGGATCTTCTGCTGCCCCTGGATCTTCAGATGCCAGTGGTAGCTAGAAGTGCCTTTCACCAACTTCATCTGGCGAGAAGGCTGTCATGCTTTCTTTCAGTTCTGACCACCATCATCTATGCCTTCATAACCTCAAGGCCTACTGCAATGCGCTCGACATGGGACAGCTCTTGAACATAAACCCAAGTAATCCTTAATGTCTTTTTAGGCAACCCTATGAGAATGGTGTAAATTTAGCTGAGGTCCCAGTAAGCAATGAAGAATTATATGGGAGTGAAAAACTGGCTGGATCCATTTAGCTGTTCAGCTGCAAATAATCCGAAAGTTAAGAGTGGCAGTTAGATAGAACAGAGAGTTCAGAGTACCCTGAGTGGATATCTCAAGGTCTCACCAGGTGTTTTTTTTCTTGGAGACTGCTAGGATGGGTACTCAGGTCCACTCTGCTTAATTGCTGGTCTCTGGTGCACCTGACTGGAAGCAATGGTGAAGCTTATTTTGTTAACAATAAACCCAGTATCAAAAGGTAAGTGATGTAGACATGGCCTAAAAATATCTACTATTTTATTTGGTCACATGTGTTCAGAAAGTGTGACAAAAGAAATAAGGGTCATAAAGTTCTTTGTTTCTCACACTTATTTTCTCTTTCTCTTCTGCAGAGGGGAACTGTTTTCCAGAATGGGATGGCTTAATTTGTTGGCCCAGGGGGTCACTGGGAAAAATGTTGGCCGTTCCCTGTCCTCCTTATATCTATGACTTCAATCACAAAGGTACCATTTTTGTAGTTATCGTAGGCTGTATCTGAACCAAATGAATAGCTGAGTAGAACAAAGGATTAATTAAACTAACCAAGGCTCCTTTCCTCCTTTCAGGAACGGCCTTCAGGTACTGTAGCCTTAATGGAACCTGGGATTTTGTGCAGAGTTTAAACAGAACATGGGCCAATTACTCTGAATGCCTTCACTTCTTACAGCCGGAAATCAACTCAGGGAAGGTATGGCATGTTTTCCCAAGAGAGAGTTTCAGTGGAAAGAACAGGTTCTCAAATTTGTGTCTTCACATTTTCACTCCTTTATAGTTCTTTACAGACATGTGGAAGTCTTAATGCCTTTTATACTGTTGTCCTGTCATTGACATCATTTACCCAATAGTTTTAAATGAAGTAGAACCTAATTTAAATAATGTAGAAGCAAAGGAACAAAAGATACCCAAAGCTCTTTCTTCTGTGAAGTGCTTCTCACCATTCTGAATTTAGTTGCATGGTCTAAATTCAACCTTGGCAAAAGAATTGCAAGGCCTATTACCTTTGGTAAGCCTTGCACCTACTTTCTGCAAGGCTGATTTAGCTTGAGATTCCTGGCTCAGAAGCGTGGGCCCTTCATTCCAGTGACTGGGTGGGGAATCAGGGAAACATGGGTTTTTTAGAAACAGAAAGCTGGAAGGTACCACCCAAGTTACTGATTCAAGTCCCTTAGAATTACAGACAACAATATAAGAAGTACTTATCCAAAAGAGTACACAGGAGCATCCTCTCAAGCCCATCTTGAAAAACACAGCCACAAAGCACTCAATCAAAAAAAAAAAAAAATGTACAGCATGCCATAGGGACAGGCAGTTTAGGGAGACAAGGGTGTTGGACATGCATACATTTTGCAGTACTACAAAAAGTAGCACTTTATAGAACTGCAAAAAATAAAGTGCTATAGGGGCATGCATAGTCCCCTGGCTGGAGCGCTACAAAGTCACCTCAAAGGTACACGTGCCAGCTGGGGGAAGGGGAATAGAGAGTGGCAGGGAGCTGCTCCTTTTTCCTCCTCCTCAGCCCCTGATCACCAAGAGCCTGCCCTTTCCCTGTGAGGCTAGAGGGGCAAGCTGTCAGTGATCAGCTGGCAGCTGCCAGTGGGAGCAGCAGCTGTCAAAGACAGCACCCACAACTGCTGCCGCCATTGTGGGGGCCTCTGCTCCTCTCAATTGGTGCTTACAGTGGTGGTGTTGGCATAGGCAGCTGTTGCCAGTTCTCCCACAATGGTGGTGGCAGTAGCAGGGTCTTAACAGGACTCTGTGACAGCTTGTCCTGACTGGGCAGGCTCCAAGGAGCAAGCCCCTCTCTCACTCCCATCCCCTTTTCCAAAGGGGAGGGAGAGCAGTATCCTTTGGAGAGACTCCCTGCCATGCTACATATGGTGCTACAAAACATAGTGCTATACAGAAGTTTGAAAGAGGAACACTTTTGTGGTAAATCCACCATTTGGGGGCACTACAGATGGTAGTGGGCACTCACCGTCTGTATTGCTACAAATGTAACAGCTAAGGGCACCACCAGATGCCTTGCCATTGCAATGACAGCTAACTTGTTAAATTAATATAATATTCTCTGTTGGCAAAAAACACCTTTGGTCTCTGCCAATCTGACATGGAAGAAAGCCTGTTCTTTGGTTTTTCTTGAATAGGACATGGCATGCAATTGATAAGCATTATTTAACAAAAAACCCTCAAACATTTTTATGTATACTTTTTCCCTAAATAATGTCAGTGAGGCCTATAGCTTTATGACTGTGAATAATTGAGTCATATTGTAAAGGCACTGAGTTATTTAATTATGCAGCCTGGCTCTTAGTAGGAGTTCAGAATCTCCTATTGTGCACAACTCCCACTAAAACTGATATTTATCTTGCAGCTGGGTGCCCACATAAATCCCAGTGCAGAATCACAGTTGGAAGATGCTAACTCTGTTTCACTCTTATACCTATCTTTGCTGTATTATAGACTTCCAGCAAACTGGCTTAGAGCGATTCTCTTAACAGCAAAGGTATTGGCAAATGGATCCAGAAATAAATGCAGCAATAAAAATGTAATCCCTTCAGCTCCAGGATATTAAAACCATGACTGTTTAACAGAAAATGGGGAAAGGATAAAGGAATCCCTTTCCATAAAGGGACTAATATTTCTAAACTAGCCTCCTGTTATCTGCTGTGGGGCGGGTTGTAGTATGACCATATAGTAAATCAAGACTACCCGTTCCTTCACAGCTTCCCCTTATCTTAGCTGCACAGATGGAAAGCTCTACATAGCTTATGCTTCTCAGCCCTAGGAGGAAAACAGATAGCAGAATTAAAAGAAGTGAGAACCTTAACTCCAGTCTCTCCAGTGCTCACAGTAGTAGAGCTGAGCCTACATAAGGATGGGAAAATATGTTCCTGTCTCCTTTGTATCCAGTTACCCCCATCAGCCGTAATGAGTGGGGGAGCTGACACTGAACCAAAGTTCAATGCTGCCAACTCATGGTTTCACTATGAGTCTCATCACAGTCAGTGCTTCTCTTCAAGCTCTTGTCCCAAGTTTTTTTTATCATTACTTGGCAAATCCAGTTTCCATTTTCTTAACAAAAGTAAGTTTCTAGCTTTCTTGGATACAAACAAAAGCTTAAAGAGAAAATCAAATGCAAATAAAAAGAAACCCAAATATATTATTTTAAAATATCTAATTATATCTACTGAGGTCTGTGATCTTACACCAGGGATGAATTTGGCCCTATCACATACACGTAATGTGTGGTTCTTTTTAGGTGAAACTGGATTATTGGAGATTCATAGATTCCAGGGTTGGAAGGGACCTCAGTGGGCCATCTAGTCCGACCCCTTGCCCCTGGCAGGCCAGAAAAGGGGCACCAAACCTGGGATCCCATCCAGGTACTTGTCCAGTCTCCTCTTGAAGACCCCCAAGGACGGGGCGAGCACCACCTCCCTTGGAAGCCCATTCCAGATCCTGGCAACCCTGACTGTGAAGAACTTTTTTCTAATGTCCAGTCTAAACCTACTCTCCAATAGTTTATGGCATTGTTCCTTGTTATTCCAGGGGATGCCCTCATAAACAAATCATTGCCTACTGTGTGCTGTTCCCCCCTTATGAATTTGTACGCCACCACAAGTTCCCCTCTCAACCTTCTCTTGGAGAGGCTGAAAAGGTTAAGGTCCCTTAGCCTTTCCTCACAGGGCCTTCCCTTCAGGCCTCCAATCAAGACGAGTGGCTCTTCTTTGGACCCTCTCCAGGTTGTCTGCATCCCACTTGAAGTGCAGCGCAGTACTGGACACAGTACTCTAGCTGCGGCCTGACCCGTGCTGCACAGAGAGGAAGAATCACCTCCCTGGACCTGTTTGTGAAGCACATACGGATGCACAAAAAGGTGCAGTTGGCTCTGCCGACTACTTCATCACACTGATGACTCCTGTTTGTCCTGGAATCAACTGTGACTCCAAGATCTCTTTCTGCCTCAGTGGTGCTGAGAAGGTCGCCCCACCCCAGGCTATAGGTGTGATGGCAGTTTTTCCTCCCTAGATGCAGCACCTTGCACTTGTCCTTATTGAATTGCATCCTGTTGTTCTCTGCCCATTTTCCCAACCTGTCGAGGTCAGCCTGGATCTGGTTCCTCCTCTACAGGGTGTTAGCTTCACCCCATACTTTAGTGTCATCCATGAATTTGGACAGGGTGCTTTGACAGGAAGATTGTTTAGCTTATGCTGATTAACCAGTGAAGGTGCTTTCATTTTCTTTTTCAGAGGGATTTCTTTGAACGTCTCTACGTCATGTACACTGTTGGATATTCCATCTCCTTCAGTTCACTGGCAGTGGCTATTTTCATCATTGGCTACTTCAGGTGAGTGAGTCTAGTACCAGCTTCTGTCAGTTTTCTTTGGTCCAATGTGATAAAATCATGTTCCTCATTCACAGGGAGTAGCTTGGTTTCTCTTTTCTTATATTCCTATGTATGGTGCTGAGTGTACATATTGTACAATGTGTAGAGTGGTTTTCAATGGCTACCTGGCAGTTCTGCATACCTTAATCAAATAATTTTGCTTAAAGGGCAAATAATTTACAATAACTACATAAAAACCGCAAGCAGCAACAGACTTGATAGGATTCCTGTCTCCAGAATTGTTGAAGGTGACACATGCAGCGAGTCACAGAATGGATTTTGCAGACCTGATGGCTTAATTTGTAACTGAAACGGCTGGCATCATGTGGACCTATCCATTTCAGTTATTGATAGAAAGACTACTGCTGCTTGCTCCAGCTGTTAAGCATTGAATACTTACTCTAACGTTCACTTTTGAAAGATTTTGCATTTTGAAATAACCAAAGCAGGAACAGACTTTACAGACTCCATTTCAGTTGGCAAGGTTATTATTTATATTATAGTCTCCAACAGCATGCTTGACATTTCACAGAAGGCCCAGAAAATCAGAGACCTTACCTCTCCTTGTTCCTCTTTACACTTGTTGGCAAGAAAATTGGTACAGCATAAAGGAAGTTCTGAAAGTCCTGCTTTTGGCCACTGCAGAAGACGTCCATTCATCTGCCTTCTGAAATTTCCACTGCACATCTTTGTGTAGGGAGCATGCAGGAGCAGTATATCAGGGAAAGGGGCATCTCACCACAGAACATGGTGCTGATTCTGAGCAGTGCAGTGATCAGGAGACAGTCTGGGATGCGGGGGGTACTGTAACTTAGAGCAGGTCTACAGTGCAGTTACTGAAACTCATATAAGCGCACCTGAGTGAGCTCTGAATTGACAAGCTTTTGCATTGCAACAGTTTATCTTTTGCCTCATGGAACTCAGTGTAGGTAAATGCTTGAATGGCTGCCCTGTTTTGAGCAACTTGCTTCTGTGGCTATACTGCTAGCAGAACTTAACCTAACTTACTGCTAGGTTAACCTAACTTACTACTTAACCTAACTTAAACTAATTTAAAGCTGTCTATATGAACTGCAGTCGTAGCAGTAGCTGCAGTGTAGACATACTGTTAGCATCCTGGCTTGTCTCCCTGGGCTGTAGTTTGAAGGTTTTGCCTCTAAGACAGTCACAGCACCAGGTGGCTTGCAATATACATTTGCCCTGTGACAAAACCCTCGGTGACTATCTACATGCATTGTCCTGGAACAGAGGTAAATTATGCAAGTTATACTTGAAACATGCAGGATACTTTTTAACTCATTTTTTCCTTCTGAAAAACTGACCTGCAGTGACGTAGAATTCTGATGCATAATCTGGCAAAATTTGATACCATTTTTAGTACAAACAATTGGAATTGCAGGGTGAGGAATACCAACAGTTTCCATTTCATTATTTCCCTTTCGCAAAGGTCATCAATAATACAAAATAGTTGGTAGAAAATGGCTACCTTATTCAGATTTAACTGTGGATGACAGGAGATGCTAGGAGTTATCTTCGTTAAAAAGAAGAATCCCAGTCTCCCTATTCCCATTCTTTGGGGCCTGATACCCATTTTACATCAAAGTCCTGATCTTTGGTTTTATTGGTATAGGGTCTTTAACTGAGTATAAGTGTCATACATAGCTGCTCTAAAACCACTTCATATTACCAGAGAAGTATAACAGGCTTCAGGGCCAGATCCAAGAAAGGACTGCAACCTATAGTCTTTAGGTGTCTGGTCCTCAGGATCACAACTTCAGCATTAGGCATCTGGGGCATTATTGCATGCCCGGCATTTCCAAGGAGGGATGCTGTCTAACAACCCACCCACCCACTCTTGCTTGCATTAAGTCCAGAAATGCTAAACCCAGAAATGCAGCAGTGAATCCACTCCAGGGATGTCTCCCTACAGCTACTCTTGAGATCTGTCTTGAGTGTGCTTGAAAGTGGCCAGGTGGGGCACCACACAGTGGCTTCATGGCTGTGTTTTGAAGTTTGGCATGTGTGAACCACATTCACAGGTGAGGTATAGAATCATAGAAAATTAGGAAGTGACCTTGGGAGGTTATCTAGTCCAACCCCCTGCTCAAATCAGGACCATCCCCAACAAGATCATCCCAGCCAAGGCTTTCTCTACCCGGGTTTTAAAAACCTCCTAGGGTAGAGATTGCACAACCTCTCTGGGTACCTTGCTTCAGTGTTTCACTACCCTCCTCATGAGAAAGCTCTTTCTAATACACAACCTAACCTTCCCTTGCTGCAACTTGAGACCATTGCTTCTTGTCAGTCATCTGCCACCACTGAGAACAAGTTAGCTCCATCCTTTCTAACCACCCTGCTGGTAGTTGAAGTCTTCAATTAAATCCCCCCTCAGTCTTCTCTTCCCCAAGCTAAATAAGCGCAATTCCCTCCGCCTCTTTTTATATGTCATGCTTCCCAGCCCTCTAACAATTTTTGTTGCCCTCCTCTGGACTCTCTCCAATTTCCGTGTCCTTTCTGTAAGGGCAGGGGGACAAAACTGCAGATGTGACCTCACCAGTGTTGAGTAGAGGGGCATAATCATTTCTCTCAATCTACTGGCAGCACTCCAGGCCAGTATGGTATTAACCTTCTTCACAATAAGAGCACACTGTAGGCTTATCATCTACTGTAACCCCCAGATCTTTCTTGTAGAGCTGCTGCTTACCTGGTCAGTCCCTGGCCTGTACCTGTGCATAGGATTATTCCATCCCAAATGCAGAACTTTGCACGTGTCCTAAATGAACCTCATAAGATTTCTTTTGGTGCAGTCCTCCAATTTGTCTAGATCTCTCAGAATCCTAGCCCTACCTTCCAGCATATCTATTAGGGGTGCATCAATAAAGATTTTTTGGGCCGATACCAATGGGCAATTATTGACCAGACGTATAGGCCAATCCTGATCCAATTGCCAACATGCAGCCCAGCAGTATGGAGAGCAGAGTCCATCTGGTAAGCCTGTTGGGGTGAAGGGGCATGGGGGGTGCAGATTGAAGCCCTCATGTTAAAGGAGGGAGTGGGGCTGGGGTAGGGGCAGCTACTGCCCAGCTGGGGCAGGGCAGGGTGCAAGATGGAGCCAGCAGCTCATCCAGAGGGTGCAGGGACACAGCTCCTGCCACTGCTCACACCACCGGGTGAGGTATGGGGGCTTGGGCTCTCCAGGATCTGTGCATGGGATTAGGGCAGGCTGCCACTGTGTGCTCAGGCCCGAGGCTGCTCCAGCCTCTTTCCAGCAGCTGCACTTAGGCTGGGCGGGGCAGGGTGGATGGCAGCGGCAATGGGATGGGGGGCCTACAGTGAATTTTTTGGTGGCTCTAGTCCCCCATAGTCCCTCTGCCCCACACCGCCCTGCCCTGCCTGGCCCAAGTGTAGCCACCAGGAAGAGGCTGGAACAGTCCCAGCCCCAAGCATGCAACAGGTAGTTTGCCCTTGCTCCACACACAGGCAAATGCACCCCCCATGTCTTCTCCAGGGGTGTGTGCAGCAGTAGGAGCTGCCACCCTTCTCCACCTCCCTATGTCCCCAATGAGATGCCAGTTCTGCCCCACACCCCACCCCACCCCACCCCAGCTGAGCAGTGCCTGCCCCAGCCCCAGCCCCACTCCCTCCCTCACCTTGGGGACCTTGATCTGCATCCCATACCCTTTCCCTCCCCCACATCCCTTCCTCCCACCAGACTTACCAGCCAGACACTGCTCTCCAAGCTGCTGAGCTGCACTCCTGGCCGCATGCATGCTGTGGCTGTGCATAAGCACACGGCATTTAACAGTGGCGATGCATAGGGGGTGCACAGGGATGCACATGCACCCTCTGAGAGTGCCGGTGTAACCCCTGACCAGCCGCACTCACTGCTTAGGCAGTGGGCAGGGGGGACAGGCGGGACCACTGGTGCCCCCTCTGCAAGCACTGGCTGGGGAGTAGAGTGCCTCTGTGCTCCCAGAAGCCGCCGCAGCTGGTGCAATCGGCCGCAGCCACTCCCGGAACTGGCTACAGCGATCAGCTGGAGCGATTGGCCACTTTGCAATTGGCTACTTCACAATTGGCTGCGGGGGGATCCCTCCCCCCCACGTCAGTGAGATTGGCTGTAGGGGGATGAACCTGGTCGCTGACTGGCCACTGGGGGAAACGTACCCACCCTCCCCAACTAAGGTGCACCAGTCACCCATGGCATTTATCAGTGACATAATTGGCTACATCACCCAAAAAAAGCTGATTGCCGATAAGGTCAATTTTCCTTTTATCGGTGTCAATACAATATGGAGTGTATCAGTGCACCTCTAATATCTACTACTCCCTGCAGCTTGGTGTGAAGATATTGAACAAACTGGCCCCAGGATTGACCCCTGGGGCACTCCACTTGATACTGACTGCCAACTAGACACTGAACTACTGATTACTACTTTTTGAGCCTGACAACCAACCAGTTTTCTATCCACCTTATAGTCCATGCATCCAACCTGTACTTCCTTAGCTTGCTTGCAAGAATGTGGTGAAAGACCATATCAAAAACCTTGCTAAAGTTACAGTATATCATATCTACTGCCCTCCCCACCTCCACAGAACCAGTTATCTTATCACAGAAGGTAATCAGGTTGGTCAGGAATGACTCGCCTTTGGTGAATCCATGCTGACTGTTCCTTATGATTTGTTCTCCAAGTGCTTAGAAATGGATTCCTTGAGGACCTGCTGCATAATTTTTCCAGGGACTGAGGTGAGGCTGACTGGTCTGTAGTTCCTCAGGTCCTCCTTTTTCCCTTTCTTAATGATGGACACTATATTTGCCCTTTTCCAGTCACCTGGGAGCTATCCTGATCACCACAAGTTTTCAAAGATAATGGCCAGCAGCTCTGCAGTCACATCAGCCAACTCCCTCAGCACCCTCAGGTGCATTGCATCCCGCCCCTAATTTTTCTACATAGTCCCTAACCTGTTTGTTTGCCACTGTCAGCTGCTCACTTCTTCCCCACACTGTGATGCCAGGTGCAGTAGTCTGAGGGCTGACCTTGCTTGTGAAGACTGAGGTAAAAAAGGCATTGAATACTTCTGCCTTTTTCACATCATCTGTCACTAGGTTGCCTTCACAATTCAGTAAGGGGCTCAAACTTTCCCTAATCTTCCTCTTGTTGCTGACATACTTGTAGAAACCCTTCTGAACCCCCTAGCGCCGCCTACCGTCACTTTAGGGTGACGCAGCACCCTCAGAACCTCGCCCGCCACGACTTTGATGGTAAGATATATAATGTGGAGGCTGCCAGTTTCCCTAATGGACGGTCTAGTTGTTCGTCCCTATTCCAGACTGGGGATTTTAATAAGCGTCCTGCCTTAAGGGCAATGCGTGCCTCCAAGCCTCCCCCTTAGCACGCCCCAAGCCTCGCAGCTATTCCGGGGGACGCTTGTATGGTCCCTCGCCCCTCGGGTGCCCTTGTTCTCACTCTCGGGCACCGGGGCTCTTCGCCCACCTGGCGCCTCCTTGGGTCGGGCCCCAATCTCTGGCCCGTTCCCCACGCCCTGGGCCTATCACGCTGGCGCCCAGCTACTTGCTGGCGCCTCCTGGGTCGGCTCCTCCAGCGCCGCTCACTACCGGCCCCCTGGGCCGGGTTCTAGCCGGCGCCTGGCTAATCGCCGGCTCTGCCTGAGTCTGGAGCACTCCCTGCGCCCTAGCCTCGGCGCCCTCGGGCCGGCTCACTCCCTGCGCCCTAGCCTCGGCGCCCTCGGGCCGGCTCACTCCCTGCGCCCTAGCCTCGGCGCCCTCGGGCCGGCTCACTCCCTGCGCCCTAGCCTCGGCGCCCTCGGGCCGGCTCACTCCCTGCGCCCTAGCCTCGGCGCCCTCGGGCCGGCTCACTCCCTGCGCCCTAGCCTCGGCGCCCTCGGGCCGGCTCACTCCCTGCGCCCTAGCCTCGGCGCCCTCGGGCCGGCTCACTCCCTGCGCCCTAGCCTCGGCGCCCTCGGGCCGGCTCACTCCCTGCGCCCTAGCCTCGGCGCCCTCGGGCCGGCTCACTCCCTGCGCCCTAGCCTCGGCGCCCTCGGGCCGGCTCACTCCCTGCGCCCGGATCTCGGGTCTCTCGCCACCCTAGTCTCGGCGCCCTTGGGCAAGCACTACCGCCGCCCTCGTCTCGGCGCCCTCGGGTGGCTAGCTAGGCTGGTCTCGCCGCACTAGCCTTGGCTCAATCGCCGCCCTAGTCTCAGCGCCCTCGAGTGGCTAGCTAGGCTGCTCTCACCGCGCTAGCCTTGGCTCAATCGCCGCCCTAGTCTCGGCGCCCTTGAGCCGGCACTACCACCGCCCTAATCTCAGTGCCCTCGGGTGGCTGGCACTATCGCCGCCCTGGCCTAAGCTCTATCGCCGCCCTGGCCTCGGCGCCCTCGGGCCGGCTCACTATCGCCGCCCTAATCTCAGCGCCCTTGGGTGGCTAGCTAGGCCGCTCTCGCCGCGCTCTGTCTCTGCCCTGCTCCGGGCCTTGCCCTCTCGGGCTGACTCTGCGCCTCCTGCGCTCTGTCACTGCTCCGCTCCAGGGTTAAACACCGCCCTTCTGGGCTGGGGTCTGTAACCCGCACACTGCGCCTCCCTGGCGCAATACCATGCCCAGCCGCACTGACACTAGTGCCCCCGGCACTGTGCCTCAACTGGGCCCTGGGAACCCCCAAGCTGTTGGGGAGCTCCCCTGAGGCCTCCTCGCTCCCCTACAGCCTCCCCGGTCCTCCGGATGTAAACTATAACTAAACACTCAAGCCTGGCTATAACATAAGCAAAGGCTCCACACGCCTAATAACTCCAAGCCCCACCAGGGCTCTCAATCCTACCTCCAGTTAGGGCGATCCTGTTCCCTGCATCCTTGCAGCCGGTCAGCTGAAGTAGTAGCCACTAACCCCGGCCGCTCAGCTCAGCCGCAGAGCTCCTGCTCCTGCGGCAGCCAGAAGGGAACTGTGTCTCAGGCTCTGGCCTGAGCTGGTTATAAAGGCCTGGCCCTGCCCCCTCCCGGTCATGTGACCGCCTGGTTGCCCTGGTAACCCGGCACCTGAGCTGCCTGGGTGATTGGCAGCTCTGCCAATCACCCTCACAATCACGGAGCACCTCTGTGACTCCGTGACACCCTTCTTGTTACCCTTCATGCCCCTTGCTAGCTAAAACTCCAGTTGTGCTTTGGCCATCCTGATTTCATCCCTACATGCCCAAGCAATACTCTTGTACTCCTCTTTAGTAGTTTGTCCACGTTTCCACTTGCTCAAGAGCAGCAATGTAGATATATGCTTAATTTTGTTGAAGTCCTACTTCCATTCCTAAAGTCCTTTTCAAAATCTGGCCTCTAGTGTATACAGAATCAGTCTTTTTGCTTATCATTATATGGGGCTTATCACTATATGGGGCTAGTGCAGGAGGTTTAGTGGATTATTTAAATGACCTGTACAGAACACCTGACTCCAAAGTCTTTTGCACCAATGCATGCTGACTGTATATGTGACACAAGGTGCTGTTCATGCATTCATTCTTAGAACAACTTCATTCCTTGGAAGCACACACAAAAGGGCTAAAGTTTTACCTCTGTAATGAGGAAGAATACTGAGCTACTTCTGGTTCTTCACTAAAAGGGTATTTCTCAGGTTTTACCTCAGGGGATATCACTATTGGTATTGACTTTTCAAGGGACATCCACTTTAATGATCTGTCTGAAGGATCTTAGCTATTGTGTGCTCCTGGCCAGGATATTTATCTTCCCCTTTTATTTAACTTTCTGTACTGATTTTTCAGTTAATGAAGAGCAGCAAATTATAGGGTCTCTTACTTTGATAGCTATGATAATGCCCTACTGTTTCCTTTTAAATACTGGGCCCAGTTCATTGGTGTGATTTCACTGAAGTTGCATAGAGTTAGACTAAAGATAAAGTTGGTCCTTACCATCAAATAAATGAGATGGGGCTAGGAAAGAGGCAGTTGGGAATGAGGTACTCTACTCCCATTGAAATTGAGTGAAATCTGGACACTTCACTCCTCCTTTGAAAATTTCAGCTAACATTGCCATTTTTATATAAAATATATAATAGCAACTGAACTGGACTACAAAAGATCCAAACTGCTCCACAAGTCAGGATGAATCTGATCTGGAGTCTTTGTTTGGCTTAAAATGCAAATCAGAGTTTGGATCCAGGAATCAGGGTTGAGCTGTCTCTAAAGCAAGCAATTTTCCTGATCTATGAAATGGTTACCAAAGGAGAATTAAACAAGCACTCCTCAACAAGCTCTGAAATCCAGCACATAGGGTTATGGGCCTATCTCCTCCCCTCTCTGTCATCTTTATTAGGCTACCATGAATTAAATCCTCTCTACAGTTGTGCAGGGCACATTAAACATCAGCTGTTCTAGCCACTCACACAAGAGCCAGAGGGAAGTCTGATTTTATTACTTAACAGTAACCTTGGCAGGAGAGATTTGGCCCCAGATTTTGGTTTTATAGAAAGCTAAAACTAATAGAATTTTTCTAATGAAATTCCAGTGAAAGCAGCTTAAAATAAATATGGTAAAATAAATAAAATTCCACTGCAGGGTTTGCAAACTTTGTTTCTAGCATAATTCCTACATAGTGATATAGTGACTCAGACTATGAATCCTGGCAGTATCTCCTCTTATCTTTTGCTGTCTAGGTGCAGAATGATGCCCTTCTCTAAATGATCCTTTTCTTCCACAGGAGACTGCACTGCACTCGGAATTACATCCACATGCACTTGTTTGTCTCTTTCATGCTAAGAGCTGTCAGCATCTTTATCAAGGACAAAGTAGTGCATACTCACATAGGAGTCAAAGAGCTGGATTCTCTGCTGACGAATGATCTCCGAAGTGTTGTAGTGGCACCTGCAATAGACAAGTCACAATATGTAAGCATTAGACCCAGTGGAAAACTATTAGCTCATTAGCCAAGTATTTTCTGCATTAGGTTGTATTTTTTGTTACAAACTATATCCCTTTTAACCAGTTGATAACAAGGCAAAGCCATTTTAAAGTATTAGCACAAATCCTCAGGTAGTTTATGAGTGCCGGAAATCTGTTCCTGTTTATGTTTATATTGAGGAGCAAAAATTTTCACAAGAACTTAAGTCTCATTTTCAAAAATAACATAAGCACTTAGCAGCCTATGTCCCACTGACTCTCAAGGAAACTCAGGTTTTTTTGGCCACCTTTTTTAAGGTTGTTTTTCAACCTAAAGAGCAGAACCTCACGGATTTTCAAAAGCATCTAAATACCCCTAGGACAGGGGTTTTCAACATTTTTGGGTCAGTGTACCTCCAGCGGCCAGTCGAGAAGGCAGGAGTTCCCTGGCAGCCAGACAAGCAGTTGGCAAGTGTGCTGGTGGCACAGTGGTGGTGGAAGTGCTGGTGGCGACAGCACTTGCTGCCAAGTACCCCCTGAGGCCATCCCAAGTACCCCCAGAAGTACACGTACCCCCAGCTTGAGGGCAGTGTGCATGGGAAGCTTGTACAGCACCTGCCTTCAATACACCTGTTTCTGTGGGCTGTCACTAGTTGTTCACTTTCACACATTCTAATTCAATTATAAAGAAAAAAGAAAAAAATGAGAACAGTCCATAAAGAAAAATGGAGAGCCGATGGCCTATAAATAAATGTCTAATACTAACAAGGCAGACTGCCAGGAATGGCCTTGATGGTTTTTAAAATTTGCTAAATTTAACTATATTGACTTATTACTATTTTACTTGGATTCTTTCACAGGTGGGATGCAAGATTACTGTTGTGATGTTTATTTACTTCTTGGCCACCAACTACTACTGGATCCTAGTTGAAGGCCTCTACTTACATAGCCTGATATTTGTGGCTTTCTTTTCGGATACCAAGTACCTGTGGGGCTTCATCTTGATAGGCTGGGGTAAGGTCTATGGGCTTTTGTTATTCCTTTTATTTCTGATCAGGCTCATTGGATAGAGAAGATTCTGTCCTCCTGATATTCCTACCTGCTGCTCTTTTTCAACACTTAGATTCATTAAAAATGATGACAAGAAGAACTTGTGTCCTTAAATACCTTATTTTCTATCAGCAATGACAGGACACCACTGCTGGGTTCCCTGATGAAGGATGGTTTTAGCAGTCAGTAGATTGGTTAGGATGCAGGAGGTCTGGGTACTCTGAGACATCCACTTCTTGTACATTCCTAAAGAAGTTACTTAACTTTTCCTTTCCCCACTGTGAAATGGGAATAATGACACATAAATACAACCCTATCTTCCTGGCGTCTTGTGAGGGTAAATTGATTAATGTTTCATATAACCAAGTACAAAAAAATAGATTAGACAAACTTCTAGAGGATAGAACCATTGTAGCTATTAAGTACAACTGTCAGGGATGTAACCTCAAGCTTAGGGCATCCTTAAACCTGTGACTTCTGGTAACTGGGTAAGTATAACAGGGAATGAAGTATTCTCCATGCCCTATTTCTTATGCTCTTCCCTTAAAAAGCATCCACTACTTGCTACTGTTGGAGATGGGATACTGGGCTAGATGGCCAATTGGACTGACACACTATGGCAATTTTTATCATTTTCTCATCAAATGCTTTACAGATTAGACATATGTGATGATGATTACTATAAAATGCCCAGGAAAAAATTGAAGTAATAGATAACGTCCTCTCCTTACAGGTGAATCATCTATCCTCAAATTCCCCAACAAAGGGCATATCTACATATTGCCCTACGCTGATGTTGTTACTGCACCATGCTTTAGTACTTCATTTTGGAAATACTAAAGTACAGGACAGTAACTACCTGTGCTGTGCTGTGCTGTGCTGTGCTGTGTGCATGGTGCACGGTTAGTTCTGGCTACTACTTTGCTGTAGCAGCGTCTTAAAACGGGGGAGCACACTGCTACAGCAAAGTAGCTGCCAGTCATGTACAGACTCACACTACATCACTATGTTGCTAGGATCTCTATGTTGGTCATAGCATGTTGTACAGCGACGTACCATGTTGCTACGGCAACACAGGGTGACATGTAGATGTGCCCAAAATATTACAGTTGGTCATATTTGACCATATTACATATATCTGATAGTATAGTTCCCCATTGATATTTCATCCGTAGTATTAAAGATAAAATAAAGTCTAACTATATTTAGGCCTTAGTCCTATCCTGCAAGTTGGGGTGTGCAAAGCTTCGGTCTCTGATTCGATTCGAAGAAGATTTGGCCCAATTCGGAAACCAAATTACCAAATCCAAATCAAATTGTGAAACCAAAAAAACCCTCCGATATGGTCAAGGCAGTCCATGTTGTCAACTTGGTTGGCATCCGCTGTGTGGCACACAAGTTCCACCTTGTAGTCAGGGATGCCTTGGAGGGGGAGAGGGCTGTGGGTGGTGGTGCTGTCACTACCAGCCAGCTGATTTCAAAATGCAGAAAGGTGGCAGGCTATTTCCACTGCAGTATCAAGGGGGGCAAGATGTTACAGGACAGACAGGCAGAGCTGAGCATCCCACAACACAAAACCATGCATGATGTAGAGACTCAGTGGAACTCCACATACTTGATGCTCAAAAGGCTGGTGGAGCAACAAGGCCATCCATGAGATAGCCTAGCTCAGGGAGATTGGGACACTGGCCCTTTTAACAGAGCGGAGTGGGATACCATCTCCCAGATCTTGGTGGTCCTCAAGTCATTCCTTAAGGCCACTGAGACCCTCAGCACTGGGAATGCCCTCCTTAGCCAGGTGATCCCCATAGTGAGGGAGCTTGAGAATGAAATGGAGAAGTTCCAGGAAATCATTGTTCCTGGATGGGGCAGGCTCCTATCACCAGAGGTGCAGGCAATGGTGAAGCAGCTGAAGGAGGGCATCAAAAAATGGCTGGATCCATTGTGGTCCAGTATGGTTCATGTGCTGGTGGGCATGTATGACCTGAGGGTGAAGGGGAGCATATGCAGTACCAAAACCCTTGATCACTGGACGGAGGTGCTGGTGAACAGAGTCAGGGAGGTAAAAGGGCAGAGGCGAGGGGACATGGAAGAAGGGGATCCATTTTCCCATGTCAGCACTCCCAGCACCAACCAGTCTTCTCCACACCAGCCACTGCCAATGTGGGCCAAGGGCATGGCTTCAATGTTGGGGTCAAGACACACCAGACCCCAGTGTCAGGTAGGTAGCACCAAGGCTTCACTGGTTACCCATCTCACTGAGGACATGGAGCCACTGGACTGCAGCCCCTTGGCCTATTGGGCAACCTGCAGCCAGATGTGGCAGGATCTGGCCACAGTTGCCCAGCAACACCTGTCCTGTCCACTGACCAGTGTTACAAGTGAGAGGGTGTTCAGTATTGCTGGGGATGTCGTCACACCCCACTGCACCTGCTTGGATCCTGGTTTGGTGGAGCAGATGGTGTTCCTGAAGGTGAATCCCCCACTGCTGGGGTTCCCCAAGCTCCACCTGCAGACAGAGTGAGTGCCACCCTCCTCACTCTGTCCACACCTATTTGCATTATTTTTTTAAAATCATTTAATGCCCTGCTCTCAGAGCTGGAGATGGCACTCACTACATCACCAGCCAGCAGGGGAAAAACATGTCCCTGCTGAGCTCCCATGCCAGGATGAACTTGGAGGTCTGGGCTGGACCTATGGGGAAGGAAGAGGCACCAGGTCCTGGGCATGACCTAAAACCGCACCCAGCCAGGGTTGGGAGGCCTGGTGGGACTGCCGGTGGTGCAGCAGCCCCCAAGAAATGCCAGGAATGAGGACCTTCCTGGTCAAAGGCAGGTCCAGCCACTACACGCATGCACAGTCTTGGCTGGAGAAAGCCTAGACCTGGAAGATCTTTGAGAGGCCTGAGGCTTGCTGGTTGCAGTGGAATTGTGAGGCTCCAGGTGAGCTTAGCTGCCTGGGATGCCATCTATGAGGTATGGGCTTTTGGATTTAAAACCCTTAATCTGGCTAAAGAAGCAACTAGTTGGTATGTGTGTGCCCTTCCTGGATGGAAGGAATACTAAAGAAGCCAAAGGCTGGCATGCAATGCAGGCAAGAAAGTCAGTCAGTGAAAATGTAAATTGAGGTGTGAGGGGGTGAGAGACAGGCTGGCTGGTGGGGGTGAGAGGCGGGTGGTATGTAGCAGGTAAAAGTGCAGCGGTGTCTGAGAAGTCAGATGTCAGGCAGGTTGTAGTGTGTCATAAGTCAAATGTCTATATTGAGTCCATGAGTTTCTATACCTAGGAGGCTGATGAAGTGAAGTTCAGACCCGTCTGTGAAAAGTGGTTTGTAAATTCCCTATGAGGATCAAGACTGAAAGACTGGAGACAGAGTGGTTTTCTTGTTAGAAATGTGCCCCCACGGGTAGTTGGATATTCTTGTCTGTAATAGATTCTGGTGCAGTTTGTGGGGTACCGGAGATATGTTGGCAGGTTTTGCATTTCTTGTCATGGCACGGTCTGGACCATTCAGTGCGTCTTGGACTGTAGGAAGTTGGCTTCTGGTGAGAAGGTTAGTGAAGTTCATTGCTTGTTTGAATTTACAAACCACTTTTCACAAATGAGCATATGAACTTCACTTCACCAGCCTCCTAAGTACAGAAACTCATGACTCAATATAGACATTGGATTTATGACACACTACAACCTGCCTGACATCTGACTCCCCAGGTAGCAGGTACCTCTCCACTTCTACCTGCTACATCCCCCTTCCACCCCGCCTCCCCACAGCTTGTCTCTCACCCCCTGATGTCTCAATTTACATTTTCACTGACCAGCTTTCTTGCCTGCATTGCATGCCAGCCTCTGGCTTCTTTACTATTCCTTCCGTCCAGGAAGAGCACACACCCAACTGCAGATGCTTCCTCAGCCTGATGAAGGGCTTTTAAACCCAAAAGCTTGCAAAGACGCATTTCTCCAACTATTCAGTTGGTCTAATAAAAGATATCAGATTGACCTAAGAACCTTGTCTGGGCTATGTCCTTAGACCAACACAGCTACAACCTACACCCCTTAACACACACAAGTGACACAAGTTTTGCTTTCAGCAGTTTGAGGTGCAGTTTCATAGAAACCCTGCACTACTCAGGCTGAAACCTGGCAGGCCTCTCTCATGCCCGCACAAGGGACTATGTATGTGGCAGGATAGGTGCTAATGAGGGCGGCCATGTAATGCCCCACTCTCAGAGCTGAAGGCAGCAGTTTAGTTTCTCACCAACCAGCAGGGAAAGAACATGTCCCTGTTGAGCTCCCGTGCCAGGAAGAACTCGGAGGTATAAGGGCTGGGGCTATATGGGGAGGAAAAGGCCCCACATCATCCAGGGAATGACCTAAAACTGCACCCTGCCAGGGTGAGGAGGCCTGGGTGGGATTGCCAATGGCACGGCAGCTTCAGGAAATGCCAGGACCACAAACCTCCCTGGTGAAAGGCGGGTAGGAGCAGGAGGCACCTGATAACCTCCAGCCACCACACAGTCCTGGCTGAGAAAAGCCCAGACCTGTAAGATCTTTGAGAGGCCTGAGGCTTACTGGTTGCAGTGGAGTTGTGAGGGTGAGAACAGGGGCTATCCTCCCCGCAATTTTCACCCCGCTGCACCTGAACACACACACAATGTGACACGTCACAAGTTTTGCTTTGAACAGTTTGAGATGCTGTTTCCCAGAAATCCCTGCACCTAACTCCTTGAAACCTGGCAGGCATCATGGCCTCAGAAGGGAATACCATCCCTGCTGTTTTCATCCAAATCTGCCAAATAATGACAAAGTATAGGTATTTCAGTAATTCCCTATTATAGTCTATGGCTGAATCACTGAATCTCTCTGAATCAGCGCTGAATCTTCCGAAGCCAATTTGGACGAATTCTGAATCTCCAAATTGAATCACTGTCCTCCGAATCGGCTGAATCTGAATCCAAATCAAATACTTCCCTATTTTCACAGACCTACTGGCAAGTGTCAACAGTGTCAACCTTGATCCAGCTGTTTCATTTCTTCAGTTTCAGCAAAGGTACCTGACTATAGAGCTTCCCCCATGGATGTGGGGCCAAATCCTATTCCACCCTGCTTGAATCCCTGAAAAAAATGTTCCTACAAAAGGTAGGGGGTAGGGGGGTGTTCTTTCTCCTCACCACTTTTTTATAACTTAGCCTGAAGACCTATTAATTATTGTATACTTTTAAAGTCATCTTCTCTTGTTAGGGAAAGAGGGAATGGAGGGTTAAATAAAGAAAAGGGTTTTACGTCTTTTAAAATATCTAGTTTTATGAATCCCAAAGTTTCTCTCATTTCTGCTGAGCACCTGTAAAGTAGCTCCCTTCAATGATGAACAGGCTGATGCAAGTTTATGAATTAAAGGCATAAAGTTACTCAAGAGAAAAAAACAACCTAGGCCACATTTAGCCCTGATATAGACACACTCTAGTCACAGTACAAATTTGACACATCAGGTTTCTATAAGTCATCATCGTTAGTTCCTGGAAAACCAGGTCTGCTTTCTAATTATCCTTCTAACCCTCTATTGCTGTAAACACATAATTAGTGCAGTTCAGATCCCTTTGGCACCCTTCTTGGTAACTTGTAGTAGGTGGCAGTCGTTTCCATTGGCAGGAAAATGCTTGATTCAGTATATTAAGTCACAGTGATCAGTAGCAGCTTGGATACATTCAGGTTCTGCTCCTGACTCTCACACAGATATTTCCTATATGTCCTCCACTAAATCATTTGATCTCCCTGAATCTGCTTCCCTATCTCAAACTCCACAAGGGTCAGTAATGAAATACAGAAACACTAAGAGACATAATGGGTTGCTCTGTGCAGTATGATTTGTGATCTCTGGAAGAAGCTTTTGAAATTTAGGGTGAGACTTTTAATGGCTCCTAAGAGGGCTAGACTCCCAAATTCCACCGGACTGTTCAGAGCTGCTTCTCCTTTTCTGACTGTTCTAAAGCCCTGGACTCAACACCAGAAGGGATCATACCAGAAACCATCAAGATGTACTAGATACGGGATTAGGCATGGGGTATATAGATCTTCTACCAAACATCTCCTTATCAGTGCTGTTTATTGAGAAAGTGTGGGGTCCCTGCTAAAGCTTATGGTGATACTATCACACACTATGCAAAGTGCCTCAAAAATGATAGTACTCTGGAACTGTTACTATAATGCTTTCCCCTCCAAAAACAGGAGGGAGCTCTCTCTTCTTGTAGCAAATGGATAGATATAGTAACTAAATCAGTTTTTGTCCTTCATGAACAGCTAACATTCCATTGTTAGTTATTTCCTTGTAAATTACTTCTTACTGTCAATAGCCTTTTTATTAGCATATCCTTTTTTTACAGCAGTGGATGTATCACCTGTCTGTGCCATGGAATCACTTATAATTGAACATCCCTATGTTTTAATCACAGTAATGCTCACTTCTCAGTTGGCATTGCAGGGGAAAATATTGAAATGAGCACTTGACACTTTCTGGTTGCTATGCCAACTCTGTTTGGCACATCCTCCACTTAACTGCTATATTTTTTTTTTCACAAGTTGCAAATTTTCGTAAAGAATGTAGGAAATAGCATGGTCCGAGTGGTAGCCATCTTTCATTATGGGAAATATGCTTCATTTTTTAGGTCTTGGACTGGAGTTGGTGGGGGTGTAGGAAATAAGCAGACAAGTTGGCATGGTTAGGAATGGATGGGTACAGGTGAGGATGTGGGTTTAGGTTACAAACGGCTTGGAGATATGGGCTCTGGTCAGGATATTAGGCTGATCTAAATGCGTTCTTCAGGCCAGATTATCCTCCTCTTCAAAAGAAGAGCAACTTTGCTGGGGTCAAGCCAATGCAAATCAGAGTGAGCTCAGACCCCTGGGAAATTTTGTTCAGATCTTCAAGCCATTTTTGATTAATTAGAACACATATTCTCAGTCTTTCTTCTTGTGAGATCAGCCACCAGATTACAACATTAGTCAAAGATTATCTCCCTCTCTGCTCTGTTTTTTACAACATGAGTAGAAAAATGGCATATTACTTCAGACCTTCTCCACAGCACAGTAAATGCTAAGGTAGAATAAGCATGTACCAGGTGTGTTGCTCAAGAGATCTATGTGATCTTCTGTGACCAGGTAGTAGAAGACAGTTTGCTCCTTCCGTGCTTCTCCCCTCCCTTCCTATGTATTATTCATGAGAGTAAACAGGTTACTCATCTTACTTATACACTGAATATCGATCCCCATTAGGAAGTTAGCCAAGGTAAGCTCCACTAATAAGAACATCATTCTATTAAAATGGAATTAGCAATTTATGCCCTGTTCCTCTGAGCTGAATGCTTTAGTTTTCTCATCTTCCAGTATGATGTGAAACACCTCACAGAATGTTTCATTCATATAAAACCCATTTTATAGTATGAGTTGTAGTCTGATCTGTAATTCTAATGGCCTATGGCAATTAAAATTTAGTATGCAGTGGTTCGTCCTCTTGATTACAGCTAAACTGGAGTGGTTTCTGCTGAATGGAGTACCCCAAGCCATGCAATTGAAATGGCATATGTTTTATTAATGACCCAGAGTTAACCAGTGCCACTCTGATCATAGAAAGTTGAGAGAAAGCAATACTGAGTATCTACCATCTGCAGTACTGACAGCATTCCTTGGGGGTGACATTAGGAGCAGGCAAATCAGACTGGCATTTTCCCAAGGTAGTAGGTAGCTGCCATCCTGGTGTTCCATCTTCCCAACAATAGCATTCTGGGAAGCATCATTTAAATCCTATTATGCCCACATCATATTTGTATTGGGGCATCATCTTTTCCTTATCTTGCCTTCCAAAACCCTGTTATCCTTTGGGTCCTCACTTTTCATAAATTAATTGCTCAATTTACTTCATGATCATTAGTGTTTGTGTCAGTTAGTTGTCAGGCACTGTTGTAGTGAATACCTCTGACTATAAGCTAATATATTTGTTAATATCAGTACCCCAAATTTCCAAAAGTCTGTTGTAGTTTTCTGCTATACCTAATCAGCTAACTACACAGCAGGATAGTACCTGTATCAAGCCTTGTAGCTTTATTTTCTTCAAAAGCATTACTGTTTTATACTACCTGAAAATATTGACTCAGGCAAATTCTAACCAGATATTAATTTCTTCCTTTCTTTTTATTCTCCCATTCTTTCATTCTACAGTCCACCCTTTTTGCCTCATAAGCCTGCTTCTTGATATTCAAGGTATCACTTAAAATAATGGGGGCTCACCTTTTCAGCAAATTTGACCCACGCCTTTCCCAAGTGCTACTGATCCCCTGCCCCATCTGCTGCTCTGCTTTTTGCCCCCAGTGTTGTATTCCCTGCCTGAACTACCACCCTGCTTTCTGCTTCCTTCCCTATGCTTCCTGTCTGACTTGCTGCTTTCACTTCTGCTTCCTGCCCTATCTACCACTGTGCTGCCTGTTCCCTCCCCAATCTGTTGTGTGCCAAACATAGATGCTGCCCGTGTCACTTGTGTCACCCATGCCCCAGGCTGGCCACCCCTGACTTACGGTGAATACATTCAAACAATGGAAACACGTGTTGCAAGGACTAGCATTCAGTCTTCTATCCCCTTCTGAATAGATCTGCCCTTTCCCCACCAATCTCCATAGACTCTCTGTAGGATTTGGCCTAACCAACTATAATCCACCAAATACAAAGGATCATACAAGCACTTGCAAGAATTGAAGTGAGACTACACAGGATGCTAAGGAGATACTATGTGGAATATTTAGACTTCTGTTGAGGAATCCTTTTCCATTTCTAGGTTCTGTAATCTTATAAAATGGGGCTGTCTAATGTGTTTGGCCCCGCAGATCAGATCCAACCCTCAGCTCTCGCTGTTGCTGCTAACTCCCCACACCTTACCCCTGCCAACATTTTGAGTTGCCAGCAGCCGTGACTAAAGACTCACAAATCAGTGGTGGGCAAGGGGGTGGGAAGGGAAGCAACGCTGGCATATATCTGCCGGGTTCCACAGCTGAACCAGTGCAATGGCTCTAGCAACCATGCTAACAAGCCCTGTGGGCTGCAATGTAATCCACTAATTGGCCAGCTCTATTATAAATGATGTTTTGCCAGCACCTCCTTCCCCCCCTTTTAATGTAAATTCAGTGCTTTATCTTGAACTTACCTAGCTGACTACTTAGAACACATCTGAGTCAGTGTGTAAGGTCACCTGAACTCACAATGTCATTTCCATTAACTGGAGCAGCGGGAGTAGCAAGCTATCTTAAACCACTGCAATTATCATTAAAATTCCATCATGTCCATTAGGTCTTGCAGACTTGTAGCTCCCACGAATATTTCTCAAAAATCAGAGCTTCTCTGCATGTTTCATCTTCTAAATCAGAACTGTTTGATCAAATATAATCTAAAAATAGAAATATATTTAAAAACTACCAGACTTAGAATCATAGACAATTAGTGTTGGAAAGGACCTCAGGAGGTCATCTATTCCAACCCCCTGCTCAAAGCACACAAAAGCTTGTGAGAGAGATAAACATCGATATCTATATAGATATCGATGTTTATCTCTCTCACAAGCTTTTGTGTGCTTTGAGCAGGGGGTTGGAATAGATGACCTCATTTCCCACATACCTGCAAATCACTGTAAAACTTTAAATCACTTTCAAGATGAGCTGGGTTCTTCTGTTGGTGAAACCTCAGAAGCTTTTGGTTTATGCTGTATGATAAATATGGAGTCAGAAGGCCAGAACCTCATTGGGATTACTGATTTACATCAGTAGGATATAGGAATTAGTATGTGCAGTCAACATTTCCAGACTTTCAGCTTTAACTGCAATTACTTGAATTCTGACCAGACCTTTCTGATTTTAAATATTGATTTTTTTTCATGCTCACTCAAAGCTCTTGTACAGCCCTGGGTTTCCTGATAATAAGAACGTTATTTTTCTCCAACTCACTCATTTACAAATATTTAACTTTCCCTTAGGGTAAGAAACTGCCCATCCTGTTCTGTTCCAAAGTGAATCTATTCTAACAGATATGAATTGATTTTTCCCCAATGTGTAGGATTTCCAGCTGTCTTTGTCATGGCCTGGGCTGTTGTCCGTGCAGCACTGGCAGATGCAAGGTAAGTGGAAAAGAGGAAGAAGCCGTTTGCATCTTCTGTTTATGGAAGCAGGCAGATTTTTTTTTCAGTCTTTCCATTCCTGTACATTCCATATATTGCCTGCTCCCTTTCTTACCTCCAGACAAAGGGTGGTCTTAATCAGAAAAAATATATGTTCTCTATCAGAATGCTTGCCTTAATGGTATAAACTTTAATGTAAAAGATCAGAGAAGGTGAGAAAAATAATAGGCCAGACCCTCATCTGATGCAATTCAGCATAATTTCACACGTATTGTAGAAAATAATAATCTGAGTAATCCTAATTGTCTGTATCTTCATTTTCCACCTTGGAAACTAAAAAAAAAATGATGTAATAATGGCCATAGATATCTATCCTTTATCTGTCCCAAAAGGATTATCAGTAAGTTAAATGTCCAGAGCATGCTTTCTAGACCTCAGGAGGCAATAAATCATGTGGCGGGGATTCTCTGTGCTGTTACAAATGTGTTCCTTTTGATGCTTGCATTCTAAAAGATTTGAAATTTTACTTGGTAGTGAGTATTACTATTGCTGTGTAGCAGTCAATGTTGAAGCACTGAAAAATGGAACATTGTTTCTCCTGTGGAACTTTTTCTTTTAAATAAGTTTCACCATCCATGAGAGAGCACTGGATCAGCCAATGTTCAAATGTTTCCTCTTTCTCTTGGCCTTTATGCTTCACATGGTTTGTTTGACATGGTGTTAGCTCAGAAGTAAATGCTGACTGGCAGATACACTGTGCCAGTGTAATTTGCTAGATGGAAATTTTATGTTTTGGGGAAAGAGAAGAACTTATGTGACAGGCTGTTTATACAAAAAATGGTATCTGCTTGAAATTGTTCCTCTGTTTGTAGTGTTATAAGTGTCATGGATGGATTGCTGGGGAGAGAAACCAGTGAGCTCAAACCTGTATGAAAAATACAATTAATCACATGGGTTTTTTGGGGGTGGTTTTTAAGAGCAAACACCAAATCTAGGTGTATTATTGAGCTAGTGTGGTTAAGGAACACTGGGTTTTTTTAAGGCAATAGCACATGAGGGAGGGAGGTGGATAGTGCCCACTCCTACATCCTTTTGACTCTCCATGTCAAATGACCAAGTACTCATTTAGAGATGGCATGACTGGGACAGATTGCAGCCTGAAAGGCTTAAAATCATGTCTCTGGACCTAGTGAGAAGCTTTAACCTTTTTATCACTATGACCTCTTCTGTTGTAGTGAATGCTGTAAGCCAGTGGTGCTCAAGGTTTTGGTCCCATGGGCCAGATGAATGGCACAAAGCCAGTCTGTGAGCTGGATTGGGCCCTGCACTGCCCTCACACTGGGATGTGGCTTCAGGGACCCTGCACCACCTCCACCTGGCTGGGATTCAACTCTAGCGGCCTTGTGCCTCTCCCACACACTTGGGATCTGGCTCCAGGGTCCCCACGCCTTTCCTGCCCAGCTCCCATGTGCCAGGCTTGGGGCCTGTGTGCCTAGTTTAGCATGAAGGGCCACAGCCCATAAGCATCTCCACAGATCCATGAAGAACCCCACAGGCCAGATGGCACAGCACTGGCCCATGAGCTCAGGGTTGAAAAGTCCTGATATAAGCAGTTAATAGACATGCCATTAGTCCAGGCTCTCACTGTCTGCATCATTATGAGCAAAAAATGTTTTTCTCCTCCTGCAGCCTTAATTTCATCTCTTATTAATTATGGATTTTTTTGCTTTGCCAAATGTCAGTATTTCAAAAAATGTTTTAGGGGTGATTGGGGCTACTGGAACAGCCTGAACTAGATTAAGGTTAGGGGAAGGTTAAAGAACAGGCAAGGTTTGGGGCTGTGTTTATGGTTGCAGCCGGTATGGCTTCGCAAGCTAGGTGTAGTGCATTGATAGGTAGGGCTCTACAGCTTAGTGGAGTGAGGGTGGATTACAGTACTCTCCTTATTAGGGTCAGAAATGTGGGGATACAGTTGTGGGGCCCCAGAATACATCACTCTAGCTAGTCTTTGTCCAGCATGACTCATAGGGCATGGCTACATTTGCATTTAAGCACATCTAAATTTAATGTGCATTAGCTTAATGCACATTAAATGGGTTTAGGCAGGTGTCTACACCTGCAGGCATTAAAGCGCATTAACGCTGTGTGTGTGGACTGACTTGGGACTAACTTTAGTCCCAAGTCAGTCCACACACACAGCATTAATGCACTTTAATGTGCCTACAAGTGCGTTAATGCACTTTAACTATTCACCATTTTAATGCATGTTAAGGACACACACCTGTAGATGCTTAGGCTAATGCACATTTTAAAGCATCACATGTAGATGTGTCCATGTGTACTGCAATGATGTAACTTTAGATTTTCTAAGTTGGAAAGGGCTCTCCAGGACAGACAGACTGGAGATGACCTAGAACAACCTTTCCCTCACCCTCTCCTCAGCTGCATCACGTGTGAGGTGACTAATGTAAAAGATCATGGCTAAGGAAAGGCATAAGTACCTGGAAGTAAAGGGCAGCTGCTGCTTATATCCTGAAGACTCATCTGAGGCTTTCAAGTGAAGATCCTGAGAAGAGGTCCCCGTGTAATTCTCCCCCTACTGCAGACTGTTAATACTGTTATCTTCTCTCTCAGTTACTGGGCTGTTGTTTTGCAAGAGCCCAAACACTGGAAGTGCCACTTGCTTTGAAAAAATGCCTTTGAAACTTGACTCAGACCCAACTGTCAGAGATACATATTCCAAAAAAGAATTAGCCCTGATTTTCTAGTTCCCTGAAATAAGCTGATTTGAGTACCTAGTTTTTGTGCACCACTTTAAATACAAGGAAAATAAAAATAATATATTTTATTACCAAATTACATTCTTATTTCAATGCAGAGACCTTTGAATTGTTGGGCCAAAAAAAGTTCAAACTTGAGTGCTTTGAAGTCCATATTTAGGCACTTAAATAAGTGATCTAGTCATTCAGTGACCTGCTCCTTTGTTGAAACTGTAGTATAAGTTGCAAAATGAATCAGCTGACACATTTTCAATGATGCTAAGCAGTCCAACCTCTCACTGATATCAGTGCAAAATAGAGATGGTGTTTGCCACATCTCAAGGTAGGTGTGGCCAACAACGAAAATAGCTCTAATACAAGAAGAGCCTATATGCCCCCATTAACTAGTTCTAGTCTCTTTTCTGTCCACACACCTAGAACCACAGAAAGCAGAGACTATTTTTCAACTGTAGCATGTAGTTGTCTGTTTTGCTGAGTTTTCAGAGAACTCCACAATCCATATGAAGACTGACTCTCTGGATACTCCATATACCTTTCCTACTCTGACAAAACAGCAAATTAATTCTACATATCTGGGAATCTCCTTATTCAATACCGTCTCACAATGCTTATAAAAGATAATTGGAGAAAAAAACAGTTTACCACTTATGTGGAAAATTCCACACCCATATAAATTATTTCTGTGTGTGCCTGCATTTAAAAATTGAAAAGTTTAGCCAACTCTAAACTCTAATTTTTTTAACATAATTGAAATGTAAAATATTCGAATCAGTGCTATTATTCTTTGACTAAAAGGGGGGGAAAAAGAGAAGACCGGTTCTTCTACAAGTTTTTTGAATGAGTTAATTCAGTAATCACTTTCAGCTACATCATGACTTACTCCATTTTGATATTTGACTGAGAAAGCTGCTGGAATTTTTTTGAAGTGTTGCTCATTGTTAGCACATCCTACTTGTGCTTTTTGCCTAGGCTGCTGCTATTTATCTTTTCTTGCTTGGCTAGTGCAAGCAGGGGTTTTTTCAGTAAGATTTAGACTGATTCTGTTCTCTCACCTGAAAGTTTTTGTACCAAAAACACCTATCACCTCATCCACTCAAAACAGGTTACAAGTAGCTCTGAGTATTGTAAAAAGTAATGAATAGTTTTCCACTGGCAGATACTGAAAAATGCTTTAGTTCCCATACAGTCTCATTCTTTTATGCCATGGGTGTCAAAGATATGGCTCATGGGCTGCAGGACTACTGGTGAGCACCAGAAGTTGGGAAACTTGGTCTGCTGCAGAATCAGGGACCTTTGGCCATGCTGGGCATGGCCATCAGCAGCAAGCATGGCTTGTTCCTGCTGCCCCTGGACTCACTCCCTTAGACCTGTCACCAGTACCACTGCTACAACCACCACTCCCTGAGCTGAATCAAGTCTACAAGGAGCCCTATGGTCTGGATCTGGCCTGGGACCCCAGCTGAATTTTTTACATTGAGTATTTTACACAGAGACAGATTGATTTTTATCTGTTCCACTGCTGTGTATTCATATACTCCACTGATGGAGTAACTCTTCAAGGGCTGATGACAGTTATATCATACCACACATAGAAGACATCCATCCCTTTCAGCAGTATAAATTATTTTGCATGTGCTACTTGTGACCAGATGCAATTTCTCTATCCGTTAGCACAAGGAGTGCATAATAAGAACACTGTAAAAGACAGCCATCAGGCCTAGGAAGCTTATGCATCTAAGGATACAGAAAGGTCACAGCAGGAATTCACAAGATGCCCATAGGCAGATTCCCTCAATCATAACAATTATCCATTACTATAAGATGATATATAATCACATGTTAATATTAAGGGGAGTCCAGCTAGATAAGCAATGAGGGATGAGCAATGGGGAATGTTATTTTAGAAGCTTAGCTTACGTTCTGTGTATTGTTACTTTGCAATGGCAAAGGAAGAATGCATATCTTTATTGGCAAGATCAGTGCTAAGAGCACATGTGAACAAGTGATTGGTGGCAGTGAAACATTTTCATTTTTAAAAACAATAATGCTGTGGCCTGCAAGGTTCAGCTAAACCAAGCACTTCACTGCTCGAAAGTCAGTTCTCAGAGAGGTTTTATCGTGTTGTTACCAGCTAGATGCATCTACATGAGATGCTTTAATGCACAGTAGACTAATCTACTCAGTAAAGCATCACTGTCTACATGTGCAGGATATTCACTGCACAGTAAATTCAACTACTGCACCGTTAGCTAGTACCTGTAAGTAGAGGTACTAGATTATCAGTGCAATAGTTACTGTACCGTGAGAGTGTCTACACATGGATTTACACTGGCTTAAATTTACTTTGCAGTGAGTGGGAATAGGCCAGCATCTACATGTGCAGGTGTTAAAAACCATTAACGCTATGTGTGGATTCACTTGGGAGGTATGCAGAGCTGCTCTGGGGCAGGTGGGGGCTGGGTTCCCTGTCCATACCCAGTTTCCAGAGCAGCCCACACTGGGCTAAACAGGTGAGCTGCTGGTGAGCCCCATGCCCCCCCCCCCCCACCAAGCAGGTGGCTCACCGGCAACTGCCCCTGCGGCCAGCAGAGTTCTCCTGGCCCTGTGCACGTTGGGACCAGCCCCATGCCCCTTGAGAGCCCCCAGGCTGGTGCTGGAGGGTGGGTGTATTGGATTCCCCCCTAAGGTTGGGAGATTCCAATACACCCACCCCACCCTCCAGGAGGTGCTGAGAAACCCCCAGACTGAACTCCCTCCGCTCCCCTTCCCCCATTCTGAAAACAGCTTGAGACTGGTAGAGCAGACAAAAGTTACAGAAGAGGCTCTGTTTTGAAACATCTTCATCTGACCCCTCATTGCAATGAGGGTTCAGATTTTCACCCAACTGGCCATTTTAAACCATCTGTAGCAGTGCACTCATGTTTGGTCATGGTTATAGACCATTTTTCTGTGGCCAGATTGTGCAAAAATTGTCACTTCTATCTGCACCCTGAGTTCTTGCCTTCTCTGCTGAAACTACCAGTAGGAATACTAGCTGTCTTGATGGTTTTTGTGCAGCAGACACCTATTGACTTGAAATCGGATGGGTACCACCAATTAGCTTTCCAGAAATCATTCATCAAAACAAAACAGCTTCCAATGGTACAAGGCAGATAATCATACTCTTCAGTAGATGACTTTCCTCCCTAGGGCTATCAGGCTGGTACCAAGAGAAGTACATTCCTTTTAAATAGGAAGAGCTTTTAAAGAATATAATATAGTCTACACACACTGCACAAAACATACACATTTAGGAGGGAGACCTAAAAGACCTCCAAAACATCTACAGAATTCCTGGAGGGGTTTAAAGTCAAAACTGCATGCTTTGATTCAAGATCTCTTTTGTAAACTGCTCACTAAAGCATGGATGGACCTTAGCTACTGTAAATCAGCATTGCTCCATTTATGTCAGTACGCCTACACTGATTTACACCAGCTAAGAATTTGCTCCAGTATCATCTTCTAAAGTTCAGAGAAACAAATTATCCTTAAGATATGTCAAACCATTTAGAGATTATCAGGGACAGCGTAACTGATGAAATGGTAGAATTCAAAGCCTGTTTTCAATTGTACTAACCTTTATCAATGGGCAAGTCAACTTTTCCAGCTAAAAAAAACTCCCAAAGTTTTCCCAAAACTAAGTGTCTGAGTATGCTTTATTAGTGTCACACCCTTTTAGATGCAACATAGATTCATATAAAAGCAATGTCTTTCATGCAGCTAGTGAAATACAATGTCCAGCATAATAATCAGCTGGTTTTCTTTCATATCTCTCTGTATGGGTATGAGAATACAGCATTGACAGGAAGAAAACAAGCCCTTAGAGAACAGAGTTGTTGACAAGACTTAATGACTAAGAATCTCTTATAGAGTAAGACAGGAAATGATTCTGATGTTTAAACAGTACAGACCTCACAGTAGCATAAGGTGAGCCACTTCTGTTCAGCAGGAAGTTAGCCCATAAAATAGCCACATGCCAGATCAAGGTATGTACAAAATGATACCTCATGTAAATGGGGCTTTGCATTTCACTGTCTCCCGTACTGTAAATTAACAGACACACATTTTGCAATTGATATGCACAATTTACTAAATTATGCATATCAATTAAGCATCCAACTAATGGTATCTGTACTTCATTTTCTCCTTGGTGACCCAGAGGGATCAACTTCTATTGAGAGGAAAGTTGAGTCACAGTGGGCATGTCTACATATGCGTTTTAACATGCAAGAGCCTATTTTAATGTGCATTAAAGCATCACTAAAAAAGGCATTTTACATGTGCTTCTGACATGTTAGGTACTTTTAATTAGCAAGCTGCACTAATTAAAAATGCCTGACCCTGCATCAGGAATATGTGTAACAGCAGCACAGTGCATCTCTGTGCTGAGAAAATGATGGCACACTTTAAACTAAAGCACATTGAACAAGTTTTAGTTCAAAGTGTGCTGACACCATTCTCTCAGCACAGAGACATACTGCAACACTGATACGTGGGATGCATGAGGCTACCAGAGTGTGTCAATTTACCTGCTCCAGCAGACTCGATTAATTGGGTCTGCTCCAGTGCATTGGCTTTCCAGCATGTCAGAGCAGGCTCCTCACGTGTGCACAAGGGCCTGTGCTTTTTAGTTAATGTACATTAAAATTAGCATCACTTAAAAACTGTGGGCACCTATACACATGTGGGGAAGCTGCTCCAATGCACTGTAATTATAGTGCATCGGAGCAGACTCAATTAATCGAGTCTGCTGGAGCGTGGCAATTATCGTGCTCCAGCAGACTCCAGTGTTGTGTATCAGCATCCTTGTGCTGAAAAATAGCAGCAGGGCACTTAAACTAAAGCTCATTTGATGAGCTATAGTTCAAGTGCCCATGCCACCATTTTTCAGCATTGGGACAATAATACATGTGATGCTTCAGGAGCTAATTAAAGTCCCCCCCCCCAAGTCTTCCAGAGCATATTTATAAACTCCCCAGATTCTTTAGTTAATGTGCATTAAGACAGGCAAATGAACATTCTCCTAGTACCTCACAATGGAGGTACTAGATTTAATGTATGTTAACTAAAGTCCACGAATACATGTGTAGACATGCTGTCTTTTGCTCTTGAAAGCACTACTGAAACTGCCAAGTAGTTTGTGCCAATAAAAAGCTTTTTTGTTTCTCTTTCCATAGACTATCAGAATTTTTATTTGTATCTTAATAATGAAAGATTTCACTATCAATCTTTTGGCTAATCCTGATTGGGAGATACAATCTTTTCCATAAACCCCCAAATAAGCATGATCCTTTCTGACCAATGACAAACAACACTGAGTATTTGTTCTTGCTGGCTTTTTTTTTAACTCCAGGTTTCTCTTGATATCACAGATGCTGGGAGCTCAGTGCTGGAGATATCAAATGGATTTACCAAGCACCAATTTTAGCAGCTATTGGGGTAGGTTTCATACATACAATGTATAAGTAAATGGTTTATTGGTCTGTTGTTTCATTTTAAAACTCTCTAGCTTTGCTGAAGAGGTCATGGGTTCTCAATGGAGAATGGAAGTAGGTGGTTCATATTGGGTGCATCTACACATGCAATTAATAGAATTAAATATACTCTAGCTCAATTTGAGCCAGAGTAAACTAATCCCAACATCACTGTCTACATGTGTATTTAAGTGCAGTAATTTACTGCAGCATAGGACAGTACCTGTGTCTGACAGGCCTATCATACACTGGAGTAAATTAAATCTACTGAGCACTAATAGTGGTGCATGTGTGGATAGCGATACTTTACTGCACATTAATTAGTCTAATGAGCAGTACAGTGGATGTGGAGCTCTGCTCATTATGAACTAACCCAGAGGATTTGCCAGGAAGACAGCATCAAGAAATGAGGTTGATCAAAGTAGAATTATCAATAGGAATGAATGAACAGAGCAAGAGGTTTGGCTGAGCTCAGATAAACATTCCATATTTCAAATAATTTTCATAATTATTCAGATCTTTTGAGTCTACAAAACTGCCTGGAAATTGCCCAAGAATAGGCTTTCTGTTTCTGTTATTCTCTGACCTGGCCAAGAATGCCAAAGAAATAGCCTTTTATTACATACTTTATCATCTCTGTTATTCTGTCCCAAGCAGAATCAGGAAGTGCAAAGGACAGTGAAAATTAAAAGCAATTTAAGAATAAGATTAATCACACTGGTTTTAAACTCTAGGGGGGGATAAGGTCAAGTTTAAGTGAAAGCACTTTGCTGTTTGTCATTGCTGATGGAAATGGTCTTTTCCAATTGTAGTCTAAAGACAACATATTCAAAACCGCCTAACTAGTAGCAGCCAGAGTCCACATTTCAAAGGTGACTTAGGCACTTGGGTCCAGAGCCCAGACCTGCAACTCAGAAGTGTATTTTTTTACCTCTTCAGGTGCCTTACTACATCATTTTGGCACCAGTGACATTTTCAAAGCTACTGCTCAGTTGCCTCCTAACCCCATTGGTAACTATGTTTAAATGTAAAAAAAGCCCAGAAAATGAAACATTTAATTTGACTCAAAACAATGCCTTTTGTTCCAGCAAGAAAACTGAAAACTTTTTATGTCAGGTCTACTCAAAGTAAAAATTTTCTTTCAATTTTTTAAAGTTTGGCAGCAAATCAAAGCAGTCCTTCAGTTAATAAATGACATAATATCATCTTACAGACATAAATAGCAAAACATTGTATAAAGTAAAGAGTTTGACAGAAAAACAAAGAAGGGAAGAACATATTAATGAATAGAAAAAGTTACTGATATTTCCTAACATACTGTAATAAAAGATCCTCATTGCAGTTTTAGTTCCAGCCTTCATGTTTTCATCTTCCATTTTAACTCTTCAAATGTTCAAGTTGTAAGAAATCTGTTAAGAGTTCAGATGGGAAAAATGAAATGGGAATCTGACATTCAAAGGACCCTGTCCTAATGCTCTTTTACTCATGAAAGGGAATAGCAACAAGTCAATACTTACAGCTGTAAAATGTTACTGAATATATCCGCAATAGTCTAAGCTATGGACAGTACCATGCAATCCTTTTTGTGGTCAACACAAGGAATAATAACAATAACAATAATAATACAGCTTCCTAACATATGGGACTTCACACCTCTTCTGCAAATAATTAATTATTTTATTTTTAAACAAAACCAAACAAAAATATTTAATGTTTTTGTGTTTTTATTATGTTTTTTTCCCAACAAGTAACACTGACTAGTATGGGATATTTCAGAGTATGGGGTGGGACTGAGCAACAGAGTCAAGGAGTCTAAACAGAGTACAGTTGGCCAGCAGTTCCTTTCAATTTATATCGGGGTGCTCAACCCCAGGCTTATGGGACAAATCTAGCCTGCAGAGCCACGGTTTCCAGTTGTTGGGGCTCTGCACAGGTAGGAAAATTTGGCAGTGGAGGAGTGGTTCTCCTACTGCCAAATTACCAAGCCCCACACAGGCCAGTCCCACCCGTGCAGCTGGACTGGACCTGTACAGCCCCCCAGTGCAGCCAGATCAGGGCAAGGATCCCCACCTGCCCTGCATGCTGGATCAAGCCCCTGAAATGCCGACCCCATGCTGTATTGGGCCCACCAGCTGAATCTGGCTCATGGACAGACTTGGCACTACCCATCCACGCTGCAGGATGAAAAGGTAGGGTACCACTGATTTATACCAATGCAACTTCAGCATTCATGCCTGTGCTGCTCTCAGCTATGTGTTGTGCTAAGCCCTGATATGATGCCATAAAACTACATTAAAGTGAAATATTTTTAAAGAGTAGTTGAATACTGAATTTTCTTTGTGCATCAATCCAGCGTGCTTTGAATTCATTCATCGTGCTTTTCAAAGATACATCTGTAACTGGAACATACATGTCCATAAAGTTAATTTTGTTTGCTACAACAGAAGCAAACAAATCTAGAAAGAAATCCTTAAGCAGAGCTTTTTCCTCTTTTATCATCTGTATATCTTCCTCCATCTTGAGACACATTTATTACAGCTCCCTTCTACATATAAAAATGAAGTATTAATAGCTGCACAGCAGTTCTAGTCAGAGCCTCTCCTCTCTCTGAAGAACCCAATTGTAATAAATTATCAAAATTGTCTAGATAACTGAAGCCTTATTTTTTTAATCATCTGTGATTTTAGATTTTCCGTTGAAATCCATTTAACTCCATATCTGTGGATAAAATACAGTTCCTAGTTGTTAGCTACTTCTGTGCTTGATCAAAACTGTTTTTTATCTTAAAACACTTTGGAAATTGGCCATAATACAAAATATCTGTACCTGACAGGAGTCAAGTTAGGTGGTAGTAAGTTAGGTGTTAGGACAGGTTAACATAGAAGATCTGGATTCCAATTCAATTGGCTTCCTGAGTGTGAATGAATTTGGTTGTTCCAACTTAGCCTCAAGAGGTTGTTGGTCAAAACAAAGCGATCATGTCTGAGATCCAAGACTAGTAGAAAGGACTTAGGGGGCAAGAAATAGATGCACTCAGAGGATTTATGTAGGTATATAAGGATATATTATATCCTATATTTCAATACTGCATTTAGCTAGGTGTTGTCATTCAGTACATTATTTGCATTGTGATGATTCTCCTGGCCAGAAGCAGGGACATACATTGCTTCCTGCTCTCCTCATTGTGTGCAAGTAGCTTACTTTATTCAAGTATTTCCATCATGCCCTTGTCTCTGACTTCATGGAATTGACTTTATAATATAGAGTTGGGAAGCTGATGGTGGGAGAATGACAGATTCAGTTGGCGTAAGTAGTGTGAAGGTAGGTTTGAGAAAATGAGCCTTATCCCTAAACCAGGGGCAGGCAATTATTTCAGGTGGAGGGTGACATAACGAGGATTGGCGAGCCGCTGAGGGCCGCGTGCGTAGCCCCACCCCTTGATGGTTTCCCTGCCCCCGGTTGCCATCTTGAGACCAGAAGTCCCACCCCTAACAGCTGGCCTTTGCCACCGGAAGTCTCTCCCCTGGCCCCCTGGAAACACTCCGGGGGGGCAGGGTTGCCATCTCAGAACCAGAAAAAAACAAAATGATACACTAAAAGTCAAACACCCGCTATAACGTATATTAATTTGATTACAAAAAATATTTTTGTCATGATTTGTGTTTGTGTACTTTATATAGCAGTGATTACATAATAACTCAAAAATAAATTGAGTCTTTTATATTGTGTAGGAGGTTGTGGTTGGCATGTCTGTGTATGTGTGTGTGTGTGATGAGGTGGGGTGTGAGCATGGTAGGAATTTGTGAGGAGGTGTGGCTGTGTGTGCGGGCAGTTTGTGGGGTGTGGGCATGTGGCTCTCCTGCAGTCAACGCAGGCAACACTGTGTGTGTGTGTGTGTGTGTGTGTGTGTGTGTGTGTGTGTGTGGACCCCTCCCACACACTCCACCCACAGTGCAGCAACAGGTGGGGGCACTGGTGTCTGGCTCTGGCCAGTGCTGCATATCACAATAAGGAGCACAGCCCACACTGTACCGTCCCTACTGTGGACGCTCCCACACTTGTGTGGCATAGGAGGGAAGTCCCAGGCATTGGAGCTGGCTGCCTTCCCCACCCCAGCCAGCTACAGTGCCTGGGGCTTTTCTCCCATGCCTAAACGCCCCTCCTGCTGCTGCCCCCAGTGCCTACCAGGGCTGAGCACGATGTGGGGAGTGTGGGAAGGGTCCCCACACCCCCCACCCTCCCTCATACTCATACCCTGCCCACCTAAACTCTGCACTGCCCCCACCCTCTAGGCACAGGCTCTGCACTGCTGCCAGTCCCAGCCACATGCTGTGCGCTTCCACCCAGCTGCAGCTCCCCAGCCTCCTGCTTCCCTACTTGCTGCCCCAAGGGAGCAGGATGCTGGGGAAGCCTACAGCAGTAGCCTCAGCCAGTGCTAGCAGGGCTGGGTCCTTCCACCCACAAGGGTGGGCGTGAGGCATAATAATGTATGCTGAGGGTGGATGCAAGCACCTTGCTCCTACCCTCACAGGTGAAAAGGCTGGGCAGGGTACAATTCATTACGGGGTGCCACAGGCCAGACAAAAGTGCCTGGGGGGCTGGATCTGGCCCATGGGCTGGATTTTGCCTGCCCCTGCCCTAAACACACCCCAATCTCTGTAAAAAATCCAGCAGAGAGTTAGTGTGATCTAAAGTTGCATTAGCTTGTTCACAATCCTCTCTGCGAGATGGCAAAAGTGACACTTGTGGAGCTGCCCAGGGGAACAATTTTGAGTATCTGAGTGCGGGCTGTGCAGGTAACTGGTTTGGGAGAGCTGTTTGCACATCTGCTCCTTACTACAGAGTTACATTTACTATGGAGTACAATCCAGAGTTAATTACTCCATAATAATCTTGCTGTGTGTACACACCTCACACCCTTCTCTTTGTTGTCCTTTTCTGCTTTCTTCTTATACTGAAGTTATTTTGGGTGGTTATCATCTACAGTTCATGGCTATAAAACATGAGTAAATCCTTTAAATTTAGCAGAATGCATTCTTAGTCACACTTAGACCTTTTTATACCTATTTCACAATGTAAAGAGGCCTTCAACTGAGTGTTAATTTCACTTTACACTGTTAGAGTGGTATAAAAAGGCCTCTTAAATATCAGTGGGAATCCAGCCCAGTGATGCACCTCAGTGTAAAACCAGTGTAAATGAGCCAACATTCACATCAACTATATATACAGTCATAGTTTTTTTATGCCAGAAGAGACTTCTGTGATCACCTAGTCTGATTTTTTGTATACTACAGGCAGAAGACTTCCATTGATATTTCCTGCTTCAAGTCCAAAATTCTGTTTGACTTTAAAAAAACAAAAAAACAAAAAAAATCACTGCCTTTGATATTTGAAGAGGCTCTGAAGTTGTAATCACTATATCCTGTTCTAAATTTGTTCTAGAACTGCTGTAAGCAAGAAGTGCCAAGAAATATTTGATAATAGAGACTCTAGTGCTATACACTGCTCTGAAGCATTTTTGGAATGGCCAATACATTTTTTATACTATTGAATAAGGTAAATATAACAGTAATAATATCATCCCAGAAACGGCCAGGCTCAACTCATGCCTAAGCCCCAGTTCTATGGGTTCAATTAAATTATATGTGATGCTGACTAATTCTTGATCTGATAATCTTACACCACTTTTATTCTTGACTTGTTCCTTTAAATAAAAAAATTACACCATTGCAATTGATGAAGGGGCAAAGAGAATCAGGCTTGGGCCCTGCATGAAAAGATGTCCTGAGTTTAGACATTACTAAACCTGCATGTACAATGATTTCAAACGTCTTTAACCAAGAAGGATATACCTCCATATTCCAGTTATTTATTTCTGGAGCTGTTACTCTGCTGACTGTAGATGTCATAGTAGCAATGATGACCTAATCCAAAGTTGATTGAAGTCTGTGGAGAAAGATTGCCATCTGACTGATTGCACTTTGGAGAGAGGCAGGTTACCATGTAGCTGGAATTGGAAATGCTCCTTACAAATCCAGTTTGATTCATATGAGTGGGAGTTTGCCATGAGGGAAATCAAGCTCTTAGTTTCAAGTGTTTCTATTAACAATCTGTCGTGGAATTCCAGATAATGATAGACTATAACTATTAAATTCTCAGGTTTATCCCCTTGGCAGTGTAGTGTATGATCCCTCAGAGTACTAGATCTTTTTAAACTGATACTATCAGTCTTTGATTGCTTTCGTGTTCACAGTGATATCAAATCCACTCTGTAAAGAGGGCAAGATTATTTTATGCAGTGATGTGTTTGGAAACATGCATCCTAAAGCATTTTACACACCTATGCAAGTGTAAATCAGGGTTTCTCATCTACATCAAAGAAAACTTGCTAAAGTTGCACATGCGGTGGGTGGGTGCAAATCCTTCCATCATAAACAACAAGAGATTGTAGCAAGTGCCTCTTCCACAGGTGGCCCTGGTGGCCTTCAGCCTTTGCCAGATTGGCTCTCCTTAGGGCCCTCTCCTTTTTACTTGCTTGCCACACCTTGATGTTATCAATTTTTAATGAAGAGGAAGCTGCCTCAGGGCTTCCCAAGCCTGGTGTTGCTCTTAGGACCACAGCTGCTTGTGGTCATTGCCTTAAGGGCTAGTTCTGTGGGTTCCATCCTCCCCAGTATGCACTCCCATGCCTTGCAGGTGATCTGCTAACACAATTGTCTGTGTGCTGATAGACCCCAGGCACTGGAGCTTCCCTTGACGCTGTCTAGTTTCCCGCCTAGGCACTGGCCCCTCTTGGTCAGTCCCCCTCCAAACACCAGACCTAGTTCATACCTAGTTCATCCTGGGCTCAAGCTCTCCCTCTCTGTGGGCCCCAGGCCTATCTCTTCCAAGACCTGGTCTGGCCCCATGCTCCACCCCTCAATGGGCTCCAGCTCTCTTTCTCTGGGCCCCAGGACCTCTGTTCTTCTGGGCCCTGTCGCTTTTTCTTGCTAAACCAATTGGGATCCATACCTCCCCTTTCAGTCCCCTCCATGACCACCAATTGTTCACCAACAGCCTTCTCAGGCCATTGCCTCTATCCCCAGGTCTGCCTCACCTCTCTCAGGTCCTACACTCTCTTTACTAGCTGGACTTCAGGTCTCTAGCCCTCTGCTCTCTGCCACCCCCTCCAGGTTATGGGCTCACCTGCTCCTGTTCCCAGGCCTGGCCTGTTCCTGGGCTCAGTGCTGCTCACCCCATCCCAGCGGTTACCTCAAGAGCCCTGCTGCCATGAGGTCCTCTCCTTGAGGCTTCCAGGGCTAGACTGCCTGGCCAGCTCAAGCCCTGGGCTTAAGTGCCTCAAACCCAGCACCTTCCAATCAGGTGATATGCTAATGAGCCCCTGCCAAACCTGCAGGCTGCTTTTCAGGCAGTCCCTCTCTCCCAAAGTGGCTGGCACACCAAGCCAGGCAACCTTACTTACAGGACAATTTTTTACACATACATCTAACCACCAGTTAACTGTGATAACAGGGCTTCATATAATCGATGGAAAAACTGAACTGGTCTGAAGCTATATCCAATGTTTAGGGAATGGGACCAGTTCCAAGGTGCTCCAAGTCCCAGAGCAGTGCCATATGCTGCACACCTTTGGGAACTGAGGATTTGCCTAATTTTGTCTAAGATGATATTGCTACCTTTGTATATACCATTTTCAACTGTCCTGCCCAGACTGAGGATATCAGACCATCTTTTCCTCAGCTTCTATGTGGATCCTGATGTATCTTCAGCTGCTCCTACACTGAGAATAGCTGGAGTTAGATGTGAAGGCCCAGACTGACTGGAATTTGAGAATTTGCCTCCATATATCATGCCAGACTTGAAATGCTTCAGTTTCACATGGATGGCCTTAATTACTATATGGATAACTACATGGATGGCCTTAATGACTATATTGATTATGCTGATCTCCACCAGCTGAGAATCTGACCCTTTGGTAGTAATCAGAATGATGTGATATTTCAAATGTCACTAGAGCTAGGACTACTTATTCATGGAAGCCCAAATATTCAAACTCAGTAATTTTCCAAGCAATTATCTTATATCAGGGATGAGAAATATATAATTTTAACTTTTCAGTAAGTTTCCTGTGCAATTTCATGATTTTAATTGTTGCTTCTATGTTATCGATTAAAAGATATTTTCAAACGTCTCAAGTTTGCACAGATAACTGTAAGATTACTGAATGTGTATTTTTATTCTTGCAATACCTCAATATTTTACAGCTGAACTTCATTTTGTTCCTGAATACCGTGAGGGTTCTCGCTACCAAAATTTGGGAAACAAATGCTGTTGGGTATGACACAAGAAAACAATACAGGTAAATTATTGAATAGTATTATTCAACAGAATGTTCCTGATATGGCTGGTTAGAAAAGTTGCTTCAGTAAAGTATGAATCACTCAGAAGTCTGTTTAAAGAGTGAATCAGTTCCTTGAATGACGTATAGACCTAAGGAAGGGTGCCTTGTAGCTGAACACTTGTCTAAGGCTAAAAACAGACTTTGGGGGATGGAATCCCTGACCGACTGTCCCTGGCTTTGACTAGCATCAAAACAGGCAGGAGACAGTCATTTACACATGCAGGTTGAATGGTAATTAACTTGAACTAGGTTCATTGAGGGGAGGACACAATATTATCTTGGTACTTTGCAGGTGCTTAGGGTGGAACAATAGGTTATATAGTCTGTAGGATCCTGAAATGACAGGCTTTGTCCCAGGGAACTCTGTTTTTAGCCTAAAATTCTCCCAGAGTTGCAGTTGGTTCAATAAGAGATAGCACCTGCAAAAATCCTTGTTGTACAACTCCCACAAAACATGGGGGCTGACAGATTGTTTAACTACATATGTCTAAAATATCTGGGTTGAAAAGCTAACATTGTTTTAGTTTCATCATCACACTTTCAGAGTATGGAAGCATTTCTAAAAATAGCCATTCCTTTCTTCATTAATCTCTATCTACATAGCAAGTACTGCCCAGGTCAGTGGAAGTTTTAAGACTCATAGAATTCTTACAGGGAATTCTCACACTCTCAACATGCCCATCTCCCCCCTTTTATAATTAATAATTACACCCACTGCCACTTCCTCAGCATCCAAATCAACACTTAGATCTAATCCTTTTCCAAATACCTAAGAAAAAAAGTAGATGTTGCAGGTTAACAAATCTGGGGTTGGTGAATGAGAAATAAGGAAGGTATTGCATGCTTAGCTTCCTTCCTGGAAGGTGCTCTGCCAGCAGACCTTTGCAATTTAGTCATTTGCTTTTAGCCTCACATTTTCTCAGTCTGAACAAGGGTGTTTGTATCTGAATGCTAGCAAACAAGAATTTTTCCAACTATTTTAGTTGGTGTAATAAAAGATATCATATTAACTAAAGAGCCTTGTCTGTCCACACAAAGAGAGGGAGGTCCCAAACCAATTAGGATTCTACAATTAAAGCCAATACCTTGGACTCTATCTGGAAACACCTGACAGCCATTTCAGGTTTTGATGCACTTGTGTGATGAATTCTTTTCTTAAAAAGTAGTTGGCCACATTCTACTCTAGCTTTATTTTCCAGTTATGGCATGGACCCATAATATTATGGAAGTAAAATTGCCCTTTATACTGATGTTCAAAAGAAGGTAGAAACCCAATGTACAGCCAGTGTGCAACCAATGCAGACAACACCAGGAAAAATCAGCAAAATTGCCCCAAAGTGTAAATTATACCAGGGTACATGGTACTGTGCATCTGCAGCTTGTCCTTGGAGTTCAAAGCAAATATGTTATTACTCACTTTCGTGTCTCTTAATGGTGAGGTATTTTAAAAGCTACCCACTGTGGACAAAACAGTAGGATACCACAGGTTAGTTGCATATCCAGAACCTCAAATGCTTTATAATGGTAAACAAAACCATTGTAAGCTACGTAGTGGGCGTGTCTACATGTTCATTAATGCACCATAGTTACTGCGCATTTAGTTTACTACTTCCTTAATGAAGTATAAACCGAATGCACAGTAACTACATTTACTGCACAGTAGTGCTGGCGTAGGTTTTTTTGTGATAGTTACTGTGCAGTAGTCAAATAACACTGTGCAGTTGCTTATTAGCACAGTTTTAAACTGGCATGCTACTGTGCAGTGTCATTGGGCTACCACACAGTAAGCATCTTGTGTAGTGACGCCAATGTAAGTATGGCCATGTCTTTAATCTGCATGTATGCACAGGAAAAATGTAGTAGTAGGCATATTTCCCCTGTGAGAGATCTGGTTGTTCTGGAAGTATCCCCTTCCTTGGAGATGCAGTGCTTCATAGTTTTTTGGCTCTTTGGATCAAAGTGATTTAAAGTGACAAAAATACAGCCAGGAACTATATCCAGTTGCAGGGTATAGTAGAGCCCTTAATTTGCATTATTTTCTTGGAAATAAGGGTGTAGCGCTGGAAAGGATTTCCTGAGTAATCATGTTCAGTCTCCTGCCATCACAGGCAACCACATCACAATCCTTTTCATAAACTTCTGCTTCATTTTAAATTAGCTTTGTCTCTTGCACCCAAGAACTTCAATTCTTTTCCTTTTAGAAAATTCCTGTTAATTTCTACCGTATGTTTATTTGTGGCCATTTAGTACCCATTTATTCTTGTGTAATCATTGTCCTTCTCAGCTAAATTATTTTTTTCTTTCCTAGTGTTTATACCCTGATGTATTTATGAATAGCAGTCATGGCACCATGATTTGACAGATCAAATAAAACCTCCTAATATCAGACTTCATGTGACAGTTCTTTCAGCTTTCTAGGATACAGATTACTTTGCCATCTACCCTGAGTACTCTACAATATTTTTTCTAACTCAGTTGTGGTCATTTCCATTTCTATACTCTCGTTTCCATTATCCATCCTGACTTTGGCCCATATTGAACATCATTTTGCTTATTCAAAACTGAGGCAGAATATTCATTTTGTTTGCAAGTCATATCTAGATATCATCTTGTCCTCATACCATATCACCTTGGCCTCACCCTCACTGTACTGCAGCCTCATTTCTTTTCTTGCCATCTTTTTATGTACATGGTTAAAAAACCATTGTTCTAATTTAATATCCTTTGTAAAATCTAATTCTGTTTGACTTTTGGCAATTTCCATTTCATTTCTACACCATGACCTCTATGGCATGTTTACAGTACAGTCCAGATTACCAAGGATCCTGGTTTTCTGTGATAAAAACATCTCCAATTTTCAGATTACAAAAGAAACCCAAAATCCACATTTTTTGTGATTAAAATGAAACACCACTATTTATCCATATATCTACATATTAGTGGTGTTTCATTTAGATCATGGAAAAAATGTGGATTTGGGGTTACTCTTAATCCAAAAATTGGGGATTTTTTTTTTAAATCAGAGAAAACCAGGATCCCTGGTGATTACAGTTGATGTAGACATCCCTGAGATAGCTTTAAAGTAGTTCGCTTGGGTGACAGAAGCAAGCATAAATTCCACTATATGGTGTGAAAGGTCTCAAGGCATGTTTTCCTGCCAGATCCTAGGTGCATAGGTACATACTCTGCAGTTAACATAGTTTAAAGGTAGTTCAAATACATCCACAGAAGCTTCAATCCCATCTCTGTATTGCATTGTAGACATACTCTAACAAACAGCTTTCTTTGCTGGTCAGTCCCTTTGGCTACGGACAGATATTAAAAAACCCTGAGCCTTAATTGATTCAATTTTTGCAGGTTAGTTTGCCTAGGTTGAACCAGTTTACAACCACGAAGACATTCCCTCTTGACTGAAGAAATGCAGGCACATGCTTGCAGTGGCTCAGGCTAAAAGCTGGAAGGTGCTAGAGCAGCCCTCCCTTCCCTTCCACAATGCCGGCTGAGGGTGGGTGTGGCCAGGCCCCAGCAGAACCCCTTGATTAGGGAGGGGTGTAAATCCCCACCCTGCCTGCATTGTCCCAGGCTTCCCACCCCACCCCCCGCTCACTGCTAAAGGTACAGGAGTGTTGCCAGACCCCTGCCCCAGGCTAACACTCTGAGGCAAGGGAGGGGAGTGGTGTGCAGTGGATGCATCTGTTGATGACACTAAGCTTTTCAATCTCCCTCTCCCTGTTTCTTCATATTATCTCCAAAAACCATGCTGATAAGCTACTGAACAGTGTTATTAGACTATTGTGCAGTAACAGTCACAAAAAAACTGTTCGCTGGCACTACTGCACAGTAAATGTAGTTAGTGTATATTCACTTAGTACTTTTAATGAAGTACTAAATTAAATGTGCAGTAACTACCGAACATTAATTCAAACCAGCAGGGAGGTGATAATGCAGTGTTTACCAGCCTATCAACAAAACAAAAACCTCTCTCATTTGTTCAAGCTCTTCTTAAACAGATTTTTCCAAGGAAGGAATGGAGGGACATTACCAGCTGAACTGTTATTTACCTCCAAAAATCCCTAAACGAACACTGTTCTGTCAGTGAAATTAGAGACACGCACACACAGGGACACCTCTCAGCATTAGGTAGCATACCACATGCCTAGGGTCCCTGGGGCTGGGGTCCATGCTGTGGGAGATGGGAGGGAGGGAAGAGGGGTCTCTACTTCAGCAGCGAGGGAAGCCAGGCAGACTCTATTGTGCCTGCAGTCTCCCTTGGAGCTCTGGCTAGGGAACAGAGGGGTGGGGTCAGCCCTGTTCTCTGGAGCAGACAGCCCAGCCCAAGGCTGCAAAGCATCTGTGGTGCTGGGGGGCTCTGATTTAACTTTAAAAAAGGAAGGGGTCTGGGCCAAGTTGTGTTAACCAGTTTGACTCAAATCAGTTAAGCCTGATTCTACATTCAGCCAGGTTTACCTTAAACCAGTTTCAGCCATTTTGAAATTGGTTTATGTGCACTGAATTTATGTTCTGTTACAGGTTTAAACCAGCTTCTGATCTAGCCTTTATGTATTCCTTGAAAGCTCTCTTCTTACTCCTAAAATAATTTTTGTTATTGGATCTGGACCCTTCTCTACAAGTACCTTGTTTGTTTTTTGGCTTGCTTTGAAACCTTATAGACCATTTTTTCTTCATACGTCCATTTAATCTATACTGTATCAACTCATGATCCATCAATTCAAAGTTATTTTCTACAAGCTCACCTATACTGTCCTCACCACTTAGCAATGCAAAGTCTAATGTGTCTGTAGTTCCTTTTAACTAAGTGCTTCTGAGGCTTATGAAATTGTAGACCTTTCCGGAAAAAAAAGAGAGATTATGTTTTTTTCAGATTAACATTTAAAAACTTGCATAGGCCTAATTCAGAAGAAATATACTTGTATCCATTGTTACATTTGTAGCACAAACTCAGGTAGTAAATAATTACTGAAGGATTTCTAACTGGTGTACAAATAACCCTTGATCAATATGTTTGGAGAAAGAATGAAAGGGGATTTGACATTTCACACTAGATTGAGGAAATGTTATTACCCTGCCATACCCTGGTGTTAGAAAATGGTTAGTAAAAATTGTAAAAGAAAAATCAATTTGTGGTGTGAAGTTAAACAAAAAAACTCAACCCATTTATATAAGAGTAGGGTTACCATATTTCCAGTTTCAAAAAAAAAAAAAAAGAACACTTATTGGGGAGCGGGGTGGGTAATGACTGGGGGGTGCGGATGCGGTGATATGCCCGTGCCCTGCCCATCACTCCTAAGCCACAGCCCCCCTGGCCCTGATACTGCCCCTGACTCATAGTATCCTGCCTTCAGACCATACTAGTGCCCCTCACTCCCAACCTGCAACCCACAGTCCCTGCTTATACCCCTCACTTCTGAACCGTGGCCCCCTGGCACTGCCTGTGCCCCATGCTCTGACCCACAGTTCCTGCCCCCCCAGAGCCCCTCACTCCCAAGCCACAGCTCCCCCAGCCCTGCCGGTGCCCCTCACTTCTGACCCACAGACCCCTGCTGGTACCCTTGACTCCTGACTTGCAGCCCCCTACTCCTCCATCTCTGCAGTGTCTCCCAGCTGTCCCACCCCTGCTAGCACAGTCACCAGCCCTGGTGCTGCTAGGCTGCTCACCAAGCTCCCTGATGCTCCCAAAGAGCCTCTCCACCCCTTTACCCTGCTGGAAGAGCAGGTGCCTCCCCTGCTTCTCCTGCCCTTCTGCAGCACCAGTGCCCAGACAGCTTCCCCCAGCACCAGCAGGCAACTCCCCCCTCCCAAACTATGACACACCCAGACAGTGCTAAGCTCTGACCCAGCAAATCCTGCCTCCCCCACAGACGTACTTGTATGAAGCTGCCTCCCACCCCCAACTTCTCCCAGCCCCAAGCAGCTCCTTGCTAAGGCAAGCTGGGAAAAGCTTCAGTGCTGAGCAGAACACAATCCCAGACTTCTTTTTTTTTTTTTTTTTTTTTTTTAATATCAACAAAAGCAACCACCCAGACAGATAGGAGGACCCAAACAGAGGATGTGTCCAGGATAACCTGGATGTATGGTAACCCTATATAAGACACTTAATGAGTATTTGATCTCCTAGGTGCAACCCACTCCAATTTATACAATAAACGGGCTTCTTGTGATTACAGGAAGTTAGCAAAATCCACCTTGGTTCTGATCCTGGTCTTCGGCGTCCATTATATTGTCTTTGTGTGCCTCCCCCACACATTCACTGGGCTGGGCTGGGAGATCCGAATGCACTGTGAGCTCTTCTTCAACTCTTTCCAGGTGCGAAAGGTAGCAATATAAAGCATTATCCCTCTGTATGTATGTTCATCTCTGATCCCTTCTTTCTGGCTCTGCCAGTAATTCAGTGTTTGATGCTGTGAGAGACTAGAATTCTGATGCCAACAGCAGATCACCTTTTTACAGAGTCCTGAGAGGGTAAGTTATTGATTTCCTGAACCTGGCAGCAGCAGGTGACTGTAATTGTTCTTTTAACTGTAGTGGAAATAACACTATTATTTAGCATGCAATTTGCCTCAGAAAGGATTTGTGACTACTACATTTGGTATGTACATTCTTTTGATAAAATATTTGTGCACTGGTTTTGGAAGTTATATTTCAGAAGTAAAGGTCTGGCATTTTGGTTGCATAGCACAGAAATGTAGATTTCATTTAATCTATCTGTAAGTGAAATTTCTATTACAGCTGGGTTCAAATAACCACTGGTTGATGTGGACGCAAAAAAAGGTGAAATAGACGATAGCCTCTGAAGTGAAAAAGACTTGGAGAATGGAGCTGGTTAGGAATTTTCCATTAGAATGATCTCCTAACAGAAATACTTATTTTTCAAAATCAAAATTTTCATTTCATTTCAATTTTCAGCAAATTTTCATTTTCCCTGTTGGAAAAGCAAAATGGTCGCTCCCTGGAAGCCCACCAGGAAGACTCTGGGAAATGTCAGTCTGCCTGCCAGTGCTCAGGCTCTCCTCCTCCCTGCTTCTTGACTTTCATCCTCCCTGTGAAACTTTATAGCAGTAGAGTATAGCATAGAGTCTGAGAGCTGGACTGTTCAGCCTTAAACTGCATGCCTGAAACATGGGTGTCAATTTCACCTTCTGAAATTGGCAAAGGCCTCCCCAGCAGCCTGCCAAACAGAATGTTGCAATTTTGTCTCTGTTTCTCTCAAACAATTTCTCTTTTTCTGGCAATTCCTTAAAATGGTTATTTTAGAATTTTTTTAGCCTCAGTTCAGATCGTTTAAACAATGGGACTTTTTTTTTTTTTTGGAAGGCATTTCCATTTTTTAAACCAGCTGTACCAGAGTTGCCACCTTCCAGCTTCTCACCTTTTTCCCTTCCAGGGATTATGGTAAATAACAGTTTTAATTCCACATAGGCTTGCTAAAGTAACAGAGAAATTGGAGTGAGCTTAGAATACTTTGACTTCCTTACCCTCCATTAATGCTGACTTCCATACCCTCAATCAGTGCTGACCTTGTGAAGGAACACCTTGAGAGGCTGGCCACCTTCAAGTCATCCAGCCCTGACAGTACCCCAGGGTACTCAAGGAGCTGGCAAGCATCATAGCTCAGCTACTGGCACGGATCTTCGAGAACTCCTGGCACTCTGGTGAAGTGCCCAAAGACTGGAAGAAGGCCAATGTGGTGCCTATCTTCGAGAAACAGAGGAAAGTGGATCCGGCAAACTACAGGCCCATCAGCCTGACCTCTGTTCTAGGGAAGGTCTTAGAAAAGTTTATCAAACAAGCCATTCTTAATGGGCTGGCCAATGGCAACATCCTGAGGGATAGCCAGCCCGGGTTTGTTGCAGGTAGGTCTTGCTTGACCAATCTTATTTCCTTTTATGACCCATCACCTGGACAAGGGAGAAGAGATTTATGTCATATATCCTGACTTCAAAAAAGCCTTCAATCTGGTATCCCACAATCAATCTGATATCCCACCTCTTGGAAAAACTGGCCAACTGTGGCCTCGGCTTCACCACAATCTATTGCCTGGGGAATTGGCTCCGTGGTCAGCCCCAGAGGTTGAACCCACTAGCTGCTGGAAGTCAATCATCATGGTGCCCTGTGACCAGTGGGGTCCCTCAAGGCTCTGTCCTTGGGCCAATCCTATTCAGCACCTTCATTAATGATGTGGGCGTTGGTATCAGAAGTGGACTGGTCAAGTCCACTGACAACACCAAATTCTGGGGCAAAGCGCCCACACCTGAGGATAGGAGGGTGATCCAGGCTAACCTGGACAGGCTCAGGAAATGGGTGGACAAGAACCTGCTGGTGTTTAACACCAAAAAATGCAAGGTTCTCCATCTTGGGAAGAAAAACCTGCAGCATCCTTATAGGCTCGGCAGTGCTACACTGGCTAGCTGTACGGACGAAAGGGACTTGGGGGTCATGATTGACCACAAGATGAACATGAGCCTTCAATGTGATGCTGTGGCTAGTATAGTGGCCAAAATGCTGGCTTGCATCCATAGATACTTCTCAAGCAAATCCCAGAACGTCATCCTCCTGTTGTACTCGGGCTTTGTGAGGCTGCAGCTGGAGTACTGGTGTCCAGTTTTGGGCTCCAGAATTCAAAAAGGATGTGGAGAAGCTTAAGAGAGTCCAGAGGAGAGCCATGCACATGATCAGAGGTCAGGAAAACAGACCTTATGATGAGAGGCTAAGAGCTATGAGACTCTTCAGCATGGAAAAGCACAGGCTCAGAGGTGATCTGGTGGCCGCCTATAAGTTTATCACAGGTGCTCACCAAGATCTGGGGGAACATCAGTTCACTAGAGCGCCAAACTCCTTCAGGACCATTTCAGGCTGGACATAAGGAAGAACTTCTTTACAATTCGAGACCCTAAGGTCTGGAATAGACTGCTGCCAGAAGTGGTTCAAGCACCTTCTTTGAACACCTTCAAGAGAAATTTGGAGGTTTTTCTTGCTGGGATCCTATGACCCCTGCTGACTTCCTGGTCCTGGGGCAGGGGGCTGGACTCGATCTTCCAAGGTCCCTTCCAGCCCTAATGTCTATAATATCTATGACTTAAATTTTAACAGAAAATAGTTACTTTTGACATGCTTGTACACCTGGCAATTATCCCTTAATAATCTATTTTCCTTTCTTATTCTGCAGGGTTTCTTCGTTTCTATTATATATTGCTACTGCAATGGAGAGGTAAGTCCAAGGATAAGAATAAACTCCTGAACAAACTGAGTGGCAGAAAGGAGCTTTTGCACAGAACACTATAAGCATGGCAGGAAATTAATTTGTCTGCCTACAGGCTGAATGTAGCTACTGAGCAACTCTTAAAAGAACTTATCAGGCAGTTTGTGTCCTGAGATGTTCAGAAATGAAGTATAAAACAAATTCAATTAAAGCAATTTCTGTTTTTGTTTGACATGTGTCCTGTGTCATTTGTAGCCAAAACTTTGCAATGTTGTAAGAAACTCATTAGATATAGAAAGTAACATTCACTGTAAAAACAAAGTAAAAAATGACATCCTGGGTGAAATGTGTTTACAAGTTTTCTTAGTCAAGGTGGCCATAGCGGCAGAGGGCGAGATTCTCAGATTCATAACAGTTCCTGAAAATATTGCCCCCACTGGCCGCAGCGTGGCCATTTGCGAAGAAAAGAACTCTACAAGAGCAAGGGAATTAGAGTATGACCCATACATGAAGGTATTTGCATGGGCTGTGGGTTAAAAAAAAATAAAAAAAATTAAGGCTATGATCCTTAACCTGACAGCATTTATTTAAGGGGAAAATTCAGGAAAAAAAATGTACATAATGCTTCATGTCATGTGATTTTGTGATAGTGCTCAAAAGAGCATACACCTAAAGGATTCTGCTCGTGAATTTATACCATTCTCATTCTCTGTATTGGCTCTGTTGTAGATTTTATTTTATTTTTTCCTGTTAGGTTCAGACTGAGATCAAGAAGATGTGGACCAGATGGAACCTGGCTATTGACTGGAAAAGAACAACTCCATGTGGCAATTACAGATATGGCTCTGTTCTCACAAACATGACCCATAGCACCAGCAGCCAGTCTCAAATGGTGGCCAACTCCCGCACAGTCATGTTTTCAAGCAAAGTCAACAGAGCTGCCAACAGGCAGAATGACATGCACATAAATTTGCCTGGGTATGTTAGGAGCAACTCTGAACAGGACTGTGTACACCACTGGGTGCATGAGGAGGCCAATGAAGAGAAACAGGTGGATGATATATCACTAAAAGAGTCCCTGAGGCCACGGGATACTAACACAGATCCTGAGGAGAACAGAGGAGAACTAGAGGAGGCACTATGAACAGTCATGGACATCCATAAAAAACACAGAGAAGTAACAATGCAGCTAGAAGCACAGGGCAGCTGCAACACATGGTGGGGAGCAGCAACTTCTGGCTGCCATTGGGCCACTAGTGCAGTTGTGCAGCTGCAGTGGCAGCCAAGTATTTCTGCCCTTCTCACTCCCCAAAGTCAGCGCCTGGGGCAACTGCCCTGGTCTCCCCACCCTAGTTACGCCACTGCATGGACACAGCTAATGCGATATCCTCTTATGAACTGGGTTGCTAAATGTATCCATCTGTTGCCTTCAGCTGGCCTCAGTGAATATCCTGATCCAAGCTAAAGCTCAGTCAACAAGGTCAACTGGATCAAGGTGAAGGATCAACATGTTAGTGAAGAAGCAAAATGGCTTCTATACCACAAATTTTAAAGGCACAAAGAAGCAAATGATTATCAAGTGGTTTTATATACAATAAAACTGAATTATTATGTCATGCAGTCACTTTTTATAGACTTGCAGTACCTGCACTTAAACTCAGTTGAGATGAGTCCTTGGATGTTTTCTGCAGATGCTCTTCTGAAGGCCTAAACATGTGACTATACTTTTTTACATCCTAAGGAGAAAAGGGACAGAGATCAGAGGCACCTAAAGGAATTCTTTAGATTCTAGAAGATCCTGATTGTGAATCCGGGGCAGCCCTCCAAGCTTTTTATGAACTTGATCTCAAATCTGAATAATGTGATTGGTTTTTATTAACTGAGATGCCACTGTATTTAACCATCTATATTATTGTTTTAGTTTGTTAAAACCAAAACCCCTGTGTGGTTTTATACTGTGTGGTTTAAATTCTCAAAAAAGCCCCCTCCCCTGTTTGGTATATTCAATTTTGCTGCAAATTGGGCAAGATGTGACAATCCTAAATGAACACAAAATAATTTGATAACCTCAAGCTTCAAAGAAATTGTTCACAAAAAAAAACCCCAACCCCAAACATCACACTGTTCAGTAAAAATGTAATTAGTGCTTTCTTTCTTTGATTTCCTAGTTTTTGCACTGTGGCAAAAAAATAGGTCCTCTTACATGCTGTCCTCTGGAAAACCTCAGTGTTAAGCAGCAGATAGGTTTGTTCCCAATGCATTTCATTATACATAAGCAGAGGCTAGGATATGGTTAATACAGACTTGTGCTACTTCAACCACCTTTGGTCTTATAGCAAAATCACTTTCCAGAAATGCATCAGCTAGGGACAGCCATTCAAAAAGTCTGAGCATGAATTGATTCAGACTTTGCAGGTTAGTCTAACCTGCTGACAGTGGGGGAAGTCTCCCTCTGGGGCTTGGCATCATCTCATAGTGCCCCCTCACACAGAACAGAGATGGGGGAGAAGCAGGGGGAAGAGTCCCCCTTAGGGGGCCAGGCAGCCTCACAAAGTCCCCCTCCCCCAATCCCACCACAGGGTGGGGAGGAGGGTGGAGAAGAACCCCCCAGCACTGAACAGGGCCACTGTCCTGGCCCTACAGTGGTGCGGGAGAGGGAAGAGAGGGAACAGTTCCCCTCTGGGGCTGGGGCTGGGGCAGGCAGCCCTATGTGCGGGGGTGGCTCCCAGCTGTCAGGGAGCTGGTGGGGCCTGGCAATGCCCACCCCCCTTAGCTTCCCTGTGGAAGGGAGGGCTGCTGTGCTGCCCCCAGGCTTCTGACTTGAGTTACTGCAGGCAAGTGCCAAATATCTATCCACTTGCAAACTGAGGAAGCAGGGGGTAAGGCTCCCTCCACTCCCAGCAGAGTGCCTGCACAGCAGGGACTGGGGGAAGCAGCTGGCTCCAGTATGGGGCTTCCCCTATTGCAAGGGCTGGAGCTTCAGGCTCTGGCTCAGGGAGCAGACCCACAGGGATAAGGCAGGCTCTTCTCCCCCTGTGCAGTGCTGGTCAGAGCCATGCTTGACCTCCCCACCTGCTGCCAGGCGGTGGGGGCTGTATGCCATGGTGGGAGTGTGTGAGGGTCCCTACACCCCACACCCTGCCTAGCTGAGCTCCATGCTCCCGCTGCCTTTCTGCAGGGAGAAGAAAAGGTTCCCCCCCCAGCATGGAACAGAGCCTCCCCCTGCCCCCGCTCTGGGGCTTGACAGCATCACATGGAGCCCCATCCTCCCAGGCCTGCAGCAGGGAGAGGGGAAGGGAAGGGAGATTCATAGACATTAGGGCTGGAAAGGACCTTGGAAGATCATCGAGTCCAGCCCCCCGCCCAAAGGCAGAAAGTCAGCTGGGGTCATAGGATCCCAGCAAGATAAGCATCCAATTTGCTCTTGAAGGTGTTCAATGTAGGTGCTTGAACTACCTCCGATGGCAGACTGTTCCAGACCTTGGGGGCTCGGACAGTAAAGAAAATCTTCCTTATGTCCAGCCTGAAACAGTCTTGCAGTAGTTAATAACCATTTGACCTAGTCATCCTTTGGGGCACTCTGAACAAACATTCCCCCAGATACTGGTGGTCACCCTTGATAAATGTATAGGTGGCCACCAGATCACCCCTGAGTCTTCACTTTTCCAGGCTAAAGAGCCCCACGGCTCTCAGCCTGTCATCGTAAGGTCTGTTTTCCTGATCTCTGCTGATGCACATGGCTCTTCTCTGGACTCTTTCAAGCTTCTCCACATCCTTTGAATTCTGGAGCCCAAAACTGGACTCAGTACTCCATCTGCAGCCTCACCAAGGCCGAGTACAAGGGGAGAATGACGTCTCGGGATTTGCTTGAGAAGCATCTATGGATGCAATCCAATGTTTTGGTTGCTTTACTAGCCGCAGCATTGCACTGCAGGCTTATGTTCATCTTGTGGTCAATGACGACCCCCAAGTCTCTTTCTTCCGTAGTGCTAACCAGCGTAGCACTGCCGAGCCTATAAGGATGCTGCAGGTTTTTCCTCCCACGGTGGAGAACCTTGTATTTTTCAGTTAAACACCATCAGGTTCTCATTCACCCATTTGCTGAGCCTGTCCCCATCCAGCGCCTCAGTGTCCCCCACACCATCTTGGGAGGAGGAGGAAGGGAAAGAGTCCCCCCCAAGCACAGAATAGAGCCCCCCTCCTAACCCTGTTAGGAGCCTACCCAGCATGTCCCCATTAAGGTGAAGGGGGCAGGGAGAAGGGTTAATTCCTCCCTCCCTCCCTTCCCTGCAGCCGGGGTCTGCCAGCTCCAGGGGCCACCTCTGGAGCCCCCTCCCTTCTGTTCCCCAGCAGACAGGCTGGCCCTGGTTGCAGTGGGGGAAGGAAGAAAGAATTAACCTTCTCCCTGCCCATTTTTCCTTAACAGGGCCATGCCAGTCAGTATCTCTGCTGGGCCAGTCCCTATTCCAGTTAGAGAGCAGGGAGCCCCGCCCATCCCAGAGAGCATGCTGGGATGCTGGGGAGTCTGGTTGATCTTAAACCAGCAAGGGATCTGGGACAGATATTGCATAAACCGGTTTGAGCCAAATCAGTTAAGTCTGATACTACGTTCAACCAGGTTTATCTCAAGCCAGTTTCAGCCTTTTCAAACTGGTTTATGTGCACTGAATCTCTGTTCTGTTACAGGGTTTAACCAGTTTCTGATCTCTTAAGCCAGTTTGTGTGTAATGTCTGTCCCTAGCCATCAAGATCTTTGCCAAATGCATAAGTCCCACCTTTGTTCATCTTTGGTCCTAAGTCCCCTTTCTACTAACATACAATCCTACTCTGATTTCCAGGCAGTGGTCTTCTTTTTTACCAAGGATGAGGAGCTCAAGCCAAGAGCTACATACCCCAAGCTTCTCCAAGTGGCACCAGAGCAGCTTTTTTATTGGCCAGTTAATTTTACTGGATGCTTTCCTACAGAGCTGCTATATCAGGTGATGTATTGGGTACAGCTCAGATACTATGGTGATAATCATTTTATATCAACCTGAAAGAAGAGTTTAGGAGATTCTGCCTGCTATTCCATCTTGATCTGCATATGGGGAGCTCAGCAGAAAAACCATCGTGGCTATGCAATAACTGTCATGATAGATGTGCAGCCTTCAGTCCTGCCTCTTAGAGCTATTTCAGTCCTCCTGCTATCTGTCCCATCATTGTAAGGGCAGCAGTACAAAGGTAAGATGCACATCTGGAAATATTACACGTGTGAGACTACATTGCACAGTCTGCTACACTTCCATGTATTCACACATAGTGCTTAAGTTTAAGATGTAAATGTTTCTAAAATGCCAGAATTTGAAGGGGAATGGGAACTTATGACAAGTTTAGAAAATTGGCACAACCATGCCTCATCTCAGTTCCAAAGAGACTGAGATAACCGACTCAAAATCATATGTCTGGTGTACATTTGAACTTCAGCATGAACTGCAGCTCATTGCTTTCTACAAGGCATGAAAAAAATGCAGATCTCATCACTTCTCCCATCTTGATTTCACTAGAAATAAACTTATTTTCTGTCTGGCTAAAACACATGAGGGCTGATGCTGTTAAGTGCTAGTTGATGTTATGAGTTAATTATGCTGCTTCACTTGCTATTGTTTCATTATTTTGTTGGGCAAATAATGTTCAGTGGTATGTGAGAGTGATTAAAAGAAATTTCATTTTTTTCCCAGCTTTTGTGCGTCTCTTAAGCTATGGTGAAGCATCCTTAATGCTTGCTCTCATTTATCAGGTACCTACCTTGCAATTATTAAACACTGTTCCCTGTTCTGCTCAAGTATTTCCTGTTGTTAAATCCCATGTTGTGTTCTGAAAAGCTCTAATCCCTCTCTCTGAACCTATTAGTTAGTCAGTAAACATACATAAAAGGGGAAGGATCAGATAAAATAATTTCTTTTCCATCTCTCCCTCTATTAGTTGTAATGCTGACTAATTCTAAAGTCCTTGAGCTTCAAGTGAAAAGCATACCATATAGCCATGTACAAGAACTACATGCTACAGTAATGACTGCATAAATTACTACAAATTTGACCAGAGGAATGCATCCTTTTGCTAAAAATATATAACTTCCAGCCAGTTTTTGTAGTAATTTATTGTATGATGAAAAAAAATGCTCTCCATAGGACCAATTCAAAGCCCACTGAGAGACTTCCATACTACCAGTACACTTTGGGTCAGGCCTCATACACTTTTGGCACCAGTAACATACTGGAGGAGTGGAGGACTCAGGCACCAGCTTTGCCTGCCAATCACTGTGGCAGAGGAGAGTGCAGAAATAGCAGCAGCTGTGCTTTCGGCATGGTCATTGTCTCCGTCTGTGCCCAGCTTCCACCCAGGGCACTCAAGTACCTAGTTATGCCTCTGTCCGGCACTAGCATAGCTCTGACTGCATCTCAACTTGAGGCCATTTTTCACATTCATTCTTGCTCAATCCCTTGTTCTTCCTCTCTCTGCCCTAGTGTTAATCTCTGCCACTGGGTAATATTGACTGGTAAACATACAAAACTGCTCTTTCTGCTGACTGAGCTGTGGAAACTGGTATCAAGCTTTCACTTCTCAAACAAAGATCAGGTGGGAAAACAAACTTCCCTGACTGCATCTGCAGTTTAGATTGTGAACAGAGTCCTTTCCTTGTTTCTACCAGTGACCACACATTGCTATTTTGAACAACACCGCTTAAAAGTGTATTTGTCTACTCCAACTATTAGCAATGAAGTGAGGTTTTTTGCCAGTTAAATTCTCAGCAAAAGCGGAGTGCTTCGCTTACTGTCATAAATGTATCTCTCTACGTATTGCAGGCAACAAAAGAATGAAAATGCTGTGCTTCTTCATGAACTGCTAATAATGCCTCATGTATATCTGTGGCTAAGGAGAAATCTTCTTGTAATAGCCCTTTCAGAAGTGCTGGAGCACTGTATTTGTGATCTCTCTCTCTCCCCCCCATTATAAAACACACATTGCCTCGGGATTGTTCATTCGACACAAGATTAAATTTCACCGTGAAGAAGGTTAGAATTTGCATTCCCCACTTCCTAACAGAATGTGCTAACCATCAGGCCATGAGGTAAGTGTTGTACAAAGCATTGTCAAGCCCCCTGGAAGCTGGACCACTGGTTTGCAAAAACAGAAGCTATGCTATTGTATGGGGGTGGGGAGTGGCAGTAAAACTATAAGAGAGCAGATCAGTGGCTCAGAAGGCTAGACTCCAACCTGCAGGAGTGGGAGTCCTGGGTTCTGGCCCCAGTTCCTGTCCCAAGTGGCTTTGCTGCACATTTACTAGATCAGTCTTTTAATGAGGAAAATTTTAAAAGCTTCTGTTCCACTGGGGGTAGGGTCCAGGGCTAGAACCCATAGCTCCTACCTGTTTAGGGCACTGCGCCACTCGTTCTGTGGTAGCCTTACCTTTGGTGGTGGTGACTGCATGACTTTGCTGGGGAGTCAGAAAAATAGGTCCAAACCTCTGTCGGGGGGGGAGGGGCAAAGCTGTGGAGCCGACAAATCAGATCTTTCCCTACCTGGGCAAATGCCCTGATGCAGGGGTCAGCAATGTTTTTGGGCAGTGTTTTGACTTGTAAGATGAGATGTGCTGTGGGGGGGGGATGGTGGGGGAGCCGCAAGAAGACTGATCCTTGTTGTGGCAGCATAGCCCCGGCCCCTTCCCTGCCATCCACGTGCGCCAAGCAAAATGCCTTCGAGTGCCACACCCTGGCACCTGTGCCAGGGGCTGCTTACCCCTGCCTTAAATGCCTCTGTTATTAGGCTATGAAGGTAGGATGGTCTGTTTCCTTGTCTGGTTCTAAGACTGGGTTTTTTTTCTCCTGACCTGCACATGCCGAAGTGATTCTGTTTTGCCTCAGAGCCTATAGCCTCTAAAGAAGCCTTCTCACCATGTGCACAAAGCAAACTCAAGGAATGTACAGATGTGCAAGTGGAAATAGTATATAACATCTGCATAAGTGGCAAAGATGGCAAATGAGGGTGAAATAGGAGTTGGCTCCTAAAACTATAGAAGTGATAATTAGGTGTCCTAATAGCAAACCAGAATCCTGCCCTAGATCCATCCTTCCCACCTCTCTCCTACTGACAATGGACAGTGCAATGCTTATCACTGTGTTTAAAGACCCTATTTTCCCTCTACATGGAAGAATAGCTGTTCCTGCCTCTCTCAGTGAAAACTGCCTACAACAGTGCTTGTTCACCTTCATATTATTTAAGATCATAGATTCAGAATAATATGCATGTCCAACTTGTACCAGCTTCCTTTTCAGCATTAAAATTCCAATAGTTTAGTTTCTGAGAGCTATATAATCACTGGTTTCTTCTAGAAAGCTGCTGTTAATTAGTTCCTCTGCACCACTTTCCTCAAATCATTACCCAATGATTTGCTCAGTTGAAATAACAGAGGTGTAACTCTCTATAAGAGAGACATTAGCTCATCTAGAGTCCATTGGTGATTTGGCTGATAACTGATCCGTGCCTCACTGTTATGCTCTAGTTAAAATGCTGCCAAGATAAAGTAACTTTCATTCCACCCTGAGAATGGTTACGGTCGTTGAAATATGAAAAAGATCATGACTTCACCGTCCAATTTCTTTTTTTAAAATGGTCATACATAAATTTAATGTTTGTGAAAAGTGCCTGATTTACTACCATATACAAAAATCCTGTCTATCCACACAAAAGCAAGGGTAAGAGCAATAGCACCAGTCCTGGGGCCTGCATTATATAGAAGATCACTGTTACCTGTCCGCTCCATGTTCTTGGGGAACCCTGACACAGGACACAGACTGTCTGACTCACAATGAATTGCCCCCCCACCCAAACAGAAACTGATTAAGATGCAGTGAGAGACACATCTAAAACCCTCCAGATAAGGGTGACAAAAGTGCAACAAGTGCCCTAGGTCTCATTTGCATCTGAGATGGGAACAGATGACCATTCATTTACATGAGAGATGGAGAACAGAAAACCTGAAGCAGAGACTGCAGTGAATTCTGGGATCAGCAAAGCAGGGGAACACTGCATGATGGGGAATCTGCGCTCCAAATGCTAATCAACCCCCACACCCAGCTCAGCATTTATCAGACCAGTTCTAATCTGGATTTACAAAGGACTTTTCCTCCCCACCCCCCCCCCACACACCTCTAAGCAAAAGTAAGTTTATTAGGCATCTCGGGCGGTACATTCCCCGGTCCCACTATGGGAGGCCTATGTAAACTTAATTGGCTACAACTCGGTTGCCGGGTTAGGGAATGCTGAGGCAATAGACCGAGTCAGAGGGGGTATGAGCAACATTTGAACAATGGTACAGGGTTCATCACAGCGTCCAGCCCGTTGAAGCCCTGTCCACAAGTGTTGTCATACTTTTCCCGAGACGACTGGTGGAAGTCCTCTCCTCAACAGGTTATGAACACTCCAATAATTGCCTTAAGTCTGTTAAAAGATTGGAAAAGTAAGATCTGGAAAAGTCATGCTAAGCTGAGGCTTGTTAACAGCAAGTAAAAATCCAAAAACCCTGATGCTACAATCTATTGTTTCTGAAGACACCAAGAGATATCCCATCAAGTATATCTGCTATCCATAGGAATGTCAAGCTGGCTCCAAGTAGATGTTTCCTGAGTATCAATCAAGTTCCTGAGATGTTCCACCCAGATAACCCCTTGTCAATAGAAAAGACAATTTGATTTACAATATTGAGAATGCTTGAAAGAAACTGAACTGGGGGTATAAAAATCTGTAAAAGCAGCAGCAGTGTGTGTGCTGACACCACTCGCTTTCTTCTGGAGAGGCTGCAGGAGGAAGATCATCTCCCTTCAAGGATCGTGCTGAGAACTTTGACCTGTCAGCTTTGCAACCCGAGTGCCTTGGACTGGTGAGATCCCAGCTCTCTCTCTCTTTTCTCTTCTCTCTCTCTAAGCACAGATTTCTGAACTCGAACTGTATTAGTTAAGCTTGAGCTAAGTTTCCCCAAATACTTAGTGAAACCAGGGTATACTGTTTGTGTTTGTTTTTCCTTTGCATGTCTATCACTACTAGTGTCAATATATATTTCATCTACTTAGCAATAAATAACTTTTATAGTCAAACTGGTGGTAACTGGGTATATTTTGCCTTCTTTACTTCTCTTTCCCCACTTGCTCTGTAGCAACGCCCCTCTTACCTAAGCTAAAGATCCCTGTGAAGCCCAGAAATACGGTGGGGTCTGCTCATCAAGAGACTAAAAGATTGGGACGTGCTGAGTTCGAAACACATAAGGGGATCAGCTTGTACAGGCTGATTGACCCAGTTTGGCTCAGACGTGCCCTAATGAACTGAATGCTGGCCCATGAGGGTGTCATCTGGACACCCAGCCAGATTCAGAGGTATCCTGTTTAATTGTGTGCTTGTGTCTGACTGTGGTTATTGTTGCTCTGATGAACTGATTCTTGGCATATGAGGGTGTCAGCCTGTCCATGCTGATCAACCCGGCCAGGTCAGGAGTGTCACATTAATCTGCATGTGTTTGTGTGTATAACTGATTTGGGGACTGGAGGAACCCAGCCCCACTGAACTGAGTCCTGGAAGATAGCTCCATTGGGGGGGGTGAGGGCTTGCAGAAGGGAGAGATACAGCTCTGTATAGAAACACAAGTAACACAAGCAGCACATTGATAGAATTACGAAGACCTAAATAAATGAGCACACCCCAAAGTAGCGGGCAAATCTAGTAACATCACACTACGGGTAGATTTACACAACAAACTTACCATGTCAGGTATGTATGCTCTCAAACATTTCCTCCTGCTCTGTGGAGTTGGCTTCTTAATGTGAAAGCAGCATGGGTGTGCTTTTCAAGGTGCTGCAAGCAGTCTAATTGGTCCTGACATGCAGTAGTGTTAAGTAGCTCACCAGCAAGACCTCCAACTATTTCTGCTAGCAAAGCTGTCTGTTGCCTTTGTGCAATAACAGTCTCATGTCTTAAGACAGAATGATGAGGGTTTACAAGGCGATTCTTGTGCATGGCAGTCTGAGGAAAGAATATCCCTAAGCCACCTTCTCTGTAACCATCAGTGATTTCTTCAGAAGGGTTGGGAATTTGAACAGTCAAATAGTTTGGTCAATTGACCAATCAAATATCAGTCAAAAATTGCAAAAAATAAAATCAAATAAATGGCCAGTAGGTCCTAATAATATAGAGAAAAAAGCACAAATTTTCCATTAAGAAATGTGTCACAAAACAGATTTTGGTCAAGAAAACTGCTATAATCTTAAATGGGTCAAAAATATGCAGTCAATTGACAATATTTGACCAGGCAATTGACTAGCCATCAACCTTATTTTTTCTTTTCCTTCTCCCGCCCGCCAAAAGATGATACCTGGTAAAAGGGGCTCAGTAAGATTTAAGATTCAAGGGTGGCCAACCTGTGACAAGTGCTACAAGTAGCACGGGCAGCCTGTGTATGTAGCACATGACAGATCAGAAAGGGGACAGGCATTACAGCAGCAGATAGGGCAGGAAAGCAGAGCAGTAGACTGGGCAGAAGGGGGTGAGAGTGGTATTCAGAGAGGATGTGGGTCTAATTTGTGGTACACCTGCCCAAAAGGTTGGTCCTACAATGTTTAAAGGCATAGCCAGTAGCTGTATAAAACTTCCTTTTTAGTTGACCCGTCAGGTTGCTACCACCTCAGCTCTGTTAATCACATTTAGGGCCTTGTTACATATTAATTTTAAACAGCTTCTCAAGCTCTTAACCCCTGAACTGTTCACACATCAACATCTGAAACTAGCTTTAAGCATACTTTAGGTGCCTTAAAGTTACACCACTCCAGGGCAAGTTTCTCTCTGATCTGTCTTACCAGCTTGTGTTCTATTAATGTGTGGCCACTCCCCATAGATAGCTGCTCAAGTTACAGTCCTCCAATATCCCAGGATGCACTGTCCCCTCCCCCATCCTGTTCTGTGTAGATGAACTTTCTACCTCCTGAACAATATGGCCCAGGGAGCAGTTCTGACACCGCGCTAACTCTCCCTCCCACCCCTAGGGTGCAGAGGTTCAACCCCATGCAAACAGCCTGCTGAGTACATGTCAGCTACCCTGGGTCACAGGGCATGGAGGGGTACAGGAGTGGGGTCTAGGGGAGATGTGGGGGAACAAGGTAGGGAACCAGATCAGGTCCCCATGAACTAGGGTTTTCTTTCTGGGATAGGGGGAGTAGCTCCCCCAAAAGCGCCTTCTCTTACTATTCCCACTCTCCCCACCTTGGGAAACACAACCAGCACCCCTTACATCCTAATCCTAAATCCCATTTTATTAAAACATGAGATCTTTCTTAACGAACTTCCTCTATATTTCTTTTTAAATTCATTTTAACTTCTTTTTATTTTATCCTTCAGTGGTTGAATTCCTTCATTTCACCACCATTCCTCCACTGCATTTCCTTTTCCATTTCACCTCCCATTTCATTACCCACTCCCATCCTGTTAACTCTCTGCCTCCCAGCTTCATGTTCCTGCCCTACCAAAACCCATCTCTCACACATCCCCCATCTAAAACAGGCATAGAAGCCAGCCCTGGCTTACCATCCCTGTAGTAGGAACATACAGCTGTCAGAGGAGACAGTCAGAGAAGGATTTTAGCCTTAAGGTGCGACTACTCCAAATTTCAGCCAGCACTAACACTGGCCATCATTTGAGCAGCTCAAAGTGCAATGGGTAACAAGGCCCTTAGAGACAGCAAAACACTGTTCATTCCTTCCCATTAAATACATCTCAAGTTCCCCAACCATTAACATCACATAAGTACAAAGTAGCCATAAGGTTGTTGGTAAAGGCCACTGAAAAACTTTCCTATGAAGGAGAGTACTACAGTAGTATGAAGGGAGCGGAGGAAGGTCTACTGCCTAATGCATTAGCTCATTCTCTTCCACATTCCCTGGATGGAAGGAAGCCTGGTTTTGCTACTCTGTGGGCATGTCTACATGATATGTTTACTGTTCAGTTGACTAATTAACTGCGTGATAAATACCTCACTGTCTACATGTGCAAACCTATTAGGGTGCATGATACTAATAAACTCAGCAGAAGGTTAGGACTTGTAAATACAAGTGTGCAGCAGTGCACATGTAGAAATTATCCCAGCTGGCTGTGGCATAGGGTGCTTCAGTGCATGCTAGCTAGCAGGAAGCTTCTATGCCAAAGCACACTCATGTCCCAGCTAGCCCTTCTGCAGCAAGTGGAGCCCTGCCAGCTAGCCTCACACTGAAGCACCCTTGTGCCTCAGCCACCCCTCCACAGCAGGATGTGGAGCCCTACCAGAGCAGCCCTGGGCTGGCAGGCTGATCCCACTCCTCCAGATCCCTTGCCAGCCCAGGTTGCTCCAGCTGGGCTTCACATGCTGCGCACAAATAAACTCCAGAACAGTATGCTGCAAAGTTTTTTGCTCCTTGGTGCGCATTTAAATAGTGTGCCTGGGAGCAAACAACTCTGGAGCAGAAAGCTCTGAAGTTTATTTGTGTGCATTAATTGCACATGTAGATGTGCCCTGTGGATAGGATAGGTATGCAGTCCAGTAGGTTGCGGTGTTACCGAATCTTCCACTGGAATTAAGATCCTTGTGCATCAGGGAGTGGATAAACAGCTTCTCTCATTCATGCTTCAAGTCAATGATTCTCACTGGAGGCGTTGCAGCACCTTGTGATGCCTTAAGATCCTTTCAAGGGTACTTCAAGATACTATGCAATATTAGCACTGTTAGGTGTGCAAACATGATTCAGAAGATAAACCCAGGGAGTTCCAAAAGAAATTCATAGTGTTAAAAACATTCTAACCTGTAGTGGTTTTTCTGAGTGCTTTGCAACAGAAAAACTGCTCTATTATTTTTCTGTAGTCAAAAAACAAGTAAAAAATGAACAGCTGGCATTTTAGGCAATGCCTCAAGTCTGGAAAGGTTGAGAACCACTGCTCTATGCCCTTTGAGCTCATCTGGGAGCAAGTGGAGACTGTGCTATTAGCATTTTTATCTTTGCTCATATTTCAATTACCCCCTTGTAAGTTCAAGTTTAATACACTCCTTCCTATAACTGTACTACTCATATAAACACTCTTAATGGAGTTTTGGAGGAGCAAGGCACATGTAAGCATAGATGATTATTTGGTGATCAGTGTGACCTTTTTAAGACTGCTTTCCGTGGAAAGATGCGTGTAAGCTCCCTGTTGAGCAATACTGAGTAGACTTAGACTTAAAAGGGTTCAATAAGGTCATAATCTGCCTTAGGCTCATCTGACACTTATTTTTAAGAGGCACTCACTCATGGACTGAGCCAAAGTGCTAAGTGAAGAGTCAACAATCATTACCTGGTTAGCTGCTCTTCCACAATTGAACCCCTAAATTCACTAAGACTAGGCCTTCAGCACTTCTTGCTTTTATAGAAAAAACAGTTGCAAGATCCAAAGCTTCAGAGACAGCACATTTAGGAAATAAAAAATAAAAACAAAGAAAAACTAGAAGATTTTTTTCAAGAGCAAAAATAATAGGCTTGCACTGGGAGTCAGCAGCTTGTCTTTCGTATATTTTAATATTTATCCCATAAATTATCAAGGGTAATCTGGGAAAGTTTGGCGGGAAGGTTTGTCTATAGTAAACCACGTTCCTCCAAGACATCCAATACTGGCTACTACCAACAGATATAGGACTAGAAAGACGATGGGTGACATTCTGTTCTTCATAGTGTCCTGATTTAATTGTATACAAGGTCATCCAAGTGCCAAAAGTGCTTACACAAAAGTTAGCATTCTATTCCCAGATACATAACTAACTACATATGGGCAAATTCTGACTGGGCAAGCTAGACCTCTTAGCTTTTCCCCAAATAGCTGGATGGCTAGGGCATTCACCCAGCAATCTAGAGGTCCCAATTTCCAGGGCCTTCTTACCTAGACACTGTTTACACTGGATCTCTCTGATTTTCCTTGCATAGCAAACCACCACATGCAAGTCCACCATTATCCAACTCCATCTCTGGCACTCCTTTTGAAGCTGGGCCACTGGACTAGGAGAAAAGGAGCAAACTAGAGGGAATATGGCTGCTGGCCTGGATTCTAGCAGAGGCCTTTGTTCCCAGTGAGGCAGAAGCTTCCCTCCAACCCCCCAAAAAGACTGTATTGGTTGTTTAGCTATAAAAAGGGGCACTGAAGAAGGGCCTGGATAGTGACTGAGCTGTGGTGCAGCCTTAGAGTGCTATGCTGAGAAGTCCAGGGCACCCATGTTCAAATCCAGTCAAGGTGAGGGGTGCCCAGAACCCCTAGTTTCCCAGGTGAGGGCCCTAGGTAATGAACTATACAGTCAAAAAAAGGACATGCACACTTCCTCCCACCCCATCCTCATTAAAAAATTGGGCAACTGTGGCATTGATGCCTTCACAGTCAGATGGATTGCAGATTGGCTGAAGGGTCGCACTCAGAGGGTGGTGGTGGATGGGTCATATTTGACTTGGGGAGAAGTGGGCAGCGGAGTCCCCCAGGGCTTGGTCCTTGGGCCTGCGCTGTTCAATTTCTTTATCAGCGATTTGGACAACGGGGCGAAAAGCAACCGGTTTAAATTTGCTGATGGTACCAAAATTTCAGGTGAGGTGAGCATGCTAGTAGAGAGGGAAAGACTGCAACAAGATTTGGATAGGGGTAGGCTAGCAAAAACAGGATGTGCTTCAACACTAACAAGTGTAGAGTGCTGCACTTGGGCAGTAGTAACTAGCAGCACACCTATAAGATAGGAAACTCCCTTCTTGAGAGCACAGAGGCAGAAAGGGATCTTGGAGTCATTATTACCTCCAAGATGAACATGGGCCGACAATGCGAGGTCCTGGTTGGCAGGGCTAACCGGACCTTGTCATGCATCCACAGGTGCATCTCTAGCAGGGACAAGGAGGTGATCCTCCCCTTCTACGCAACACTGGTCAGGCCACAGCTGGAGTACTGTGTCCAGTTCTGTGCGCCCCATTTCAACATTGAGAGGGTCCAGAGGAGGGCCACCAGCATGATCCAGGGACAACAGGGCAGGCCCTACAATGAGAGACTGCGGGACCTGAACCTGTTCAGCCTTCACAAGTGACTATGCACCCAGGAACAAAATACACAAGTAGCTTTTTTGGCATGTAGAGAACCAATAATGGCATTGTCGGGGATCGCTGTCCCCTGTGAACCTAACAGACGCCGCCTGCCACTTGCCTAGGGTGTCATCAGATATAATTGGGGTCTCACACACGTACGCTTCTCCTGCCATGACTTGATATTAATGGAGTTGGTTCAGATGCCTTCACTTGTAGTCCAATTACGAGTCTCCCCGGCGTCTCGTGAGGTCCCGAGTTTCTGAGGGCTCCGCCACCCCTACACCCTCGCCCATTCCACCGGGTGGTGGCCAGCCGGCTGGTCTGGCCACATATCTTTAGTTCCTCCCGGATAATCAACAAAAGAAAGGTCAATCAAAGCAAACACGACAACCAAGACGGCTCTCCTGGTCTGTGTAGCTGCTCCAGCTGTCTGCAGCCACCCTCCAACTCAGACGTGACCTTCGAGGTGTCAAGCACCCCTTTGTTGGCTTTCTGAGAGCCCCTTTGCAGGGCTTGATGAGCTCCCTTTTCAATAGCTTAAGTTCACTATTGGACTGTGCCCCTATTACAGGGAATACTGTACCCCAACGTCAACCGTGCCCCTCTATTAGGGTTATTACAGTACCCTTCTCCTGCCGGGCTCAGCCAGCTCCCAGACGGTAAACAAACAGTTCTACCCCCACAGGGGCCAGGAAACTGGGTTCCAAAACCCCACTGGGGTTTTGCTCTCTGCCAGAGGCTCCCACCAGCGCTCAGCGTCGCTTTCAGCGTTCCCTGCAGTACCTTCTCCTCCTCTTCTTTCCGGTTCTGCATTGTTGCTGCTTTCTGGTCCTGGCCTCTTCTTTATACCAGCAGGGGAAATATCAGCCCCTCCCTTCCCAACACACCTGGGTAAGGGGAATTTCTGCCAGGCTCCTTGGGGCTGTGGACCTGGGGCCACTGACCCTCTGCCTAGCCTGGGAGCCTTGGAGCCTGCTGGCTCCTCCTCTCTCTCACAGGCATGTGGACAACCAACTCTGGACAATTACGTTACTTGGGCACACGTTACTTATATATTTATATATGCCTCAGCCACCTGCAGGCAGATACGGATAAGGGGAGCATGCCCTACCGGTATCTCTGCTACAGCTGCCTCTAGCTGATACCTGTGGGGGAGATAGCTCATCTGCCACAGTGGTGGGAAGAACAAAAAGAGCAGCCACCTGTTACCTGACTAGAAGTGACTTTGAGGTCAGTGTGTCATGTTCCAGCCAGAAGGTCGTGCACATGTATACACTGCATAGTGCTCTATCTTTGTACAGTGCCTTAGCACTTTGCAGCACTACAAATGAACATGTGTCCAAGGCCTCAGACAATGAGGAAGGGGATGGAAGGTCACCCCACATTCTCTATATTTTGACATTTTACCCTGTCCCTGAATTTTATGGGTACATCCAACATGAATATACGCATTGCACAAAACTTAATAAATTACAGTTAAATGGTTTCCACATGAGAGGGTAACTAGAATGGATGTTAAAAATAAAGATGATTGCAGTTGTCCTAGACTGAGTCTATCATGTAATGGAACTTGTGGAGGTGGTGATGAAGAAACGGTGAACATTTTACATGAAGAAGCTCAATTACAATATATTTCATTAGATGGAAATAATTTGCCTCACATATAATAAATATATGAATTTAGTCCCAAATTCCTAGCTTGCTAGCTTTCTGAAGTAGAAATGTCTAGCTTTAGTAGTCATAGCATCATCTTTGAAGTGCTCATGGGATCTTGTATAAGAAAGCAATATCTTTAAATCAAGCAGGTAGGAAAAAAAAGACTGAGAAAGAGACTGATAAAAGCAAGAAAACCGATTGATGTAAATTATCACACTGAAAATCTATTCTTGAAAAAAAATTGAGTTATTTGACTGTCAGAAAAAGATTAAATCCTACTCTATGCTCTTAGGATTTGACTATGAAACACTGCAAAGGTTGACAGCAAAGAGAAAAAAAAATGAGAGGGAAGGCATAAAGGTAAATCTGTATTCCAAGTAGAATGGAAGTTGAACTAACAACCTAGAGAAATAAAGAACGGTATTCAATGGTGGCAGTAACAAAACAAAAAAACCAAAATGTGACCAGTCCACTTAGCTGCTTCTCCTATCACTGCCGAGCTTTCACTGTTGATTTAAAAAAAAAAAAAAAAAGAGGAACTCATGGGGTAGGGAGGGGAGGAGCTGGTTTTATTAGATTTCCTGCCTAAAAGCCAAATGCACAGTCCTTGCTGAGGCCAAAGACCCGCTAACTTCAATCTAGGCTCCAAATCAGACTGAGGTCCTAATTTTGGAGTCTCCACAGATTTGCATGACCACAGTAGATAATCACTGCAGTGTTGGGGTGTTTATACAACCTGGCCTCAAACACCCGACTCATCATAGACATATGTAACGTTGAACTGTTTCAGTTACTGGCAAAAAGGGAATCAGCTACTTTTGTAGAGAATGGTTTTCCAAAGACCAGCACTGAGGGAAGAGATTTGTCATATAACTGACATCTACGCTGACACCAGTTCCAGCTAACAGGGAATATTATAGACTTAGCATCTGACTGCAAAGGTTCACAGAATGAGTCAAAGCTTTAAAAAAAACCCAGTGACTTGCTTACAATTCTGTATTTCACAACTGGAGAATGTGGGTGAGGATTATAGAAAAACTCTAAAGGTCAAACATTATTCTCAGTGCTATTAAAGTTGTAATTATCTATCGCAAGTACTTCTGAGGACCGCAGCCATACTACCTGAGCACCCCATTACTGTAATGTATTTATCCTCACCTCACCCATGGAAGGTTGGGCAGAGCCGATTTAAACTTGGGAACTGAGGCATAGGAAGACTAAGAAATTCAGTCACAGACAGAGTTTGAGAGAGATGAAGAAAGTGAATCCGATACAATGGATTTGTTTCAGATGGTCCTACCTCTAGCCAGGAGTTGAACTAGATACATTTTGGCTGTCCCTCCCAAACCTACTTCTCAATGACTTCTAACCCATATCTTGCAAGTTCCAGTGGTTAGGTTCCAGCCAGGAATATCTTTTAAAGATGCTCTGGATTTTCACTGATACAATCCAAGGAGTTACAATCAGAGTGCATATTAATTGATCAGTAATAAAGGAATAGGGCAACGTCTAGTAGAAGGAGCTGATGGAAAAAGGTAGAAGTAGTCAAATGCTATTAAATGCAGTGGGTCATTAACTTTCAGGAGAATATAGATATATCCTTTAGTCAATATTAATTCTCATCACAAAAAAGAAACAACAAAAACAAAATACACACAGACAAAAAACAGGAGCATAAGTATTACTGTATGGCTGACATCATTTCAGTTGGCACTGTAAGATAAATAGTGGTGTGTTTATTAGTCAGTCACTTCTTTTGAATCTTCTCTCTTCATTCCACTTATCTTGTGATGTTAACATCAGGCAGTATCCTAAGTAGTAGTGACTATTTGCACCTTCCATTCAATACAACGGGAATTTCAGGGATACAGCCCTAAACAGTGCCACAGGAATGAGGAATTAAAGATACTTTTTCCCAGATGCAATGCTTTAAAACAATTCAGCAGAGCTGACTGCAATGGAGCAAGAAAGTGGAAACCAGCCGTTAAGCTCTGGGAGAGGCTAGAAATGTAAAAGTCAAGTCAAAATCAAATTTGAATATAATCTTCAATGCTAAAAAAAAAAAAACGTGAAACGGAAGGGACTCTGTTGCAAAGACAAAAAAAGCAGGGTGGAATAATAAATGTTAAAAGGACAGAAGTTAATAAAACACAGTTCTCTGATATAGAGATTCATGGGAGATTTTAAAGTCACATGGACAGTCGTGATCATCCACTTTCTTGATCCAGCCTGAAATCAGCAACAGAACTTAAACTCAAAAATGCATTAAGAAATAAAGTAAGAGCACAAAAGAATATGGCAAAAGTAAACTGACTTTGCAGCTTCCCTGAGGTATCAGTTGTGTGCACCTAAAGAGAACGCAAGGGCACAGACAGAAGTGCAGCTCCCCACAGTAACTCAGAGCACTTTGCAGGAAATGTTCTGAGTTACAAGGATCCCATGGAGCAAACAGAAGTTCACTGTTGGTCCCAGAGGGGAGGGGAAATCTAGCTACTGGCTTTGAGCCTGAAGTCAGTTTCCCCTAGTGACAGCCTCTCCTCCCTGCCAGCCCATGCTGCTTTCAGAATCGAAGGGGGGAAAGGGAGCAAAGGGAGATTGTTCTAGGGGTTCCCCAGACCGTGCTGGAGGATGGAGTGGGTGAATTGTAGAACCACCCCCCCCGCCACGCACACACACAGGCACCTTGGGAGAGCTCCAATAGACCCACCCCACCCTCCAATGGGGGCTGAAACCCCTCCAGACAGAACTCCCTCTGCTCCCCTGCCCCCCTCCCATTCTGAAAACAGCTCAGAAGCTGGCAGGCAGGCAGACAAAAGTTACAGAAGAGGCTCTGTTTTGAAACATCTTCAGCTGTCCCCTCATGCAATGAGGGTTCAGATTTCACTGGATCAGCCATTTTTAAGCAGTTTGCAGCCATGCACTTGTGTTTGGTCCTGGCTATAGACCACTTTGTGGCCAGATCAGGCAAAAAATGTCACTTGTTAGTACCCAGAAGGAATACACTTGTACTGAGAGTCAACTGCAGCGGGCTCAAGTTGTCAAGGGGAGTCGGGCATTTAATTCTCATGAACTCTAATGGGAATCAAGCACTTAAATACCATAGAGAACTTGGACCTAAGTTATTATTTAAAAGAATTACCAGAGTCAGGTCTAACAAAGAAGTTCAAAATAGGACACTGCTTTCTCCAAGCTCAGTTTTCAGTTGAGTGGATCAGAGAGCTAGGGAGAGATGGGGTAGTGAAGGAAGACGTGGGATACTAGCAACCTCCTAACATACTGCAATACCTTGGCTGAAGAGTGCTGCTTTTGTCCCATTTGCATAAGTGGAGGTCTCAAACCAATAGGATACCAGGGACAGGTGTTTAAAATGGGATTTAGTCAAAATAGGATGTCTAGTCACACTATTAAGCATGAAAAGATCCCCCAGGGTTGTAAAGCTAGCTGAAGTTATAAACTCTGTGCATGCCAGCTCATCTCACAGCCTTGGCATGCAGGGTGAATTAGGGGCACAGTCAAGGAGTGGGAGTATAAAGGGGATTCTGCTCCAATCCAGAAAACTCTCCCTTTCCCAAAGGAGCCTTTATGGTTTGTTGCAAATGCCAAAAAGGAGACAGGTAGAATAAAGTACAGCTAACACAAGTAAGAGTATCAGCACCTGGCTATCAGGCTCCTCGCACATATTATGCTTCAGATGTAGTTAACTGGTTAATCACATCTTAAGTTGTTACCTGGCCATAAGTTCAATCAATTAAAGATGTGATAAAACAGGAATAAACCACAAAGTTATTACACAAAAAATGAGTAATATCCATGCATCCTGGCTTTCTCCTTTATCAGAGAATTTTGGATTTTTTAACAATGTAAAATTCTCCAATTAAACCCAAAATCCACATTTTTCCATGATTAAACTGGAGTGCTACTATATATAGATGTAGATAATCAGTTGAACACAATGTTTTAGAGATATATTTACAATTTTAAAGCCAACCAATGCCTCAGTCATTATAATAAATTGTAAATGCCTATGTATTTTGGTGTTTGATTTTCATTTTTTTTTTAATCATGGAAAGTCAGAGCTCCCCCTTCACTCGCCAGGACACAGGTCCAACTGCAGCTGTTCTCCCCCCCCCCACCCACTTTGTGGCACTCAGCAGCCCTGATATGCCAATGCCTGGCCCCTGCCCATGCCATCGCCCCTCACTACAAGCCACATTCCCCCCCACCAGCCTTGCCATTGACCCTCACTCCCAATGTCAGTCCTCCTTCTCCCCAGCTATGCTGGCATAGGCAGTGGAAGTGGGGGGCACTACCGGGTCTCAGTCCCCTCCCCCCCCCATGCAAGGCAACAAATATAGCCACAAGGCAACCTGGCTGCAGGCTGCTGCAGCAGGGGAGGAGGGGAGAGCATACTCAGATACCCTGCACAGCCAGGATTGCAGCCCTGGTGTGTGGCTACCCAGAACAAAACGTAAGTTTCAATCTACTATGTTTGGGTTTGGGGGGAGGGCAAATCAAGACCCCCACAGTGCAGGATGGAGGGGGGCAGGGGAAAATCCCCCCTGCCCCTACCCTACTCCCTCCTGCACTGTGGGGATTGTTCTACAACCTGGCCGGGCCATGGCCCCACTCACTGTGAATGGGGCCCCTGCCAGGCCAGGTTATGGGACAATTGGAGCCCAGTGGCTGATCCAGGGGCACAGGGGGACTCCCACCACTGCATGTGCCACAAGGGAGTTAAGGGTGGGGCAGGTGCCCCAAAATCTGCGTACAGGGCAAGGGCATATTGCATTCACTTCAACTGCATTGCACAGCTGACAGCCCTCCCTTGTCCCACGCACATATCCAGGGCACACTCCCCACATGCCCTCCCAAGGTGCATGCAGCAGTGGGAGTTGCCACCCCCTTCCTGCACCGGGACAAGCCACTCATGGCTCCATCCTGCACCCCACCCTGGCTGTGCAGAGCCTGCCTGTCCCAGCCCCACTCCCTCCATCACTGCAGCGGGGGGTAGATTGAGGCCCCAGTCGTAAGTGAGGGAGCAGGGCCTCAGCTGGGTTGGGAGGTGGGACAAGCAGAGGCCCAGCAGGGACATGCCCCCTCCATCTGTGCGCAGGACAGAGGCGGCAGTCACTGTGCTTTTCTCCCTGTTGTAGCTGACCCAGGAGCAGCCAACACCACATGCATCCCATCGTGGGGCTGCACCATGCCCCCTGCCCACCCAGCAGTGAGACATATGGCATTGTGCAGCTCTCAGAGCAGTGAGACTCAAAGCGCAGAGCTTGAGTGGCAACTACTTCCACCCTGCACACAGATTGGAGGGTGGGGGGTGGAAACATGCTCCCCAGGCCTCCACTTGTTCCACCACCTGGCCCAGCCGGGGGCACACTTAATCCAGACCCTACTCCTGCTTGTGCCCCACTCCCTCTCTCACCATGGGGGCCTCAATCTGCCTACTCTGCAGCCCTTTCCCCTCTCCCACAGACTTACCTGCTGGGGGGGGGTGCATGCAAGGACTCAGCCCCCCCATATAATTTTTTCTCCCTCTGCCAATGCATGCTGGTGCCCCTTACACCAGACCTGCAGCTCCCTGGCCCTGCTCATGCCTCCCACTCCCAACACAGCCTTCCACCCCTGCTCAGCCCTGATGGTGCCCCTCACTCCTGACCCGCACACCCCTATCCCTGCCAGTGCCCCATACTCCCAAACTACAGTCTTCCCATTCCCTGACTCTGCTGCAGCTGGGGCTGGGAGGACCAGTGCTGAACTCCACAGCAGCAGCAAGAAGCCAGATGTGGCTGGAAGGCAGGAGGCAGCCAAGGGGCTCCAGATGGCAGCTGCAGCTGTGGCATCTGGCTTACGCAGGTGGTGGTGAAGTGAGTCTGGCTCTGGCATGGGCTGGAGAAAGAGGGGACACCAGTAGTATTGTTCTGTCCCAGGTAAAGGCTCACTGGGATCTAATGCACATTCTACCCAATGCTGCCTCCTGCCATGCTGCACATGCATTAGATTGCATTATGCCTTATTGCTGGTGCAGGGCAAATCCAATCTTGGGGTCCTCCTGCATTGGCCAGAAGCCAGCTTCTGTGGCTGGGAGGCCTCCCCCCCACCCCCATCAGCTGACCCGGCCTCCCAGCTACAGGGGTGCCCCAGGGGTCTCCACAGCAGGGAAACTACTGATGAGTTGCTTCCCAGCCACAGGGGTTCTCCTGATTAGGACTTCATGAAGCTTCAGTTCCCGATTCAATTCGGCAGAGATTTGGGCCAATTTGGTGGCCAAATCTTGAAATTCAAATCAAATCAGAGGGCCCTTTAAATCTCTCCAAATCAAATCAGAACCCTCCAAATTGATTCGGAGAGATTCAGAAAGATTCAATGATTCAGACAAACACAGCTTGAAATGTTTTTTCTACATACCTTTAGATAGCAGGGGCTCATGAGTGCTGCAATGCTGGGGCACATGGAGTATCCCACAGAAGCACAGGGAGCTCCCCAGCGCATTCAGCAGCAGACCTGGAAGTGGACAAGAACCACTTCTAGTCCACTTCCAGGTCCACTGGGGAGCACACTAGGAGGCCCCCCTGTGCTCCCACAGCTCGGTGACTGGTGCCTCCCAGGTCTGGGAAGGGTACCCAGGAGGCGACAAGAGGGGAGGGGAGAGAAGGGGAGGCCCCCTGTGTGCTCCCTGGCAGAGGACCAGAAGTACTTCTGGTCCACTTCCTGGTTTGCCGCCAAGCACACGGAGGGTCCTCCCACACTCCTATGGGACACTCCATGCACCCCAGCATCACAGCAATCATGAGCTGCACCTGGTACCTCAAGGTATATAGAAAAAACTTTTAAAGCTGTGTCTGTGTCCAAATCGCCGATTCTCTGAATCGGCATCAAATCTTCAGATTCGGCCAAATTGAATTGGGGACAGCAATCCAAATCAATCAGTCAAATCACTTTCCCTGATTTGGGCCGAATCTGAATCAGATAGGGCCGGCTTCGCATACCCATACTCTTTATGCTATGGTCAGCTGTGATCCCAACATCAGCTGAGTGCTCCCAGGTTCACAGGTGCACAGGGTTCCCCCCAGCTGGGATCTCCAATCAGCTGACAGGGCTACCATCCACAGAGACCCATGGCCACACATTCAATTAATGCCATGATAGGAAGCAGCTACAAAGTTATTAGACATTGGGCACATCTACATGTGCATTTAAGTGAGACTAAATTTAATGTGCATTAAGCTAATGCACCTTAAGCAATTTTTGGCAGGTGTTTGCACATGCAGAGACTTGGCACTGAAGTTAGTCCCAGGTCCTTACAGCTCTCCCATGTGCCCCTGTGGCCACCCGGGGAAGCTCCAGCCTCTGGTCACTTGGCTGCCAGCTCTTGGCAGCCATGCTGAAGCCAGAGGCAGCTGAGTACACCTGGCAGCCACCTGGGAAACCTCTAATCTCTGTCCAGCCCCTTTCCTGCCCAACACCTGCGTGCCCAGCACATGGCAGCTCCCTCCCTGCCTTCCCATGCCAGGACTGCTCCAGCCAGCAATGCCACTGTTCCAGCCTGGCCCCTGCCAGCAATAACCAGTGCCCTGCACTCCTGCTGGCCACGGTGTTGGCCCTGCTGGTCCCAGAAGCCTGTGCCCCCTTCCCCCTTCCCCCCCAGGACAGCCACGCACCCACCAGCAGGGAGGTCTGGTCACTGGCTGCAGAAGGCCTTGCCTGACTCCCTCCTCCTGCACTCCCCACTCCAACCCACCTGCCCCACTACCCACCCCCAGCACCACTCTCGGGACACACACATGGGTGAAACGAAACAAAACAAAAACAACTTTTTTACCTTCATAACACCCACCCCCATCCCTCCTGCCTCCATGCTCAACAAAAGAACCCCCTCCCCACATTAACCAAGGGAGCCCCTCTACCACCCTCCCCACCCAAAGGGGAAAACTATAGACAATATTTTGAGATCTATTTAGTTTTAGATCCTTACAGATTTTCAGTGTAGGTTTTTGCACTGATGATAGACTATACAGTTAGCTTTTTCCAAGTAGGAAATAAAGAGAGTATGAGCTTTTCAACATATTCTCAAAAAATCCATCAGAAAGCTTCTTGTTAAAGGTTTTTCAGAACCTTGAATTTGAACAAGTTCAATTTGGGATGGAACAAACAAACTCTACCTCCGAGTGTACATATTGTTCCTCCATTAAAAACACACATGCTAGATTACTTTTTTACCAAAAACCCTTGATCTTCATCAGAGTACAGAATGTGACAGCATGGAGTATTTTTCAGTATGCCAGTAATTTACATGCTCTTATTTATTGCTTACGTGCATCCATAGACATGATTGTTACTCTACTGCTAGCAGTGGTTAAATAAAGACAAAACTTACTCAAAAAATGTTTTACAAATTGAAATGTGATGCTCAGTTTGCAATTATTATAGGCATCATGTTGTTCATTATTCACAAATATTCAAATGATTAGTTATTTGTAAACATGTTTGTGACTCGAGAAAGATTAATGGATTTTATCACAAATAATGATTCACCTGGAAAGTTGCACTAAGAATGTTATGTATTAGTCACAACCTGCCTGATTCTGCATCATTAAAGTCAAAATAATAGTCATTGGCTTCAGCGTGATCCAAATTGTGCTCTGTCATTGCTCAGTCTCCTGTTCATTGATTCACTCAAGGAAAAGAAACAAGGTGATGTAAGAGACCAACCTTGTATTGTAAAGGAAAAACAGTAAGCATCTGAAATTGGGCAAAAAAAAGTGCGGGGGGGTATAATAGGATTCAACTGATAAAGAAATAGAAGGGTGAAAATGTAATGAATGGTAATCAACAGAGATTAATAGGAAATGGATCCTACCAAACAAACAAAAAGATATAGCTGGCTACCAGATCTCAACAAGGAGTAGTATTTTCAGACAAGGCAAGTACAAAACTCAAAGCTATTCACCAATGCTATTCAGTATTGATAAGGATTAGACAGCTATTCAAAATGATCTGGAACACTTGTAGGCTGGGTTAATTCAAACAGAATGGCCAAATATTAAAACAAATTTGGCTACAAAGCATACAGATCATAACAACAGGATAATGGACTGTATCTTGGAAAGTACCAGCAGAAGTTAGAACCAGGCAAATTCATATGTAGAACTATGGCACGATTCTCTCTTTAGCAGTGAGATTAGCATCCCCAGATTAGGATGGTATCCCTTTATGCAAAGTATGCTTTAATCAACGCAAGTTAGTGAGCCCAGTACAGGGATAATGGAATGAAAAGCTATGGCTTGCTATGTACAGAATTTAAACCAAAAACTTCCACTCTCAAAAATCTATATACATGTGAATCTCTAGTGAGCTATATAACAAAGTATGCAATATGCATTTGTAGTTAAGAGTATATCTGTGACAACCACTGTAATATATGGTAAATAACAAAGAAATAATAGTCAGTCATAGTCATCATCGCCAGTGATAAAATCATGAAATTTTCAAGATTCACACTTATTTTTATGTCATAAATATTTATTCCTAGGTTAATACTTATAAATAATATGTATATTGATCAATAATATCACCACATAAACAGTTGATTTATTAATTTGCTAATCCAAGTAGATATACTTTTCACATGATATACTTTGCATACCACATCACGGATGATATCACATCATCCAAATGTTGTCCTGCCTACCTTCTGAAGAAGAGAAATGAAAATCACATTTGGATTATTTTTCCACTTAGACTCTAAATGGATTTCATGTGCATGTCTTAATGGTGTCCAAATCATCTCTGGGCATTCTGCAAGTTGCAAGAAAGTATGCTATATAAATCAACTGAAAATAGGTGAAAGGGTGAATTATGTAAGAACTTTAATGCATCCTTAGAATTTGGGATGCCTGTATTTATTATAAGATATAAAGACTTAGCAAACAAATGATGGTGAAAGCTTAACATCCCATCCACAAACATAGGTACTATATGTGTTAGCCTTGTATTGATCAACCTTTGCCTTTATTTCACTATACTCATCTTAATTTGAAAAATAAATAGTTATCATAGAAACAAAGTTGTCATTAGTTCAGGCAGAGCTTGGTGATACCCACAAGCACAGTGTAAAAACAATGGGTATTTATACACATACATTTGTCTGCTTCAACATGCCAGAGATCCAGCATGTTGGAGCTGGCTTGATTAATTGAGTCTGCTCTGCACACAAGTCAACACACCCAGTGCTGCATCACATGCATTTGTATAAGTGGTGAAATGTGCATCAGCACTGAGGAAATGGCAGCGGTGCACTTCTGAACTAAAACAACTTTGGTGCATTTTAGTTCAAAAACACACCACTGCCATTTTCACAGTGCTGATGTGCATTTTGCCGTTTATAGAAATGTATGTGCTGCAGCACCAGGAGCTTTTAAGAAGTGCCCAGCACTGCAGTGCAAGCATGTGCACAAACGCCCAATTTGTGTAACTGTGTAGACATTACATTACATGAAACAGAAGCTAAGTGTCACAGCGTGGGGCCTCCAGGGGTGGCCATGCCTGCTCTGCCCTGTGGGTACCTTTTAAATCTCACCTGCCACATCTTGTTGGTTGAAATAATAAGTTGGGAGGCTGCAGACGAGTTTGTTGAACTCCACTAGACCCTGCTGACCTTGGATCCCTTGCCAGGTCTCACTTAAAGTCAGTGCCTCCTGAGACACCCTAAGCCTTATGGGCTAGATGTGTGGCTTCAAAGCTTCCCCTTTGCCATGCCCCATGGGCCCTTCGTCCCTGTCTCTGTACCCACTCTGGCGCTGGGCTCTCTGCAGTCCTGTCTCTGTGCCCTCTCCAGTGCTGGGGTGCTACAAGATTGTAAGCCCCAATGAGGCCTCCTCTGCCCCAATTAGCCTCATCCTAGTCCACCAGTTCAAAAGACAATAAAAGCACAAGCCCTTGGGTTACAACATAAGAAGAACAATGGAGGCTACCCTCTGCATCTTTAAGAAGCTAAGCTTCTTCCTCAGTATCATGTGCCACCTAGACCCCAGGTACCTTATGGGCTCCAATCCTGTAGGCAGCAGACCAGGTAATCAAAACTCCCCAGGCAGCTCTTTTGTGCAGGAGCTGCTTCCTCTGGCAAGTGTAAGAGAACTAACTCCTGCCAGCCCCAGCCCTGGGCTTATATATGCCCAGGGCCCTTGCTTCCTTCAGGTCAGTTGACCGGGTGCGGGTGCCAGCTAATTCCCTCATTAGCCTGCTGCAAAGGCAACCTGCAGCTGTGGGGCACTGCCTAGCTCTCCAGCTCTAACTACATTGCTTCTGCTCATAAAGGAGCAGGCACACCTTAGTGTCCTGCATCACTAAGCATAGAAGGAGTTCATGCTGAGGAGAAGGAGCATAAAGAGACAAGCTGGGACTAAGGTGTAAAAGGGTCTCCATCCACGATAGCACATTCCCTTTCAGAATTAGTAAAGAATCCAAGCTTCCCAAGTCTCACCATTTCACCACTTTTAACAAGCTGCGATTCCAACTGGAAAAATGTGTGTATAGCCACTTCCTAGTGACCAAACCACATGTAAGGTAAGAGACTACTATTAGTAGTAGTTAGTTCCACTGTAGAGGTCTGTGCTGGATATCTAAGGTTATGTCTACACATTCAATTAACGAGCTTTAGGCAATGCACGTTAAATCGAGTACTTCCATTGTGAGGTACAAAGGGGCATTAGCCTATTTTAATACTCATTAGCCAAAGAGCACTTTTTTTGTTACACTTAAATGCACATTAAAATAGGCTAATGCATGTTAAGGCACAGGTGTAGATGCAACCTTTAAGTCTGAACACTGCTGCTGACCCATACTTAGGCTAACATCCTAAGGGATAGCCAGCACGGGTTTGTTGCGGGTAGGTCTTGTTTGACCAATCTCATTTCCTTCTATGACCAGGTGACCTATCACCTGGACGAGGGAGAAGAGATTGCTGACCTTGTGAAGGAACACCTTGAGAAGCTGGATACCTTCAAGTCAGCTGGCCCTGACAATCTGCACCCCAGGGTACTCAAGGAGCTGGCGAGCATCATAGCCCAGCCCCTGGCACGGATCTTTGAAAACTCCTGGTGCTCTGGTGTAGTGCCCGAAGACTGGAAGAAGGCCAATGTGGTGCCGATCTTCAAGAAAGGGAGGAGAGTGGCTCCGGCTAACTACAGGCCCATTAGCCTGACTTCTATCCTGGGGAAGATCTTAGAAAAGTTTATTAAGGAGGCCATCCTTGATGGACTGGCCCAGGCTAACATCCTAAGGGATAGCCAGCACGGGTTTGTTGCGGGTTGGTCTTGTTTGACCAATCTCATTTCCTTCAATGACCAGGTGACCTATCACCTGGAGGAGGGAGAAGAGATTGATGTCATATATCTTGACTTCAAAAAAGCTTTTGATCTGGTATCCCATGATCACCTCTTGGCCAAACTGGCCAGTTGTGGCCTTGGCTCCACCACGATCCACTGGCTGGGAAACTGGCTCCGTGGTCGGACCCAGAGGGTTGTAATTGATGGCAGTCACTCATCGTGGTGCCCTGTGACCAATGGGGTCCCTCAAGGCTCTGTCCTTGGACCCATACTGTTCAACATCTTCATTAATGATGTGGACATTGGGGTCAGGAGTGGACTGGCCAAGTTCGCTGATGACACCAAACTTTGGGGCAAAGCATCCACGCCAGAAGATAGGCGGGTGATCCAGGCTGACCTGGACAAGCTCAGCAAATGGGCAGATGAGAACCTGATGGTGTTTAACACTGAAAAATGCAAGGTTCTCCACCTTGGGAGGAAAAACCTGTGGCATCCTTATAGGCTTGGCAGTGCTACGTTGGATAGCACTACAGAAGAAAGAGGCTTGGGGGTCATCATTGACCGCAAGATGAACATGAGCCTGCAATGCCATGCTGCAGCTAATAAAGCGACCAAAACGCTGGCTTGCATCCATAGATGCTTCTCGAGCAAATCCCGGGACGTCATTCTCCCCTTGTACTCGGCCTTGGTGAGGCCGCAGCTGGAGTACTGCGTCCAGTTTTGGGCTCCACAATTCAAAAAGGATGTGGAGAAGCTTGAGAGAGTCCAGAGGAGAAGCTTGAGAGAGTCCACGCACATGATCAGAGGTCAGGAAAACAGATCTTACGAAGATAGGCTGAGAGCCATGGGACTCTTTAGCCTGGAAAAGCATAGGCTCAGGGGTGATCTGATGGCCACCTATAAGTTTATCAGGGGTGACCACCAGGATCTGGGGGAACGTTTGTTCACCAGAGCGCCCCAAGGGATGACTAGGTCGAATGGTCACAAACTCCTGCAAGACCGTTTCAGGCTGGACATAAGGAAGAATTTCTTTACTGTCCGAGCCCCCAAGGTCTGGAACAGTCTGCCAGCGGAGGTGGTTCAAGCACCTACATTGAACACCTTCAAGAGTAAATTGGATGCTTATCTTGCTGGGATCCTATGACCCCAGCTGACTTCCTGCCCTTCGGGCAGGGGGCTGGACTCGATGATCTCCCAAGGTCCCTTCCAGCCCTGATGTCTATGAAATCTATGAAATATACCAATACATTTCCAGACTATAGCATTCTATTTTTTGTGTTTGTTTGAAAAATTCAGGAAGTTATATTTTAAAACATTACTACACTGAGCAAACACTGATCTTCTGAAGTCAAGCATTTAGAAGCTTGGAAATGCTGGAATGAAGCCTCTGGTAGAAATTTATTTTGCCCATGTATCTATGTGCAATATGAAACAGTCTTTAATTTCACATTCAAATACCATTTTTACACGGACCTTCTGTTCATTTCATCTAACAAACACACTGATATATTGAGCAATCTGTTCACAGGCTACTCACAAGAAAGAAAGATTTGTAATTAACAATTTATTTATGTAAATTTAATAGTTTGCCCAGCTCTCTACATGTGAATCAGAAAATATTATTATGCAAACATGTGCTTAAGTCTATCCCTGGATAAGGCAGTGGCAGCACTTCAGTACATGTGTTTTTCCATGCAACTTAAAAACCATGTGCAAGTGTTAAAGGGGTACTGCATTTTCTTACATACAATACACATTTCTCTTCCTCCCACCCAAGCCCTCCCCCCAAACAACCCCCTCCCAATTGGGATGCACCTAGTAAGAGAGGAAAGTAATTTTCTGCCCAACATAGAAGCGCCCTCCTTTATTCCTGCTCCACACTACAGCAGCTGTGGTACTATTATGCAAGCAGCTGAAGTCACTTGACTTGGGGAGCTACGTATTTGTCAGTGCCCTTTTAACTCATGGTGCTTTGCAGGAAATGCCATAAGTTACAGCGATCTCTTGGACCAAACACATGTTCACTGTTGGGTCCCAGGGGCTGAAGGATTCAGCTGCAGTTTGGAGCAGCTGTGAGTCTGCAGGCACTCTCCTCCAACTCTGCTCCTCCCCGCTCCCAGCTCTGGTGCTGTCTTCAGAATGGGAGAGAATGAAGGAAGGGAGCAAAGGGAGCTCAGTTTGGGGTTTGCCTAGCCTGAGTTGGAGGATAGGGTGGGTAGATTGGAGTCCCCCACCACCACCACCTTGGGGGGCTCCAATCCACCTGCCCCAATCTCCAGCTCAGGCTGAGCAAACCCCAGATGGACCTCCCTCTGTGTTCTTCCCCCCTACTCCCATTGTGAAGACAGCACTGGGAGCAGGGCTGGGCTGTGTCAGCCCAGCCCAGCTCTGCTTCTGATGCATGCTGATACAAGTTAATGAAGGCACTCTGCTTTGGAGCACCTTCATCTGAACCCTCATGAAATGGATGCTCAGATGGTTGTGGGATTGGGCCCTTTTAAAGTTCTCTGCAGCTGTGCCCTTCTGTAAGAGCATTTCTTTTATGGTCTTGATGTTCCACTTATAAAGCTAATCTTAGAGCAGTTTTCCTACTTGCTAGCCATCCTTGGTCTCTCTTTTCCTATTTCATCACCTAATCAGGAAGAGGAGGGTGAGTCAGTTGAATATTAGGCTCTACCGCTGCTCTATGAAACCATAACTCAGGAAAAATCTTTTTCTCTTCATCTTATATATTAAAAACAAGGTACATATTATATTTGGGGGCATGCTGCATGCAAGAAAATATGGTACATTTCCCTCAATCAGAGCCTTTACAACCTGTGTTCATCCAAAAGGAGACAGCTGGCTGTTGATGAGTTTTCTCAGATGAGAAAACAAAGAAAGGGTGCTTGATTTTTTCATCTTTTCTCCTATTTCATGGGCGAAGATGAAAATGACTAATTACAAATACAGTGATGCATAAACAGAAAACAGTATAGGGCTTGCAGAGGATATATTTGTATATTGGTCTCCCCAGTAAATACATTGGAAATTACTTTTTTTGATCTGTGCCATTACTTTCCTCTGGTATTAAAGCTTTTATGATGAAAGAGCGCAGTGAATCAGGAACATGCATTTCATAACTAGCAGATGAATGCCCATAAGGGATAGCCTCCCATAGTGGCTGGCTGGCTGACTTCTGTTACTGAAAACAAAATCAAAGAACTGCCCATCATGAAGTAAACTTAGTTAGAAAATATAAAGATAGCAGCCATGACACAGATTTCTCAATCGTTTTTATCGCATGTGGGTAAAGAAACAAGAGATTACTTTATACCCAAGATATCTGATATATTTACTGCTTAATGCTTTCAGGTTTGAATCTTTTAAATGCATCTTTCATAGTAACTTTCCCAACCTTAGGCTCCTCATGATGTTTAAGAATTCTTTTCTATCAAACACATTTTGCCTTACTAAATAAATTATTAAAGGGAACAGTTGTATAATTTTATGCAATAAAATGTCCCTTTTAAAGATGGAGTATTATAACATTTGAACTGGAAAATTATCAGGGGTGTAAAAAATCATCCAGTACTGCAGGCTGGATGAAAGATGCAGGGCAGGCCCTATGGGCCAGACTGAGCTTATGGACCATCCCTCTCCCCATGGCAAATCTAGTGCATGACATGTTGCTCTGGCCAGTCCAGGATGTAAGCCAAATATAACATCCACTCCAGATAGTCTGGGGCAAGTGCTGCATACAGCACAGGTTCTGGACTGGTCAAAGTAGGCATTATATCCAGCATGTGGGGGACCCACAGACCTCCCTGCCCTTGCAAGCTGAATCCAGTGCCCACTCCGCCTGGTTCAGGACTATGCCACGCAGGGCACCAACTCTGGAACCTGAGCTGTATGCTGCTCACATCCCAAACCAACTGGAGAGGCATCATGTGCCAAAGCGGGAGCCACATGCAGTATGCATACTGGACCATATGCAGCATGAAACTCTGCATGAAAGGCTGATCTAGCACCTACTACATGAGTCAACTGAGAGACACAGGGGATATAAAAAGAGGACCCCATGGGCTGGATCTGGCCCATAGGCTGCATCTTTGACACCCCTGCTCTAGGTTATCATTCAAAGCTGATGTGAACCACTTAGTCAAGAATCAACTTCCATCAGTACTTGTTAACTATTTCTAATAATTATTTGTAGCATGTTCAAAATCTTGGAGTGAGAAATGTCTGAGAGGTATACATCCTATTGGGAGATAAGTTATAAAGAAGTCCCTTTCTCTGCCCTGCCTTGGCACAACCCACTCACTCCTCTTTCAAACTGTGTGCTATTAGGTTTCAATCTGGCCACCTAGGCGACCGGGCTGTAAAAATTCCCAAGGGGAGGAGAGGGTAATTGCCTCTTCCTCTCTCCAGTGGCATTCTTTTTGGGAACACTCGCAAGCCTGGATCTCCAGAGAGAGACTTTCTGGATGATTTATTGTCAGTAGATTAGGAAATTTAGCCAGTAGATTAGGATTAAGTAATTTTAGATGTGTATTAAAAGGGTCCCTGAGTCCAAATTTGATGAAAGGCTCAATTTGTTCTGTATTGCTCAAGGTTTTTTGGTTCTCAAACTTCCCTTGTTCTACCCCTTCCCCATTCTCTCCCTCCCTCATCAATAAAAAGCTCTCTGGCTCAGCATGCCTCAGGGGAGAGGGTGCTTGGGTGTTTATTAAGTAATTTAGTCCTACCTGAAATTATCTTGGGACATTCCAGGCTATAAGAAGCACCGAGAAATACTACCAGTGGGCAAAGCACCCCACAGGCTGCCTGGGTCTGTGTACCCCAGGCTGCACAGAGCCCTAACAGAGGCCAGTGCCTGGGTGGTAGCAGCATTACCCCAGGCTTGCAGGTGTGGTCCAAGAAGGGGGAGGGCTAGACATAGGTGCCCCAGGGGAGACTCCCAAATCATGGTTTTGGGTCTGGCACAGTGAGGTGGGTGGCTAAGTGTAGTAGCAACCCCTACTGGGCCCACTACATAAGTATCAAGGAAATTCCTCACTTAAGTTTAGTTCAAAGGACACATTACCAATTATAGAATTAATTAGTATTAATGAATTAATTATACAGTATTAATTTACAGAAATAAACTGCATATAATCTTAGGGCATTTATACATGTACCTTTTAGTTCTTGGATGTGCCACTTGCAGTTGTATAAATGGCAAAATGCACGCCAGCACGGAGAAAATGGTGGCAGCACATGCTTTTGAACTAATGCGCCTCCAAGTTATTTTAGTTAAAAAGCACACTGCTGCCATTTTCTTCACGCTGGCATGCATTTCACCACTCATACAACTGCAAGCATTGTGGCACCAGGACCTTTTCAAAGTGCCCGGCGCTGCAGTGTTTGCATGTATAAAAATGCCTTTAGACGTTACTCGTGTGAGCTCTTAAGGAAAACTTTCCCAGCATGCCCATAATCCAGTGTTCTCAACATCTGTTGAATGCTGCAGGTAACAAGGATCCTCAGCGATAAAAATCTCAGAAAGTTTTTAATCTTCCCTATTAAAAGAGTAATGCTTTTATTTGAATTATATGGCACATTTTGCAAATGCTTTTTCTGCCCAATCATGAACAAAAATAGGTCTAGAAACATACAAACCCACACACGTGAAAAATACCTATAAGCAAGCAATGCATCCTCTTATTCTACATGACTATTTATAAAAGAATCAATGCCAGCAGATATTGGCTGGTAGATGCAGAGAGAAGCTGCAGAGCATCAGGGGAAATGGAAACAGGAAATACTGTGGATGTGCTGTGTACAATAAGACAGAAGACGATTTAAAACATTACTAGTCATTTTAGACAGTTTAATTTCTGAGACCACAGCTTAAAAAAATTAAGATGGGCCTGATTTCAGAAACTACTGAGTCTCCACCCTCTGAAAATCAAGTCATTTAAAGGTGTCTTTAGTCAGACACCCAAAACCAAAGAATTGCTTATCATTTCTGCACATTTTGGTTATGAATCCAACCCAGATGTAGCATCATTAAAGCAGCACATGCTGTGGCCCCCTTGTTCCAATGTAGAATGATCCTGATAGCACCATATAAATCCCTTCTCTTGCATTCCAGGGTCATGAGCTGCAGCAGGTACTGGAAAGCATTGATTGTCAGTCTCAGCCTTGGGACCACACCTGAATGAGTTGGAAACTCTGGTGCAGCCCCGAGGCTGACAAATCAGTCAATTGTCAGTCTTAACCTTGGGATCACGCCAGAGCCATTTGAAGACTTCGGTGTGGACCAGGGCTAGTACTGGCAAACAACTGACTGTCAGTCTCAGTTCTGGGATCACATCAGGGCTAGTTCAACACGCTGGAGCAGTTCCAGGGCTGGAACTGACAACCAGCTGCTTCTTTGTCACAGCACTGGGACTGCACTGGAGCCAACTAGAGACTCCAGTGTGGTCCCAGGTCTGAGGATAACAATCAGCCGACTGTGGGTCTGAGCTCCAAGACCACACTGGGGCCAGTCCCAGAGTCCCAGCCTCAGGATGCATGGCAGGGACCCTGCCACACATTCATGTTAAAGTGAGATGGAATCCAGTCACAGATTTACTACAATATTAGTTTGTGGAATAATATTGCGATTCATTTCCCATTTTATCATACCAGTTGTTTCCTGTACATATGGCCAGGTTTCTATGTAAGTTGCAATTACTATTTAAGAGGGGCATCAGGTTCCCAGTTTCTGGGTGCTCCTGGGTCCTCTGCTGCACTTGGATTGTCAGGTGGCAGTGGTGACTAGAAACATCTTTCACCAAGTTCATCCAGTGAGAAGGCTTCAACCCTTTCTTTCAGATTCAAATCTGGCCACCACCATCCATGCCTTTGTAACCTCAAAGCTAGCCGACTGTAACATGCTTTATGCAGAACTGTCCTTTAAAGCTCTCCAAAAACTGCAGCTGATTCAGATCAGAGTGACTTACTTCTAACAGAGGTGGGTCACAAGGAGCACAGCTCCAGTGCTACAGAGCCTGCACTGGCTCCCAGTAGCTTTTTGGGCACAATTCAAGGTGCTGATTTTGAACTTGTAGGGCCCTAAACAGTCTGATCCCTAAATAACTAAGGGACTGCTTTCACTTGTGTCCTATAGCAATCCCTACAGTCAGCCAAGAGCAACCAATAGCAACTTCTCCATCTCTGGATATTTTCAAGAGTAGTTTAGACAGACATTTGGCTGGGATTGTTTAGTCAGAGTTGTTCCTGCTTTGAGCAAGAGACTGGATTAGATGACATCACGAGGTCCCTTCCAAACCTACTTCCCTATGATCCTGTTAGAAATATTATTAAAAATGCATTATCAATAGCAGATTTAGAAAAAACACAGCTGCTAGCCCTCCTTGTCTCCTTAATGGGAGAGGGAAGGGGGGGTTGGAAATTGAAGGGAAAACTACCAAAGGCTCTTTGTACTAAGGTATCACTCCCTCTTTGTTTTGCAAAGTTACTATCTCTTTGTTACAGTAAAGCATATACTCCTCAGCTTTTCTCATGCAGATAAAAGTAGATTACAGTTCTAGCCTTGAAGCAAGAAAAATTTCAAACTCTTGTAACCTCAAATATTGTCTGCCCATGCGCAATAACCTAATACATATTAAGCCTATCCGCCCCGCATACTTAAGTAGTTAATTATAATACACATGCGACACATGATTTGACGTATTCACATACATGTTTGTATGAATCGGAAATGAGTTGTAAAAGTTCCTCCTTCTGCACACGTGGTCAGGAGAGAGGGGATAAAGCCAGCTGGGCAGTTTCCCTCGGGGGCAGCAGAGTGTTTGATCTTTTGTCTCTCTCTCTGACCCTATTTGCAAATATATACCTTTTGTGTTGCTAATAGAGTGTGTCTGTGGCTGAAGGTTTTTTTTCGCCTCCCGAGAAACGAACCGCGATTTTTACATCAATCCAATGAAGTTGCTGCAAGTATCATCAGTACACCAAGTCCACTTAGTGAACATACAAGGTCATTAATGGCAGTCAGTTCTCAGCTCTGGAATTCCCTCCCTCTTGAGGCCCACTCAAGCCCAAGACTAGACATCTTTCAGAAGTGCTGTAAGACCTCCTCATTTGGTCAGACACTTATCACATAAAGCTAGGCTAAGATATTATTTAAGAGGGTATTCTCTTTTATGTAGATATTCTAGTCCCCCTTACGTTGTTTTGTTCTTGTCACATTCCTGCTTTATAAGTTATTCTGTCCTTTTATTGTAAGTAGTTCCAAGCCTCTGTTGGGAAGTGAATAAACAAACAAATCTAATAAATGAATGAACAAATACCTTAGATATTCCAGAAGGAAGTCATTTGCTCAAGGATGTACATAAAGCCTTTGTCTGGACCCATACCTGAAGCAAGAGCTCCAAAAGACCACTCTGTTGTTAAATCACAAGATTCAGTTGGAAAACTGGTTTGGATATCTTAAACTGGATGTGACATTACAAGTCAGGAAGAACTGGGGTATGCTGGGAAAGCAACATCCCACCCTAAATGTGTGTTATTTCTGGAAGCCAGCCTGTCTTCAGAAGAATGATTTAAAACTGTTGAGTAACATTTTATTATTCTCATGATATGCACATGGCAAGTGAGAAAAACTTTATATGAATAAAATGTTTAAAGATATTATTTATAAGATCACTGATATAGAATTAATTCTTAAATCACTGCTTTCTTGTCACAGCTTAAAGTGAATTGTTATGCAAGTATGTATCACTTGTCATTTACAGATAAAAAGTAAAAAAAAGCAAATAAAATTAACAGATTCAATTCCATGTTTTTTAAACAACTAAATTCTCCCAGGGATTGAGCCTATTCCAAATTAAGTCAACAGGAATGCTGCTTTTACCTCCAGTGAGGGAGAACTGGGCCCCAGGATAATAAAACAGATCAGCATCACCAGATTACTTTCAGAGTCTTACATGAAGGAAACTTACAACTCCACAGAAAAACTGGTGCAGTTCTCACAAACTGGCTTGCTTGTTAACAGTTTCTGAAGAAAAGCCAGGCACTGAATAGAGCATGGGACTGGATTAACTTCCTGTGCATTGGAATGGTGGACATTTGCTATATATGCATATACACCAACAGCATGTGAACAGTTTAGGGTCCAGAACCTCATTATGTATTTAGATGCCCAACTCATTTACGATGAATTCAACTTCCATTAACAACGTACATTTAGACAGCTGCAAAAGGGTATGCACTGTTTATGATGGCCCCTGTTCATCTGGGGAGCACCCTTCATCAAGGAGTCAGCTAGCCATGGCATGAAAAAAGTATCCACTTCCTGAGAGAAGAGAGGAGTAAGCAGTATGGCACTGGAGTCCATTCCAAAACCAGAATCATGCAGCAGGTCCATAGCTAGTTGTGATAATTCCTTCCCTGTACAGAGATCACCAGTGCATAGCCTGCTAGTTGGAACTCAAGGGCTGAAAGAGAATTGAAGTTTAGAAGGTATTCTGATTTATTTAATATTTTCGAAGAATAAAGTTAACACAGAAGTGCGAAAGAAGAGAAGGCATTATTTAGAATCTTAACCCACCAAAGAATTTTGCCACTGTAAACCCATATATTGCTTATTTATGTAACAGTGACTTTCAACCAGGGTGTTGCAGCACCTTGAGGTACTGTGAGATCCTTTTATTAAAAGTGTGGTGGGGTGTCACCCAATATTAGCACTCCTATATCTGCAAACACCTACATATGTTCCACAAGATTAACCCAGAGATTTCAACTGAGCCAAGTGTCACTAAAGAAAACAAAAGAACTAAAATATGCACTTCAAAGCAAAGCCTGTAAGAGACAAGAAAAGCCAAAATGCATTGAAAACATGACTGTTAATATATCCTAATTAACACATTCCCGCTTTGATTAAGACGCATTTCCCAAAGCAAACAACCAATATATGTCTAAATTGTATGCTGAATCAGTCTATGAGACTGCATCTAACCTACCTCACACCTATTGTCTGATCCTCACTGCCTCTCAGTTGCATTTATTAAGGCATATTTCTCAAAATAGGCAGTCAATTTCTAAATGTTTATTATGCTAAACCACTGTATATTCTCCTGAAACTCACACCTGTTGAACCCAATGGTCTCTGATCTTTACTATATCCATAAGCCATTTGATGCAGCTCTTTATTAGGCTCGATTGTTAAAGTAACTACTGAAAAATAGTATTCTGTGATCAACTTTCTAAAGGTATCTCATTAAATCAATACCCAACCTGTTTGATTCCAAACTGATCAAAAGCTTGCAAACTTCACAAAACACAAACAGGATACAATTGTAATATGTTAATTCTTGTCTTGCCTGCTTTGTTCGGACTCTGATTAACCAACTATCAAGAACAAATGCTTGGAAGCTACACTATTAAAACAGTATAAAAAGCAAGACAGAACTGTCAGCAAGGTGTCTGTGCAGTACAGGGAAAATCAAGAAGCCATCCTGCACCACCCAGCCACAAGTCAATATCCATATCGTGAGGATGTACAAGAACTGCTTCCTGCCTGCATTGGGTAAAGTTCTCTTTGCAGCTAAGATAATAATAGCCCATTTTATGTTGGGAAAGTCTTTTTCTATCATTTAGTTTTGTAACCTGTTGGAAGTTATTAAAGCAAGCCTTTCTGCTATTCATCAACCAAGTGTTGTGTCAATTCTTAAAGCACGAGGTTAAAACATTGGCTTCTAATTGCAACAACATGGCCACAGGCCCACCTGGAAAAGGGTCTGGGGGTAACCTGGGTAGGTGCAGGCCTCCCAGGGCACAGCATCATGTGCCTGGAGAAGCCCATCCTCATTGGCCCAGTGGACTGGCCAGGCAATTGAAGAGAGAGCCAGAAGACGGACCAGCATTTGGCACCCCAAAGAAGGGACAGTACAGCTCAAGCACAAGTGTTGTACAACCCATCTAGAGATGTGGGACCCAGAAAGCTGAACCAATGAGCCCCACAGAAGTTGGGATAAGCCTCAAGTAAAGATCTGACTGACGGGACAGAGAGAGATAAGTACAGAAGGTGGCTGGGTTAGCGAGGGGTCAATCCAGCAATTCCAAGGATGGGCTAAGTTAGAATCCATACCCAATGCACCTGGTGGAGGTAAAGCAGTGTCAGGATTAGATGAGCGATTGGAAGGAAATTAATTTAAGAACCATGAATGGATTTCTAGGAGTGATCAAGGAACGAGAAGGAAATTAATGTAGGGACTGCAAATTAATTTAGAGAAATGAATCAACAAGCAAGAAGGGGATTGATTTATGAATGTAACACCCACATACACACTGGATTGTGTAGGGTGTGTGAGTGTGTTTTGATATGGGCAAGATGGCCCCTGTTGTTTTGACCATGTACTCAGCACATGGCAAGCTGGGGCGTGTACCTGGGGAACATTTGTAAAACCCTTGGGCTTCATTGGCCAGAGGAAGCAGGGGCTACTTCAGGTGGATTGGTTGGGAGAAAGACTGAAATGTCCAATCCAGGAGGGACACAAGGCTTGGGTGATGTCACACCAGGTATACAAGAACAACTCTCTAAGGTTTTGGGGCTATTGTTCATCTGCGCCTTCTGAGAGCTGCACATCTAAATTGGGAGCCAGAAAATCGGAGGGAGGGGGATCTCCCCCCTCCCTTTGATGAAGAGGCAAGCAAACACTATTTAAAGGGAAAGCCTCAAGTAGAGGGAGAGAAAGTCTTATTTGGAGTTTGAGACTTTTAGTTCCTCCCTCTTTCTTTTCTCTTTTTTTTCTAAGTGGGTTAATGCCATGGGAATATCAATCCCTGAAGCAAACTGCCCAGAAATGGGTCCTGACAGTTACTGGATACAGGGGCCTGGCCCCCTGTGATTTGTAATTGTATCATCTCAACATGGGGTATAGCTGAGACCAGGTGTCCAGGCCACAGCTATAGGCCTGGGCCTTTTTTCTGCTGTTTCTACAGTTACAGTGTTTTATCCTAGCTGCATGTCTAAACTCCAAATATATGTTCAGGCCTCAGTGCAGTATAGGCCTGGCCAGCTTTTGCTGCCCAGTTCAGGCCCAGTGAAGTAGGCCTGATCTCTCGTTTTACATTTTCTTTTGCAGTTTCTGCCCAGCAGAGCTGGGAATTGGAAATAGGACTGTAGAGGTATGGCATGCAGTCTGGAGCCACAGTTAAACCCTCAAGGCCACCATATGGAAATGGTAATTGTCTTACAGCATTGCAGGGAGTAATGAGGGACCTCTTGCAACACAGAAGAACCCCACTCTCTAGGAGTTTCCTGCGGCCCACCAAACCCAAGGAGCAGCTCAAAGGACTCTCCAGTGAAGTCCCCCTCTCCAGCCCGTTGCTGAAGGGCAGGTATAAGGGTGCAAGCCCCTGGAACTGCCTTTTGGGTAAGCCCTAAGTTGTAGACTGCCTGGGCATGGGTGAAGCCTCCCCAAGAGAGTACAATCCATGAACTATGCCTTGTAGTTGGTAGCATTTTAAATAGTATTCAGTGTTTTCTTTGTCTTTGTTTCTGTAATAAATGTATCCTCTGTTTACACTGCTTGCAAGGAGGGGGTTTTGTTTATTCAGGACACCCTAGTAATTTATTTAGTGTTTCCTAGGTTGTCTGGGTGGCAGCTTGAGTCAAAGTAAAATATATTTAGACACCAAAATGGAACCCAGCCATTGTTGCTGTCAACTAGTGCCTGGCAGAAGGGTTACATGAATTATGAATGAATGTATAGAAATGATTAGGAAGTTCGAAGTAAATTAATTTATAGGTTTTTGAATGAATTTGTGAAGGTAAATGGGAAACCCTTAAGCAAGTTAATTTATGGAATTAATTTATAGGATTGCCCAAAGGAAAAGGAGTGAACTAATTTGGGGACTCTGTGAGAGAATGTGCATAATATAATGTTTATGAATAACCAGTCAACTTAACACCTGGATATTGATTTCACGGGAGGAGAGACAAGAGGAAGTAACTAATGATGTAAGGAACATGGAAAGAGCCCAGAGAAAGAGACCCCAGACTGGAACTTTAATTTAGGACCAGCAAGAATCTTTTACCACAAACCTGAGCGGAAAGGGGTAGGGTGTAGGGGAGGTGGAGGCCTGCAGAAGAACTAGTGGCCTAGTCAGATAAACCTTCACACAAGGGATCATCTAACCTTTGCAAGAAAAGCAAAACATCAAGATGTGGTGGGAGGGCAAGTGAGAGAAAGGGTGGGCTGAAGGTCAGGCGTGTTCCAATGTAGCGGCGTGGCTTGAACATCGACACATACTTGCAGTGTGCATACATGATTCATAAGAGATTTCAAACCCAAAGATCTCAAAGAGGAATCCACAGTGTTAAGAGCATTCTGTCTCTTTGCAACAAAAGAATTGCTCTATATTTTTTTTTGTAATCAAAAATGAAGTGAAAACTAAAATCTGACATTGTCCAAGGGGTGCCCTGACTCTAAAAAGTTTGAAAACCACTGCTGTAATGCATCATTTGAACTCTCTCCAGGCACAGCTCTGTTAAATTTCCTTGATTCAACCATATAATTAGGAATTGTTCCATGTACTTTAAGACTTTGTTTATAAACTGGAAACCAGAAATAACTTCTAACTCCTTTCACATTCAGTAAAAGCCCAACCCCTTTCTCTTGCTTTCTGCCATCAGCTCCCATGTGCTTTTCTAGCCTTTTACCAGGGGAAGATCAGTCCTCTAGTGAATTTTCAAAGAATAGCTGCAGATCTCCATTTCCATTTCTCTAGGCCTCTGCAGTTATTCATTATTCTAGTGCCTTCATGAATTAGGATCGTTTGCTCTTTTCCATCACAGGGAGTGACAAATTATTCCATGGCAGCAATTCCAGACACCCTACACTAGTTCATTTATAGGCCATTTGCTTTGTGATATATGCTTATTCTCAATGCCTGAGCAAATTCTGAAGGAAGTCCACTAATTCAACAAGGAGTGTGGAAGTGTTAATACTGCTGTTTTCAAGTATGGACATTCCTCAGTGAATTCTAAGTGACAGTATAACTCAGATCATACTCTACAAATAAAGAGTTTCCTTTTTTTGCTAGCTGCAATAGCATTAAACATGTCCTTACCATCCTGCTACAAGTGGCAGATGGAAAAATAATTCAGACATTCAAAAAACATAATGGCTCCAGATTAAAGTACTTTATAACACAAGGCTGCATATTTTCTATTGTAACCAGAAATTCATCCTGTCCTACTATAATTCAGACAGCACAAGGTTGTTAACAGGACCTAATTTAAAGTAGACTGTTAAAGCCCACTCTAAGAAGGGACATGCTTAAAACACAATGGGTGTGTCCAGACGTGCATGGATGTATGGTCCCCCAGGGACAACTATCAGTGGCACCAGCACTGTGCTGGCCCCAGCAGTCCTCTGAGGTCCTGGGGGCCTCCTGGGGATGCAGCTGCAGCAGTGCTGCTGGGTGGAGCCTGGCTGACGGCCACCCAGCTCCGCTTTTCAGCAATGTGTGCTACCTCTGATGGCTTCTACAGCCAGACTGCCTGCCCCAGCCTGAGCATATACAGGGCTCTCTGGGTCACATGACCCCTCTACTTCCCCTTCCTGCATCATTAGGCTGTGCCTGCACCTGGACCTGGCAGCCATATTGCTTCAGGTTTCTCCTGACTGTGAGTCTGCCTCTGGGGTCACCACTGGGGCACAAGCAGAAGAGACACAGAGATGGAGTGGAAGGAAGTGAGAGGGAAGGTGGGAATCAGAACCATAACCAGGAAACCACAGGGAAGGGACCTCTATCAGGGAAAGGATGCTCAGAGTGTAGTCCAAATAGTTGCACTGCAGGTGGTAGTTGGGGAGCCTCTTAAATAACACAAGAACACAACATCATATTATTTTCTTTGCACTCTTCCATTCTTTTACTTTTTGTCTGTAGTTTTTTTTCTTCTGCCATTAGAAGAGGCTAAAACTTTCCTAGTTTTGAAATTTACTAGGAGTGACAGGCCGCAATCCTAGATATGCAGAGTACTGGCTTTCAGGTATTGTAATCAAAAGAACATTTGGGCTAGACACTTCCAAACTGACAACTCAAAGAATTTTATTGTCAGTGTACTCCCTTTGAAATTCAAGTGGATGATCTCTCTGGTTCTTAATAGTGGTCTTTTTCATGATAGAAGAACTGGGAAAACATTCTTCCTAAAATGTCATACTTATTTTTCTGTCTGTCAAAATCAGAAACAAATGTAAACAAAATCTATTTATGTCTCAAGGTTTTTAATAGTTTCCAATCATCACAGGATTGAAATAGCTTCAACACAGCTTCTGAGTGTCCGGAAATAATGGTATGACTATGATGATAAAAACTGATTTCTCTAGCCGCTGCCAAGAACATTCTCAACCACAAATGACCCTTTATTGTATTCTATTGAAGCTGAGAATATCTTTATACCCTCTGTGTTTTCTCTTTAAACTCTGTCTCCTTCACCAATAGTAAAAAGGCAGTGTACTGTTTATTTTTTAATATGGAATAAACTTCAGCTCTTAGGTGACTTTCCTCCTGGTTACAATTTGAACGGATGGAAAAGCTGTGTCCTAATGCAAGATTCAGGGCAAAAGTCAGATGTTCACATACAGGTAGTTCTGTATGTCTCATGACACAAGTGAGTCACTCAAAGGATGTTTACCCTGCAACAGAAGACAGTTTTATGTTCCATCTATGGTTAGAAGCACTTAACAGAAAGGTGTTTACCCACACCACAAGAGTTTGAGATTTCAAAATATTTTCCTCATGCTGGGTCTGGACAAAAAAATAATTTAAAAAAAAGTCAAAAATGTTCACAAATCAATAATCTAAAAGAAAAAACTGAAATGGGTTCACGGGACAATTTTGTTTTTTCCACATTTTTTTTTCAAACCAAAGGCTTAGTTTAAATGGACCCTTTCCTATGAATAGTCTTGTTTCCAACAAATCAGAATTTTCTGATGAAAAAATGTTTTGCTAGAAAAATCATGACCAGCTCCATTAAACAAACAGTCTCAGGTTACCTTTGCTGGACCTCATACATTTAACTCAGGCTTCTCCTCCAAGTCAAAGTCTCCCTTCACTCCCACCTCAAGCTCCACATGTGCTCCAATGTTCAGTAGCTAATTCTAACATCACTATTAGGGCTGTGCAAAATTTTGCTGGAAGTTTCCATTCAACACTGTTTTAACTCATTTCCACACTGAAACAGTGAAATCGAAAACAAAAAAAACAGCCTGAAAACAAAACAAAGCTACTCAAAACATTTCAAAAGTTTTGAAACATTTTGAGTTTCAAAGCCAGCAGCAAGGTGGTGGGAGACAGGGGAGAACAACAGTTGCACTCCCAGCATAGCCCTGGCTCTCCCCATCTCCCACTACTGGGCTGTGGGAAGCTGATCATAGTGCAGGGGAAGGGAACTAAGCCTGATTGCTCAGTTCCCCTCCCAAGTATTGTGATCATGCTGAGGATCCCCTGTGCTAGATTAGGCTGGGAATGGGAAGCCAGCCCACCTGGGCTGAGGTCCCATCCCCAGAACTAGGATCAGGCTGAGGTTGGGAAGTCAGCCCAGCCGGGCTGAGTTCTTTTCCCCAGTGTGACCATCCAGGCTGGGGAAATGAACTCAGCCCCAGCTGGGCTGATTTCCTTTCCCTACCTCTATGGTCAGGTGAAACACTGATACAGCTTGAAACAGCCTCACTGTTTTGAGGAAGTGCAGTAGAACAGCTGTTTCAACTGTAAATGAAATTCGAAACAAAACACTGTTCCATTCAAACCTCATAACTCAAGTTGAAAGAGAACAGTGCCATTTTGCACAACCCTAATCGCTACCCTTGCTCTCCTGTTCTGATAGGGAACAAAACACCATTCCAATCCTCCTTGCCTGTGAACAAAGTGGAGAAAATGAGACTCATCTAGGCTGCAGCCAGTCCACTGTTCTGTTAGAACCAAGGTATTCATTCACTGATGATCCTTAACAACTTGCTCCTTCAGTGGTGAGCATTCAGGTGCCACTTCTCCATCCCCCAGACAAAATATACGTTTTTGTCTTGTGGCACAGTGTCATTCTGAAGGTATAAACATTCAAGAGCTTGTAAACTCAAACTGGAATTCAGAAATTCACATAGACAAGTTTCTCATAGTTGCACAGTACCTTTTTAACATCATTTTGTATGGTGCTGCTATTTAGCTTCCCCCCTCCCTTCCTTTGCCAGTGACCTACTTTAGCACTAAGTTTTAAGGCAGTGGTTTACACTGAGGTATTTAAGTATAGTTTTAGATACAAGCTTTACATAAAAAGGCAGCACATGGACATTGCAATCGATCACAAACTTGCCAACAGTTCCATAAGGCCCTTACAGGGGTTTCCCTTGACAATAAATAATAATGAATATTACATAGTTATCAATGGAGCTTAGAAATACTGAGTTTCTTTAGCTAATGCATATTCCAGCATATATCATTATGGAACAAATGCTACAGAGCAAAACTTGTTTGCCTTTATAAAAATAATTGTGTTTGCCACATCATCCATGTAATAAATTGCTGTTTTGATTACTTCCTAGCCTATAGAAGCAGGTGGCTGTTTCAGAACTTAATAACTACTGTTCATTGTATGTGCCAAAGTGGGGGATTCTTGAAAGCCAATGTGTTTTAATGAAAAAAAAAACCACGTTTAAATGTTACACCTGCACTAGAATGGAGCTTTGTGGGAGTTTAACTTCAGCCCAGCTGAGCTCAGTTTCAGCTGAGGAAAATGTGATATTTAGGTTAGTAACAAGTTACTTGCCGCCCATCCCCAGAAAATTGAGGATGAATTATAAAATAAATCACTCTTCAGAGGGCTATCACATGCCTCCTCCTGCTGCTTCTGCAGTAGTGTAATTTGTGCATTGGCCCTCACGTAGGTTGCAGTCTGAAGTCACAATACAGACTTAACTGAGCAAATGAGGCCTGATTCAAAGCCCATTGGAGTCCATGTACATCTCGCTGACTTCAACAGGCCTTCAATCAGGTCTACAAACAGTGAGCTTCTACAGTAGGAATTTCTTTGGGACAAGTCTAATTTAAAACAAGTGTGCAGCTGTGTAATAAGGGCTGTGTAAAATAGCACCATTTTGTTTCGACTTCCATTTTGGCTGTTTCAATGGGGCAGTGTTTCGTTTCATTTGATTTTGAAAGCGCTGGTCCATTTCATTTCATCAAACCTGTTTTGCTGTGTCGCTTGTAAGCTATAATGGGGAAGCACAAAACTGCCTATAACTTTGTCAGTTTTTTTGCAGATGTGGATGAAAACAACAGGAATGGTAGCCCCTTCCAAGGCCATGAATCCTGCCAAATTTCAAGGAGATAGGTGCAGCGGTTTCTGGGAAACTGCACCTCAAGCTGCTGACAAGCAAAACTTGTGACGTGTGACTGTCTGTGTTAAGGTGTGCCCTCAGTGGTGCTGAGGCCTCTACATGACACAGCAGTGTGCCCCAATGAGGTCTCCTCCTCCCCTACAGCCTCAATGGGCCCACAACTTCAAATAACAACAGGTAAAATAATAACTTAGTGAGCAGCAGCACAGTAGCACCAGCAGCATCTCAGGCAGCCAAACTGTGACAGAGCGTTTCTTTCCCCTCCTGCTGGAGCTTCTTCTCCAGCACATGTGTTAATGCACACCTTCACTGCGTCTTTCCCCCCTCCTCTTCCCCCTCCCTCTCCTTACTTTGTTTCCCTGCAGGCAAACCCAGCTTCAGCTTTGAAACTGAAAAAGTTTTGAGGCTGGTTCAAAGCCCTTCATTTCATTTCAATGTTGCTGTTTTGAGCTCAAAACTAGTCAAAACAGCATCAAAATGAAACAGCTGGCGAAATTTCACACAGCCCTACTGCATAACCATGTAATGAACTATGCATATCTATGCATATCAAAACTGTTTCCAGCTCAGATGAAGACTTTTTGACTGGCTAATAAGGACTATTCTAAGTATGTGGGCTACAGAGAATAATTATTAGTTGTGTATATAATTAGTTTAATAAGTACAAGCAAAGAGCATCTATAAATGGATCATTGTCAGAATACCTAGACGACTCAACTGGAGCTCCACGAGGGTCTGTTCAGGATCCAATCTGTTTAACATTTGTCCTAATGACTTAAGGTGCAGTAATAGAAAGCTTATTGATTAAGTTTGCATATTACACAAAGCCAAGGAGGGTTCAAAATGCTTTGGATGATCAGAATTCAAAAGGAACTTCATAAATTGAAGAACTGGAAGATAGACAACAAAGAAAAATTCAAAGACAGATGTAAGGGCTATACCTAGGGAAGAAAAACAAAGTGCACAGACACAGAATAGGGAAAGGCATTTGTGCTAGACAGCAGCAGTGCCACAAGAACTGGGGGTTATGTTTGATCATAAAAAACACCACAAGTCAGCATCAACATGTGGTCACAAAATAACAAATGGGCTGCATTAACAGAAATGTATTTTTATGTAAGACAGGTGGTGATAGTACCATCCTACTCAGCACAAATGGAGTGTTGTGTGTAGTTCTGAGCTCTGCATTTTAAGTAGGACACAGAGAAAGTGAAGGGGGCCTATGGGAAGTGACAAAGATGATAAAGGATTTGGAATTCAAGCTGCATGAGGAAAGGGTGCGAGAACTAGATATATTTAACCTGCAGAAAAAGAGATTAAAGGTGACATGATAGGAGTTTTGAATTATTTAAAGAAAAGGGGGGAAAATCTTTTGACCCTTGCCCCAGAGAACAAGGCAGAAGGCAATAGGTTTAAACTTCAGCAGAGCAGATCTCAGGGAAAAATCTCCCAATTGTAAGAACCATAGAATAATGCAACAAGCTACCTAAGGAAGTTGTACAATCTCCTTCACTGGAAGTTTTCAAAAACAGGTTAGGTAAATTTTGGCCTCAGAGGATCTAGGGCACCTGGTAGGCATTTAATTAAAGGCATAATGGGATTTGATCCATGATCCCAACAATTAGGACTCCAAGGGGCCAAATTAGAGGACTTGTGAAGTCCCTTCCAGCCCTAACTTCCTGCATTTCCTATGATGGCAGTATACAGCCCATAAAGAAAGGAAAAAGATAAGAGATTCTCTAAATGAACTGAAACAGACAGGCTTCAGTGAACATTACATAAATGAGCAAGAAATAAACCCAGATGCAGAAAAAGTAAAAGCTATTAAGTACATGCAGCTGTCTGGCTCCCTTACAAACCAGAAAAAAATTGTAGGTATGATTGGCCATCTAGGAAGAGATGTACCCAACTGTTCTGAAATTAAGTGAATACCAAGAATTCATTTGGGGAAAAAATAGTTCTTGTAGTAGTATGACCAAAACTAAGCAGCATTCTCCTTCTGCAGTATGTGTGAACCAAAGGCCACATACACCAATGCCAGTAACTATGAATTTAGAAGACAGATTATGATAAGGTCATGATAATCAGGTGATGCCAATAGCACTGCACACTGCTCAACAGCCTTGTCTGAAGCTGCAGTTGTTGATACAGGAAGTACTTTATAAAACATTTTTATACAGTATATCTTCCAAGGTAGGGATGGTTGCTTTCAGCCATCTCTTCATTATGTCTGAATTGAGCAGAGATGTCCTTTAGCAGAATTTATAGTTGAATAAGAACTAGATTCTACTGATTTAATTGTGGTTTGTAGCTAATCCAGCTCTCTTGGCCTAACTAATTACCTGAGTAAACATGTACTCTGAAGGCCAAGTTCTACTTGCTCATAATGTACGTGCATTACTGCCCAACAAATCACAGGCCAATTTTTGCATCAGGATTTGAAATCCTGATAGAAGGCCTTGCAAAAATAAAATACACGAATTCCTATGACGCAGCAATATCAAAGATGTGCACATAAGCGAAGGAGGGTGGAAAGGCATACATGAAAATAATAATGATGATTCACTCACATTTGTAAATGCACAGGTTTAAGAGTAAGGCCTGCTTTTCACTACATATTTTTGCTGGTAGAACTTGAGTGCATCCATACTCAAAGCTGTACTTTATCTTCAGAACTATTCCTTTCTGCCAGAAAAATAACATACCCTGTCAGACAGAAAAAGCACGCTAAGCAGCAGAAAGCATGTACAAATATGCACATGCTTCCTCCTGGCTGCCACCTGCTGTGGTCTCATCAGCCACTGTGCCTTAACCAGTTTCAGTCTAAGCTCTGAAGACACAATGGGTGAAGTGGAGCTGTGAACTGACGGAAGCTGAGCAGGTGTGCACATGCTTTGGCAGCTTTCCTGGGGTGTCTGCTGTAGCAGAACTTCTGTCAGCAGAAGACTCATTGGAGACAAGGTCTAAAACACCATTTCAATTCTACGCCTTATATTACGCCCCAGGTTCCTCTTTCCCAAGAAGATGACTTTGTGGTTAAGGCATCAGGTGGGAAGTCAGTGGATACATTTCAGATTTCAATCCAGAGCTGTAGTGAGCTCCTTTAGTGCCTGGGCAGGACAGAGAGTGGGGGCAGCTCACCACTGTAGATGGGGTTAGGGGTTGAGGGAAGAGAAATCTTACTTGCCCTGACTTAACTTTTTAACTTAGTTGTTAAAAGGTGAGAGACTCTTTAAAATTAAAACCTGCCTGCCCAGAGAAATGTTCCACCTATTGACTCCTCTGTGAAATCCTATGAAATACGAACTTTCATTTCTACCCAGGAGAACTTTTACAATCTTTTCTCCGATGCCTGATAAAGGGTGCTTGTGCCCGAAAGCTTGAAATTAAAGAATTTTTTTTGCAAAAATCTTGTTAGTCAAATAAAAAATACCGTCTCTACTATGAGTCCTGATTGCCTTTTCCTTTAGACCAATACAGCTACAACCTGGATACCTAATAAGACATGATGCATTTCAAAAGTAAAAGTAAATACATTTTACCTTAAATTCCCACTTTAATTTTAAGTGGATCACTGGCCTCAGCTCTTAGGCAATGTAGCTTTCAAAGGGTCTTTACAGCCCTATTTTCTATAATTCCATAAAATATTCCTATATAATATTAGAACTGCCTTAATAACATCAGAGTTGGGTGATATGTTCTTTTTCATTACTATGGGAATAAAATATGCTTTGCTTAAAATACCAGCAAGAAAATTGTGTTGGGAGGAGAAAGAAGGGAGTTTTGTAATGCTTTTACAATCTCTATGAAGCAAGAGCACAACTGTCTTTCAGAAATGAATTTTGCAGGTCATTACCTTCAACTGTGGATTAATTCAGTGAGAGCAGCAGAAGAGAAACAGGACTTCTCAATTAGTTAAAAAAATTATTGTTGATCGCCTTTTGCTGCCAACTAGTGAAAATATATGGAGCCCACCTGTGAGACAATAGATTACAGCCCTTTCCTGGTAACTGGAAATTGGTAAAATAACCAAAGAATTGACAGTTTCTAACAGTTCAAAATGTATTGCAATTTTGTCCATCGGTATCACAACAGACCTTCTGTCCAGAGAGAATACATGCAAACAAAATGCCTCCAGGTAAGCTCGAAGAGCGCTGAGAAAGAGCATACATTGCTATACCTTAGAGGACAGCACCGTGGTCATTTACCTGTGGCTAAGTACAGAAAATCAAAAAGCCAAAGGCAGAATTCATTCAATCTTTGCAGGTTTCTCTAAGCTGCGTAGGTTAAGCTGATGGCGAACTGAACTGAAATTCACTTTTCACTTGGGAAAGGCAGGCGGAGGCCTGCACTGACCCAGGCCAGAAGGTGGTGGTGCTAGAACATGTCTCCCAGCCTGTCCCATGGGGAGGAAAGAGCCCTGCTCCCGGTACCGGCCCCCAAGCCAGGTGTCTGGCCACAGGGGGAGGCATTTCCCCAGGCTGACCTGGGATCCCTCCCAGCCCTGGTCTGCCAAGCTGCAGGGAGTGATTCGCCCCCCTCCCCACCCCCATGCGGCCAACACAAGTCACTGATGTGCAGGGGGAAGGAGGGAACGAAGCCCCCCATCCTGGCCCTGGCCCTGAGCTGTGGTCTTCCCAACTCAGAGAGGAACTGGGCTCCAGTGAATTTTCGCTGCCCTTCCCTGCCAGGCTAGGCTGGTTGCATACAAAGAAGTATCAGGCCCTGGTGCCCAGCACAAGCTGCTGGGGCTGCTTGATAAATCTTGCCAGTTGCTGCTGGTGCTGGGCTCTGGTGGGACATGCCAGGTGGCCTAGGGAACTCGTGCCGGGTGGCAGGGATGGGAGTGCTTCATAGAGGGCAAGAATCACCCTCACAGCTGGGCAGACCAATGCTGGGTGGGATCCCCAGCTGGCCACAGGAAACCCCCTAGAGGCTGGGGCTCCTTCCACATGGGCAGACACCTGGCTTGGCATCTGACCATGTGGAACGGAGGACTCCTTTCCCCCTCCCCCCAGCAGGTCATTGACTTGTGCCAGCCTGTCCTGGGAGGGGGGGAAGTGGAGGCACCCCTCACAGACCAGGGCTCAGAGTCTGCTGCTCTGCAGGGCTCACAAGTACGGGTAGGACCAGGCTGGGAAGCAGAGCCATTGCTGCCTGGGCTCTGTGACAGTCATGTGGCAAGGCTGGCCCTAGCTCAGCCAGAGCAAACAGCACAGCCAAGGCTAGCCTGCCTGCCCTGCAGGGGCGGGGGGGGCTAGAAGATGCCCCAGTGCATCCTGGGATGCTGGGGGACTGGAACATAACTTGAGGCAGGAGGGGATCTGGGGCATAAGTTCCATAGACTGATTTAACTTAAATCAGGTAAGTCTGATACTGCATCCATCCAGGTTTATCTTAAACCAGGTTTGACCACTTTGAAACCAGTTTAAGTGTGCAGAACTTCTGTTCTGTTACAGGTTTAAACCAGTTTCCAATCAATCACTTATACTGGTTTCTGTGCAACTTCTGTCCCTAGACATTGAGTTCAAAGGGAGCAAAATCAGGTGCAGAAAGGATTATTGACAAGAGTCATATAAAGGACCCTTAATAAAAACTCTTAAATTTAGCAAACTAAATTTTAAAAGGCCATTCCTGATATTAGTCCATTATATACATTGCATGCATTAATTCTGCTACATACCTAATTATGTTAATAATAATTTAAAAGTGTGTGTTGAAGTTACAATCTGAAAGCTGCTATTTAAACTGGAAATGCTGTAGCTGCCGAGCCTGTGGCAAATTTACAGAGCTAGACTATCGCTGCAAAAAATACAAACTGAGGTCATGACAGAACTGGCTACAAGCATAATCTCATCCAGAAGCCAAAACTGTTCATTACAAGGCACAGATGGACAAAGCTTTGGACTGAATTTAAACTCATTTCTCCTCTTCTCCCCCGCCTTTTTTTTTTTTTTTTTTTTTTTTTACCTTGAACAATATAGCACATTCCAAAGTTAAGCCACATATTCTTCCCAGTGAAATAAAAACCAACCCTCAGTGGAAGAAATCTGTCTGTATAATCTATTTATTAAGGTCTAGAGGAAGCCTTCAGGCACAATTTAGGACTAACTTTGGAAAGCACCATGATTTAGAGATATCTTTCTAAGTCACAGTTCCTCCCTTGCTCCTAGAGGCAAGTGATTTTTTTACTCGGTAACCTCAGCCCCATTCAGCTGAACTGGCTAGACGTACTTTCAAACCACATCCTCTGACGATGGGGTTTAAACAAGCCTAATACAAAATGCCCTGACCCCAGGTTCAAGTACTCCACACAAGCACAGAAAGGCAGACATCTGGGGAATTGTGTTCACTGCTAAAATGGCTGTGAGATTTTTACATCATGGTAGTTAGTGTGCTTGAGCTGTCTCAAGGTGCAGAGAGAAGACAAATCTTTAACTTAAACCTGAGGTTAACCCACTAAAGTCATCACCAAGTGCGCAGATTGCCTAAATCAATCCTAATTTACCGCATGGTGAAACTAAAATGTCTTGTATTTATTGTGCCTGTACTTAAAGATGGTTGAACAAACTGACTAACCAAAGGTAAAACAGTTTTTTACCCTTTTTTTTTCCCCCTAGGTGAAGGAAAACCTTTACTTCCCAATACAAGCACATAACCCATGCTGAAATCTAGTCCTAGGCACCTGATCAGCATGGCAGTGGAACCCTCTTAGAGTTTAATTTGTTTAGAGAGCAATCCCTTAATGCAACACGGTTAAAAATAAAACAAAGGAAATTAAGTAGCAGGAAACTCCATCCAAGCTCTCACAGGAGCAGGGTGGGGAGGGGAAAGTTGGGGAGTGCATGAAATTAAATGGTAAGGGTCAGTGTCCATCCTTCCTGTTCAGTGGTTAGACACACAGCTCCACAAAGAGGCCATTGTAAAACAAAATTAGTATCCAAATACTGAATGGAGCCTTTTCAGAACAGAATTTAAGGCTTCAAACTCTGAACGTTCATACCGTTGTGCCTTCAGCTAGACCCTTGGGGACATGCTTAGCGTAGTAAGGAAGATTTAACCTCAACCATCAACAGGAGTCCCGTTGTTAAATCCCTGTGTGTTATATTGAAAATATACTTCAAAATGTCACCTTAATCTCTTTGAATTTCCATGAAAAGGCAGGGAAAAATTATGAGCTGCAAGCCATCCTTACTGAGTGATTAGGACAGAACTAAACTAATATTTAATTTAAAAACTATTAAACCAGCATAATACCTTTATTTAGCAATCCCCTTCAAACTTTATCTCTAAATTCTTATGCTTAGAAAGGCTGTATTTGAGACTCCTTCCAACTGTTAGTGAAATAAAATAATAATAAGCATCATTAGTGGATAATATATTGATTTTAAATCACTCTTGCTTAAAAACTGAAGAAGGCTAAAAAATCCTAAAGGATTTAAGAACTTAAATCTCAAATTATCAGAATTTAGACCCTTTCCAAAGCTTTCTCACCCCTCAGTTTTAAGGAGAATGGCATAAGCAGCACACACTTATCAGAACTCATCATAACCAGACATCATTGATTTATAGATGCAGAGAAGGGAAAATAGTGTAAGAAAGGAGTACATTGTCAGAACTTCTTTTCTGATTCCATCGCTGGTGCAACCCATGCAAAGTCTCATGTGAACGTACTTACTTTAAGTAGGGCTTATTTTGGTTTAGCTTAAAAACCCAAGAGATTTAAGATAAAGCTTGGTTTTGAACAAAACAAGAATGCCCATGCAGCCTGTTATACCTTTTTATTAAACCAGCATGTCTTCACAGATGTGGATCCCTCTGGTGTTTTGGGGGCACTTAAACTGATGAACTACGCAGTCAGGCTGGGTGCTGAGATGCATGCTGGGATAAGAGGGGAAGAATTTCACCTGCTACAGCACGCACGGACCAGCTTCACAGAAGCTGTTTCCCATGGGCAGGAATAGGCTTTGTTTTACTGTAACTCATTCCTTGCAGGAGACAGGATGAAGCCAATAACATGTAACCTGGGTACACTCAAGTGAGTGCCCTATTCTCAGCTGAATGGGATGGGCAGGCAGGAAGGGGTGCTGTGAGAGGATCCCACAATCTCAAGCAGATCCCTCTTTCCTCTATAGAGTTAGCCTGGGCCCAAAGTTCTTAACTATATACAATTTTATTAAGTTATAATATACATTAAACTAAATATCATATACACATATTTACACAGTGAACACTAATAACTAAGGTCAAACCCTAAATAACACTATTTACAATGTCACAATACAATATTTCAATTACAAAATATAAAGCACAAACATGAACAATCTTAACAACATCTATTCCTTAATATAGTTCCTGACCCATGGCAAGAGATAGTCCTCCTTCCAGTGGGGTCCCTTGTGGGGTGTCCAGGAAGCACCAGAGGCCCCTCCCCTGAGGGCCTTGACTAGGTGAGGGGCTGTTCACCCAGCCCCTTCTCTGGGTTTGCCCGCCCCAAATGGCTTTCCCCTGTGGGATCCAGAAGCCCAAGGACTCACGCTTCTTCAGGTGGTGGCGGTCAGGGTGCAGCTCTATGAAGTCTCCTTGGCTGAAGCGCCTCTCCAGGTCTCTCCCGCACTGCTGGGCTCCTCGCCACTCTGTGCCCTGCTCTAGGCATCGAGGGCTCAGCTCCTCTCAGCTGCTGCACCACCACTGCTGGCTCCTGGGCCTCACGCTGCACCACTATTCCCCCATGCCCTGGCTTAACACTGAGGGCTCTCTTAGCACAGGCTGGGCCCTTCAAGCTGTGGCCGGCTGTCCTCACACTGGGTGACTAACCCAAGCAGTTTTAAGGAGAATGGCATAAGCAGCACACACTTATCAGAACTTATCATAACCAGACATCATTGGTGTCCACTGCTCCCTGGCTCCCAAGGAGCTGAGCCCTTGGTGCCTGTGCGCCACCCTGCATGCTGTGGGACCTGGCCGCTTGCCAGGAGATGGGGCCCGAGCTGCCTCACTGCAGCCCCAAGGCCTTTGCCCTGTGCACTTCGCCACGCATTGTGGCCTGCTGCCCTGCCAGGGCAGCAGGCTCGAGCCACCACTTGAGGCTCCAAAAGCCTGGGCTCCATGCGCTGAACCACGCCCTGTGATAAACCCGAGTGGTCTCGCACCACTCCCAAGGCCACTCCTCCAGTGGCAGCTTCAGGAGCCTTGGGCCTATTGCCCACTGGGGGAGAGCTCCCCAGCTTTTCTTGGCTCCGCGCTTCTTGAGTCCCTCGCCGCATCTGTCCCTCATGCTGGGTATCCAGCTCCTTTTATACGCTCCAGGGCTCTGCCCCGGAAGTCTTCCGGACTTGACAGTTTACAGTCTTCAGTTGGGTCCGGGGAAGCTCTTTTCCCCCTCCCCTCAGGAAAGGGGCATAACTCTATTTCTCCTGCTGCCTCCTGATTGGTGGATGGGCTCCACCAATCAAAACAGCAGGATCTCAAGCCTGGGACTCAACCCAAGCTCTGAAAGGTAAGCCTGCTACAACAAATACCCTCTGCCTTTTCCCCAACTTTCACTTCTTCCTTGCATGCCTCAATGCAGACCTTTTAGACCTGAGCTCCACACCATGCACCATTGCTTGGTGCCCACCCTTGCACAGCAGAATCACTCCGGTCCTTCTGCCAAGTGAGGCTGCTGCAGCAGGGACAGAAGCAGGATCAGTTCTGTCTTGGACAGTGCAGTTTCTGGTTTGCTTTTTAATCTTCTTTACACCCCCTTCCCTTGTGTATTGTTTGGATGGATGATCTCACCCTGATGGATCACATCCACTAAACCCAATACAATGTATCTGAATTGCTCCTGCTGTTAGTAACTACACCTCAGGTATGCTTATTCATTTCCTTCTGATCAATAACAGGCATAACAGGCATTCCTGATGTTTATCTAAGCTCTTAAAGGACTTGAATATAGTTTTTTCTTTAGTGAATGCTATAGCCTTCAAATACAGTTCTGTTTCCCCAAGAGACAGACTCACAAGACATCAGTATTTTTGAACATGCAGGGATTAGCTTGATCAGCAGTTAACATGACAAAATGTTCTTTTCAGGATTCTCCAGAAATGCAGCTACCAATCCTTCCTAAAGGTATCTGCCAACAGCAGTATGACCTAGAAGCCTAAAAGCCAGCTGTCACAAGGAACTAGGCTCCATTGCTGACAGGATTTAAGTTAATTTGGAAGAAAAGGTTAACTGAATAAATAAGTCAACATAGCTCAAATTGTAAATGGAGTACAAGTAAAATAAGGATGGAGTATACAAGACTGTACTGATGTGGAAACAGAACTAGACGCTGTTTGGGAAACCTGACTTAATACAGTCCCCAGCTGGTCTGCATGTTTTGTGTGCCCCACAGCCCATGTCATATGCTCCAATACCATTTCTGACAACTAGCTCAACAAGTTCTAATTACCTTTTTCCTAGGTTCAGTATTATCCTGTGTTTTTTAATGTTCTAACACTTTTAACATTTAAAAAATGTTAACATTAGGACAGGAAAGCTAAAAAATGCAGTCCAATGTCTGCATACACTTGTCTTAAAAAGAACCTCTATACTCAGATGATCTTGTTCTAACCTGCCTAGCATTTGAAGTGCAGAGATTAGAAACCAGAAGAGGCCACAGCAATCACGTAGTCTGAGTACTTGCATAACGCCAGCTCACAAGACTTCCCTGAATTAATCTGTTTGAATCATAAAATCTTTTTTAAAAGGATTCAGTCTTGGGCAGTTCAATCTGTTTCATTTGACAAAGAAGGAAAAGTGAGTGACTTGAACATTTGGTGAGGAGGTACACAGGGAACAGATGTTTATTGCAGATCAGGGGTGGGCAAAATATGGCCCATGGGCCAGATCTGGCCTGCCAACTGATCGTATCTGGCCCACAGCTGAGGTCCACCTGCTCCCACTCAAGGCAGCCCATACCACATTCCCATCTGCACTCACCTTGCGTCCATTGGCAGCCTTAACACTGGCCCCAGACCTGGGCAGCATGCACAGCTTCCTGGTGGGACTGTTCTGCTGCTGCAGCTGCCTGGGTGCTGCTTAGCTCCCCGCACCTCCATCAGCTCTTCCTCTTCCTTCTCTTGTCCATGCTGTGCCATTCTGGGTGAGGGGATAGCTGCAGCCAGGTGACTCCTGCCCCAGCAAGTGGGGCTCCAGCTCCCAGTCACCTTCTACCCATGCAGCCACTTGCTGATGGCTGCTCATCATGCAGGGCAGACAGAGTGGGTGGAAGGCAGCCAGAAGCTGAAGCTGGAGTCCCTCACACTAGGGCAGGAGGGTGCAGCTTATCCCCTGCAGCAGCATTAGGAGGATGACAAGGAGAAGCCGCTGGAAATGGGAGAAACTGAGCAAGACCTGGGCAACTGCATCAGTACCAGCGCTGGCCCCAGGACACCGGTGTGGGCCCCACACTCCCACCCAGCTGTTGCTGCACTCCCATACACCCACTTGCTGCCACTCCCCCCCCCCCCCTGCCTATAGCTGCCATTTTCCCAGTTTCCTGCCTTCCCACCACTCCAGCACCACATGGCTCCTGGCTGCATCTCCAGACCACGGGGCCCACAAGCAGGAATGGAGGGGGTACATGCACATGTGCATCTGAGTGAGAGTGAGAGTGTGAGTTCCACACCCCCGCACCATACACATGCACCCACACCCCCCACTGCCATAAAGGCAGAGCCGCACACCCCTTCATACACCCCAGCCACCCTCCCCCCAACACACAGCTCCCTACAAACCCCATACCCACACCCCATGTATCTACACACACACACATCCACATGCTCCCTCACCCCACACCCACACCTATGCACCCCCCTACATGCCCCCTACAGATACCTACACCTTTCCCCACATACCCTCAGCTCCCCACAAACCTATACCCACCTCCCCATGCCCCCTGCCACAATATACAAGAGTAAGACTTCATTTTAAGCTATTGTACAATCACCTCTATGCATACTATATAAACACATGTAAATCAAGATAAAATATTTTTTGAAATCAAATTAATGAATGTTATAGATGTTCAATTTTTGGAACATAATTTGGCATTTTTCTGATTCTGAGATGAGAAAACCCCTTGTTGAAAGGAGCATTTCCGAGGGCAAGGTGAGGGACTTCTGATAGCAAAGGGCAGGGGTTAGAGGGCAGGGCTTCTGGTCACAAGATGGAGACCAGGGGTGGGGCACCTGTCAAGAGGTAGGGCTACCCAGGCAGCCCTCAACAGCTCACCAAAACTCAGTAAGCAGCTCTCCACCAGAAATAATTGCCCACCCCTGAAGTCAAGGCATGATGGAGTCTGATAGGGGATCCCTATAATCGCACCTCCTGCCACACACGTGCATGGCAGGAACTGTGATTGTGAAATCCACCATCAGATCCCATCACACCTTACTGCCATTGCCCCATCAGCTGATAAAGCTCCCAGCTGTAGGGGGCACCATGTGTTCCTGCATGTGGGAGCCCTGTCAGCTGATCCAGGCTCACAGTGGAGGAGGGGGGGCGGGGACAGTCTGGCCACACATTTAATTAATGGCATGATAGGAAGCATCCACACAATTATTAAACATTATACCTTGCTTTATCACACCATTAATTGCATGACGGTATGGCCGGGTAACAATTTAAGATGTGATTAACTGGTTAATCATTTCTAAGTTTAATGTGCGCCAGGGGCCTAAAAGGCATATTTTCCATTTCTTTATTCTTGCAGTTTTTCTTCAAAACCTTTCCTATTGCATGTATCTTTCTTGAATTATGAACATTTGAACTGGCCACAGTATTCAAAAAAAAAAAAAAAAAATTCCACCTTCCTCCTAATTGATCTTTTCCTATTTGTACATCCACAGTTTGCATCAGTGCTTTCAGCTGCAGTGTTGCATTAAAGAATAATTTTCAGCTGAATATCTATCATGATCCCCAATTCCCTTGTAGGGTCTAATACATTAAACTTTTATGCTATACTTAAAACATAGTACCCGAGTGGCTTCCAGTAATGCGTGAAGTGATGTTAGCATCTCTCAAGTGCTCATCTTCTCATCCTCTCCAAGGTAGAAAACTATGTTCAGTCGTGTGTCTTTTTCTGGGTTTTTTATTTAAATGATGGAAGGTTGTTATTGTTTGCTTTTTGGCTTTTGGAGGTATAAAATATAGTAAACTATATAAGAGACAAGTTTCTTTCAGTGAATCTCATATCTTTTATTAGACCAACTTAAATAGTTAGAAACATTTTTCTTAGCAAGCTTTTGGGTTTATTCCATCCAGGAAGAGCATACACCAACTGCAGATGCCTCCTCAGCCTGATTAAGGGTTTTTAAACCTGAAAGCTTGCTCCATGAGGCTGCCAGAGCCAATTGGAGTGCATCCCTGTCTCTGTCTGCCTCCTGCCACCAAGCTGTGCTCTGATCAGCTCTGCCAACCCCATGTAACTCAGCCCATGGCAGGAGAGGGAGCGCAGCCCCAGCTCTGCCCGCCTCCTGCCACTGGGATGCGCTCTGTAGGGCTGGCGGGGCTGATCAGAGCACAGCCCCAGCTCCGCCCACCTCCCACCACTGGGCTATGCTCCAGTTGGCTCTGCCAGCCCCATGGAGTGCAGCTCAGCAATGGGAGGCTGGCAGAGCTGGGGCTGCACTCCACCTCTTACCACTAGACTGAGCTCCGTGAAGCCCGGTGCTGAGCATGGGCTGCACTGAGCACCAGTTACAGGTGGCAGCAGCAGCTTCCCATCATTCAGTGTAGATGGAGTCTGGCACAGCCCCACAGCCCTCCAGGGGATGCCAGCCCCTGGATCTGCATGCTGGATGACAGGAGGCCGCCATTGCCGGCAGACGTCATGAATTGCTTTCAAGATTTTGAGGTACAGTTTCCAAGAAACTTCTGCACCTATCTCCTTGAAATTTGGCAGGTTTCATGCCCTCAGAAGGGACTACCAACCCTGCAATTTGTGTCTGAATCAGGCAACAAATGACAACCCTTTAGGCATTTTCATGATTCCCCATTATAGCCTATGGGCAAAACGTTGAAACAAGTCAAAACAGCGAAACAGTTCTGATAAAATGAAATGGAACAGTGCTTCGAAACAAAATGAAACAATGAAGCAAAATGCTTTCCCTTCAAAATGGCAAAATGGATATCAAAACAAAACAATGGTGTTTTGCACAGCCCTAATGGCAAGGTCCCAGATATATTGCATTACATAACTCTTTAGGTTGGTAATTTGCCACATAATACGACCTGAATATTGAGGTAGCATTGCAAGAGGTGTGTGCATTTAACAGAAGTATATCTACCACCTAAACTACACAGACTACATGGAAAATTACATCATACAATCATTTACTGTGATTCCACGCGTGAAATGCTGCAGGCCTAATAATGATATCCACTACAAGATTGCTACAGGCCAGATAAACAACCACCTTACACTCTTCCCTGAGTAGTGGTCAGAGTGTAGCTGGTCTCTTCTAGGAGCAGAGGTAGAACTGAATTATTTGGGATTCAACTAACACATCAGGATGAACAAAGAAAGCTAATGTCTTGCCTCTACGCTCCCAACCCAGCAGTGCTGAAGGGGGAGAAGAAACTCAACAGTTTATTCAACAAAAACTGATTAGATGCTTAATCCATGACACAAATGTGTGTCTGATTAGGACTCTGGAACAGAAGGAAAACACTTTGATTGTTGCAATTGCTACAACTATACTTGTCATTTTCCCCTCTTCCGATTTACATTTAAAAATGCCTGTGCTTTTGAATCAGATTTGTATGAAGTTATTTGAAACTAATGGCACAGTTAAGTCCTGATCAAACCACCTCCCGCTAGAAGTCATCAACATAAACTGCAGGCTTTCAAAATATTGGGGTCACAAAAGGAATATTTCATATATATACATATGATCCATGCAAAATGCTGAAATTTAGTATTTTGCATGAAATAGGAACATTTGAGTGCCTCAAAGACCTTTTCAAATATTAATTTTCACAGCACCTCTGTGAAATATTACTATTCTAATTTTATAACCACCAAAGCTGAATTACAGGAGTATAAGGGGCTTATGCTTAATCCTGCAGTCATTGACACAGTTGAAAATAAACCCAAACTTAACTCTTGCTGCTATACTCCTACCACTCAACTGGGTCCCTATTCTAATGTCGTCATACTAATATAAGCTGAAAATGAAGGTAAGGCATTCTAAGCAAATGATACTTCTCTTTCCAAAGCATGCATGTGAAATCCTGAAGGGGTTACTTCTTATTTGTATAATTGTGAATGCAGTCAATATAGGGCAGGGGTAGGCAATTATTTGGGCTTCAGGGCCATTTAAGTAGTTTTGGTGAACAGATGTGGGCTGAGGGGAGAGCGCTGACCTAGCAGCATGGCGGGGCTGGGGAAGGTGAATGGGGCAATTGATTCTATCCAGCCCGGGGCCTGTCTGCCTCACACCCATGACCAAGGGCACTGGATGGAGTGGGGTGGGGTCTCCACGGAAACTAGCTCAGGACCCCAGTGGGCAGGGCCCACTCAGCCAGGTGGACAGAATGGGGCCACAGGTGGGTGGGGGTGCCACGTCCAGGAGCAGGATGGGCAGGAGGAGCTGAGATCTAAGGGCAGTGACAGCGTGGGGTCAGGGCCTCAGGCAGAGCTGTGTTTTACTCCCCACACCTCCCTGCAATGGGCGCTGGTTCCAAAGGCAGGGATGTGCACAGAGCAGATTGTGGCTCTGCACTGGGCTTCAGCCCCACAATCACCCTGTTGCAATCCTGGCCCCAGCCCAAGCCCCAGCCCTGCTGATATGTACTGCTTCCAGATGCTGCTTCCCACCCACTTATGGCCCTATCCCATCTGCCCAGCTGAGTATGCCCTGCCTATGGGGGGCCCAGGCTGGTCTCCATGGAGATCCTGCCTGCCCACCCACCCACCTACTCCATCCAGTGCCCCTGGAGGTAGATGTGGGACAGATGGGCTGGGGTGCCCAGACAATGGGGCCAGGCCTGGTGGTAGTGGTGGTGGACACACTGGTAGCAACAGCCAGGCAGTGATAGCTGCTACTGCAGGGGCTGCCAGGAAGCCAGGCCCAGCGGCATCACTTGCCTGGCCCCTTTGCACATCCAGGGGCAGCAGGACTGGCTGCACATGCTACAGCCCAGGCTGCCCCCTGCACCTAGGCCAGGTGGGGCCAGGGGTCCTGCCATGGGCAAGATAGAATCCCTTGGGGGGCCACATCTGGCCCACACTTGATATAGGGCCAGCTTTGCCCTGTTGCATTAGACTTCTATTTCATTACACTTAAAATGAAAGCTTGAAAATGTATATACATGCAGCAGGGGCACTAATGTGGATGGAGGTTATTAACAGCAATACTGCAAAAACAATCAGGTTGCACCAAGTAAGGAAAGGGGAAACATGAATGTAATGAAGGCTAAGTACAGACATTCAAAAAGCCCGAGGTGGAATCGATCTAAGTGGTGTAGGTTAGATCGGTAGCCAGCAGAACACACTAGCCCTTTAGTGGGGGTAGGGGAGCACACAAGCAGCCTGCACTGGCAGACCCCAGCAGGTTGGGGGTGCTCCTGCATGCCAGCACACCCTGCAGGCTCCCTGGGCTGCTGGAGACTGCAAAGCATGGCCAAGCACCCAGGTCACACCAGACTGGCTGCCGGGTAGGAATGAGCAAGCTGCCCTTCTCCTGCCACACCATGTCAGCTACAGGCATCCGTGATCTGCTGGCAGGCAGTGTGGCAGGGGAAGGAAGGTGTTTGTGTCCCTGCACAAACCCCATCACGAAGCACCTCATAATGTACACATGAGACCTGACACTGAGCCCAGGGCAACCCCTGAGAATGGGTTCAGCCCCACAGTGCGACTGTGCTGCCAGGCATGGACAAGCGTTCCCTCCCCCAGCACTGCCTGCCAGCAGCTGACAGATGCCTGTGGCTGCCAGAGGTTCTCTAAGGTCCCAAAGTGTTCGTGCCTGATCACGCTGCAGCTGACATTTAACAGTAAAACCTTTTTTCTGATTTCAGTGGCAGAATGATTAGGCACAAATACTATCGTTTAAATTTCAGATCAACTCACTCCACTTCCATTCCATTCCGTCCTGCAGTTCCATTAACTCGGGAGCACATGTGGTGTAAAACAGCGTGGAATGTAGCCCATTGTGAGTATGAGCTCAGATACACTATCTTGCTTCTTCAGAAGTTACATTTTCTTGCTTATCTTGTAGGGCTTATATTTGTGCACTGACTGATGCACAGAGGAAGCAGCTGCAAAAGGTTATACTATTAAAAGCATATGCTAAGCATAAGAAATATTAATATAAATAGTTGAGAAGAGGAAAATATCAAGCTAAAAGCAATTTATTAGTCATTGTAATGTAGCAAAATGCATTTTGATAGAGAGGGGTTTTGGGTTTGTTTTTTGTTGTTGTTGTTTGTTTTGTTTTTTTTAAACAGTCTGTATTCATGCCCATAATACTTCAGGATAGGCTACACGTCTACAGTTTGGGGTAGCGTACAAGAGCCAACAAATGTCATAATTTCTTGATGTTATACTGAAACAGCTCGGATTAATTTTTAGTAGTATCTTCTTCAGCCTTATCAAATCCTAGTACTTATTTCAAGCAAATTTTAATACTATTTTTGGAGGGGGGGTTGTGCAATAAGACAACTTTGATATCCTTTAGAAGAGAACTGCATTTGTTAAAACATAAGTTAATAAAAAGGCTTAGATTCCACATTGGTAAGATAACATATATAGAATTGCAAAAAGGTAAATAATTTTAGGAACACAGGGATACAAGGGACCTCTCAGGCCATCAAGGCTGGTCCCTGGCATTCACAGGCAATCATATATCCACAGAGTCCTAAATATCATCCCCTCCAACTCCACACCTATCCCACAACCCCAAAGCACATTATGAAAACACAAACAGCCTGCAATATGGTGCAAGGAAAAAGCAGGGGAGATAAGGACACCATCAATTCCAAGCCACTGCAATGGCAGGGAAGCTATGAGGTTAATGTATAAGTAGATAATCCTAGGAAGAATACTGTGCCTCATGCAGCTGCAGGAGACAACACGCATCACAGGCCTGCAAATCCAACCAAGGAAAAAAAAATCCTTCCTGACCTCAGATCTGGTCATCATTTCGACCCTGAGCAGAATAGCAAGACCCCCAGCCAGGTACACAAGAGCTTTCTCAGTACTGGCTGGAGCTTAAGGACACCCCAGGCAAAACTCCCATCTTTAGCTATGGCTGACATCCAATGCTTCAGAGAAAAGCAACCTTTTTCCTTTTCCCCTTCCCCCATCACATCTCCCCAAGGTATTAAAGCATTCTTGGGGAGGGGGAAACTCTCTTCCTTCCTTATAAGGCACTACTAGAAGTCCTGAAGCATGGCATTACCAGCTGCGATTGAAATTAAATGAAAAATCTTTATTTGAATAAAAACAAATGAAATTGCATTTCTCACTAAACCTTATCTTTGAAAAATATCAAATGAAAAATTCTCATTCCAAGTTGTTGATGGGGAAGAAGCATTCATCAGCTGTGATTGGTAGGTACATTCAAAATGTACAATTATTTCCTGGTTCCCTCCCAACCAGTGTTCAAGGTACTGCCCAGGAGAGCAGCACTGCACTCCTCCTCATCGGTACTTTGCAAGGAAATATAGAACCAAACTGTTTTCATTCATAGGGAAGAGGAAAGAGGTAGTCATCAGTTACCATAAATCAGTGTAATGCCATTGACTTCAGTAAAGATGCAAATTTATCTTGACGGTAAATCTGGACCATTATCTGTAACGGCCAGTTCTCCCTTTTTATATTTTTCTTGATGTAAAGGGAATTATTCAAGAATTTCTTTCTAAAATGAAATGGAATATTGGGTAGCAGGTTAAAATAAAAAACCTCTAAGTACATAATCCAGTGCTTCTCAACTTTTTTGGACTCAAGGCACCCTTCCATAACCTTTGTGAATTGAGGGCCTTTGTACATGCCACAAAATTGGCCTTTAAAGTGGCTTAAATGCCCTTTTGCACCACTTTAATTGTGTGGCTGTTTACACTGTTGGCAGCATAATGTACTTTAATGGCATGGCTGTTTACAATGTCAGTGGAGTATTGCATGTTAAATGACTTTGGGACGCAGAAAAAAATAAAACATGCCCGAGCTGTCTTCAATCTTACAGCCATGGAGGGAAGCACTTGGACCTGTGCAGCTCAGGGGCTATGCAGGCAGCCCATGCAGGCAAGTTCCACTAAAGGAAAAAAAGAAGTGTCAACCCTAATCTTTTTTTTTTTTTCTTCCCAGAGCCTGCCTGCCTGCATGAGCTATGTGGTGAGAGATCAGCCAGGCAGGGAAAAGCCTGAGCCTGCAGTTTTCTGACTAGCTTATCTGCTTATCTCCATGCACTTTTGTTCCTCACGCTCTACAGCACCCTGAAAAGCATCTGGTGGCACCCCGACTGAGAATCATTGACATCAAATACAGTATGCTGCCTGGGAGAGGTAGTTGTTATCAGTTAGGCTTTATTCTGTATCAAACCAGTAAATATTAAAGGTATGCCTCTATCATATTATTTTTTTGTGCTGTTGGCCAGAGTCACAGCTTGGAAGCTAGCCCACTTGATACACAAGCTCTCCATTTTCATCATCTCAAATGAGAAGTCGTTGGCTGTAACAGCTTCTATCCACAGAAGATGTCGTCTAACAGCTATGTATTTTTATATCTTGTTGCTTTCACACAAATAAATATACTGGCAGTTAAGGTCACTTTCAGCTGGCTTTATTCTCTACCTAAGAAGCCAACAAGAATGATAACCTGTGTGTCAAACCTGGTTTTTCACAGTAAGTTTTCATTTCATCTCTTGAACCATAAACAAGAGATCATGGAAATGCCATTTGTTTTCTGGATCTAGGAAGCCTTGCTTACCATGTGTTTCAATTTTTGCTTATTCTTTTTTAAAAAGTCACTAAGAGTGGCATGGAAAGTTTAGGCAACTTCCAATTTGGCACTATAAAATATAATCCTTACCTTTTGAACACATTTTGAGTTTTTCAAACAAATACATGCCCTGATTTATTTTATAAACATTTGAAACCTCGTAATGCCTACACACATACTTATCTTCAAGCATAGAACCATTGTCTTCAATGGAATTGTTCCCATATCTGCGCAATAATGCACAGATACCAGTAATGACAGAGCAGTTATGACTAAAGAGCTTGAGGTTTAAGGTTGGTCCTTACTTTAGGTTCATGAGGATGGCTGCCCTCAGTTATCAATGGGACTCATGAACACTATTCAGCTATTATATAGCAAATAATACAATCCTTATGTAGTATTAGTTTTTGTCCCAAAATTATTTATACACGGTGATTTTTAAAAGGTTTGCCATCTGTATTTTTACATTATACATAGTTATACAGACACCAACACCTGGTGTGGGTAATTCTATTTGGCAAACAGTGTGGGCATATATGCACATTACAGCAGAATTGATTCAGCCAATTTAAATTTTAACCACACTAGGGGCCTTTTATTTAAAACCTACCCACTCAAAAAAACCAACAACAGACAGAAAAGAGGCCCTATAAACTATGCCTGCAATATGTGCTACAACCCAGATTTTTCATATCCACACGGGTCACGTCCCCTTTAATTCACAGCAGTTTGACAATTTAGGGACAATCAGTTGATTGCTGCAGACTTACTTCAAAGGGTCCTCCACCATCAGGTGGAGCTCACCACACTGCTTTGAAATAAAAACAGTGGGAACATGTCAGCCTTCCCAGGCATCTCTTTTATTTGGTTTTATATACCTCCAGCTAGTTTGTAACCCCTCTTCTTTTCAGGGGATAAGAGCCTAACCCTGCAAAAATACTTGGGTTCTACTGTATTTTATTCAGTATACACACCAGCATACCAACCACTTACAAAAGAACAAAGAAAAAGGCACAAAAATGTTGTTTGACACTATGGTTCCTTTTTCTACATCCACATTTTGAACATAAAATATACCTCCCACAAGGATTTTGACAATGATGCAGTTTTGCCTACGACTCACAACTTGATATGCCAATGACTTGATATGCCAATTCTGAATGAACATCAACTTACTTGAGATCTACAGCAGAAACTGAAAAAAAAGTATCTGGCAATGCATCTTAAATCACATTTTAAATGTTGCTGTAAATATTTTTTGTAATACGTTATATTACATGTTTCCTTCTTTGTTTCTGATTGCTTTGTGGTCTTTTGCTCTTCAACAGTGTTAATACAGGTACAGTGGTCTTCTAAACACCATGCCCAACCTCAGCAAATCCAGAGCTAGTGAAATATTGCAAAACCCTACTCAGAGCCAGTGATTTCCTTCAAACACACACACACACACACACACACACTCTAGATGGTACTAATGATGCTTCTATTTTTCATGCAATATTTGCTTAAATGATGTTTTTGCTTTTGAAAATGTTTGCAGAAGACAAAAGTCCAATGACTATCTTTGGTATTAACCAGAGCTATGCAGGAAACTGCTTTCCTGTCCCACACTACTTCAACAATTACTCATTCTGTGGAAAAGCAGAGACAGAAGAAATGCCAGAGTGGCCTGGTGGTCAGGGCACTCACCTGCATCTGTGGAACTCAGATTTCTGCCCTGAATCAAGGAGAACAAGGGTCTGAATTAGAGCCTCTCACACCATAAGCGGTGACTTGGCAACCAGACTCTCGGCTGATCTGGGATGGAAAGCTTGCTCCAATTTGGAATCAGAGTTGTATGCTCTGCCCAAGAGACTTTTCTTCTGAAAACTGGTTTCTGTGGAAAGTTTGCTTTCTATAAATCAGCACTTTTCAACAACAGTATCCTTGCTAGCTGCTTTATTTACCTTAAAAGTGACAACTTATTAGGAAAGTAATTATGATTTATTAAATGCATAATTTGTTGGAAGACTGATATTCTCTGAGTTACAGCAACAGACCTAGCTCTGTCTGGAGATCCACCACTTTGCAATTTGATCCAACTTTTGGATTCATGTGCTCCCAAGCACTCTGGATTTGCTAAGTGTTTAGTTGCTGTTTCTAACTTTGGTCCCCTATGCTCTCACTGTAGGAATAGCTGTCTTGGTCTGGCCTGCTTACTTTGGTTGCGGGACTCCATAGTTTAGTTGCCTTAAGCTACAAAACCAGTGGTTTGATTTCTCTAACTTCCTCAGTCACTTATGCATCAGGGCTCCACTTCTAAGGCTATTCCATTTTATAGTTCCACTCTTTGGAGACCATGGGGTGGGTCAAGTGAGAAAACCATGTTTTGAATAGGACACAAGAACATTACAGAGCTTTAGCTCCATGACACAATACAGAGCTCCATGACACAAGAATTACAGAGCTTTAGACAACACAACTAGAGGTGTCACGCTCCACACCCCCCTCCAAATATATGCCCACCCCTTCTTGTGCTTCCTTTATCCCAATCCTTGTGTCAAGATAGCTAGGCTGAGAGAAGCTGGAAAGATCCTATTTTTTAATAAGGTCTTTGCCCCTTTTTCCCATGTTGCTACAGCAACTACCTCACCAGCCTCAGCACCCCAGCCAGATAGTGAAAATCTCAGATCTCCTGGGGCCCATCTGAGAAACTACATTTCCTTTAGTCAGGCTACCTTACAGCAAAACACACGAAGACTCTCATGAATTAATTGCCCTTTGTATTGTTTCAGGGGGACATCAGGCATTACAGTAAGCTACACTGATCTATTCTTGACATCTGTCAGCAGTTTTAGTTACACGGTCAAAATGTAAGATGCATTTTTCAAAACAGTATTTATTGTGCCAAGCAAAGGTCACAGTTTGATTTGGATTGCTCCAGACCTAGATGGTTCCCATCACAGTGGGAGAGAGAGATATTTGCATGCCTGCTCATGATTCTGAACTAAAAGTCTAGTTCATTTTCCTAAATGTTTATATCCCAATTACGTTCCCTTCTAAAAGCAGGGAATTATCATTGTCCAAGATAAGAGTATACCACTACAATGGTTCTGTTACAACTCTGTTTAATCGTGAAGAAGTTTTGGTAAAGAACCATTTTTCCCCCCATGCTAGGAACTCAGTTAATTTTCATGAAACGAAGCCAGAGTTCTGTCCATTCCCCACAACCACAGAAGTACCAGGCATCTGGCAGCTGCTCACCCATCCACAAGCCAGCTGTCATGACAATAGCACAATATGCTCATCTACAGCCAGGTGTTGGGTGGCCCCATGGAGAGAACGCTAGCCTGACAATCTTGCTTCAGCAGACATACTGTGTGATGGTGAGCAGATTGCTTAGCCTCTTCTGTTCTTACTTGCAAAACAGGAATAACAGGACTTCCCTACCTTGTAGGACCCGCATAAAAGTTCTTAGATCACCAACTGAAGGAAATCCCCATAGGTAGACTCAATAGATTAGGGGTTCTTTTACGGTCTTCCATGTTAGGCTGGGCTACAGTGTGATCATTAGAAAACAGTACTTAATTAAAATTCTTGCACTTTATATGCTCTTTTAAATGTTTCCTCATTTTTATTCTTCAGAGTCCTACAGGAAATCTCAAAAGAAATGTGATGCATTCTCTGTAAATGGCTGCTTCAGCCTTTTTAGGCAGTTTGTAACAGTCCACTTACAGGGCGGAGAAAGAGCTGTAAGCTAGATTTGTTCAAGCTGTTTTAAAATGGGTTTATCTTGGGAAATTGTAGCTTTTACTTTATATAGTGGGTTAAGGATACATTATTTCAGCTGCTGGGGCTACATGTGCTTCTCTTTTTGTACTGCTTAGTAGTCTAAAAAAAGTTTTGTTAGAAATCATCCTAAAATGGAATGCCATGCCCCAAGGTCAGACTATAGGAGGCTGGATATAGGATTCACCGTGATATAACAGGTGAAAGGTGTTTGGCAGTTTTGGGGAGGGCATTAGCTAGCAGAGTGTGCAGGTTTTTTATTCTTCAAAATAAGGAACTGCAGGGTGTTTAGATTTTTAAGTTCTCAAACAATGCCCATTGGAGACAACAGAAAAATTTCCACCAACTTAAGTGGGCAATTTCTGACATCAGCCCTTGACTATGAAACCTAACTTCTAAGGGTTAGGTTTTCATATCATCTGCACCCATGTTATATTACATTCATATGTGCAAACAGCAACACTACATGAAAAGAACACTGACTGCTATGCTACAATCTGCTAGAGCAACCTAATCTTCTTCCCATGTGGGTCTAGCCTATGCACCAAATGACATAAGGGTCCTAAGGGCGGGGGGGAAAAAAAGCATATGATCAGATAATTAAAGATAGAGTCACAGTCCATCCACACTGAGAGACAAGAGCCAGTTGCACAGCAACCCTGGAGCTAATATTTCCAGACATTCAAGTGTTTCATTTTGCAACCCAAATAACATTCTTTTAATTGTTTGTAAAATTGCTTAAGGTTTCTTTTCTTTTTTAAGACAAAAACAAATTCTATTAAATGTTGCTATAACAAACCCTCCACCGTGAATCATCTCACTGGGACTGAGAATACCAAACTGCTGCATTGTAGCACTGACTACTGCTATTTGAGGTACAAGATCAACACTATTTTCCGTCAGCTGAAGGCAACTGTCTTCTTATAGGGGAGTGGTTTTCTGAGTCTATGGAATAGGTCTTAGGGACTCCAGCCTGTTTTTCTCTTACCACCCCCTCCACACCCCACCTTGAAATTGGGAGCTCCTACATCACATGTTGCTACTATATACAGGCCTGGCTGATGGAGGTCAGCATTTGCCTATGCAACTCATCTGTAGCAAGGGAGCAATAACTGAGAACACATAACTATTTGTGTGAATTGTTTCCCCACTAAACATCTGAGATCTGCTGCAAACAACAGATGTAGAAGAGGTTTTCAAAGAAAAGATCATAAAAAATATTTATAATGGAAAACACGTACAGGTGATCTATTGGCATTACTTCTTAGGTCTCCTTATAATGCATACTCATACAGATTGAAACTGCAATGTGGCCATTAGTTACAACAGAGCCATCTTAATGTCTGCTGTTGGCTTATGTCAAACAACTTTGTCCCAATGTTCTTAGAGACAGCTTTTGGATCCACATAGGATATTTGTTCTCTCTGTTTTAAAGTCATTGTTCATGTTAGTCAGTGGAACTTACCTCTACTGCTTTGTAAAAGAGACAGTAAAGTACAGGCTTAATTAAATTTCTAAATTAGCTCATTCTTTTATGTTTCTGATTCAACTTGTGTATGACCAGTATATTCCCAAATCCCATCGTTTCCTTCCAATTCTAATTTTATTCATTGACTTTGCCCTGGCCTCATATAAAACCAGATGGACATCCAGGGGCTGGTTAAGTTTCTTTCAAATCCCAAAATACATGCCTGAGAAAACCTCATTTGGTTTCCTTCCAGGCCTCTTGGACAGCCAGAAATTAACACCAACAATAAAAACAATTGTACCAAGAACACAACTTATCTTTGCAGAGATAAACTACCAATGAAAATTACAGAAGATTCTGGGGAAGGGTATTTTGGGGAGTCACCCACATACTGACCTCTCAGAAATCATACAATGTACCCAGACAACTTACTTATTACACGTTAACTGTATGCTTGCTTAATACTTACAAGCCTGTATACTTACAGCCAGCCCTATATGGTTAAAGCCACCTAAACCAGTGATTACCAACCTCTTTTTAGACGTAAGGCACTCCTTGAAAAATGCCAACTCTTAGCTTCCACTCATTTTTTGACTATGAAAAATAACAGAGCAATTCTTCTGTTGTAAAGAACTCAGAAACATCACATCAGGTCAAAGAGTTTTTAATAATGGGGATTCCTATTTGAAATGTCTGGGTTTATCTTATAAATAATGTTTATGTACTTAACAATGCTAACAGTGCATGGCACCCTGTGACATCCTTGAAAGGATTTCAAAGCACTCCAGAGTGCCATGGGACCCTGGTTGAGAATTGCTGCTATAAAACAGAAGTCCAAAAAGCCTGAGCCCCAATCTCAGTCTCAAATAGGGTGCATTCCAACACTTACACTGATCACTGTTGGTTTTGTACAGCATAAGCTCCAACCTGCTCTGAGACCTGGTCTCCACTGCATTTATTAGTGTCAGTCAGCCCTTGTGATTTCAGTTCTAGTTCATCCCCCTTCCCTGGGTCTAGTTCTTCAGCTTGGGCCCATAATGATTTCCTATCCAGCCTGTCAGTGCCTATCATTTATGACTTGTCTACCAACACCTGCCAATACCTTCTGCAGGTCACAGCCTGCTGCTGAAATGACCTCCAGCATGTGCCCACTGTCAGTATTCTGTTTTGATAATAGTACAGCTAAAAGCAGGAACAGCCTATCTGCCTAGACTGGATCTGGGCCTTGGCACTGGCTGGAACAGAAAGGAGTGAAGGGTATGCATACCCAGAAGTACTTTGTGTTGTTGTCTTGGTGAACTAAGAATATTTCCCTACAGGGGCTTGGGAAGGTGCAAGTTCCTGTGGCATTCGCTAGTATACCTAGCTCTTAGGGACCTCTCAGGTGTTGCCATTTCATTGGGATCCAGATAGGTTGGTGTTGAAGTATTTGCCTTGGAAGGCCTTCAGGGGGTTCTTACCTGCCACGTCTTTGATGGAAAAATAATTTGTTACTAGGAGTAGGATATTATGTCCCACGTTCCGCGGGGCCTTCCATAACCTGTCTTGTCTGGTTTCCTGATTCAGGGCTCCACCTCCCCTACACCCCACCTTAAATTGTTATCTTCTGCTTACCTCTAAGGTGAGCCATGGCAGTAATTTTTTTGTTTTGGCCTTTGACCTTAAAGGAAAATAGGGTATGAACTTCACTTGGCCTGAACTCCTGGTTATAGCAAAGATTGGCTTGTGGTCCTTGCTATCCCCAGGTTACCTTGTTGGCAGGGACATCCTTGCTTCTCTGTTATGTGGTTACTGTGGTCCAGAATCCTGGCTCTCTTTTCCCTTTGCAGGGTCCTTGGCCATCCAATCATGTCCAGAGGCATCTGGGATCCACACCTCCGATTCAGATATATACCTTGGCCCTTGCAGGCCTTTCCCTTTTCTGGGGAAGCCACCAGTGCTCCTCTCTGAAGCTCCCTCCTCAGGGCTCTTCTGGCCCCACTGGAAGCTTCACTTTTGGTTCTCCTGACTTCCAGTGGAGCTTTTACCTCTGCCCTAAAGGTCTGGATGATGAATCAGTGCCGGCACACAGCCATAAAGCAGGTCCATGCCAGGGCTAGCACCAACCCCGGCTCTTCCTGGACCTGTTGTGCCTCCCCCACCCCGTTTGTTGCTGTGGCATTTTTCTGCACCACGGTTTTGCTCCTGCTGGACTTCCCGTTTTTGGCCGTGTCCTGCCAGCTCGGGAGCTCTTTCCTTTGGGGTAAGTTTTCCTTCGGAGCATTGCCCCTATCCAGAAGGATGGAATTTTTTCCATACCAGTCCACAAAACAATCCTTATAGGGGCTTGAATGAGTTAGTAATAGGCTAAAAGGATACGTTTCAGAAAGCCTACCCTGCTCTAATGCAGTGCCAGTATAAACATGACTGTACAGGTATGAGTTAAGTGCACCTCTCTGTGCTGCTTTCAGGCTGGTTTGTTTCACCTGGATACCTGAATTTAGGTCAGCTCTACAGAGGAGACAGAGTCATAGATGCACATAGCTGTAACCCAAAACCCTGCCATAGTATTTTCAACCAGGATGCCATTCAAACCAAATAGCCTAGCTTCTGACTGGGCTTTATCCTACAGACTACAGCCTTGGTAGATGCTTCCTAACATTCAGCCATAACTACATTCATGGCATTTTTTAACTGCTCTCAGTGCCCAGACTGGAAAATGTCCATATTCCATCTAGATCCCCCCAAGCCATATGCTACTCCAGAGTCAAGTCCTTTGATCCTTGGTTGGATTAGCTCAGTGGTTCCCAAACTGTGGTATGGGTACCACCAGTGGTACACAGACAACCTGTCAGTCGCACACATTAACTGATTTATTATAATGACTTTGTATGACAAAAATTTACTGTGCTATTTACGGTTGAACTGAAAAAACTGCTAGTGGTACTTAAAGTGGTATCATTTTAAATTGTTGGTGCACAATCTGTCAGAGTTTGGGAACCACTGTTAATCTCTTGAGGTCCCTTCCAGCCTCACTTCTCTATGATCCAAGATGATCTAATGCTAATATCTTGAAAGTTTGTTTGCTAGTGCTAATATGCTTTTATCTTGTGAGTTGAGGTTCTGAAGATATTAATAAAGTGAGACGAGCCTAATCTTTAGTAAGATGCTTGCAAATCAGTTGTGCTGTAAGCTTCAATCATTGTATTTATATTATTAACAAGAGATAGTTATCATGATACTTTTAGCATTTAAATTTAGAAATTTAGTCCTGTGGTATCAGATACAGAATACATTTTCACATATTACTTTCCTTACCCCACCATACATTCCAAAACCATGGTTATTCCTGCCACAGAAATACTCAAATTATTATTACAGGGCATGCATCATCGTATGCAAAATGTTACAACAGACTTTATCAGTGCAAAACCATAGGTACTGTCCCACTCCTGGTGAAATCAACAGACTCTGGTTTTGACAGGAGCAGGAATTGGCCCTGAAAAGTCATAATCTGAAAAGTTCAAGAATAACACAGCAGTCATATATTTTCATTGCAATATTATTTGATCACATACCATAAAATAGGTGCCCTCAGGCATACATTGATGGCTGTCCACTATGCAACTGTAACAGAGTACGTAAAATAATGAACTGAAATAGGAATTATAAGTACCAGCCTATAGTTTAAAAAAAATGCATTTGCTTTTATTGTATTAAAAGTTTAAGTGAGCCACTAATTGATAGAAAATATACACAAAACTATTTTGGCTGAACATTTGGTATCAGAAGCCTTTTTCTCCTAACTTAATAAAGCAATAGTAAATTGAGCTCTTGGAGGTTAAAGTAAACAAAATGTTTTTCCTCCATTTCATGGATATTCCTTATCAGGTTTCACTACAAGAAGAACAAGGGTCAAGCAGAAAATTCCCAAGACCACAATAATGACAAAGGCTACAACAAACAGCAACATGTTGAAAAAGTCTCTTACCTTATCACAAAGCTGGTACATCTGATTGAGATTAGGGGCCTTAATTCATCTTCAACAAAAAAAACCATTCATGGTTGATCCTATGAGGTGCCAAATGTCTTTCACTTTCATCGGGTAACAACTCAGATTCTTATGTGAATGTTGTTCCCAAACTGCTGTTGCATTTACACAGAAAACATTCTGAACTGAATTGTAGTGCACTCTATATCTAGGTTACCCAGCCAGGCTAAAGGCAGAGACTAATAGTTCAGATGTTACTTTCTCTTGGGCTGCTAACCTGCCCAATTGGCAGTGAGGATACAGGCTACACCACTCAAGTGCTGATAGCCCACCCATATCACTGAACAAAGTGCCCTGGGCCCAGAAAAATGGATAATTCTCCTACAATCCACTGGGAAGCAATCATTGCCTGGTTTGCCTCACTACAGCCAAAGAACCATGGTATAAAACCACAAGGCACATGTGAGGAAGTGCACCAGTAAACTGGGGCTAGGCTAATCTGGGTGCTGACATCCTGGTTAATTTTTCAGCAATGGAATATGTATTTTGTTTGATCGTATTCTGGGCCCATTTTTCAAGGTGAAATTTGTGTAAAAGAACTTGGCAAGAATAAAAATTATTGGACTCAGTAAGGATGGATGTTGCCTGCCCATGTACAGTCAGTGATTCTTAATGGTGGGGTTTATAATGATTTTCAGAGCCTGAGGAATGCTTTAAAGAGACTGTCCCTTAGTGCACCACTCCTGCCATTCATAACCACACAGATCACATAAATTACTGTGCATCAGCACATAAGCCATTTCTTTTTCCTTTCCAAATTGCATAACCACCATTGGGAAACTGCAGCAAATGCTTACCTAGAATTAAAGTTACTGGCCTCCCCACATTTTCCAAGATAGTCTTAAATTTGGGGGTTCTACCGCAGCATCACTGTCCCTAAAATAAAGCTTAAAAGCAAATTTCCAAGTTTTGGATAAAGACAGCTACCCTCTCTGAACCTTTTTGCAGTGCCACATGATTTGTATCTGCTGAAAGGCAGAAATAATTCACTTGGGAGCAGTGCCACATGAGCGCTGCTTCTGGTTTGAGGAAGCAGCGCAGGCTACTACATGGGTCCTCAAACTGGAAGTAAGGCAACTACACAAACTGCCTTAAAGAGTTCCAGAAGTGTGCACCAACTTTTGTTACCTGAACACTGGTCACTTTCCCTAGAATATGGTAATTTATGGGGTATTTCATATCTGTCCTTGCTGTCTTTAATATAACATAGTAGCCAGAATCAGTAAGAGTAGCTAGCACTTTGAGATCCATCAGGTCATTACAGTCCAACAGAAAGTAGCTTTAGTGCTTTAAGCTGTGCAGGGAATGGATGTAATTTTTCCATAAAATTTCCTCCTACCGGCAAAAATAACCAAAAAACCATAGTTATGTCCAGCGACTAAACAGGGACTTTTAAAGTCAAAGGAAAGTCATATATGATTTTTTGCTGGCCAAATTAAGAAAAAAAAAAACTTACACACAAGTTTTCTTTTCATCAAACCACTGAAACCTCACAGCTTGAGAGATTACTGCATTTTTAACTTTTCACTTCCCTCTTTTATGTTCTTTTTGAGGAAGATTCTTTTTTTTAACGAAATATTAATTTTCTGCCAATTAGTGCTTTTTGTTTTTTTTCTTTCACCCAGAAGCCAATAAGGGCTTCCCTGAGCAGAGAAGAGCAACATTTCCCATTCTCCTTATTTTTATTGATCAGTAAACCACCCTTGAAACTGAGGTCAAATGAAAATTGCTTTGTTTGAGCTCCACATAAATGCCTGTCCAATCAGTCTGTATTCCAAATGATGTCTCAAGCCATGAATGTCAGTCCGATTCTTTGTTCTCTAGATAGTCACCAACAGTTCCTGTTTCACTTATGAAAAAGTAGTATGATTTATCTATAAAAAGGATAACTATTGTTTAACCAATAACATTGCTTTGGTGTTTAAGTTTGTCAAGTTTTATTTTTTCAGATGTTTATCTAGGACTCTTCTAGGTAACTACAAAGAGCTTTGAGCTTGGTGCCTGCAGTAGAAACTGGTTTATAATGGCCCACTAGCTAGAAAGCTCCACAGACACTATGCTAGTGATTTGGCTTTCCATGAGACTCCTGTTGTTTCCTGAATGTGCTACAGATTAACAAGGAAAGAGAGTAATTCATTATACCCCTGCAAAGGTATGGTAGCATAGGTATGGTATAGTTATTCTTAACCAGGGTGCCACTCAATATTAACACTGTCAGTTTGCAAACACCTACACATAATTCACAAAATAAACCCAGAGGCTTCAAATAGGAATCCAGTGTCACAAATATTCTGACCTGCTGTAGTCTGAGTTCTTGACAACAGAATAATCGCTCTAGTGTTTTCTATAGTCAAAAAATGAATGAAAGCTAAAAGCTGGAATTTTCCAAAGGGTTCCTTGAGTCTAAAAAGGTTGAAAACTCTAGCCTAACATATAAAAGTACAGTATCGATACAGTGGATATAGTGCAGCATATTGTTAAAGGCCATTTAAACCAGTGGGCTGAGCTACCATCTTTCACTTAAGGTACTGTAAGAGACGATTAAGAAATGTGTCCAACAAAAAAAAGCATGCAATTCTAGTCAAAATTTTGAATTACAGAGGTGAGGGGGCTTTGATGGGTGTTGCTTTAGTGGCAACTGGCAAGGGTGAGTGTAAAGGTGGACAGGAGAAGGGTAGTCAGCTCATATTAAGAAGAAAAGACAAACTGATAAAATTTTATCATAGCCTGTGCCTGTACACACGTGTGGCTCTGAAAAAAGTCTGAGTGCTACTCAATCGCTGTGCAGAGGGAGACCATTTCAGGAAAACAGGATGTGGTACATTCTTGTGAATAAAAGAAATACATCAAAGATACTTAACTCCAGCACCAGTTCTTCTTCCTAGCTAGAATATTTGCTACCTACTCACATCAAAACACAGCAAGTGCTGGTCCCAAATAGCTGACTAGCGGGTATGGATTGGTTCTGCCTTCTCCATGCCCCATGTCTACCATAGCACTTCAAATGAAAATGTCTTGGGTACAACTGCAATTCTGATCCTCTTTCCTGTAGGACGTTGAAACCAAGGAAGAGAATCCTTATTTTTTCTCCCTAAATATATGTGTCCATGTGGGGCCATGGTGTAAGCCAGCCCAGAGACTACACAGGGAAGTGGTAGGGTATAGTGGGTAGAAGAGAGAGTAAATATGTTCCAGGGTGTAGCAGGTTCAAGCCACAGGGGTGGCTGTATGAGTCCTGCCTGACTTTGTCTCTAAGGGTGCCCTCCCTTAATTACTTTTCTCCTATGCCTTACTGTTCTTGAGGTTAAGGAAGGGCAGCTGCCAATGGGCCTTAGAGAGAGAGAGAGCATCCAATCAACCCGTAAATGGATCCCTCCTGGATGCCACTAGTCTCAATCAGTGAAATAAGACTCTCGGCCTGGCAGGGCCCCTATAGCCTGAAGGGCAAATTGTGTGGCTCCATCCCCCGCCATACCAAAACCCAAGCCTCACAGGTCTTATCACTTCAGCTGTTTGTTTCCATTAGCATCTCTCAGGACTCTCCGACTACCTAGGTCCCTAGCTGCCTTCCATCTCTGGGTCCTCATGCAGTCCCTCTCTGGGCTGGGAGCCCTTTGTGCCCCACCCAGCCACTTCCCTGGGTTGGTGGGCTTTGCTTCCTTATTCCAAGCCTCCTCCGGAATGGGCACTCTGAGCCCTGCTCAGTTCCCTTCTCTGGGCCGGTAAGCACTATTCCCTTGCTCCCTATCCCCACTCAGCCCTTTCTCTGAGCTGGTGGGCTCTCTATAGACTGTGAGCCTGTCTCCAGCAGGGCTCGAGGCTTCTAAACTCAAATGATATCATCAACATAAAACAAAGACCCTTTGCCTGCATAAATCCTTTCTTCTCTGCCCCAGATAATATTCTCTAGCTCCCAGGCTTGCAGAGTCTTTGTTTCCCCTACCTTCTTAGGTCCTTTGGGAGTCCTCCTGCCCTGCTGCAAAGAACTCTTCTCCTCAGGCTCTCAGGATTAAGCACGCCTACTGCAAGTCTGCTGGAACATGCTAATTAACACATTACAGCAACCTCTGTGTCACATGTATTCATTGCCCCCGCATTTCAAAATGGCAGCAGGGGCACTTTAACTAAAGCTCATCAAATGCTCATGTAATGAGCTTTAGTTAAAAAGTGTGCCTGCCACCATTTTGAAGCACGGGACACTGAATACACATGATGCTGCAGGTGCTTTAATTAGAGCAGCTCTAATTAAAGCACCCCTCTCCCCAACCCCAAAGCATCTGTATAGATGCCCCAGGACTCTATTCTCACCCTGTGGTGGAAGATGAGGAAGGGTGGCATGTAGCTGAGAGGCAGACAAACCAACACAGGGCCTCCCCCCGATCCCCCCCCACATCCAGCAGGAGACCAGCCAGAGTGCAGGGTGGGAGGGGATAAATCTTGAAGAACTGTTTGAAAGGAGCAGGGAAAGAAGTGAGAGAAAGACTTAAAAAAATTAAACAACTAAAATGTTGCAAGTGTCTCAATGAATTGGGATTTGGTCAGAGGGCAGGGTAGGATTAGGAGGAGTGGGATTAGGGACAGCAGGGTTTGTGCTGCCTGGGAGGTGAGAAGCTGTCCTACCTACAGAGGCGAGACCCTGGGGCTGGGAAAGCAAGCTTTCCCCAACTCCAGGGTCCCACAGAGCCGCCTCAGTTGCAGCCCAAGCACAGAGCCCCAGAGAAGTAGTCTCTGCTGAAATTCAGCTTCCTGCAAGAAGACCATGTTGCTGAGGGAGGCAGGCTTCCCCAACTCCGTGGTCTTTCTGCAACTAAGCTCAGACCAGTTGCTCTCAGCAGATGAGAGGAGAGGACCACTAGAGTTTTGGAGGGTAGGAGGGTGTAGAGCAGCTGGGAGCTGTCCAGCCTAGGATGCTGGAGTAATGAAAGTAAAGCATTTTGCCTCCCCTGACCATTCAGATAATACCCTGGAACAGCATGCGTAAAACATTTCCAAGATAAACTTCCTTTTGAGTGGCTTATCTTTAAAACATTTAGGCTGAGTACAGACATTCAAAAAGCCCGAGGCAGAACTGGCCTAAATTATATAATCTGCATAGTTTAGACTGGTAGCAAACAGAACAGCCAGCCACCCTTTGGTCAGGGGGGCAAATCTTGACCAGGTTCTACCATTTTTAAAGCAGTCTATAAGTGCCAAATGTCTGCTCTGTTACAGGTATAGACTAGTTTCTGATTACTTGTACCAGTAAAAGTGTAATGTCTGTACCTGGTCAACAGACAGGGCCTGTTTATTGTTCTGTGTGTTCTTCCAGGCTTTTTATGTTGATATTTAATGACTTTATATCATTTTTGCACACACTAGTACCACCATAGAGGGTGCCCCTGCTTTCTTCCTATTGTCCTGATGTAGCTGACCCATCACCACCTCCTATCCTTAATACTCATTTCTAAATATGTCAGTCCTGTGCACTCCAGTATCTCTGTGTTTGGTATTATATCTTTCCATTTTCTTTTCAGAATCTTATGCAGACATCTCATAAGGAAATTTTCAGCCTCTTGATAGGCCTAACATATGTAGTCCACATTTCTGACCTAGAAAGCAGGGATGACAGCACACCAATCTTGTAGATTTGCATCTTCATCTTAGCTGATAGTTTGCAGCTATTCCAGGCAAATTTCTGCAACAGCCCAAAATTCTTAGCAGCTTTTCCAATTCTGTTAGTCAGTTCAGTCTGAAGGTCAAGATTCCTACTGATCGTAGAAGATAAGTAGCAAAAAATGTCAACGACACCAAGAGATTTATCCGCCAGAGTGATGTCAGGCATTGGTTCTTTCACCCCTTTGTACATGATCACAGTCTTTTTGAGACTAATTGCCATCCTGAAACTCTCGCATGATTCAGAAATTCTGCCCAAGAGGTTTTGCAGGGAAGATTCACTGTGGGCAAACAAAGCCATGTCACCTGCAAACACAAAATCTCTCAGAACCAGTTCTTTCACCTTAGTTTTTGCTCTAAAAGCTGCAATGGTGAACAAGTCTTTATCTAGTCTGGTTTGAAGATAAATATCATCATTGCTGTCCTTGAATGCATGAAGAAGCAGGAATGAAAAGTAAATGCTAAAAAGCACCGGGGTAAAACACACTCCTGTTTCACCCCATTGTTGACATCAAAGGCATTTGATTCTTTGTTTTCATACACTAGTTTCCTTCACCTGTAATAAGTGAATGATGTTCAACAGTTTGGGAGGACAACCCAGTTTCTTCGGAACAATGAAAAGGCTTTTGTCAGATCAATGAAGGCTATATATAGTGGTATTTGTTTTTCTCTACATTTTTCTTGCAGTTGCTTAACCAAAAATATCATATCACTAGTGGAACATCCTGAGCAAAAACTGCATTGACATTCAGGATATATTCTTTCACCTAGAGACTGCAGCCTAGAAAGCATGAAGTCAGTGACGATTTTTTCAACAACGTTCAACAGGGAGATACCTCTGTAGTTGTCTCAGTTGCTTCTATCCCCCTTGTTTTTGTACAAAATGAGAATCTTTGAAATCTTGCAGCACCTCTTCCTCTTTCCAGCTCAGCAGTATAACTTCATGAAGCTTTCAAAGTAATTCGTCATTGGCACATTTGTAGATACCAGTGGGCAAAAAGTCATTGCCAGATGCCTTGTTCCCAGAAATCGATTTAGTGGCTTTCAGGAGATCTTTTAACATAGGTTCATGGTCTAAATCCAAACTTCAAACTGCGGTAATCCTTTGATCTTTTTGTGTTTGATTTCAGGCTTACTGGAGTATATAATTCCAAAGTGTTCAATCCAAAGCTCAAGTTGGTTTTGTTTATCAGTAATGACATTTCTGTTGGTCTTTCAGTGCCGTTTTCTTCTGGACTGGACTAACTGCTCATTTGATGCCTTCGTACATTCTACGGCCATCACCTGTGTCAGAGAATTTCTAGAGACACTAGGAAGGGCCAAGGACGAAATGAGGACATGACATAGCTGGATGTCTACAGAAGAGAGACCAAGTTATACTATTGATCAAGCTGTACTGTGCTATGAACCCCAGAAATTCTTGGAGATGTTATAGGCCAGTGGTTGTCAACCATGGGTACGCATACCCCTAGGGGTACTTTAAAAGGTTGTAGGGGGTAGGCAGAATGAATGTACAAGTATCAGCAATCAGCCTTTTTTGGCTGATATGGCAAATAAAGTGGATGATAAATGCCCTGTGCATACACACAGCCACAGTGCAGCACACAGGTGGCCAGGAGTGCAGCCCAGCAGCATGGAGAGCATCTGGGTCTGGCTGGTAAGTCTGTTGTGAGGGATGGGGTACAGGGGGGAGGGGCAGGTTGAGGCCCCTACTGCAAGGGAGGGAGGGAGGGAGTAGGGCAGGGGCAGGGGCTGCACAGCCAACACAGAGCACAGGACTAAGCCATAAGCAGCTTCCACACATGGCGGGTGGAAGGGGTGATGGCAGCTCCCACTGCTGCACACATCCCAGGAGGGCATGGAGATTGTGTGCCCCTGGATCTGTGTGTGGGCTGAGGGTGGACAGGGGCCAGGGCTGCACACAGGGTGGGCAGTGGTGGCCAGGAACGTAACTCGTAACATTAAAAACAAGAAAAAAAAATATAAAGGGGTACATGAAGTGAAACCTTGAGACAGAGGGGGTACACTTGTTTAAAAAGGTTGAAAACCCCTGTTATAGGGCACTGTGGGAACTCAGGACACATCTATATGCCTAATGTACCTTGCTAGGTAGTGCCAAGCTGGAAAACACTGTGTTCCTCCATGTATACGCTCTCAAGCAACTAGTGTAGCCACTTCAGTACAGCAGTTACAATTACCACTGCAGGTAAAGTAATTGCTTCTAGTGCCTCACTAAAACAGCTACACTAGCAGTGATTAAAAAGGTTTTCATCAGGGAGCAGCACAGAATCTTTCAATACGGTACACTTGGCATGATTAATTAGCTCTACATGTATGCCTTCATTGGGCCTAACCCATAGTGAGCACATTTACACATGCCCTTTACTTCAGAGTTGACTAATTAGCTCCACAGTAAAAAGTGTCACCATCTATACCTCAAGAGACGCGAGGGCCTCCCAACCCAAAAAATGCCAGCTCTTAATTTTTCACTAATTTTTTTGACTACAGAAATATAAAGCAGTTTTTCTGTTGCGAAGAACTCAGAAAAAACAAAACAGGTTAGAATGTTTTTAACATTACAGATTCCTAATGGAACTCTCTGGGTTTATCTTTTGAATTATGTTTGCACACCTAACAGTGGTTACACTTGTGTAGCAACCCGAAGTACCCTTGAAAGGATCTTACCATATCCCTACTTAACGCCGCTGTAGGACAGTACTGTCCAGCACAAGTACTATTCTGGTGGAGTTATTTATTTCACTTCAACACACGTGACAGTGGCCAGGGGCAGCTGAGGCACAAGGGTGCTACAGTGTGCACTGCCTGCTGGCTAGCCCTGCATTGTAGCACCCTCATGCCCCTGGCAGCCTCTTAACAGCATGATGAGCTAGGCAGGAGCAGTTCTGGGTTGGCAGGCTGAGCCATACAGGCTTGCCACTCCAACTCAACATGCTGTGGTCTCGGGCACATGTGTAAATGCTGAGCCCAGAAGCAATAAACAGCACAAACCGAGCTGGAGTTTATTCAGACACACTAATTTCACATGTAGGTGTGCCCAGCATATCTTACTGCCAGAACTTAGGTTTAAACTTTTTAGCCTGTTCTTCCTTGGTCATAATTTGGGGTATCAAATGCTGTACACTTTACACTTCAATTTCTTTCAGCGCTTAAAAGAAAAGTTTTATTTATACCCCTATTTTCAAGCATTAAGTTAGGACTGTGCTTGGCAACAAGAAATCTGACCATGCTATACACACGTGTGCATGAACACACTCTATTCAGAGATTAAATGTTGTTTGGTAAATCCATGTCTTCAATTAAAGGTCACCTGGATAACTTTTCTATTATTTTTTAGAACATTTAACAGCCTCCTGCTATAACACTTCAATTTCCTGAATGCATATTTCTATATATAGTGACATTTATGGAATCTTGTTACTTTCCAAAATCTATCAGATTATAAATGTCTGTCTCTCAGCAGTTAGTGTATTCTAGTCACCAATCTTCATTTACAGATAAAAATCAGTAAATCTCTTGGACTGAAAGTCCGTGAACGACAAAGAAAAAAATAACTAAAGAGCAAAAGGGGTAAAAAGCATGACATTCAAATATATCATCTATGAATTTATTTTTTACTAAATTCATTTCATGGGCAAGGTTCATTCCACATCTGACAAAAAACTTAAAGGGAGAGTCTCTGTTTATTTCATTGATGTAGAATCCAACCCTGGGGCATTTGCTTGTTCGGCCATTTGTGAGGTTTTAAGCACTTGTAAAAGCCATTGATTAAAATGGAAACACACAGAGGGAATCAGAAGTGCTCACAATCTCCAGTTGTCTAAAAAGAAGTTTTACCCAGCTCCACCTCCCATGCAGTTCAGTCTTGAACCAAAGTAACAAAATCCTGATTTTGCAGCCCTCGTCCACTCTCAAATTCAATTCAGCAATTGTGGTGAACTGGAGTCTTCCTCAGCATGCATTGGCGTGGACAGGAGACTACAATGACATCAGTGGGTTTGGGATTCTGACACTTGGATTAGAGTATTTTCTCTCTCAAAAGATATAGATATAGATAAAAGCCCACCACCTTGGCAGACTGACAGGTCAGTATGAAACATTGGAAGTAAAGCTGGCTAGAATTTTTCCAACAAAAAACTCTTTTCAAACGCTGCCAGTTCTGCAATTTTGAGGTGCTGTAAAAAAAAAAACAAAAACAAAAAAACCCAAATTGTTTGAAAACCTTTTAGCTGGGTTTTTTTTTTTAAATTGAGTGAAAAGCTGAGGTTTCCAGTGGAATAAAACATTTATTTTCTCAACAGAACAACAAATAAACATGAAAAGTATAAGAAGTATTATAAAAATCTGCTAACCACAAGGCAGAATGATATATGTATTAAAAGTAACATTGCAAGATGCTTAGGCAAGCATTTTCCTAACAGTATAATGGTGTTATAAGATATATAACCCATTGTGTAAGAAGAACAGGATGCAGACCACTGGCTGTCATTAGGAAATAAAGCAGAAGCAAGACCTTGGAGATGATGAAGAAATCAGCAAGAAACGGCAAATGACCGAAAGCAGCTGGGGTCAGGGTTTTAGGCATGCGCTCATAGCAAAAGACATGCAAATAAGTGAAATGCATAGGTAACTCCATGTTACTGAAACAAACAGTAAACTGAGGTGCAGCTTAAGATAGGAGGGAATATGGGTGTAACAAAGGAGGGACAAAGGTGGAGTAAGCGTTAATGAATATAAACCAAGGTGTATAAATATGGAAAGAACTAATGTTTGTCGCAGCTCCCTGGTTTGTTGAAGCTGGCCTAAAGCTGTCTTCATTTTGAATAAAGCTGTTAATGAGCAATGTGCACAGGTGATGCATGATGGCATTGATCTGTTGTCTCCCTAGTTGCTGGGCATTGCTTGGAGTCGGGGTCTAACACAAAGTATTAGAAGTATTTTTTTAAAGCAAGTCTTTGGTTTTGTAGATAATCTTCAAGTATCCTTGTGGCAGTGAGAAGCCCCCACAGGCACTAAGGGTTCTGGGGCCATCCCCAGGGTGAACAAGCAGGCCCCCAGTGCCCCGGCAAACTTACCTCTGGGAGTGGAGCCAGAGCCATAGCCACAGCTGGAGCCATGCAAGCCAGCATGTGCCCGTCTGGCCTCTAACATCAGGTCACGTGCCGCTTGGGCCCAGATGTTTGGTGGTGTTCGTCTGTCTGTCCCCAGTGTTACACTGAGTGGATATCTCCCTCAAGTGCAGTCTTTCCCCAATCTAACCTGCCATGACTTCATTTCAATGGTGGGCGTCCAACCACCAGGGATCTCTTGACTACGGGATGTCCGTCTGGTGATCTTCTGCTAGGGTCCACCTCCCCTCTACCTTGCCCTTACACCCTGCCTTGATGGGCCCCAGATGTCCTTCAGGCCAGGTCCCCGACTGCTGAGGGTCCCCCGTGCATTTGCAGAGATGGTCTTATCGGCCTGCAGGGCCTAACCCTCAATAGACTCTCCACATCTCACAGCTGCCTATCCTCCCCTGAGGCTGTAAACCCCCTTTAGGTTTAAACAACACTCAGTCTCCGCACACCCTGCACCACAACCCCTCCACTAGTGGGAACCATAAAATACAGACAACAAAAAAAACCCTCTGAGACATTAAGAGAGGCCTGCTGCCCCCTTAGGCCAAAGGAGCTGGTGATAACCACCAATACTGGGCCCCAGGTACCCAAGGCCTCTACTCAGCCCTAAAATGGGTCAGGGATAGTCTGCAGACTACTCCAGACTCCTCTCCCCTCTTCGCCCAGCCTGTGGGTTCACTGGACCCACAGAGGTCCTTATCCATACACCTGTTCCCAGTCACCCATTGGGGCAGTTCTATGCTACTGGGGCCCATATTCTGCAGCCCCTCACACTGCTTGTGCCCCTTGTCTCCCACCTGGGGCACCTCCTCAGGTCTTCTGGAGCCCTCAACAGTCCCAACTGGTCTGGCGCCTTGGTATATGCTAGACCCTCCAGCTCCTTGGCGATAACTACTGGCATCGAGATCCTCCTGCTGCTCTCTGCCTTCCAATCTGGGTCCCTGGTCAGGAAGAGCTGCCTCTGGTCCCTCACTCCTTGCACTGCTGACGACAGTGTCTTTCCGGTGGTGGGCTTTGCTGTGCCCTCCCATGCTGGGAGAAGCAGCTTCCCACTCTTTTTCCCTCTGTAGGGGCTCAGGGGCTTCCTTCCCTGCTGGCGCTCATGCTGTTCTCCCTTCCCCCCGCTTCCTTGCCAGCAGCTCCTTTTAGCCCTGCCGGCCGGCTCCTGCAGCTCACATCATCAGCTGGCCACAACTGTATAAAGACACAGCTAACGAGCCGTGCGGGTCCTGCCTTCGGCCCCGGCTTTGCCACAGATTCTGCTGCAGGTAAGAAGTTTTCATTTTCTTTTCTTTACTTTTATTTTCTTCTGAAGTTTCCTGACCCCGGGGCTCCCCCCTGGCTCTTTGGGGTCTTCCCTTCTGTTCCTCCTCATGACACAGCATTATTCTGGCTCTTCAAACAGCTGCTTCCTGGGTGGGGTGGCATCGGTCTAATTGCGGCAGCTTGTGCCGCCACTACAGGAAATTCAAAAACCCCACTGGAAACTGGCGGGGGGGGCGGGGAAGGAGAGAGCCAGCAGGGAGCTTGCCAGGCAGGCAGTCACTCCGAAGGCTGGCAATACCAGCATTGCAGGGGAAGCGACCTTAATTTCAAAGCTCATAGGAGCATCCCTTTCCCTTGGTGGGAGAAGGATGCCAGAGAATGGGAGCTCAGCCTTCTGGGATTAGGGTCTGAGGCTCCAGGCTCCTTAACATACAGACAACTGACCAGTGCTGAAGCTGACACCAGACCCCTTTAAAAAGGGGGCTTGCTGGGAATGGCAGAACCACAAGCAGAACACCAGAGTGGTTGGTGAATGGACAGGGTGTTGGGGAGGCAGATCCCTGAAGAACACTGCTGTGAATACTGCTGTGAGTGCCCCCATCATCAGGTCGCTCAGGAAGAACACTGATGAACCCCTCCTTTCTTCAGGTAACAAAAAGTCATGGCAGGCGAGTTGGGGGACCCCGACCAAGGGGGCAGTGTGGTACTCAGAGCATCGACTAGAGATGCCACAATCCTGTTTAATTAATCACTGTGAAAGCATTCTGAAGAAATTCAAAGAAACAACAGAACCTACCTAACAACAACTTTTAGAGAAAATGTCTGAAAAAAAATGGAAGATCCAAATTCCTCTGGTGTTGTACACTTGTATTTATGCACATATCATACAAAACTTGGATTCTATAATTTCATACTTATTCATTATGGTTTTGGACACTCTTTAATCTGTTCAGGAAGGATAGGTAGAGGAGAAGAGCAGGAGGAGCTGTGCCTTATGTAAAAGAACCATATGATTGCTCAGAGGTCCAGTAGGAAACTTGAGACAGCCCTGTTGAAAGTCTCTGGGCTCAGATCTGAGGGGAAAGCAACAAGAGAGTGATGTCATGGTGGGTGCCTTCTATAGACCACCAGACCAAGAAGATGAGGTAGATGAGGCTCTCTCAAAATAGCTAGTAGAAGATTCCAAATCACAGGCCTTCATTCTCATGGGGAGCTTTAATCATCCTGACATCTGCTGAGAGGGCAATATAGCAGTGTACAGGAAATCCAGGAAATTTTTGGAGAGTGTTAGGGACAATTTCCTGGTGCAAGCATTGGAGAGACTTCCTATGGGCTGTGTTCTTCTTGATCTGCTGCTCACAAACAAGGAAGAATTGGTGAGGAATGTAGAAGTAGATGTCAATTTGGGCAGCACTGACCATGAAATGATTGAGTTAAGGATTCTGAGGAAAGGAGGGAAGGGGAGCAGAAAAGGAAGGACCCTGGACTTCAGAAAAGCAGAGTTTGACTTTTACAGGAAACTGATGGGCAGGATCTCCTGGAGGTCAGTCTGAGTGGAAAAGAAGTCTAGAACAGCTGACTATAGTTTAAAGAAACCTTACTGAGGGCACAAGAACAAAACCATCTTGAGGTGCAGGAAGACCAGCAAATATGGCAGAAGGCTAGCTTGGCTTGGCAGAGAACTCTTCAGTGAGCTTAAACACAAAAAAGAAGCTTACAAGAAGTGGAAATGTAGACAAACATCTAGGGAGGAGTACAAGAGTATTGCTTGGGCATGCAGCGATGAAATCAGGAAGGCCAAAGCACAACTGGAGTTGCAGCTAGCAAGAGACATAAAGGTAACAAGAAGGATTTCTACAAGAATGTCAGCAACAAGAGGAAGATCAGAGAAAGTGTGGGTCCCTTACTGAATGGGGGAGGCAACCTAGTGATAGATGAAGTGGAAAAGGCTAAGGTACTCAATGCCTTTTTTACCCCAGTCTTCAGTCAGGAGCAGCTCCCACTTGGCAGCACAGCTTGGAGAGAAGGTTAGCTGACAACAGTGGTAAAAGAACAGGTTAGGGACTATTTGGAAAAGCTCAACATGTACAAGTCCATGAAGCTGGATGCAATGCACCGAAGAGTGCTGAGGGAGTTGGCTGATGTGATTGTAGAGCTGCTGGCCATTATCTTTGAAAGTTTGTGGCAATCACAAGAGGTCCCAGAAGATTGAAAGAATGAGGACCCCAGATTTGTACAGACATTTGTGTGTACAAATCCATGGGGCCGCATGCAAGGGTGCTGAGGGAGTTGGCTGATATGATTGCAGAGCCATTGGCCATTAACTTGGAAAACTCATGGTGGTCGGGAGGGGTCCTAGATGATTGTAAAAGGGCAAATATAGTGCCCGTCTTTAAGAAAGGGAAGGAGGATCTAAGGAATTACAGACCAGTCAGTCTCACCTCAGTCTCAGGAAAAATCATGGAGCAGGTCCTCAAGGAATCCATTTCATAGTTTCCTAGTAGCTAGGGTCAGGAAGGACCTGAACAGATCATCTAGCCTGACCCCCTGCCACAGGCAGGAATGAATGCGGGGTTTACAAGAACCCAGACAGGTGATCATCCAACCTCCTCTTGAATTTGCCCAAAGGTAGGGGTGAGCACCACTTCCCTGGAAAGTTGGTTCCAGATTTTGGCCACCCTAACTGTAAAATATTGCCTTCTGATCTCTAACCTAAACCTGTTCTCCATCAGCTTATTACCATTGTTCTGCGTCACCCCAGGTGGTGCTGGGGAGAAAAGGGCTCTACCTATTTGCTGTTGATCTCCCCTGATGAGTTTGTAGACAGCCACCAGGTCCCTCCTCAGCCTCCTCTTGCTGAGGCTGAACAGTTTCAGGTCCCTCAGTCTCTCCTCATAGGGCCTGCCCTGTTACCCTCTCACCAAGCGGGTAGCCCTCCTCTGAACCCTCTCCAGGCTTCCCACATCCTTTTTGAAGTGCGGTGCCCAGTACTGGATGCAGTACTCCAAGCACTTGGAGGAGAAGAAGGCGATTAGGAATAGTCAGCATGGATTCACCAAAGGCAAGTCATGCCTGACCAACCTAATTGCTTTCTATGATGAGACAACTGGCTCTGTGGATGCACTATACCTTGATTTTAGCAAGTCTTTTGATATGGTCTCCCACAGCATTCTTGCAAGCAAGCTAAGGAAGTACAGGCTGGATGAATGGACTCTAAGATGGATGGAAAACCGGCTGGATAATCAGGCTCAAACAGTAGTAATCAATGGCTCAACTACCTGGCAACTGGTTTCAAGTGGAGTGCACCAGGGGTCAGTCCTTGAGCTGTTTTTATTCAGTATCTTCATAAATAACCTGGGATGGAGTGTACGCTCAGCAAGTTTGAGGATGATATCAAGATGGGGGGAGTAGTAGATATGCTAGAAAGTAGGGCTAGGATGCAGACCTACTCAACAAATTGGAAGATTAGACCCAAAGAAATCTCATGAGGTTCAATAATGACAAGTGAAATGTCCTACGCTTACGATGGAAAAATCCCATGCACAGGTATAGGTTGGGGATTAACTGGTTAAGCAGCAGCCCTGCAGAAAAGGAGCTGGTGGTTACAGCAGACAATAAGCTGAATATGAACCAACCGTGTGCCCTTGTTGCCAAGAAGGCTAACGGCACACTGGGGTGCATTAGTAGGAGCACCGTCAGCAGATCAAGGGAAGTGGCTGGGATAACAGAGTTGGGGATGGTCCTGCTTTGAACAGGGGGTTGGACTAAAATTCAAGGTATACACACAAGCAGGCAATCATTTGTTCTTAATTTTTGTAATTACCCCAGCTGTTGCTAGGTAAGAAACAAAGCAGAGGAAATTGCTATGTTTTATAAATCTAAACAAAACAATTATGAGCCAGATCATTGGTTATTGTTCCAACCCTAATTTTTAAAGATTCCAGTTCTATGTTTGCAACATGAATTGGTACTCCAGAAATGGAGCATTTTTTTTATTGAAGAAGTAGTATGTATCTTTCTTAAATCACACCAATATGAAGAATAATACAGAAGAAAAATAGCTATTATATGATACTTCACTCAGACACCAAACCAATAACATACTTCTGAAGTGGCTTCTTCTAAACATATGAGTAGTTCCATTGACCTCAAAGTTTGTCACAATATATTATGCAAGCCAAGAAATCTTGTGGTTAATATCTTTTATTGGACCAGCTGCATGGCTGGAATGCATATAGGCAAGATTTTTGATATTATAGTACTCTTCCTCAAGCCTCTGGAAGCGTTCTACTTTCCCTTTCTCCGTTGCAGCAGCTACTGTCATTGGATCTTCCTCATTTCCAGCAGCTTTTATGGCTTTCAATGTAATATTTAAGTATACATGTAAGACATATTTCTGTGCATAGATATAATCATGTGCATAAATGCTTCACTGAATTAAATCCTCCATTATTTTACATAACATGTCAAATACACCAGGAAAGGTTATATTTTCACTAAAGTTCCATGCAGCCTCTCTTTAAGGCTAAATACAGAGCATCAAAAAAACCTGAGGCTGAATTGATTCAATCTTTGCGTTTACTCTAAGCTGCATAGATTGAACCAAGACACAAAAGTGAACAGACATTCACTTTTGATTCCAGAAATTCAGTCACCTGCCTGCAATGGCCAAGGCCAGAAGCTGAGGAATGCTAGAGCATGCCTTCCTACTTGGCTGGAGCAGACAACTTGGGCCAAGGCTAGCCTGCCCCCCCTGCAAGGTGGGTTTTACAGAGCAGGTGCAATGCATCCTGGGCTGCTGGGGGACTGTGAATTAACTTAAATCTAGAAAGGATCTGGGACAGAAGTTCAATAAACCCTTTTAACCTAAAATCAATGAAGTCCGATATGTCATCCAACCAAGTTTATCTTACACTAGTTTTGGCTATTTTGAAAGTGGTTTATGTGCACTGAACTTCTGTTGTGTTACAGATTTGAACTGGTTTCCAATCACTCACACTGCTTTGTGTGTAATTTCTGTCCCTAGCTTAATTGTACCACTTGTCAAAAGCAGCAGGCAGGAATAGTAGTACAGGCAGTCCTTGCACTTACGGCAGGTTACGTACCTGGAAAAGGTGCTGTAAGTTGAAACAATGCAAGTTGAATCTGATTTTCCCATAGAAACAATGTTATAATAGGGAGTTATGTTCCTGACCAAAGGCCTGATGCCCAGCTTTTTATAAAAGTGACCATAAACACCATATTATATCAACTGTTTAATCAACTATAAATGATATACACTATACAGGACAAAGCTTTCTAAAGTGTACTGTATGTAAATCAATTAAACAGGGCAATACAGTAACTAATCACATAAAATTTTATTTAATAAGAAGGTGAAGGAACACCTTCATCAGGGACATGGAATTCGGAAGGGCTTCTTTGGAGAGATTTTGGGGAGTCTTAGGGCCACTTGATGGCTTTCTGAGAAACTGATCCAGGGATGTTTGTTCTGCTGCCCTCTTTTTCTCATTCTAAATTTCTCTGTAGTGCCATAAGCGCAAGGATCCAGCGCCGTAAGTAATAATATAGGTGTAAATGGCAGAGCGCCACAAGTGCAAATCGCCGTAAGTCAAAAAGCTGTGAGTCAAGGACTGTTTGTAATCATCGTTGTAATATTGTTACTTTCTATGGTCCCAGGTCTTCTTGCTAAATTCAGCAAAGTCATTCAAGGAGGTTTGTGTCTGAGAGACTGAGCACTAAAGTTTGTCCTTGTCTTTTAAGAAATTACTTGAATTGTAATTAGAGCACTAAGTCTAAGAAAGCTAAATTCCTGTTGTTTTGTCAGATAGAATGGGCCTCTTATTTAGATTGCTACTGTAGTAGCCCGAGATCTTTAGCTTTACTTATACAAGTAGAGTGGATGTTCTTTGAAAGGGCCTCTCCCTGGTGCATAGCTCACAAGTGAAAATGCTGCAGAGCTCATCCATCTTTGTGACTGCTGGACACTCTCCTCTTTTGGGAACTATAAACTATGGATTTATTGATGGAAGAAGAATGTTTAAATTGCTGACTACGTCAAGTTCTGAATATACTCTAGACACTAAAATGGTGATTTATAATATTTAACTCAGTTTCTCATTGAATTAAACATTGCATCATACATGCTATTATATTTAAAGCTATGTGTTTTTAAATCCCATTTTTAGAGTTAAAAAAAAATCTGTTTGCATGAAATCAAGCTTCTGAAAATATGGAACCATGGAGCTAAAAAAAACCCAAACTTTTCAACACTATCCAGCTGGCTGCTTTCATGGGAAAGGGCTTGAGGATGCACAATTTTCCTCAAAAACAGACATTTATCTGAAAACACCTAGTCTTTCAACTAGAATAAATGGATTTAAAAAAAAGAGGTGCAATTAATCAGATTCATGTCTAGTGCAGAGTCAGGGCCTGGAACAATATCATAATTAAATAGCAATCATAAGGGAGCCAACTCTCACAGGTCCATTTCATGCCTCATGACATCTGGTGTATTCTGTAAAGCCCTGGCAGCTCACAAGGACCTGAACAAGAATCTCATCTTTCATTTAAAAAATCCTCAGTCTAGCTGTTATGGTTGCTAAGGAAATCCTTAGCTGCTGATTCTTTTCAGCCCAACTCATGAATTTTGAGCATTACAGAACTGCCAAGCCCAAATCACTGAGTTTGACCATGTGTAGCAATCTCAAGAAGGCAGGGAGTCCCAGATTTCAGTGAATTGCATTTATGAAATAATAGCAACAAGGACTTAAACAGATTAAACTGAGTTTTTCGCTCACCAGTTTTTCCAATCAGAGTCTCTGTGGCTGTGGACAGGGTTATCAATACTAATACCAAAAGGTATTAACATTGGAATATTTTCAAGAGAGCATGGCTCCTAGTTAAGCACCTAATAGGCTAGATTTGTAAAAACTTCAACCTGCTGGTCTGGAAGGATACTGAATTTTTATACAAATATGGCCATAAGCATCAGAACAGGAGCTACTGAATACCAGATGTACTTGAAAAACTTGAGTACATTTCTGGGCTCACTAAAGTCAAAGGAACTTTGACTATTGACTTAAATGGAGCTAGGATTTCATCCTTGTTCCTTACTTACATGCTTAAGAGGAAACCTTTGTGGTTAGCTTTAAATGCTAGAGATTAGTTGACTGCCAGGTTCTCTCTAGTCTGTGAAACTATTGTGTTACAGCTTATCCCATGTAATACAGAGAAAGCCTTGGGTTATCATGCTTTTCAGAGATAGGGATTTCTATTTTCATTTTAAACATTTTCTAAAGCTTGTGTTATTTTTGTTTTTCTAGCCTGAGATGCGAGAAGAAAATACCACACCAAATAACTGCAAAGAAGGGTCCTAACACCGCAAAGGAACAAGATGTCTTATACTGCCAGAGGGCTCAGGAAATTTGTGTTCCTCTATACAATGCTGAAAAATAGCCCACTTTTTTATTGCTGTAGGCTCTCTGGCAGAAAACTACAGACTCTTATAATATTTTCATTAAATGAATAGCTAAAATCCTAAACTGAGATAATGACCCCATTGTGCTAGGCATCAGACAAATACATACTGAAAATCTACGCCCCTAAGAACTTACAATCAGAATGCACCAGACAAAGGGTGGTGGAGCTGCCATTGTTCAGATGAGAACCTGAGGTCAGAGAGGATGCATGCCTTTCTCCAATTCCAATCAAATGCCTTAGCCCCAAGACCATCTCTATTAATTTTCTGTAGTAGAGAAAGGTAGTTAGTTGTGTTAATCTGAAGTCAGGAAAAGCAGTTTGGCACCTTAGGCTAACTTGTTCAAAGTGGTATAAGCTTTTCCAGCCTATTTCATCGGATGCTGGAAAAAAAAAATCTTTTTGTTAAATTTTCTATATATATTTGCAAACACTGCAAATCTCACCTGGTGAGACAGCTTCATATCAAAAAAGTTGAATAGCTGGCTAAGAGAAATGATCCCTAAGGGAGTACAAGCTATCATGCTACAAGAAGCTACCATGATTCCACTTTGTTTCCATGTGGAGAACCCAGGTGAGCATAAGTATATGCTCGTAACAGCACTGTCAGTCAGTAATATGCACTGCATTTGTCTTTAGGCTTCATTCTTTTGACAACCATGTAGAGCTAGCTGCATTGCACCACATCCAGCAATAAACTGAAACCTTTATCTGCTTCTTGAAAAATGTTGTGGCCATTTACAAATCCATTGGGGGCGGGGGAAGGGAGGGGGGCACAGCAAGTAATAGGAGATGCTCTGTTTACCAGGGCATCTCTTGGAATAACCAGGAACAATGGCCACAAAGTGACAGAGAGCAGATTTAGGTTGGACATCAGGAAGAACTTCTTTACGGTAAGGGTTGCTAGAATCTGGAATGGGTTTCCAAGGGAGGTGATGCTCTCCCCTACCTTAGGGGTCTTTAAGAGGAGACTGAACAAGTATCTGGCTGGGGTATTATGACCCCAGCACTTTTTCCTGCCCAGGGCAGGGGGTCAAATTCGATGATCCACTGAGGTCCCTTCCAACCCTAACAACTATGAAACTACTATTGGCCCTTTACTTAAATATAGCATTAAAAGTATTATCAGATAAGAATGTTGTTCCAAAAAAGAGGTAAGAACACATTATAAAAATTTAAATTAGCCTTTTTTTTTTAAACTTTTCTGCCGTATTTATCAACTAAATAAAATAGATAACTAGGTAAGTACTAATATACATATACAGTAGGCAACGTGCAAAAACAACATAAATAAGCTTTCCTTACTTCATTCTACATTCTAGAAACAGAGCAGAAATAGGGTAATCTATTCTGTATCTGATATTATCTATTTTTATCATTATTCTCTATCCTAGTTCTGTTCTTCTGTTTCTTCTAATGTTCTTCCTTCTTTCATTCATTCATTCTTTCATTACTTTGCTCTTCTATTTCTGATCATGTAAGTCTTCTGCAGGGGAAGAAAGAAGAAGATGGGTTTTTGGCCATAGTCCCAACACCACCTTCTTCACCCACTCCCTACAGGTTGGACCTATTGTTTGGGGGAAATACATCTTGAAAATGTATATGTGAGGGGCTACAAAGTTGGTGGGATATTTCTGACATTATCTATATGTCACCTGGGGGGCAGGTCTGGCACGCAGCATCTGCTCGCGCTATCTGTCATGTTTCTGGAATGTCAATTATAAGAAATAGGAAAGTTACCCTGAAATAGTAGAGTATTGCACATTTACCATTTGCTGCTGCTGCTGCTGTGCTCCACATTCTCCACTGCAGTGCTGGGCGCAGGACAGGGTGGGGGGAGCACATACAAAACCAGTGGTGGTGGTATGTGCACCACCATTACCACAGGGTAGTACACCAGGGTATGCAAAGAGGGTTGGGTCGTGCTCCTCCATTTTCTTTTCTCCATATAAGGACTACCCCTATTCCCAGCAGCCCCTGCCATTGCATCTTGGGCTGGTTTCCATGGAAGCACCTGCAGCAGCTGTGGTAGTGAGGGCAGGGGAAAATTTCCCTGAAGGAAGAGCTGTCAGCCACAGATGCTTGTGTGTGATCAGCAGTTGGACATTATCAGTCTATCTGTATGGACAATGGGGGTCAATTTGGACCAGGCTATGCCTATCACATGCTTTGTTCCAAATCGTTACTTCATCAGATTGCCCCGACTGATGCTTCTGAGACAGAGTTCACACCTTCATAATTATGCATACTTGAAATTTTCAAAGAGGTTCATTCAACACATGTCTATATAACAACAGCCCTCAAAGTTTGGCAGAAACCATTCTGTGACTCCGTTGTTAGAGTACGTTGGTCTTGACAATTTTTGTGCACAGCCACCCACCTCACTCTTCTGCCACGCCTTGATACACGATTATTGTGTTAATTAAGTGGTACCCCAACATTTAGGGGGAGATCCTCAGTTCCATTCCACCCCTACACTGCAGCACAAGCCTCACAAGTGGCATCTCAGGCAGCTAACTCAGCCATCCCCTTCACACATTAGCTGTGGTCCCTTCCCTGGGATCTTCAGCTCTCCCCTTAGGCCCTGGCCCCATCTCAGGTCAGTCAGGACCCTGAGCTTCTTTGCTCTCTGCAGGCATCCCTTGCAGTGGGCCCCCCTGGCCCTTTTGATCCCTTTCCGGGTCCTGGCCCCACTACTGACCAGTCAGGTCCCTTGGGTCAGGTCTAAGCTGCATGCCTGCTCTCAGGGTTCAAGGTTCCCCCATTCCCCCAACTCAGTTGCTTTGCAAAGTATGCCTGGCCCACCCTACGGGATCACTCACCCCAGCAGGCTCAGGCACTTGAGGAAGCTTAACTGACCTCCCCTGCATTATCTAACCCACAGGAAGGTGGGGGCTGGGGTTATTAACACGCCTTTCACCAGGGAGGTAACTGACCTGGCATTTCTTGGGGGCTCCCACACCTAGGAGCCCCACCAGGCCACCCATCCCCAGCAGGGTGCAGTTTTTGGTTATGCCCAGGACCAATGAGACCTCCAAACCATCCCTATAGCCTCACCCTTACCTCAAAGGTGTTCCTGGCAGAGCTCAGCAGAGAGATGTTTTGTCTCTGCTGGCTGATCATGAACTGCCTTCAGCTCAGGGAGCTGGCTGGGCCTTAAAATAGCCACACTCATCAGGTACCTGTCCCTCCCTTGCCCAGTCCTTAAAGTGACAGGCACTACCAGTGCCCAGCCATAGCATGTTGGAGCTATGGAGCGACTGCTTGATGCTCCTAGATGACAGGGACAGCCAAGAGGAGGAGACCCTGATCATGACCCCAGTCTCCTCAACACCTTCACCAATGGCACAGATGAGGAGAAGGACACCAATTCACATGCGGTAAATGCATCAGAAGTTCCTCCTGAGACCCAAAGATCAGTTTATGTTCCCAAGATGCAAAAGGATGCATAACCAGGGAATTGCAAGTAAGAGGGAATGGGCACTATATCCATTTGCACCACTATAGATTTCATAGACATCAGGGCTGGAAGAGACCTTGGGAGATCATCGAGTCCAGCCCCCTGCCCAAAGGGCAGGAAGTCAGCTGGGGTCATAGGATCCCAGCAAGATAAGCATCCAATTTACTCTTGAAGGTGTTCAATGTAGGTGCTTGAACCACCTCCACTGGCAGACTGTTCCAGACCTTGGGGGCTCGGACAGTAAAGAAATTCTTTCTTATGTCCAGCCTGAAACGGTCTTGCAGGAGTTTGTGACTGTTCGACCTCGTCATCCCTTGGGGCGCTCTGGTGAACAAATGTTCCCCCAGATCCTGGTGGTCACCCCAATAAACTTATAGGTGGCCATCAGATCACCCCTGAGCCTGTGCTTTTCCAGGCTAAAGAGTCCCACGGCTCTCAGCCTATCATCATAAGATCTGTTTTCCTAACCTCTTATCATGTGCGTGGCTCTCCTCTGGACTCTCTCAAGCTTCTCCACATCCTTTTTGAATTGTGGAGCCCAAAACTGGACGCAGTACTCCAGCTGCGGCCTCACCAAGGCCGAGTACAAGGGGAGAATGACATCCTGGGATTTGCCCGAGAAGCATCTATGGATGCACGCCAGCATTTTGGTCGCTTTACTAGCCGCAGCATCACATTGCAGGCTCATGTTCATCTTGTGGTCAATGATGACCCCCAAGTCTCTTTCTTCTGTAGTGCTATCCAACGTAGCACTGCCGAGCCTATAAGGATGCTGCAGGTTTTTCCTCCCAAAGTGGAGAACCTTGCATTTTTCGGTGTTAAACACCATCAGGTTCTCATCTGCCCATTTGCTGAGCTTGTCCAGGTCAGCCTGGATCACCCACCTATCTTCTGGCGTGGATGCTTTGCCCCAAAGTTTGGTGTCATCGGCGAACTTGGCCAGTCCACTCCTGACCCCAATGTCCACATCATTAATGAAGATGTTGAACAGTATGGGTCCAAGGACAGAGCCTTGAGGGACCCCACTGGTCACAGGGCACCACAATGAGCGACTGCCATCAATTACAACCCTCTGGGTCCGACCATGGAGCCAGTTTCCCAGCCAGCAGATCGTGGTGGAGCCAAGGCCACAACTGGCCAGTTTGGCCCAGAGGTGATCATGGGATACCAGATCAAAAGCTTTTTTGAAGTCAAGATATAGGACATCAATCTCTTCTCCCTCCTCCAGGTGATAGGTCACCTGGTCATAGAAGGAAATGAGATTGGTCAAACAAGACCTACCCGCAACAAACACGTGCTGGCTATCCCTTAGGATGTTAGCCTGGGCCAGTCCATCAAGGATGGCCTCCTTAATAAACTTTTCTAAGATCTTCCCCAGGATAGAAGTCAGGCTAATGGGCCTGTAGTTAGCCGGATCCACTCTCCTCCCTTTCTTGAAGATCGGCACCACATTGGCCTTCTTCCAGTCTTCGGGCACTACACCAGAGCGCCAGGAGTTTTCAAAGATCCGTGCCAGGGGCTGGGCTATGATGCTCGCCAGCTCCTTGAGTACCCTGGGGTGCAGATTGTCAGGGCTGGCTGACTTGAAGGTATCCAGCTTCTCAAGGTGTTCCTTCACGAGGTCAGCATTTATGGAGGGTAGGGGATCCCCATCACCCAGATCTCCCTGTCCCATAGCAGGCATGGGCATCCCATGGGACTGATGAAAGACTGACGCAAAGTACCTATTTAATAGGTTGGCTTTTTCCTGGGCGTCAGTGCCTGGCAGGCACTGTTTCAGTGCCATTGGATTGGATGTGCTGGGGAGATTATGCATGTAGCATTGGAGGCAGGTAACCATCCCTTTTAACATTTGGGGGAAAGTGTCTAGCCTCTGTATGACCCATGGGGAAAGAGTGGCTAACCTAGGGGAAAGCAGTTCCCCAGTGAGCGCAGCCTTGGAATTGGAGAACCTCATGATAGTTTAAAGGGCAAATGAAAGCACTCAAAGCTGAGAAGCTGTTATTAATTTCATGCCACTGTGCAGTAACAGACAGACACAAGGGGGGGAGAGCTAGTATTCCCTTACTAATCATGATGCACCTGGACTTGACAGAGCAAGCACAGACCTTGCATGCATGCTGGATGCTGTCATCCATGGCAGTCCCCAGTCATGTGTGGTGGATAATGTGTGAGCGAGCATGCTTTGCAGTGTTCAGCTGACATGCTTGATGAATAATGGGCTAGGAATCATGTAGATTTATAGAAAGTAAGGGCTGGAAGGGACCTGGAAAGATTATCGAGTTCAAACCAGCCTAGTCAGGGCAGAAACACTGCTGAGATCAAATGATTCAAGGAAGGCATCTGTCCACTCTCCTGTTGAAGGTTGGGGACTGCACAGCCAGCTTAGGTAATCTACTCCAGCTTCTGGTTTTTTCCTCCTCAGCCAGTTTATGCTTTGTTTAGCTTTAAAAAGCAACCAGAAGTAATTTAGTAACTATATCCTGCTGCTGTCTAAATTGGACAGTAGTCTTTAGTTTTTACTACTTTTTTTTTTTTTTTTTAATAGAAATCATCTAAACTTGTTTAACTTTGTTAGAGATAACCAGAGAGAGATGGCAGGCATTGGGGGAGTCCCTGTTTCCCCGAGCACTACCAGGAGTGTCTAGAAATAACGGTCACAAGCTGGCAGAGGGTAAATTCAGGCTCGATATCAGGAGGCGCTATTTCACTGTCAGGGCGGCTAGGATCTGGAACCAACTTCCAAGAGAAGTGGTGCTGGCTCCTACCCTGGGGGTCTTTAAGACAAGGCTAGATGAACACCTTGCTGGGGTTGTTTCACCCCAGTACTCTTTCCTGCCCATAGCAGGGGGTCGGACTTGATGATCTGCTCAGGTCCCTTCCAACCCTACTAACTATGAAACTAATAAAGATCCAATTATTTCATGTAGTGAATGAAACAAGCAAAGTCCTTCCATGAATAGGAGCAACTCAATTTAAGTTTTAGGGGCTTGGGGGGAGGGGGGTGATTTTTCTTTTTAATGTTTGAAAGTAAGTTTATACATGCTTACTAGGCCCGTGTGAAGCAGCAAGTATTCAATTCAGATTCAGCCGATATGGAGGGCACCGATTTGATTTGGAGATTCAGAATCACTGTCCCAATTTAATTCAGCTGAATCAGATCCAAAAGATTCAGTGCTGCTTTGGAGATTCAGCCATAGACTAAACAGGCAGCTGACACCACTGCCCCCCTCCCCAAGTAATGCACCCTGCCCTGGCTAGGCAGCTTGTCCCAGCCCCAGCCTCAATCCCTCCCTGCCTCACACACCTTCCCTCCCCACCTTCCAACCCCAACAGGCTTACCAGCTGGAGGCAGCTGTGCCAGCTGCCTGTTTAGTCTACGGCCGAATCACCGACTCTTTTCCGAATTGATTCAGATGCTTCAAAATCGATTCAGAACTTTCCACTGGTCTTCCAATTTGATTCAGACTTGGAAATTCTGTTCCCAAATCAGCCCAAATCTCTTCCAAATCGAATTGGCTACTGAAGCTTCACACAGGCCTAATAAACTACAAACAAGTTGCAGTGTCATCTGATGGACAAAGGGGCTCATTACATGTCTTTGAGTGCATTCTGTTTGCATGTGATAAATCCATGGATGCAACATTTTAATTTGTGACTACCCAAACTAAACTACACTGCAAAGTGTTTTACTTTAAAATGCCAAGAAGACTTTTAAAACATCAGGAGAACCTGCATGTGCAAACTGTAATGCTGCTGAAATGCAAGAAAGGGCAAATTTTGTCATGTGTACAAGCACCCATAGAGTCAAACATTGTTATAAAGTGTGCTGTAGCTGTATATATTAGTTTTCTCAAAAGCTATGGCTTTATTGACTATTTCAGAGGATTTTAACTTTGCTTTCTATTTACATTGGAAAAATTGTAAATGAGGAAGCTGAATGAGAGGAACTGATGGGGGTGGAGGGGCAGGGCAGAGGGTATCATAGAAATGGCTGACAAGAAAAACATTTTGACAGCACAGACCATAGGCAAATGTTTATTTTCTTTCTCCTGGAAGCCACTCTTCCAAAAACATCTATCATAATGCACTGCTTTCTGTAACAATACTTATATCTGGTGGATGGAATTCTCCAGAGCATGAACCAGATCCATCCCCACTGAAATCAATAGCATAATTAAGCCAATACAGATGTAGTATTTCTGTCTCAGGATATACATTAACAGGATAAGACTATAAAAACACATAATAGTAATACCATAATATCTATTCCTACAGACTGCCTTTCATCCGCAAATCTTGGAGCCCTTTACCATGGAATTCATTACCATTGTCTACATGCTATCATGTGGGAAGCTGAAGCACAGAGAGAAGTGACTCACTATAGGTTATACAGACTAGTGGCAGAGCTAGGGATAGACCCCCAAGAGTCCCCATCCAGGGCTGTAACCACTGAACCTAATCCCTCACTCACATAATGCTCTTTACCATAGGTGTGCGTGACAGTGAACTTAGCGCTGTGGATCAAAGCATGGGCAGGGTGGGGGAGGGCATCCATCAGCAGTCATGTGTCTCAGAGATCATAGTAGATTGGCTCTTCCTAAAAAAGTCGTGCTACCCAGGGGAGGTAAGGAAATTGGAGAAGAAGCAGATTGATAGAGAGCAGAGGAGAGGCAAGGAGCCTCTGAGCAGCAGTGCTTTTTGTTCCATGAGTTTGGAAAGTGGAATTCCCATTACCTTCCAGAGGTAAGCAACCTCCCTCTTCTTCTACAACATACATATGCACCCTGCCCCCATCTTGAGAGAAACATTGCCTGGAAATGCAAAAGATACAAACTGAATTACTCTGTTTTTGTGCTCGTTATTCCCCAATAAAGAAGCATTGGTTCTACAGATAAGTTATGTATTATTCACATGTATGTTGGAGCCATAATGTCACTACTTAGCATCCAAATGTAACATACAGGTTTCCCTTGCTTAATGCTACACAGGCATTCCTGGAAAATGACGTGCAACTCAAATGAGCATAAAGGGAGCTCACTTTACAATGTAACAAATAGGGATACGTTCCAAGACTTCGTCTGTACTGACTCCCAGACCCATTTCTACCACTTTTACAAGACACTTTTGATACTCACCAACAGCAGAGAATACACACAAGCACAGGGCACTAACATAGTGGGGATGGCAACTTTAGAAACATAGGTCATAGACAATGAGCAAGAAGCACAGATCCACACAGGAGACTACATTTTGGTGCACATCACTCCCACAATGCACTGCACAAAGCAGCTGACTGCGGGCTTCCACCACACTGATCGCATTAGAGTGAATTTACCTTGCATATAATGATTTTTTGGTATAAAAAGGGTCATTGCATAAAAGCAAAGTTGCACATACAGAACCTGCATAAAGTGAAGGAAACCTGTACCATATTGCCTCACAAACCACACACCCTCCAAGTAAGAGACACAGATTGTTTTGGAAAGGCAGACTAAAGACATTTTTTTCCAGAGTCACAGCTGATGCCGACTACATAAAACAGTACCAGGGTCTACTCTTCAGTGTCACTGGCCTTCCTTTGCTGCTTAGCCAAAAGCTGCTACCAGTTCTGGTGTGGCTGGCAGAGGGTAAAAACTCTAGCTCTGATGCTGAAGAATGGATTCCACTGCTGCTACATGCTGGCCTGGGAAAAAACACAGCCCCTGGCAGCCACTCCAGCATCTCCATGTTTCTATTCCAGTGCAAAAATCAGCTCCTCTGTGTAAGACATACATCCCAATTTTGGAGGGCTAGTTTTGCAGGAAAGGCACATATGGTAAGCAAGTAAATACATTTCATAAGGACAGATGCTCAGTTGGTACAAATCAGCAGAACATCCTGAACGTCAATGGAACTATACAGATTTGTGCAATGTTGATCATAACACCAGAGATTTACCCCACACTGCCCACTTGGTCCTCTCTTTGTTTTAGGTTTTACTTTACTGATCCAAATTCTGTTGCTTTTACTGACCTTCCTAATTCCAATGAGGTTGGTGAACTGCTTGCATGAGTAAGCGTCTTGACGCATGAACAAGTAATTGCCAAGAAAGCTAGAGGGTTGATGTCTAGCATGCCACCAAGCCTATGGTAGCTACCAGTAAGCATACTATTTCCTGTGGCAAACACCATATTACCTGAGCCTCAGAGGAGGTAGGGTAAGCTGTTAACATTTACTGTGGGGGAAAGCATCACCAGAGGCAGTTACCAGAGTAGCTGATCTGCCATAAAGTCACATCCTAATTTGGTTGGCTTAGCTTGTCTGCACCCTGAACTGATCAGGATCTAGCCTACAGTCTCTGGTCCTGAGCTTTTCCCCTGAATACACAAGACAATATCTTGAAACTCTAAGTTAATACAGTAATCAATCAGCCACATCTAAAGGGAGAGCCCATTTATAAAGCATTTGCTTTTCCATCAGCACCCATCGTAATCTAAAAAAGAAAATTAGGAAAAACACCTTACAGCGATTTTGTCAAATAAAAATCACACTAGCTCCTACACATGCTGCATCAATTCTTATTAAAGTGAGGAAGAGCTTTAAATTAGACTGTGTAATAGTAATAAGTAGTCTCTAGTGTTCACATTATGTTCAGTTACACTTGGAGTGCTCACTCCCTTGAACAAAGGACAGTGTCAAGATTTGAAAAGTCAAGTGTAATTAGAGGGTGAAAAGATGACACCAAACAGTATTACCCTGGGTGGCTGATGATGAGAAGCTCTATTCTAGCTACCATTGCTTTAATCTTGCCATTCATACTGCACTCATTGCTGCATCAGTGCCCAAGAAATAAAGGAAGCAGTGAATTTGTCTGATGGCAGAAGACAGAGATTCTGCCACGTATAGCAGTCTGCAGGCAATTCATCCTCATAATCCTTTGCTGTCCCAGTTTAGTTCCAAAACCTTAAATAGTGTAGTGACATACAAGCATTCCACTCCATGAAAGCATATTTATGAATTTTAGACTCCTCACTTCAGATTTAGCTTCATGTGAATTAATGGAACACATTTTATTAGAGTATTCCAACTGCCACGTGTCTATAATTGTCTCCACCATGAAGATACAGTTCTCTAAAGTGAAGCATGATGATGTTTTAACTACCCAAAAGTGAACAATATGTTATTTAAGTCAAATCTTGGATGTAACTTCACAACCTAATCTTGCAAACCCATATACTTTCAATATATACACAACTGAAGTATTTAGGTAGTAGGACTTTTAAGATCAGACCTCTAGGTAAAATTAGAGAAATAGCTGAGTTACCATTCCTACTTTTGCCAAAAGTGCTGTAGAATCATTAGCTGATTAAAATAGTTCAGAATCTCTATCTGACTTATTATTTATGCATCCAGAATAACATCATTCCCAGTAGCGTAGTATCTGCTAACCTTACCCTGTGGCTTTGGTTCAATACTGACTAGTAAAAAGGATGATAGCCTACTGAGTCATATATGTCTGTTTCTGCAGCACCTATGAATCCTTAGAAAATCCATTCCAGGTCCTTTGACCCTGCTCATCTGATGCAACTGTGCCATGTGTTAGTACAGCTACCAACTCCAATTTGTTAGCTGGGAATTACAGAAATACAATATGCTTTTGTGGCAGTTACGTTTTCAGCAAGCTGGGCTCATTATAGCTCCTCCTGACAACACACTGGTTTGCAAGAGACATGCATCTACGTTCAGATTTGTAAGAGGTTAAATGTCCTTTGAAATAGCGTCCTGTGGAAGAGTAGCAGTGGAACCACAAGAACAAAATGAGGTATTTTAAGTAATCCTCTCAGTTGTGACCTTCAGAGAACAGAATTATTGACATTCATCATGGCAAACAGCAAAAGGTATCAAAAGTACTTCTTCAAGAACCGATATGAACTCTGATAACTGATGCTACCCTCACAGTTCAGTATCACAGTAACTAAGAGGAAGTAGAGCTGTGTTAACAATTGGCCAAGAAAAAAAAAGTTAGACTCCTTCTAAAACCAGAACGCTTTCCTCTGTCTGAAACTTGTTTTAAAAATGAGAATCAATAATCTCCTTAATAGTGAACGGAGGCAGCAAAATATATATTACTCTTATATTAAGGGTAGTAGATCAGTCCTCCCTCCTAATGAGTCTGCAAGGAGCCTTAGGAAGGAATCTCTTTCTAATAGGTCTCACCCCAAGAATCAAGATTTTAGTGCATTTGTGGATGCTATTAATATCACATCTACACTACAAAACAGAAGTGTGGTTAGAGTGTCCTTGGACAAAAGTATACCTGTAATGACTACAGAGAAACAAAGCTGACTTGAAAGCAAAGAGATGAAGAAAAAGTAAAAGGGATACAAATATTCTGGACAGGAGTCTTAGTTGGTGCAAAGTGGCACCACTCTAACAAAGTCAGTAGAGCAATATTGAATCATACCAGTTGAGAATCTGAACCTTTCTCTACCAAACAATATGATATGGGAGTTATGCTACAGGTTGCCACAAGTGAAAGTCAACTTGATTCCTTGTCCCTGAAACAATGTAATATATAAACCGTTTTCTTCTAAGTAACTTGATTCCTTGTCCCTGAAACAATGTAATATATAAACCGTTTTCTTCTAAGTAATGCTGAGACAGTAATGTAGTTAAAGTTTTGTTTGTTCTTAGTCAACGATAAGGGATGTTCCTTTTGGCTGTTAGCCATATCAGGTGACACAAAATACACCTATTGCAGGATCTCCTTTCATGTCTCTCTGACACATTCGTGAAAGGGCAATAAGGCAGAGGCAGTCTCTACACAGGTGAAACACTGAGAACAAGAAACAAAAGGTAACCTGGGTCTAATATGTGCTTAAAAAAAATAAATAAATCAGACTCTTTGAATGCTGCTGATTTACCTTTACAATAATGAATATGTCAGCCATTTGTCTATGCTGAGGTACTTGATTCTGGATATATTACACGCTAATCCATTTTAATGGTAGATATGTCCTATGCTATGATACAGCTTATATAGCAGGAAGGGGAACTGTTTATATTGCAGAAAATACATAGTGTAGGTATGTTACAGTAGTGCCTGTAAGTCCCCAACAAAATTTAGGAACCCATCAAGGAATCCTTCTATACCAGTGCTTCCCAACCTTTTTTACCACGACCTGCTGCTGGAGCAGAGCGCAGCGGTGGCAGAGACGGGGGAGCTCCCAGCGCACAGCATGGAAGCTCCCGGCAGAACTTATCCTCTGTGTACAGCGCCACTGGCATTGCCCCTGCAATCCTCATTTGGGTTACGACGCAAGGTTGGGAACCACTGATCTATATGTGCATAGTAAGAAGTGCTCCCTGACTCAGAAATCAGTCCAACTAAATTAATCAGAAAAAGGATAGAAAAGGCGCAAAGTGAAGTGAATCTCTCAAAGTCAAGAAGCTGGTCAATGTCAAATCTGGGAATAAGGCCCAGGTATCTGACTTCCAGTATAATGCCCTATCTATTGGGTCTTCAACTGGTCTTGGAATGCTTCTGCCGGGTACACTAGTTTTGTGGGTAAGGATTCATCACTATTGGAAATTCAGCATTACCCTTCTGAGGTAGAATAGTATAGTTGGAAGTATTCTGTATTTGCAACAGGAGAGGTCCGGGTGCTGTAGTCATCTCACGGTAATGTGTTAGACTAGTTCTCATTATACACCACTATACACATGGCAGAATTGTCCTAAGTTACACATGCCTCTGCCCTGATGTATGTACAAAGGAGAGACGTCCTTTTCCATCACACTTGAGAAGAAACATTAAGGAGAGGCAAAAAGTAAAAAAAGATGACTAGCTCAACAGGCTTCAGTTCAGGAGGTTAGATATGGAAAAGTAAACCAGTTCTGACATCACAAAAAACAAAACTAAAAGGTAGAAGAGGTCTTTGAAATTGAGCTGCAATGTCATTGCTATGTAGGAGTGGAGGGTGGGCAGAGAGGCTTACTAAACAATTACCTGAAAAAAAATAAGCAATTATATCATGGGAAGGAAAGCACTGACCAGATATTTCAGCAAGTTTGTTTCTTTTGGTTGCCAGCAGTGGTATGTGCCTGCTGTTCAGTCATGCAGTATCCAAAAGCCTCAGTATCTTTAGGAGAGGCAAGAATTATCTGTTGATATCTTTTATTGGACAAAGTGGGCAGATGGTCTTTCTGAAGAAGGTCCTGAAGAAAGGCAATTTGTGCCAAAAAGCTTCCCTAACCATCCTCCCCAAAATACAATTGGTCCAATACAAGATACCACCAAAACATCCTTCTTGTTTCTCATATTTCCTGGGCCATAACAGCTGTAACTTCATTGCAATGCTACTCAGAATCTTTAATGCATTTACCCTCACAAGATCTTGGTCAAGTCAAGTCAAGTCAGTCCCAAGTCCATTGCAGCCACTGGAGTACCTTAGATGACCTTGGTGAGGTGGGAATAAAACCCCTTATGATCCCTATTTTACAGTTAAGGAACGAAGACTCAGAAATTCTAAGCAACTTCTCAAAGATCGGGCAAGAAGTCTATGACAGCATGGCACTGTTACAAAATGAAGGGACCTTGTAGGATTTTCATCATTAAAGCCAGTCAACTATTGTACTTCACTTAGAACAGAGTTGTCCAACTGGCAGCCCACAAGCCACATACAGCCCGTGAGGGGTTAAATTCTTGTCCTCATGCTCCAGTCTGGTCCCCATTGCCTCCATTGCTCTGGCTGCATCTCCAGGCTCCTCCTCCAGCTGCTGCTTTCTGCCTCTGTCCCAGGGAGGGCAGCTGTGTAAGAGTGCAAAGAGCTGAGGGTGAGCCAAGGGTGTGTGGTGCAGCAAAAGGTGGGGGAGGTTACAAGGACACAGCGCAGCAGTGTTGTGGGCACATGGTAGAGTGGGAGTGGGCACTTATGTAGGCACACGGGTCAGATGGCTGGCATGAGGCTGGTCCATAGGCCAGATTGGGCCGAGAGACTGCCCCCACCCCCAGCTGCGCACTGAATCCAGCACACCTGGCACCTTCTCTAGCTGGTATATCATCTGCATGCAGCACCCTTTGGGGGCTGGTCTGGGACCCATATAATACTGTTATTCATCCAAACACTTCTGTGCTCTAATGCACCTTTGCTGAGCTATAAAATGGGTTTTAAGTGAAGTTTTTATTGCTCCATTTTCAAGATTTCACTGAGGTACAAGAAAGTCAAGAATTTCTGTGGTAAAGTGACTGAAGTGACTTGCTTTAGTTCCAGAGGCTTGACTTCAAGACACACTGACTCATGCTGAAAGCTGTCCCAGTTGACCCAGCTATAAATGGGCACCTGGTCATTTGATCTCATGAGTCAAAGGCAGCCAGCTGCAATGCTAGACATATTACTCCCTCATGCACTGTAAGCCACCAAAGTAGGTAAGCCCAAACCATGCTTGTGTGAATGGCTGGTAAGCTCAAGCAGATATTTGACAAAGGAAGTCAAGTTAACTTGGGGAAAATTACATACTTTACAGCTATGTCAGGCCTTTCTCCTAGATCACTAAGAGATGACAGTGCATGTTTTGCAACCTGGGTAGTTATTCATAGTCATGCAAAGTGAACACAAACACCAGAGCCATAAAGTGTAGATTTGGATTTAGTAATATTTTGCACACTCCTTTTTGTTTGCACTAGCATAGAGGAGTGCACAGGGGAACTGTAGTGGGGAATGAAACCCCTGGAAGACATAACTACCTCTGCCTTTATAAGCTTGTAATTTCAAAAGCAGTTACATGGGAATAGAGCAAAACCTGGTGGGAGAAAAACATGTGCCAAGGATGAGGAAGGATGACACACCTATAATTCATTCTTCTTAAAATGAAAGAGAAGAAGAAAGTGGAGACGTTCCGTACGTCGCTTCTCAATTTTGCACTTGAGATGTTGGATTTATTAGAAACTCCAGCAGCAAATTACTTTTCCCCCAGGTGCCCGGAGTAGCAACTATATATGCCTGGAACTGCCCTATTTCATGCAGTGATTATTTAATGTGAAATCTAGAGACAGTTCTGTGAGCAGAGACCAGGATGTAGGACCATCCTCATCTCTACGGAGAACGCCGACCAATATGTTACAGAACCATGCTCTTTCTTGCTCTCTCTAAGCCAGTAAGTCTCGAATTCTTTTCTTCACAGTAAAACAATTTGAACAGGATGGCTCCTTTTGGATGGAGGATTAAACTTGGCTCTTCCACTTCACGTGTGGGTGCTCAACTACTTGGCTATAAAATAAATGGTAGCAGACCCCTTCCTACTTCTCTTCCTCCTGCCATGTTTTTAAATGGAGCAATAAGCCCTGCTCAGTTCTTTGAAAAAGATCATAAGCAAATGCTTTCAGAAGAGGATCCCAGGTTGCGGCTCTTAAATGGATACAGACACCCACATCCCAGAAGGGTGATGTTGCACACATGCCTGTTCTTGGGATATCCTATGGGTTAGCACAAAATATTGTGTCCAACTCCCTGCTGACCAAGTTGACTGTTCTGGATTCCATTCTGAAGCAGCTTAGGGCTTCTCAACACTACAGCAGTAGCCGAGTATGCCTTACCCATGCCCACCATGCTCCAACCCCAGCAACTTGTCAGCTGAGCCCAGTGACCACTCTCAAGCCTACTGGAAACCAAGGGCTTGAGAGCAGAAGCAGAGGGGTCAGTTTGGAGTAGTTTCATTTACATGTTTCTCATTTGGAGCATGCCTGTGGACACAGGTGAGAGCAGGATGCTCAATCACATTCTCACCAGGACTCAGAAATGGATCCAGGGGGAATGCAGAGACTGGTGCTGAAGAAATGGCTGCACCCCCAACTCCTGGCCTCCTGCCCCTGCGCCCACTGGGGCAGGCACACACTGCAGGAACAGCTGCTGCGGACTTGAGTCCCAGGGAAGATAAGCACTCACCCTTTTCCCTCCATGCTCAGACATGCATCCCCTCCCATTCTTGCCTTCCCTACCTACTGGGGTTCCCATTGTTCCAGGGCAGGAGGAGCACCTGTCCCACTCCAGCTGGGCTGTACTCACCCAGGACTGCCACAGAGGTGGCAGTGGTAGTTTGGCACTTTCCCCTTCCCTGCACTTGCTCCTGGGCTGGCAGGGAACACCCAGGGAAAGGCTATGTGCCTGCCTGCTCCTATGGGCCCAGCGTAGCCCAGCTGAACCAGGCAGGAGCTTCTCTCATCCCTTTCCCTTCACAGCACAGCCCTTCACAGTAGCAGGCAGGAGAGGGGAAGGGACATGCCTCTAAGCACAGAGGGAAATGGGGTAGAGGAGAGGGAGTGCTTACCTCCTTTGAGACTTAAGCTGGCATAGTCAGAAAGAGCAGGGTGCAGCTGTGCCACTGCACCAGCTCTGGATCCTCCCCTGTTGGGACAAGCCACTGCCAAGGCATAAGCAAACCCTTACTTACCCCAGGCACAATGTAATAACCCCAGGTGTACCACATGTTTGACTGTTGGGGTTTGGATGCCATCTGAAACCAGGCACTGAAACCTTACATGGGGCAACTGTGCCTAGATCCTTTGTAGATTCCAGCCCTTCCCTAAAACCCCAGTCTGTTTACTTAGTCAATTGGACTAGAGCATTGTCGCCAAATTACTAGTACCCGCCCCCAGCAAGTGATTAAATGTCAAAAGCTTTCAGCAGGAGGGGGAGAAAGCAAATGAAAACATTTACCAGCAATTTTTATTATTGCCTGATGATAGTGGCATTTGGGCCAAGCCAAACACCAAGCGTTCCCTTTTCTGCTAATGAAAAATCTGTCTATCTTATGAATGGCTCCTAAGTGGGAGCGCTTATGTATGGATTTCCTCTGCTTGTGCTGAAGTATTTAGAAAGAACACAATGTTTCTCTCCTCACAGCCTAATAGCAGGAAAACATTACTACAGCTCTAAATTAGTTTAGTCACCTGCCTGCCTTTTGGTCCCAACAGCTCCAAGCAGCTACTCATGTTGTCTCTTCACTCATTTCTAGACATGAATTCAAGTGGGATATTTTTTTTTCCCCTGTTTGTTTGCTGCTTTTTTTTTTTTTTTTTTTGCTTAAAGAGACTAAGGTCAAGAACATAAAAGTGTAGGTAAGGCAAACTAGCAGAGCGCCTTTGTCTGGGTGAGATTACACATTCAAGCTTGCAGGTGCTAATTGTAAAGGGTGTTAGCTGGTGTTAAAGATACCATGAGCCAATGCCCAGTGGCATGTTAAGGGTTAAAATCCACTCTAATGTGCACTGCCCAGACCTATCATTAGACTGCTAGTGAATGGTGCTTGTCTGAGCCCAGCACTTGGGTTTTCCCTGTTGCGGGAGGCGGTCCTGAAAGGGCACAGTGTATCAGGAGGCAAAGCAACATGGAACAGCATGTTAGGAAGTAGAAAACCCTATTCCCATATTTTTCCATGTAATGAATAGTTATTTTAAAGCATTTTTATTTGATTAAAGTTATACAAGACAAGAGACACTCTGTTTTAATATATTGTAAAGGGTGAAAGAGAGCTGGGCCCTATCCAGGCCCCAGTGCAGCCAGCCCCTTTGGTTTGAGGCTGGGGGTGGCCAGAACAAGCTGCAAGGGGGACTGCCTGGCAGGGGGGTTGGTGCAGGTCTGGTAGGAGGGGGCTGAGGCACCTAGGCTAACCTACAGAGGCAGTGGGATTTCCATCCTTGGAGGTTTTCAATACCTGGCTAGACAAAGCTTTGGCTGGGATGGTCCTGCTTTGAGCAGGAGATTGGACTAGATGACTTCCTGCGGTCCTTTCCAACTCTCGTGTTCTCCAATTCTATGACCTGTCCACAGTTCCCTCCTAGAGGGAGTGGGAGGGCTGGGGCTGGCCCCCTGAGGCCCTGGTAACCCACACTGCTGGCTAGTTGCATGTCAGCCAGCCATCCCGGCCAGCTGCCAAGCTCCCTCCCAGAGGGCCGCAAGGAAATGGGGGGGCGGGGCTAGGGGTGGCAACTCAAGGCCCCATTGAGTTTCTGCCTGGCCCATCTTCACCCAGAATAGGACTAAAGCCTTGGCTTAGACCAGTAGCATCTCCCCCCCCCGTGATCTTCCCACTGGATGCTTCAAGTTTAAAGGGACAATGCCTTCCCTCATCACAGCTGGGTGGCTGCAGGTCTTCAGGGGAGCAGTGGGGCATGAAGTACAGGGGATAGGTAGATCACTGAGGAGCATGCCCCTTCCCCCACCAGACTTCCACAGGTCCTTGATAGGGCTTACTAGCTGCCACTCCAAATTTACCCCAGTTCCTTTAAATTAAGTTAATTGTTTTCTCTCCCCCCCCCACAGCAGCTCACAGCAGGTTACAGCCAGTCAGCTGAGGCAAGAGGACCCATGGCACCCAGGCTGCCCCCCTGGTCAAGCTTCACTTGACGAGACTCCCCCCTCCACATCCAGTGGTGATGCAGCAAATCAGAGGCTTGAGTGGCCACGGCCCCAGCCCTCCTTGCAGTTCATTGGCCAGCCCATGCAGGTGTCAGGTGTTTGGGTCACCAGCCCCACTCCCCCCTTGCTAGGAGTAAAATACAGGGGCAAAGGAGTTGGGGGAGGAGGTTTCAACCCAGACAATGCAAGTTCAATGTACAAGCAAGCAGCAAATTGTTGAGAGAGATGATAGACTTGTGGTGCCATGGAGTCCCGAGTTGAATCCCCAGGGGCAGGATGGGTGTTGGCTTGAGGCCAGTATTATCCCCTGGACAGTAGAAAGGGGTGGGGGGAAGAAAGCTTGCCCTTGGAGCAGGAGAGTGGGAAAGGCTGGGAATGATGCATCTGGGATGCTGGAGGACTCCAAATTGGTCATTTTAGGACAGTGCAATTCTCAGAAGTGTGCTCAAAACTAGCTGGTTAACACAGATCAGTGATAGTCCTCCCTTAGTCACATTACTTTAAAGATACCTAAAGGGCACTTAGCACTAGTTAAAGAGCTTGAACATACAGTTGTTCAAGTTTTAAGTGCTTTTAACACTAGCTACTCATAATGTGTAATCTCACCTCAGAGGGGTGAATTTCAGAGAGCGGCAGGTTGTCAATTGACAATGAACATGACAACTGAAGACAGTGCAGCTCTAGTTCTGGCCCTTTAGAGTATGCTCACTTTAAAGGAGGCAATAAAGCAGATCAATTTGAGCTTCAAATAACTGCCAACCCAAAGGCATCAGAGGTATGTTTGTAGTGATGTCTTTAGCTACCTGCAGGGCTGTCATAATCCACTTAATTCTGAAATCATCTTCAGGATAAGCCTATCAATTAGGTTCAGAGAGCATGCAAAAATAACCAAAAGACATAAAAGAAGGAATTTTTACTGTTTGGAATGAAAGCTGTCACTGCGTGGAGAGCCAGAAGAAGGCCTATGCATGATTTACTTCCACATAAAGCTTCCAAATAGGTCCCAAGTGAAATTTAATACTATTGCAAAGGGCAAGCTATTACCTTTTAAGCGTGGTTTAACTAAAAGCAGAGCCAACCAGAATGGCTTTCCAAAATTCAAAGTACACCTAAACAGAGTCCCTTATGAAGGTTTGAAAAGTTAAGTACAATTTCTCTCTATTGAGGTTTTTCATTTGACACACCCCTACATGTTTGGGTTTAACCAGGAGCATATTCATTTGAAGAAGATATTTCAGGTGTTATGTTCTTTATCTATATTTTTGTCCTTGCAGAGGGGTGGGGCAATGACAGCAAGGCAGCAGCCACATAGGGATAAGCCTGAGCCTGCACTCGTCTCCTTGCTCCTGTAGCACCCTTGAAAGATTGCATGACATCCCAGAGCACACTGGCACCATAACTGAGAATCACTCATCAACACCCTCACTACAGTGCTTTGAAAGCACTTAGAGCACACAACACATCTGTCCACACTCAGATTATTAATCACTTATGGGGAAGGAACTGTTAACAGGCAAACAACATTTAGATTTGGAAAGTAGGCAAAGATAGGACATATATTGTCTCAAAAGGGCATGCAAGAGAAAACACAAAGCATCTGAAAGCTGAAGGAATGTTCTCAGCCAACAGCCAGCTGAGAGCGCCAGGATCTCTTAAGCATATGTAGTAAATTCTCAAAGCATACCTGCTCAAGCCAAAAAACTGTAGCCAGGATGTCAAAATAATGGTCTAGAGCCAGACAGTGGAAATCAGGAGATAAACAGAGCCACAACTGGGGAAAAAAGATAAACCAGAGTCAGAAAGTTGGGAGACAGGCTCTAAGAACAAAGATGGCAGGGCACAAGACAAGGACCTGTGATCAGGCTCAACGCTCAGCAAGAGAAGCAAGTGCTGAAGTTAGTCAGCTAAGTAAAGGCTTGTCTTTAAACCCGAGTGGTTTGTTAAGCTAAGGATCAGACTGAACTCTTAAGTTGGGGACTACAAGCTTCAACACCCATGGGTCATTTCCAAATATGTATTTCAGGTTTTGGCCAAAGTTTCTCTATTAAAATTCTGCTGAAAAACTGAGTGGGTATAGGGCAGGGGGAAAGACAGTAATTTTCTTTTCACTCAACTTTTCCATGAGAAAGTTATTTAACTTACCTTAAAATTTGTTTTTCATGAGAGTTCAAAGATGTATTGGAACAGATCTTACTGCTACTTGCAGCTTCTTGGAGACATTTCCCAGACTTGCTTGCTAGGTGTTTCTGCAGTAGTCCTGCCCAGACAGACTGCCCTGGAAGCTACTACAGTCGGCTACCATAGTATGAGAAGATGGCTTCAGAAGGACTTGCTGGAACCAGGAGTTACCAAACAGTACCATGATCTGAAACTTAAACAACTCCTACACCAGAATCACAAGAGAATTCAGACTTTTCCATGGCAAGGTAATTCTGAAGTGTGGTTGGAAAGAGCACCTGAAATTAATTTCATTTTCTTTTCTGAAAAGGAGCCTAATGAAGCTCACAGAGCTGTTTGGAGATTCAGCAGCTCTGCTTCCAGGTTTCCTGTCACATTGCCCCACAAGAAGCTTCCTCAAAGCTTTATTCCATGACAAGGTTTCTAGGAAGCCTGGGAGTTCTTGGAGGCTCACCTAGCTCTGGTTGAAAAGTTTGGCCAAATCAGCACCTTCCAATGCAATGTTGATATTTCATCAGCTTGGCACTTTCTGACAGAAAATACCAACAAGTTGGACATTTCAAACCACATCTAGTTTGCAACATTTTTGCTGTATATGCCTCAAAACTAAAAAGAGCCCAGTAAAGTTTAAAATCCACCTAAGCTGATCTTACTAATAAAAAACAACCCTTTCAGACTGCTTTGCTTTATGACTTCCCTGAGCTAGAAAGGCTGTTACAGCCTTCTTGTAACTGCTAGAGGGAGACTTAATTGGTGAAGGTTTCCAGGTATCATCACTTCCACCCTGATGTAAATTCATCTCCGAGACATTGCAAGATTTACTTGTAATGGATCTGCAGGGATTCCCTATGAAGAGACTTAAATTTTAAGATATTTGAATACTGTTTAAATTTGGCCAGATCTGGAAAGTTGATATATCTTTAGGTAAATCTTTAAGTAACTGGATAAAAACACAGGCAGATCACAAAACCTAGTATTAGGCAAGTTTGCCTTCCTTCAGGTTTCATTACAAGAGTAGATCTACTCCATCTATAACTGAAATGAGTGATTTGGGAATCCCCTTTACATGGCTGCCCCATGCTATCTAGCCTTAATAAATCCACCTCTTATGGGCATCTGCATTTAAAACGTAAAATGTATTGAATAGAAAACCTTTGCAAAACTACTTCAGACTTGTGGGGGGCAGCAAACTCCTGTAGATTTTTTGGAGGATTTCCCACATATTATTACTACTATTTTATTATATAACTCTTATTTTCTGTAAGTATTTCTGTCTGAAAATGGTAGCACACTTACTCTAATAACTGCCTTTTAAAATCATTAAAGACTTTAGCCAGCTCCCACAGAAATAAATGACAAAAAACAGCTCCTGTGGTCACAGGAATGGAGTCCTTAATTGCATTTAGCCACCTCATGCTAAATATTCAATTGGCTTTTGTAGGAACAAAATTACAGAAGGACCTTTAAAAGATAATTACTCAGTAATTGATACTGATTAAAGTTTAGATTGCATGCCTTGCATGGTCTCTTATCTACTGAAAAAAGCAATTGCAGCATGACTATGTTAATTGAAACTATGAAGGAGTGAAAACATTTGACTGTAGTTTCAAAGGAGGACAAAAATAAGAAGCTGAAGGTACAAAGGCTGATAATCCACTTTTGAATAACAATTGATTTCCAATATGCTGCAGACATGAAAGTCAGATTTTCAGTTGATGTAAACTGCCCTAGTTATAATGCCAATTTACAAAAGCTGATGATCTGGCTCATGCGATTGCTTTGTTTAGATTTATAAAGCAAAGCAATTTCCTCTACTCTACTTTTCACCTAGCAACAAACTGGGTAATTACACAAATTAAGAACAAATGATAGCCTGCTTGTGTGTGTGTGTATATACCTTGAATGTTAGGGTTTAAATAGCACTCAAGGGTCTTGTTGCATGAGACACTTGGCTTGCATTTTATTTAAATTGTAGTAAGCATTACTATGCTGCATTGAAATTTAGACTGTGTCCTGAGCAATTGCATGATAATACTTAAAATGATCTCAGCTTGCTCTGGACAGATCTAGCATAAACAATTTGCCTGCTGTGGCACCTTTGTATCCAGTGGGAATACCTGTAACTACAGAAAACATTTCTTTTTAGTGGACAGCTTGCCTTACTCTGCTAGTGTCTAGGATGCTGCAATTCTGAAATGTAGCTGCCAGCTGTGCTTTCCCTGGGCCAAAAGCTGAGGGAGGAAGTTCTTGACTTACAGGAGCTTTCCATGGGTAGCTCAGGAACTGTTCTAAATATTCTTGGGGAGCATCTGCAATGGCTGGGCACTGTGGGGCTGGCCAAGTGAGAATGTGGAAGGTTTGGGAGTGTAGGTTGTAGCCGTGTTGATCTAATGACATAGGCAGACAACGTTATTTGGGGAAAACCTGTATCTTTTATTAGACCAACTCAAATAGTTGGAAAAATTCTTCTTAGCAAGCTTTTGGGCACAAACACCCTTTGTCAGGCTGAGAAAGCATCTGCTGTGCTCTTCCTGGATGGAGTGGTAAAGCAGCCAGAGGCCAGTATGTATGCAAGAATGCCAGTCAGATACAATGTAAAGTGAGATGATCAGAAGGTGAGAGACAGGAAGGTTTGGGAGGGCGCTATTGCCTGGAATTACATGACCCAACATAAGCATGGAGTTAAAAGAGCCTCAGTCTTCCATAATATCCCTGTTCAATTCTTAAAGTTGTTGCCTCCATTTTATTTACATGGCCAATTTTCCTTTGTAGTAGTGTGATTTTGGTGTTTGCAGTGATCTGAGGAGCTGGCAAATGATGCCATCTTCCACATGTCAGGAAAACAAGCAGAACGTGTCTGACTCCTCAATTTGCTCTCATTACAGAGCGTTCCAAATGGGGCATAGGAATAATCTCAACGATTTGATGTTGCAATAAGAAAGTGGGAAAACTTAAGATTTTGAGAATGAAAAAGAAATTCAACAAGGAAGATTTCCAAAATAGAGTAAAAAGTGCTAAATGCTGAAATACCATTCCAAATGTATGCAAACAACTGCTGCAATGTTGTGCTTTTCCTTTTGGGTCTGGGAAACTGTCTAGGAGAAAGTAAGTGTGTGAACTGAGCAGAGGTACTGGAGTTAATCTTCTGGGGTGCTGACTACAAAAATAGCTTCCTGAAAAAAGTTAATATTTGATATACTGAGAAGAGTTATTGAGTTGTCTCTTTTTATATGAGTGTCTGATTAGCTAATGGGAATTCATGTAAATCTGTGCTGAACTGCGCTCGCATTGTGTCATCACAACATGTCACAACCAGCGTTGTGGTGTCAATGTGAGTTACTGCTTCCTTCCCCTGGTCAGAGAGATGGCATGACCAGAAACCCTTGCTGTGATTCCACATTGCATAGTGCTGCTGTGGGGCATAACTACAGACTTAGGGTTACTGTATTTACAGGATCAAAAAAGAGGACACCTGTGGTGGGGAGGGGACATGGTATATGATTGAGTGGGGGGGGACTGTGACCTGCCTCTGCTTCTCACTCCTAAGTCCCTGCCCCCCTAGCCCTGCCAATGCCCCTCACTCCCAACCCACAACCTGGTGCCCTTCACTACCAACCCAGAAACCCATGTCCTTCCAGCCCTGCTGCCCATGCAGCTCCTGCATGCACGCATGCACACACACATGCACTCTTGACAGGCCTGCGTGCAGAGCACATGACCCCCAACAGCCAATTACCATGCCCACTGCTCCCAGCCCCAAGCATCCAAGCTGCTTCTGCCCAGAAAAAGCAGAGGCAAAGCAAAAACCTGGACATTTGCTCACATTTTAAAAACCTCCCCATACACAAGGATAGGAGGCAAAAAAAAAGGACACATCCAGGAAAACCAGATGTATGGTAACCCTAGGCTCCTCAGGAGGCAGCAGCTCTTGCTCCTTGCTCTGGTAACCCAATATGCCTCACATGGAAGGATGATGGAGAATGTCAGTTCTACTACTCCCCTATCTTCTCCCATTGCATGGGTCCTAACAGGCCCATCCTTGCTAAGAAGCCTGAGAATGGGTATGGGGGGTTCAGTGGAGCCCCTTCCTGGCCTGGGGAAGGATGGGAAACAGTCCTGAAGCTAGAGGTGCAGGAGGAACAGCGGAGAACAGAAACAGGGCTCACTGAAACAGGCCTCAGCAGCCCACAGCCTGTGGCTTACGCTAGAACATCATTGTGGAGAAGCTGTGCCCTCAGGCAGGCAGTGCAAGCTCCTGGTGGGAGCAGGCATCAGAGTTTCCTGTTCTGCTCGTATGGCAGCCAGCAGCCTGGAAGCTGTTCCCAGTTATGAAGGGAGGGAGTTCAAAAAGCAAGAGCTTACAGTAATTTGGCTGCCTGTACACATGCTTAGAGGTGGGGGGGTGGCATTTTAATTAGAGGAGTTCCTGGGCAGCCACTCTAATTAAAATGCCTCACCATAACATGTATTAAGCCCCCGCATGTTTAAAAACAGCTGCAGGACCCTTTATCTAACTCCATTCAATGAGGTTTAGTTCAAGCACCCTGCGCCCATTTTTCAATGTGTGGGAGATTAATACGTGTGACACTGTGGCAATGCTGCAGCTTTCTAATGAGAACATGGAGCAGACTCGATTAATCACGTCTGCTCCAATGCATTCTAATTAGACCACCAATGAACAGGTGTTTAGGCAGCTCATATTAAAGAAATCTTCATTACTTGAGGGCCATCCCTAACTTGGGGGCTCTTCCTCCGAAGCTTTGAATTTTGGGGGTGGGCAGCAGTGATGTTGGTAGTACCCCCTCCCCCAGAACAAAATATTTCCAGCTGTTGAGGGAAAAGCGGCACAAATTAGAGATGGGTCAGAACCCAGGTGGGCCTGAGCTCCAAAGGGGAAGCAGAGGTCAGGGACACCTACAGTCCCTTCACCCCTCCCTGCTGCCAGACTAGGACAGACTGGTCCTCAGCCCTGGGTGTTTGCTCCCCTCAGGCACCTGTGCCATGCTGCTCTTCTGCTTAGAGAGCTTGATTAAACCTCACTTGCTGTAGCTAACAATTCAGAAAATTGTTCCTTCTACTGGTGCTGAGAATGACGTGTCAGCACCTGCGATTCCAGGGGCCTTCTGATTACCCTGTGATTCCAGGTGGAGAATGCCACCATCTCCAAATGGCATTATCTGCTGGCTTTAACTCCCCATCCTGCCTAGGTGGCACCTCCAAGTTATCTCAAGGAGTTCTCTGGCCCTTTGTGGCACTACCTGCTGGTTGGGCTGGCTCCTGACCTCTCTCTCCAACACCCCTCCTGTGGCACAGCCAACTACTTGGGAATACACCTTGACTCTCCTATAATGCATCTTAAATGGATCCTCCCTCCTCCCTGTGGACTAGGCCTCCTGTCTGCTTTCTCTGTCTGCCCTCTTTGTTGAGTTTAACTACATGAAAATGAGGTTGCAAACAATCACAAAGTACAATTAGCAGCCTCCACCAGACCACTTTTTCCCCCTATTTATATTTTTCTTATTTTTCCTAAAACAGCTTAACATGTAGGTATAATCTCTGGTGCAACTTTCCAAAATTTCCTGTGGTGCAGTAGGCAACTTGAGACAAGAGAGTGCACTCTGGACAGAGCATTTGGGATCTTCTTGAAAAAGGAAGACGGTTTTTTGGGGGGTTTTTTGGAACAGTGGCAGCAGCTGTTGTGGAGAAAAGAGAGCAGTTATTTAATATAGAAAAATAGAGCAAAGGTCTCCAAAGGTCATTTAGCCCAATGTCCTTCCTCAAGAAACAAGCCACTCCTGTGGACAGGGTTTGATTTTTGTACAGGGAAACACCTTTGGATTTCCAGTCCAGTCTTGTAATCACTCAGCCATTGCACTTAGCCAAAATGGAGTCTACAAGCAGAGTGAATAAGCCACGTATGCTATGGAGTATTAGTGTGGGGCACTGATAACTAGCTTGACTGGATCCTGTGCTGTGGCCAAGCTCTGCAGACTTTCATGATTCAAGGTCAGGAGCTAACTATCTTTTGCAGGGCTGCGTGTGGGATGGTAGGTAGGGCAGTAATGATGGTCTCTGGGTAGGTCAATGAATATGGATTCAGGAGGCCTAGAGTCACTTCCTGGCTTAGCTATAGACTTCCTGTGTGACTGAGAGTACATCACCTCACTTAGCCAGTATCAGTTCCCCATACATACCTGTATCAACCCCCATGTCTTCTGGTATGGAAGGATCTTTCTTTCCACCATCTTCAGACAGTGTTTACAACTGTTCCATGGATCAGGGCTCTAGCAAGGTCACAAAATAAGTTTGTTTCTTTTAATCAATGCACACATGAATGTATCTGTGTCATAAACTGGTCAGTTCCTGCTCTCTAAACAGAAACTCTGGCTTTGTAATGAGACCCAACTACTCAATCCCATGGCTTGCTAAATAAGCTGGGTCTGGGTTACCTGATACTGTTTTCACATCTGGGTTACCTGTACTCATTGCCTGGTTTACACTCCCTGTCTCATATCCTTATTTTGGGCAGCAGGACTCAGCAGTAGGATCTTGGAACCATTGTCTGAGCCATCCAAAGCTCAGAAATTGGGCTTAGCAAAATCATTTCTTACATACCTTCTGTGCTTTACTTGGAAAGAGGATAAGAGTTGCAGCCCTATGGAGAGCAAGCTCCTGAAACTGTCCTCATTACTCTGGACACTCACACCACAACCCCCATTATTTATCACTCTCTAGTTTTGACCCAAGCTTTTCAGGGGATGCAAAGCCCCTCATACTGCCACACATGGTCTTCTCTTCCTAGTGATCAAATGACCCTTTTGGCTTGAAGAGCAGCTGCCTTTGAACCAGTCTCTGCCATCAGTAAGCAAAGCAGAGAGCTGTAGCTGTCTTAACCATATGCTTAACCCAAGGAATTCCAGCGTTCTTCTTATCCCCAGACAAATTTCTTGGAAAGAGAGTAGATTTAAGATTAGCAAATTTACTGACCAGTAACCCAGAATCCCAGCTAGTGAGGGTCATCCATGCTGATGGCCCACTGCAGGCTCTCTAGGAAATGGTCCACCACCTTTATAAGAGCATTCAGCATTCATAGCAGATAGGCTTTCAATGCCGCATGAACATCTTAACAAAAGATCCAGTTAGAACAGGAGTTCTCAAACTTTGTGATACCATGACCCCCTGGTAGCTGATTGACTAGTGGGGGGGGTCCCCTGCTTGCCCATGGGGCATGTGGTGGTGAAAGTGGAAGCACCAGCAGCACGTGGGTTTGCGAACTCCTTTTAAGTTGCTTGTGACCCCTGGGGGGGGGTCATGACCCATAGTTTGAAAACCCCTGAGTTAGAAGCCAAATGGCATTCACAAAACAGGATTGCCCCTGCCTTATTCTTTCCACTTACCTCCCCTGGTCTTACAACTGGTTGTCCCATGCTACCCAGAGAGAAATGACTGTCTTCTTTTCTCTGTGCCTCAGATCTTGAATTTTCATCTTCAAGACACTTCTCAACCAGCGTTACTCTTGGGTCTCTTAGGCCATCCCCAGTTTGAGCAATGAATGCTTCTTGTAGTTCCTCAAGAGGCTCTGTTTTTATGTAAATGACTTGTAAAAGATCAGATACCAAGTCTGGAGCAATGGGTACATGTTTGATTCTAACATGGGGGATTATTCTTACAGGCTGCTCCTCTGGCTCTGTTGGGGTTTTGTTTGCACTTGAACCTGGGATTGCCTCTTCAGAGCCCCTGTCTTAGGCTCTGCATTAACAGACACTTGGGAAAGACCTTTGCCAGCAGTTCAGTCTGGGTTCATCACACTTTGGCTCAGTGTTGGTGGGCTGTCACTAACAGCCTGTAAAAGGGGGCTATCGGAGAGTTCCTCAATTATTACAGTGGCCGCCTCTTGAGGAAAAAGTGCATTGAAACCTGTTACATCATCATAAAGGTCTTGCTCAGATCCAGATTTTTGTAAAATAGTTCTAGAAATAGAAAGAACAACTTGATTAACTGCTTCTTCATGTTCTAGATGTAGATGTTGTTCTTGATCTGTAGCTGCCACAAGGCTGATTTTATGTTTGGACAGGCCTTGTTCCATGGCCTGTTTAAGGTTCTCAGCAATTCCGTTCATTTTGGCTCTTGATAAACATCTTCTGTACTTTGGGCTTCTGCCATCAATTGAATGTAAGACTTTCAACAGGAATCTACTTAATATTTGTTCCACAAATGTCACAGGTACCACAGGAATTTGTGGGTTTAAAGTTGGTTTGGGGATTTCTTTATCATGCCAAGACCAGTAGGGATTTTTTCAACAATCCTAACACCTTCTGTTGTTGAAGATGAAGAAGGCAATATCCTCTCCTCTGAACTGGCTTGAAATTCAGGTTTGGCAACTTCTTTTACTATTGAAGGTGCTATCCTATGTGCTAAAATATCTTTCCTATTTGTTAGGTCTCTGCAAACAAAAATGTCAGAATCAGCATGGTCTCCAGTGCTTGGGCAAGCTGAATCGAACAGGTCTCCCATAGCTTGGCTGTCTCCAGTGTGTAAAAATTCTCTTTCATTGACATGTTCATTCACATTCATCTGATGTTTTGACAGGAGTACTTGCAAAGCATGTTGTATTTTTCTAGTTGCATCGTTCAGTAACAAAGTCTTTTCTGCATCCAAATCCGCAATGGGAAAGAGGGAAGAAAAAGTTGGCAAAAGATTTGCTACCAGTTTTTGTATGATAAGAGGAACTATTATACTAAGAACTGATGATAACCTGTTGGGATTATCTGAAGGCTCAGTAACATCGCCTAGTGTATTTTCAACAATATTGTCTGCTTCAACACAGTGGTGAAGTGATAATTCTCCAGAAAGAGAGTTCTGCAATGGCTTCCCAGAAATCTCTTGGAGGACCAAGTCGCAAAGAGTTTCAGAAATAATGATGCACCGACTTCTAAAACAATTCTGTATGTTGAATATAGACTAAAACTGTGTCAAAAGCTTGTTATAGACCAACTCAGCAATTGTTTGAATCATATCATCCTCCCTGGAATGTAGATGTTCAATATACTGGCTAGGAGAGTTCTCATCTTCAGAGATTTTTGCCATAACTTTACTGATTACTTTCATGTGAATGAAGCCAAATTCTGCAAGTTCTGTTTTCTTTTCTGTGGAGGAAGATGTGCTGGTGGTGGCAGGGAGTATGTTAGATAAAAGCTTGCTGATTATATCTTCCAAAAATCTGTCACCCCCACCCTCACACCCCCAGAGTAGATGGTGTGGGATTTTGGCATTGGGTGTTGCTTTTGGTAGCATCTTCTGAAAGCATCTCATCAATTTCCCCAGGTTCTAGAGATTTATACAGAGCTGAAGAGGGTGCTTTTGCTAAGGGGTCTTCCTGCTGGTAACCAGTAATTTCTCTCCTTATCAAAACACCTAAGCTCTCTTCTGATGCACTCTTGTTGCTTTTCACATCTCCTGCAGAAGGTCAGATCAACTGGTGTGAATAATTTTGGCCGTCAATGTATCTATGTCAGGGGAGGGACCCTGATCTTCAGAAGGCTGCAGGTCTGTGGCCTGACATATGGAAAGCTTATATGGAAAGCTTATTTAACATGGAATCAACTACATCTCGGCTGATATATAAAGGATCACTTCCAGGGATTACACTGTCCTAAGCATGTAGGTTTTGTGAAGGGATCAGTTTGCTCATTAGTTCATCACATATTTCTTCCAAAAAGCATTAGCATAAATACTGCAAGGGCTGAGACTCAAATGCATATGTTGACAGGGCCTTGCTGCAAGCTTCCTGTACTGTCTTATGTGGTACTTCCTCTTCAGGAAATGTCTTTCTGTGTGATGAAAAGAAGGGCTTTCTTGCAAGATGCCTGCCAAGCTGGGGTAGAGTTACATTGGAGCAAACTGCCCCTGGCTTGGTTAGTGTGTCCAGGGGGATGTAGAAGGTTTGAGGCCCGGAGCTCCTGTGCAGTAACTCAGCTTCCAGATGCCCCCTGATGTGGGTTGTACAAGCTCAGGGACTTGAAGCTGCCTTAGCATTTGCCCTTCCCTTTGTACCTGTTCCTCCAAATCTAGCACTCTTCCCTGGACATTGATCAATGAAAATAATTTTCTAACCTTGCCTGTTTTAAAGGTGATCTTGTTTAAAGTCAGAAAAAATATCTTCCCTAAAGCGACAGTTTTGTAATTTGCCATCTTTTCTTGTTAATTTGTATTTAAAATAAGTTTGGCTATGAGGAAACTTCTCCGCTTTGATAGTCCGCACGGGATGCTCAAGCAGAGCTCCCATGCACATGCTCTCCCTGCATAAACTAGAAATATTGTCATCTGGATGAGGAACTACCACTGCTGGCTCAGCCTCTGGAAGATTTTCTTCCCAAAACTCTGCTTAGAGACAGTGGCCTGCTTCTTGTTGGAGACAGGCCAGGTGATTGCTGAGGAAAGACTGGGGTTAGTTTCCCTCTACTCCCTCTTTTCATACATCCTGGTGATCTGCTGGGGGTTCTCTTTCTCTCTGTGAAGACAGACTTTTTGGCATTGGCCTCCTCATCTCTCATCCCCCTCTCAGATCTTTTTCTCTCTTCATATTGTATTACTGCTAGATAGATGATGTCTGTTACCTTGGATACAAACCATGTCATTATATTTGTAATTTCATCAGTCATTTCTTTGGTCTCGTTTTTCTGTTGCAGGAACAAATGAGAAAGGACAATAAATGTGTTAATTAATTCCTTCATTCTCCCATCTGTAGATGGCAACAGCTGTCTACTGGGTGCAATTTAAACGTTTAGGATAAACAATAACAGCCCCTATGAAAAGTGACATGTATCACCAGCCTTTTGGATAGGGTCATAGTTTATAGTAGCTAGAGTCGGAAGGGACCTAGGTAGATCATCTAGTCTGACCCCCTGCCTTGGCAGGAAAGAGCACCGGGGTCAGATGACCCCGGCAAGGTGCTCATCTAACTTCCTTTTAAAAATCCCCAGGCTAGGAGCCTGCACCACTTCCCCTGGAAGCCGGTTCCAGGCCCTAGCCACCCTGACTGTGAAGTAGCGCCTCCTAATATCTAATCTAAACCTACCCTCCGCCAGCTTGTGACCGCTTTTCCTGGTCACTCCTGGCAGCGCACGGGGGAACAGGGACTCCCCCAATACCTGCTGATCCCCCCTGACCAGTTTGTAGCAGGCCACAAGGTCCCCCCTTAACCTTCTCTTGTGGAGGCTAAACAGGTTCAGGTCCCGTAGCCTCTCCTCATAAGGCCTGCCCTGCTGACCCCTGATCATACAAGTGGCCCTCCTCTGGACTCTTTCCATATCATCCACGTCCCTCTTGAAGTGTGGCGCCCAGAACTGGACGCAGTACTCCAGCTGCGGCCTGACCAGTGCCGCATAGAGGGGGAGGATCACCTCCCTGGACCTGCTCGAGATGCATCTGTGGATGCATGACAGGGTACGGTTGGCCTTCTTGACTGCCTCCCCACACTGCCGGTCCATGTTCATCGTGGAGTCAATGACGACTCCAAGATCCTTTTCCGTCTCCTTGCTGGCAAGAGGGGAGTTCCCCAACCTGTAAGTGTGGTGCCGGTTCTTCCTCCCCATGTGCAACACCTTGCACTTATCAGTGTTAAACCCCATCCTATTCTCATCCGCCCACCGTTGCAACCTGTCAAGGTCAGCTTGTAGCCTATTGCACCCTTCTAGTGCACCCACATCCCCCCACATCTTAGTGTCATCAACAAACTTGAACAGGGTGCTTTCTACCCCCTCATCCAAGTCACTGATGAAGATGTTGAACAGTGCGGGCCTGAGGACCGAGCCCTGTGGAACCCCACTGCCCACGTCCTTCCAGGTCGAGAAGAACCCATCCACTACCACCCTCTGGGTGCGGCCCTCCAACCAGTTGGCGACCCATTTGACTGTGTGGGCATCGACACCACAGTCTCCCAGCTTTTTGATGAGGACAGGGTGAGAGACAGTGTCGAAAGCCTTCCGGAAGTCCAGAAAGACTACATCCACAGCAACCCCTGCGTCTAATGATTTGGTGACCTGATCGTAAAAGGCCACCAGGTTGGTCTGACAAGACCTGCCACTGATGAACCCATGTTGGTTGCCCCTGAGCATGCATTCCCCCGCAAGGCCCTCCTGGATGTGTGCCAGGATAATTTTTTCAAAGAGCTTACCCGGGATTGAGGTAAGACTAACTGGCCTGTAATTTCCCGGGTCCTCTTTTTTTCCCTTTTTGAAGATAGGGACCACATTGGCCCTCTTCCAGTCCTCCGGCACCTCACCAGAGCACCACGAGTGCTCATAGAGCCGCGCCAGGGGTCCCGCAATGACCTCGGCCAGTTCCTGTAGAACCCTAGGGTGAAGATCGTCCGGACCAGCAGACTTGAACACGTCCAGCCTCTCCAGAAGTACCCTAACTAACTCCTCGCTAACCCCTGGCCCAGGCGTGTCTCTCCCGGGGCCCGAGGGGGGCCCAGCAGGGAGGTGGCTGAACTGGTCCCTACTTAGGAAGACAGAGGCAAAGAAATCGTTAAATATGTTAGCTTTGTCATCTGGCATGACGACTAAGTTGCCCATCGTGTCCTGCAGGGGCCCCACATTACCCGGGACCCTCTTTTTACCCCCTATGTATTTGAAGAAGGACTTCTTATTGTCCTTAATCCGGGAAGCTAGTCCTATCTCCATCTCTGCCTTGGCCTTCCTGACTGCCCCCCTACATCCTCGGGCGACTGTAACATAGTCCTTCTTGGTGATGACCCCATCCCTCCATTGGGTGTATGCCTCCCTTTTAGCAAGGAGACATTCCCGGATGCTCCTAGTGAGCCATGGGGGTTTATGTGCCCTCCTGCTCCCTTTGACCCTTGTTGGGATTACCTCCCTTTGGGCATGGAGGATCGTCTCCTTAAGGAGCAACCACTCACCTTGGACATCTGGCTCCCTTCCCCTCTGGGTCCTCAGCGCTTCCCCAACGATCCTCCTTAGCTTGTTGAAGTCAGCCCTCCTAAAGTCTAGGGCTGTTGCCTTGCTGCAGCCCTTTGCCACCTTACGCTGGATGGTGAATTCCAGCAAGCGATGATCACTGTCTCCCAGGTGGCCCATCACCCGCAGCCCCCTCACCAGGTCATCACCCATGGCCAGCACCAGGTCCAACAAGGCGTCTCCCCTGGTGGGGCTGTGCACCTCCTGGGTTAGATGGAGGTCCTGCACTCTGGCTAAGAACCGACGTGAGCGATCAGACTTGGCTGACTGCTCTTCCCAGCAGATGTCTGGGAAGTTCACATCTAACAGAATAAATGTAAGAAATAAAGAGACAGCCAGTTCAGGAAAGGACAAACTAGGATAAGCATTGGTTCTCCTGGAGTTTGTTTCTGAAGGGCTGACGTGCAGTCTGAAGACCATGGAAGAAAATTCTGACCACCTTGAAGCCCAGGGGAGGTTTGTCACTGATCTCAGCAGGGCCAGGATTCCCACACATGAGCCTAGAAATGACCTGATTTTGCCAGTTTACCCTGTTACAAGTGTCAGGGGGCTAGGAGTTGGATATACCGCTGGACACACTCTGTGGAATGGACCCTGTGTCCAGAGACTCTGCCACTTGTGGAGTAAAAAATGACAGGAAAACTCATCTCCATGTTGCATATTTGAACAGGTATTGAGGCCTGACATTGGGACTGTCTCAACCCTCTTCCCCTGAGAAAGCACTTATCAACTAGCTCACTTCTCCTTATGGAAAAGAATCAATTAATCTGCAAACATTTTCTCCATCTCGCACCAAAACTCAAAGCTGTGTTCTCCCTGGGCAGTGCTGCTCCCTGCTTTTTCTCAGAATAAGGCATCTAAACACTGTCTGCTGCACAGCCTTTTATGTTTTTCAGGGACTGTGCAGGCTTTTGCTAATTAACACCCTAGCCCCTAGTGCAGGAGGTAAAGCGTGCCCACTATTTTACATATAGCAGAACTGGGTCAAAGCTACTATCTTCTAATCTGTGGCCACCAGCCTGTAGTGCCTTCTATAGTTTTGTCACTCTTGTTTCCCTTGGTGTTAAAGAAAAGAGTATCTGTCACATAAGTAATCACAATACAACACATTTTCTAGCATTATGTCCTGCTCAGTTGTTTCCAAAAAGAATGCGTAAGATTGTATGGAGCAATGCCATTTGGTGACTCCTGTACCACAGTACACATCATGGCAGAGTGCACTTTATCTTTCAGTTTTTACAGCATCAGTTTCCACTTTTGACATCTTCCCGTGCCCTGACTTCTCACCTGAGAGGATGATCTTTTCTTGTTTGTGCCTTTATTACCAATTGGTACAAATCTAGGCTGCTGATTACGTGACATGAAAAACAATACATTCTAGGTGTGCGGGGCATGAGCCAGGCTGTGGCTATGGCCCCGCTGGGTTCTATCCCCTGACGTTAAGTAGCGAGAGGGAGAGGCGGACTCGCAGCAGTTCCAAGATATTTTCTTTTATTTAGTCCCTTTCTTACATGCGCTCCACTGATGCAGATGTGGCTGCACAGGCATTTACACTTAGTTTAGTCCCAGTCCTAATAAGGGACGGATATAACGAAAACAAAAAGAATCAGGGATCCGCTTAGTTACACACCACCCGGTGTTGAATGTGACTGCGCGTCCCATCCTGGCTCGGGAGAGGGACGAACAAACGACAGACAATCGAGGGATCCAAAACGATTAAAGCAAATCGATTTGTCCCAGTTCGGGTGAGGGACGAAAAATCGAATCTCAGGTTGGGTAAGGGTGAAAACAATAAATCCGTGGATCGTCCAAGATTAAATCAAACCAGTCTGCAAACCTGTTACTTCGGAAATCGGAAAAGCCATGGGAAGCTGGCCAGGCCTACCCACCGAGCAGTGGACACTCCGGCTTCTGGTCTAGTTAGTTCAGCATGCGATGGATGCTCTGGTGTCTGCGTGCTGCTCTGCTCTCCCCGTTCTGGTGGGTGGAAAATTCCACCCCAGTCTTTATAGTTCAGATGACAAGCCCCATTTTTAAGCCCCCAATTGGTCTAAAATGTTTGCAGGTTTTTTTTTCACAGGGGATGGGGCTTCCCCAGCACATGGCCAGGGGTCATGCAGACAGGGTTTCCCAGCACATGGCCAGGGGCCATGCAGGGCTTTCCAAAATTGTGAGGAGAGTGCTTGGTGGCACCTGTTGCTAGGCAAGGCTGGCAGAGCCCAGCCAGAGTGTGACACTAGCATAGTCCTAAATTTTGAGTGTAAACTGCTTGCAGGTCTAGAAGTCTGTGTCCCAGACTCTGCTATAAAAACCCAACTCTGGGGGTGAGTAAAGGTAAAATCTTGGCCTGACTGTTTTAAATGGGAGTGTAGCCAGAATTTTGCCAGAGGTGCCTAACCATTTTAATGGCAAGACAGTGAAAAGACAGATACAACAGTGTAGACAATACCTGGAGATCAGGACCTTCAAGTATTATAGAACTCTGCTCATCATATTTAAAAACCAACAGGGTCCAGTTTCCTTCTGTGTTGTACCCTAATCCTGCAAACATCGATGCAATTTGCTAAGAAATAATCATGGGAGCAGTCCTATGGAGCTTCCTGAGATCACAGACAATCTTGAAATAAAGCATGTACATGTTGTTAGATTGGGGCTGTAGTCATCAACTTCTTTATGAAATTCTAAATAGAATTGCGAGCAAATCCATTGGCTACTATTGACTCTAGCCATTTACCAATTACCTCATTAAGGTATATCTCTCTCTCTCACACACACACACACACACACACACACACACACACAAAAGTTCTACTGTGGCTTTGTTTCTAACCTTCATTGCTTCAGGAAGCAGATGTTTCTTTTTGCTCTGTTGCTTTCTCTGTCCATCCATGTGATGTTTTTCTTCCAAGAAGCTTTTGAGTTTTTCATAACCTGTGTAAACCCTGGCTAAATCTCCCGAGAAACATGTAAATGGTTGGTTAATATCACTTCTGCTGCAATCAATTTCTGCTCCACCCCCTCCTTTACCTGGGTTTCTTTTTGTTAAAGCGATTGCAGCATTTTTTAACAGATTCCAAGAAGTTGCTAATACCATTTGTGAGCTATAGCTTAGAGATTTGCAGACTTGCACCGGTGTGTAGTGCTGATGAATTAGTCCTGTCTTTTCAAAAGCACAATGAGAGTGGACAGATGCACCTTTCCCTTATGATCCAGGAAGGGGACCATGCTCCATATCTCTCTCTTCTATGAGATGTTCTAAGTCACCTTCTCCACACATTGTATAGTAAGGCGTTGCAGCGGAATTTTAGCTTTCCGATCGAGTGCTTGGATGCTTGGCAAGGAGCCAAGAATGAGGAAAAATGGAACTGGGACAAAGCCAAGTTGGAAGAGACCCAAAAGCAGAGATCAGGCTTGTTGGGAAGAGAGAGTGGGCACAGGGCCCTGGGGTCATTAGAGTGCACCTCTGTCCAGGTCCTGGGATAGACCTGAATATTCATGAGTCTCCTCACTCTTCTTCTGTCAGCAAATTTCTGTGAGTCTTACTTGTAAAGTGCAACACCCACCTCCCCTTTCTCTTTCTCTCTCTCTCTCTCTCTCTTCCCCTCTTCCTCTAGACTGGTGGACAGAGAGGTGGACAACCCATTCTGGCTGTCAGATCCTTAGTCAACTCAGATGGCAGAACCCGCTCCTCCTAATTTCTACCAAGTGCCATTTATTGCCCCCTCATCTCCTTGCCATGTACTGCTGATTGGTCCTTATATGCTGCCTTCCTTTTCTTGCAGACTGCAGAGGGGCTTAGAGGCAAAGATTTATCTTTCTTGAATGTGGAGTCATGGCTCTTTGGCCAGATGATGAACTAGTCTCCTATGGTTCTCCATTTCCATTTGTATTTTTGTAATGTTTTCCTCCTATCAGTTGTATTCCTCATTATCTTCAACTTGGGGGAATTAGATGATTAAAAACACTGACCGTGTGATGCGATGTAATGGCCATATAATTACAGGTTTAATCTCTCCTCTGTGGCAGTATGGAATGTAATTGGATCACAATCACCTTGCGCTAAGCAACCACCTGGCCATTGTCTCCTAGCATCAAATGCTCTGCCCCATGATTGGCTATATTGTCTCATTTGAATAAAAGCCATATTCTTCCTCCCAGTAGGGTTAGAGTGTTGTTGTAGCCATAATGGTCTGGGAAACCTGCAAGGATCAACATGATTTTAGGGACATCTCTTTTTGGACCAACCATATAGGTGGGAAAAAATTCCCAACTTCAATTTCTAATTGTTTTGGTCACATTTTTCTCCCAGCTACAGTCTTTTTGCTTAGTTAGAGAAGTTTCTGGGCACAAGGTGCTTTCTGTGCCCTTGACTAACATCACTCCCAAATTTACACCTGGTTCAATAAAAGACATCCCCAAAAGCCCTCCCCACCTTGCTTCTCACTTGCACTGCTTTTGTCAGGCACAAAGACACAGAGACCCTAGCTCCATACTTGACTTCCTCAAAACCTTCCTCCTCCTGCCCACCCGTCTTCTTCCTGACCCCAAGTCTCTGCCATCTACCTGAGCCCTCCCTGGAAGGAACCTGAGGAGAATCTCAGTCCTTTACTGCCTCCCTCCATGGGTGACTGGTGCCTCCTGAGTTGGGGGGGCACTTGCCCCCCCCAGTGGCCAGTCAGCAACTGGGGGGTCCCTCCATGGCCAATCACATTGACTAGGAGGGGGTTCCCCCACAGCCGATCATGCTGGCCCGGAAGTACCAGCAGCACACCGCTGGTACTTCCAGGTATGCTGCTGTTCTTCTGGGTCAGTGCCACGGGAACTTCCAGGTAGGTGAGATTGTCCATGAAGGAACCCCCCCACCACCATTAAGTGCAGTCAGCCATGGGGGGACCTCAGGGATCGCTTCTCCTGGTGCCCCCACTCCCCAGCCACTGCTCTCGGGGGGGCACTATCACTCTCGCCTGCCTGTCCTGCCTGTTGCCTGACACTGCCTGTCAGGGGGTGAACTAGCACTCTTGGAGGTGTATGTGCACCCCTGTGTACTCCCTACACATCACCACTGCTCCCCCCAAGTCCCTTCAGGCATAGTTCAGCTGCTCTACAGAAGCAGGTGTAGGAATAGGGAAGGGAAGAAAAGGGAAGGGAGTACAGCATGGAGGAAAGGCCCCTGTGGAAGTCAGAGGAGTGGTGGGGAGAGCTCTTGTTGGGTCTGCAGCATTCTGTGCTTGTTCCCCAGTGGCTGAGACCTGGAGCAGCCCCTTTGTTTTCAGTGCAGCAGCACCCAAGTCAAGAGTGACAGACAGCTGGAGAGGTGAACAGAACTGCAGGGGAATATGGGGATCAAAGCTCCCCACCCATCAAAAGGGTACAACTGGGTCTTCTGTCCCAAACCCAAACATACCAGGAGGCCTGAACTGGCTGAGATTTGGCAGAGTTCACAACTGGCTTTTACAACAAAGTTACTACCATGTTGTTGCAAGCTAGGGCCCTGTGACTTGGACCTAAATTACAGACTTTGACTGAGAAGGGCAACAACCCTAACTCATTAATCACAAGGAAGGGTTTGGAACCAGGCAGAGAGAGGGGCCCAACTGCACCACTTGGCCCAAACCTGAGAGCTTCTGGGGGTGGCAGCTGTGGGGCAGGAGAGATGGACAATTAAGAAAGGTGGCCCTGGGACCAGAAATAGGAATCTGATCCTCCCTCACCTGTATCTGCTTCAGCCAGAGAGACGTGCCACCATGAAGGTCTGTTCAGGTCTGACCCTTTGGCCTGGGATTCTGGAACTTGCCCTGCAGGCTGATATCAGCCCTCTATGAGGTCACAGTCTCTCTGGCCCAATGCTTGATATCCTACCAACACATCTCTGTGAGTTCACTGTCTGCCCCACCCTCACCACCCAGCTGGGCTTATCCCCTACCCATAGAAGCCCCTTCATCCTATAGTTTAGCACAGAGGTAGGCAACGTTTTTTTGGCCAGAGCGCCAAAAAAATCCCACAATGTCTACCTTGGAAGGTGCCGCAATGCCAGCGTGCCAGAAAAACAAAATGAGGGCAGGGGGTACATGGCAGGATGCCCTGCTTGTGTCCCTTGCCCCCCAGCATTGCTGCCCCTTACTCCCCACAAAGCCCCTACTCCCCAGCCTTGCTCATGACCTTTGCCTCCTACCTAAAGCCCTTGCTCCCCAGCTGTGCTGCCCCTGTCCCCCAGCCCTGCTGCCCCTGCACCCCAGAACCTGGGCCACCTGCAAACATCTGCTGCCTCTCCTCTGCAGCCCCAGCTGTCTCCCAGCCCCAGTCCTGGGCTCTGGGGAGGGAGCACATACCAGCAATCCTCTCCACTGTGCTGCCCTTACCACTTCTGCAAAGCAGCGCTGGAACCTGGCATAGCAGGGTGCAGCAGGGAGCTGGGAGCAGGCAGGGGCCAGGGCTGGGGAGGCAGCATCTGTTTGTAGCCTCCCGGCTGCAGCCGGCCCTGGCTGTGGGTAGCTGCTGGAGCCTGGGCTGCTCCCAGCAGGGCTTGCAGCATCCCAGCTGCCTGCTGGGAGCAGCCTGGGCTCCCAACTGGCAGCAGCTACATGGAGCTGAGGCCAGCTGCAGCCAGGAGGCTGCAAACAGCTGCTGCCTCCCCGGCCCCAACGCATGTGGAGGAAAAAGGCCTCACGTGCCATGCTTGGCACACATGCCAGGGGTTGTCGACCCCTGGTCTAGCATATCCTGTATCCCATCCCTGACAGTACTCAGTGCCCAGTGCCAGAGGCTGGAGAGAACAGTACAAGAGAACCCCATCCTGGACAATGTGGGGACTAGTCTAGCCAGAGAGGGGTCAGTTCTGCCAAAATCCATGTAGTGAATATGAGCTGCCCAGCAGTGTGAGTGACAAAAACCAAGGGTGTTTGTACACGTGTCCTGGGAGTTGGGGGGTGCTTTAGTTACAGTGGCTCTGAGAGCCACTCTAATTAAAGCTCCTGGAGCATCACATGCATCAGTGTCCCCACACTAAAAAATAGTGGTGGGGGCACTTTAACTACAACTCATTGAAAGAGCTTTAGTTAAAGCACAGCTGCCACCATTTTTCAGCACAGGGATGCTGATATATGTGACACTGGAGTCTGCTGGAGCATGGTAATTTCCACGCTCCAGCAGACTCAAGTTTGCTCCCACGCATTGTAATTACAGTGCGTCAGAGCAGCATTGCTGCATGTCTATAGGTGCCCTAAGTGACCAAGAGACAAAACCAAATGGCTGACATGGGAGTTAGGGGTACAGCCTCTGAATTACAACTACCTAGAGACCTTAAATGCTGGAGGCTTGTAAGTAAGAGCGGAACAGTGGAAAAAACCCTGATCATACCGTGTTCACTTTCCCTTTCAGCAGCCACTCCCTGGGCACATCTACATAAGATACTATTTTGCTGCAGCAATGATCTATGGCAACACAGCTTGTCACTAGGGCAACATAGTATGGGCAAGCACTAACTGTGTGCTACTTGTTGGTGGCCCTTGGTGGGTCTGAGCTCCAAAGGGGGAACAGGAGTCAGGGACAACTACATTCCCTTCACCTCTCCCTACTACCAGACTAGGACAGACTGGTCCTGGGTCTTGGGTGTTTGCTCCCCTCAGACACCTGTGCCATGTTGCTCTTCTGCTTAGAGAGCTTGGATTAAACCTCACTTGCTGTAGCTAACAATTCAGAAAATTGTTCCTTCTACTGGCGCTGAGAATGACGTGTCAGCACCTGCGATTCCAGGGGCCTTCTGATTACCCTGTGATTCCAGGTGGAGAATGCCACCATCTCCAAATGGCATTATCTGCTGGCTTTAACTCCCCATCCTGCCTAGGTGGCACCTCCAAGTTATCTCAAGGAGTTCTCTGGCCCTTTGTGGCACTACCTGCTGGTTGGGCTGGCTCCTGACCTCTCTCTCCAACACCCCTCCTGTGGCACAGCCAACTACTTGGGAATACACCTTGACTCTCCTATAATGCATCTTAAATGGATCCTCCCTCCTCCCTGTGGATTAGGCCTCCTGTCTGCTTTCTCTGTCTGCCCTCTTTGTTGAGTTTAACTACATGAAAATGAGGTTGCAAACAATCACAAAGTACAATTAGCAGCCTCCACCAGACCACTTTTTCCCCCTATTTATATTTTTCTTATTTTTCCTAAAAGAACTTAACACGTAGGTATAATCTCTGGTGCAACTTTCCAAAATTTCCTGTGGTGCAGTAGGCAACTTGAGACAAGAGAGTGCACTCTGGACAGAGCATTTGGGATCTTCTTGAAAAAGGAAGATGGTTTTTTGGGGGTTTTTTGGAACAGTGGCAGCAGCTGTTATGGAGAAAAGAGAGCAGTCATTTAATATAGAAAAATAGAGCAAAGGTCTCCAAAGGTCATTTAGCCCAATGTCCTTCCTCAAGAAACAAGCCACTCCTGTGGACAGGGTTTGATTTTGTACAGGGAAACACCTTTGGATTTCCAGTCCAGTCTTGTAATCACTCAGCCATTGCACTTAGCCAAAATGGAGTCTACAAGCAGAGTGAATAAGCCACGTATGCTATGGAGGTGTGTATTAGTGTGGGGCACTGACTGGATCCTGTGCTGTGGCCAAGCTCTGCAGACTTTCATGATTCAAGGTCAGGAACTATCTTTTTCTTTCAGTGCTGCGTGTGGGATGGTAGGTGGGGCAGCAATGATGGTCTCTGGGTAGGTCAATGAATATGGATTCAGGAGTCCTAGAGTCACTTCCTGGCTTAGCTATAGATCTCCTATGTGACCGAGAGTACAACACCGCACACTTCTGTTTGAGCTGTGATCCTTATGATTATATAGCCACAGAATGAGAGGCAGGCAGTGGTGGTGGTGGAGCTGTCCTCTCAGTCACGGTTCCTGGTGGTGCCGTGAATGACCAGGTGAGGCCCAAGTCCGTGGATGGCCCCTTCTGTCCTACATTATGAGGTCAAGTGTGGACCAGTCTTCTACACAGGAGACTCAGCTCAGCTCCTTCCCTGCCTCCACTGCTTTCCCCCCTCCTCATTATATCTTCACAGTTTCTCTGTGCTTCGCCCTGTGGAGAAATCGACCTCTCTGCCTGCCTGTTTCACTGATGTAGTGCTACAACTCAAACCCTCCTCCTCCCCCCCTCCCCCTGCTGGTCACCAAATCTGGCGGTGGGATGTACCTGGTCTCCTCTGTCCTGTGTAACCCTAAACTCTCACCTGAGGGTGCTGATGTTTTTAAAACTGACCAACCAGCATCTGCCATGGTCTGGGAATACTAGCTTAGGGTTGGTCCAAGGGATGAGGTCAGAAAGGGTATTTAAGTGTCCCTTCATCTTGGGCGTGGGAAGGAGAGAGTTCTTGGAACTCACTCATACACAAAGGTGTGCCTGGCTCCAGAGGAAGCTTAAGCACCCTCTGGATGATACTTGTGAGTAACTTACCTGAAACTTACCTAGAAATATAGCTTACTATATGTATATGTACTTATGTAGAAGCATAAAAAAGTCTGCCACACCGTACTGTTTGCTCTGGGTTATTCTTTGATTCTTCTCTAACCTGTACCTTTTTCCAAGCCTACCCTCTTTAACCAATAAAGCTCTCCACTGCAACCAGCTTGGTGGTGCTTGCTGTAAGAGAGATTGGGCATGCCTTTAAGTCCACTATGCTCTATTAAGGGAGACTACTTTCGGTGCTTCAGGCTTAAGGAAGCAAGTTCTCACAGTGGGTTAAGCAGTGGGTTAAGCACCCTCAAGGTGTACAAGGCCAGTGTACCACAGGGGACACAGAGCCCAAATACAGACCAGATCCCTGGGTGGTGTCTGCGGTTACCCCAGGCTTGTGGGTGTGCTCCAGAGAGGGGGTTGACCAGAAGTTGGCACCCCTGGGGAGACACTCAGAGCTTTGTAGGTGGTCAGGCACAGTAAGGCGGGTGGCTTAGTGCAAGGGTGCCCCCTACTGGCCGGCCACACCACCTGCTTTGTGCAATGCAATTATCTTTCCTGCCTACTCCTGCTCAGTGCTACTCCATCCTGAAAAACTTCATAGCTCTACCACTGCCTTTGCTGTCCACCCTCTATTTCCTACCAAAAGAGTTCTGCTAGCTCCTTTCTGTGCCTTTCTGTGTGTGTCCAGGGTGGCAAGGCTTGCAGAGCTTAGGTCAGGAAATATTGCTCAACTTGCACAATTATTGGACATGGCACCTGACCAATTAAATGTGCCATTTGACATCGCTCTAAGCAGCACTAAGGGAACAGACCCAAGCTACCCAATCTATTGGAAAGACTAGAGCAGCAGCTGGTGTGCAAAGAAAACATTCCATACTAATCCTGCAGAATCCTGTGACCCCCGCTGACTTCCTGCCCTTTGGGCGGGGGGCTGGACTCGATGATCTTCCGAGGTCCCTTCCAGCCCTAATGTCTATGAAATTTATGAAATACCAACTAACCTGAGCAGAGGAAAGACACAGCACAGTTATCCCTTATCTACACTACTGGGCATCCAGAAAGAAATGAACCCAAACATCTCTAGGAATGAGAAAAGTAGATAGAGGTTAACAGCATGGACACTGTTTCAAAGAGGAGTGGATACAGGGAAAACTTCTCATCTAGAATGAGGGAGGGGAGAGCAGTTCTAGTCTCCAGCATGTAAGAAGATGACAGAAGAGCTAGAGAAAGTACAGAGAAGGGCAATACAAAGAATGGAGAGGAGAGATGAGGCATTAAGGCCTCAAATATACCAAGTCTTCATAGATTTGAAGGACAGAGAGAGACCAGAATGATCACCGAGCTGATCCCCACTGAGCCTGCCTGCAGAACTTCAGCAACTGCTATCAGCATCAACCCAAATCATTTCAGGTGATGGTCCTGCCTGTCTTTTACAAAGACTCAGCCTTCATTTCAGGACTTCAGGTGAGGGATAATGGGTAAGTTCTTCACATAGTTAATAACCTGTTGTGTAACAAGAAAATAGTGTGCACCTTATTCCTAGAATGAATCTATCCAGTTACATCTTCCAGCCACTGCATTCTCTTTTGCCTCTGGCTGAAAGAATTAAGAGCTTTTACCAATTAGAAACTTTCTCTACATAGAGATGCTTTTAGCTCATGATCAAATTGCTGCTAAACCTTCTCTCTTTTCTAGTTGAACACATAGAGCTTCTTTAGTTTCTTACACTGAGGAAGGGTTTCTAGACCTAAGTTCAACCTTGTATTGCTTTTATGAACCTTTTTTAGTTTATCAGCATTAAATTTAGTGTGAACATGAGAACTGGATATAGGATCCACTAATGAGCTCATTAATGCCATAGACAGTAGTAATAGTGCTTTTGTATTCTACATTCCAATGCATCCAAAGATTTCAATACCCTTCTTAAATGATGATTCCTAAGGTAATGTATTACTTTATGTGAAGTCCATGACTTTATGCACATCCTTGAGCTTGCAAGATGTGGGCCTACAAAGACTACATGCATCACAGGCAACAACTAGTTTTTAAGAACATAATACACATGATGGGCTGGAGTAAAAGAAACAATAGTTGGGATAGAGATTAGGAAAAAGCACGCAGGCCTTTTCCCATTGAAACCAGTGGAAAAATACCCTTCAACTTCAGAGATAGCAAGACTGAAGCATTACTCTTAAGAGGTAGAGCAACTGCGCAGGGGAACAGACTCCACTGCCTGGCTAGAGGCAATCTCTGTGTAGAGATTATGGAGCAGATGTTAGAACTGAACAAAAGAGTGAAGAATCTGTAACATGCGACAGGTCAGCGGGGGAAGCCCAGACCTTTTGTGAGCCAACTTCCTGGGGTTCTGTTACCAAAGGTTTTACAAGATAGTTACCTCACACATGTAAAAGGAGTCTCCTGTATCCCAGGCCTGGCACAGGTCAGCATAAATCCCTATAAACAAAAACATATCCATAGTCAGCTCACCTGAGACTCATTTCCACTTTTATGGCTGATGTTTTTAGCTATTGTTTTAGCATCACTGCAAAGTAGTGTCCTGCAACCTTGTGTTCTGATGGGGCTGTCTAGGCTGCATGCTATACCCCAGTAGGGAGTTCTACAGAGAGGTACACCGGGCCTGCTTCTGTGCATGCTGCCTTCCCAAACTCATGCAATGTAACCACCCATTGATATGGTGCTGGCTAGATCCAGTGTGCTCTAGCTCTTGGGTGAGCCAACTGATGTACACACACCACTTGACTTCCATTTCAGGGGAGGGACAGCTTATGCAGAGCGCATGCTGTGTTCCTCACTGTGATGATCCCTGGTGCAGTACTGAAGCACAGAGACATACCCAATGCATAGGAAGAACCAGTGCATGCTCTCTTTTTTCTGGAGGAGGTTTGTCTATGTTTTGATGTGTTTTGGTGCTACTTCTGACAGAACAGTAATGAGAAGTCCTGGGGGCTTGGAGGATCTCAGTGCTGTTCTTGTGTGGTACACTCTGCTGCATCATGCACAGCATCTGTTAGGACCCATGTTGCAGTTGCCTGGCATGTCATAAGCTGAGCAATAGCTGCTTTGTTATTAGACACTTGTTCTGTCATTCTTCAGTCCCAGAGCAATTATCAAGGTTTGTTAATCAGTTCTCACCTTTCCAGCATTTGGGTGAAAATGCTCTCCTTAAATGTTTTTTTGAAAAACTGAAATATTTATTTGAAAATGGTTTTGTGATGTTTCATGGAAGTTGAGATTTAGTTGCTTAATATTCCTTTTCTCTTTTAGGAGCCAAATTGTCTAGCTGGATCTAGTACCCTGTGATGTATGAAAAACAGGAACACCAGTGCCACAAAACCTCCTCTCACTGATGTGTTGGCCTCTGACAAGATCAGTCTCAGTTTCTGATAATTCACTGAAATGTCAAAATTCTCCACAGAAAACCTCTAGGTGAATAACCTGCTCTACTTTTATCAATGGCCATGCAGCAATAAAAATAAATCTTTTCTTCCTTGAAAACTAGAAAAACATTCCAAGAAGCCACAAAATCTCAGCAGATCAAGTGGTGAAAACAGTTCTCTACACTGGGTGCATCTACACAAGATGCTAAATGTCTAGTAAACTAATACTACTGTGCATTAGTGTGTCATAGTGAAAGCCATACTGTTGCACTAATGTGCACTATAATTAGTCTACTGTGCATTAGCATCACTTAGAAGGCATGTGCCAGTTACTGTTCATTTACTTAGTACCTGTTATTAGTAGGGGTGCACCAATAAAGATTTTGGGGGCGATACCAATGACCAATTATTAATGAGCCACATTGACCAATACCAATCTAATTGCCAATATGCAGCCCAGAAGCTTGGATAGCAGTGTTTGGCTGGTAGATCTGTTGCGGGGGAAGGGGTGGAGGAAAGGAAAGGGTGTGGGAGGTGCAGATTGAGGCCCTTGTGGTGAGGGAGGGAGGGGGGCTAGTGCAGGGACAGGGGCAGGCACTGCCCAGCTGGGGTGGGGTAGGATGGACCTGAATGGTTCATCCGGGGGCACAGGGAGGGGATCCTGATACTACATACACCCTCTGGAGGAGCCATGGGAGGAATGTGGCTCCTGGGTATGTGTGCAGGGCTACAGGGTGGATGGAAGCCACCCCCTGTAGCTCCTCCCCCCCAATAGCTGCTGCCATCCACCCCAAGCACAGCCCTGGCCTAGCCCCCTGCTGGGAAAAGCCTGGCACCAGCCCCAGCCCCGGCACCAGCCTGCAACAGCAGCCTTTCCTTGCCCCACACACAGATCCGGGGGGCATGTGCTCCCCATGATTCCCTTGGGGGTATACATAGTGGCAGGATCCACAATCCTCTCCCTGCACCCGCTGGATTAGCTGTGCATCTCTGTCCCATGCCCACCCCAGCTAGGCAGTGCCTGCCTCTGCCCCACTCCCTCCCTCACTACAAGGGGCTCAATCTGCCCCCACAAGCCCGTTCCTCCCTTCGGTCCTTTCCCCCCAACAAACTTACGAGCCAGACACTACTCTCCAAGCTGCTGGACTGGCTGTGTGCATGCTGTGGCTGTGCACCTGCACATAGCATTTATTGGCAACTTTTTTGGCCACATCAGTCAAAAAAAGCCAATTGCCGATAATGTCAATTTTCCTTTCATTGGTGCCAATACAATATGGATTGATGTATTGGTCCACCTCTGGTTATTACAGGTACTAAACTTAATGCACAGTAACCACAGAGCATTAATGCAGGTGTAAACATACCTACCAACATCCAAAAAAAAATCATTTTCTAAGAAACAAGATAATAGAAGTATGGTGGCCAGGCTTATAATCTGCATTATCTCACAGCTAATAGACATCTGCAAGGCTTCCATTTACTTTTCAGCTATACTTTTCTGCCTGCCTGGGGCTTCTAAGTGATGTTAATCCAAAAAAGCAAGTAATTATAACCTGACACTGTTCACAATACCTTGCCCTGTTGGGCTAGAAGCTGTAGTGTCCCCTAGCCTGTTATTTTTCTAAGTTGTTTCCTTAAGTTACTTTGTTTATGTGACTCTGAGTATGCTCACTAAGGAGCAGGGACAGGACATGCTGGGCCCACTAAAAGTATCACCTATAATGACATCATGATCCACTTACAGTGGTTAAGCATGCCTAGTGAATACCCCACACTTGGGAGGAAAGTGTGAAGGGAAAAGTGCGTGTGTTGTTTAAGTGGCACGGTGTTCCCTCATGATTTTTGGCATTGTTCTTAAAGTCTATGCTTTGGGAATGTGAAAAACATAGCTCTTTCTTTTATATATATCCATAGGTGGCACGTGTCCCCTGGATCTGTGTGCAGGGCAAGGGCAAGGGCAGGCTGTCGCTGCAGGCTGGGGCTGAGGGCAGCACCAGGCTCTTCCCAGCAGGGGGGATATATACATCTCCTTTAAAAGAATATATAACCCAAAACAGTGTAACCCTTGATGTTGATATTCAAGTTATAAGAGCTGTTCCACCAGGTCTCGATGATGTCAGTCAGATCACCATTCTTTTCACAGGCCATAGGTTCCAGCTCATTTTGTTTATTCCTCATATTTCTTGGATTTGTATACATGCATCAGATGTATTTTGACTCCCTGGCTTCCTTTTTGCACAACTTGTTGCAGTCCTGTAGTTCTCTGGCCCTTTCTCAGAGTTGTTTCTTTGAGTCCTTTCCTCTCTGGACTGTATGCTCTGTTGCTGGAGGATTTTAATCACCACTCCCCATGGAGACAGATTTAAAGCACTCCTTACTAGGTTGGCCAGATGGTGACCAAAGATGTTCTTCCCCATTCTCATCAGATGGATCCCATCTCTTAATAGCTGTCTTCTTCCCAAGAACATCCACCCATGTGAAGAAGCCAAAGACTTCTCCTAAGTTATCTGTTTCATAATTTAAAGATATACAAAACTGGAAGGGAACATATAGGTCATGAAGCTCAGTATGCTGATCTTGCACTGCAGCACTTTTCATGTTGATACCAATGTCATTCCTGCAGGCTCAAAGTGGAGGACTTTAAAGGGGCATTGAATTAGGAGATACTGTAGCCAAATTTCAGCTCCAAGGACTAGACAGGCATGAAGACTATTGTAGACTCTCACCAAAAGGAATCCTCTGAAAGATTTTTGGGACAATGTGGGAGTAACAAGGCAACAAACATTTCTGAGAACTAGTATGGAAAAGTTATTCATTTATTCATGAGGTAATAGTTTATTTTTAGTTCCATCCTGACTAGCAATGTAGTCCCAGCTTTCATTTTGCCACACCTAAAATACCATGTTTTATTCTGGGATACTCCTTTCCAGAAAAAACAAATTAAAATGAACACAAGACTGGTAGGATGAATTACAAAAACTTAGCAAATGGCAAGACAGAACATGGTGTTCTTTTCTTCTTTTCTATAAAAGAGGTCTGAATCAAAATCAATACGCCTTAAAATACGAGAGAAATTTGAATTCCACTCTTAAATAGAACCACAAGCCTAGTTCTAATCTGCGAGTGTGTCGACACATGCATTAACATGCTTTAATGTGTATTAAATCTAGTACCTCCATAGTGAGGTACTAAGAAAATGCGCACTTGTCAGTCTTAATGTGCATTAACTAAAGAGCATGTCCTTTTTAGTGACACTTTAATGTGCATTAAAATAAACTAATGCACATTACATTGCATGTGTAGATGCACCCTTGGGTACGTCCAGATGTGTGTGGATGTTTGGTTCCCTGGGGACAACTAGCAGTGGCACACCTTGCACTGCAGCTACTTGTCCCCATGGTACGCATGTTTTGGCACATGGCAAATTACCCTAGAGGTGGTAGGGGAGGCTGGGGCCAGCACTCTGCTGGGGCCAGCACCCAGATGTGTGCTGCTGTCCAGAAGGAACCCCTGTGTGCATGCACACACTGGCGCATGGCATGCTGCTCTGAGTAGGGTAGGGGAGACTGGGGCCAGTGCCTGGGCTGGCCCCAGCAGCCTTACCTGGGATCCTGGCATGATCTTGCAGCAGGGAGCCTGGCTGGCAGTCAGCGTGTGGCTCCAGCCAGCCAGACTCCAGTTTTGGGTGGTGTGTGCTGCCACCATGTGTGCCACACTGCTTCCTTTTTTAGGTACAGGGTTTTTTTAGTGTGGGATCTCCCAGCACAAGGAATGCCTGCCTGTGTACTGTATGTGGTGTGCGGTGCCGCAGACCCGTCTGCGGTGCCACATACCACATGTGTGTTCTCGTCTTGACATACCCCTATGGTGCATCCCCACATGCAGGGACATGCATTTGCCATGGCAAAAACAGCAGCACCAATGTGTGCCATTGCTTTTTGCTGCTGAGGACAACACCCCATCATGTGGGGTTTGGTGCAGAGAAAAATGCCCCACTTCAGGGAAATGGCCATTTCCCTGCTCCTCCCAGCTCCCTGTGTACTGGAGGAACCAGGGAACACCTAAAGCAGTGGAGGTGCTATGGCTGGCAGCCAGAGCATCTCCCTGGAGGACCCAGCCTCCAGTTTTTCTGATGCACACTTCAGGAGTGTATGCTATGCTGATTTCTTGTGACATTTTTTTTTTATAGTGGGAGAATGAATAGTTGCACATGCATGCGGTTTGTTGCATGTGTGCACTCATTTGGATGTGCTTCTAATGGCTTTCCTTCCTTAGTTAATATGTATGCAGACTTCCATTGCACTTCTATTCTTTTCTTTGGTCCGGGGTGTGACCATAAACTGCATCTGACTGGGGGTCCTGGTGGCAACAATGGTGGAACTAACTACTCATGGTGGAGTATCTCCTATAAAATACCATAATATTGTAACCTCCAGAGTAATATGAGTATAGGGCACTTCAAAACCCTAGCCCCCCAACCTTGTGAGTAATTCTTAGTTGGAGAAAGGCTAAGGGACATGACCCTGACAGAAATGCATCCTCACTGATGCACTGGCAGTCAGCAGCAGTTTTTATCTGTTGCTTTCTGGAAGAAGCTACAACCATAAAGACACTGAACATCTGGACTCAGTCTGGCCTTTGGACTCTGTCTCAGTGGTCTAAAGGGGGGATGGTAGGTCCTGGGAAGCCTCCACTCCTCCGTAGTCTTGCCCAGGCTTGTGTGTCAAAGGTCTTGGGCCTGACTAACATGTACACCACGATCCAGAGGATCAACAGTTGCCTACTACTCTGTTCTTTTATCTGTGTCTTTATACAATTAGTCATTTCAGTGAGTTTTCACTGGGAAACATGAGTCCTAATCCTGTGATCTGCTTCTCACTCCAAGCCCTACCCTAACTAGTAGGGTACTGATGGAAATGACATTTTGTCCCACAATTGGCCCCCTGAAAGTGGCCTACACCCATGCCCTGACAAGTCTACAGCTGCAGAAAACTTTTAAAATGCCTAATCACATGACAAATGCTCCAAAATGAAGTACCTTCATTAACTTCTGTGAGTGTGCACCAGGAGCAGGGCTGGGCTGATGCAGCCCCACCTCTAGTACTGTCTTCAGGATGGGAGGAGGGGAGGCAGGGAATGGAGGGGAGGGAGATCAGGTTGAGAATTGGGGAAGGGAGGGGAGGGAGTGGAGGTGCTCCAATCCACCTGCCTTCCCTTCTCCCCTCCCATCCTGGAGACAGCACCAGAGCTGGGAGGGGGGAGAGGGCTAGGGGAGAGAGGCTGCAGACACATAGCTAGCTCCAAGCTGGAGTTTGATCCCCTAACCGACTGAACCCAACAAAAAATGTCAGGGGGATCACTGTAACTCATGGTGCTTCCTGTAAAGTGCCATGAGTTACGTTGGCAATTGCATGTCTGTCAGTGCCCATAATGTGTTCAGGAGGATCCGCTCTCTTTTCTATCACAAACTCATCAAACCAGAATCTTACTTATTAGATGAAAAAGGATCTTCCATTATTTATCAAACTGACAGAATTGCAGATTATTATTATTTTTTAATTCTTGGTAAACAGGGAAAAAATACTAAGGAACATGTTATGATAACATAGTTTCATAGTTTCTAGGGTCGGAAGGGACCTGAGTAGATCATCAAGTCCAACCCCCTGCCGTGGCAGGAAAGAGTATGGGGTCAAACAACCCCAGCAAGGTGTTCATCTAACCTCCTTTTAAAGACCCCCAGGGTAGCAGCCAGCACCACTTCTCTTGGAAGTTGGTTCTAGATCCTAGCCGCCCTGACAGTGAAGTAGTGCCTCCTGATATCTAGCCTAAATCTACCCTCTGCCAGCTTGTGACTGTTATTCTTGGTCACTCCTGGCAGTGCTTGGGGGAACAGTGACTTCCCCAGTGCCTGCTGATCCCCCCTGACTAGTTTGTAACAGGCCACTAGATCCCCCCTCAACCTTCTCTTGTGGAGGCTGAACAGGTTCAGGTCCCGTAGCCTCTCCTCATAAGGCCTGCCCTGCTGCCCCCTGATCATGCGAGTGGCCCTTTGGACCCTCTCAATGCTGTCTACATCCCTCCTGAAGGGCAGCGCCCAGAACTGGATGTGGTACTCCAACTGCGGCCTGACCAATGTGGCATAGAGAGGGATGATCACCTCCTTAGACCTGCTTGTGATGCATCTGCGGATGCATGACAAGGTATGGTTGGCCTTCCTGACCGCATCCCCACACTGTCGGTCCATGTTCATTTTGGAATCAATAATGACTCCAAGATCCTTTTCTGCCTCTGTGCTGACAAGAAGGGAGCTCCCCAGCCTGTAGGTATGCTGCTGGTTCTTCCTCCCCCGGTGCATCACTTTGCACTTGTCTGTGTTGAATCCCATCCTATTCTCATCCGCCCACCCTTGTAACCTGTCCAGGTCTGTTTGTAACCTGTCCCTCCCTTCTAACATGCCCACTTCTCCCCACAACTTAGTGTAATCCATGAACTTGAACAAGGTGCTTTTCACCCCCTTGCCCAAGTCGCTGATGAAGTTGTTGAACAGTGTGGGGCCGAGGACCAAGCCCTGGGGAACCCCACTGCCCACATCCCTCCAAGTTGAAAATGACCCATCCACCACCACCCTCTGGGTGTGGCCCTCCAGCCAGTTTGTGACCCATCTGACTGTGTAGGCATCAATGCCACAGTCACCTAATTTTTTAATGAGAATGGGATGAAAGACAGTGCTGAAGGCCTTCCTAAAGTTCAGAAAGACTATGTCCAAGGATTTAGAGACCTGGTCGTAGAAGGCAACCAGGTTGGTCCGACAGGACCTGCCTCTAATGAACCCATGTTGGTTCCCCTAAGCATAATCTCCCCTGCTGGTCCCTCACATTTTTCCTCAAAGAGCTTCCCCAGGACCGAGGTAAGACTAATGGGCCTATAATTTCCTGGGTCCTCCTTCCTCCCTTTTTTGAAAATGGGGACCGCACTGGCCCTTTTCCAATCCTCTGGCACCTCACCAGAGTACCACAAGTGCTTGTAGAGCTGTGCCAGGGGTCTCACAATGGCCTCTGCCAATTCCCTCAGCACCCTTGGGTGGAGATCATCTGGACCCACCAATTTGAAGACGCCCAGTCCTACCAGAAGTTCCCTGACCAGGTCCTCTCTGACCCTGGGCTCAGCTGTGCATGTCCTGAGTTAGTTGGGGATTACGGTGGGGGAGATTGCCTCCATATTTCTGAGCAGACACTGGGACAAGAATTTGTAAAGAGGTCAGTTTTATCGTCTGATGCAACCACCAGATTGCCAAGCATGTTCTGCAGGGGCCCCACATTACCCGGTGCCCTCTTTTTACTCTCTATGTATTTAAAAAAGGACTTCTTGTTGTCTTTGATCTAGATCATTAGTCCCAGTTCTGTCTCTGCCTTAACCTTCCTGACAGCTCCCCTACAGTCTCAAGCAATGGAGGTATAATCCTCCTTGATGCTGGCCCCTCCCTTCCACTGGGTGTACGCCTCCTTTTTAGCTTTCAAACATTCCTGAATGCCTTTGGTGAGCCATGGGGGCTTTTGAGCACTCTTGCCCCCTTTGATTCACATTGGGACGTCACCCTTTGGGGTCAGAGGATTGTTTCCTCAAGGAACGACCACTTATCTTGGACTCCCAACTCCCCTCCCTCCAGGACCTCAGTGCCTCCCTGACTAATCTCTTTAACTCATTGAAATTGGCCCTCTTGAAGTCAAGGGCTGCTGCCTTGCTGCAGGCCTTTGCCACCTTGTGCTGGATAGTGAATTCCAGTAGGCAATGATCACTATCGCCCAAGTGGTCAAGAACCTGCAGTCCCCTCACCAGGTCGTCACCTGTGGCCAGGACCAGGTCCAGCAAGGCATTTCCCCTGGTGGGACCATGCACCTCCTGGATTAGGTGGAGGTCCTGTATCTCAGCTAGGAACCTACGTGAGCAGTCAGACCTGTCTGACTGCTCCTCCCAGCAGATATCCAGGTAGTTTAGATCCCCCATGATGACCATGTCCCTTGACTTAACTGCCTCTACAAGCTGACCTGCGAATTCCCAGTCCAGCTCTTTGCCTTGGTTGGGTGGTGTGTAGAAGACACCCACCGTTAAGTCCCTTTTTCCCCGACCCCCTTGTATTCTAACCCAGAGCACCTCAGTCTGCCCCTCCTCTGACCCAGTGCTGTTTGTTGAGGACATGTATTGCTCTTTGATATAGAGTGCCACACTTCCAGCTTTCCTCCCCATTCTATCCCACCTGTACAGTCTGTAGCCCTAGATGTTTACCGCCCAGTAATGGGTTGAATCCCACCATGTTTCAGTGAGCCCCACTATGCCCGGGTTTGTGTTATCTAGCAGTAGAGCAAGTTCCTCTTGCTTGTTCCCCATACTACAAGCATTAGTGTAGAGGCATTTAAGGCCTCCTGTGGGTGTATGCACCAACCCCTGGATCCCAGGACTTTCCGGACCCCTGCCACTTACCTGGCTACTTCTTGTGATCATCGCCCGTCTTGGCTGTGAAGTGTCATCATTTCCCCCTGTGGCCCCATCACCCAACAAAGCTGGTTTAAAGCACACTGTATAAGATCAGCCAACCTGGAAGAAAAGACACGCTTGCCTTTAGGGGAGAGGTGAAGTCCATCCCACCTGAGCATCCCCCCTGCATGAAAATGCGAGTCGTTGTCAAGGAACCCAAGGCCTGACTGGTAGCACCAACTCCGAAGCTGCTGGTTGACCACTCTGATGCAGTCCTCATGGTGCCGTCCACATCTACTTACCGGGAGAATAGAGGAGAATACCACCTGTGCCCCCATCTCCCTGAGCTTGGCTCCCAGGGCCTCATAGTCCTTCATGACGTGGTCTGGACTGTTCCCCACCACGTCATTTGTTCCTTCATGGATTAGGACCATGGGGTGCTGGTCCAAGGGTTGAACGAGTTTCAGGATCATGCCTGTAACATCCTGGATCTGAGCCCCAGATAGACAGCAAACCTCATGCACCATGGGGTCGGATCGGCAGATGGGTCCCTCTGTTCCCCTCAGGATGGAGTCTCTGATGATAAGGACTTGGTGTTTCTTTCTCATAGTATTCCATCCCTGTTCAGACTGTGTCGTGTGTAGAGTGGCATCGTCCCCTCTCAGGGGCATCTCCTTTGACCTTCTCCTCTAAGGCTGCCAAGGCCTTGAATCTATTCCCCAGTTGTACCTGGGGAGCTGCCTCCACACTAGCCCAAGCAGCCCTGGTTCTGGTGGTCACCTGCTTCTGTTTCTTGGCTGTGCGTCTCTCCCAGGAGGTCTGTCTGTTGGAAGACTGATCCTGCAGAGAATGGAAATATGTGTCAATTTTGTCCTCCACAGCCCTGATCCCCCCATAGCCTGCTCACCTCGGCCTGGAGCTTCCTCACCTGCCCCTCCAGGTCCGGAAGTTGGGCACAAGAGGGACAGTCAAGGGAGCCTCCAGACCCCTCTCCCACCCGCAGCCTCCGGGCCCCCACCAGGCATCCCCCTCAGATGGTGGGGGGGAGGGTCTGCCAGCACCACCATGGGATTCAACTGGGTGGAGGCCTCAGAGGAGCACCAATGAGGCGGGGAGGGGTCCCTAGCGGCCACCCTCCTCATCTTTACCATTGGGTGGCAGTCCCTACCAGCCACTCCCTGTGTTCTTACCATGTCCGTGAAGCTGTGAGTCCTCCTCTCTCTCTTGCTGCAGGCTCCTTCCTGGCTCATGTTGCGTGCCCACCTAGCACGAATGCCAGCGCGCCCTTTCAGAGCACACCTGCTTGCATGCTCTATTTGGATGTGGCTCCCTGCCAGCTGAGCTAAAAGGGATCCGGGGGGCTTCCCCTGAGGATTCGGCTCAGCTGCGCTGGTTCCCTCTACCCCACTTACCTTAGGGGAATCAGCTACTGCTGCCCCCCCCGCTGCCAGTCAGGTAAGGGGGCACACGTGTGTGGGGATGCATATGTGCCCAGCTCCCTCCTCTCCACTCCTAGTCCCATTTTCTTTCTGTTTGTTATACATTTAGGTTTTTGCTGACACATTTCTTAACGGAAGTTGTTCAGCACATTTTTATTAATGTATTCAGAGCTACAGGTAGTAACAGTATGCCATCTGTTATACCACGACCCTGTGAATGGTAAACGATCTAGGGATCAATGGGAAAAGCAGCTGTTATTACATCTTCAAATTATAATCTAGGCAATTATTCATATTGGCTGTACTAAAATATATTCTAAACAGAAGTAGAAAAAAAGAAGCAGAGTCATGGAATTGTAGTTAGAACTGGACAACTAGCTTGTAATCCAATTTTTCCTCCAAGGGAAACTATCCTACTCTGACCAAAATGGATATGCAATAGTTAAGTAGAACATCTTGTGTCAGATGATCCTAGAGAGGAATTGAAAAATTGCCTTTTCCAGAATGCATACAATTTGAGCAAAGACCACAAAAAAATTGTTGCAAAGCTGGTTATTCCATGTGCCACATTTCCCCCTGAAATAATAAGTTGCTTTTCTTTCCAGTCTTTACCAGGTGACATTTGTTTTTTTCATTCTGTCACAGGAAAGTTTAATGAGATAAGAAATAAACACACAATGAAAGAATCTCTTTTGAGAGAGAATTTTGCCAGTGTTTTGGAATCTATTTGCATATCACTAAAATGTAATGACTTTGTCTGCTAGTTCATTGCAGATTAAGAGATGCAGAGCTTAGCTACCTAATTAGCTGGCTTTGGAGTCCATTTTTAGAGGTGATATTTAATTGGGCAAGACAATATTAAATCTTTTCATGAGCTCATTTTCTGCCCCTTCTCAGAATATAGATTTTGTAAACAAACCAGTGACTAAAACAACGTAGTAGATAGAAAAGGCTTTTTTTTTTTCTTTCCAGATCTTTGCTATGTATTGCAATAAAGTGGACAGGTACTTCTGGTAAATTAAAATCAGTCTGAACACATACATGATTCATAATAGGCTTTTGGACACCGCTTATTTGACAGTACTCTTTTCTCAATTGCTGAGTAAAGAGTGCTTGAGTATAGATGCATATTATAGTTTTATAGTTTCATAGTTAGTAGGGTTGGAAGGGACCCAAGCAGATTTCATAGACATTAGGGCTGAAAGGGACCTCGGAAGATCAAGTCCAGCCCCCCGCCCAAAGGGCAGGAAGTCAGCTGGGGTCATAGGATCCCAGCAAGATAAGCATCCAATTTGCTCTCGAAGGTGTTCAATGTGGGTGCTTGAACCACCTCCGCTGGCAGACTGTTCCAGACCTTGGGGGCTCGGACAGTAAAGAAATTCTTCCTTATGTCCAGCCTGAAACCGTCTTGCAGGAGTTTGTGTCCATTTGACCTCGTCATCCCTTGGGGCACTCTGGTGAACAAACGGTCCCCCAGATAGAGGTATTCACCCCTGATAAACTTATAGGTGGCCATCAGATCACCCGAGCCTGTGCTTTTCCAGGCTAAAGAGCCCCATGGCTCTCAGCCTGTCTTCGTAAGGCCTGTTTTCCTGACCTCTGATTATGTGTGTGGATCTTCTCTGGACTCTCTCAAGCTTCTCTACATCCTTTTTGAATTGTGGATCCCAAAATTGGACGCAGTACTCCAGCTGCGGCCTCACCAAGGTCGAGTACAAGGGGAGAATGATGTCCCAGGATTTGCTTGAGAAGCATCTATGGATGCAAGCCAGCATTTTGGTCGCTTTACTAGCCACAGCATCGCATTGCAGGCTCATGTTCATCTTGTGGTCAATGATGACCCCCAAGTCTCTTTCTTCTGTAGTGCTAGCCAGCATAGCACTGCTGAGCCTATAAGGTTGCTGCAAGTTTTTCTTCCCAAGGTGGAGAACCTTGCATTTTTTGGTGTTAAACACCATCAGGTTCTCATCCAACCATTTCCTGAGCCTGTCCAGTCAGCCTGGATCACCCGCCTGTCTTCTGGTGTGGATGATTTGCCCCAAAGTTTGGTGTCATCGGCGAACTTGGCCAGTCTGTTCCCGATTCCAATGTCCATATTATTAATGAAGACGTTAAACAATATGGGTCCAAGGACAGAGCCTTGGGGGATCCCACTGGTCACAGGACTCCATGATGAGTGACTGCCATCAATTACAACCCTCTGGGTCCAACCACAGAGCCAATTTCCTAGCCAGCGGATCATGGTTGACACAAGGCCACAATTGGCCAGTTTTGCCAAGGTGGTGATCATGGGATACCAGATCAAAGGCTTTTTTGAAGTCAAGATATATGACATCAATCTCTTCTCCCTCGTCCAGGTGATAGGTCACCTGGTCATAGAAGGAAATGAGATTGGTCAAGCAAGACCTACTCGCAACAAACCCGTGCTGGCTATCCCTTAGGATGTTGGTGTCAGCCAGTTCATTAAGGATGGCCTCTTTAATAAACTTTTCTAAGACCTTCCCCAGGATAGAAGTCAGGCTGATGGAGCTATAGTTAAGCCGGATCCACTTTTCTCCCTTTCCTGAAGATTGGCACCACATTGGCCTTCTTCCAATCTTCAGGCACTACACCAGAGTGCCAGGAGTTTTCAAAGATCTGTGCCAGGGGCTGGACTATGATGCTCACCAGCTCCTTGAGTACCCTGGAGTGTAGATTGTCAGGGCTGGCGCTTGGGGAGCCTGGGGAAGCAGGCAGGGGATTCGTCCTGGGGGGGGGGGGGTCCCCCGATGGTCGCCTCCCCTCTCCTTTGCCCCCCCCTCCACACACCCTACTTACCAGCATGGAATCTGGGTTCAGCTCCCTGCACAGACAAGTGGGAATTGCCCAAATCTTTGAAGCTCTCTGAATCTTTTCCAAATTGATTTGGAAAGCTTTGAATCAATTTGGCCCTTTATATTGGTCTCTGGATTCAATTTGGATTCAGCCACAGAATTGGGTCATATCTCCTCTGAATCGAATCAGCACCTGAAGCTTCATACAGCTGTAACAGCTATTATAACTAGGGGTCTACACTATTCAAGGAGGCAGCTGACCAATTTTGTGGGAAGACTGTGGGGCTTATTATAACAGGGACTCCTCCCCACACCTCTGATTGTCCAAGGGCCCCGTCACGGAGTGGGGCACAGGAGCGGCCGTGATCTCTCTCTAGTGCCCCTTCACCGTGCCAAGTAGGTGGTCCAGCACCCTCTTACTCACCCGCCACGTCTTGTTGTTATATGGTTCTAGAAAGGGAGGCTGCCTCTTGTCACCCTGAACACTGTGCTATGCTTATACTATCCCCCTCGTTCCACACGGAGTGACCTGGTGCACCCCAGCCTTATTGGCTATGCATGCCTCCAACCTCCCCTTTAGCACGCCCCAAGCCTTGCAGATGTACCGGACATTATCTGGTCAGTTTCCTATATGCGCCCTTCACTGGTGCCCCGGGCTTGCCACACAACCGGCATCCCCTTTACCGGCACCCCGGGGCTTGTCATGCAACTGGCGCCCCTTTATACCAGCGCCCCTGGGCTTGTCACGCAACCAGTGCCCCTTCACCGGTGCCCCTGGGCTTGTCACGCAACCGGCGCCCCTTCACCAGCGCCCCTGGGCTTGTCACGCAACCGGCGCCCCTCTATCCGCTAGCCCTCTAGGGCCTACTAATTATATCCGCCCCTCCTGGGTTCCGCTCAATATACTCGCCCCTCCTGGGGCCTCTCCATGTACAGACAGTGCCCCCAATGGGGCCTGTCCCTCCGCACACTAGCCCTCTCTGGGCTCTCTATAATCGCGGACTCGCCCTCTCCAGGCTCATCTCTATAGCAGCACCCTACCCTGGGCTTCTCTTCCTGTGTGCCCCTCGCTTGGGCCTAACATGAGCCCCTCGGGCTGCTCGCTGGTGCTCCTTGCAAGTGGGGCTCAGGTGGCCTTAGCCGTACCTGGCCCCCCAAATCCTCTTTTCCCCTTCTCAGGGCTGGGGTATTGCACCCCGAATGACAGTGCCCTCACCGGCACTGTGCACCTTGTCAGGGCAGGGATAGTACACCCCTACTACGGTGCCCTCGTGGGCACTGGGGTCCCCACCACTGTGGAGCCCCTCTGGGACTCTTCCCAATTGGGACTCAGGCAGCCCTAGCCTTACCTGACCCCCTTGACCCCCTTCTCTGGGTCCTGCCCCACTGGGGCTTCTACCTATGCCCACGCTGGGCTTCCTGTTGTCACGGAGTCACAGAGGTGCCCCGTGATTCTGAGGCTGATTGGCAGAGCTGCCAATCACCCAGGCAGCTCAGGTGCCTGGTTGCCAGGGGCAACCAGGTGGTCACATGACCGGAAGGGGGCAGGGCCAGGCCTTTAAAACCAGCTCAGGCCAGAGCCTGAGACACAGTTCCCTTCTGGCTGCCGCAGGAGCAGGAGCTCTGCGGCTGAGCTGAGCGGCCGGGGTTAGTGGCTACTACTTCATCGCGCTAACCGGCTGCAATGATGCAGGGAACAGGATCGCCCTAACTGGAGGTAGGATTGAGAGCCCTGGTGGGGCTTGGAGTTGTTAGGCGTGTGGAGCCTTTGTATTTATGTTATAGCCAGATGGCTTGAGTGTTTAGTTATAGTTTACATCCGGAGGACCGGGGAGGCTGTAGGGGAGCGAGGAGGCCTCAGGGGAGCTCCCCAACAGCTTGGGGGTTCCCAGGGCCCAGTTGAGGCACAGTGCCGGGGGCACTAGTGTCAGTGCGGCTGGGCATGGTATTGCGCCAGGGAGGCGCAGTGTGCGGGTTACAGACCCCAGCCCAGAAGGGCGGTGTTTAACCCTGGAGCGGAGCAGTGACAGAGCACAGGAGGCGCAGAGTCAGCCCGAGAGGGCAAGGCCCGGAGCAGGGCAGAGACAGAGGGCGGCGAGAGCGGCCTAGCTAGCCACCCAAGGGCGCTGGGATTAGGGCGGCGATAGTGAGCCGGCCCGAGGGCACCGAGGCCAGGGCGGCGATAGAGCTTAGGCCAGGGCGGCGATAGTGCCAGCCACCCGAGGGCGCCGAGATTAGGGCGGCGGTAGTGCCGGCCCAAGGGCGCCGAGACTAGGGCGGCGATTGAGCCAAGGCTAGCGCGGCGAGAGCAGCCTAGCTAGCCACTCGAGGGCGCCGAGACTAGGGCGGCGATTGAGCCAAGGCTAGTGCGGCGAGACCAGCCTAGCTAGCCACCCGAGGGCGCCGAGACGAGGGCGGCGGTAGTGCTTGCCCAAGGGCGCCGAGACTAGGGTGGCGAGAGACCCGAGATCCGGGCGCAGGGAGTGAGCCGGCCCGAGGGCGCCGAGGCTAGGGCGGCGAGAGTGAGCCGGCCCGAGGGCGCCGAGGCTAGGGCGGCGAGAGTGAGCCGGCCCGAGGGCGCCGAGGCTAGGGCGGCGAGAGTGCTCCAGACTCAGGCAGAGCCGGCGATTAGCCAGGCGCCGGCTAGAACCCGGCCCAGGGGGCCGGTAGTGAGCGGCGCTGGAGGAGCCGACCCAGGAGGCGCCAGCAAGTAGCTGGGCGCCAGCGTGATAGGCCCAGGGCGTGAGGAACGGGCCAGAGATTGGGGCCCGACCCAAGGAGGCGCCAGGTGGGCGAAGAGCCCCGGTGCCCGAGAGTGAGAACAAGGGCACCCGAGGGGCGAGGGACCATACAAGCGTCCCCCGGAATAGCTGCGAGGCTTGGGGCGTGCTAAGGGGGAGGCTTGGAGGCACGCATTGCCCTTAAGGCAGGACGCTTATTAAATCCCCAGTCTGGAGTAGGGACGAAGAACTAGACCGTCCATTAGGGAAACTGGCAGCCTCCACATCATATATCTTAACATCAAAGTCGTGGCGGGCGAGGTTCTGAGGGTGCTACGTCACCCTAACGTGACGGTAGGCGGCGCTAGGGAGCTCACGGCCGCCCCTAGTTGCCGCTCCCTCACACCTGTCACTAAACGTGCCCTCCTTGGGCTCCTCAATCTGCTTGCCCCTTCTGGGGCTGGGGTCTAGATGCCCCGCAATACAGCACCCATCTCTGGTGCTGGGAGCACCCCACCTCCCTGGGGAGCTCCTGATGAGGCCTCCTCCACCCCTACAGCCTTGCCCAATCCTCCGGTATAGCAATAACTAAACAGAACCGTAAGCCAATCATCTGTAATGCAACAATAAGCCTCCTAGCTATAACATAGGATCTAGGCCCACCTGGCTCTCTTACAAAGGCCTCCCAGTCAGGGTTCTCTCCACCCTTCCCATGATGCAGCCCCTTGGGTGCTCAGGCTGCACCACTTGTCTCTGCTCTGCTTGTCTCTCCTGCAGAGCTCCTGCACCTCAGGCTGCCAGAAGGGAACTGCTGCTAGGCCTTGGCCTGGGCTGTTTATAAAGGCCCAGCCCTGCCCCCTTCAGCTCATGTGACCAGCCTGGCTGCTCCGGCAACCAACACCTCTCCTGTCTCAAGGAGCTTCAGCAGCCCTTATTCCTTCCTAGGAACAGGGCACCTAAGTGCTCCTATGACAGCCCCCAATGGTCCGGCCTCCTGCCACTGATTGGTGAAGATGGTTGTCCATCATGTAGCCCTTCCCCTTGCTGCTGACTGGTAGAGGGGTGGGGCTGCACAACAGGCAGCCCTCTCAGCCAGTCAGTGGTGAAGAGCAGGGGCAGCAGCCATCCTGCCTGTTCATCTTCATGCTGGCAGCTCACCCCCCCTTTCCTGCTGAAATGTTGAGTGGCCAAGAAGACTGCTGGCTCCCATTGGGAAGCCAGCATTTTATTTTTGGTAAGCTTTTTTCCCCCCCACAGACTTCACCGACATCACCCCATTTTACGATTTCCACAAAATCCATGAAGTCACAATTTGAGTAAGTCCCTAATTATAACTGATTAAAATATTGTAGAGAACAGTAAAGCCCTAGGACAGATTTTCAAATGAGTTAATTGAACAATGTATGTTATTTATTTTTCTTTAAATTGTAGTAGCTCAGTTAGACTTTAATACACCTTTTCTAGACACAGTTCAAATGAAAATAAGTGAGAAAAAAAACACCTGAAGTGCACACTGAGAAATGGCTTCCCTTTCTTTTTATTAAAGTGCCCATAGCTGAAAAAGAGACTTCTCAATCATTTACATTGGTGGAGATTTCTCTGGAGACATAACAAACCAAATTATATTTGTTAACTTTTAAGTCACTTGAAGGGAGCATCTAGGGGGTGCTGGTATTTATAGATCTACATAGCACCCCCAATATTAGTAATGGTTTCCTGCATTTCCATATGTTGATTTTTTTCACATGCAACACAAGAACCTCCCCCACAAAAAAAACTCAGCCCCTCAAATTGGGGTCCACATAGAAAGCAGGGAACCTGACTTTCTGAACAAGATAAAAGCACCCTGCTCCACACAATACAGCAGCTGCAATATTATTATTTAGGCAGCCAAGGAAGTCAATTGACTTAACAGCTCATTGTTCTCTACTCCGCAAGAGTTAATGACCTTCTCTCCTTTTTAATAGTCTTGATGTTCCGCTAATCAAGTTAACCTTTCTTTGCACAATTTTTCTGTTTGCTAGCTGCTCCTGGAAGCTCTCCTCCTATTTCACAGCCTAAGCAGGAAAAAGAGGATGCGTTAGCTGAAAATTAGGCCCTGTCCCTGCTCTATACAGCCATAATTCTTGAAACATCTCTGTCTTGATTCTGTTATTCAAAAACAAGGAACATATATTCTGGGGCATGTTGTATGTGAGAAAATATTACATTGGACATTTGGTGTATTTTAATTCAACTTGATTTGTTTTTGGGTGGTATGTTGGTGGCTGCATCTTACTTCTTCTACCCATAAGTAGTGACATGGGACGGTATTTTAATGAGGAAAGAACACAATTGTATAGATAGATGTTTTTAAAAGGGGAAGATGGAGAGAAAGGGATGGGAAGAACCAGTTTTGAAAGAGGTACTTAATGCTTAGCTAAAAATTAATAAGGGAGGGTAGCCATTATAATGCTCACTTCCAACACTAGGATTTCACTAGTCCAAGTGCAAGGCCCCCCCATGGTCTAGGGTAAAGAGCTCAATTCTGACAAGGATTTGGTACTCATAACACTTCCTCACAGAATTTCAACTTCTAAACAAAACTCGAAAGCAAGTATTTTGATATAAAACCAAAATATTTCCATTTGGAAATGTTGCCACAGTGCCGTATGAAATCTGTAGTTCAAGTGCCTCATGCTTTTATGCCCCGTAGGCTTCCAGAGCAGAGTGCATGTCCTAGGATTCACTATGGTCTTAGATTTTGGTGTGTGTGAAGGTGGTACAGCATTTAAGTCATGAAGTCATGGTTCCTCATGAAAGTTCTTGACCCACAGAGTAAAATGGGGACATGAGGCAACCACAAGGTAACTGTGGGGCAAGGCAGTTATATTTTTAATCAAAGTATTTATACTTTTAGCTAAAATATAATTTTGGGGATATTTGATTTTTTTTTTTTTTTAACACATATACTACATGCACAAAACAAAGTCATTTAATTGAAAACACACATGTCCATGAAGCAATTCAAACTGACCATTTTTGACCTCAGGATTCTTTTACTTGCCCTCTGTTGCCTTTCAGAGTCAAATTTCCAGGTTTTATTCTGTCACCATGAAGGCTAGAAACTTTATTTTGTTTAATGGAAGCTGAGATTCTTGGGTAGTAAGCGAAGTCTAGTAGCTAACTTTTACCATCTCATAATAGTTGCTGTTCTTAAAATTTATGTTTAATAAAAGGGGGTGATTAGATTGTCTAATTATTACTTCTGGAATTCTGCAAGGTATATGTATTATGGGATCCCATATTTGCATCTTTGAATACTCACTCCCCACCAGCAAATCACATCTCTGGAAACATTAATATGCAAAAGTATGATAAATTTCATTTTATAAGTGACTGCAGGAACAAACCCTGTTATTTTATTGTACAGACATTCTATAGCCTGCAGAATAATGCAGTATCTCAGTTTTAAAAATGAGTACACATTCATTAAAATCCCATCAGTATGTCAGAGCATTATGGAATCTCTAGGCACATCTAGATGAGATGCTGACGGTGCAGTAGCGCATCAGGACACCATCAGTGCTAATACACTACTGTGCAGTATTTTTAGACTAGTTTACAGTAGCATCACCTAAAAGACCTTTGTCAACACAACTGCACAGTAACTTGTTACTGTGCACTTATTTAGTACTTGCTAATACAAGTACTGAATAAATGCACAGTAACGACTGCACAGCATCAGTCGCACCCTCTGAGAATGAAAATATGCATACCTTAGGGAGTTTGCCTGATGGTGGTTGATTTTTAAAAAAAAGAGAAAAGTTAGCCACAGCACCAAGTTTGAGAATCTTTATGATTGTCCTAATAGTTTCCTAAAATTTAGTTCTCAAGGTTCAAGTAAAGTTCAGTTAAACTGAAAGGGTTCAGTTAGGCTAGGAACAGACATTACACATAAACCAATTTACGTGATCAGAAACTGGTTTAAACCTGTAACAGAACAGACGTTCAGTGCACATAAACCAGTTTCAAAATGGCTGAAACCAGTTTGAAATAAACCTGGTTGAATGTAGTATCAGACTTAAATGATTTGGGTTAAACCAGTCTATGCAATGTCTGTCCCAGACCACTTGCTGTTTTAAGTTAAAACAGGCTCCTCCAGCATCCTGGCATGATTTCTGAACTGGGCGGGTCTCTCTGCTACACAGCAGAGCTGGTGCCCCCCCCACCCCCGCTCCCTGGCTGGAGCTCAGCAGAGACTGCAGGCATCTGCCTGGATTCCCCCTTCTTCCTCCTCTCCCTGTCCCCTCTGCCTTACACAGACACCTCTTAGCATTAGCCAGCAGACCACATGCTGGCTACAGTCCATACTGTGGCAGACAGGACAAAGGCAAAATCAACAGGTAGCTGGTAATGTCCCTCTGTTGCTTAATGGGGTGATAAACACTGTGTTATCAACTCCCTGCCGGGCTGGTCAGAAGGGGTTGGGTTGGGGAACTCCTCCCTAATCAAAGCATCCTACTAGGGCCTGGCCATGCCCCCCCTCAGCTCAGCTCTGTAGAAGGGAAGGCAGGGCTGTTCCAATGCCCCCTGGCTTCTAGCATGAGCCACTGCAGGCATGTGCCTGCATTTCTGGGATGTCTTTGTTGCCGGCACAAGGTGCCCGAGGGAGGCAACAATTGGTTTCGTTGCCCGGTGTGCGTTGCGCCAAATAAACACACTGGGGGAGAAGCAGACAAAGTTTATTTGAGCTCAAGTAAAAGGCACAGGGAGACTGTATAGTCTCAAATCCTGTGCACCTAACCCTGCAACAGCAGGATCTTTATACCCCGGTCAGTTTCACTGTCAATAATTTTCCACCAGCTGGCCCCCCTCTTTCTCCCCTTTCCCTCCTCCTTTCTCTTTCCGAGCAGTGCCCTTGCATTCCACAGATAACAGTTTTAGCTCGCCTGTTTTCCAGAAGGACAGGAGATTGCAGGCGCCAAAGAAAGGGTTGCAAAGGTTGGGCAAGGGGGGGGGGTTGGCTCTTCTGAACCTGGAGCAGAAGGACTTCCTTGACACTCATGGTCTTCCAACCCTCTGAGTTACCCAGGGTTATGCCCAGTGACACCAACAGCTCCCCCCTTTGAGACTACTCAACAAAGTTTTGGCTGAGTTTTCTCATATTCTGAAGATAAAAAGTGATTGAGTGTTTGAGGATTGGGATCTTCAATGCAAGGGTATAGTGAAGCACTCGGGGAGGGGGATGCACAGACTTTGTGCAGGAGGGCATTACAGCACACAAATAAGAGGAGAGTAATTAAACACAACACAACACTGGTGATCAGGAGGTGAAGGATGCCTGCTCCTAGGCCTCTGAGGTTGGGCAACCAGCTCCAGAGAGAATCAAAGACAGGGGGTTCACGTTCCTGACTTTTCCACAGCTCAAAAGCCTGTTCAGCTGAAATGTATTTGTTAATACCTTGGGAATTTTCTGGGACATAAGTACAACATTCGTTCCCAATTAGAGCGCATACCCCGCCCTGAGATGCTAAAACATAATCTAGAGCCTGACGGTTTTGAAGAGATAATAAACGAAGTTGATAAATCTCAGAGTTAAGTCTCTTTTCAATAGCTAAAGTGTCATTGGCAAATTTTGTAAGAAACGCAGAAAGTTGACGATACAGCTTGGCTAACCGGCCCACTCCATACGCCGGGAGAAAGATCATGCCAAGTCTGTCTCGTGATGAATCCAGTTCTTGTGTCCATCGACCTTTGCTGCTGTGTGGGAAACTAGTAGGACAGGGTGAGGTCCTTTCCACTTCTCTTGGAGGGGCTCATCCTTCCAGCTACGAATGAGCACGAAATCCCCCGGCTGTAACACGTGGACTGGAGCATCCAGCAGAAGAGGCTGCAAGTCTTTAGTGTACCTATGGAGAGAAAAAAAGAACACCAGACAGAGAGCACATATACCACGAC